>NC_132989.1:39557256-40807256 GCF_048564905.1 Vicugna pacos | reverse complement strand
CAGGCAGCTGGCCTAAGTGCTTCTGCACGTAGTGCTTATTTAACCCTCATATCCCTGTCAGGTAGGTGTTGTTATTATCCCCATGTTACAAATGAGGAAACTGAGGCATAGACCATTTCATAATTGCATAATTTGCTCAAGACAGTGACTTGTGAAGATGGGTTTGAAACATAAAGCAGTCTGATACCAGTGGTCACACTCTCAACCATCGTCCTTTACTAAAATGAAGACAGGATCCTACCCTAAACAAGCTTCCCTCCTACTAAAAAAGTGGTATATTCGGTTGGGCGGGTGGGATGCAGTACAAGGTAGAATGTGTGAAGCGCTACACTGCCGTTTCAAGTGTGGAAGATACTGGAGCTCAGAAGGACAGGTGCATTTGTTTTGGGAGATGGGAGAAGGCCTCATAGAAGAGGTGTTTTAGCTGAGCCTGGAAGAATGGCAGGATTTTGCCATGTGGAAGTTAGAGGAGTACATTCTCATTGAAGGCAGAAGTGGAAATGATGGCATTGTTTTGAGAAAATACAGAAGTGTTCAAGGGTAGTAATTAGCAAATTTGTATAGCATCCTTACAGAGGCAGCAGGGAGAAGGTAATTCAACTTGCATTGCAGAAAGATGGAAGTGGCAGCCTGGGGAATTTGAACTTCTGCCAGTAATGAAGAATCTTTGATGAGTCTAGACTCTAGAATAAGAAGTTCATGATCAGAGTTGGATGGATTGAAGAGGGAAGAGAAGAGTGGCCCTGAGATTTTTAAAAACTTGAACAGAGAGCATATTTAGGAAATGCATCAAATATTTTAAATGTATTTTACTCTCTAAGTTAATGAAAACTAAGGTGGCCAAAGTTAATTTGAATACATGGAAAAGAATAATCTTTGTGCTTGCCTAGACCCTTGAATATAATGCATAAGTTTTCATTTAAAATTGGAAACTCCACATTATTTTCATGATATTAGTAAATTATAGATTCAAATTATAGATTATTTAAAAACTGAATTATTACATTTTCTTTTTTAACTATAGTAGACTATTTTCGTGGAAAGGGATTATCCAAACTGCAATCTGGTCAAGGTGCTAAGGTATAACATCTCTTATAAAGGTATTATAAAAAATTTTATAGATTTTAATGTTTTACATCTGATCTTAGAAGACATTCTCTGTAGCTGAAGTAATAGGTCTGAATTGATGGAACAGAAATAAATCTGCCTTCTAAAGAACAATTCCTGTTATGCTCTTTAATTTAAATCTCTGTCCATAACCTGACAGTATTTAAAGGACAACATTAAAGAGAGTTGCACTCACAACAGAATTTCGTTTTCAGTCGTGTGAATGGTTACAGGTAAATACCTTATTTCAAAGCACCAAAATAGTATTCTCTGAACACAGTATTTCTAGAGGAAAGATTTCCTACCATGCCTGTCAGGGGAAAGCTGATACACTTGGAGAAATTTTGGGCCGCTCCCCAAACCTGTGATTTCCTAACCCAATTGGTGACCCAAGTTATGCTGAGGTCATTGTGCAGACTCTGATTTCCCCTTATGACTCACATGTTACTTCATAGGTTATGTTGACCTTTGAATTTCAGCCAGTAATACAAATAAAAAGTCTTACTCAGTTAAAGTTAGTTAAATTGAGTTATTCTAAAACATATTTTTGCCTGGTATCTTTTTTTTTTAAAGACATTTTCATGTTACTTTTTATGATTTTTTATGTAATAAAATAATATATTGTTAATTTTAGATTTGCCCCTTATCTTTTTCTAAAAATACCTCTAAGTGCCATATTGATTCTTTTCAGCTATTTTAGCCTCTTCGTAGGCCCCTCCCTCCTAACTATCCCTGAATGTAGCGATGTACTGAGAAATGAGTTTTGACAACTACTCTGGTTCCTTAGATTGTAAGCCATCTTAGTCTGCATACATATAGGTTATTAAAGAAGATAATTGTCTCCTACCCTTTCTGATCTCTGCCCTGCCAGTCTTAGTTCTTTACCTTTTGTTAAAGGAATAAGAGATAGATAGGGGAGAAACACTGAATACTCTATCCCATTTCTGCATATTCAAATCTCATCTTCAAACACTAGGTCTAATTTCACCTCTATTACAGTTTTTTCTTTTTAATAGAGGTGCTGGAGATTGAGCCCAGGACCTCGTGCATGCTAATCTTGTGCTCTACCACTGAGCTATTTCCCTCTCCCCGTTACAAATTTTAAATCAAAGTAAAAGAGGTATTAATTGCCATTTTAATTTTTATTTTCTTTATTGTTTTTTCTAGTTTTTAATCTAAGGTTAACAAATGGGTAGCACTTTTAAAAAATCATCTTTCTAATCTCGATATAGTTAAGAACTATATTTTTATATCTTTAAGTCTTTTGTTTGTTGTTTCTTATTTCCTTCTTTATGTTTTTATCTCTAGCCAGTCTTTATCCTTCTACTAAGGGGAAGGCGATCAGATGAGTAGTGGCAAACTTAACTGTATTCTTTCTTTACTCTTTTTAAAGGCAAAATGTTCATCTGAATTGTATCTGGGTGTTGGGTTACATGAATATTGGCTGTGTAAGTCCCTATAATTTTAATATTTTAAATATTTCATGATTAGAAAGGAAAAGGTAGACTGGGAGATGTTTAGGGAAAGCTTAAAGACATAGAACTTTAACCGTTGATAATGGGGGAGATATTGACTGTTTTTAGTAGAAGAGCAACCTGATGAAAGTGGCACCTTAAAAAACTGAATTTGGCATCTGTATTTAGAATGATCTAGAGGAAGATGAGACTGAAAAAAGGGAATTTAAGCAAACTCAGCATGCTAATTTTTGAGAACTAAGTGCTTGGCCCAGGCAGTATCACAGGGAATGGGGAGGAAGGGGGAAGGGGTACCGCTTTCTTTAATAATCCCGGGAAGCGTTCCCAAGTGAAAGTACAGAACAGTGCCAGCCCTGCTCAGTGCGTTTTGTGTACTTCAGAACCTATCTCACATCTAGTTCTGCTACATAAATATAAGTGCTCTCCATGAACTAGGTTCACATTTCAAACCGAGAGCAAACAGAGAGCATGACCAGTAATATGATTATTACTCCTAAGCCACCTATGTGGAAGATTGTCTTTTAAGAAGGGCATCCGTTAGCTCTGTTACCAATAATACTGTATTGTATTACTAAGTCTGGCCATCTACAAGGAGACTGTGTCTGTTTGGAAGGGTTCTGATTTACAACACCATCCTTGGCTGCTTCTACAAGTTTCTGCAAACTTTTATGTAAGCCAGTATCATAAATATCTAAAAGAGAAACCTTTAAGCCATTATTTCACCCTATTTCCAGTAACATTGCAAACTTTCAGTACTTTTATAAAATAATTGACTTTTCCCAACTCCATGACACAACTGAGTAATTTTTTCACAGCTATTTGGGTAAATCCCATCCACCTCATCAGTTTTATTTTTGTTAACTCAGATCTGACTTGAAAGTAAAAATTACTTATAATTGCTTTGGGGTTACACAAATTTAGCCTGTTCTTAAATTAAGTTGTATTCCAATCACCTATGGAATAATGAATGTCTTAATTCCTTATTCAGTTCATCTATGATTTTGAAGCAGTCTGTGTGACCTGTAATCAAAAAGTGATGTTTGATGCATATTCGCAGCATTCTGTCATTTTTTTCCCATCTGGGTTAGGAAATGCCTTTGAAACCCTTGTTTATTTTCCAGCACTGTAAAAGAATTATGTAAAGCAATTTCAAGTTCAGAATTATTATTGAGGACATTTTAATAGGTTATTTAAAGGTTTGTTTTATTAACTTGGCCTAGGTCACAAAACTCATTAATATTAATGACTAGGCTAGAGAGGCAACGTAGCCACTCTAATCATCAACAGATACAAAACATTAAACCAAATTGTGTAGCTTTATTATGTTATGAGTCATTCAGGCAAAGACCACATATAGCAAGAGTTGTTTTGATGTTTCTGACTCAAACCTTTGGCTTCTTATTTCTCTATGTAGATAAACTAGAGTTTTAAACTGACATACAAATTATTATGGGCTTCATATGAATATATAACTCATTAAAATTAAATACTTGGGACTAATCACTCAAAAAAAGCATGTTTTAAATAAACTTTAGAAAAAAATAAAACGAGGCACAATTTACTTTTTTTAAAATGCCAGTTTTAAAATCACATTTGCATTCTGTTAAAGAAGTTTACGTGGTACAAGACCTTACTGTCATTTGCAAATTTATATAAATATGAGCTGCTAAGTGATCCATTCTGTTTATTCCAAAGAGGTGCTCTAACAGCCTCTGCAACTATCTCCGGCCTTTCCTGTAAACAGCAGTGCAGCAAATGGTAGTGGAGAGGGCCTGAAATTTCAATCTTGAGATGAGTAATTAGGCTGTGTTCAATACAACTGATTTTACTTCCACTTATGTATAAACGACAAGGCCTTTTAAACTGGTAGTAGTGAACATAGTGTGGAATGTGAGTACCTGTTAGGTCGCTTTTGGTAAGTAGAACTAATACTTTGAGACATTTGTGTACAATAGGAGTTGGCAAACTTATTTTTCTACAAAGGGCCAGATAGTAAATATTTTTAAAAGCTTACAGGATATATACAACTCCACTATTATAACATGAAAGCAATCACAGACAATATGTAAACAAATGCCTGTGGCTGAGTTCCAGTAAACCTTTATTTATAAACACTGACAGCAAGCCAGATTTAGCCTGTGGACTATAGTTGACCAACCCCTGGTTTACATTCATTTACTTAGTACTTAGTCCTCACCTCTCTAATCAGCGAGGATTAGCTCCTCCGATCCAATCCACCAAAACTCCTCCTGCCAATGTTGGTAACGTTCTCTTGTCATTGAATCTAAAGCAAACGCTTATCAGTTGTCGCAGTTGGTTTTTGGGAGCCTTCGACACTTGAATCACTGTTTCCTTCTTACAACTCTGTCTTCCTTTAGGGTCCATGGTCGCACTTTTCTAGTTTTTATCCTACCTCTCAAGGCATTCCTCGGTTTTTGTTTTTGCAAAAAAGCTCTACTTTTTTATAGCCCATTCCTGAAATACTGGTTTGCTTTAGAGAATCTGTTTAAGATTTATATTGTTTCCAGACTGGGCAAAACTGTAGGCACAGAGAGTAGATTTCTGGTTGCCTAGGACTGGGGGGACAAGGAGTTAGCAGAATTAGTGGATGATAGCTAAAGGGCATATAGTTTCTTTTTGGGATGATGGAATACTCTAAAATTCATTGTGATAGTTGCACAACTCTGTGAATATACTAAAAGCCACTGAATTATACAGTTTAAATGGATAAGTTGTATGGTGTGTAATCACCTCCATAAGACTGTTTAAAAAAAAAACCTGTAAGTTAAGTTCTTCAGTGTTATTATCATCCCTAAATTAAAAATTAAACTGACGTTGCACCCTTTACTCAAGTACCATAGTACGACTGAACTACTTCCCAGTGCTGTTATCTATTTTGAGCTCATGGTAGTTTGCCCGAGACGCTATGTTTTAAATGTAAAATGGAAATCTTATTTATGAGTTGCAGGTAAATTTAGGATTATAGAAAAGTATCAACTTGTTAGAACCATTTCATTAAAATCTGCATTATTAGTTCATTTGATGATTCCAAGAGGAATTTGCAAATCATAATCAGGTAATTAGGTTACAGGGAACAAATGTGGCTGGAAAAATGAGCTCAGTCTTCATTTGTCACCATGACAAGTTAAAGATTTGTAATGGAACAACATGATTACAAGTGAACAATCTCTTCTAGACAGTTACTGCCTTAAATTAACCCCATAAGGAAATTAGCTGTTGTACCTGCCCATCTTTAGGACTTTGGGTTCACATGTGCTGAGGGTGAAGTAGGAGGTTTCCAGTTAGTACACTGCAGGTGAATAGTGGATTTTCAGATGCCCATTATGTGATAAATTCAATGCCCCTCATAACATGAAGCAAATGTTGAACTTACCCTTATTACTTTGCAGAGAGAGAGCTTCCAGTTAGCTGATAAGAAGTGTGAATTGTAACTAAATTTTGAAAATAATACCCATTTAGGTGCACATATTGGTTGTCTTTTCCTTGAAGACTGACATGAGAGTACAAGGTGGAAAAAAATTAAGCCAGAATATATTCTTAATTGCCTTTTTCTTAACACTGTGAATTACATTAGGTTATTTAATTTAGGGTGCAAAATACATAGTAGCTCTTGAAAATACACACACCATCCAATTTTCTGTCTATCAGTGCAGTAAAGTGATTTTATGAACAAGGAAGAAACCCAAACTTGGGCATCGAGCTCATAGTCTTTAAAACTACACCCTGGGAACATAATATGATTTCAGTTTGGTGTTTGTAGTTTACCCGAAATCCCTCAGCTAGAGTACTAACACATGTTTTGAGAAGTAATGCAGCTATTCCTTATTCTGTAATGATAATGCTTCAATAATCAAATAAGTACTTATAATTAGAATAAAGTATAATTTTCAGAAAAAGATAGCATCACCTATAATTATTACAGGAAAAAAGCTCCATTTGCTAGCTGTCAGTGCTCTTCTTAACATAATTTCTCACTGTATTTAAGGAGCTTCGTGTAATCATATTCAAAGCCTCTTATCTTGCTGATTATATTCAGGAACCATAGCTAAATATTTCAATACCAAAGCTGAAAATCATAATGACATATCAGCATATGCATAATAAATTACAGTTAATGAATACTATAGGAGATGCATTTTGATTGGCTCCAAGTTTGTGATCTGCTCATCCATAGCACATTGTTCAAGTGTGGTGAGGATATGACTGCCAAGCATATTGTTTTGCAAGAATAAAATAATATTTTAGCCAGAATGAAAGGAGCATATACAGACAACAGATTAAATGTCCTATCAACTGAAGTATACATCCCTGATTAAACATTTAGTGACAGTATTTCATATACATTTTTACACAATTTTTATATTGAATAGAAGTTTCTAGCCAAAAATGCATTGTTGTTATGTTGAAAGACACAATTATTGTGTTTTTAGCTAAATATGTACGAAACCTGACATCTTGTGTTTTCACCAGTTTGAGGAAGGGACCTTCAAGTATGAGAAGCCATTTTTCAAGCTAACTGGGGAATCAGTACTTAGAGTTTAATTATTGTAGCCCACATGTTTACTGAGTAAACGAGAGTTATAAGACCTATAAGACTACTGTCATCACTGGAACAAATGCTACAGAATAATTTGAAAACATTGTCATCATTTAGACAAAGTCCATTTATTCTGATACTCTACATATATAATATTCCCCCCCAATGGTGTGAGAGGGAACATATTGAAGTTTAGCAGTCTCCCCTTAAAATTAAGCATAACAGATATATATTAAGTTATTGAGTACTACGATCAAGTACCATACTAGGTTAATAGACTTCAATAAAGAAAATAAAGGCTAGCCCCTGCCCTTGAAGAACCCACCATCAATGGTACAAATGTAAGTAATTCCATACGATACAGTAGGGAAAGGCAAAGATAGAGATCTGCCCAGGGTGCTGTGATGTCAGCTGGACTGAGTATTAAAGGATCTAGCTGAATGAGAGAGCTGGTATATGTGCGTGTGTGTGCGTACATGCACGCACAAGAGCAGCTGGGAACATTACTGGGTGAATGCAGGGAACAGCATGAACAAAGACCCAGAGGCCAGTATGCAGAACACTGCTGGTACTGCTGCTGCATGCAGTGCATTCGGATAATGCCAGAAGATGGGGGTAGGTGGAGGTGTGGGCCCGATTTTGGGAGTCTTGAATGCCGTGCTAATGAGCTTAAATTTTGCTTTTGCTGGTTTTATACTGCCTACCTATATTCTTAAACAGATAAGCATTTTGTCAAACTGTACTTTGCAAAGATTGAAAAAAGGCAAGTTATAATTTTGGTTGATTTGACCCTAGGAAAATGCCTTTTGTGGCTTATGTTATGTTTATTTGTTGCAGTTATTCTTTTATAACGTCTATCAAACTTTGATATAAGCTCAGGGTTTTCAGTTTGTCCAGTGCTTTCCTGAAACAGCAGGGCCGTGCCTGTGAGGTTTTGGAGCCTGCTAGAGTGGGCAGTATTTTAATGAAGAACCTTTGAAATCACAGGGCTTGAGGGAGTAATAGAAATCAGCTCCATATTCAGGTGACAGTAGTCATTTTCTTGCTCTGTTTCTCTGTGTGATGTGGTATATTCGTCGGGCTAACAGTCTTATTTGTTTGTTTGGAATTAGAATTTCAAGCATGGCAATTGTAGTATGTTAATTATTGTAAATTCTTCACAGTAGCTTTTTTATAAAAATTAATGTAACTAAGACAAAGAGAGTTGCTAATTTTTTTCTGAAAATTTTTGAGACATTTAAGGCTTTAACTTGACATTTTACACCTCTTACTTGGCACCTCGTCAACCATAATTATCAAACTGTTTACCCTCAGCAAAGCTTTTACGTATTTCTGTGTAGAATGAGTCAGAGAAGGTAAGTAATTATGCAAATTCATGGGGAGAATTTTTTTCTATAAATTAACTTGATATGCAGGTGAATGCTGTTTTACCCTAAATTTCCATAATAATGTAGTGGAAAGAACAGTGACTAGTCCCACCACTGGATACCTTACATGAGTTAGTTCATCTTTGTTTTCTCGCCTGTTAAGTAAGAGGGTTGAGGCAGGTTATCACTAAGCTCTTTCTTACTGGCATCTTGTGGTTCTCTGACTACGTCAGTTCTCCAGGTTACTCTGCTTACACACGTGTGCCTTTCAGCATCCCTGAGTCACAGAACTGAGAAGAGCCTTAGGAGACCGTGTAGTCCAGCTGCCTCACAGAAGAGTGGAAATTTTCTCTTTCTCTTTACCTAGAACGTTTTGCCTGTACCTTCTCAAGCTGGCATCCTCTGAATCAGAGCTGGTTGTAAGATCTGTTACCCCGCTGGTTGCCAGGATTAATTCCATGGATCCGACAGATGGGCAAAGATTCCCTGCACTTCTCACTGTTCCATGTACATTCTTCCTATTGTGGGAAGCTCAGCTGTAAAGGGCAACCTGCCTACCTAGAAAAGGATCTGTCGTTGGTCCAGAGTATACTCTTTCCTATGGCTTATTCATCTTTGTATCAGTACTGTTTGAATGTTTATTAAATCACTCAATATTATAGGTGGCAGAAATGGTTAATGTTTGAATGTATGAGGAAAGTTTCACTAACTATTCAATAATAGTGAAAGATAGTCAGCAAATAATAGTAGAGATACCAGAATATTTTTACAATGATCTACAACTGAATGTAGTTACCATTGTAGAGAATATAATTTATAGATGTATTTTTTATTGAATAGTTCCTGATGATTTTTGTTTTATAAACCCATTCAGTAGAACTTGAAATATTACTTGAATTTTATCTCTATCCTTCATTTCTCTAACTGAAAAGGACCTCGCAAATTCTTTTTAGATTTAATTAGGACAAGAGATGAGTAGTTTTTCTTTTACTGGAGTCCTCTACTTCTGATTTTCTAGGTGAAAAGATAATTGTATGATTTCTAATCTGATACCCAACTTAATTTTAAAAGCCAAGTAATGTAAACTTGGTTTAATTCTTATCTAATTTGTATCTATATTATTTAGAGATTATTTCTACTTAGATAATTCATGAAGAAGCGAATACATTTCTGTTTTAGAAAACATGTATGTGTTCCTAATATCTAACTAACTAACTAACGAAAGCAAACTATTTTTACTGTCAGCTTTCATCAAGTTAGACCTCTCTGACCACCTCTCTGAATTCTGTTTCCATGAGAATTTTGCTAATGGGTATGTGCAACCTTGTCCAGGTACTGGTAGACAGGGTTACACATTTAAAATAAAAAGAAGTGGGTGAACAAATACATATTTCTTCCCTTTTAAGAAATTGGCAGAATGTTAATCTTTGCACTTTCATTTTCACTTTGCAGTGTTTTTCAGAGAGGGTGCAGAAAGTCTAAGTTTGATATTAATGCATGAGACCGGCTTAGACAGTGTAAGTGGTGAATTTCCTAAATGGGTTCTTGGTTGTAATCTTATATGTGTAAGACAGAAGAGAGGGAGTAAATCTTCTAGTCTGTGTGTGTTTAGTTAACAATATTAGTGACTTTAATGGGTTTTACTGGAAAATGGAAGATTGAAGGCAAGCCACCCAGTTTTATTGCCCGTGTGCCAACTTACTAAATTATTTTGATTCACGTAATAAATGCCATACATTTCCACATACCATGCAGAAACATTTGTGAACCTGGTGGTACTCGTCATTTATGGAACACCTTCCTGCCGTCAATATTGGAGTTCCATAGGATTCAGCCCCAGGCTGCCCTCTCTTCTCCTACTGCGTTTGTTTCCTGGGCAATCTAATTCCGTTTTAAAAAGCAATATATCGGTAACTCCCAAATGTATATCTCTTACCTAAATTTCTTTTCTGGCTTTCCAGGCTTATTTCACGTCTTTTCAGAGCCGTCCACAGACATATCAAGTTAATTGTACCTGAAACTGCACTTTTGAGTCTGTCTTTCTTCAGATCTGCTCCTCTGGAGTTTCCTATCTCAGCTGCATCCATCAGTTTGTCCTGCCAAAAACCCAAGAGTCATTCTTGATTCGTTTCTGTTCCTTCACCTCTTCCTCCAACTCAGATCTGTCCCTCGGTGCTATCTCTTCTAAACCATATTTCGAGTTTTTTCACTTTTCTCTATCACCGTTGCCATCACATTAGATTAGGTCTTTTGCCTGGACTAATGCAATATAACCTCCTAACCGGTTTCTCCACGTCCAGTTTATCCAACTCTAATCCATTTACAAATAAAAGCCAAAATGAGTTGTTAATAGGTAAATATAATTATATCATTCTTACAACTCTCCAGTGGCTTTCCATCACTCTTAGGGTAGATTTCATCTCTTCTCTCTGTCCCAGCAGAGGTGAGGAGTCCTCTATTAGTTTGCAAGGGCTGCCGTAACACAGTTCCACAGACTGGGTGGCTTAAATAACAGAAATTTATTTCCTCACAGCTCTGGAGGCTAAAAATTTGAGATCATGGTGTCAGCAGGATTGGTGTCTTCTAAGGCCTTGCTCCTTGGCTTACAATGGCCATCTTCCTCCATTGTCTTCATATGGTCTTTCCTTTGTGTGTGTCTGCGTCCTCATCTCTTCTTCTAAAGACAGCAGTCATATTGGATTAGGGCCCACCCACATGACCTCATTTTTCACCTTGAGTATCTCTGAAGACCCTATGTCCAAAAACAGTTAAATGCTGAGGTACTGGAGCGGTGAGGACTTCAACATGAATTTTGGGGAGACACAGTTCAGCCCACAACAGGGCCTAAACTGATGGTTGATGGTGGAGTAAGCATGTAGAAAACGCAGTACTGTGCGTCAGCATCTTAACTGGTACGATGTCAACATAGTGCCTCACATAGATGTTGAAAAGGTGCTGGAAACATTGATATACAAGTATCTGTTTGTGTTCCTGTCTTCGTTTATTTTGGGTATATACTGAGGAGTGGGCTTGCTGGGTCACGTGGTAATTCTTTCATTAACTTTTTTAGAAACTCCCAATGTTTTCTGCATCTCCGGCACCATTTTACATTCCCAACAATAGTGTATGAGGACTTGAATTTCTCTACATCCTCACCAGCATATTTTTCCCCTCATTAAAAAAAGATATGTGATCTTCCTAATAGTAAATGTGAAGTGGTATCTCATTGCAGTTTTGACTTGCATTTCCATAGTGACTAACGATGCTGAATTCCTCATCATATGCTTGCTTGCCATTTGTATATCTTCTCTGGAGACATGTGTGTTCCAGTCCTTTGTCTATTTTTTAATTGAGTTTGTCTTTTTGTTGTTGAATTATAGGAGTTCTTTATATATTCTGGGTATTATACTCTCATTAGATAATGATTCACGAATACTTTCTCCCATTCTGTAGTCTTTTTTACTCCTTCACTTCTTTTCGATCTTAACTCAGATGTTACCGTCTCAGTGAGACCTGTTTTGATGACCTAACCCTGAATCTCCTTAACCCAACTTACCCCCAAACAAACACACATTCCCTCTCCCTGCTTTATTTTTCTTCCTAGCACTTATCACCAGCAAACATATCTGTACATATGTTGTGAATTATGATGATGATTCTATATTATTGTTATCGTTACATTTCTTTTTTATTATCTTTTTCAACTAGAATGTGGAGGATTTTTGTCTCCATTGTTCATTGCTATTTACATAGCACCTAGAACAGGTCTTACTGTAGGCATTTAATAGAAATTTACTGAATAAAAATGAATGAATGAATTTAATACATAACAATGCCATTTTTTTCTGTAATTGGGGAACTATAACATACAGAAAAAGAGTACAGTGTTTTGCCAAGAAAAAAAAAATACCTTTTACCTACCACCAAGATCAAGAAATAAATTATTGCTTAATTTATAAGAAGAAGGAAAAGAAGAAATAAGAATCTGCTCTTACGCCTCCTCCCAATTACTACCTCTCTCCAGTGACCAGATGCGATCAGTATTCTGATACTTCTGGTAATATTTTTGGTGCCTTATTTTATAGTTTTACCACATAAGCATTTGTTTCTAAAGCCTTTTCTGTTTTTTTTTTTTTGTGTCTTCATACACATGAAATTGATCGCACGTGTTCTCCTGTGCCTGCCTCTGACATTCAACATTATTTGGTGGGAGTCGTGCATGATCTTGTATTTGGCTGTAGCTTATTGTCGTGTCTGTATAACTTTCCAGTGTATTACTCTACACAGTTTATGTATTCTCCTGTTGAAAGAAATTTTGGCTGCTTCCATTTTTGATTTTTTCGAATCATAATGCTGTCAGTATTCTTCTACCTATCTCATGGCTCCCAAGTATGTACATTTCTATTAAGCTCAATATTAATACTTGGGAGCGAATTTCTGGGTCATAGGATATGCATATATTTAGCTTTAGTAAACAATGCCGAACAAGTTTCCAGAGTAGTTATACAGATTTTCAGCCCTTTCAGCATATATTTTCATATGTTTCAGGCTTTCGTGGACAACCTGGATACATCCCCTCTCAGCTGGGGAACCTGCCAGGAAACCTGCCAAGAAAAGGGCTGTCCGTAATTGTTTGTCCCCTCCCCGCCCCTCAGCGCTTGCATTTCACCACCAGCCAGCTTCCAGGTCATTCACACTGGCTGGAGTCCCTTTTAACAATCTAACATGGCACCAAAGGCTCTCCTGATGGTTTCCTCCTTCTGCCCAGCCACGCACTAACACCCAAGTGGCTTTTTTTTTTAATTGAGATATAATTGACCCAGCGTTGTAATTAGTTTCCGTTTGAACCTTCCTCATGTTTTCTGAAGAGCAAACATTGAAGTTAAAGAGTTAATTCTGGTCTGATGAGCAAATTTGTGACCCTCTAGTTATATTCGCAAGGAGAGCTAAGAATGTGTTTTCCACCTAAAAATGCTGTAGTCCCAGAAAAGGTTTTGATCAGGCCTCCTCCTAATGTTTGTAGGGCCTGAAGAAGGAGTAAAAATGGAGGCCATGGTCTATTCTAAATTGAAAGTTTAAATAAAGCTATCAGACTGTAAAATTAAATGTGAGCTATACTTTTTTCTTGATAAGATATCTTCCTAATGTCCTGGAGGCCAGATTTGAATGTAAAATTCTTGGACTCGTGGGGTTCATGTCAGAACATGACAATGTGGGCAGTTGGCCCCTGGCCAGCGCCCTTTTCCTTTTTATCCTACACATCTAAGCTCCATCCTTACTCTCCTAAAAAAATGAAGATGGCTACTCTCAGCCACCCCTTGGGTAAACATGGATTCTCAAAATCTCTCTATACATAGACATGAAACACTTAGAAACCACTGCCGTGTTCTTCCATTTTAGTCATTGTGCGTTGAATGGGAAACGATCATGGTGGCAGCTCCCAGTCATAATGCCAAGCATGAGGGACTCTACCAGGTATCAGCTGTTTTCCTTTTAGAGCTAAGTATTTCAGTAAAGCAGGACATGACATTTGTTGCCTTTGAACACAGGCTTGAGCTGCACAGGTCCACTTATATGTGGATTTTTTTCAATAAATACTGTGGCACTACACATGCACAGTTGGCTGAATCTACAGATTCGGAACCCGAGATCTGGAGTGGAGATTATGGGACTTGAGCATCCACAAATTTTGGTATCCACAGTGGTCCTGGCACCAATCCGCTGCAGGATGCCAAGGGACTACTATTATGGATATGTATGTGTGTGTGTATATAAAATAAACACACATCATATACACACTTATGCACATACTCACATTATTTTAGTTATTGTTATTTTAAGAAGTAGTTTTTTAAAGTTCCCTTCTTTCCCTTTCCTCAGTGTAACATTTTAAGAAATACTATGAAAGGAAGCAAAGCAAAATGCTGGAAACAAGAGCCTAGCTTGGCCGCTACCTCTCTAGGGTCCAGCAAATTAGTTGTTAACATACTGATTTAGTCTCTGGTCTCTCCTGACCTTTGGCTTGGAGGGTAAAGTAATGAACTTGCTTTGCTTTTCCCTAGGGTACAGCTAGACTTATCATCTCCCTTCAACTGCTGGGAGGAAACACAGCACTGCTAGATAAAGCTGATGCAGACTTTGGAGGTTTTGTGATATGTGCCAATTAACTAACATTTTTCTAATATAATTTGAAAAATTCATAGTTTTTGTTTATCATTTGTAAAGGATGAGGCTTTAAAACTGGTGTGCTGCTTCATTCATTTTAAAGCTCAAAGATGGGTGTGTAAGAGGAAACGAAGACATGTGGGATTTGATACTGTGCGCGGAAGCTTCATGAGAAGGGAGGTGCCCTTTCTGAGCGTAGCCCCATTGATCTCCTAAAGTTAGCTGCAGATAACTTGTTTTGAAATGTTGGCTTTGTAAATAGAAATGGAAATCGTTAAAGAAGGAAATGAAAGTAGAAACTGAGAACTAGAATACAGTGTTGGAAATGACCACAGACAACTAAGTGCATGAATCAATGACTGTTTGCAAGCTTTCCACTTCTTCAGTTCATGGTGCTGTTTGATGTCACCTGAGCAGGATAGTGTGGTCAGAGCAGGTAACACATTCTTGGCATTCTTTCCTCATTAACTTCCATTTCCCGAAGGTACCTTGAATCAAATAGGCATATCTGAACCATCTTCAGAAACTAGATCCTCAGTTTACAAAATCAACCAAAAGTAGATTGGAGTGGGTTGGTAATGTGCTGCACTTTCCTGCACCATCATGCATGCATAAACAATATTACTTAGCATCTGTAGCATCCATCAAGATTTCTCTGCTGCATGTGAGGTGAAAGGAAGGAGCATATTTAAGTCCCAGCTTTGAAGCTGTTGTGTTAATTGTTAACTTTTGCTGAGTCTGTACATTAAAAAAGGTAACAATCCCAGCATGTTAAGATCATAACTGTTAGATTAATGCTTGGAGGCAGCAGCTGTGCTGATGTGAGGCATTAATGGCTGGGTGAGTTCAATCAGATATGCTGCCTCCAGTGCCTTTGTGTAATGGTATTTACTAGATTTCAAATGGACTGCTGAGAAAGATGAAATATAATTGCAGGTATTATCTCTGTCTTGAAAAAAATAGATAATGAAATTGTTCTCTTGTTGGCGTATATTTTATTAACCTTTGTGGAGTCAACTTAAAGAACAGATACCCCTATAGAGTTGAAACCTTTTGCTTAAGTGGAGTGTTATTAAATGTATTTGTGAGTCTAGGAATAGTAGGGTTGAGTAGAACAGGTAAGTTGTTTTTTTTTAAACCACTCAAAGAATAATATGGCATATTCTGGGGCTAGCTGGAGAGGAAAAAAATGCAGTGTGGATCATACACAACTGAATTTTTTTTTCTTCCTTCTTTCCTTCCTCCCATCCCCCCTCCACCTTCCCTTTCTTCCTTCTTTCCTTCCTTCCTTCCTTCCTTCCTTTCTTCCTTCCTTCCTTCCTTCCTTTTTTATTCACAGAGCCTGGAGAAAGTTCTTGTGGAATTCAGTCACAAGGAATTGTTTGATTTCTATAACAAGGTCTGTATTTTTAAAATCATTTCTGATATGTAGGATTTTTCACAATGTTTCCTCCATTTTATGAATTCTTATTTTTAAATGCCCTATTATGAAGCTAAGTTTTTTAAACTTCCCTTGTAAACACCTTATGTTTCACAGTAGGAAGCATTGCTGAGATGAAGAGAATCTCACACACTAAATCGGGAAGAAAATGGATATGGTTTTAATTAAAGCAATAGGATTGTTGCTTTAATGTAAAACATTAAGTAATGAACTGTGTGGTATCTAGCCACACTAGCAGTTTAAATATAGTAGTGTTAAATATTTTAAATTCTGGGCCCAGGGAAAAAGGAAGATACCAGTCCTTTAAAAATTTATCTTTGAGGGTTTCTTTTTGAATACTGATGTTTCTTTTTGAATACTGATTTTATAACCCAGGAAAATGCACTGCTCCCCCCATCTCTTCGCAGCACCCACCCTTTAAAAATCTTTAGTGATCAATTAAAATGAAACAGCTGGGCGCATTTAAAACAGTAATATTTAGACATCCTTCTTTACAAATTTGAAAACTCAGCAAACAGGAATTCTAATATCGTCACATAAAAAGAAAAATTTTCTAAATAGTGTATTTATTGCTGTGTGAGTAGATTTAAAACACATAGTTGACAATACCATTCTTTTCCTTCATTTGCGTGTTTCTAAACAACACTTCACATGAATTTCTTTGTCTTCACCAACTTCTCTCTCTCTCTTTTTTTTTTTTCTTCTGTCTTTGTAAATAGCTGGAGACCATACAAGCACAGCTGGATTCCCTTACATGATGTCCTCGAAGACTGGTTTCTCCAGCACACTCCTGCCACCTCATTCTTTTGCATTGAAGATAAACCGCCAGGTTGTGTTTTCTGAAGGATTCAGTAGCTTTCTTCTTCCAAATTATACGGCTTATTGCTTCTTAGACAAATAACAACCAAAGAAAATCATTGTTCTGAGTACTGAGGTTCTAATATATACTCTCTAGTTCCGTGAGCAAATAGCAAGCAATTATTAAGAACATTTTTGTCTTAAAGGAAACAAAAGTGAATATCATACTGTTTTTACTGTCCTATTTTTGCTTTATTACCTGACTTGTTTATCTTTTACATACTTGATGATACTTTTATGTATCAAGGAGGGTCCATGGATACAAAGTAAAATGTATACCTTAGAACACAGAACTTCAGTAATTACAGTAATAAAAGAACGAAAGTGGCCACATGCAATTAAATACATTATGGCAGTTTTTCTTTGCTATAATGAGTATATTTTGCTTGGGAAATAATATAGGAAAGAAATTTTAAATAGAGCTAGTTCAGTCTATCATTAAGTTCAATTGTGAGCATCTCTGTGCACTTGAATTTTTTTCTCTGAGTTTAATGATTTAATAACAGTTCAGGGTTTGGGGTGCTTTTCTTTGTGCTGCAGATTAATAATGATTCATTTCATAGTGTGGGAGACAGTCAAATCATGAATAAAGATAATTGTCATGAGTGCTAAATGAATAGCCTTAAAATTTTAAAACAAATACCTTTTATATTCTCTTTCTATAAATTTGTTAATTAATTTCAGTCAGTAAGATTTTTATGTCTTAGAATTAGTTGAACTGAAGTACATAGTGTTTTATGCTATGGATATTTATAAATGTGAGTATGATTGCCTGCAGAAAATAATATCAGTTGAATTTTTATAAATGAACTGTCTATACTATATTGTTTCCAGAGAGAAAGACAGAGAGGGAAGGAGGGCAGGAGAGAAGGGAGAGGGGAGGGAGGGAGAAAATGAGAGAGAACAAGAGAGTTTCAAACATGACTTTCTTCACATGAAGGAATTTGATTGCAGAAATACCCTATAGTTAAACAAACAGAACCATTGAATTTAAATCACATTCCTTATATGAGGTGTCTGAGTAATGTGATTGTTAAAGGTCTCCCAAATAAATGTTCAGTATGTGGAATTTATGCCCTTACTTTTATGTGTGCTTGTATGTTGTTACTTAGAAGGATTAGGAGTTTGGATTATTTCAGAAAGTAAATTTTACAGTTGCTCTCTGTAGTTGGTTGATTTGAAAAGTTTTAAACTCAAACTTCCATTGATAGGCTGTCTAGAAGACATGTTTATAATATGATGGGATTTGTTTCCATATGTAGCTTATGGGATCTGTCTTATATTATTATGCTCTATTCTGGTCCCCAGAAGAAACTACCTGACTACTATCAACATTTTGGTAAATATTTGTTCAGCTTCTTCTTATGCACAAATAAACGTCCATCATTCCAAGTTGAATTTTTTCGGCCATCCTGACAGTGGCCGTATGGACATATGGAGGTTGTCATCGGTTTAACGGCTGACCTAACTCCCAGTGTAGGTATCTAATTTAAATGTGACACTTCAAAATGAAATATCCTATTAATAGTTTGAAATGGTGGTAAGTAGTTTTCTCTCCATTAGTCTAGTTTTAAAAAGTCTGACCAAGGGCATTGAAGGACGGACAAGTAAGTAGACGGTCTAATGCCAACTAAGAACATAAGTATTGCTGAAATATATTTAATTACAGATAATTTTATTTCTTAAGGCCTCACCATTGTTAGGATGCACAAGTCAAAGTATCATTCCCAAAGATTATTAAATGCATTACTTTTTCATAGAAATAAGGTGGGTGGAGCGATTAAGTAGGAACAGAAGCCTACTGTCATAGCAGATAAATATATCTGTGTGAGTGCTTGTCATGAGGATTGGATAAAATATAATTACCTGTTAGAAAGGAATACTACAAATATTGGCAATTGTCCAATTATAAAGTATGATTATTTTAAATTAGGAAATGCCAAAAAATCATAAAGGAGGAACCTAAAATTATAGAGTCTCATCATCTAGAAATGACCATTAATGACATTTTGGTAGATTTTATTGAAGGTTTTTTTTTTTCTATTCATGTATCTTCCTCCTTTTTTTCTTTTCCTTTCCTAACAAATTAGAGTAATGCAATAAATAATTTCATACTTTGCTTTGCTTTTATAATATTATAAACATTTTTAATTTCCTTATTGTCTAAAACATAACTTTAATGTATACTAAGTAGTCCTTCATTTGAATGAGCTTATTTAGTTATCTAATCTATTGTTGGACATTTAGATTATTTCCCATTTCTTAACATACTAAAGAACTCACTGGTAAAATCATTATAAATAAACCCTAAACCACATTTCTCATTATTTTAATAATATAGTTTCCTAGAGGTGGGATTATTATGCCAAAAGCATGAAGATTTATTTTCTATTTTTTCATTTAACGGGATTTTATTATAAAAATAAAATTGCCTATTGTAAAAAAAAAAAGTACATGAAAAAGTTTCTCTGTTTTGCTGTCTCACTCCCCAAAAGTACCTACCTAACTAGTTAGAAACATTTGGTTTATATCTTTTCAGATACCTCATGTAAATGCAAATGCACATACACTCCTCTTTGTGTATTTTTTTAAATTTACATTTGTTTTATGGCCATTTTTGCATATTGATATATTATTTTCCCAGTCAATATACTGTTGGTGAGGGTATATATCTATTTATACTCTCACAACAATAAATGAGAATTCACCTGCCCAAAGCCAGCTTTATCAACACCTTCCTCTTACTGTACATTTCCTTTTCAGCATTCTTTTTAAGTTGGAATAGGTTTTGGAAAGAGTGTGGAGTGAGAGTGGGTTGGAGATTGAAGCATCACTGATTACTTGGTTTACGTTATATTAATAATTCCAGAGGGATTGAAGAGGAAAATCTCTTCTAAAATCAGCAAATGTGAAAGACAGTTGTGCAGTGTTTAAGTGTAAGGGCATTGCAGTCAGACGTTTATTCCTCCACAAATATCTGGTGTCTGTGGTGCCAGGAACTGTGTGTACACTAGGCACTGTATTAATAGTGATGAGTAAAACTCATGTAACTCCTGGCTTCTTGAAGTGCAGTGTGTTCGTTAAAAAGCAAGCAAAATAAATTGTGAACAAGTATGGGATGAAAAATAATTGGATCCTCTGAAGAGAAAAATAAAAGATAGGACCAAATTTAGATGGGGCATCAAGAAAAGGCTCTGAGGAAGTGAGATTTGAGCTGAGTCCTGTAGGATGAAGTTAGAATGAAGAAATAGCAGAAGAGACCGAAAAGCATTCTAAATGGAGAATAGCCTATACAGAATCCCAGAGATTGGAAAAGACTTAGTGCATTTCGGGAACCAGAGAAGACCAGTGTGGATGGAGAGTCGTGAACAAGGGAGTAGTGGAGTGCTGTTCAGTTCGAGAGGTAGTCTGTCACTTCTACCACCAGAATATCTTGCAGTTATATTTCCAAGACACTACTTTTTCAGGTTTCTGTCATCTTTGCCCTGATCTGCCCTTCCCTCTAGACCCCTTCAGTCCAGTCTCCACACAGACCTAATATTTCCTAAGCATTAATCATACTAAGTGCACTGTCTCCCTGCTTTAAACCCTTCAAAGATTTCTCATTACACTTCAAATAAAATGTAAATGTCTGGACTCTCAGGACAGACTGAGTCTTATTCTAGTTCTACTGCCTTTTGTGTTACGTAATTTGCTAAAGCTCAGTTTCCTTATCTTTGTGATGGGAATAATAATCATCTAAACCACACGGGAGTATAATGAAGATTAAATGAGATAATTCATGTTAAACATGTAGCGTAATTCCTGATTTGCAATAATCACACAAATGTTAGCTGTCATTTTCATAATCACTCAGAAAATAGCCAGGCTTTCTGTTGAAATTATTCCAGGTAAGGTTTGAATTCAAGTCAGAGTTGAAGATGGCTTGCTATGAAGCCCCTTCATGTTGAATCTAGCTACTGAGTTCCAATAACAACTCTATCTTATGATAACTAGATGTGAACATAATGCCCATCTATCCGATTCTTAGTTTTTCATTAACGAGGTAATAGGTATCGGATCAGAAACAGAAATTTATCTTTTCTGTGACTGTCTTTCTACATAACTCTTCTGGCTCTGAGGATTCTTTTTCTCTAACTCTATTCAGTGAATTTTTAATCTCTTTTTTTAAAATTGAAGTACATTTGATATACTTCAGATATACAGCAAAGTGATTCAGCTATATATATATATCTGTGTATACATATATACTTTTTCAGATTCTTTTCCGTTATAGGTCATTACAAGATACTGAATTAGTTCCCTTTGCTATACAGTAGGTCCTTGTTGTTTATCTATTTAATTTTTATGTCTTCTTACCTTAAACAATGTCTTCTACACCTTATTTATTATTCATTTTACCACGGGTCTGCAAACTAGGGCCTTTGGGCCTAATCCAGCCAACCCCTGAATGTGGGCAGCACCTGTTAGCTCGCTTCTAACCAATCAAATATGGCAAAGGTAATGGGATGTCACTCCCGTGACTGTTACATTATGTAAAATTCTGTTGTGCTACCAGACTCAGTCTAGAGACTCTCCCTTCTTGGCTATGAGGAAGCCAGCTACCATGTTGTAAGAGGGGCTGTGGACAGAGCCACAAGGCGAGGAACTACGGGTGATCTCTAGAGGCCAAGGGCAACCAGGAGCCACCAGGAAGCTGAGGCCCTAAGCCCTCAGCCTTTCAGCCTCAAGGAAATAAATCTTTAGACAACCTGAGTGAGTTTTGAAGTGAACTCTTTCCCTGTTAAGCCTCCAGATGAGACCACAGTCCCACCGACTGACTGCAACTTTATGAAAGACCCAGACTCCTGACCCATGATAATTGTGATGTGTGTTGGTTTAAACTTCTACATTTGTAATAATTTGTTATGTTATAGAAGATAAATATCCACCATGCTCTTTCATTTGCATATGGTCACATAGTCTTCGGCTGCTTTTGTACTGCAACAGCAGAGTTAAGTAGGTGCAACAGAGAGCATATACCCAGAAAGCCTAAAATATTTACCACCTGGCTCTTTACATGAAACGTTCGCAGACTGGTTCCTTATACCATGCTTCCCTGGGGCATCCCTAGGGGAATGTAGCAGTTGGCGGGGGACACCTAAATCTGTCAGGTGTGGTAAATGTTTCTGTGGCATCGCTTTTGCTTTAATTTTTGCCAGCCACATGGTCATCCAATTGGAGGCGGTATTTTTCCATGTTCTGGAACTACTGCAACCATGTGACTAGGTCTTACCAATGAAATGTGTGTGGAAATTATGTTCCTCTTTGCTTTTCTTTCCCCTTTCTGTGACTGAAACATGGATTTGGAGCTAAATCAGCTTTGACTGAGCAGATGAGGATGATGCCTCCAGGGGTAAGGAGCAACAAGATAGAAGGAAGCTGGGCCCCTGCATGTCCTCATGGAGCAGTACTGCTGGTGTGCCCTTGACGGGCTGCTGTCTCCAGACCATACATGAGAAATAAAACACTTTGTTCAGCAACTATATTAGGTATCTTTTTAACCCAACAGCTTAGCCTATAGCATAACATAGGGATAACATGATTTAATTGCCAGTAATTTAGAGCATGTGTATTTTTTTAACAGAGATGAAAATGTTCATCATGTAGTTGAAAATAGATGTAAATGTTAAAGAGAAAATGGGAAACTTCAAAAACTTTTTTTGCTTACAGCCTGTGACTTCAGGCTAAACTCTCAGAGCTACTGAGAGGATGTCTGCACCCCGCTCCCCAAGTGTGGTGACTTGGAAGGGGAGGTGTAAGAAACCGTAGGTGTATATTGTAAATGTCCCCCGAAGTCTTTACATAATCTCTTTGCCACTCTTGAAGAAGAGGGCCCGGACAATTCTGTCTTGTTCAGGCTCATTAGTTAGAAGCTGCTCAGGAATTAGAATTTAAGTTTCAAATGAGTCGATTTTGCTTCCCTAAAACTTTGATTTTTGTCATCATTATGCAAATAGTTCTCAATACACCAGCCTCATTTAATGCTAAAATTAGGAGCACGTTAATTTGAGGGATTTTATAGTAAAGCTTAATGGCATTTATGATTTCAGAGAATTTCAAGGATTTATCATTGCTTCCTTCCCCCTCCCCGCCCCCCTTGCCATACATACCTCTTGAATCTTTGTAAAGGCCCTTTGCTTTTCTCTGCCGTGTGAGGTTATACTTGCTGACTGGAGACCTGGGATCCAAGTCCAAGTGATGGCAGTTTTCATAGCCCGCTTTATTCATTTTATTTGAAATGGAAAGTTGTTAGTTTTTATTTCAAAAGAAATAGTCTGCAAAGACAAGAAAGTTGAAGCAGGTCCAGCCTATAAATTTGTAAGGAGGAGGATGCTGCAGGATTAGAGAAAGTCTTTTAATCCCCAAGGCAGGAAAAATAATGAATATATAATAATGTTCTCTTAGTAAAATCAGAGTTCAGTCATTTTTAGCATCTTTTAATGAGAATGTGAGAATCTCATTCTACAAATGACTTGGTTTTTAAAAAATATTTTTTCTTCAAAGAAATCTAGGTAAAGGAAAGAAGGGGAAAGCAGTTAACAGTTAATTTAATAGTTGCATTTATTTCTGAAACTGAATTTTAAAGAACACAATACATCCTTCCTGAATTGTTTAAGGGAAAGTCAATAATAAGATTTTTCTCATCTTTAATAAATGTAAATTTGCTGTGAGGCATGGAGCTCAGCGATTTTTCAAGGTCTTTCCCCAGATTTCCTGGCTTCTGAGATAACCTGATTTTCTTTGTGCTCTCTTTCCAGTCCATGATTCAGATTCTTCCTCCAGGTTCAGCCAGGCTGCCTATGAACAGAGCAAAAAGCTGTCACAGGCTGCTCTAACCCGCCAACATTGGAAGCTTCAGTGTTTCTCCCCGTCCAGGAATGTGGTTGTGCTTTGGCAGCAGAGCCCAGTAATTTTCCAAATGATCGGAGAAAGTAGTGACTCATACCTCCCAGACCATGTGCTCTCCTTTGCAATCCAGCCTCTCACTCTATTACATGCTGATGTAAGTAGTCCTGTGAACATCAGGGGATTTAAGAAATATTGGCTGAATGAATTAATGGAGTACAGAAATAGTTTTTCTTCCTCTGCCTCTCTTATTTGCACAGAGCCATCTGAATTCTTCAAAACAAACAAAACCATCATAAACCCGAGATTTTTACAAGAGTAGATTTCAAATGGCTTTATCCAAATACACTGGTAATCCTTCCAGGGAACAGCTACTTCTCTTCTGGGGAGAATCACCTATAGTCACTGATCCTTTCATTCACCAAACAGGAGCTATATATGAGGTGAATTAAAGCCTCATAACCTGCTAGAGACTCAGATTCCTCAATCCCGAATGCTGGAGTGATTTCCCCCACTGCTGTGCAATTTATGGTGGTCCTGAAGTTAACCTAAGCATGCTTCTGGTACTGATGCTGCAGAGACTGAAAAACAATTACATTCCTACCAAATTCAGAGGTGAGTGATGTGACAGGGTCAGCTGGAGTGCTGCAGAAAGACGTCAGCAACATTCTTACGTTGAGGTGTATGTTAAGTGTGTATAGATTTTGTGAGCTCATTACCCAGATTTTAATTTCCTGTTGAAAAGGCTGTCTTGATTAAAGGCACACATCCACACACTGCCTGCAAAGGGGCTTTCCTTGCTGATGTGAGTAATTCAATGAGAAGTTTTTAGAAAGAAGTCTCCCTTTACGTGGCCCAGATTGTTCCAAAGTGTTACAACTATACGGGCTGGGCAGAGATCTGAAAAAGTTCACACAGATAATGCAGAATGCAAATAAGATGCAGAGAGTCTTGCAGAAAGCTGTCCAGTAACACTTTAGTTAAACGTTTCCCTGCATAACCAAGACTTGCATTTGGATGTGGAGTCCAGTGTGAGGGACGAGTTTCTTCTTAGTAGAGGGATGATTTATAACATCTAACTTTCCTACCCCGTGATGGAAAAGGCCCTCTCAGAATTTTGGTGCTCCTTACTGCAAAGTGTGTTCCGTACTTTGCTTGTGTGGTCTGAAGTAACTAGAGGAGTCATCAGTCGTCAGCCGGTTTGGGTACATCAGCTTTCTGGACTTGACAACTGCCCAGCGCCAGCGTTCCTCACTCAGAAGGCTTGGAAGACTCTGGGAGTGGCCACCTCTGCTAGATGTGCTGTTAACCTCCCTTGTATATTTGGGCCAGTGGTCTTGGGAAGTTCTGCTGGGCAGACTCAGATGTGTTGATAGGTGCCCGGAGCTGATGGGTCAGCAGAGTGTGACCACCCTCTGTAGGGTTATTCCTTCAGGTACTCAGAATTTGCTCACATGTACTGATTTTACAGTGCTATGGTTCTCCTCCACTGGCTTCCGGGAACACTTCCTCCCCTTCTCTCATTTTCCTGGTTCCTTTTCCTTTTTATTAATTCTTGTTTTAGTTCTGTAGTCCATGCTGGGGGATTCAGGGTTACAAAAGTGTCTCCTTAAAAATGTGGGGCCTCAAAAAGTAAAATTTTCTTTCTGTATGATCAATTTTGGGGGAAGTAAAAACTCCTCCTATAATCAAGTAATTATTCCTCACTTTATCAGCTTTCTAAGACTAAATTATATATATTTTAGGCTTTACTACAGAAGCCACCTCTATTTCATAAGCTTCTCTGTGTAGGGTTTCGAATAGAACATGTTTATAGGGAGAGAGTGAATGTTTTATAGGGAAAGGAATGCTTCTGTTTCTCCACCCACTTTCCTGTCGTCTCCCTTTCTACACCCCCCCCATCTTTTAAGGGAGAATGGTTCGCCATTCTGTTTGGTCAGTTATAAAATATTGGTTGGCCACGATTACTGACGGAGAAAGTACTATAAAAAGACCATGCCTATGCATGGTGAACCTCTTTTACACTTCCTGCTTTCACTCAGTGGGTTGGAATTGCCAGAGGAACCAGGAGAAAGAGGGCTTAGCCATCTCTCTCCACCTCAGCAAAGCGTCGTTGCTTTAGTTTTGTGCCATGTGGCTGGCAGGCACTAGTGATAGTTGGAGCTGAAGCCCAGGTATGTCAGGGAGGAGGGAGGGAGAGCCCATCTCAGGCCTTAAGAGTGAACCGTGTTCTCTAACCCAGCCTTAGCAAGCTCTGAGAGGTAATAACTGTTTCTCATTTGCCATCAGTCTTCCTCTTGCCTGGGAATGTCAAGGGTTGAGGAGTGATTGGCAGAACAAGATCTGGGCATCTGGAGGTTCTCTAGTCAAATGCCTTTAAACGCAATCACAATTTCCCCTCTGTCCTTTATAGCTTTCCTTAGCAAATCTGTCTTATTTTTCTGTAGTAAACATGTATAGAGAGCTATGGGCAAAAATATCAAAGGTATTATTCATACCTCTCAACTCTCAAATAGGCACTGAGTAAGAGAAGAGGGCTTTGCAATCAATGACTCTGACTCCCTCTGAAGATGACCAGGTTGACGTGTCTAACCCTCCATTCTTAGTGAGTGAAATATCCATTTCTCTGAAAACAGACAGGAGACGTTGCTGAGTCACTTTCAAAGGCTCGTTGGTTACCCACCAGCCACAACTGGACCTGTGAGACCAGTTCACAGCAAGATGGAAACTGACCTCACGCTCACCTTCCTCTACATTTCTGAGTGAAAACTTGAACTTCAGTCTCTCCCTCCGGCTCCCTGGGAAGCTAAGGAGGCATGGAATGTACCTGATAGCCTGACATGATTCTGTCTTCTAACCATTTGTGGAAGGAAGAGAACCATTGAAAACAGGGCTCCTTTCTTTCTAGACTAAGTGTTTAGAGTGCAACACAGCTAAGCAGGAAATTGAGAAGACAAGAGGATGAGTGATTAGCTGCCTGATCAAGTTACCCTTTTGTGCTCCAGTAACCGATGTCCAGGCCACTTCAGGGCTGCCTTTGTGCCTCCTTCTCTAAATGTGTTTGGTTATCTACAAGTGGGGCTGATTCCCATCATATGAAACCCGCAGGATTTGCTACAGGCCCGGGAGTCACTGAATTAAAGACTTCTTCCATATGTTAGTTTCACACTGACGTATTTAACCCATACTAGTGTGTATCAAAGCAGAGCAAACTGATTTTGCAGTGCCAAGTTGTTTCTGCCTCCAATAATTAACCATGGCCATGCCCAAATCTATGAACATGTTTATTGGCTGAACTTCACCCACAAAATATGTAATAGGTAGGAGAAAAAATACCCTAATTATATTAGTGATGTTTAGCTTTAAAGAGCAAGTTACATTTTGGTTCCTTGCAGGGAGTTCTGAAATTCCCCGGGATATGTTCAGAGTAGTTCAGCTTGCATGCTGCTTTCTGCTTCTTCAGGACCACTGTTGTAGGGGAGGAGAGCCAGATGGCAAGGCTTCCTCTCCCAGACCGAGCAGCTTGTCCTCAGGTTCTGTCCCCTCCAGCTGCTCCCAGCTTGTTCCCACCTTCCTCCCCATGTGACTCCGCAGCAGCCCCAGGCTAGACAGAGTGGGAGCCACACCACCAGGAGCTTACGCTTTATGCGTAGGGAGACTCTAAACCTCAGACAGCAGTGCCCAAGATGCCCAGACAGAGCTCTGGTGTATTCCACTGTGAGGTTTCTGCCGCCAAAATGCAATAAATAAATGAAGAAGTGAGCAGTTGCTTTGCATTTATACCCATTTTTCTTCATTTATTTAAAAAGTGGCTGGGCAGGGAGTAATGGAAAAAGGAATGGACAAAGGTTTGTGTGTGTGTGTTTTTAAAGGTATTATATTTAACAAAAAATGTACTTTGGTAACCCTATATTATATTCAAATAGGATTCTAGGCAGGACCTTAGCTGGGCAACTCTGTTTGCTTATTCATTCATTTATACATTTATCCACTAGCTGTCTAACAGGCCAGCAAGTGAGGCTCTCCTGGAACCTCCTTGAATTGATATTACCATGAAGGCATTGCCGAGGGCCTCAGGAAGAGGCTGATCAGGGAGCAGAGAAGCTCTCCCTATTGAGTCCTCCAGCAGCTCTCTGGCAGTGGGAAGAAAGATGGGGAAATAGGAGTATGAGCCACTTCTGAGGAGCTATGGTTGGTCCTTGCTTGTTCAGACATAGCATTACCTTCACCTTAGCTCCTCACCTAAAGAGACTTCCAGTAAGTAAAAGAGCATGGTGCTGGTAACAAGGACTAATTAACTGCCTGCTTGGTGCCGGGAATTCAAAATGAGTGAGACAGGGCCTCATCCCTGTGGCCTTAATACCAGAGGGACTATCACCCAGCTTGGTGGGGCACAGCAATGCCCATTGGAAGTGCACAGCGCTTTACAGTTTATAAAGCCCCTCATACTCCTAATCTTGTTTGATCCTCACGGTATTCTTGTTTAGTAACTTGGACAAGTATTATTTCCACTTTATGCATGAATAAACTGAAACCGATACATCTAAGTCACCCAAGATTACACAGGCTGCACTCAGGATTTCCGATGCCTGGTTTAGGGCTCTTTTCATACCAGTTTTTGCCTCTCAGCAGCCAATGTCCTCTTCAGTACCTGCTCTGCAGTGATGGTTGGAGTCCTTTTAAGCTCTTCTTCTTTACAGTGAGCGCCATGTTGAGCTTTCTCAGTGAAGGGCCCTGAGGGGACAATGCGGGAGGAAGAGGCGTCTGCAGGTTCCGCCAGCTGCCCTGTTGGTCACCGGTCTGGGCGTGCAGGCATCTGGTGAGGCTCTGCCCCAGCCGTGGCTCCAGAGCATGCAGCTCGGCAGCCTTGCAGCCCTGGCCTAGCCTGGTGAACCCTCCCGTGTGGTTCTCCCAACACGGAACCTGCATACCCTAGGCCTCTTGCCCAGGGCATTACGTCCAGTGCCCACTCTTCTGCCCACCAGCTGTGACTCACCTGTGTCCCGATTCCCACTGCTCACAAGCCCGCTGCCCCTCAGCTTTACTGTCCTGACAGGAACACTGGGTGTGCCAAGCCTGCTACAAACAGTGGCATTCCCTGTGCAGCTGTGCACATCTGGTCACTGGCTGTAGCTTACTCTCACTTCCCAGATGGTCGCTTCCTACTCTCCCCTTGACTGTAGATAAGCTCCAGCCTGGGAAAACCGACAAATTTCTCTTCAACCAATGGACTTCAGCTACCTTCTGCAACCAGGTATGAATCCCAGCCTTGAGGTGGAGGCATTCCCTTCCAAGCTCATTTTCCTTTGGGCTCTCCCTCAGTCCTGTGGTACCCTATAGAGTTCTCAAATCCTAGAGTTACTGTTTTAATCATAACTTAATAAGGCTTTGTGAAACTTTCCTTATTTAAAAAGCTCTGTGGTTTCTGGCGCTTGACTGGTCCCTGACTCACCAGCTGTCAGTATGGAGTCACAGACAAGGTAAGGGAACAAAGTTTCTCATGGGCTAGATCTTGTCGTACACCTCTGATCACTGCAGGCACCTGCCTACCCTGATGCCTGACACATAGAAGGTCCTGAATGAGGACCGATGAACTGTGCACAGGTTCCCACCCCTATTTTATGGATTTGATGGCAGCCCACGGAAGCAGCCAGCATGCAGGAAGGAGTCGGGAATTTGTTTGTTCACGTGGTCAGTCGCTTATCTGGTCAGTGAAATTGATCAGATGTCATTTGGGAGCAGCAGCTTTGATGCTCAACTGGGAGGCCAAGTAAATGTTGGCTACCAGAGGACAGGCTAAAGAACATTCTGGAAGACTGGACGGACCCAACATGGAAAGGAAGTAGGGAGATACCGAGTGCTCTAACCACTTGTGAGGCTCAGAGAAGACAGGGGACTTACCTAAGGTCGTGTGGCCCCTTCTTGGTGGAACCAGGACTAGAACGTGGGTCTCATGGTCCTCAGTCCGAACCCTTACCATTACACCGCATTGCTTCTCCAAGTGGGGTGGGGAGGGGGGCTGATAAAAACTGCCGTCTCAGGAAATGGTGGACAATGCTCCCAAAATGGTTGTCCCTTACCTAGCAGTTCAGAAGAGTCTATTTGGGGGAATTCAAGAAACTCCCCTGCCAATTCAATTACCTTTGAGAAAGCAAATAGCAGTCTGCCAAATGTGCTGAATTTGGAGCTTGACTCCCCTCAGGGTAATTGGCCACCTGTTAAGCCACAGTATCCCAGGCTCTGGGGGCAAAGCCAAATGTTCCTTGTCCTCCCCTCCTCAAAGCATCATTGGTTCCTCTGAGGTGGTCTTACACCCCCACGTAAAGCCTCTCCGTCACTCCTTTCCAACATCTGTGGCTTAATTGTCCTAGTGACTTTCCTTTATCATGTTGGTTTATTTAGCAGGGCATTTTGCTGTTTCTGATCAGATGTTTTTTCCAGGGAGCCAAGGCATGGGGTTTTTTATTAAGTGCGGGAGAGCCAACAGAGCCTGTTCCACATACTCCTCTGAAATTTCCCCCAAAGCATGACTTCTTGCTTGAATCCTATAATGAATGTATGGGCATATGTGACACACTGTGTGTCATTAATTTTTCATCAACAGATGGGACACATAAGAGCCAAGGGGGAGTGTGGATGTAGCAAGAGCTGTGTGAGTTAAGTCAAGCCATGTTTAGAATGTCTTTGGTGGCTGCCATTGGGAAGGAGCCCACACAGATTAATTGATTTGGGATGTGCATACGCCTCTGTGGTGGGAAGCAAGAGACGTGTGGGTCTAGAGAAAATAGGCCTGCCTGTGAGCATCCTGGGAGAGGCCAGATTCTCTTCAAGGAGTAACAGTGAAATGAGAGCTGCACTTTGCAGGCTGGCCCTGGCTAGAGATGCATCTTGTTGGGAGCTGCAGGTACACAGGAAATAAAATTTCCCTCACTGGGGAATCTGCTTCAGTGAGGACGGCTCTGTTGACCTGGCCCAGTGAAACCAGTGAGGAAGGATACTGCCAGTATTTGCAAATGCTTGGGTTGTGCGCTTCATAACCTGGGCTTGCTGTCAGAGCCAGTACTGAGGCCCTTCCTGGCCTGATGGTTTTCTTCAGGGCCACCGTTTTTCCTCCCTCTCTTCACCCCCGACTCTCTGAGTCTTCCTTATATACTGTTCTAGAGATCCAGTGTTTCCTCTTGGAATACAAGCATACCTCAGAGATATCATGGGTTCAGTTCCAGATCATCACAATAAAGGGAATATCACAATAAAGAGAATCACAAAAATTTGGGGGTTTCCTAGTGCATATAAAAGTAATGTTCATACTACACTGTAGTATATTAAGTGTGCAATAGCATTATGTCTAAAAAGAGAGGGACATCCCTTAATTTTAAAACAATGCTGTTGGAAAAACGGCACAGATAAACTTGCTCGACAGAAGGTTGCCACAGATTTTTCGACTTGTGCAAAGAGCAATCTCTGTGAAGCACAATAAAGCAAAGTGCAAAAAAAATAAGGTATGCCTGTACACGGCTTCTCCTTTTGTCATATTTATTCAAATCAAGAGGCACCGTGCTAGGGTCCAGGAATACAACAGCTCTTCATGGGACTTATTTGTTAGCCAAGTCCTCATCCCTATCTCGTAACACCTAGGACAGGATTCTGTGAGCAGGGACATTCAGAAAAGGGGCCTTCCAGACCTGGGATGTCAGAGAGTTGGAGAGGAAGGCAGTCCCAAGCCTGTGGTCCAGCAGTTGGCTAGAGCTCAGGTCTTAGACTGGCATAACTTGTTCCACTGCAGTGCGTCATCCTGGAGGGTGAGACCCAGCTGTCTGAAAAGTAAGTATAAAAATAACTAGAATTTATTTTTCATTTTTAGTCAAATTTGTTGAGGTTTGATTTACATACAATAAAATATATTCATTTTAATTGTACAATTCAATAAGCTTTGACAAATGTATACACGAAGGTAACCACCATTATAGTCAAGATACAGAACATTTCCATCATCCCAGAAGATCTCTTGAACTCCTTTGCAGTCAGTCTTTCTAACCCTGGTCCCAGGCAACTACTGTTTCTTTTCTGTCATTATAGATTAGTTTTGCCTATCCTAGAATTTCATGTAAATGGAAAACATACAACATGTGCTCTTTTGTATCTGGCTTCATTTGCTCAGCATGATTTTTAGATTTATCCATGTTGCTGTAGGTACCCAAAGTTGTAGCTTTTTATTGCTAAAGAGTATTCCACTGTGTGGATATGCCACAAAAATGTTAATCTGTTGATGATAGGATTTTGGATTATTTCTAGTTGGGGCTATTATGAGTAAAGCTACTGTGAACCTTTGTGTCTGTCTTCAGCAGGGCACATGTTTTCACTTTTCTTGTGGAAACACCTAGGTACTAATGAATTGTATAGAAAGTGTTTGTTTATAAGAAATTGCCAATTTTTTTCCAATAAAGATGGCTTTGCATGAAATGTTGGCAGCTGCAAATACTGGATAGTCAGCTACAGTATAATGGTCCCAAACAAGACACCTTGAAAGACAAAGGGCAGGAGAATCCTCCCAGGAGGCACAACTGTGATGAGTACATATTGTTGTCCACCTGGTGGAAAGTAGATGCAGCCTGAGCCCAGGAACACAATTTATGAGGATCCCAGCAGGAATTTAAATCTTGCACAAGGATCAAAAGTAACTGAAGCTCCTACTTTATACGTATAAAGTATTTGAAGGTTCTGCTAGCCACTCAGCCACTGTTCATCTGCATGCATAAGCCTGAGGGACACCCAGCCAGGAATTACAGATTTTACCCATCATAGGTGACAGGTAGCAGGAAAAATATGTCCTTAGAGAACTGGGGTGAAGTCACTGAACTTTACTCCAAAGGCTTCAGATACATTCAGTTCAATTTAGCAATCATTTATTAAGCAAACGTTGCCTCTGGGTCAGGCACTATGCCAGCTACTGGGGATATGGCCGCACACAAAACATGGTGCCTGTCTCAAGCCTCTTTGGGATATCTCCCTCCACTGTCCAGGAACTGAAATAATTTTTTCTAGAAACCCAGGCCAGATCTCTATTGCATTTTTGTATCCTGCTAAGGTAAGAGCCTGGCATGTTGGTGAGTACGGAGAGCCAGATGGTTGTGAAACATAGGAGGGGATTGGGAAGTGATAGATGAGTTAATGGCTAAAGCTGTATTTCTGAACCCTCCTCTACAACTGGTGGTAGATAAAGCCATGAGTCCCAGCAGACTCCTGTTAATGATCAGATCCTGTGATAATCCTGACAGTCCCACTTGAGGCATGATTTTGAGCCCATTCTGACCTCAAGAGCTGGAAATTGGAGTATCATACTCATTAATGTTAGACTCAGATTGCATATTGTCATGCTTATGGTGGGGGTGGCTTGGTTCTCAATTTAGTTCTCTAAGTTTCAGCTACAAGCTCCTTCCATTTCTCCCCAGCATGCATGATACATTGATCAGTCATAGACTTGGGCTAAGTTTACACACAGAATTAGGATGTCATTTTCTCTGGCTCTTTCCTTTCTAAGGTTCTGTCTTCATTCTTCAGTGGCTGTGGTTGTCCATGCACCTTGCCCTGCTTCCTCTGGACAATAAGCTGATGGGCTGTCCTATTGGACCCTCGGTGTTACATTTAGATGTCTGTGGTCTGCCCTCAGGGTAAAGTAACACAGATGGAATTCATTTTGTGCCAATCACTTTTCTAAATTTCAATTATTTTCCATAATAGGCCTGTGGTTTTCAATCTTTAGAGCCTTCAGGTAGATTTTTTCCCCCTTTTTTGTTTTTCAGGGCTTATAGCTGTTATTTGAAGGAGAATGGGTTTATTAGGAGCTGTTTCCTTCTAACTAAAAACAGAGACTCTGAGATACTTTTTTGCAGTTCTTGAATGTCTATTTGACTCTTTTAAAATAGAGATTCAAATAGTTTGTTGTTGTGCTTCATTTATTTCCATTCATTATTTTCATCCTTTTTCTCATTTTATCTTTATATGAATCTTATTTCTTTTAAAATCCTTGTCTACAAACTTAAGTGTCTGGTTTATTTTTCAGTCAGCTTCTAATGACTGTTTTATCTCTTGATTATCAGTCACTTTCCTGTTTCTTAACTCTAATTTTATTGAACACTTGACATTGTAGATTTTAAACGTTTTAGAGGCTTCGAATGATGTTATCTTTCACCAGTTAATTTACCTTTGCCTTTATGAGGCTTACAGAGTGGGTATTGATTACTTAATCCAATCAGGGACTGAGCTAAGAGAGTACTTACTTGAAATTAAGTCTCAGCCTACCTCTGGTTCATCCCAGGGATGAACCTAGGGTACTGCTCTCTAAATCTTTCCTAGTATGGTCATTGGATCCCTCCATCTTGGTAAGTCTTGAACTCTATCCTTCATTTCTTCATCACTGTGAAGCTACTCCAAAGTCCATTATGCTTTCCAAAGGCTTTCTCCTCAGCTTTTTTTTTGGCTCACAATCAGTTTTAACTTCAGAACCTGGCAGATGTCTTTGGGGAAAACTCAAGGTGTGTTGAAGCCACTCAGGTTTTCAGACCTGTGAGACTGCCAAAAACTTCTTCTGGTTTCTCTCACTCTGCTCAGGTAAAGCCTGAATCAGACACTTGCCCTTTGGCCAAAATCAACAAATGCCTCCAGAGAAAAATAAGCCACAGAAGGTCAGTTCAGTTCTCTTCAGTCTTTCTCCATAATCTTTACCCCTATTATCCCCTCAGATGTTTTTATACAGATGATTTCCTTTAAAAATTTTTTTTAATTATGTGGCTCTTTGTTACAAGGGTTATCTGTGACCAATAGGAGTCTTAGTATGTCATGAACTAAAAGTCTACGGGAAAAAGTAATAGATGTATAAATGAAACAGGAGAGAAACCTGAACAGACCAATTATGGTAATATGCCATGAATGTAGGAGTATGATTCACTTTAACAGCCAACTCAGGAAATAAAGAGAGAGGGAACAGTTTCACATTCTACACACATCTCCTGTCTCCCTACCTTATCAAATGCTGTTCTCTCTTCTAGAAATATTCCAGTTCTCAAACGAGACATGAGTACAGGTAAAAACAATTTAGACTTCACAATCTGGCCATACAGGTAAAGGATAAATCTGTCAGGGAAGACGTGTCTTTGAGAAGAGGAGGAGTGATCCCCATCTGGGTCCATTTTCTTCCCTTGACCCCCACTTTGGCAAGGAAAGGGAGAGAGGCACATTCTTTCTCAGAGAGAGGGGGCTCTCCAGGGTTCTGCCACTGATCGTGTATCACATGTGTTGAGCTTCTGCTCTGCCCAGCAGTACAGTAGGCATTGTGGATACAAGAGTAAAATGAAACACAACCCTCTACCCCAGCTCAGCTCCCAGCTCCTCATCACAGCTTCTGCATTTCTGAGGACCTTGCTAGCAGTTGCTAAGGGAATGCTCAATGAGATATCCTTTGTTTATTTTTTGTTTCTCCTTCCTGCCCGTATCTTCTGTCAAATTTCTATCTCTCCAGTTAATGCCAACCAGGCATAACGTTGTAAGCAAGAGAAATGAGGAAGTTTTGTGCTTCTCATAGGTTGAAACTGACCGCACAGGCCACTGTCCTCTGCTAAACACATTAATACCGTTCTCAGAGCTTTGTCACTGTGTTGAAAATGGGAGAGGAAATCTTTTATAGAAATTGTTATATCAACCAGATACAATCACGCTGGATCCTTTTTTGATAAGGCAAATGGGAGATTACTGCCTAATCATTTCCAGATAGTAATGGTTAAATTATGAATTTGTATCTGAGTAAAATGTTAATAATACTGGCATGCAGAGGTTATAGAAATGTAAATTGTATCGTAAGAGTCCCAATTGTGTAGCTTAAAAAATACCAAGTTCTACTTGCGTTTATTGCCAGAGACTTAAAAATTAAGTTTCCTTCCCTGGAGTAGTTTAACTGTAAGAATAGTTACTTCCATTATCTGCCCATCCGAAATTATTCAGTTGATTTAATCCCCTCAAAATTAGCGGATTTTCACTGTGGGATTTAGCCAGGGGATTTTTCCAGCTCTGCTGATACCAACATTTAAAGTGATTATGTGTAATCTGTTTCCTTTCCACTATTTCATTTCATAAAATACTATTTTCCCAATTTCTCTCTCTTCAGCAGAAAGGAGATCAGGACAGAGTATGCTATCAGGAGTCGGCTCCGTGCCATTTATTAGACAAAATAACAAAGATTTGCTGCTGAGGTCTCTCTGGTGGTGGATTCTCTTCCCAAAGTCTTGATATTCCCTGGTCAGAGCTGTTCACAGGTCAGAAAAGTAGGCTGTTGGGTTGTTGACATAAGAAGGGTTGGACAACCCAAGAGACATTTGAAGATATGATCAGAGGTCTTTGTAATAATATATTCGTTGTGAGCATTTCTGTTCTGAGTGATAGGAAGTCAGGGGACAGGATGGCAGTGTTGTCTTGTTATCCCTAAATATGTTCAATGTCATGCAGTGGTCAGAACTGACCCAACTACATTATAGAAGTTAAAGTCTAAGCCCTGTTCATAAAGGCATAGAGTGCACAATAGATTTTACATAACTTTAAAAAGTTGGGCCATTTACTGTGCTCAAGTACTAACCCCCCTCACCATTTATTCCTTGCTTTATATAGAGCAAAGGCCAGAGATGTTGGATATAAAGCAATTTAGATACGGTCGTGAATGGTTTATTTTTAGGAATATGATCCAAATCTTTAAGACATAAATATTTTAGAGAACGTTTATCAAAAATAACCTTTGGCCCCTTGAATCTTTGGGAAATATGAACAAGAACGTGGTACAAACTTTCTGCATCTGCCTTTATCACCATTAAACATAGAGCTGTTTCTGCTCCTGCCCCTGAAGGAGTAACTGCTGTAGAAGTGGGCATGGGGTTTTCTTCAGTCTTTGATTATCAATCTGCGCAGGCTCTGTTCAGAGAATTAAAGGGAAACGTGAACGTAATGAGGAGAGAAATGGAAAACATCCCACAAAGTTGGACAAGAACAACTTTCAAGGTAAAGTAATTACAAGGAAACTGAAAAATAAGCAATTCCCAGAACTCACACAGGACTGGAGATTGTTTGACTAATGTCCAGCAAGAATGAAGAGACATTGTTGAATTAAAGGACATTTAGTAGAGACCCCCAAAAGGACCAAACCTTAGAAGTGGGGCAAAAGAGTTCCAAGCAAGGGCTCTGCTAAGTCCTCTTAAAAGGAACTTTTAAAAAGTACTTCAAAATGGTCAAATTAATGTGAGAGTAACTTCACTACCTGCCCCAAAATGTTTGAATTATTTAAAGGAACGCAACAAAATTGAGCACTCAACAAGGTTAAATTCACAATGCAAAGAATAACATGGGCATAATGAGGAGGGAAATGGAAGAAACAAAGAAGGATTAAGGAACTTCAGACTATGAAAAATACAATACCTGAAATGAAAAATACACTGAGTGGATTTAAGAGCACGTTAGACACCACAAAAGGAAAGATCAGTGAAACTGAATCTTTAGAACTATAAATCCAAATACAGAAAAATTTATCCAAAATGAAACAGAGAAAACAGACTTAAAAAAGAAAAATAAACAGCATCTGTGAACTGTGGGACAATAATAAGCAATCAAATGTGTGATTGGAATCACAGAAGGAGGAAAAGGGGGGAAGCAAAAAATATTTGAAGAAATGGCCAATGTTTTTTTCAAATTTGACAAAAATGTTAAACCTACAGATCTAAGAAGCTCATCGAAACTCAAGCAGAAGAAACATAACAAAAATGACACCAAGGTACATCATAATCAAATTTCTGAAAACCGGTGATAAAGGGGGAAAAAGTACTTAAAAAGTCTTCAGGCTTCTAGTTCAGTTAAGTGAGGAGCTGGAAGTCATCATTTGGTCCTAACAACAAATAAAAAGCTGAACAAACCGAAAAGTCACCTCTTCTTAGATCCACCAGCGAAGTGAGGTCACATGGCAAACCACTAACCCCCAAGTTGGAGAGACAGGCAGGCAGGTACAGAGGATCACAACTTACTGGAGAGAAAACCATGAGCAAAAATGTCTGTGGGAACCAGTACCAGGTAGAAAACCTATTTATGGTAAACATTAGAGCAAGTACTAAAAAATATTCACATCATCCAAAAGATATGATATCCAGGATAAAAGGACAAAGAAACAAAGAATAAATGTGACAAATAGAAAACAGACAGAATTATTGTCGATATAAACCCAGCTGTATTGATAATTAAATATAAGAGGTCTAAACACTGCAATTAAAAAACAAATTATAAAATAAAAAAATAAGAACCAACTTTGTTACAGTTTACAAGAAACACACTTTCAGTGTAGACAGACGTAGGTTAAGAGTAAAAGAAGATAAAAGATGTCCCATAAAACACTAATGAAGAGAAAGCTAGAATGGCTATATTCATATATGATAAAGTGGACTTCAGAAAAGTAAGAATTCTAGGAATGAAGAAGGCTACTACATTATGATCAAAGATTCAAAATATCAACAAGAAATAAGTCTTATATGTATACATACCTAATCAAAGACCTTGAAAAAAAACATGAAGCAAAAACTGATAGAAACAAAAAGAGAACCACAGGTGTAGTTGAAGATTTCAATTAGTAGACAAAAGAAATTGAGCGTGTAGGAGACTTGAACAGCATTATCAGCCAACGTGACCTAACTGACATGTAGACAACGTGCCACCCAAAATGAAACAGAGGAAAAAAAATGTTGCAATGATTTCATGTGTAAAAATAAAATTATAAAAATATGAGAAGAAATCATGTAAGAATTATTACATTTTTTTATCTCAGAATAGAGAAGACCTGAGTATAACGTGCAACTCATGAAGCTTAAAGGAAAGAATGTTAAATACAAATACAGGAAAGTAAAAATTTCCTCATGGCAAAAACCATCATCAGTAAATTCAAACTGTAAATACACCAAGGCAAATACTTGCTATTCCAATCATACAAGAAGCTAACAATTATATATAAAGTGCTTCTACAAGTAAGTAAGAAAAGGACTCCAAAACAATAGAAAGATAAACAAAAGGCATAAACAGCTCCTGGAAAAAGAAATGTTCTTAAATATGTGAAAGTGTACTCAATCTCATGCACAATATTATTTTTCACTGTCAGATGATAAAGATTAAAATGTTTGCTAACATGCTGTGCAGGTGAGGACAGCTTAAGAGCTGATAATGGACATCTCTTCCCAACTCCCCATACAGTGACTTCATGTTGAAAGCTTAAAATCAACCATGACGAAAGTATTTTATATCATGGGGACTGGCAGATGCTACAGATCAAGTTTTTTCCTTCCCTGAAAGTAACTTGTTAGTCATTTACCAACGCATCACCAGGTAAGAGTATGGGGAAACAGGCCCTCTCATCCTGCTGTTGTTTTGAATATAAAGCAGCACAAACTCCACATGGCATTTTGTTAATATCCAGCAAAATTATTAACTGCACATGCTTTTTAAAGCAACAATTTTACTTCTAGGTGCATGGCCTACTTGTTTTTGCACACAGGTGAATTTGTATGCCTTTGTTTTTTCGTATTAGCACTAATGTCTGTCAATAGAGGATTGGATTTTAAAATGGAGTACATTTTATACAATGGAATGTCCAGCCGCTGTTAAAATAGATGAGAACACCCTTTATGTCCTGATGTGGAAGAAGATCCAAGTGATACAGTTAACTGAAATAAGCAAGATTTTGAGAGCGAGAAGAGTGTGTTTAAATATATTTGCTACCGAAGTCCTACTCACAAGAAAGATCAATTACTTCTGGGGAGGAGGATCAGGGTGGGAGGGAAATTTCAGTGTTTAAAATGTTTTTGAATTTTGCATTATGCACAGTATTACTTAGTAAATAAAGAGTTAAATTTAAATGTCATAAAAATACTTACTGATGTGTTGGGAGGCAGGCTGTTTTATACACTATTAGTGACACTGAGCTGGAATAGTCTTTATCGAAAGCAATTTGATCTCGCTCATCTTGATATGATTTTCAGTATCTTCTCGATGATTACCTATATTTTACAAATCTGCTATGATGAGCATGCATTGTTTTCCTGTCAACTTAAGGGGCATTTTAGAAAAGTGTAAATCTTTAGTGTTTTGCAGTATCTTAAACATAAAGAATACCTGGCATCCTATTGTACAGTCCACTCCCACTCTGTACATTGTCACCAAATAAAATGTATGCCACTTCAAAACATCTCATCTGTAAAAACAGACAGATATACAAATACATCCACTCATACCAAACAATGTTGTAAGAAATAGGGGTTCCAGAAAGAGAAGTGTCCTGTGGTCAAATTAAAGAAACATTAAGCTACATTTCATGGTCTCTTCCCCTTAAGAGATAGATAATTAATGTTATCATATTGATAACATTAATGTTTCTGAGTGATCCTGAAGTAAGGAAAATTGTTTTAACTGCTTATAGTTTCTATCTCTTCCTCCCTCCCCGTCTCTAAATATCTAAAAGCAGCCTCATGTTCCAAAGAACATAGTTCTTCCTTTAGCAGAGGAATCTGGTCTTTCAGTTTCTTCTGCTTGATTTTTCCCTCTTCTTTGCCCTCCAACAAACTCTGCCGTTTATAGAGGTACTCTTTGAGCTTCAAGGATGCAGATTTGGGAGCATGGGGGACAGACAGAAGAAGAGGTGACAGGCAAGCTACAGGGAGGAATTTTGGAGGAAAAGTACAGCGGAGGGGGATATGGAATACAAAACAGAATTAGAAGGCAGAGAACGTGGGATTTTAGGAACTGATCTTTTGGAATGTGTATTGTCTTTGTGGTGCCCAAGAAATGATAAAGAAATGTGTGAGGACGGAAGGAGGGAAGGACGAAAGGAAGGCAGGTGAACTTCCTTGAAAAATCTGTTTTGGTTTCTAAACTGAAGTTCTGTGTAACAGCTCTTAGATGGTCAGGCCGTCCAGCATGGCCATTCTCCTGCTCTCTGGCCAACCCCTTCTCGACCAGCCCCTGCTTCACCTACACCCTGCTCCCCTGACTGACCTTCCCTCCTAATCATACAGCCTAATCAGTAAATGCCTATGTACCTGCCCCCACCCCAGCTAGTGATTGTTCTAATCTTTAGATCAGAACCATCTCTACTCTATCTGATAGTTTATCAAAGAGGTGGTAAGGGGCATGCTCCTCTGCTGGTTTCCATGGTAACCGAGGAGCCAGCCTGACAGTTTCATGGTTGATAACCTCTCCATCCCCCTGATAGGGAAGACTACTGCCATGTCCTGCCCAACGTCTGCTGCACACGGTGGGTTGTTGCTCCAGGACCTTGCTTCCATAAGATTCCCCAACCCATTAAACCACTGATGTCTCTCTTTGCTGACTCCTGGCTCTTTCTTTGGTCTTGAGGCTGGGCAAGTACAGAGCTTTCAGGTCTGCGGGGTGCAACCCGACAGATGGACTATGTGAGTCACCTTCAGTAGTGTAACAGGCTTAAATCTGCATTCTCTAAAGCCTGCACACCATAAGCAGACGATTATATGGGCTTGGGGGAAAAAACAACTGCTGGGATCCTGCCAGCCACTCAGCTTCTTTGACCAAAAAGGAGAGAAAGGAAATGAAGTGAGCAAATTCTGGAGCATAAAGAGGGAAAAGAATCATAGCTCTGAAATTAGTATCTTAGTCACTCAGGTAGCTGCATCCTAATCAGAAAATGTGGTTGAGGAGAGGCTCTGAGTAATCCTGCATGCTGAAAGACTGCTTTCTGTTCTGAAAGGAAACAACCAAAATGCTGAATTTTTTACAGGACAAACTGCTGAAGAGAAAAAAGCAGGACAAAGCCAGGACTGAATAGAGGAAGTCAGCCAAAGGCAATCCAGCTAGCTCGCTAGACAGTAACATCCAACAGCACAGTTTGCAAAGAAATGCAAATAACAATGCTCAGAGCATCAAAGGAGCAAAATATTGACAAAACTCGGTGCTGAAAAGGATGCCAGTGGATAAGGCACTTTTATAAACCAATGGAGAGACTGTGAATTGCTAAACCTTTCTGGAATGCAGTTTGGCAATATGTGCCAAAATTTAACATTGTAAATGTATGTATCCTTGACATGGCAATACTCTTTGTAGGAATTTTCTCTGAGGACATAAATAAACATAAAGTACATAAAGATACATGGCAAGGATTTTTTAAAGCTATGTTTATATAATAGCAAAAAAACCCAACCTGGGAATAATTTAATTATCCGTTGGTAGGGGATTGGTTTAATAAATTAAGTACATCCATACAGTGGAATACTATGCAACGTGTAACTCTTTTAAGTAAGCACAGGCTCTTGAGTCAGACTTAGTTTAAATATGGCCCCGTCACTTCTGTGATTTTTGATCACATCATTTAACACCTCTTTCCCCAAGTTTCCTAGTATTAAAAAATATTTTAAAATCTCTAAAATAGCTTTATAGTCTATAAACCTACTTCAGAAAGTTTGACAAAGATTCAATGAATGAATACATCTAAAGCCCATGCACGTTAAGTACTCACTAAATGTTAAATACTATTATGCAAACATTATAAATGATAATATCTTGTCTATTTTAACATGGAATATAGTCATGTTGAGCAAAGGTTACAGACTAGTAATATAGGTTACGTTTATATAGAATAATTTGTTTGGATGCATGCATAGGATCCTGGAAAGATGTTTATTGCAATTTTAATACTGGATATCTCTGACAGTGGTATTTCAGATTATTTTTATTTTCTTTTTGTTTATTTTCTGATGTGATACTTTTTATTAACATAAAATGTAATAAGTCCTGAAATGGCAGGCTAGCAAATTTAGATCAGCTCTTCTACTGAGGAAACAAAAACTCCAGATACAATATAAAAATCATAATTTCAAAGCCCTAAGGAGCCAACTGGATAGGGAGAAATTACCAAGCCAAAATCGTGGAAGAGGATTAATTACTCATTCAAAGCAAGTATTATTCTGAGAACATTTGCCGATATATTAAGAAAAACAACTGCTAACTAAGCTGTAGTTTTGATGACCTCCTGTAACAAGAAGGAAAGTTAAAGCCAAGGGTTTGCAGCTCAGGATGGGAGAATAACACTCATTCTTCCATTAGGATACCAGTTAGGGTACCTATTAGGTCGGTATCCTGATTGGCTTTATTCTCAGAGTAAGGGTGAACTAAAAGTAATCCTGTCTTTATTCAGTTTCTTTCTTTCCTTCTCTTTTTTTTTTTTTAATTTTCTTTCTTTCTCTCCTTCTCCCTCCCTCTCCCCCCCTTCTCTCTTAAACTCTTTCTCTTTCTTTTTCTTCCTTTCTTCCTTCCTTCCCTTCTTCTTTTCTTCTCTTCTCCGATTTGCAGCTGGTTTAACACCACTTGGGTAATCCAAAAAATGTAAAGCCCTGAGCTTGGATTAAGGTGGTCTCAGACTGGTGATGAGCAAGAGTAAACAAATATTTTCTCTGGAAGGAAGGTGAATTCATGTAAGTCGGCTTCAAATGATGTCTTAAAACATTTCTTTTGCATACACAATGACCACCATTCATTCAAAGATAGATAAACATACAAGAAAATAAGACACCTTGAGCAAGAACCAGCTCAAAGACATAAAATAAAAAGATGTCCCATTTTTTAATCTGGTTGATGTTTTTGATATTGAGTTGTGTGAGCTGTTTATATCTTTTGGATATTAACCCCTTATGGGTCATATCATTCGCAATTTTATTCTCCCATTCTGTAGGTTATCTTTTCATTTTGTTGATGGTTTTCTTTGCTCGGCAAAAGCTTTTAAGTTTACTTAGGTCCCATTTGTTTATTTATGCTTTTATTTTCTTTGCTTTAGGAAACAGATCCAAAAAAAATTGCTACAATTTATGCCAAAGAGTGTTCTGCCTATGTAAGACATCCTTCTCTTGAGCTCTAAGACGACGTGGTGAGAATGTCACCTGTCAGTGTGGGCAGAATAGGCACAGGAAAGTTCTCTGAGGGATACTGTGAGCCACAGGAGTCTAAAACAGTATATTTAGAGAGAGATACCAGACTGCCATCAAGGATGGTATAGAGGACATCACTTTTTACTTATTTATTTTTTTACCTGTAATCACCCTTCCTTTTATCATGCACGTTTTCTTTGGAGAAACTTACCCTCCCTCCACTCCACCTGCATGCTTTTATTGGTACTTTCAATCATAATACTCAGTATTCATAGAGATGGGCACATAACCTGAGTGTTAAGACAGACTGAGGTCTGTTTGGGCAACTGCAACAAAATAACCACAGACTGGGTGGCTTATAAACAACAGAAATGTATTTCTGACAGTTTGGAGGGTGGAAGTCTGAGATCATGGTGAATTCAGGGTTCAAAGTGGGGCTTCCTCCAAATCGCAGATTTCTTGTACCTTCACGTGGTGGAAGAGGCTGGGGGTCTCTCTGGAGTCTCTTTTATTAGGTCCTAATGCATTCATGAGGGTTCCTCTCTCATGACTTAATGGCCTCCCAAAGGCCCCACTTCCTGATACCACCATCTTTGGGGGTTAGGATTTCAACATATGAATGTGGGAGGACACAAATATTCAGCACTACGCCAAGTCAACCAGAACCCTTTCCTAGGGTTTTTTTTTTTTAATTCTTTTCATGCATCAAAAAAAGAGAAAGGGTGATCTGAAATTTTGGTTAATCCCTCTCTGATGAAAAGATGTGCATTGCGGGAGTGGCCGATGGCCAGTTTCCAACCACATGAAGGAAGCCGATCTTAGAATGAACTGGACACCAGAGGGGATCAGAAAGGGAATTAGAGAAGGAAAAACTTGGAAGTATTCAAGTTCTTTATTCCATCAACCCAGAGAGTCGGCTTCTTCCCTTCCTTTCCCTCCCCCTTCTGAACGATTTACCTTTCTGCCCAAGCCAGTTCAAGCCTTAATTGTTCTGTCAAATACAGAGGGAAACAGTGGGGCCAGCAAGAGGACTGTGTCTAAGGGTAAGGTTAGGCTATTAAAACTCAGCTGCATAAACAGATCAGAAGCCAGGGAATGCAGGCAGGTGACACTCGCTGATTGTGGCGGAATCAAAGCAACTGAACAACAACTGATATGACTTGGTTCACAGTCCATTTCTGAGTTGGTGGTGGTTGTGGTTTTTGTTTCGCCACCTACATTCCATGGGGGTGGGAAAAAAAAAAGAGGCTAAAGGAACCTTTAGATGTTACACACAACTCTCAGTACTGAAGCCGCACGTTATCTGTGGGTAGTTATGGAGAAATAAGAGAAGTGGATTTTAAAACATAAGGCTTTCTGAGATGATACATGGGAAAACATAAATTAAGAGGAGCCGTTTAGGTTAGCCAGAAAGCATTTATTTGTACGTATGGGTTTTTTGTTACTAAAATCTTGCTAGATACCCATGTTGACTCACTTCTCAGGGGTTACAGTTGGCACTCATTTATGCTGAGGTTGTTAGGAAGAGTGAGGTATGTTTACAAGAATGTTGCGCTAGTCGGGAGTAAGGGTAAACTAAGTCTCATCTTAGCCCCATGTTCCCTCAGCAGCGGCCACTCACCCTGCAGGCACGTTGCCCACATTGGGGGTGTGACAGAGCCCTTTCCCGCAGGGTTTATTGCGGAGCCGTGGTTCTCACACCTTGGCTTTGTAGCTTGTGTACCTCCCCTCGTCGCCTGCCGCCGGCCTCTCCCTGCCAAGTCAGGGTGGTGTTATTCCGCAGCTTTTAAAAAACAAAGACATTCCACCTCCTAAACTGTTTTAGCTGGGGAAGATTTCCTCGGAACACATGCCGCTCAAATACATGTTGTGAAACATATGTTTTATTGCAGGTGATTTTTAGTAAGCGGTAAGAGCCCCAGCCAGCTTACCCACTGGGATCAGCAGAGAATTAAAGTCCAGATCAGAAACCAAAGTGGGGAGCCAGTTGGGAAACTTACTGCGTGCCTGGCATCAGACAGGGATGCTGCACTTATGCCTCGGGGCTCCACTTTTTCTAGCATAGGAACTGGCTCCCCTCCCCATTGGGATGGGAGGGTCCAATATGCCACCATGTTGGGTGCCAGTGCATAGCATCCTGCATCCTGCATCCTACGGAAGTGGCAGGCTGTTGTTCTCTGCTGTTAGCAGCTGGATTGGAATGGGCTGGGATAGGTAGGCTAGGTTGCTAATTCCACTGGAAATTCCCAAATTTAAGATCACCCTTTCTCTTTTTTTGATGCATGAAAAGAATCTAAAACCCATTGTCTGAGGCATGCCTCTGACTTTTTGTTTTTATAAAGCTTTCAAGTGTCTCTCCTTTCATGTAGGGCTTTGAAGCATTTCTCCTTATCTAAACAAAGGAATACTCTTAGTAGCTGAGATCTCCTTTCCATTCCTTGCATTTTTTCAGTTCCCTATCTCTACATCCCTTCTGGGACACAGCCTGTCATGCTGGGTTTGAAGTCCCATGGAGCAGAGCTGAAAATGGCTACCTGTAAAATCTCTTTTCCCAGAACTGTCTGACTCACAGTCGGATCCACAGCTGACCAGAGGAGTTCAGTCTCACTAGGATTCACCGAGCACCTCTGAGCTCCCAGGCACTGGGGCAGACACTGGAGACATAATCCTGGACAAGACAGGATTGCTCCCTGCTGTCACGGAGCTGGTGTTCCTCAGCTGTTGTTCTGAGACAGATGACTGGCTTTACAAGAGACTTGGTAAAATTCTGCCTTGAGCACTGGAGTAGCTTAGGGATTTAGAAGGATGGGCCAGCCCCAAATACAAATGTGACTGTGCCTCATCCAGTCAGCTTAGGGTGAGTAACAAAGATGTTAGAAGCCGAATTGTTGAGGACGTGGGAGTCCTTCTCAGGTTCTGCCCAATGCAGGACTCATACATGGTAGGATGTCACATTCTGTTTGGCCTCCGGGATGGACATGCAAAAAGAGAAAGCAAGAAAGACAGAGCTTCCAGGTTATTGTTCATCAGGGAAGCCAGCTGACATTTCCTTGCAGATGTAACCTGGCAGTTTTCCTTTCACTGAACCCAAGTCACTGTCTGGGAGATTTGAAGTCCAAATTGGGTCCCAGAGAAGTCTGATGCTCTAGGCTCCTTGAAAAATGGACGTGCTGAGGCAGAAGGGAAGGGAGCAGGGCACAACCATTGAAGGAATAACATAACAATTAAACTGGTTAGAACCAAGATGGTGGAAGATCTGACTTCCAGTAGACCTTGAGCCTCACGGCACACCCACAGGTGCCCTGACAGCTGACCAGAAAAGGTCAAAAAGTGGGCAGTGGGGCCTGAATCATGGAAATCCCCGCCCCTTCCCCCCAAGAGTTGGAATAATCCTCCCACTCATTAGCATATGGAATGACCCAGCCCATAAAACCTAACGACACCACACCTCATGGTCGCTTTCCCTCTTGCCTCTGAGGCGGCCTGAGTGTGTATCTCCCTGAATAAACTTACTTTCACTTTGCTATGCCTCACTCTTAAGTTCTTTCCTAGGCAAGAACCTATTCTCCAGTCACAAAGCTACTCCTTCCTACAATGCTGTCCAGTTTCTTGCCGAAAAAGATGATTGCTCTGAACATTTTGCCGCTGGCCTGAGATCCTTTGTTCCTAATTCCTGAGTAGCTGTTTTGGGGGGATTCAGGATGGGATGAAGAGGAGAAATGTTATTAGGTTGTCCACTGGAGTGCTGCTCGGGGACCCCATTGCTATGGACACCAAGGAGCCAGATAGAGGCAATTGTGGGCGGAAGCAGGGGCTGCGTTGGGGGGTGGGAGGGCGAGGGGGCAGTCAGGGGCTGTGTTTGAGCACAGGGGGCTTGGGGAATGAAGGGACAGCACAGTAAGTCTGCCCAGACCCTGCAAGCTTGCTCTGCGAACCCAAACCAAAGGAAAGGGAATTTGTGCTTCTTGAGCCGGCCCTGTAGGTACTTGACACTACTTAATCCTCACAGAAAGTTGAGCCCTGTGAGGAACTGATGCCAAAGAGAGGAAATCCCATTCCTGAGGCCACACAGAAGATGCTAGCCTCAAATTCAAACTCGGGCTGGCTGATTCCAAACTGGTACCCTCTCCACCACTGCAAGCCCTCTGCAAGGAGAAGGCACCCCTCTCGCATGCCATTCACAGCAGGACCAGTGATGTTGTCCTAGGACACAGTGGACGAAGGCTCGACTCCCTGCTGCCTTTCTGTCTTTCGGGGGCTTGTCTCTGGTTGCCAATTTGTATTGACTCATCTGGTGTTTCTCAGGCAACTCAGCCAGCCCGTTCATTCTCATGCCCTGGGACCATGACAGGACCTTAGAGACGCACAGGAGACGGGTGAAAAAGCTACATCTCCCAGATTGAGGTTCATTGTTAAGCTGTTAAATTAATTCCCAAATACAAGTGATAGTGCTTGGCCTGGTTCTCCCAGGTTTACCGCGGTTTCAGCAACGTGGCTCCCCCTCCAGTTCTCCCTGTGAGTGCCTTAGGTCTGCAGCTCTGGCCAGCTCTGAGGAATGCTTCACAGAGGATGCTGGCAGCACTCAAGGGGTGTCGGGGGGTCAGATCTACAGAGATTGCGACCTCCTCTGGCCCGGTCGTGGAGGTCAGGCAGATCTTTGGGCTGTCAAGACCATCTCTGGAGTCTGAGGCCTGAAACTGAGGCTCCTGCAGGACCCTGGGACAAGTTCCTTTCCAGGCAGACCACGACGTCCATCCGGCATCAGTCCTGTGACAAACGGAGCATGGATAGGGAAGAGGAAAAGACAGTCCTTGTGGGTCTGAGGCTTGGGAGAGGGGTGAGGAGCCTGCTCAGGTCTCATGCAAGGCTTCAGAAATGGGAAACAAACAGAGCTGGGTGATCGTTTCCACCATGGAGATGCAGGACAGTTGATGTCTGCTTCAGGTTGGTTTGGTTTTTTAAATAGAACACTTCCGCTGCTAATAAGCTGGCAGAGCTCTGTTCCTCTCTTTACAAGAGGGTTCAGATGACGTAGTTCTATCAACACTTTACTGTTTTTTTTTTTCCAACTGGAGCTTTTTCATCTCCTCACACCTCGCTGCTACCGATTTATTCTTCATATTCACTCCCTTCTCTCCCACCTCATTTGTATCAGTGTTTAGGTCCTTCTAAAAAGCTTCGTGCAAACCTGCTGCTATTGATGGAGCACTTATCTTCCTAGCAACTTTAGGTGTACAGCTCTAATTTACAAATGAGAAAACAAGCGCAGAGAGGTTCAGCAAGTTGCTCAAGGTCACACAGCTTCTTATAAGTGGTGGATCTGGGATTTGAGTTTAGGTCTGTCTGACCCCAAAGGCTGTGCTCCCGGCACTGTCCTGCTCTGTGAGGTAAGAGGCAGCTCCTCCATCTCACTTGAGTGTCTGTGATGTTGGTGGAGGGGGCACAAGCCCTGCCTTCAACTGCTGCTCCCAGGGAGTGGCAGGACCACACTGCCGTGGGCTCCAGGTGTTTGCTTTTGGCCGGAGCTCCTCCGACCTGCCTGATTCTCCAAGCAGCCCTCAGGGAGCCTCCCTCCTCCCCCAGGGAGGCAGCTGCTATTTCCAGCTCAGTGATTTGAGCAGGGCTCCCGAAGAAAGAGTTATTGCAAACCTGGCCTTTACTCCACCCTCTTCCAGTGAGTACTACTCCTGGCTCTAGCTGGAGGTCTAGATCGCAAGATAAGGAAAGAGCTGGGTCAGCTTTCTGGTCACTTCTTGGCCCTGAGCGCTCATGTTTTTACAGCAGCCACAGGCCCTACATCCTTCCTGGAGACTCTGGGGTGGAACACAAGCAAACTCATCTCTTCCCACTTTCCCATCCCCTACCAGACAGCTGTCTTGATTTGCTGTGCTCGGAGCCTCCCTTCGCTGGGCAGGGGCTTCCATGACACCCTGCTGAGAAGAGGATGGTCTCTTGGAGATGTGTGGCAGGCGGGCTCCTGGGCCCTTGGCTCACCTACGGCCTCTTTAGCCCTGTTTGCTTTGTCTAATTGTGTTTTCTCTGCTATTTTGTCTGAATAAAGATTTCCCCTCGACCTTGTCCAAAGTGCATCTGCTACCCGTTTGACCGGGGAGGGTGCAGAAGCAGGGTGGTTAATTGAATGCTTGGCACCGGGCTGCACTAAGTAAACTGAGGAGAAAGACAAGGACTGCGAGAGCTTAGAGAATGTGGTGGTTTGGAGCTTTTGCATAGAGCAGAGATCCTGCAGCCTTCATACTCTGCCTGTTTTCTGTCCAGAAACAGAGCCTCGAGAAGCTCAAGGGGAGGATGTTAATGTGATTCTGAAACTGGACTGCAACTCCCGCTTCAGTGGAAGCTCCACAGTGGCCCATTTTCTTTCACAGGGCCCATGGCTTCTGGGAGGGTGGCCAGGGTCCCACGAGGCCCTGCTTGCTGGGAGGGGAGAAGGAGCTGGCTAGAGAAGATCACCTGCGTCTCTCTTCTTGCTTTCATCTGCTTTGAACTTGGGCCTCTGGTTCTGCAGCAGGAATTTTGGCTCTGGACCCTGGTCTGTTTCCAGGATGCCGAGTAGAAGTGAGGCAGTACCACTTGGAATCCCCGGTTCTGGCAGGGGCCCAGGGCCAGCCCAGCCGCCACAGGGGAGCTCTACAGCCTGTTTACCTGCCTGTCTGTCTGTGCCTCTGACTTTGAGGGACCCAAAAGAGCATGGACCTTAGGGTCACAAAGTTTGAGTTTCAAATTGGGCTCCTACTTCATGTGTGTCATCCAGTAAATGTCTATTCATTTTGGAGCCTGTTTCCCCACCTGTAAACTGTGACAAACCACACTGTTCGGAAGAGTAAATGAAATGATTCAAAACACACATCAGCTCTGCACCTCTCTACAGACTCCACACATACTACTTCATTCAATTCACTCAGCCCTGGGAGGAAGCAGAATCTCGTCCCCATCAGCATCAGCACCCCTGCTTCATGGAGAGGAAACTGGGGCAGAGCTGAGACAGGCTGGGACCTGGGACCCTCTACCCGAGTGCTTGCACCTGAGCAAAGTCTTCTCCCACAACAGAAAACAAAAAAAACCATGAGGGACTGAAAATAACTGCACGCAGGCGCAGTTGGGGGGTAATTACGACCAACAGGATACAAAAAGGCCACAAACCGACTGGCGTTTCTTAGGTGCCCGGAGCAAAAGCAGGGCACTGCGTGGTCCCTGCGCACAGCACCGACGAAGGGGTGGCGCCTCCCGCCCAACTTCCGCACCTGCCGGCCTTCTTATCCCATTTTAGGCTCCAAGCGGCTCCTGCCCGGGAGCGAGCAGGGGCACCTGTTTCTTGTTTTTGCTTCCTCGTGTTGCAGCACGAGCCCCAGTGAAGCCTTGCCTGAAATTCTCTTCGGGCCTCATCAATTTGTATCGATTAAAGAGTCCAAGAGGCCACGTTGGTAACAGGGGAGCCGGCGACTTGTCCACGGCCTCACGGCCGGGAAGCGGCGGACGGGGCAGAGCCGAGGCCAGCGGGCCGTGGGGCCCGCACCTGCACCCCCAGGCTGTGCCCGCCGGCCTCTAGGGAAGGGGGAAGCCCCTGGGGCCTGGCCGGGGGAGGCTCCCGCTGAACCCTGGCTCTTCCTCCTACTGCCTCGGGGAAGGTACTCCGGCTGCTCTTTAAAGAAAGGACAGCGATGTGGGGGCCAGCAAACAGTGCCAGAAAGAGCGTGAGGAGAGACGGGGGCAGGAGGAACATGCGAGGCGCTGTCACACGCGAGGTGAGTGGGGAACCAAGGAGGGGAGCAGAGGACACGGGCTGGGGCCGCCCCGGCCTGTTCCCTTGCGGGATGCTCTTGAAATCCACACAGGCGAATATTTCCGACCGGCTCTGAGGAGCTGGATAGTCAGACCTGACAGCTTGCCGGGGTGGCGGCTGCTGTCTTCCCTAAACATCTCCAGATTTCGGGCTCCTCCAGCCCATCGCTCCTGCCCCCGCTGCTTTCAAGTGGGAGCCACACGCTGCTGGTTTGGCTGCCGCCCCTGCCTCTCCCTGGTGAGAGTGAGTCTCTCTTTTGGGTCCTGCCCGCAGCCCTCCCGGCCCTGCCCACACACTGTCATTGCTGTGGTATCGCTGCTCCCGGCACAGACCAAGGTTTCCCCACAGAAGGAGGTGGCCACAGTGCTGGCTGGCTGCCCCTGTGGACTTCATCCAACCCTGCAAAGGTGCCCCAGGCTGGGTGTGGTGGGCGGGAACACTGGTGGGAAGAGAGTGACTTGAAGGAGAAAGGTGTGTTTGAAGGAATCCAGTTGTTGGTCGGTCCAAGACACTCCACTCCCAAAAGAACAAAAGCAGAGAGCCGCAGTGGAGAAGGATGGAGGGAGAGAGGCCTCAGGGAGCAAGGCTGTGGCTGGCTGTGTCTCTGTACCCGACTCTGTACGTAGTTTACACACATCTCATCAGGCTGAGCTCCCTGGGCCTTGGAGTGTTCTCGCATGTCACCCCACAGACCTCAGCCTCCCAGGGCCGAGGCGTGGGGCTGATGGGGTCAGTTCCCTGCTCTGAGCTTCAGTTTCCCCTATGAAAGCGGGAATTCTAATTCCACTCTCACATGAAAACAAGTCTAAACCACCTGGCACATAGTAGGTGCTTAAGGGAAAAAAGACCTTTGTGAAGGTGATGAAGCTGTTCTTTGGCTTCACCTCCCACCGCTATGTAGAACTTTTGGGGTCTCTCATCTTCTTGCCTCTTACCTTCTACCCAGGACCAGTGCCCTCCTAATTGCTCACAGGGCACTAGGCCCCCATTGCCGGGAGGCTGGATTGCTGCTAGCCAGCCAGTGACGGCCAGGAAGTCTATGTCTGAAGTTAGGGCATCGACAAAAGTGACTTTCAGTGCTTTCTAGCCCAATAACTATCGTAAACGGGCAGTTCAGCAACCATGACCTCATAAGGGCGAGGCCTTAAGGATTAGACCTCTTGGGGATACAGGTCTTTGTCACTGCCGAAAGCAGTCAACTTACAGCAGCTCAGTGCTGGCTGAGATGAGGGAAATGGAGAATAGGTGATAGAAATAGATGGTGAGTATCGGTTTGCAGGCGGCTGGGGCAGGGGACCAGAGCTTGTTTGACCGACTCACTCTCTTGCATTAAGTCCCATCAGAGGTTGCAGACTTGAATAAAGACTCAGCTGGACTTAGAGGGTCCACGTCAGGTATGAAAGCTACAAGGGACATCCTTTCTGCCATCATTCACATCCTCTCAGTCTCACTCCCTACTTTCCTGACAGTTGCAGGGACCAGTTCTGTACAGGTTTCAAAACAGCTGAGCTGAGTGGGACAATGTCCTGCTCCAGGGCTTCCCTGAAGCTGCCATATGAATGTCCACAGAATTCCCGGGGCACTCAGCCAGGGACTGCCGGAGATGTGGGGCAGTTAGTGGGAGGGGCCGCCCTTGCCCAATGGAAGACAGGAGCCTATGGATAAATGCTCACCCCTTTCATTCCCTGAGCAGGGAAATCTGAGCTGCGTCCCATTGGGCTCTCCAGAAAGCCCATGGAACTGATCATCGGTTGCGCATGGGGGTGGCCAACTCACTCCTGTGTCTTTGCCTTTGCCACTTCTCCCATTTCACTCCTCACAGCCAGTCTCTGGGTCCCTGAGATCACTTCCCATATAAACTACCTTCAGTGAAGCCTGTATCTCAGGCACAGCTTTTAGAGAAACTCAGGCTCAGACAGCCACATACGAAGTTTCAAGAGGGCAGGGAAGTTGTGAAACAATCTTTTCACAGAATGGAAAGGTGGGCACATTAGGGAAGTAGCATAGAAGTGCCCAGTGTGCTGGGTTCCTTTCTGGAGTGTGCAGTAGTGTGTTCAAGGTCAGCCCCCAGCGTCTGTGTATTTTCTCCCACAACTTTGAGCATCTCAGGTGTAGTTACAAAATATGTGGATATGGATTTAATCCTGAATGGGCTTTTGCTGAGTGAATTTGATGAAAAGAGAAAAATGCATGAAAATAAGAGAATTCACAAAGGAGTAATTACAATGGTAAACCATGGAATTAAGCAGTGGAAAGAAGCAAGTGAGGATACAAAGGGAATAGTTAGATAGGTAGGTAGATAGATAGAGATATATATCATCTTCGTGTATATTTTGTATCTTTACAAACAGATAAAGTTGGTAGGGTCAATGGCTTGATGCCAGAGAGTAGAGATAGGAGCATAAAAATAAGAGTGTGGCTCAGGTGATGTAGGGAATAAAGATTGTTGGAGGTGAGGAGGTATGAAACCCAGCGGGCAAGGTATTTGAATGGTTACAAGGTTAAGTTCACCAAGAATGGTGCCAGGAATAGGGGTGGGGAGCCAGGTGCTCAAGTCATTCATGAATGCAAGAGAGTGGGTTGGGAGATAACGTAGCAAGTACAGATGGCAGGTGGTAAAGTCTGGCCTGCATTTCAACAGGATCTGGGGGTTTTGAAGGGGGAGGAAAGAAAACTGAGTTGCAGGTACAATTGGACACCTACCCCTCTCTCTAGCCCTCTGGGATACAGTCACTCCTACATCCTAGCACTTAGAAATGCGAACGGAGGTGGGGCAGGAATGACCTCCACTCGAGAGGCTGCAGATGAGGTGGTATTTGCTGGGGGCAGCCAAATTTCCATTAGGGCAAGATATGAAGAGACCTTGCAAAAAAGGGCGAAAGATACAGGGCACTTGCTGATGACAGATCCCAAGTGTCAGGGTACATAGTATGTAAAGGCTGGGAACATGGACGAGGAGAGAGAAGCAGAGATAATAACCTGCCTTGTAAGATTGCTGCAAATTTGAGATACAGTTTTGTGTAAAGTGGCGAGAAGAAGATAATGATGATGATATTGGTGAAATGGTGATCGCCAGAAGAGCCTGAGTTAAGGCGGAATTACGGGGGATGCAGGACAGCACAGGTCTAGGAATCAAGTGTCTTACGTCTCATCCCGACTCCATTATCAACTAGCTGTGTGGCTTTAGACAAATCAATCGCCTTTCCTCTCTGGGTTATGGTTTCTCCACCCATAAAATCTCAGCGTCAGATAGCATCACTGGTGGCAGAGTGGTCATACATAAGAAATAGATGATAATTCTCTGAAATACTTTTGAAAAACATATGTATTTGCTCCCCCCACCCCAACCCCCTGCCCCCAAAAGGTCATATCTCATTCTCTAGGGATAAGAACCCAGAAATGTGCATTTGGAAAAAGCCCCCTGGGTGGATTTAATAAATGCCCCCACCCCCAGGCCTATTTTCTTTCTTCAGGGAATTGCTTTGCCGAGAAGCTAGTCTTTCCTCTCCCAAATGTCATCGCTCAGAAAGTGATAGTGAGAAAGATGTGGTTAGTCAGTCAGAGCCTGGTCAGAGCATTTTATCAGAGGGACCAGATGCCCTGAGCTCTGCCCTTGGTGGGCAGATGGCCAAAGAGCAGGCAGCAGTATTTGTACAGCTTCGTTCTTTGGGCATATCCCCCATTCAAATGCATAAGAATGAGTACAGAATGAGCGCGGCTCAGTTTTGTTGCTGCTGCTTTTGGTTTTTGGCTTAATATCAGGCCACACCATGCTGTTGACCAGCCTAGGCACTGGCTACCCTTGAGGGGGGTGGCCCTTCGAGCAGTAACTGGGGGAAGCACAGGAAGTGCAGGTCCAGTGGTGGGGAGCGAACCTAGCACACTGAGTCGCCCCTGTATCCCTGGAGCCTAGAGATGTACCCGGCACACAGCAGGGACTCAACAAATACTCGTCAAACTGAGTTCTAAACAGTAGTTGACCAAGAAGGTGGCAATTTAGGGGAATTCATTGGTTTCCAACTGCCAGAAAGAGAATGGCTGCAGACAGCTACAGTTTGACACGGAGCCAAACTAGCATTCAAGTTGAAGGACAAAGTAAAATCACTGACAGGCAAGGACTTGAAAGATTACCACCTACAGACCTTCTCTGAGCAGATAACTTGGGTGTTTCTAGTATGAAGAAAAATGAACTTAAGAAGGTGATCAATAAGTAGCAAGGAAGTGGTAAACTGTAAAATTCGTAGTGAAATCTAAAAAGGTTTTGATAGCACAAAGTGAAAAATTAATGTAACTAAACTAGAGCAAAAATCCCAAATGATTTCAATGTGATAGGTTTTAGATGGAGAAGAAATTAAATGCAGGCTAATACTGGAATTTTATCACATCAATAGACAGCTTTATAGAGGTATTAACAAGTATCAGAGATTCATAGAAAAACATACACTTAAATGTACATTAAAATATAATGATAATCATTTAAAAAAAAGGGATGTACAATTCCCAAACTACAGGAGGAAAAATATTCAAAATATTCAAAATCAGTTAAAACAGATAGTAAAAAAAGAAAAACTAGCAGAGATTTTTTTTTTTTAAGTAGGATACATGGAAAATGTAAGACTGTAAAGATAGATACATCCGGTCATTTTAGTAATCATGATATATGTTAAATGAATTAAATTTCCTCTATTGGAAGACAGAGATTCACAGTTATGGTAAAATAAAATCCAGTGTGGGTCATGATGTGAAAGGTTGGAAGGCGTGAGTTCAAGGGCGTATACCCAAGACTGAAATTCCTGAGTCAGAGTATATGCCTGTTTGGTTTGAGTAGTTACTGCCTCACTGCTCTCTGAATTAATTGCATTCATTTACCTTTAGAATAATTTTAGAGTTCTCATTGCCAAATCTTGATATTGTTGGACTTGAAAAATTTTGCCAGTGTATCAGGTATAAATTTTTATCTCATTACTATTGTATTTTATGTTACTTTGCTTACTAATGAGATTGAGCATCTTTATATGTGTTTTTTGGCTGTTCCAGTTTATTATGTGAATTGCTTGTTCCCATCATCTGTCCACACATTTATATGTTTTGGTTTGTTCTTATTGATTTGTAGAATTTCTTTATAAACTTGGATAGTAACCTTTTGTCAGTCATATGTGTTACAGTATCTTCTCCTTGACTTTGGTTTGTCTTTTCATTTTGTTTACATTATTTTTGAAATATACAAGTTTTTACCGCTTGCAATCAAATTTTATGGATTACTCTTACTGCGACTTGTTTAAAAAGTCCTTTTGTACTTTAAAGTCATAACCAGATTCCAATCAGCCCAAATACGTTGTTTTGTTTTGGGGGGAGGTAATTAGGTTTTTTTGTTTATTTATTTACGTAATGACAGTACTGGGGATTGAACCCAGGGCTTTGTGCATGCTAAACACACACTCTACCACTAAGCTATACCCTTCCCCCAGCCCAAATATTACTTCCTTAGGAAAGTCTTCCCAAATCTCTCAAAATAGATCAGATCCCATTGTTATGTACTCTTATGGTACTGTTTTCTCTCTTTTATTACACTTATCCCAGCTGTAATTAAAAATTTATTTGTGTGATTGACAAAGTCTGAATCTTCCACTGCAAGGTGAGCTCCATGAGGTGTCAGATCATGTCTTACACTCTCCCTTTCATTATAATATCTCCAGGGTTTTACTTAGTTCCTGTCATATAATAGCTAATGTTAATTGCGTTCTTCCTGCATGTAAGCATTTGTCCAGGACTTTACCCATACTCATCTAATACTCATGACAAACACATGACGCAGGTACTACATTAGCCACATTTTAATGACGTGAAAACTGGGCACAGAGAAGCTGAGAAGCATATTCAGCGTCACACAGCTAGTAGATAGCAGAGTTAACATTCTCTCAAATACTCATGGAACAATAACAAAATTAACAAAAATGTAGTATCTATTATGATTCAAAGACAATCTTAATCAATATTAAAAAGCTGATTGTATTTAAACAAGTTTACTGGCCAAATGCAGTAAAAGTATAAACTAATGACAGAAGGAGGGCAAAACCCCCCACATTTTTGTTGTCGTTGTTGTTCTTCTAAGTATAATTTACGTAGTTAGATGTGTGAGGATTCGGTGTACAGTTCAAAGAATTTTGACATATACACCTCAGTAACCATCATTCAGACCAAGATCTAGAACATTTTCGCTGCTGCGAAAAGACTTCCCATGCCTCCTTTCCAGTCGTTCCCTGACCCACAGACAGCCACTGTTTGTTCTTGAACTTCATGTAAGTGGCATCCCACAGCATGCACCCTTTTGTGTTTGGCTTATTTCACTCAGCATCATGTTTTCGAGGTGCATCCCTGTTGGTTGTTGTATGTAGCAGCAGTCCATTCCTTATTTATTTATTCATTTCCTATGTAGTACCTCTTTGTGTGGATATATTACTGTTCGGTAATCTGGTTTTCAGTTTGGGGTTATTGTAAATAAAGCTAATCCAAACATTCGTGTACCAGGATTTTTCTGAACATATGCATTCATTGCTCTTGGGTATGTAAGAGAATCTCTACTTTGTAGCGTAGAGGTATGTTTATTAGAAACTGCCCCCAAACTACCACTCTTTTCCAAAGTGGTTGTGCCGTTTTTATGCTTGCATCAGCAATGCACAAGAGCTTTCTCATCAAATTTGATACTTTACATCTTTTAAATGGCAGCCATTTGATGGAGGTCCAGTGGTATCTCAACGTAGCTTTAATTTGCATTTCCCTGATGACTGCTAAAGTTGAATACCTTTTACATGTTTATTGATCATTCACATATCTCCTTTTGTGAGTTGCCTGTTCAAATTTTACCCATTTTATAATAAGCTGTCTTTTCATTACCTATTTATAGGAGTTCTTTAAATATTCTAGATACATCTACCAGGAAATTTGAATGCAGACTTTTTAAGTAACTCCTGGGTTAAAGAGAAAATTGTATTGAAATTACAAGCAACTTGGGAATAAATGAAAATGTGAGCACAGCATTAAAATAAAAAGCTTGTGGGATGGATGCTAAATGATATCAGAAGACATTTTATAGCTTTAAATATCCTAATTAGACAATGAGAAAGATTTTTTTAAATGAACTAGACTTATGGATCAAAAAGCTAGATTAAAAAATGATAAGGTAACCTCCCAAAAAAGTAGAAGGAAAAAATTAATAAATGAGAAAATTTAGGGATTAATGGAGTAAAAGTGAAAAAGAAAAAAATGATCAAGGCCTTGCAACTCTAATTATGAAAAGGAGGAAATTAATGAAACATTAGAAATAAGAAAGGACATGTATTCTGTTAGGAGATCTAAAACAGAAAAGCATACCAGGCTCAAATTCATGTAATAAATTTGAAAAACTGGATTACAAAAGGGGTGTTTTCCTGGTAAATATAAATTGTAGAATTAACTAAAGAGAGATAAATAATTACAAAGACATGTAGCAGTTAGTCAAAGTTAGTCATAAAGCTTAGATTGCCAAGGAACAGATAATTTGGGGGTTATATCATTTCTTTTGGAACACAATAAACTTGGGAACTTCTCAACTCATCTATGAGGCTTGCAAAACCATATACCAAGACTAAACAAAGCTATCGTGGGAAAAGAAAGCTATAGATCAATCATTTTGTGAACAAAGATGCCAAAATCCTAAATAAAACATTAGCAAATTAAATCCATAAGTATACTAAAAGAATAATACATCTTAACTAAGTAGGGCTTATCCTTGGAATGCCAGGGTGTTTCAATTTGAGGAAATCTACTAATGTAATTCATTGGATCAAGAATTAAGAGAGAAAAATCATAGCATCTTCTTCATAGATTTAGAAAAAATGTTTAATGAATTCAACAAAGACCCATTTATGATGGAAAAAAACCACTTAACAAAATAGAAAACCACTTAACAAAATAGAAATTAAAATAAAACAGCTTGTTTTAATAAAGAAATCCCTCCACAAACATCACATTCAACGGTGAACCACTAGTTTGAAATCAGAAACAAAGACAACACTAATGCCATTATTATTCAACATCCTAGTTAATGGAATAAAACAATGAAAAGAAAACATAAATATTGAAAAAGAAGAGACAAAACTATTTTCACTTGCAGATAATAGAATTATCTATTTAGAAAATCCAGGCAAACCAAGAGAAAAATGATTTGAACTAATAGGAGAATTCAGCAAGTTGGCCACATACTATACCCCATTAATAAGCAACTGAGAGAATGTCATGAGAAAAAAAAAAATGATGACATTTATAAAACTCTGAAATACCCAGGAATAAACGAAATAAACAATGTGTAAGAAGTACATGGGAAAAAAAGACTGAAACAATTTCCTGAAGAGTTAGGGAAACTTTGTTGAAGAAATGCTTGGGTGTCAGTGTAGAGGGAGTTATGGTGGTATCTCTCCGGGTAAGATGAGTCCACATTGTCATATTTGACCAATGACTTCCCATCAAGACCCTGGGTTTACTTTTTCTTGTGCAGATTTTTCAAAACTGAATATAACAATTCCATCCACTTGTCAAGATTAAAAATTATTTTAATCCCTTCCCCTGATGAATCCAAGCTGTTGTATTTTCTTTTTTTCTTAATTTGATTTACCGGTTTTGCAGAGCTGAAACCTAACTGTCAAAATGACCTCTGGCCGTTTGTTCACTGACCAATTCAAGCAAGAGTCACATGATTGTAGCTTCTAGAAAGAAAGAAAGAAAGGAGGCTGCAGGGGTGAAGAGAGCTATTGGCTGATCTTCAGGCAGCAGGTAAAGACTGGGATTGGCTGAAACATGATTTGGTAACACCAGTGGTCACGGAACCATGCATTTAGCCTCATCAAAGGATACAGGGGTTTACCGGAACATCTGTTCTCTCATCACACTGAGATGCTCTCTCAACATCTCACAAACATGTGCCAGTTTTCTCCTTACAGAGGCAGGTGGGCGTCGGGCGGCAGCGGTCCACCTCTCATGGGTTTATGTGTGTGTGCCACACATTTGAAACTGTCCTTACAAACTAATCAAGGTCTAATCTTCATGTCCGAGCTGGGAACTCCAAGACATCAGGACATGCTTTGGGGCTCAGTTTTCATCAGCGCTCTGAAGTGCGGTGGGAGAAACGGTGAAAGAGACTCTGATGTTTGAGTTTTTTGGAACACAGTGAATCAAGCAGCGTGAGTAAAGAGAGGAGACAAAGGCCAACCCCAAACTTCGGAAGCTCCCATGTCAGGATGGAGTTTCCCAAGAAGTTGGTAGTTTGACTTGGGCTAAGGGGGTGTCATAAAAACATACACCTGAAAGAGTGAGGGTAAACTAGAACATTCTAACAACTTAAGTCCTGATCCCAGCGGGGTACGTGGTGGCAGGACGGCTCCTGTGTGCTTGCTTTGTCATTTGTCGGTTTGTCCTGGGAATGTTGATGGCGTGGCTCCCAGGTTCCAGCCCTCAGAACACAGTCCAGCCTGATAAGTCTAGAAACCAAGTCCCACCAGGAACAATTACAGCTGCCTTGGTCCTTTGCCCTTTTTTCTCTCCATGGATAATGGAGACTGTATCACTAAGTTTTTCCCAGCTGGCGGCAGGAGTCCAGGATCCACAGCTGATCGCTGCCCTCAGCTCAGCTCCACTGCTACCCGCGAGGGAAGCAGGAAGTCACCTGCCTCCTTCGGGCCCGTTTTGATGTCTGGCGGTTGACACAGGCAGCAGCAGCTGCAATAGTATTAGGTTGTTTTCTGGTTTTAGAGCAAACACCAAAATATCCTGTTGGAGTAAGCTGGGGGAAGCTGGCCAGCTCTGGAACAGGTGGGCTGTTCATTTTCCTCCTTTGCCACAATGAGCTGAGTTTTTGTGTTTCCCAAATCCCACACCTCCTGCCTGGTCGGATGTAGACACAGCCCTGCCTGACAAAGTTCTTGGACACCAGCAAGCTGGACGCGATTGCTGCTCCGCTTCGGGTTTTGCCTCTGATCTCCAGTTCATTCCTTCACTCCGGTTAGGGTTAGAATAAGGACATGCATTGTCTTTGCTAGAAGGTACCTCGCATCCTGCGGGAAGGAGGCTGGATGACGAGGTCCACCCGCAGAAGGATGAGCCTGTTCTTCAGCTGTTCAGATTCCTTTTAGGTGAAGGCGAAACCACTACCACAGCCTCTCAAGTGAAGACTTTCAAACCATAACATCCAAGCACTCAGACAGATATTTTAAAGCCACAATTTAAAAGTATAATCAGATTTAAAAAACCAATAGGTTTGTCAGTGATGAGACTTTTTTCCCTGGCATTCTTATCTTTGCATTCGACCCTTAATGCACTGGTCTCACCTCCTTGGAACATAAATTGTCAGGCTGTTTTGGGGTTTGACATAAAGTTCCTCAAACTCCAGTCACTCTGGAAAAGGGAGGGTTTTTTTGTTCATTTGTTTGTTTTTCATTTTTAAGTTCTACATTGTCTCCAGGGCATTTGGAAAGGCTACTTGAGTGGAATTCGGTATATTTATAAGACTTTGGAAAGTCAAAGATCGTAGGATGAAAAGGAAGGACGCAAAAAGGAAATACTGTTTGCATAAAACTGCCATTCCCTGACTTAGCCAAATTTTGTTCCAGAGGTTAGTAACCTTCTGTTTCAAAACAGGAAAGAAGCTGAATCACAGGGTGTCACCTACACGCAGGCTTTACTAGATAATTCAGCTGACAGTTCAGAGAGCTTAACAAACCCTGCTCTGTGGTCTCTGGAGTCTGAATTCATTATGTCTTAAACAAGAAAAAAAAAATCCCAATTGGGGATTTCAGATCTTAGTGTTTTCTTTAAATATGTGGTTTACCTGTTTAAGGGCTTGGCAAAGAATATAAAAATGCCTTTCCTAACAGTTACATCTCAGGCTTTAATTATTCCTATTTTTGATCTTCTAGCTCTAGATCTAGAATTAAACAGTCTTCCTTTAATGTGGGTAGTTACTTTAAAAAAAAAAAGCCATTTGCAACTTGTGGACTTTAAAGTATTTTTTTTCTCATGAACAGCTTGGGTGGAGAGAGTAAAGAAAGTGCCAACTACCGCCTTTTTGTTTTCCTGGGAAGCTGATGGGCAATTATTTGGAAATGTCTGGAGTGCCTTGTGCCACTCGGATTGGGAAAAAGCATGAGGGGTGCTCAGAAGTGTCCGGGGGGACTGACATATGGGCACAGCCACGGTAGCCTCCTCCGCCCGTGTCCCTCACCAGCGCTGTCTGTGAAGATGGTCTTTGTTCCCCAGCAGCTCTGTGGGCTGGGAGGATCGGGGCTCTGGGGAGGGAGAGGATGCTATGTGGGGCCCGGGGATGTTATTTCCATAACTTCCACCCAGGTGGCCAAAAAAGGGTTTACTTTAGAGAATTCTCTTTTAATTCTACTCCTGTGTTGTTGCAGCTTTGAAAAAGATAGCAGTTATATTAAGAAGGGAAAATCTTAAGAAAAACCAAAGCGGTCTCCCGTGTGCCTCCCACATTTAGGGAGTTAGGAACACCGCACAGCTGCCTTTTTCTCCCATCTTGGGCCGTGTTGTGGGGCTGAGTGTGGTGGTGGTGGCGGTGGTGGTAAGGTTGACAGATTTGGGTCTTTTCATTTTTTTAAATCAAGTATGTATCTGTTTATAAAATAGAGATACATATTTCTCTCTGTGTAAGTGGGGAAGGGTGGATAGACAGAAATGTGAGTAAACAGATAGTTCCAGAGACAGAGGGACAGTCCCAAGAACAGGAAGTCTGAGCCGCTCCGGGATCACAATAAACAGGCGGAGAGAGTCCAGCTGTGTCGCAACATGATGGATTAACTCACTGTCCCGAGTGGAGAGCAGGCCGGGCAGTCTCTACTCCCTCCCTCCTGAGAGGCGAAACCTCTGAAGAGCCCTGCTAATTACGAGATGTTACTGAGATGCAGGAAAGCAATAACAAAGCAATCAACAGCCGTGCGCTGTTTACTGTGTTCCAGAGGCTGTTCTGAGCGCTTCGCATGCACAAGCTCATTTAATCCTCACAGCAACACTGTAAAGGAGGAGCTGTTATTATATTATTATTGTCTCCATTTTACAGCTGCAGAAACCAAGACACCCAGAGATTAAGCCACTTGACTAAAATCACATACACAGTGGTCAAGCAGCATGTAAACTCAGGCAGTCTGAGACTGGGGTCCATGCTCTTTATAACTAACAGTTTATTAGTATGAAAAAAAATTAAAGTAAGCAGTACATCTACGTAGGAAATGCTGTGACCACGGCTTGAGGGGTATCACAGGAGGGATGGGAAGTTCCGCTAGAGGGACTGGAGGCAGTCAAGAGAGGGAGGAGGTTTTTCTGTGTATCTCATCGGAGCCACAACCCCCCTGAGTCATCAAATCCCCACCATATATTCCAGCTGGACGTGACTCTCTCTGGGGGCACGTGATCTCCAGTGGGGATCAAGTGAAAGCGGTCCCTGCGCTGCTGACTCCTGCTTGTGCCCAGGCTGACACGTGTGGACGACAGCGCGTTGGATTTGGAGTTTTTCAGGGCTGTACTGCCCGCGGTGCAAGTTGGAGACTGGTCCAGAGGCATTCTGGATGTGCTGCCTGCTTGTGGTCGCTGTTGATACAGAGAAACCACATGGTTAATGGAGTTACCTACCAGCCAGCAGTGGGTCTGGGAGAGAAGCTCCCTGGACTCAGGAGTAACAGGACTTAACTCCAGAGCGCTGTCTTCAGCATCTCACTAGGCTTTTCACCTTCTCCTCCTTGTAACGGAGGAAGCGTGGACTTGGAGAGGTTGACCGGCTCACCGACGACTATGCAGAACCAGGACGATGGAGGCATGGCCTCCATCCCAGTGGTTCAGCCACTAAGACCCTGGCTGTTCCTCTTGGGGTGGAATTGCACCACCTCTTCTTTTCTAATTAAGCCGGGGTGCATTTGGATGCCCAAACCTCAACTAAAAGTTGTTTTATGTTTCCCACGGAACACTGGTGAACATAGGTGTGACCGGAATCATCAGGGCTTTGAGGAGGGTGGCAAAAATGACTCATTTGTCACCTCTGTCTACAAATGGCAGAGGTGGTGCTTTGGGACCGAGTGCAGTGAAATCACAGGTGCAAAAATCAGAGCTGTGGGCTCATAGCCAGTGAGCTGCTTCCTGCTGACCCCCAGTCAGAAGGTTCTGCAGCCCCCACTCCTGCTCCCAGATGAGGCATGTAGGTTATAGCAGATTTAGCTCCCGTGATACCCTGTCCTCAGGGAGGACTTTTAGGGGACAAAAAAGAGGTTTTGGATTCTTGAATGACAGCAGCAACGAGCTATATATGACTAAACACTGTCTCCACGTTGGGTCCTTGGCATGGATGATTTCACTGAATTAGTGCGCCAACCTTATGAAGTGGGGACTGTTTCTAAACCCATTTTACAGATGCAGAGACTAAAACTTGAGTAGACAAGTCACTTGTCCAAGTTGTGGGACCCCAGATCCTAAGAGGATAACCACTAGGAACACTGCCTCTCTGTGCTTACGTGTGATCACACACATCTGTTGCAACGAGTTGAGTTGGAATCAGACCTGCTGAGTGTGGTCTAAAGGGAAACCTGATTCTGCCCTTTTTGTCAGGCCCCTGACCTTGGCCTCTGAGGCCGTGGGAGTCCTGAAGAGGGAGCTCACTCAGCAATAAGAGGAAGGAAGCACCTCGTCATTTCCCCAAATGAGGCCTCCCACTTCCTCACTTCCAAATGGACTTGGAAGAACTTCTGAGTTTGGCTTGGGGTTGAGGGTCTGAGGGATAGAAAGTTGCCCTCGGGGCTGCATCATTTTAGATCTGGTCAGGAGGTCTCTGCTCTGGGAGGAATGTATCCTTAAAGCCAAGTCTGAGTGACGGGCTGGAACCTTCAAGGTCTTTCTGTATCAAGGAAAGGAGTTTGAGAACTAGAACTAGCCCCAGTTCTGCAGGATGATTACCCCATGTGGAGTTTTCCTCAAAGGATGAAATTGTAATGGGGTTTAGTCACAGGTTTCGCCCTCTACAGCTTGCTTTGAGTTTTGAGCTAAAATTAAGTCAAGTACCTTCTAAGTTTTATCTCCAAATAGTGGTATAGATTTTGTGGGTGTTTTTTCGTTGCTGTTTGTTGTTTTTTTCCTTTCCTGGTGGTATAGATTTTGGAAGTGAGATCATTTTTGGAGACAGATCATTTTAAACATGAATACAGTATCTCCCTTTTACAGCCTGGAAGATGTGACTTGGGATCCCCACGTCATCCCTTGACTGACAAGGCTAAGACTTGAACCCATGTCTCCTGACCCCTTGTCCAGATCCTCAGACTTGCTTATGTCCAGCGGCTCACTCATGCCTTTGAGTGCAAGGGGCCCTTGTCTAGCTCAGGGGAATTTGGACAAATCCTTCCTCACAGGCCCTCGTCTCAGAAGAGAATGTAATGTTCAGACTGTTATAATGCAGTCTTGAAGAATGATGGTTAGTGTCTCATGGTGGACATTTAAACATCCAGTGTCCTGTTTCTCTGAGAACAAAATAGAAACTTCTCTTGTTGCAAGTCTTTCCAAAATATTTGAGGCCACATCCATGACTTAGTGAGTAGAGTTTGAGCATAAAGCACATTTTCATACGATTCAAGATGCTGCAGTATCTCAAGGTCACCTTCCTAGAGCTCTCTAAGCATAGCTTCTAAGACGCAACCTAGTTTGACATTTTTCAATTGATTTCTTCATTTGACCAGCTATGTCTATAAAAGTAGAAAGTAAAATGTCTGTTAATTGAGAAGTTTGAGTTCATTGAATTTTAGTTAGTTGAGGTCTTTTTATGCTACACCGTCTGCTCTAACTTTGTCCTGCCAGCCTCCTCAAGTTGTGAAGAATATTTCATGGCGTGGAAACTTCTTGAAGTCTATAAAAATACTGTGCATTCTCCCTAGCCTAGAGCATGTTCATGGTAAATCAAACAGAAAAAAAGATAAAACACCGAAGTGACTGACACGCAGCCTAGAATATGAATCTACCCAGCCTTCCTGTAGCTTCTCATCTGTTGTCAGGTTCTAAAAGGCTAAGAGAATCAGGCAGGAACAGGGTTTTGACCTCTTCTGAGGCCACATCTGCTGTGGTGCCCGTGTTGCTGGCCCTGCCCAGGAGGAGACCGGAGAGCTGCCTGGCATGACTTCAGTGTTTTGAGTCTCCAAATGGACAGCCGTTCTGGCAGGAGAGATCAGATGCCCATCTTTCTCCCTCTGAGGCAGCCAGGCTACTTAGTCTGTGAACAAGGCACGGCCTTAGCCTGCCTGGATCTCCCTCGCTGGGCCTGGTGATTGCCTCATCAATCAGGGCTTTTGTCTCCCTTCCTTTAATCAAATCGAATGGCAACAATTAAATGTGTTCTTAATTTAATCACCCTTTTCTTGTTGGGCCCTGGGAAACAAGTCTCCCCAAGATGTCTGTTGTGATTTTTCAGGCTTGTTTTCAGGGAAGGAATAGGCTTCTTGAAGTGAGCCTCAGGAAGGGAGAATTGATGTTGAGCTGTGTGTGGAGCAATGAGGGAGGCCAGAAACTGAGGACAGAACACAGGGCGTAGCTGGGTCACCTGGACATGGTACAAGCACTCCTCCATTAGGACAAAATACAGTCCACCCTCCTTATGCCCAGACGTGAAACCCCCCAATGTGAAGGGCCAACTATGAGACCTGGGGGTCCAGGATTCAATCCCCTGTGGATACGGAGGGATGACTGAACCTGTATTCAGTGTGATAGCATCTTTCTCTCTCATTCTGAGTGTCTCCTTGTGTTTGCCTACGGCCCTAGCTCACCCTTAATTTTGACCTCTTTGCTTTATGTTTACTTCCTGGCTCTTAAGAAGTAATTTCTCCTGCCAATAGGAAAATTGTATCTGATTCATGATTTATACTGGGGGCGGGGGCGAGGAGGATTTAATCATTTACTGCCTCCTTTTTAATTTTTTTGAAAATATATGGGTCATAGGTCATTGGAAAGGTATCAGTTGGTTCTTTTTATGAGTATGGTCTCCAAGCCCTGGTCCAGTGAGCTGTGCAGGAGGTGTATGGATGGAAAGAAATGGTTCAGAAGTTTAACATTTAAGCAGCAAGGGCTTTACCTGGGCCAGTCTCCCTTTGAATAGAGTGTGGTCCAAGCAAGCATGAAATACACCAGAATACAGTCAGCATGTATGGGCCTCTGAGAGTCTTTTTTTAGAAGCGCCAAAGCTGTTTATAAACCATCACCTCCACGGAAGACCTGGTTCCATAGGAGACTGGAAAAAGCTGGGAGAAGGAGAGAGACATGTCTTTGGCTCTAACAGTCCAATACGCATTTTCAATTCAAGGGCAAAGCCATGGACAAGCTGGCCATTTCACAGCGGAATGAAAGAGACATGCCCGCGGCCTTGAGCCCTGCGCTGCGCCCCCGGCTTTGAGCCTGGCGCTGGGACCAGCTCGGTAAGGCCGCACCACTGGCACGTGCACGTCAGGAGGCAGGGCCAGGTGTGGCGGGACATGTGGAACTCCCCTGCCGTCCTAATGGGAGGCTCCTGGTGCCCCTCTCTTGTCGGCCTGAAGCAAGATGCCCGCAGCAGCTGCTGCCCTTTCGGACAGAAATGTCGACAGAGCTGCTATTGTTTGCCTCAGGTAACAAATGCCATGGGTCTGGGCCAGCCAAGCCATCCTGGAGCCCAGCTGCTTCCGCGCCATCAAATGAGAAGGGTGCTTTGTTTCAATTGTCACGTTTGTTGTTTGGAAGGATGCTTTTTGACCGTGTACTTTTCTGGGTGACCTTTCCATAAGAATTGCATGCAGATGTCCCAGAGAAAGGTTGTGATTGGTCTGGAAAGGTTATCTCCATTTCTCTAGGCGGCTGTCTTCAGAGAAGAAGAAAGTTCAGCCAAGGAGCCCAGGGCTGGGGTGCAGCGGAAGAGAAAGGTCATCTGGTCTACACCCCTCTGTCCGCTGGGCCCCGCTTGCAGGTGGCGGCTTCTGTTTCCTTCTGGCCTCCCAAGGTTTTCCCTCGGCCTAGAATAACCCTGCTGGCCGAGGTGCCCTGCTGCTCTTTCCCCGAGATCGCCTGTTTCCTCGGAACAGGCTCTCTTTGAGCAGATGTAATACATCCTCCAGTCGCCCTGAGATAGGCCATGCAGAGGAGTCGCCCCTCTGAACAACCGCGGCTCTGTTAATACGTCCTTAAAGGATCTGTTGAGGGGACAGCGTGTTAATGGTTCACCCTCCAAACAACTCTATTTAAATAACTGGCCTTTCTGAACCAAAAAAAGAAAAAAAAAATCTCTCTGGAAACTCAGCTGAGATTGATGTGCTCCGTATTACCCCAGAGCCGCCTGGTAGCCCCCGTCCCTAAGCTCAGGCTGGCAGTGGGAGAGAGCCGGATCTTCAGTGAGATGTGCTTAGATCGAAGCTACTGAAGAGAAAGCCTTCTGCGGTGATTTACGCTTGTGGGGGCTGGATTTCTTGCCCTCCTGCCCAGTCACTCCCAGCGAGATCTGATTTTTTATTTTCTTTCTGGGTGGAGGCCTTGAGGCAGTGTATTTAACCTTATAGGTCACGTGGGGTGAGGGTGGGAGAAAGGGAAGGCAGGGAGCATGAAGCCAGGGACCGGGGCTGTGCGTGAGGGATGGCAGAGAAGGTTCCAGAGGCGTGAGGGGATTGCAGGGAAGGTGTGTGAAGTTCTCATGAGTTGTGTCAGCTGTTGACTGGGGATTCACCACAACAGCTGCGTGTGCAAGCCCCAACCCAGTCCTTGGGGAAGCAGGTGGTGGTGACGAGTGGGGATGGCCTGCCCCAACCTGTCTCCATTAGCTGTAATTATGCTGAGGTCTTGTGCTCGGGGACAGCAAGGAGCCATCAGGGCCTGCTGGGGACTGCCAGAGACCTGCATTTCTAGCCAGTGGTCAGTCAGCTGTAAAAATGGGCCACAGTTGGCAACAACAGAAGGAGTCTGAGGCCTGAAGCAATTTTTCTTTGAAATCAGCTTCTAAATTGCAGGGAGTCCAAATAAACTGACACATTTACTAGCTTGAGCTGCCTTCTCATTCCTGCTTCATTGCCTCAGCCTGGCCTCTCCTGGCTGGAGCAGTTCTGGGCATGGGGGTGGAGGATGGAGATGGGGGGTGGGACAAGGGTGGAGGGGGCTCTGATCTGTTTGGAAGGCTGTCACAGCCTGGGCGCTTAGGTGATGATTTCTGTGTGCAAGAACGGTTTCATTACCAGCGTTACTGAGTGCTCTTCCATTTATAAACTGAAAACACCTTTCACAAAAGAAACCTGTAATCTACAGGGGAAAACCCTGTCAACTAAAAAGCAGAGAGGTACCAAGTGCTCATTCCAGGATAAATGCGTGTTGTACCAGGAAGTAGGCTCTGTCCCCAGTCCACGCTCCTGGGTTGAGAAAGCTGCTTTCTTAGGCAGTAGAATTCTCTTACCATTTACGCAGTTTAAATTCTGGGCTGTTTCCTTCCCTAATCATAATGGAAATTAAATGACAGAAGGTGGCCCTCATGAGTTTTGAGTGGTCGCTTAGCATTTACAGCACCATGTTGGCCACCAGCATTTTGAAGTGCAGGCCTGAGTGGACAGCCTTGAAGCATTTAGGGAGGAGTCATCCCTGGAGGCCGGCAGTCTCTGTGTGGGCGGCCAGTCTAGGGACCAAGCTGCCGGTGTGGGCATGAACTCAGATCCCACCTCGGCCACTTACTGGCTGGGCGAAGAAGGTCATCTTTTTAACATTCAGATTCCTCATCCGTCAATGGGGATGGTGATGACTCCCGAATGGCTGGTTTGGGATTGAGTGACGGATGTGACAGCACTGGCATACTGTAAATGCTCAGTGAGTGTCAGCTGCTTTTCATCATCATTGAAGGTCAGTACGATCACATTCTCTCTTTACAGTGCTGGGCAGGCTCAGGCCGTGGGAGGGGGATCACATCTGGCACCATCCTTGATGTGAGCCCTGCATGTCTGTCCCCTTAGCCTCTACACAAAGTCGGAAAGCCAGGTGGCGTGGGGCTTCTCCCCTCTGAACTCTGACTTCTGCTCTTTGTCCTTTCGCTTCTCCTTTCCAGCGATCCTCACGTGCTGGCTGAAGTCTCACATCCTCCAGGAAGAGTCACCTGTAGTGATTCCTGGAGTATCCATGGGCACTCCCTGCCTCTTCCCGCATGTAGCACTGTGCTCTTAATTAGAAGGAGATGAATCCGTGCCACCTTTTAAGCCAGCTTTGAGGTCATGAGTGGCTCGTTCTGTTTCCTTGCATTTCCCCCTGTACCCAGCGTAGTGTCTGGCTCAATTCGGGGCTCATCAAATGCTTGTTTATTCATAGACTGATGTAGAAATACCAAGTGGGCTGAAGACTTGTGCGAAGATCAGTTTGTTCTGATTGTCTATGGCCTTGACTCATTCCACCAACTGTGACTGAGAACCTCCTAGACCCAAGACTCTGGCCGTGAGCAAAACACAAATACGTGTGGATGAGAATGAATGCGTGGCATTGGGGCTGGTGTTTCTTCCACGGGTGTGGGGGAGAGATGGGAGGCTGAGGGTCTCCGCTCTCTTCCCCAGTATTACGGCTGTTCGTAGTGTGGTGGTTTAGCTAAATTGGAGCTCCAGGCTGTGAATTCCCTGTCCCTCATGGTCCTGGATGAGCATTGGTCACATGAGACATTCGAAATGAATTTGGGTGGTGGGGGGTAAGGCAGGAGTCATAGTTCTTTAAGTTCAGATGTGGTTGTGGTTACAGGGCACCAACTTCTGTAGCAGCTTGCACACGCCGGTGTGGTTCTGCTGGCTCTCCCAGGTGGTGCGGGGCAGCGCCTGGCTCTGCAGATCCCCCAGCTCCCACCAGATCTCCTGCAGCCTCTCCCAGGCCTGGGCCAGGAAAACCCCCGCTTCGCCTGCAGGTCACCTGCACCACCGAGGTGCAGAGACATTGAGCAGGGTCTCCTTGGGTTCCAGGTATCATGTGAGTCTCAGATCCTCTGTGCAGGTTCCAGTTTGTCCTTGTGGGTTCCACCCACATTCGCTTCTCAGCCGATGGTGTGGCTGACCCAGAGTGACTGCCAATCCAACGCGAGACATGGAAGCAGCGGGCTGTGTAGACTGCCTCTCTCCACTGCAGACGGTCTGACTCCCTCAGACTCTAACGAATCCTGTTCTAAATCACCCAGAGTGAATCTGCTTCTTTGATCAAACCCTGCCTGATCCAATGAGTGCAGCAGATGACATCTGCCTCATCATGTGCAGGTTCGGTGGTGGCACCTTGTCTAAGAGACATATGCAAATGATAGGGAGAGGCATCCACCACTCGTCTCTTTCCAGGGTTGTTGTGTCCAGGCTTGGGGTAGATGGAGAGGCGGTAGGATTTGTGTGTATGACCACGACTGGAGGAACAACCTGCTCATCACAGAATGGGCACCATGGAGACGCAAGGTGACTTCCGCTTGCTTGGCCGGACTGCGGGGATGCAGCAAGTTCCTTTCAGTCCAGCAGACGATTGCTTGGCTTCTGTGAACTGGCAGTGGGAAGAGGTCCCGGGGAATCCCATTTCCCCCATTTAGGGGATGCATTTACCTACAAAGGGCCACCACAGCTGTACTTGGTCTTTGAATGATGTGGCCCAGGACCGGGTGGGGGGACGGGGTGTTGCACACGTGTCCCCTCGGGAGCAGCACTGGACCTGCGGCTCCTGCATCACACGGGGGCTGACCCACAGCCATCACTGAGCATCAGGGCAGCGCGGATCTAGGGAGGGATGAGATGAGCAGAAACATACATGCTGGAAGTAAAACACGCGACAATGTCCATATTCACGTGAGGAAAACACGGGGCCATGGAGAAGGAAGTGGAATGGAAACAGGGAGCCTCCCCGGGGGCGCACTTTTACAGAATGAGAAGCCAAAGCCTGGCTGGCTGTCACTGTGCAGAATGCCGTCACTGTCTCATTCTTCCCACGCAACGCTGCGCTATTTTGGGTTCTGTTATTCCCCCCCACCCAACCTCAGTACGCCCGAGATGCCTGACAAATGAATGTGTAAGAAAATGCTTTCTTTTGCCCAGTTCAGATGGAGAATTTATTGCGGGAACACTGCCTCCTCCTCCGTGCCGTCATGCTCTGCCCTGCTGAAGATTCCTGCCAAGTCCAGAAGCCCAGGGCACTTGCCTGATGTGGTCCTGTGCCCGGGACCTGAAGCCCTGTTGCTGTTTGCTGGGAAGACTCCTTGTCTTAGCCACAGATCCGAGCTGAACAGAGAAGCATGCCAGCCACCGTTTGCAAAGACCACATCCCTCCCCTCTCCCTGACACACAGTGTGCCAAAGATTTGTCTAATTTTCTTGTTAGAAAAACGAAATGAGACAAAACCGGAAAAAAAAAACCCACCAAAAAAAACAAAAACAAAAGACTTGGAACTCTTTTGAGGACAAGGAAGGAGAAACCAGAGGAGGTGGAAACATTCAATGTTATCTTCCTCCCATCTGTTCACCTAAGTGAGCTGTTTAATCAAATGAACAATTAAGTACTTGTATAAACCGGGAGACTGGCGATCACCCTCGTTCAGCCCACTCCTTCCTCGCTGCCCTTCTTGGCCCGGCCCTCTCAGTCTCAGGGAGACTGAAACCTTCATCCCTTGTGAGCATCTTCCCACTCGGGGTGAGGGCAGAGCTGCAGGCTGGGCCCAGGCAGGCCCTGGTGCTCGGTAGCTCTCAGCCTGCACCACCCAGGCGAGTGTGGTGCCAGCTCTCCTTGGAGTAAATTGCTCTGCCCACGACCCTGGGGCCGGGATGGCCCCCAGCAGAGTCCCAGAGGCCACGTTGTCTTGAGGATGCGATTTTCAGCAGTGGGACAAGCCGTGAAACAGAAGGAAAGAAGGTACCAGCAGTCTCCAGCAGGGCATGCATTCCCCTGAGATTCAGGGCACAGGACATGGCTGGACACTGGTCACCGGTCAGCTCGAGCCCCCATCTGCGGAGATCAAGTCATTTCTCTCTGGAACTTGATGACACTTCACCTTAGAGAAAGGGAACTGAGCCAATCTGGGGCGTCAGCTTGGGCTTCATCTAACTGTGATAATAAAAAGTTACATTTCCCTAGGAGAGTTCTGCAGCGACAGCAGAAAGATGACTGCCTGGGTTTTAATGTTCCACTGACAATTACCCCCAGCCCACCTCGTTCTCGTGGCACCCCCCCCCCCAGGCAGATGCTTCTCCATCCTGCCATTTATATGCTTCTCTGTGAGGGACTCAGACGTAAATGAGACCTCCAGTGCTTGGAAGGTTTATTTTGTAATATAAAATGCATGACCTCCTCTCTACACATTTTCCATCCTGCCTCACACGCCTCTCCTTTGACTCTTCAGCCGGACGCTTTACTATTCCTACGTTTCTCTGTTGCTTCTAAGACCACATTGTTGCTACTTGAAAAACTCCTCCAATAGGACCAGTTTTCCAAATTGATCCGTTTGTGATGTGGACACAAATGCCAAATCCTTCATGAAGACCCCAGTGCCCCCGTTCCCCACCCAAGAGTGATCTCCATCTCCTCCAGGTTTCCGTAGCTGTTTATTGTGACTGACTTTCGGGGTCCCGTTCATTTCTGCACGGTTCAGTGGTTTTCTGGCTTCTTGGTATAGTGGCTGAGTATGTGGAGGCAGGTTTTCTGGGTGCACACTCTGGCTTCGGGGTTTGTTGTGTGACCTTGGGTAAATTAACTAACCTTTCTGTGCATCAGTTTCTTCACCTATAAAATGAGATAATAATTAACTACCATAGAGAACTGATGTGCAAGTCAAATGAGCAAATCCGTGTTGACTGTGTAGAACAGTGACTGGCAATGTTAGCTGGCTGCTGCTGCTTATTTTATCATCATTGTTGTATCTTCTTTAGACTTTTTGACAGCAGGGGCCCATCTTACCCGTCTTTCTGCTCCACCACATGGCACTTTGCATTATCGATGCATGTTCATTTACTTTGCATATTGATAGATGTTTATTTATAAATAAGTAGATGGCTCAAGAATAATTGAACCTTCCATTTCTTACACAGTGACCCCATTTTCCTCCCTTTGTTTTAAGTCACAGGGGACTTGATAAAACTGACTTAGACTTTAGATGACACTATTGCCACATTTTCTTAAATGTAATACATCAGATGAGCACCCTTTCCATGTCAGCATGTCGGCCCCATGCTGTCATTGCTCAGAGGTGGTATCAAGAGTCCATAGCCCAAACCAAGCCTTCCAGCAACAGAGCATTAAGAGGCAAATCAGCGTCGGGCCGAGGCTTGCCTGTGAGTGCCTGGCGTCTGGCAGTATTCCTCGGCCCACTCTGCAGAGGTTGGCCTAGTATGGCCAAAGGTGCATTCTAGGAGTAGAAATTGGTGATTCAGATGCACCTGGGATCTAGGAAGGGCCTTGGAGAAGCCATGGGATTTTTGTCATAGACATAGAGGGACCCTTCAAGCCGGGACAGTACTGCACACAAGTACTGCTGTCTGTTGTCCTCTGGATCTCTTTGTGAAGGGACCTGGTGGTTGGGAGCGGGCGGGAGGTGGGGAGAGAGCGTGGGGGTACTGGAGAATAATAACCACAGTGAAGATTACCGGGGAGAAAAAGGAGAGACTGCAATTTTGACATCTTTTTCCACTGCTGTTACCATGAACGAAACAACAGTGGAAACTGCCTGAAGTATTGATCACCTGAGAGGGAGGGAGGGAGGGAGGGAGGGACGGACGTGTGTGCCCAGACTCGCCAGGTAGGTGCGGCAGGCTGGACCCATCTGGGGATGCAGAGGAGGCGGGCGGCCAGGTGAACGTAGGTGATGGAGGTGTCACAGCATCTGAGTTATATTGAAGCCGTCATAGTCCTTCTTTTCTTTCTTGATGAAAAATCGGTAAGTTTTACACCGTGGCAGAGCAAATGGGACTATGACTGATGGTTCACAACTCATGTGGTTTGACAGGGGTTTCATGTGTCTCACTGGCACAAGCTATATTGCACTCAGCTTCATGGAGAGACACACGGAGGGGAGGGGAGGTGCTGTGCCCGCTCCATCCTTGAAGTCACGTTCATAGCAGGTGTTTATTTCTTTAAATTCATTCACCCAACCAGAAAGCAATCTTTGAGCTGGGTGGGAGTCTCGAGATGCTTACAGAACTGTGTAGGAAGGACCAGGTGGACCCAGGAAATCTGACTTGGAGATGAGGAAGGAGAGGTCTTGAATAAATGAGAAGAGTCTGTAACGCAGCAGAAAATTTCTGCATTATGTGATGTGTTCAACCTCGAATAACAGGCACCAGAGAATGGGGGTGTGTACCCCCCACTGTGATGACTTCTCCAGAAGGGGATCCAAGTAGAGCCCAAAGCAGCAGCCAGCCGCCCCAGGGGCTGCATTTGGTCTGCTTTCGCACCCATGAACACAGCAGACTTCTGTTGAAAGCAAATACGATTACGTTGGTTTAAATAATTTAAGGGCCAAATAAAATATTCGTAGAGTCGGTTGGGGGGCGTGGCGGGCACTGGCTGTACCTGTCTGATGCATCCTGCCCGCATATGTGGTGGTGGGGAGAGTATCCTCAACGTGTCCAGGGACGATGAGGCCACTACAGCTTGACTTCCCTTCCTGCCCAGGACAGTGGGAAGAGACTTGTGTCAGGGCTGAGCTGTGTGGCAGTCAGAAAACTCCACATGACCTCCTTGGGCAGGCCCTTTGCTCCCAGACTTGAAGTCAAGGTTGGGTTGTGTTCAGCTTGTGCTGGGAGCTGCCCACTCGTAGGATGGAGGCTCCAGATTAGCGGGGGAGGGTGCCACATCCCACACTTTGGCCAAGCTCATCCCAAGTAACAATCCTTCTGATGGCCTGAAAGCTCTTCATCCAAGATGCAGGGTCCCTTCCTGGTCACAGTACAGCCAAGAGAAGACCCCAGGCCCTGTGGCCTCCTTGCCCCCAGCCCAGCAACCACTCCCATGACCCTGAGGAGGTATCAGACAAATCCACTGAAAGACTAACTGAATTGTTTCTTGCTTACTGGGTGACAGACTCAGCTGGAAGACAGAATGGAGGGGCGTCTGGCAATGTCCATCTGCATTTTAAAGGAATTCACCCTTGGACCTAGCAACCCCACTTCTGGGCATCTGTATGCAGACATACCCGTGTGTATGTTCAGTGCACGCACAAGGCTCTTCACTGTGATAGTGCAATAGCCAAAGATGAGAATCAACCCAGGCATTCACTAGCAGGGAATTGGTCAGATGGTGGTACATCTGCACAATGGAGTGCTGCACCCCAATAAAAAGGGACGAGGTGGATCTGTAGGAACTGATACGGGAAGATCTCTAGGATGTATTGTAAAGTGAAAAAAAGCAAGGTGCAGAGCAGTGCCTGTTGTATACTGCTTTCTGTAATGGTGTTCCTCAACCTTTTCTTCGTTATCTTCCCCTCCAAGAAGCCTGTTTAAGCTATTTTTCCTAATTGCCACCCCCATGAAAATTTAATACCATGTTTATCTGTTTGTGTGCTGTATGCATAATGTGTATCTGTGATTTATACATAAAAAGAGTAAGAATTTTTCACTTCTGGAAACCAATTTTCACCCCCATGGGGGCGGTACCACCCTTGTTGAGAATGCCTGTTCAGTAAGGGAGGGAGGAAATAAGTGTATTGGGCAACAAACTGGAAGAATACACTCGAAACTCATAGAGATGGTTGCCTATAAGGAAGGGAGAGAGCAGGGAGAGGAGGGCAGAGGTGTGAGCAAGATTTCTCCAGGGCTTCAGTTTTATATTATTTTTGTTTCCAAACTATGCAAATGTATTGCCTGTTCAAGAAGTTAAGTTGAAAGACATGAATTCATTTTTTTCTAAATTAAACAAACAAAACAAATGAAGGACATCTGAGGCACTGCCAAACCAAACACACACCCAGAACCTGCCGCTCTGTCAACACTCTCCTCCAGACCCCGCAGGGTCCTGCCCGGCGGGAGGCAGAGCCGGGTAGCCAGTACCACCTGGGCACCTCCGCCCCTCAGCAAGCGACTTCTGTCCTCCGAGGTTTATTTTTCAGCACAAAAGGCACCCGAGAGTCTATTCTGCACTCTTATCAGTGCTGTTTGCACACGGGTTAGTTTTGAAGAGTGTAGCTTCCACTTTGAAAGCATGGGGTGTTTGAAAGGCAGAGGGAGAGGCTGCCCTGGGGCCATGGGGAAGCACTTGCCAGCCAGCCTGTCCAAGGGAGTGTGAAACGAAGGGGGCAGTCACTTGTGTCCTCCCTTCCTCCCACGCCTGCCCCAGGCTCTTGCCAGGATGGGACTGGGATGGGGCAGCGCAGCCCTGGTGGTGAGAGAGAGGTCAAAGGGCAGAGACCCTGGGCCCACTCGGCTTCCCAGCCCACCCGACCAAGGCCGGGTCAGCTTCCTGCAGCAGAGCGTGTTTCCTCCTTCCAGAAAGATCGCTCTGGCGGAGGAAAGGCCAGGCTTCAGGTTGATTAGTAGACCAGAAATTCCGCTGTGGCATTAACAAAACAAAACAGAACAAAAAAATTGGGCTCACACTTCAGTGTATCAGCAACTTTAATTTGATTGTGTAATGAGGCGAAACGATAAATAAGATTTGCATGATTGCGCCCTTTCTTTTGCTTAAATATCAAACATTGCAGTGCGTATGTGGAATAAACGGCTGCCTTGGAATGAGTTTTGGTTTTTAAATGCTCCAATAAGTTACCTAGGGAGGAGAGTCAGTACATTAGGATCAAGTCCTGGTTGTGCCCCTCAGCCTCAGTTTACCCATCTGTAGAATGTGTGTAAAGTACCCGTCACATCTACATGATAATGCTGTTGTGAAGAGTGAACAGTTGACACAAGAACTGTTTCAGGAGAGTAAGGTATTGTCATTGTTGACAGAGCTGTTTCTCAAAGAGAGAGGGGGTCTTGCCTTTTAGAACTAAGTAGAGGACTCTGACCAAACTCATTGAGCTGAATTGAAGTATCTCTGCTCCATTGAAAGAGATTCTAGAACAAACACTTCCCTTTTGTAAGTGGATTAATTTCTCAGCTTCAGAAACACAGAAGCCACTTATGAGTGGATGGTTCAGATATCCATGGTATTTTGTACAAAATGACAGCTTCTGATGTGAAGTCTATACCTCTGGCCGCATCTCCCTGTTGGGCCTCAGGTTTGTCACTTAACTTTTCTGCTTTCTCTCCTCTTTCTATCTCTGAGTTTTGCTCTTTGAAATACCAGCTGGGAAATGCAGCATCTCTCAGGCCACACCAGTGCTGAGCTCTTGACTGTAAACATTACGGGCTGCTGCTTTCAGAACCGCCTAGCCTCTCAGCATCTTTCTGTATCGTAGTGAATTACCCTCACGCTGTCCATCTCGCTAACATGCGTCCCTGGCAGAAGAAGCTGGGTTTTTTTTTTCTTTTAAACTAAAGAAAGAAATTATATATAGTTGTTGTATGTCAACCAAAATATTGCACAACCTAAAAGCTGAGTTCTGTTTTATTTGGTGGACTTTCTGAGAACTCGAGCCCAGGAAGTGGTCTCTCAGATGGCTCTGAGGGACTGCTTGGAAGAGGTAGGGGAGGAGCCAGGATACACAGGAGTTTTTCCCATGAAGACCAGGTAGTTGGAACATCAAAAGATTACTGTTAGTTAAAGAAAACCAGATATCTCAAGTTAAGGAATTTAGAGCTTTTCTGTGTATGGGAAGGTACAAAGATCTGGACTCATTGAAATCCTCATTCCTTTGATATGCACCTGGCTGTCTAGGGCCAGTGTCCTGTTTCTCCACATCCTGAGTCCCCTCAGGGGGCACCTTGGGGGTGGCTGCAGTGACCGGGCTGCCTGCTGGTCTCCATCCTGAGTTCCCTCCGGCTCGCTGTCGGGGGTGGTGGAAGCTGGCTGATGACTTGATGGCCTCAGCATCCTTTGTTTACTGATGTGGCAGGCAATATTTTTCATTCATGTGTAGAAAAAGTTCTAGAACAAACAAAATCTATGCAGAAGAAGACATCACTCAGAATCCTACTATTTAAAGATATAGAATGTTAACATCTACACTTACAGAAATCTACGTATTTATTTGTATATATGCCTATTGTGTGTATATACATATATAGAGAGAAATATAGATGTATGCATATGAGTGTATATACTTATATGTGTATATTTAGGTTTATATAATTTTGTTTGCTCATTTTACTTTCATACACAAATGGAATCAGAATGCACATACTCTGGTGTGACTTGCTCTACACCTTTTCTAAAATTTGATAATATGTTGTAAACAATCTTCCATATTAATAAACCTATTTCTTATCCATTGTTCGCGGCAGAAGTGCCCCACCCCCAACACCCTCCTTGAGCTGGGAGCAGGACGCGCTGTTCCAAAGAGATAGGAAACTGGTGAGAAAAGTTGTTCTCCACGCTTCCCCTTTCCTCCAGAGTAGCAGACCACCCCAGGAAGGATGCACCGAGCTGCTAAGAAGAGAGCTTTTTCTCTATTACATGTGAGCCATGCAGGAATGACATGAACCTGAGGCTTTTCTGTTAATGGCAAAACTTTTCCAGGTTTGTATTCCCAAGTGGGGCAGCAGACCCGTGATGCTGCAGGGTTCCGGGGCTTGCCCTGGGGCGCAGCATGGCATCCGGCCCTCCTCACCTCTGCGGAGCCCTGCTGGTTTTCCTGGACCCTCAGGACACCTCTTTGGGAGAGGCAAGAGAGGCATTCAAAGGGCTTCTTTGTGCTTCTTTTGTCTGAATCTCCCTGGCTTCTGATTTTTTATTTTTTTTATTATTATTATTATTTATTTATTTATTTTTTTTTTGCACAACATCCCTGTGCTGTTTTCGGCCAGCTCTTTACCATTTCTGCAGTTACCGCGTCTCCTGGCTAGGATGGCTGCTGCCGCTGTGGTCTTCTGGTAGTTCTTGTTTACCTCTAGGGGGCTTTCTTTCTTTTACGACAGGATTATGTAGCACACTCAGCTCTGTGCAAACTGTTACATTCTTTTCCTGGGGCTAGTCAGCAGCAGAGTGCAGAGATGCTCTGGAGTCTCCCTGCAGACTGAGCTCTGTCCCCGAGAAGGCCCCTGCCGCCATCCTGCCGGGACCTACTCCAGGAGGTAACTGGGTGTCTGTAGAAACGTGCTTTATGAGGGAGAATGGCCTGGAAGGGTGAGGTTGAGGAGGGCAAGGGTGTCCCCTAAGAGTCAGGGAGAAAGCGCTGCCAGTTTCTCAAGAGCTAAATGCCAGTTGCAGAGCCACAGCTAGGGGCCTGCCTGCAGCTGGTGCTCTGGGCAGGTGAAAACAGATCTTGGGAGTCTGGGAGCAAAGGGCCTGCTTCTCAGAGAGGAAGAACAGAGGAGGTTTATCTTCCCAGAGCAGCGGTTCTTAACTCTTTCTGGATCGCGCATCGCTCAAGAAATAAGTAATAAGCCCCGGAAAGAGACTGATAAGAGACCAGTAGGGGTCTTCCCTGTCACATACACACACGGTACAGACATGTCACGGACAACTTCAGGATGCTCACAGACCCACTAACACCCAGCCAAAGACCTGCTGGGAGTCGAGGCTGGGAGAAATGTCTGGTTAGAGCTTTCAACGGAGGAAGCCCGAAGCCCTGGGGAGTGACTCTCCACACCCAAGCCAAGTAGAGGACAAGACCATTTTCTGGATAACTTAGGTAGAACCTCCCTCCCTTCCCCCAACATTTCTGTACACTGGGAAGTCAAACCATAAGTTTCTGGTTTGCTAGGTACACAGTGCCTTTTCTGCCAGCCCTGGACTCTTGGCCTGGAGACCCGTGGCCGTGGCTTTGTGGATAGTTCTCACTGGAGAGGATTCAGCAAAGCGGGGAGGATGTGCTCCGATCAACCAGGATTTATGAACCAGAAGATAAATCCTGCAGCACTGACTCTGAGTTTGGCCTGTGATAACAGGGGCCCCCTATAGCTTCAAAGCTGGTGTGTTTGGACTGATTTATTGCGCAGACTGTGGGGAGCCACGGACCTCCTCTGCTAGTGGAGGAAGGAAGGCTTCCTGGCCTCCGTTCGGATACATTTCTCTCCTATTGGCAGGACAGCCTCATGGCTCAGACCATATCTGTCCCTCAGCAGGGTTGCTGGTGGTGGCCTTGGCCCGAGCTGTCTTTCAGCACCTGGCCTGAGGCCGGGGGCCAGGCCAGTGAGGGCAGCAGTGTGAAAGGGGTTCCACTGGCTTGGAGTCCCGCAGGACCCAGAGATGGCCTTGGGCAAAACTGGAGAGCCTCCAGCTTCTTTCAGGGCCGCTTCCTCCCACCGCCTCCTTAAAGGTATCTCCCTCCCGTGACGGCCCAGCATTGCCAATTCTGCTTTTGGAGAAAGAGCCCATGCTTTGCCTGGCTGCTTTGCAGCTCCCCCATCTCTCATTCAAAGCACACCTACTGGCAATGTCCTCCCTTCAGAGTTGAGAAGTTACTTTCTCATCTGAGCTTCAAAATGGCCCTGTGAAGTGAGCAGACTGGCCTCAGCCCCAGCCTCACTGCCTGGTTTACAGACAAGGGACCCAGGATGCTGAGAAGATGGGAGTTGGTGTTTGTTAAGCAAAGGTGTGACTTCTGTGGACCCTTGGGTTTGGGATCAAAAGGACCTAGATTCAAACTGAGGCTCTGATACTGGCTTGCAAGTTCGCCTATTTTAGTTTTGGGGACCATTCTGAGCCTCACTTTCCTTAGAAAATGTACAAAATGGGAGTAAAATTGTGCCTAGGGTTGATAGGAAAATTAAGTGAGATCCCATAGCAGATGTTCTGTTGTGGTGGAAATACTCTATGGAAAGCCAGTGCACCATGTTTTGTTTTTAATTGCCTGTATACCACTCACGTGGTGGCACCTCTTTAGAGCCAATTTCCATTAATGATGACGCAATGTGAAGTTGAGGTGATATGGCCAGGACATTTCCCAATGTCCTCACACTGAAATGACCTGGCTCATTTATTTTGTTCCTCTGCTGTTTTAAATAGCTTGACTCCAAAGGGCACTTTCCATTCTCCTTCCCTTGGCAAATGGTTTGGTGCGTTTGCCAGGATCTCCTTGGCTACTCTCAAGTGTGGGTTGGTGGAACATGTTAATACTGAGGCAGACAGATCCAAGCTGAAGATTTCACATTTTCAGCATGCACATGATTTCTTTTAACTGGGAACTCTCCATTAAAGCCTCTCACAAACTCCTATTCTGTGGGTTTGCAGCTGTCAATTCTCCCTCTCGCAGCTCCACTGTCACTGGCTGCTCCCCGTCACTCCTCTGATCGCTTTGTGGCTCCTCATCACTTACAGCATCACGTCTCAGACCTTGGCTGCTGAACTGGACAAACATGCTCAAGGGTCTCAACACGATCCAGGGTGCCCAGGAGAGGGCGCTCTTTCCTCCTGCCAGTTATGCCCTTCCTCACCAACAGCCCGCCTTCCCAGATAGAATTCCCTCCGCAAATACCCCTCATTCCTCAGCCAGAAGCAACCTGCCGGCCTCAGAAGCCCCTAGCTCGTGTCTTTGTCTTTCATATACCACTTACCACTTTCTACATGGGAGAATATTCGTTAAGTCTAATCTACCTGGCTTAGCACCCCTTATAGAAATCTCCTTGAAGGCAAATTCCCTTCCTGATTTATCTTGGTAGCACCGTGATACAGTACCTGTCACATATTTTCAAATGAATTAGTAAATTGAATGGATAGATTAAAATCTTCTAAGTATGGAATAAAGTGGTAGAAGTAGGTTGAATTATTGAGACGTTAGGATCTATTTGAAGCCATGTGGTCATATTAAGTGTATGTCTTCAGCTAAGCTCATCTGGTCTTCCTTCATCCATATCTTTAGGGAACCTATTTGAATGAATAATTAAATTATTATTAATATTATATCAATTATTTATGATTTCTGACATACTTCTCAGGTCTTTAGAAACAGTTTTTTTCCCCTTCTAGGTGTCTTTATATTCCTACCTTGAAATCTAGCTTACAGTATTAATTTCTTGTTCCTAGATGTGCATAGATGTATCTCAGCCCAACTCCTGTCTCAGTGACCAAAATGCATTCTGGACAGCACCAGTCCTGGGAGATGTTCCATGAAAACAACATATTTTGTCATCCAGTCATTTCAAGATACACTGTGTCCTGTTCCTTACTCTGGAAGATTCCCAGCTAGTTCTCCAGAAGAATGCTGTGTTGACTGAGTAGGCTTCTGCTTCAACTCAGTCTCTCTTTACTGGAGCCTCCACTGGGTATCAGGCACCCAGGCAAGGTGCTGGGGTGCACAGGAGAAGGACACTGTCTCTGCCCTCTGGAGACACACGAAAACCAATCCGTACAAGGCAACATAATATGAGGCATAATCAGAATGAGGACAACAGTGATGCGGAGGTGACTCAAAGGAGTAATCCCTCTGACCGCTCCGAAGGGGCAGGGTCACCTCTGAAGCCCACTGCAGCCTCCACCCAGTGGGCAACAGACTGAGTCTCCCTGCCGCTCGGCCTCATTTTTCACCATCATCCCCTCCCCCACCTCCTGCCACACGCAAATTTCAGAGGCTCCCATGTCTTTCCCCTCCAGCCTTCCCACCAGGTAAATTTAGGTTAAACCATATGAGATTGCCAGTAGTCAACCATCTTGGACCTAAAAATGGCAACTTCATACAGTTCAACTCAGCACTTCTTTGTTGGCCTCAGCGACCCTCCATTTTGGGTAGCGACCAAGGAGGAGTCTGCACAAGAGGAGGCAAAAAGACCATCCCATCTGGGCCCCTGCCACTCCATCTCTCTAATCCTCTTCTGCTCTTCCTCCTCTTGCCCCCCCTGAGGTGGAGTGTCTCCCACCTTCCACCTCCAATCCATTGTTACCTCTGAGTACTCAGAGCTCATCCACTCACAGTTTGACTTACCACTTGCTACAGAGACCCCAGACCAAACCTCACACTCTGTTCTGAGACAGAGCCCTCCACATCCTACTGCTGGATATACAGGCCATAGGTCTTGCAGAGGGAAAAAGAACTGATGGCTCTGTCCACCCGTGATGGCCCCTCACCCCAGAGCAAGAGCAGACACAGCATGGGTGAACTTGCACACCCCTTCCCACTGCTGGAGACGTGGCTTAGGCCCCCGCCCCTCCTCACTGCCGAAGGGCACCATCTGTAGCCTTCGTACAGCTCCCTTCAAGCAAGGACTGTCAGGCTGAGGACGAATCTCTTTGTAAGGATGGGAACCTGAGGCACTGAGAAGTAAAACACCCACCCAGCAGAGCAGACAGGAATCCTGCTCAAAGCTGGAGCTCAAAAAAAGTGTTACTAGCCTGGATTTTAAAAAGACAAATTCAAAACCAGCTCTCTTATTAGTAATGATGTTGCTGGGTGTCCACTACTGCATGCAAGGCTCGGGGTGTGAGGTCCCTGGGGACAAAGGGAGGCTAGGAGGCCCCTCCCAGTGAAGGCGATGAGTTCCATAACCAAGGGGAGAAACCAGGTTGGACACAACAGGATACATTTTTGTCTTCAGAAATCCGAGGACTAAAATATTCTCATGTATGCCATGGTCACATTTTATGCAACGGGTGCTTTTTTGAAGATCTGGCATAATTCAAGACAAATTTTCCCACAGCAGTAAATATAAAGTCAGGGGAACATGTTCCAGGAGAGCATAAATCTCTAATTACTATGTTGTCCTTTTGCTTTAAAGCTGCCTTCCCCCCGACATTATCTTTAATATTTGGCAGAGCCTTTCCCCACATTAACAGCACCTCAAAGTGTATGCACACGTTTCATCGTGACATTTTACCCCATCTGACTTCTCTTGCAAAGATTTGATTTGGGAGCCCCTCAGATCAGCCTTAGCTGAGCATCCCCATTCAGGGGTCTTTTAGGTGATACTGCTACAACAGATTTTTTAAAAAATAGTAAGTGGTACATCAGTAAAGATTAATATTAGTAAAATAGTCGCTAAGATAATAACAAACTCTTTGACACACATAAACAATGAGAAGGTTCACAGATTCCAGATCCTGAAAAAGGATGGCAGGCATTTCTGTGGCCTGACGTGGGAAAAATACACCGTGTTTCCAGGGACCTCTGCTGCTCCTGAAGTTATGCTGCTCTTGATGGCTTTTTTGGGAAAGTTCATATTCATTCCAATTCTGTGCATAACCTGCGACTGTTTTCTATCACCTGGTTCAGATTTGCTGTGATAATGAGCTGGGACCCCTCTCCCGTGTGTCTGCCAAGTTGGTCTGGAAATCCTGTGGGCAGAGAGGAGGGGCAGGGCTGAGCAGATGTGGGGGCGGGGTACGGGGCAGGCTGGACCAGGGAGACAGCTGGTGGTGATGAACGGAAAGTGAGTTTTCCACCCCAAGGGTGCTGCCCTGCCAACTGGCCGCCTCTGCCAGCAAAGGAAATGAGTGCTTTTAACTGTCTCCTCTAACTGTACAGGAAGACACCCCGGGCGATACTCCAGGGGTGTAGGTTCCCTGAATAGCTCTCCGGTAGTGGTTCTCAAAGTGTGGTCCCTGGTCAGCAACCTCAGCACCACCTTGGGGTCTTGTTACCACACGGATTCTGACCCAGCACCACTGGTGGGGCCTGAGCTTCCGCATTCCTCGCAAGCTCCCGGGAGATGCAGATGCTGCCGGTCCAGGGGCCGCACCTGGAGAAGCAAGGCGTTCAGGTTCTTTTCGGGCCCATCAGCTCCCCGCCCCCCACCTCTTCACCCATTTGCGAGTGCCTGGAACCCGCCTTGATTATACAACAAGAAGGCTAAGCACGGCTGAAGGGACAGCATCGGTGAGGACTCCTCCACAGGACACAATGACTGGCGCATCACAAAGAACTCTCCCTTTTGATGGCGGAGAGAGGATGAGGGGCCCTGACTCTGACCTGCAAGAGAGGACAGAGAGAGGAGTCTGAGGAAGCCAGAATCACTTTGGAGACTGGACCATTCTGTGCAGAGTGGGCCAGGGGAGTCCTAGCAGCCACCGCCGCTCGGAGCATCTCGGCTCCACGCTGCTTCTGCAGTTTACTGTGTCTGACTTCACAGAAGGGGCTTTGTTTAGGGAGAGAGCTAGTTGAGACATCGAGGTATGTGATTCAGACCGTGCCGACTAGGAGAGTTTCCAGAACAAAGACTTAAGCAACCCAACTCTGCACAGAAACCCCCATGATCGGTTTTCGGTTTCTAGGGACTGTCATTCTGGACGGAGAAGTGGACAGTCCTGCAGGAGTGTGCTTTCTTCTCCGAAAGCCACAGGTCCCTTACATGTCAGAATATCGTCCGCTTTTGGGGGAAATGACATGACAACTAAGTTTCACGCAAAATTCACGTTGGTGCACACGCAGAAAACAGCTGGAAATATGCGATAGCTGTGCGTGGGATTCCTGAGAGTTATTTTTCTTCTTTAAACATGCCTTTTACTGTGGTTTTACTGATGTGCGTACCATAAAAACATTCGTTTTAGAAGGCCGGTTAGTCCCTGAACCGTTTCTCTTGTGCATTGTATCGGTAGGGGTAGAATAAGCTCATTATTCCCATACAGTCAGGAGAGCGGGAAGTGATTAAACCTTTTGATAAGAAGATAAATGATAGGAAATCCATCTGAAAGCCCGTACTGCCCGAGTCAGAGTTTCCACACTGAGCCAGCACAAAGCCTGCCTTCTGTGCCCGGCTCCTGGGCAGCCTCCTCCTTCCAGCTGTTGCCCCGCTTTGGCTGTGACACTCATAGAGACCCACACCTGGGGCAGGGGAGTTCCGTGAGAGCAGGACCCCGGGGCGTGGTCAGGCCCCGGGTTCTGCACTCCTGTCATACTCATCTCTCTGAGGACCGTTTGTCGTTCAGCGTGTGGCTCCCTGATGCTTGATGCGTCCGGATGTTGGAGGTCGGGTCTCGTGCAAAGCCTGGCACACTGGGCACTTGGGGATACTTGTTAGATGGATGGACGTATAGATGGACAGACAGATGGATGGGTGGACGGATGGAAGTTTATCAAGCTTTAAAGTGGCCTTCATTGAGTGCTTGGCCCTAGGCCAGACTTTTGAACGAAATTGGTACATCTCTTGCCCCTCTAAGGGGCAGGCTTCCCCTGGGGGGAATCAGGGAAGCCCTTCTTTCCCAGGAATTTTGTGTACACACTATGATATATTTTAAAATGCACTGAAAGTTATATCTGCAGAGCCCCACACTCTCCAGCAACACAAACCACCTTCACTTTGTCTGCTTCAGGCACCATAACTCACAGGCAGAACCTCGCAGGCACTCAGTGTGTATGGTCCTCCAGCTCCCAACTGCCTCGACTTCACATCATGCAGAGCAGTGTCTGGACTTCCCGTCCCCAGTTTAATATCCGGGAAGCAGGGAGTCACTGGAAGGTGATGGAAACACTACTCCATTTGTGTCAGAGCACGTCGTCGTCCCGTTCTGTGCTTCTGCGCTGCAGGTAAAGCATCGCAGGGTTAGGCTGGCCAGGCACCAGCCAGAGTCCACTCGTTGCATTGAAACTTCTGAAATTCAGTGTAGCAAAGACAAGGATTTTTAAAAAATCTATTTGTCATTTCTCTGGGAAAAAAAATAAAAAGAAAAGCTCCCTCTTCTTCCTTCTGTATAAGTAAATATGAACAAAAGAAAGCCCCCCGAACTTCACATTAGGCATCCTGTTTGTGCTCTTCATCTCTTGTCTGACAAATTAACAGCTTTGTCACTTCCACAAGCCGTATTCAGCTCTTCACTTTTGAGATTAACTGTGATAGGTTGACAGAACTCCAGAGAGCACTGAAAAATGCATTTGACTCTATCGCCAGCTTACTGGAAATTTTGTCTCACTCATGTGAAAGCAATGGCAGTTTGTAATCCTGAATCAGGGGCTTATCAAATTAGAGCTTTCTCTGATGTCAGAGTAAATTAGAGCACAAATTATTTTCTTGAACAATATTTATAAAATGAGGCCGATGGTCTCATTTGCTGTCATGTATATGAAATGATATTGTTTACATGGGTTTATTTTTAGCAGATCCTTGACCTGGGAGTGCTGGATAAATTGAGTTTGGGGACCCCAAACTTACCTGCTAATGCTGGCTGATAAAATAGAAAAAGAGGGACACATCAATGAAATTTCTCTGGGCCTACAAAAATCTTTGGTTTGGGAATCAAGAGATCTAAGTTCTCATCCTGGCTTTGCCGTTCATTTACTGGCTCTTTGTCCAGAGGGAACATCTGTTGATTTTGCCTGCCCGTCACCCATGCCCTTGTCTTCAAGTGACAGCATCTCTTTCTCACTCACACACCACGTTTTCCCTGGGACTGATCCCACATCCTAGCCCCAAGGAACGTGAAAGGCCAGGACATTCAGAGCCAGGGTGATTAGTTCAGCACTGGGTGTGCGTTGTAAACCAGGTCAATGATATTCAAGCTGTGACTTTTACTAGAACTACTCATTTTTGCTGGGATTGCCCACTTGATAGAATACAAGGCTAGAGATCCTGGTGGCCATTTTTGCTCACAGGAAAGCAAATGCATTGCCAAGGAATGGAGAAACATATACTTGGGACAACATTTATTGAGCACCTGGATACAGCCATACCTGCACAAGTAATGCCTGGACTTTTCAAATACAAGAGCTAATTAATGTTCCACCTATTTACCTTTTTCTTTTCCCACCCTCTCTTCTTTCCTTCCTTCCTTCCTTCCTTCCTTCCATCCATCTATCCATCCATCTGTCCATCATTTTTTCTGGCTTGGATTTTTTCATATGCAACCAGAAGAAGAATGACTTTAGCAATTGCCTTAACCTCTCTGGGCTTTAGTATACATTTGATAAAATTTAAGTGAAATGAGTTTCCTTTTAAGAGTAGCTATGACTCAAATACACGTTCTAGAGACAGTGAGGCACTTTGGAAAGTGTATTTATTCTGGGACACCAGCTGAACATTCAGGGACTGGGTAAGAGGCAGTACATCTCCAAGTCTTTCTAAGCTCTGGCTCCAGGGAGCAGTGGAGCTTCATTGTCTCCCTGGCCATCTCATCTGTCCTGCCGGGCTGGTGAACAGAATGCTCTCACCAAGTCAGACCTGTCCAGAGGGTGATAACTTAATCCTTGCTAGCACACGGCCGCCCCTGAAGTGTGTGTAACTGGCACATTGAATGACCCAAACTCAGTGGGGTGTAGGTGGAAAACAGCTTTACTTTCTCACTGTTGACTCTTCACATCTATTCTGTGGACCAGTTTTTACCCACTCGTGGGATGAATGCTTAGACAAAACCCACGGCTTTTCCTTTCTTCTTAGATAATAAAAAGTCTTCTAGTCACTCTAAGTTTTAACAATAGTTTCAGTTCAATAATTAAAATACCCAATCTGCCGTAATAATTAAAACGTCAAACTTAATTCAAACATTAAAGCTCTCTGTCCTCCCAGCTTAGGTCTGAGCTGTGGGGGAGAAAGAATGGTTGGCTTCTTCCCCATCCCCCAACTCCTCCTTGTCTTCCTCCTCCTCCTCACTTCCCCAGGCTGCTTCTGGCTCCTTCAGGGCTTGGAGATGGAGACAGGTGTGGGTAGAAAAGCTCACATTTGACTGGCATTGCTGTAACCCACGTCGTTGCCTCCTGGTTTGACAAGTTCCCAGCAGGGACCATCCTGTTAGGTCTTGTGGGGGATATAATCTTCTTGGGAGCATCCCCTTCTCTCTTTCAGCCCCTGCACAATCAGCAGTCTGCTGGGCCTGCTGGGTCCCATTTCTCTCCAGGTGGTCTGCGTGGGCTGGGTCTAGGATTTTGCTAAGCCAGTTCCCTTCCTGGGGTCTCGCCCCTCCTTCTCCATCCCAGTGTAAGATGGAGCACCTGCAGAGTCACAGTACACTTACACCTCTCTCCAAAGAAGTCTGGCGACTTCACTCACCTCAGCCATTTTGTCTTCTCCTGGCTAATGGACAAATCTTCACGATGGTCTGTGCAATGGTCAAGCACCCCACTTTGGGTTGGGGCTTCCTTGGCTCCTAGTGTTCACTGATATATCTCAGCCTCTGGGGCTGGAGCCAAAACTGAGACGGAGTAAGTCCCATTTAATATCTTAGTCCATGCCTTGGGTCCAGGTCAGAATTTTCTGGCTCCACTTCTAACTGTAAGTGGAATCTTCTTGGTAGATGGGTAGATGAGCTTGGTCCCCCAGCTCATCTTTGGGCTTTCCCCCTAAATCCTCTCTCTGTCCAGGAACCAATAGGATCTGGGCCATGGGGGTCCCAGGCGTGTGAAAGGAATTCACCTTTGCGCAGGAGTGTATATTCAGATGCCCTGCCACTTTGCTCACTTGGGAGGACTTCAATCACATGTGATGGGAATTCCAGCCACTCTTACCAGTAACTTGCATCATTATTTAGATTCTAACATAAATAATCGGGCTAAACACCTTTGTGAGTTAGACTCCTTAAAGGAGATCTGAGAGGTTAAGTAGCTCACCCAAGATCACACAGTAGAACCGTGGCAAGCACTCGGAGTGTGACCACCAGTCCATTACTTTGCCTCTAGACCTTGCAGACTCCTTCCTAAGCTCATTATCATCCGTTAAGATCCCTTCTCCCGTTTTGCACACAGCCGCCGGAGATGTCTGCAGACTCATTTTAAACAGAATGCAAACATTTTCAGAATTCATTTCCATTTCCATTTCCAGCTCTGAGGAGGTGTTAACTTCGGAGTACTTCGCTGATCATTTTTCCTCTAGCAGCAATAATTGTTTTGAAGAACTTGACACACATTTCACCAGGGCTCAGTGCTACCGGGCGGGCAGGGAGCAGTGAGGAACTGAATTCCAAGAGCTAAATTTGCATTGTGCTGCATCCCAAGAGTGAGCTGATCACCCCGCTCCCATTAACGATAATGATAGGTGTGCATTAAGCTCTTCCTCGTTGCCAGAAATATATTTCATCCTTTGGGGAATCTGTTCTGATCCTTGGCCCTTCTGTGCACCCAGCCTCCACAGCATTTGCTCTGTAATTTACAAAAGATGTGTGTTGCACCTGGGTGCCTCAGAAAATTTAAAATAATTTCAAAGTATTCAACACCAGCCTTAAATTAAAGCTCCCCAAATCCCTTGCCAGACGAGTATAATTAAACTCAGACCCACACAGGTGAGTCTTTTAATACATTTTCAGGATCGGGGGCCTGGGCTGAGTTGGAGGCAGGAGCAGTTTGGGGACTGGAAGGGGAGAATGATCATCCTGCTGGCAGCGAGGCATGCTGAGGGCGGATCACGGTCTATAACAAAGCGTGGGAGAGCGCCATTATTCCAGGGTGCTCTGCCGGCTTAACAGACGTCTTCTTATTCATCTGGCTCCACCCATCAAGGAGAATAGCTTTTGCTTCCCATTTAACACCCTGGCCGGGAAGGTTTAGACTGACTTCACCGCAGGCTTCTTAGCGGAGCCAGAAAGTGAGGGAACCAGAGCTTCTCCCAGTGCCTGGGTCACCTGCTCAGTCAGGGGGGCTTCCGTGTGCACAGCACTGGAGTTTGGGACGTGAATGAGCTGCTACAACAACAACAACAACAACAACGCTTCCCGTTTTACCTTAGGTTTTATTTTCTAAAACAGTTATTTTTAAATCCAAGTCCCTGGAACCTTGGGTACCATGAACAGCACCTCTTTGGGAATTGGTGGGGCCTGGTTTGAGTCGTGGCTCTCCTACCCACTGGTGAGCGGCCTCCAGTCGGTCACATCCCTTCTCACCCTCAGTTTGCGCATCTGTTGGGGCAGGTGGAAAGCCCTGTGCACTCGGCCACAGCTGTCTTGACAGTCAGACGGAGCTGGACACTCTTGTATGTTTCTGGGGTTGCCCTACGTTCGTGGGGCAAGCTGGGCAAATTCACATGATGCTGAGTCCTTGGTACTTTACCCAAGGCTGGCAGATCACCTCAGTCTTCCCCTTATTTCCACCTCTAAAATCAAGGGTGCTCCATAGCTCCCAGGTAAATATGTCCTTGTGCGCCATGGTAGATGGAATTCAAAAACACTCCATTTAGACAGTAAAGAAAAAGATGAGCTTAGGACCTAAATGACCCAAGTAATGGCTTTACCTGCTTACTTAATGGGACTGGAGGCTCCAATTGGGATGGTCCCCTTGAATTGCACAGTCCAACGTGTGTGTGTTTGTGTGTGTGCATGTGTGTATACATATATATATTCTCATTAAACATTTTTATATTGATTACATGTTGAAATGATAATATTTTGGAAGTACTGGGTTAAATAAAACATTTATTAAAATGAATTGTTATTAAGGAACTTAATAACAAAAACAACAACCCAATCCAAAAATGGGCAGGAGACCTAAACAAGCTATTCTCCAATGAAGACATACAAATAGGCAACAGGCATATGAAAAAATGCTCAATATCGCTAAGTATCAGAGACATGCAAATCAAAACTACGATGAGGTATCACCTCACAACAGTCAGAATGGCCATCATTCAAAGTTCCATGAACGATAAATGCTGGAGAGGGTGTGGAGAAAAGGGAACCCTCCTACACTGTTGGTAGGAATTTACTTTGGTGCAGCTATTATGGAAAACAGTATGGAGATTCCTCAAAAAGCTAAAAATAGACTTACCATATGATCCAGCAATGCCACTACTGGGCATATATCCAAAGGGAACTCGAATTCAAAAAGATACATGCACCACAGTGTTCATAGCAGCACTATATACAGTAACCAAGACACTGAAGCAACCTAAATGTCCATCAATGGATGACTGGATAAAGAAGTTGTGGTATATTTATACAATGGAATACTACTCAGCCATAAAAAGAATAAAGTAATGCCATTTGCAGCAACATGGTGGACCTAGAGATTATCATACTAAATGAAGTAAGTCAGAAAGAAAAAGAAAAATACCATATGATATCACTCATATGTGGAAACCAAAAAAAGGGGAAAAAAAGGACCTTATGAACTCATCTACAAAACAGAAACAGACTCACAGACATAGTAAACAATCTTATGGTTACTGGGGAAAGTGGGTGGGAAGGGATAAATTTGGGAGCTTGAGATATGCAAATGTTACCCACTGTATATAAAAATAGATTAAAAAAACAAATTTCTTCTGTATAGCACAGGGAACTATATTCAATATCTTGTAATAACCTGTAATGAAAAAGAATTTGAAAACAAATGTATGTATATACATGCCTGGGACATTGTGCTGCAAACCAGAAATTGACACATTGTAACTGACTGTGCTCCAATTTTTTTTTAAAGGGCTTTGATAGCTAAAAAAAAATAATTTAATTGTACTGGCTCTACTTTTTTAAAATGTGGATACTAGAAAATTAAAAATTACATGTGTTTTCTATTGTATCTATACTGGAGATATCTTTTGTGTCCATTGCAAGAGACAGATACACTGCAGGATCAGCTCAAACAAGGGATTTTATCATCTGAATCCATGTGTTATTGCTTAGAAACCTCAGAACCCAAACCCCAGGGTGGATGCAGCTCAGGGTGACTAGATCTGGAAGGGATTCCTTGGTCCACAGTGGCTCAAGGACCTCTAGCAGCAAGGTCAGAAACGGTCTTCAGTCTATGTGCTTCACTATCTCCTGTCCCTGCGTCTTCTCTCTTCTCCCATTCCCAAGGGGTGGCCTCTCTCCAGGTTTCCTGTTTATTTTCCTGAAAGAGAGGGGATCACATTTGCCTAACTAATGTCACGATTCTCCCTCAAACTCTCTGTCAATCCCAAAAGCATCCAATTATTGTTTGAATTCTGGACAAGTGCAGAGAGAAGCCCAGGTGAGACGTTCACAGAGTGAGAGGAAATCATGGCACTGGGGAGAGAGGGCTCTTGTCACGGGCTGAGTTTTGTCCCCCTCCAGATTCGTGCTTTGAAATCCTAACCCCCAGGACCTCCAAATGTGACTGGATTGGCAGATAGGGTCTTTGAAGAGGTAATTAAGATTGACTGAGGTCATGAGATGGGCCCTCATCCGAAATAACTGGCGTCCTTATAAAAAGGAGAGTAGGACGCAGACCTCTATAGAGCGAACACCACGTGCTGACACAGGGAGAAGACGGCCCTTGACAAGCAAAAGCGAGAGGCCTCAGAGGAAACCAACCCTGCTGACATCTTGCATCTCAAGACTTCTGGCCTCCAGAACTATGAGGGAATGAATTTCTGTTGTTTAAGTCACCTTACCTGCAGTACTTCTTTTATGGCAGCCCCAAAAAACTAGCGCAACCCCCGAGGATGAACTTGCCCCAGGCTCAGCTTTTCTGTCTGCTCAGCCTGCCTGGGCTGCAAGCTTGTGACGGATGAAGGCGGCCAACAAGATTTCCCGACAGGAAGCCAGGCCAGGCAGGTGTTCCTTCCTCCCTGAAACTGGCTGGAGGCACAGGCCGTGGGGGGCCCTCCCGTCACCCTTGCTGCCCTGGCACTTCAGCCAGCCGCTCCTTTCTGCTCCGTTAGCTCCTGGAGGACGAGGTCTGGTTTCCACACCTGCTGTTTACTCTCTTTCCCTCCAGAGTTGGCAGCGGAGACACAAGGACTTGCCCTGGCTGCTCAGCAGCTGCAAGGCAGCCATTTCTGCTTTGAAAGTCACAAACCTGGGAGCGATGAGAACTGCTACCCCTCTGGTGGAACAGGCCCCAAAGAGCAGATGGCCGGGACCCTGAGTGCCAAGAGAAAGCTTAGTTGTCATCCAAGGCCTTGAAACTTTTAAAGTGACTCAGCAAAGCTCTGTACACAAAACTTTATCAATTATGCATCATAAATAAGTCATTTAGATGCACAAGGTACTAATTGAATATTACTTTAATTCATAGCAGTATGGAGTCATTATGAACCCCCTCCATACCCTTTCAAAATGCAGAGTCGAGCAGAATGGACTGCCCTTGAGATGCCTTGCCATTGGGGAAAAATGCCCAGAGTGTATTAATGGGAGAAGGCGGAGAGATGCCTCTGCAGTCCATTTCTGTACCTGTGTTTGCCTATCCTTCTGTGATTGTAGAAATCTGCAGGCAGCAATCCCCATTCGTCTTCTCTGCTGAGTTTTTGAATCCAAAGAAGGGACAGCTGTTTGGCTCCTGGCAGCATGCAACACCCCTCACCAGCACCGGCCTCCGATGGGTATGCGTGGGCCTGGGATGTATGTGGATGGCTCCACCTTCACCTCCAAAACCCAGGGCTTATCCAGAACCTTGCATTGTCTTGGAAAGTTCCTTATAGAAATCACTTACCAGGTATCTTGTTTCATTGAAAGAAAAGGATTTCATGAGAAATCAGAGTGGCAGTAATTTAGTTTTTAACGAGAGGATTGAGATACTTACAGATGAGATTCACTTACTTGTCTCCAACGGGTGACATCACCAGAAACTTTTGTTTTTCTGCTTCATTTTTTGGTAGCAGGCTATATTCATTTTTTAATAATCATAAAAAGAGACAAAAGCATATAAATGTCTCCTTTCCACACTTGAATCAGATGCCCTGCATCGTGGCTGTGGCAGACCATCCATCCACGCTGCAGGGAGTCTGGGATGGCATCCAAGCCGCGTGACCCACCAAGCCCATCGCTTGGAGTCTGACTGCCAAACAGGCCTGTGTGTTGGAAAGAGCATCCATGGGAGAGAACATCCAAAAGGTGGCCTCAGGCCAGGGAGAGGCCCTGGGCAGAGCCGGCTGGGAGGCGGAGACTTGGCCGCCCATCTCAGCCCAGTGTTCTCTGCCCTTCCCTGACCCGTCTCCTCCGTGAGGTCTGCTTGTCACTGCCAGACGGTGCGAAAGGAGCTGGTTTCCCTGAGAGCATGGCACAGTGTTCCTGTCTTTAGGGCTGGAGGGACAGGGGTGAGAGAAGTAGAGCTGCAACTATCTGCCTGCAAAATCCACATCTAAGTGTTCCCCCAGCCCCCTCCTGGCAGCAGCCAACTCTCCATCTTCCCACGGGCTTTGCATTTGAAGGAGGAGGTGCGAGGGAACTAGGGAATGAACAGTCAGTATTTGTCAACAGTGAGCCAACAGCTCTACGTAAAATAATCCATCTGAGTTGGCGCCAGGACTCAGAGAGTTTGGGGTGGTAATCCACTTTTCAAAATGGGGAGACTGGGGCTAAAGATCTAAGAAATAAGTCAACTAATGTTACGTAGCCAATAAGAGAGACAGTCAAGATCGGACTCTAGGTTTTCTGACTTTGAAATTCAGGCTCGTAGCTTTACTTCTGGTGCATCCTTCAGGGTTAACTCGTTCCGTTACCAAACCAAGCTTGGGTTCGCTCGCCCGCTCTCAGTAAAGCCAAGCTACTGACAAAGCGAAAGTACAGAGTTTACTGGAAGGCGTCAATCAAGGAGGATGGGTGGCTCAAAAGGGCTCAAAAGCCCTTAATGCCCCTGAGGGTTTCAGCAAATCATTTGTAAAGCCAAGGTAAGGGAGGGGTATGTGATCGGTGTATGTGATCAGCTCGTGCATAGTTCCCCAGTTGGTTGATCGTGGGGTATCACCATCAGAGTGATGTCACTGGGGTTAAGGTTATCAATCCTCAGGGCTCAGGAGGCAACGGGCTCATGGTCATCAAGTAGTTAACATCTTCCACTTGGTGGAGGTTTTCACATCTGTAAAACACCTTAGGAAATGTACATCAGATACTGTTATCTGGGTACTCAGAGAGAAGCTACAGCAGAGAACATGTGGGAGGGGTCTGTCCCAGGAAGGCCCAGGAGGGACCTTCTATGAATCTGGCTTACAGTTCTGAGCCTTCAAGTCCATTATTTTTCCTAAAATTTACTTCTATGAGCTGAGAGGCTCTTTTGCCTGGCTTTGCGGTCTGCATAGATATGGAGACAGCGATATATGGTCCATTGGGTGTTATCCTGCAAGAGCAAGGGGAAGGAGAATTGCAGATAAAACGGGTTGTGTGGCTTTGTCATCCTTCCTCTGGTGGACATGGACATCCCCGAGCATGGAGAATGTGGTCTCCCTTGCCCAGCCCTGCACTCCACCTCACCCACCACTGCACCCAACAGTGCTCTTCCTTCTAGTAGAAGTTTAAAAAGTGTTGAACCACAGTCAAATTAAGGTTGTGAACAGATGAGCCTTTGATTATATGCCCCAGTGTGAAGTCTGCACGTGAATGGTGTGTTGGAATCCCGTAACCGCTGCAGCACATTTAATAATGTAACTCATTGTTCTTTCAGCATAGTTGAGAAGTTCTTGTAAGTCCAGCTGCTTAGTCACTGTTTTTATATAGCCAAATGTGACATTTCTGGGTTCAGCCGGAGGGGTGGGTGGGTGGTAAGGATTGAAGGCAAGAAAAAGAAAACTAAATACTCTGAAGAAATTTAGCCCAGAGAAGCAGACCCTTTTTGAAGGCATTGGAGTGATAACCGAGAGCAGAGTTTACCAAATTTCTTTCCTTTCTTTGCCATCTTTATGATTTTTGTCAATACAGTAGATCACTGAGCTATCATTTATTTTATATTCTGATTTAACTTGACTTTTTTTTTTAAGCATTTTGGCTTCATCTCAGGCAATAATGTCCATGAAATTACTTACTAGTTGTCTGTTTTTCTAAAATGCCCTTAAATTAGGACAGCGAAACCAAAAGTATCTGTGTGGCATTTATAAATCATCTGAGTGCCACACTTTAGTAATCGAGACCTAAGGGGAACAGGAACTCTTTCTTCCTCTGCACAGGACGCTCTGGATTCAGGGCTTTAAAAGAGCAGGAAGCTGCCAACTCCCACCCTCCCTGGTATTGGGAAGGACGACGACAGCACGGGCAGGTCCTGAGTGACCACTGGGTGGCGCCTACCCTCTTGGGGTGGGAGCTGCATTTCCTGAGAACCCAGAAGATCTTGGTTGCCACTTTGTGAACAGTCGCCATGCTTTCAGAACCCAAATCTGGACATATGGCTTGGTCACAGGATAGAATATCTAAAATGAGACAGCCCTAGAGAAGACGGGGAGTGAGAGCTTGTGGGGTGGGGGGTGGGGCAGCTCTTCTCCGTCCCCTTGTGCGCCTGGTGCTTAGGGTTAAAGTGGACCCACCCGGGGACAGCTTGTGCCCTTTGCTGCCTCGCTGGGTTGTATGGGCTGGCTTGAAAGTAGCTGTACATTTTCTAAAACTTTAATTCCTTGTTTCTTATTACTTGATACCCTCAGGCTCCTTCACTAGCATGCACTGCTGTGGTCCAGACTAACTGGAGGGAAGGAGGGGGGGGGGAGAGGGAGGGAGGGAGGGAGGGAGGAAGGAGGGGAGAGAGAGAGAGGGAGAGAGGGAGGGAGGGAGGGAGGAAGGGAGAGGTGGGAGAGAGAGAGGGAGAGAGAGAGAGAGAGAGAGACACACCCTGGGTGGAGTTGATGTGATGCAAGGAACACTGAGAAGGGAAATAATGTAGAAGCCCATGGGTCCCCTACCATCACCCTTCTCCAGCTTAGAGAAGGGGGCCAAAAGAGAAAATAAAAGAGCCCCCATGGGGGTGGGCGGTCTTTATATTATTTGGGCAGACTGAACTGTTTATGGTGTGCTTTTCCTGTCTCCATCACCTCAGGGAATTTTCTTTGTGTGTGTTGATCTTGATCGGACTCTTGATTGCAAGTGACACAAGAGCCTGCCCAAGTCCTCAGCAAAACCAGGATGTATTGATTTATGTAGGTGGCAATGCAGAGGGGTAGGACTGGTTTCAGGCATGGCTGGGCATGAACCTCAGACAGTGTCTGCAGGACTCATTTTCTCTTCATTTTTCATCTCTGTTGTTGTGACCGAGGTGGCTTTTTTTTTTTTTTAAACTATGGCACTTTTTTTTTTGTTAATTGAAGTATAGTCAGTTACAATGTGTCACTTTCTGGTGTACAGCACAGTGTCCCAGTCATGCATATACAGACATATATTTGTTTTCATATTCTTTTTCATTATAGGTTATTACAAGATATTGAATGTAGTTCCCTGTGCTATACAGAAGAAACTTTTTTTTTCAATCTGTTTTTATATAAAGTGGCTAATATTTGCAAACCTCAAACTCCCAAATTTATCCCTTTCCACTCCCTTTCCCCTGGTAACCATAAGATTGTTTATTATGTCTGTGAGTCTCTTTCTGTTTTTTAGATGAGTTCATTAGTGTCCTCTTTTTTTTCTTTTTTAGATTCCATATATGAGTGAGATAATATGGTATTTTTCTTTCTCTTTCTGGCTTACTTCACTTAGAATGATGATCTCTATGTTTATCCACGTTGCTGCAAATGGCATTATTTTATTCTTTTTACAACTGAGTAGTATTCCTTTGTATAAATAGACGACAACTTCTTTATCCAGTCATCCATCAATGGATATTTAGGTTGCTTCAGTGTCTTGGTTACTGTATATAGTGCTGCTCTGAACATTGGGGTGCATAAACTTTTCGAATTAGAGTTCCCTCCAGATATATGTGCAGGAGTGGGATTGCTGGATCATAGGGTAAGTCTATTTTTGGCTTTTTTGAGAAATCTCCATGCTATTTTCCATAATAGCTGCACCAAACTACATTCCCATCAGCAGCGTAGGAGGGTTCCCTGTTCTCCACACCCTCTCCAGCATTTATCGTTCATGAACTTTTGAATGTTGGCCATTCTGACTGGTGTGAGTTAATACCTCACTGAAGTTTTGATTTTCATTTCTCTGATAATTAGCAGTACTGAGCTTTTTTCATATGCGATTGGCCATGCCTATTGGTATGTCTTCATTGGAGAATAGCTTGTTTAGGTCTTCTGCCCATTTTTAGATCGAGTTATTTTTTGTTGTTATTGTTATTAAGTTGTATGAGCTGTTTATTCTGGAAATTAGACCTTTGTCAGTAGCATCATTTGTAAATATTTTCTCCCATTCCATAGGTTGTCATTTTGTTTTGCTTATGGTTTCCTTTGCTGTGCAAAAGCTTCTAAGTTTAATTAGGTCCTCCCACTTTTTTTTCTTTTGCTTTTGTTTCTGTTGTCTGGGTAGATTACCCTAGGAGAACATTGCTGAGATTTATGTCAGATAATGTTTTTCCTATGTTTTCTTCTAATTAGTTTATAGTGTCTTGTTGTTTGTTTATTTTGAGTTTATTTTTGTGTATGATATGAGGGAGTGTTCTAACTTCATTGCTTTACAAGCTGCTCTCCAGTTTTCTCAACACCACTTGCTGAAGGGACTGTCTTTATTCCATTATATATTCTTGCCTCTTTGTCAAAGATTAATTGACTGTAGGTCTGTGGGTTTATTTCTGGGCTCTCTGTTCTGTTCCATTGATCCATATATCTGTTTTTGTACCAATACCATGCTGTTTTGTTTACCATAGCTCTGTGGTATTGTCTGAAGTCTGGGAGGATTATTCCTCCAGCTTTGTTCTTTTTCTTCAGTATTGCTTTGGAAATCCTGGGTCTTTTGTGATTCTGTATAAATTTTAGGATTATTCTAGTTCTGTGGAAAAAGTCATAGGTAATTTGATAGGGGTAGCATTGTATCTGTAGATTGCTTTGGGTAATATGGCCAATTTAACAATATTGATTCTTCCAATCCAAGAGCATGGGATCTCTTTCCAATTTTTTAAGTCATCTTTAATTTCTTTAATCAGTGTTTTGTAGTTCTCCATGTACAAGTTTTTCACCTTCTTGGTCAGATGTATTCCTAATTATTTTATTGTTTTGGATGTGATTTTAAAAGGGATTATTCCTTTACTTTCTTTTCCTGCTATTTCATTGTTAGTGTAAAGAAATGCAATTGATTTTTGTATGTTAATCTTGTATCCTGCTACCTTGCCGACTTTTATCAGTCTAGTAGTTTTTGTGTGGAGCTTTTAGGGTTTTCTATATATAGTATCATGTCATCCACATATAGCGACGGTTTTACCACTTCTCTTCCAATTTGAATCCCTTTTATTTCTTTTTCTTGACTGATTTCTCTGGCTAGGACTTCCAAGACTATGTTGAATAAAAGTGGTGAGAGTGGGCATCCTTGTCTTGTTCCAGATTTTAGTGGGAAAGCTTTGAGTTTTTCACCATTGAGTATTCTGCTGGCTGTGGGTTTGTGATAGTTTTTATTATGTTGAGATATGTTCCCTCTATACCCACTTTGGTAAGAGTTTTTTTTTATCATAAATGGGTGTTGAATTTTATCAAATACTTTTTCTGCATCTATTGAGATGTTCATGTGGTTTTTATCCTTTCTCTTGTTGATGTTGTGTATCACATTGATTGATTTGCATATGTTGAACCATCTTTGTGTCCCTGGGATGAATCCAACTTGGTCATGTTGTATGATCTTTTTTATGTGCTGTTGGATTCTGTTTACTAATATGTTGTTGAGGATTTTTGCATCTATATTCATCAATAATACTGGCCTGTAATTTTCTTTTTTGGTAGTGTCTTTGGTTTTGGTATCAGGGTGATGGTGTCTTCATAGAATGAATTTGGAAGTACTCCCTCCTTTTCAGTCTTTTGGAAGAGTTTGAGAAGTATTGGTATGAGTTCTTCCTTGTATGTTTGGTAGAATTCCCCAGTGAAGCCATCTGGCCCTGGACATTTATTTATAGGGAGGTTTTTTTAATTGCTGATTCTATTTCATTTCTAACTTCTTCCAGTGCTAACATGGCGGCAGGAGCACCAGCACCTACACTGTCTTTGGTTTTCCAGCAGGTGTTCAGCTGCAACTCACTTCCCACAGCTTTTCAGCAGATTCAATGTTGCAGGAAGGTCAAAGGCCATTTCCACCAAGTTCAGGTCTAGCTGCGAATTGCAAAAGAGGAAAACTGAAGGGCAATGACCAGGCATATAACTTAGTTCAGAAAAATCTCTGGTGGTGTTTGCACCTTTCAGGACAAACTAATTTATGGATTTCCATCACCACATTGGGAGGACTTGGACTGTCATATTTCTGCTCAGTTTACAAAATATACTTTAAAAAGATGGGGAAAATATTTCAGAAAGTCAGCAATACAACAGCCCTTTGCAGTGACTGAAACTTTTAGAAACACTCTCTGCGCCAGATTCACTAAGGCCAAGGATGGCCATGCATACGCAGTGCCGGTAGGCCCTGCCCCATTCTCCAGGCTGTCTCTTTGACTGGCTTCCCCTCCTCAGCCAAATCCCCTAACTTGTTTCCCCATTTGAATTTCTACTTTTGTTCCCTAATGTATCTCACAACATAACCCAAGGGTATGGGCCAAATAGGAAACCAAAGGGACTTGGTTTAGAATTTCCCGCAGAGAATATAGAATAACTCAGACTTACTGCTTGACACTGACATTTGTTTTCTCATAGAATCTTTATAATAAAATCAATATTGTTCATGTATCTGTCTGGAGGAAGGGTCTCAGACAGCTGCACAGGGTCACCTTTAGCCCTGAGATGATAAATTGCAGCCTCCTGTCCCGTGTTGCTCCTTCTTCATGCCCACTCATCCTCCAGCCTGTCTCCTCTGGTCGCTGCCTTTAGCAACCATCTTCTTCCTGCTGAACGCAGGCCAGCCGCTGACTTGGCTGGGAGAACCAGGGCTTTGCTGCCTGTTTACTTTGGGATGATGCAAAATAAAGCCGATTTGACTCTCTTGGGATTTACTGAGAGTTTTCACTTTTCATACCCCCTGTCTGGTGAGACTGCCATAACACTTCCATGAGGAAGGCTGAGAATATGACTGGCTGCATCACAGCCCCGAAGAGCAGTGGCTGGAAACACCAACAGTCATTTACTTACCACGTGGGTCTGCAATCTGGGAAGTGCTCCACGGGAAAGGCTCATGTCTACTCCAGTGGAGGATAAGCTGAGACAACTTGACTGGAAGCTGCCACATGAACTTCCAAGACAGCTCCCTCACCTGGCTAACAAGTTGGTGCTGGCTGTCCAGCTAGGCTTCTCCAGGGGCTAGTTGGGTTTCCTCACAGCATGGTGGCTAGGTCTCAAGAATGAGCATCCCAAGGGGTGTAATGTGAACATTTGCCATTTTTAATTTTTATTTTTTTCATAGGAAATACTTTATTTATACAGCATATATATATACAGAATACCTGGGTGCTCATTACACTATTCATTCAAGTTTTCTATATATTTAAAATGTTTCATAATAACAAACTGGAACATAATAAAATTTAAAGGGGCCTAAATGCAATGAGATACCCAAAACGGGTCCTGCTTTTAGCTACGGAAGGTCTTCCACATTGTCCTCTATGAAGTCTGACTAACAAAGACGTCTTAAATCCTGGCCACGGTGTGCCTCCAGGCCTCTCTCAGGCAGTCTCTGTATTCCCCTTCCCTCCATCTTCTCCTAAAATTTGCCATTTTTAAAAACCTGAGTCTGGACCCCTGCATAGCAGAATTTATGCCAGATTCTACTGGTCAGATTTTCACAAAGCCCCGATTCCAGGGGAAGGCACCAAGACCTACACCTCTCAGTGGGAGGAGTGGCAAAGAATTTGTGGACCATGTTTTAAAATTGCCAAATTGAGATGAGGAAACTGAAGCGCCCCAAGAAGTCTAGTGACTGCTTTGAGATCACTTCGGTAGACACCTTCTGAGGTGCCTGTTACTGCCTTCTCTGACATATGCTCCTTATTCATGGTGTGGGCCCGGAAGCCCTGTTCATGCTGAAAACAACTGGGGGCCATAGGAGTTCCATGGTTGGTGTAAATAGCGCCCCCTGGAGTTTTTCAGTGCTGCCATCCTGAGAGCCCCACTGTGACTGGCTCCCAGGAATTTGGAATTGGGATGCAGGCAGATGGGGACTGATGCTGGCTGCAGTTTACAGAGACAGACCTGTCTCTGGGTCAGAGGACCCAGAGTCCAGAGCAAGGGGGCACCGCTGATCCATGTTCAATACAGGGAATGTTATTTCTTTTCTCTGGGCCTCAGCCTCCTGTAACTGAGGAGGGTGAATGATGTTACTACTCTGTGTTCTTGTGAGTCAGCGCAGAATGGGAATACACATGCTTGGCCCCCAAAGCATTTTCAGTGTCTTGTTTCCCGGTATTTTGATTCCTGTTGTAGGACTGCCAGACGACTGAGAATAGGGCAGGAGGTGGCTCATTTTGTGGTTATGCAGCAACGTGAAGTCACAGATTCTCTACTTCAGAGTGGAAAGGCTGAGGCTGAGCTCCAAAAAGCATCAGGATGCCCCAGGCAGTGGGGCAATGGGAAGTTCCAGTGGGGCCTGTCTTACCCTGCAGGTCTGCTTCATGGGCCAAAAGAGATCATGGCTGGAGAAGAACTTATCAACCATAGGGCAGATCATGACATTGGTTTTGGCACCACTGCTATATCCCAGTGGCTCTCAGTTAGGGTGGATTTGCCCCCGGGGGTCACTTGGCCGTGTCTGAGACATTTCTGGTTGTCCCACGTCGGGAGGGAGTGTGCTGCTGGCAGCTAGTGGGTGGAGGCCAGGGATGCTGCTAAACATCCTATGAAGCAGAGAACTGCCCCCTTCTTCCCCAGTAAAGAATTCTCCAACCCAAAATGTCAGTAGTACTGAGGGTGAGAAAGCCCGCTATATCCTATCGCCCGAGGAAAAATCTGAATTTACAATGTACATTGACTCAGAGTTTAGGTTATGGCTTGAGTGTTTAATACTGGGCTTTTCTTTCTGGGTTATGGCTTTGTGGTCCAGATGACAGCTGAAATCTCCCTGTATCTTGAGTTATTTTCATGCAGTTAATTCAGATTTCCAAGTCCACACCACTTGGTCCAAGATTTCTGCAGACTCCCATGTGTGAGCTTCTGATCTTCTTCCTTTACTGCATGTGGTGTGTCTGTTCCGCCCCACGTCAGCGCATATGTGAAACTCACCTTCTGTCTCAATCTCCATTGAAGTGTGAGTGTGCACACACACGCCATGGGCACTGGACGATGTGTGTGTGTGTGTGCAGTACAGTATTTGTGTGTGTGTGTGTGTGTGTGTGTGTGTGTGTGTGTGTGTGTGTCAGAGGGGACTGGGATGGAGTAGAAGATTAATAATGCAGCAATATTCTTGTTCTTGGAAGTTTCTCACCTGTCCTGCTAATGGGCCACATGGTAACCAAAGGGCTGCCACAATGGGTGTGTCAAGAGAGAGTGAGCAGATGTAATAATTGGTGGCTATAAGAGAATGATATTTTAAAAATGGAACGTTCTGTGAATGAAAAAGCCAAGGGAAGTATTTTCCAAACTTATTTGACCATAGCTTTCAGGGAAAAAAATCTGACACTCCAGCCCATCAAATATGTGTAATTCAAGCAAAAGTTTCATGGAAAAAAATACCCTTATTCCATGCAATGCTCGTGGATTTTTCTTTTGTATTTTCTTTTGTAAAGATGCTGCAGCTCACAAAATTCACTTCATGACTCACCATCCGCTCTGACCTGCAGCTGGAAAATGTGGCGAGGGTCATACCCTCGGGTGAAGGCCTGGGCCATGGAGGTGGGTGGTTGTGGGGGACAGTGAGGCTGCCGGAGGTGACAGAGTTGGGGAGAGCGAAGCTCAGGTACCATATGAGCCTTCACAGTGGTGTCCAAGTTCCCCAGGGTAGTGGTGGGACCAGTGGGTCGGGGAAGGCTGTGCTATGTGAACCCACATCATCAGTGAATAAACGCGAATCATCAGGATGCCACTTGATGTCTGAAAGGAGAAGGGAGAGACAGCAGGTTGGAGACAACCTCAGAGGTAGTGTTTTTCTCTGAATGGAGGAGTGTTGGTGGTTTAGAAGACTTCTAATCACCCTTCCAGTCCCAGTCACCCACGACGCAACACAGCTGCGAGGCACGGGTGGATAATCCTTTTTGTTGGATTCATTATTTTGATAAATATTTATTCGGCACCAACTAACTTAATACCAGATCCATACACTTCTGCGTCCTGCTTTGTTCTCCTGAAGAGGATCCTAGGGATTCAGAGCTACACCTGGGGCGCTTTCTGATCACATTATCGTTTTCCTCCTGTACTTACCGTCTGCATTAACACATAAGTCAAGTGCAAGAAAGCAATTAGAACATGTAAAATTTTGAACTTGTTATAGAGGACTTGATCCCATTATAACATAGATTTCAGGGCAAGATTGTGTGACTCCTGTAGTCCCAGAGTGGCTTAAATGCCTGCAGGAGTGCTGGGAATAAGTGCACAGTGGATGTACAGACTAATGACGAAAGACTCGGGTCATTGGACTCTAATTATTACTTCAAGCATAATGTTCCTGCTTGAGGCCCTTTGGGAGAAGCCTGCGTTTGAAAAGATCACAGTTTACTTACCTCCTTCCTGGCTCAGTATCCATCTCTAGCTCTGCAAGAGGGAGAGAGAGCTTGCCATCTCCAGCTGGCGGTCCACTGGCGGGGTCTGGGCTCTGCTGGACCCGTGTGTGAGTCCTGGCTCAGTTGCTCACCAGCGTTCCCAGCTAGATGTCGGTTTTCCACTTACAATATAGGGTTCTTGCAGAGATAAAATAAAATTCTGAACCTAAAACACATAGTAGAATCCTTGGCACAAAATAGAGCTCTAAAAATATTATTTCCTTTCCTGTCCTTCCCTTTATCCTCCCTCCTGATGGTAGATGGCTTATTGTCAGTTCTTTTCCCCTCTCTGTGTAGCATTTCCTTTATAACGTTGACACTCCTTCCACTAGAGGTAGAATGTATTTTTCTGCCCCACTGATACCAGGCTTGGCTACTAGATTTGATTGGGTTTGGTCACGTGACTTGCTTCGGCCATTGGCATATTAGCAGGTATGACATGAGTGGAGGCTTGGAACATGTTTTTGTGGTTATGCAAGTGAGCTTATTCATGTGTACTCCCGCTATTTACCATGAGAACAACATGGTTCACAGAGCTGCAGGGCCAAGGGGGATGGGAAACGTGGAGAGACCTGGACCTAGTCTGCAGCTCGGAGTCGAGTCCAGCTGAACCCAGCCTCCATCCGCTGAACCCCAGCTGATCTTTGGAGAGAGAAATAAATGCTTACGGTTGTAAGGTTGTACATGTCTAAGTTAATACAGCATTATTGTAGCAATAGCTAACTGATAACTGCCTTATGGTTTTCACCACCCATAATAAGTGCTGCATAGTTTAAGTAGCAGAGAGAGTAACTTTTCCAGGGAAACAGTAGAACAAAGTAAATCACTGGTGCATAAAAGGGGCTGGAGCTTTATTCTTCTGCTCGGCCCTGACAACGTTTTGTAGTGTCACCTACTGCAGCTCCCCTCCGTCTTTATTTGTGGGCAGGGGATTTCATATCCAAATGAAACTCTTTGGAGATGGCACTCTTACCTTTAAGATAATAATTTCAGGATTATTGTTTCTCTGAGATTAGACCCAAACCATGGTTAGTAGAAAAAAATAAGCTACTTTGCATGGAACTAGATTGCACTGACCTCAAAAGAATACTAATTCTTGCTGGGAGGTTGTTCACTCTGAGCTAATCAAAAAGTAACCTGAGCCAGCACAGTGGAGAAATTAAAGTGGGTCCTTGTCATGCATGGGACAGAGCGCCCCTCTTTCCACTTTGCAGTCTGCGAAGGAAGCAGAGGACAAGGGGGCACCACCACACACATCTCCCAGGGACATCATTCACACTGGCCTGCAGACTAGTCTCTCATCCGGAGGGTTGTATCCAAATAGATGGGGCAAGAAACAGGAAGCAGCAGCAGAGAGAGGGGCTCCAGGAGAAAAGGGATGAGTGACCCAGAGATAGAGTTAGGAGACCTTGGGATCCCCCAGAGCAGTCGGGCAGTTTGTGCACAGAGCATTGGTGGGTGAACGAGGACTAGAATTCCAGATGTGCTCCACTGACCGAGCCAGGCGTCAGGCAGAAGCCCTGTCTGCCTGGAGCACCTTTGGGATGGAGGAAGGAGCTTGCTTTATTTTTCTGACTCTCACACAAGCACAGCATGAACTGGCAGCTGCTCTGGGGAAGAACAAAGCACTGCTGATGTGGACCTGTCCCCATGGGACATCCTCTGAAGGCTAAAGTCTGAGGTCTGGTTCTCCCAGCCCCGAACTGGTAAGGAACAATGTTAGGTAAATACAGCTACACTTTCCGGCCCATCTACCGTGTCAGCTGTAGGGATACCTTCTTGAACTCTCAGTCAAGCATCCTGCTGGGTTCAGAGTGCGCTCCTTCTAAGGAAGGCGGGCGTGGTGTTGCTTCCAAAGAGAAGCACCTGTTTCCTGATCACCAGGGAGCGCCCGGCCCTTCCGCTTTGGTCTGCGATTCCTCAAGCCCCAGGGACCATCGGGCGCGTTTCTCTGCTTGTCCAGGACCCCCCCTTAAGTGGTGAGGGACAGCCCCCTGTGAGACAGAAAGAAGGGAGGGTCCTGATACACCCTGGTTACAATTCTGTTCTACTTCAAAAGTAAAAATCAGCTTCAGCTTTTAATTTTTTCCGGAGAGCTCCCACCTTTGAGTTTCCTGGTTTTATTTCTCTTTCCTCTGTTTGTATTATACTCAGGATAGATCCAAGTTGTATGGGGGCCAATGCTTACACAATTTGGAGGGCCTGCTTTATGAAAAAAAATATAAAAGAACAATGTGGAACCAGGTGTAGAAGTGGGTCTTTGTTTAGTATGAGACTGGATGGGGCTGGTGTAAGTGCTGGGTCCTGAACCTTGAGCTTTCTTAGCTTCGTGGTAGTCGGCCTCTGACCACAGCTGATTTAACGTCTACCCCTTTTGTCTAGGAGGATGCTCGCCAGGAGCCAGAGCCTCACTCCTCACAGGGGTGAGGGAGAGCGCCCCCTCCTTCCTAGGCTCCCTGATGGGGCGTCTGCCAGGTGGTCCTGGCCTGCACCGCGGGGCAGGGGCACCCTGCCTTCAGGGCAGCCAGCCGTGTCCTGTGTCACCCTGGCCGGGCTGCTGGCACAGATTCATCCCTCCTGACCGGAGAATGAGGGGGATCCTCGTGCAGAGGTCTCGGCACGTGTCAAACGTCCCCCTCAGCCCTTTGATGGTCCCCTGAGTGGCGCCTACTGGTTGAACAGGGGTGCTCTGAGAAGCCGGAAGCACCTACGGGCATTTCCTGTTTTCTCAGGGCGCACACTCAACCTCCCGAAAGGCCACTTGGGCTAAAATGTTCTCTTCTCGGGCTTCCTTTTCTTAAAATGTCCGTGGTTTACCATTCTTTTAGGTAAGAAACGACATTAGGGCTTTTTGCCCTGCAAACAAATCTAAAGGAGAAGAAAAAAGCTGGGGCATGGTGGTGGGGGGGTGCTTTACTGGGGAGTTATTCGGACCTCAGAGGGGACAAGAGGGGAACCGGACCCGGGTGGAACTCTAGCTGGCTGGAGTTAACGCCCAGCTCTTGGAGCCCTGCTTTTGGATCAGTTCGTCCCAGCTGTTTGTTATCCTTTAATCACTTCCCTCCAGGACAGCCTGACCAGCCTAGTTGGGGTCCTGGGTCCACCCCTTGTTCATGATGGATCAGGCCATCCTAGTAGTCCTGATAGTGCCCTCAAATGAGGAGACAAGGTTCTGCAAAGGAAGTGGGAGAGCTGTTTCAAAGAACAGGGGAGGCGTGCAGCGTGGAGCCCGCACTGGATTATACTCTGCTTCTCTGAGCATCCCCCTGTTCCACCAACAGGTGCCCCCAGAAAGCACCACCTTCTTTTGCAATCTGCCGTCAGCAGTGCCACTTCACCATTAGACTAATTCACAGAGTTCAGGGTATGAGGAGACGGGGACATGGGCCAATTTGATGGGAGGTTGGGCTTCAGGAAAGTGGTAAGAGGCAAACCTGGGTGCAGGATCCCAGCGGAAGAGAAGAATCTGAGCCCTAGAGAGGCGTGGAGAGTGTGGGAAGTTAGTGCCCGACGAAGGAGGAGGATCAGCCCTAAGCAGAAACGGTTGAGTTCACCAGTTTGTCTCGGGAGAGAGCACTGAGATTTTCCTGTCACGAAGCTCTATCCTTTTACTGTAGCCATTTTCAAACCTGTATCCAGGCATCTCAGCCCAAATGGGGGTCAGGGAGTAAAGGAGGCAAGCTCAGAGGAGAGAGCAATTTTGTCTTGATTAGCTGAGTCTAAGGCTCTGAGGAGCATCTCTACAAGGGATTCTGAGAGATCTGAGACATTGATCAGGGGCAAAGCCACCAGGGAGATATTTGTGGGGAACTTATAAAAGCCATGGGAGACTGTGACAAGTTGGTTCTCAGGGAGAGCAGAGGACAAATAAATCACTTCTATATTTTAGAAAGTCAAACAACGAACTTCAGACATCACGGAGCTCTTTACTGTATCAAAAGTCACAATTAATGCTCAGGGTCTACACACCGAGGTCTTGGTCGTCATAACATGAGGCTGTCGTGGCTGGATTGCAGGCTGCTCCTGCTTCAGGGTTTCTGGGATCACAGATCGCTTGCATGGTCCACCTGTAGAAATACTTCCTTTTCCCACCAGGTCCTTCAGGTTCAGAACACTTGCAATGAGCAGATGTTTAGAGTGGCAGTCTTGGTGAAGAATCTTGGGCTCTGAAAGGGAGGCTGGTGATGCTTGCCAGCGAGGAAGGGGCGTTTGGTTATTGTCAGAGGTGGAGCAGAGGTGAGTGGCCCCATCTCTCTTCCTGTAGAGGCCTCTGTGGCTTCTTGCCTCTTCTTGGCTTCCTAGCTCCGCACCCCCCCCTCCTTTAGAACCTGTCCACATCCCCCCAAACCACTGGGCTCGGCCTGGAACCACCAGCCGTGGTCTCTAATCTATTCTAGGCTCCTGTCCTCACTCAGCTGTGCTGCCCTTGGCTTTCTGTCCCACTAGAAGCCTGCTGCACTGATGCGAGTGAGCCACTTTTTGTCATTGTTCTTCTAACTGCACAGAGAAGCAGAAAGCACCTGTGTGTCCTTGACCAAGGAACATTTTTTAGATGGCTCCCAAATGCATGCAGCTTTTCTTTCTTTTTCTTCCCAAATGCTTAGATTTATTCTTGGAAGCAGCCCCTGCTGCTGACTCGACTCTTCTTGGTTGTGCCCAAGTCGGAGCGCTGAGCCAGAGTCCCTGTTGTATGTTTCATGAGGAGGAAGTATATGCAGTTCTGCTTCGCAGAGACCATGGGGCTTATATGAATATGCCCTTGTTTCAGCTCTTGGTTGCTTCGAGAGAGGATTTGTTGGCCAGTTTTAGATTCTCCGCAAGCCTTGTGGGCTTTGAGGATCTGAAGCAAAAACACAAAACCCATAATCTGAGTTCATTACTTCCTGCTTAAACATCTTTGATAGTTCTCCTGCCAAAGCCTAGATTCTTTATGATTTTTAAAATTTTTTATTGAAGAGTAGTTGACTTACAATGCTGTGTTAACTTCTGGTGTACAGCCTAGTGATTCAGTTGCATGTATATGTTCTTTTCATATTCTTTTTCATTATAGGTTATTACAAGCCATTGGCTATAGTTCCCTGTGCTGTACAGTAGGACCTTCTTGTTTATCTGTTCTGTATATAGTAGTTTGTATCTGCTAACCTAAACTGCCAATTAATCCTTCCCCCTTTCCCCTTTCCCCTTTGGTAACCATAAGTTTGTTTGCTATGTCTGTGAGTCTGTTTCTGTTTTGTAAATAAGTTTATTTGTATCATTTTTTAGATTCCACATGGTATCATATATTTGTCTTTCTCTTTCTGGCTTACTTAATTTAGTTTCATAATCTCTAGGTCCATCCATGTTGTTGCCAATGGCATTATTTCATTCTTTTTATGGCTGAGTAGTATTCCACTAGATATATATGTATACACATACCATACCTTCTCTATCCAGTCATCTGTTGATGGACATTTAGGTTGCTTCCATGCCTTAAAGCCCATATTCTTTAGCAGTACATAAAAGATCCATCACGGTTTCACTGCAGCCAAATTGCCAAGCCACCATGTCTTCAACTGTGACCATGCACTCTACACCCCACAAGTGCCATCCTACTCCTTTCTGCCACAACTGGCTGCTCTTCCCCGACCCTGGTATCATAGACACTGGCATCCCTCCCAAGTGAAGTTTCTGGCTCCCTTCTGTGTTTTCATGCTGATGGTCACCCCTCTTCTGGGACACTTATCCAGGTTCATTTTAATTATCTGCTCACATCTACCTTCCCTGACTGTGAGTTCCTTGAAGGAAGGCTCCAGGTTCTTATTCTCACTTTTAAATCTTCAGTGTGGAGTCTGGCCAGAGCTGGTACCCAGTAAATATTTGATAAGAAAAATGAACAGTTCTGCAAGGGAACCTGTTTCTCATATACCAGAAAATTAGTGCTTTTTAAATGGACACACGTCCCTGCAGGGGGCCGGATGTTTGGGGAGGGACTCACACCCGTTCTCCTCCCTTTGCCTGGCTCTCTCTGGCCAGAGGGACCAGAATTCCCAGGAGGGAATCCAACGCCTCTCTGATGACCTGTTTCCTGTTACTAGCTAAAGGAAACTATATCCCATTGTTTGCTTTCTTTTTGTTTTCTCTTGGAAGCCAAGAAGTTCGGCGCTAAGCCAATGCCTCCTGGTATAATTATTCTATAGACCACCTCCCCCTTTTGCCTTCTCTCTTTCTTGGCTCTTGCCTTCTGACTTTAGTTTTGAGGTTGCATGGTTCTTTCATATCTGTGCTGTTCATTGAAAGTGGTGTCACATCCTTTTAGAAGCAGGTGGGACGTAAATAATAAATGAGAGATGAGCACGTGACACAGTGATCTTCTCGTGCTTCATGACAGCCCTGCCGGCGAATGCAAGAGGTGCCCCACTTCGCTCTGCGGGCGTGTGCTCCTGGCCTCCTCCGATGCACCCCCTGGATTCTTGGTCACACTCACGAGGCAATGTCACTGTTTATATCATCCCTAGCTGGATCTGGGGAGAAAGTCCATTAACTCTGTCCTTCTCCAGAGTACCTCTCACAAATTTTAGAGAAGGCAGTCTGTGTATGCAATGCATTCCTCTTTACTGTGGATGTGTCACCCTGATTTGCCTGCTATGTGCTTTGTAGGAGATTTGGAAAAGGTAGGGTGATTAGAAAAGTATTATGCCTTAGTGTGACCACCTTTCATAGCATCTCTGGTCACACACACACACACACACACACACACACACACACACAATTTCACATGTAATTTCAAGGGGGTCAGGAACTCTGGTTTAAAAGTCCACTCTCTACAGGATGCTTCAATAGGATGTTGTTCTGAATCAGGGATAGCTATATCCCAGTCATGGCTACAACATATGTGGATGAATAAATATCTGGGAAATGCCAAGGAAATGCTGAAAACAGAACAGCGTGATAGTTTTGCTTTCCCTGCTTTAAAACGACCATAACTATCTGTGTTGTACGGAGGCAAATGCAAATATTGATTAATGGAAGAGAATAAGGAGAGGGACCCGAGTACCTTTGCAAACTGTATGATAAAGGTGATGACATCACGGGTTCCGTCGCAGAAGCAGAGCCACTACCAGTGACAGAGAGTGGTGTAGACTGGAAGCCTTGGGGTGCCCGCGTGTTCCTTCAGGAGCCGTGTTCTACTGAGCCTTTGTGTATATGCGCTGTTTCTTTCTTGTGAAACAGCCCCTCTCTGCCATCCACCCCCAGGCTCAACTGTCATCCCCCCGCATGCGCTTATTCCCACTCATCTTTCAAGACACAGCGGGAGAGCCACCTCCTCCAAGAAGCCTTCTCAGAGCCCCTCCAGCCCCGCCCCCTGGGCGGAGGCCCCGCCCCTGGCCTCTCTGTGGGCCGCACGTCACCAGAGCGCTTGGCGCGCCACCTCCCTCTCGTCTCGGCTTGCCCGCTCTTCCAGCCCCTAGAAGGGCAACATGCCCCAGGACGAGCCACCCCTGTCTGCTCACGGGATGAACCCATTTCCAATTTTCTGACAAACATTTTGGGAAAATGCATTCGATTGTCGTTTTGTGTGTATGTGTGTGTGTGGTCATTAGAATTATGTCACAGTTCTTGTCAACCTAACACTAAAAACAACCAGAGAGGCCTGGCCAAGCCAGGGGTGTGTAGTCTTAAAACTCCTGTCCCCTCCGCACTGCACTCAAGCCCCGCACACCTCACCCCGTCTCCGAATACAATGCATGTATTGAAATTCTTCCCTCCTCACCTGACAGCTGGGGCTCTGATACTCTGGAGGAAAAAATCTATTGCAATTTTTACCATTAAGGAGTAAAAATACATTGAGCACCTATTGAGTCACATTAGCCGCGGAGAATGTCATGTTTGTTTAAACACATTCAAGGCACAGAGACCACTTACAGTGTTGTCACTCAGCCTAATGCTCTCACATGCAGAGTCTGGGTGTCAGAGCGGGCTCAACAAATTGGTATTTACAGTCAGAACAGACCTTCGAACAAAGCTAAGAAAAATCCAGCACTGCCTTCGTGTGTCTGAAACCTCAGGACCGTGTGAACTCCAGAGGAAAGGGACCCTGTCCCCCCACCCCTCTGTGTGACAAGTCAAGGGGAGAATGGGAGGGCTGACTGCCATTTATTGACAGCCAGTGTGTGCCCACTATTTTCTTAAATTATCTGATTTAATTCTCTCCTCAAAAGCCTTCTTATTTTTTTAAAAGAGGAAGCTGGGACTCAAAAAGATTCAGTGATTTTTCCCAAGGACCCCAGCTTAAAAGTAGTAATGATCAAACTCCAAAATCAGACTTGGCTCCTCCCTTCTGTCTTTAGATGGTGCCGGAGACATTGGCCAGTGGGCAGGTGATGCCCGGGTCTGCATGGAGGTTCCAGGGCACAGGTACACTGTGATCTGGCTGGGCAGGATGGCTGCCAGGCCTCCAGGGACACGGGCCACCCCAGCTATGGACTCCAGACCCCAGGCTCCAATCCCAGATCCCAAGGCTAAGACTCAGCCTGGTCAGACTGCCAGCTGTTTGCATCAGAAAGTGATGTAGATAAACAACAAGGTCCTACTGTACAGCACCAGGAGCTACACTCAATACCTTGTGATAACCTATAATGAAAAAGAACATGTGTATATGTACATAGAACTGAATCACTACGCTGTACACCAGAGACTAACACAACATTGTAAATCAACTACACTTTAATTTAAAGAAAAAAGGAAAGAAAGTGATGTGCTTTGGAAGCTCAGATTGCCTTTCTGAAGTGGCCACTTTAGATCCATGGGCAGGGAGTCAGAGATGGGCAGTCTCTAAACTTAAGACAGGGCACTGGAGGCCAGGGGGCCCAGGGACACAGAGATTCTTCTTTCCAGTTCTTGATTTCCAGTTCTGGGTTCCAGGCCATCATATGGCCCAATGAACTCTTGCATCCAGTATTTGAGAGACCCTCATTTCCTGATAACAAACTCCCATTTTCCTTCATTCAATCTTGACTACGTGTCATGTTGGTTTGGTCTCCAAGTTGTGTGCTTTGTCCAGAGGGTTCAGTGCCCCGGCCGAAAGATTCCCTGAAGCTGGGTGCAAACCGCCATTAACCACCACGCCTTCCGCAAGGGCTGGCAGGAGGACTGGTCTGAATGAGGCAGCCCGCAGCCCCACTCGCGGTAGACTTAGGGCTCGTACAGCGGCTTCTGCTTCCCGTCTCACTTCCTGGCATACACCACATGCTGTCCCCTTCCAATGGCACTTACCTGAGACCTTAGGGCATATGGGTGTTTCCCTGTCTCCGTCCAGCACAACTTCCACGTGGACCTGCGCTTTGGAGGGTACATCTGGTGACATTCCTTTTGTTCAGGTATGCGTACCAACCACTGAGAATATCCTTCTTAAGATTCTGGGGAAAAGACTTAGATCTAGCTTGGGTCACCTATCTCTCTCTTGGTGAGGAGAGGACACCCAGCCTTAATAGTGGTCCCATCAGGACAAACACCTAAAGGGGCATTAACTCTTGAAAAGGGAAGTAGGATGCTGTAATCAAAACTAGAGGCAAGGGAGCAGGGCACCCAAGTGCCTGCCACTGCCTGAGGTTTTCACATGTAGCCTCCGTTCATTCTCACCTGCCTCCTCCTTGTACCAAGGCAAATGGGAAAGGTTGCTTTGTCCTCTCCCTAGGTATCCCCACAAGCTGCGTTAAGAACTGAATTTCCCACCTTCCAATGAGGTTCCTTATATTCACTGTGATCCAGTTCAACCTGCAATAAAAAATGTGGCGGGGATGGGGGGCTCGTTGTGGGCTCCCTCTGGGGCCCGCTGTGCCCTTCAGCGTGAGCTGGGACTCACGAAGCCTCAGGGATAACCGTTGTGCGCGTCAGCTTGATTTTGTTGGTTGGGCATTTCACAAGCTTCTGATCTTAGTGAAAAGCCTTCAGATTCTGAGTTCTTCCCTCTTCCAGGGCAAGTCCTTACACTGTCCCATTTAAAAAGGCAGTTATTAAGTATTTTGATGACCCTCAGGACTTTGACACCGGTTCTCCTCAAAGATCCTGAAAGCGCAACAGTGGTATTGTTTGCAGATTGAAGAAGTTTCCGCCCAGAACATCATCCTTACTCAGTCTGGGGGGTTGAGGAAGACAGGTGTGGTGGGCGTGGCCTGCTGCTGCTGGGAGGGGGTCCGCCACCCTCTGCCCTCCGGCCCCACTGTCCTGTCTGGGCTCTCCCCAGTTCTCGGCCCTGAGAGTGGGTGAGAGGACCTCCGAGTGACGGACTTTGCATGAGGCGGCAGCCCTCTCCCACCCTTGCCCACCCACAAAAAGATTCCCAACTTCTTTAAAGCAACATTTTCATCTCCAGTTTTTGAATAAGTGAAACTTGAAGCTTTGAGGCCTTATTTATTTTAGAATCACATTTAACTCCTTCCCACGCAACCCAGATGTTCTTTCACTTTTCCTATTTTGACTTTCTCTTGACACGAGTGATGAATGATGGAAATCAGGGCCAGGGGAGGTGGCACGGCCAACAACCCCGTGCTCCTTGGAAGGTACCCGACCTGCGGATACCCCAGCTCTGCATCTACAGTCTCTCTGGCCGCTCTGGACCCTGGTGATCTTGCAGCTGAACTTGGGAAACGTGTACGCTTGCTGATTCCAGCACACTCTGTCAGCTGGCGTATGCTGGCACATCACAGAGATGGATGAGGAGCCAGAGTAAAAATAAACCTAAAATAAATGGGATTTGAAGACCTTGAAACAAATTAATTTAGACATGATTTGAAAAAGAGTGGGTTGGCTTTTCCCCCCCCTTAATTTCTTAGTTGGGATTTGAAGATTTTCCTTTTTTTTTTTTTTTTTTTTTTGCTGGTAAAGCAAAAGATTCACATTCTATTCCTGTAATTTCTTACTTCAAATTGCTGCAGAGAGTCATGAAGGATCCACGTGGCTCAAATATTTTTCCTTTGTGTAGAGCGGGCACTTAGTTAACGAGAGGACACTCAGACTTCTGGGGACGAGAGAACTTCTACCCTCCTGGCTTCCACTGCGGGGAGGGGGAGAGGCAGATATTAAACACTGCAAAAAAGAAAAAAATTCAGTAAGTAGAGAAGAGCCCTGGTCCTTGAACTCCCTCTAAGAGATATCCTGTTACATTTTTTTCAGGGTTTCCTAGGAAACCAGTTCAGTGTAAAAACGTATTCTTTGTCTTCTGCTCTTTGCAAAATTGTTTGAACCATCATATCTCATAAAAGGTTGCTCCACCGGCAATTTGAACAGCATTAAAAAAAAGCTTAATCTGCAGTTTGCTGCACCACTGAAGGTGAGACACCTTTATCGGAAGCTTGAATGCTTCAGATTGTATTTGCTGAAAACGGATAAGATTATGCCATTATTTCTGAAGCGCCTGTGAAATCAAATCTTGTTGTCTTTTCCCCTCCACATCATGTCTTTTTTTCCCCCCCAACCCAAGTTGCATTAAAAAAAAATCTCCTAAGATAGTTGTAGGAGATTCTTCTTGGCACTTACACAGCGGAGCATCAAAGAAAAGAGAAATAACCTCTCTCCCTCATATTCAGCACGAAGGTGCTTGGTGTCCCCAGCACCATCACCAGGTCCCCCATGGCCCACTCTGCTGTCCTGGGTCACCTCTGATTTATATTCCACTCTCAGTGCATGTTTAGTTCTTTTTGTGCTTTTGCAAACGATTGAGGTATTTGAATGGGCGCTGGGATGGAGCTCTCATGAAGGTCAAGGGTTTAGGGTATTGGAAGATGTATTTAGCTGTTTGGTTTTAACACTTGAAATTTTAGCAGCTAACTTCATCTCCCATGTGAAAGCCCCTTGGGAAACAGGACGAGCCTCTCTGCAGGAGTGACGTGGGCGTGCACATACGGAAGAGCTGCGGGATAGGCTGCAAGGTGTTGTCTGTGCTGTTGGAAGAGTGTCGCTAGGGATTAGCCTGACTCCCATCCCTCGTGTCATTAATCACGTAGCTTCCTGCAGTGCTGGCTGCCTCTAGGTTTCTGATAGGCCTTCTTTATCATGTTAGAAAAGCGCCCCCCATCCCCCCTCACCTCCTAAGACACAATATGGTTAGAAGCACTGGCTATGGGGAAACCCAGTGTACACCAGTTACCAGCTCGGTGGGCATGGGGAGGTTCTCTCATTTCTCTGTGCTTTGGTTACTTTGTCTGTCAAGTGGAAATGACAGAGGTAGGATCCTCGTGAGGATGAAGTGAGCAAATGCTGGGGAAACACGTCACCCAGTGGCTGGCACCTGGCAAGTGTGTGATCAGTGCTACTGCTGTTGTGACAACTCTGGCACTATCAACAGTAATTTTACTTCTGTGTAGATGTGTGTGCAGACTCAACTCTTACTATCTTAAGTCTGATGGTAACTTAGTTTAGCAAACAGTTTATTGTGTACTTGCCATTTGTCAGGCTCAGTGTTGACTGTAGACTTATAAAGCTGAGAAAAATTCAGTTCCTGTTCTTAATATGCTTATAGTCTCATGGAGAAGCAAATCATTCCACTGAGTTGTGGTACCTGTTAGAAACCTTTAAGTAGGGGCTGCTTTGGGGACGGGAGAAGGAGGGAGAGACAGCTTTGCCTGGGGGTCCAGGGAAGCTTGGGGAAGGCTGGGTGCCTAAGCCTGGTATCGCTGTAGCAGTTATGGTGGTTGATTATATTTCATTTTTGTAAATGTATATATATGTGTATAACTCACGTATTTGTATGCACTCTGCAATAAGATTGATGTGCTTTTATGTGCAGAGAATGTGGCAGGCTGCTGATATCCTCTATCCATCCCCCTTTCTTTTCAAAAAGTCCCAGCACACTCCTGATTATAGCAGAGCCCAAGGCACTAACGTTACAATTCCCAGCCACCCTTGGGGCCTGACATAGTGCCATGATTACCCTCCTGTCCCGCTAAAGCGTTCTGCGCAGCTACTAAGATTGGCCCTTAAAAACGGCTGGGGATGCTCCACCACTCCCTCCTCTGTTCTTCTTGTTGACTGAGACAATAGCACGCTTAGAAAGGCTTCTTGGCTATAAAGTAGGAAAGCACACACTGAAATTTGCAGAGCTGCCCCACCGATGCTGGGTCATGTGCTTTCGGGCTGTTACATGAGAATGAAATAAATTTCCATCTTTTTTTCAGCCTCCGAGCTCTGGTGTTCCTTCTTTTTTAGAAGTTGAGCCTGTACTTCACAGAGTATGGTGTCATGTCATGAATTAGAAATTGGGATGCCTGCATCTTGCCTCCAGCTTGGCCACGAACAAGCAGTGAATTATTGAGCAACCTCTCATGTCTTGATTTCATCTTCTCCAAAAAGAGGTGTTGAACCAGAACTTTCAGCACCATGAGATATATAGCCATGACTATCACTTCCATGTTTGGTATAGTGCTTTACGGTTGTAACTAAGCAGTTTTCCTCCTGAAAGAAATGTCACAAACTCTTGGGATGAGAGATAGGGATGTGTTGGGGACTGAGTGAGTGGTACTGCCGTTCAGGCTAACAGTAGCTCAGACTGGAAACGCTCTGGACCTGGACAGGACAGCACTGCAGATGTGCTCAGGGAAACTGGCTGAGCGGGTGTTGGCTCCAAGTGCAGGTCACCAAAACACATAGGCAATCCAGGGCCACCAGGCGTAACATGTTGGTACCATGACCATTGCCTCATTGGCCAAGGCAGCAAGTGAACTTACAGCTGTGTTCCTGGCAGTGCATTCAGGGGCCCATAATGAAGGCCAGAGAGTCCTGTGCGGAGGTAGCAGCTGGGGCCAAGCAGATAGGAGGAGCCCTGGGTAGCAGGGAAGGCAGGACACAGTGACAGCACAGATGTTCTCCCCAGCCAGCCATCCGGGAATGGAGGAGGAGAGCAGCGCTGTAGTGTTCGGAGCCCCCAGGCCTCTAAACAGCGTCGTGTGGCTGAGATGGCCCCACCGGTGAGAAAGAGCCAGAACTCTATCGGAGCAAGCAGGGCTTTTGTTTAATCAGGTCTGGCTGGCTGCTTTCGCTGGCAGATAAAGAGTGTTTAGAAGAGAGGGAAAAAAAGAGAGAGAAAGAGAGACATTTTCATTATCAGCGGGATGGGACTCAAAGTCTTTTATTTAATTTGAAGGTTTCAAGAACTCGGATCTCATTTTCGATGCCAAGTTGGAGAAGAAGGACACAGTGGGATTTTGAGTTTTGTCAGCACCAGGAAGCATTCACCTCGTGTGACTTTTATGCGCTCCTGGGAGGTAGACGGGGCGGCCACCGTTGTCCACTCTGCAGATGGGGAAAGCGAGATGCCGAGAGTCTGAAAGACTGCCCTACAAACTGGGAGGCCAGCTTGGTCTAGAACCCAGGCCCACAGACACCCAATACAACGCGCTTCCTTCTCAGCTACTTTGCCTCATCAGAAGCGCAGACTCCAAGATGCCAGATGAGGGATGACTGTCCCTAAGAGCCTCTAGGGGCTGGCCTTGGTGGAGCTGGTCTGGGAGCATCTCACCCTCGTGACACTGTACCCCGCTGAGCCCTGCTCTGTCCCTGGCCCCAGGACTGTCTGCTGCTCTGGCCAGGTAATTAGAGAGGATCTTTTTGGGTCACTCTTTCCTGAGGACAAAACAAGCCCTTTGGTTTCTTGATTAGAAAGCTCCACAGATTGAGTGACAAGGAAAAGGTTTTGATCTTGCTATTATAGTCACCTAATTAAAATGAGAGGCAGGTGCTCTCACACCTAGTAATTTTCACCTCACTTACTCTGGCTTCAATTACAGCCCTTCCCTACCGACTTACACTGTTTAAATTACAATGTCAGAAGGAAATATGACTATTTACCTGTTTCTGTTCATACATATAAGTCTGACACAGTATCTTTTCTCCTCAAGCAAGAAATGTGATCGCAGGCCATCTCTTCACCCTAGAAACAGAGGGGATAAATCTTTGGTTCTTCAATAAAATTAAAGACCAGGAAGAAGTCCCATCAGCCAACACCTGTGTCAAACTTCAGTAGACAATTCTATTTCACAAAAAAAATGTATCCTTTCCCGAGGCATGGAGGAGGCAGGTCTTCAGAACAACTACATCATTTGGGATTGTCTTGGAGTGCACACGTTGGACAGGAAAATTTCTTTTTCGAAGTTAACTGGTTATTATTTCAGACCCTTTAGATCTGGGCAGGTTAATTGCTTCAAAGGTTATCTTTACTGAGCATGTAATTATATGAATAGCGCCGTACAGCAGTTGGAGTGATGTATACATTTGATACCAGAGTTATCAAAGTGGGTGGCAGCCAAGCCTTCATCTTTACTAAAAAGCATATTTGTGTGCTGAGAAAAGGCTTGCAGACTGGGAACAGGGCTTCAACTGGCAAACAAAGAAACAAACAAATAACAGCAACCCACCAACTAAGCAGGAAGAGAACAGCTGGGTCAAGAAGAAGGGCTCTTTTCCTCTCCCTCTGAGTGGAATCTGTCTGAGGTTATCTGTTGAGGAGGCAAGGGAAGATGCTGGCCTCTTCAGAATATTCTAGAATAGCTCTGCGTGGAGATTGGCTGGGCCACGTTGTCCCCAGGGCAGGAGGGAGCCCAGGCGCCCACTCCAGAGAAGATGGCCCTACCTCTTCTGTACCATGTGCCTTCACACCATGTAGCTTCTGCACTCCAGGCCAGTTTGCGGCAGCAGCAACATGGAACATAAGCAGGGGTGTGGCAGTGGAAGATGGGTACCCAGGCGGAAACCATCTCTACCTTCTGTCTCCTGCTGAGAGACTTTTCTAGGCCCTCAAACAAATCATCCCACCATGATAGATGAAGTCAAATTGTTTAGTTGGAGTTGGTACCCAGTGCCAAAGTCATCAACGGAGCTAACATAAGAAGTCAACAGGGATGTTTCTTCTCTTTTTCTTTTCTTTTCTTTTCTTTTTTTTTTTCTGAAGCTCAATAGTAATCTTTTTTTTTTTAAATTGAAGTGTAGTTGATTTACAATGTTAGTTGCAAGTGTACAGCAAAGTGATTCAGTTATACATATACATAGATACGTATATTTTCTTCTCAGATTCTTTTCCATTATATGTTATTACAAGAAACTGAATATTGCCCCTGTGCTATACAGTAGGTCTTTGTTGTTTATCTATTTGATATACAGTAACGTGTGCCCAGCAGGAATGTTTCTTACCTGCCTCCTCCTTTCACATTCACTTTACGTCAGTCTTCTACGAAGGGAAGGGTGGGCAAATTCTTTGCCCTTCTAGGTACAGAGCACTTCTTCTCTGTTCCCATTTAATCCTGCATTCTCTTAAGCTTCTGAAATTCCTCCAATGACCCGTGGGGCTCGGGTAGGATGAGGAAGCTATAAAAGCTGGGATTTTCACCCTTTTCTTCCACTGCGGCAGCCTGTGTCACTGCCCCTGAGGTGGCAGGGTGCATCTCAAGAAGGGGGGAGGGTCACTGATTTTGGCTTCAGTCTCCCTTTTCCTGCTTTGTTGACAGTTCCTAATAACACTGCTGGCATCAGGATTTTGCAGACGCAGGAAGGAAACGATGTGTTCCTTAATGATGGAAAAATATTAGAGCACAATACCCTTAAAATAGAATGTGTGCGCCCAGCCTTTATTTCGGGGACTTGATTGTTGTAACCGTTCCTCCCGGGAAATGCTGTGGGAGGCTCTTCCCCTTTGGTGAAGCAGAGTAATTGTGTAACCCGAGGTGTCCCCGGGAGAGCTGAGGGGATGATGTCAACACACAGGGTTTTGAAACAGCGCTACATTTTGATGTTGATCTTTGCACCAAAAAATCCCTCCTCTCCAAACTCCGATTTCTGTAAAGTGAGGATAATCACATATGTGCTGCTCACCCCACTAGGCTGTTATGAGGAACAAATAATATAATGGACAAGATTATGTCTGCAAACTGTAAAATGCCACCAGTATAAATTGTCATTGTAATTGATGATCGGAAGCCCAGTCTCTCTTGGGTGATACCATTCCACTTTTCATCTTTTAAGAAACAAACCTTAGCCCTGTGGTTGAAATTCCTGCTTTGGTACTGACATGAACCAGGTGTGCAAAATATTCAGTGTCTACAGCAGAGAACTAAGTTTGCCGAGATCCACCTACTTTCTCACTACTCTGGAACGTGGTCAGGGTAGTTGTCGTGATGAACAGGATAAAAGAGTTGTCTGTCTCTCAGACAGAGTTTTCATCATCCTTCTCATCCTGGGAGACCTCTGGGAATCCTGCCTGAGCTGCTTTCGTGTTGGTTGCCTGGCACTGCTGTTGTGTCTAATGTCACCTTCATCTGGTTTTTCTTTTTTTTACTGAAAGTCATCAATGAAAAAAATGCCTCTGACTTCATGGTGACCTACTTTCCCCTTCATTAGCGTCTCCTTATTTAGACCATTATTACGGCTCCGTCAGCGGGACTGATGATTTGCTCAGGGGATGGTGTTAGTGATTCTCAGGGGAGGATTTCCTTCTATCTGAAGGAGATTAAGAAGAATAAAGAATCTACTAGCCATCCCAGTCAGTGTCCATAGGCTGCTGCAAGTGACCGTGTCCAGGCTCCTCTGCCAAGGCCCTGGATCCCATTCCTGACACTGTAGTTTACGACAGTTCACTTTTGACCAGAACGTGCTGAGGTGGAACCCATGTTTTACGAGAAAGAGGAGTGAAAGACCTCTCAAAGGTCTTTAGCAAACATAGGTTCTGAGCTCGGGGATATGTCTGGAATTAGACACCAAGAAGAAAAGGCCCCGTGACAGCATTTGTGTGCACGTGTGTGCAGAGGGGGATGGGCAACCCCCCACCTCCCCCACTGCTCAGCTGCCTCTCTTGATTTACTCAGATTTCATTTCCATTTGCTAGAGGGACATCTGCACATTTTTCTGCCTCAGTCACATTTAATGCACATCAGTTCAGCCCTAACCCTCTGTTGAGGTCAACTGCCCCCACCTCCAGGCATCCCAGGGGGGTTAGAGATAAGGATACACAATAGTCTAAATGGAATATTGAAGATCCCCATCTGTCTGGCAATCCTGATCAATAAATGTGCCCCCTTCCTTCCTGATCCTGTAGAAGACGCGTCACCACCTGGGTTTAAGACGAGTGTGTGACGTGGATTTCTAAGGCTTACTGAGTCCAAGCACCCAGCTGTCACAGTGTTTCAGCCAGGACAAGGATAATGCTCTTAATCATGTTATTTTGTTACTAAAGGGTTCTTTGAAATTCCCCTCACCCCTTTCCCTCCGGCAAAGTGTACCAGCGTCTGAAATTGTAGGTGCCTTTCTGACACTTTTATTTCACTGGCTGAATGACTTCTTTGGAAAGACCTTTTGTTGAGGCAGTCGGACCTCGGCACTGCAGTCCAGGCATCTTGTTTGGCCTCTGCCAAATTACTAGGCTGAACAACGAGACCAGTTGGTGTTTACTTGATGTTGCATTTAAGAAAAGCAGGCAGCTCTAGGATGTCAGCTCTGGCCCCATGAAACACCTAGTCTGTTGGCTGTGCTGGGACAGCCACTCCTGAGGGCCAGCAGTCTGAAACATCTGGCAGAAACCAGCAACGCTGTAACAAGCAAGCAAGCAGATGCAACAGTTACAAAGCTGGGTTATTGGAGGCACTTCTCCAGGCTGAGCTGGACATCCCTGGGGCCCCAGGTAAGATACAGACTGCACCTCTTCTGCCTCTGTCACCTCTTTGTCAGACCAGAACAAAGCTGACTGCAGCAAAGGCCACCATGCTGACTATCAGGTTGCACCGCAGGGATTGTCTGCAGGGTGTTCTGAGCTCCAACCCCTACACCCTTTCGTCAGCCCAGATGAGGGAATGTGGGATGCCCGGCTGGGGAAGAGTAAGATGTGTATAAAGGGCTTCGTGGGAGAAAGGATGCCTCAGTGACATGGAGGTGCTGTTTGGGAGGAGCGAGTGGCGGGTCTTCCTTGCTAGTATTATGCTGAAGGTATGAATGAATGCACGTAAGTGACTATAAATTTGTCCCCAGAAGAGCTGTTCTACTGCCAGCTTTGGGATCAAGAGCAAATCCTTTCATTCAATGGACCACAGCGTCCCCATTTTTTAAAACAAAAGGGTCAGACTAGCTGTCGATCATTCTTACCGTTTGACATTTAGATGTAACTGGGCAGGGCAAACCTGCCAGTCACATAAGGAGAGGGTGCTCTTTGGACTGGCAAAAGAAGGGGTGGTCACAGAGCTGATTCAGTTCTGTTTCCTAAAGAATCTGAAGCTGGATGTGGGGTTTTCACTTGCGTTGCTCCTACCAACTTGGCAGCCACTTGGCACGCTGCCTGGCAGCCAGCAGCCTCTTCCTGGACCAATCCATTTTCCACACTACTGCCAGGTAGCTTTCTAAAGCACAAACACACATACTTGCTGCTTTATACACTGCAAACACGCTCCACTGCCCATCAGCTAAAATCTTAGCATGTGGTACCCAGGCCACTCCTGGTCTGGTTCCAACTCCCCCTTCCCAGTCCTACCCCCGCCAGGTTCTCTTCTAGACCCAGCTCAAGACCTACAAAACTTTCTATTTCCCAATCATGGCATCCTCACCCTCAGTGCCTGTGTACAAGATATCCCCTCTGCCTGGGCTAGCTGTCCAGAGAACTCGTTCCGTAAGAACCAGCTCAAATGTAGCCTCGTGCACCAATTTCTGAGGCTCCTGCTCAGCACTGTGTTCCCTCCTCCCAGCGGCAATTACAGAGGCTGTGCCCACCTCTCCTGCTACATGAGGAGGCAGAAACTATAGTGTAGTCCACTTTGTGCCTGACCCTATGGGTGGGATTCAAGAAACGCAATTGGAAATGACTTATCAAAAAGTGACGGGCCCACTATAGGTGTAAGTTGAGGTCCAAGGGCAGCTTCCCACACTCAAACTGACCCAAAACACTTGGAAAAAATGACTTCAGAAGGTCAAACGTAAAATACTCCAATTGAGGACTTATTTAAATCATTATTTAAAAATCTTCCAAAAGGAAAAACCTGATGTAGGCATTTCATAATGCTATCCTGCAAAATACAAATCAAGCGCCACATCCCAATGTACCTCCGACCGTGTCTTCTGGGTAACAAGAGATAAATGCTAACAAGGAGTAAAATCCGGCACCCTCTGCTTTATTAATATGTAAAAAGACTGGAGTCACATCTGTGCAAGGATCTATTTTTAGTGGACCCTACATACTAAAATCCTAGCCTTGATCTCTTAAACTATCAAGCCTACCATAAATGTTTGATGATGAACAAGCCCATAAAAGAAAATGCGTAAAATGAATTGAGGGAGTCAACGCGTGCTCTGCCTTTTAATTACCGGTGGCTTCTGCTCCGATTCTGCTCCAGGCTGGGTGCAGGCAGGGAGAACACATCAATAATTTGGGGAGCAGAGTGTGGGGACTGCAAACAAGTGGGTCTAACTATGTTGTGATTTATGTTTTGGAAACCAAATAGAGATGGAGGAAAGAGTGGACTCCTGGCCCAAAAGGGGCCAGGTGAAAAAGGGAACAATTATGAGATAAATAAAAGCATTCAGGACACCAAAGAGAATGTAGAACAGTCTTGTTTTATTACTTTTAAGTAATAAAGAGCCTTTTCCTGGCCTTTTTTTTTTTTTTGTCTTTTTTCCCTTTTTTCTTCTCTTTTTTTTCTTTTTTACAACATACATTAAATCGTGAATCAGATGTTAGGGGATGTGGAGATGGAAGGAAAATTGGTGACATCACAATATTTTTACAACTTTACAACAAATATAAATCTGAGTTTGTTGCATCTACCAGTGTCGAGCAAGGGTGGAAAGCAAAGGCACACTCAGGTTCATGGACCCTCCCCCCATACGCCATGGGGAACAAAAGAAAAAGGTAAAAAAATGCGAAGACCCGCTCAGTACTTGCGGGCATTTTAGGGTTAACACCACAAGTGATGGGCTGTGGGATGCAGGGATTGGGGTGGAAGTTAGGACCCAGGGCTAAACAGCTGAGGCAATGATGGGATGAGAGAGTAGGGGCTGCACCTCAGTACCCTGGGAGTGAAGCTTGGGGAAGAAGGTAGCAGGGTGATATGTACCCATCACCTTCCTAAGTTCGGCATTTCTAGAGAAAATAGAAGGGAGAAAACAATATTTCTATTTCTAGAAAAGTTTCATGGTTTCAGAGTACACTGATTCTACTAACAAAACAATACAAAACAAAACAAAAACCGATAACATAACACAAGAATGACAAAAACCGATCCCAAACAGTAGCAAAACTGCAAAGGATGTTTGGAACAAAGGCTGTGCACGTGCCCTGGCTATATACATCCAGGTCTCATTCTGATTATAGAGGTACCACTTCTCACCAGTCAATTCAAAATTATCCCAAACTGTTTTTTTTTTAAAGTTTTCTTTAAAGACAAAACTAAACCCAGAAGGTCAAACCAGAAATGAAAAGGAGACAAAGAGACCATCAAATATGGTTTAGCTGTTTAAAAAAACAGTAACAACCAACAACAGTGCGCCTGGTTTGCACTATTTGACAATTCTTTTGTTCGTGATAGAGTAAACAGACGTCCCTTGTGTGTGCTCGAGCTAATGAAACCCAAGGGGAAAAACATGCGCCCCACCCCTCCCCCTCCAAACAATAACAAGAAAACGGATAAAGAAATTACAAAAATGAAAACCCTTTTGCCCCAGTCAGGGTTTTTTTGCAGCATCCATTGTGGTTGGCCTTGTACTTGGAGTGGCTCATTAATCACTGCAGGGACCAGCCTGCCTGCATCTATTTCCACTCTCATTTCTTTGTGCACATTGCACGTGCGTGCTGAGCACATGGCTTGGAGACTCCTCCCAGGTCTCCTCCTGCCCAGCCTCACACGGGGTGTTCTCCAGGCAGCGGACACAGCAGAAAGGAGGACTGGGACGTGAGTCCCTTTTCTGCTGGCTAATGAGGGTATCACCATGTTGAAATGATCTGAAAATATAAGGGGAGCAGGGAGCTCTGGAGGGAGAAAGGGGATTTGCCACCCACAACACTGGGGTCCATGCTTGGCAGCATGGCCAGAGGGTGGCTGCAGTTGGCACAACTAGAAGGAAGTGTGAATCCGAGGGTGTGGTGCCGCCCAGCTTTCCCAGGCTGCAGGATTAGAACCATCACCGCTGCATTCTTCTTCCATCTGCTGGACGCTAATCTTCCAGAGGGCTGGAGTGGGGATGGGGAGAGGGAGGGAGGGTTAAATAAATATCTGCATTTATTTCCAAGGGGGGAAAAGTTTATCATAATGACAGTTTACAAGTGTACACAACTCAGGGTGTAAGGCACAAATTTACATGTGGAAAACAGGCTATTCACAGATGTAACCCCACGAAAAACCTGTGTGATCAAACCATTAATTTATGCAAGATAGCAGCCAGCGTATTAATTAGTTCACACCATTGGTGGATTTTGTTTGCTGTCTCACATGCAAGGTGAAATGAGATGGCGTATCACAAGCTGGTGCCTTCACAGAAAGTAGGAACCACTGACAATGCCATGCTGGCAGCAATGGGACACGATGTGCCATTCTGAAAGTTCCTCTCCTGGTTGCATTAGAAGTTAGGATCTGGAAGGACTTCTAAACTAGTTACTCTTTTGCATGTTACAGGCCAGAGACCTGACCAGCACATTAACTGGTAGATTGAAATAAATATTCCCCTCTTAAGGTTTTCCTTTAGCTAGAGATAAGACAGTCCAAACACAAAGCGCAGAATTCCAGCTCCAACTTATTTACTCAGTGAATTTATTGTAAAAATAAAGAAACTCAATTATTCCAGTTAATGGATTTCACGTTAAATAGTTTTAACTGTCAAGGGGCTTTCTGAAGAGCTGTTCAGAGGATGGTATGTGGCAGAGTCCTTTCCTTAAGGAAAAAAAAAGGGTGAACAATAAATAAAGAGTTACTTGCGTTAACGGTCACGTTATTTCATTAAAAAGAGAGGAGCAGAAATCTATGGCATAGTCGCCCAACATGGCATTCATCTGCTATAACAGAAAGCTGTAACACTGGTGGGCATTTCACAGTATCTGCGCATAGTAAACTTCTGCCATTGTTAAAGTCTGAGTTAGAATTATCAATGAATTCTTTTTTTTTTGTCTTTTTAAGTTTCATGATTTTTAAAAATGTATTTGTGTTTTGCAGGTTGGGACGCTAGCCCCGCTGGGCGGCGCCCCGTGCAGTCCCGGACAAAATGTTGCACTTGCTGTTCACGTGTGTGTACGTGTACGTGTACGTGTGTGCGCGTGCGTGGTGTATGCGTGCGTGCACGCGGGCGCGCAGGCGCACATGTGGGAGGGGGTGGGTGGGTATGTGCTTTTGGCTCATGTTTGTGATGCTGACTGAAGTCTTTCGTGAGTCCGACCTGTTGTGGAGTGTGGGGGAGAGTGAAGGAAGAGGATGGAGGTGAGTCCCGCGTCGCGAACCTTCACCGAACCGCATGGCCCAATTCTCCAGAGGCCCCCCCGCCAGCGTCGCAGGGGAGGACCCAGCGTCCCGGGCGCCGCCGCGGCCGTCCTGGTCGGGTGGGTACTCAGCAGCCGAGAACCTCGCCGAGCTGAGCGGGCGCCTCGCCTTTCCTGCTGGTTCGACACCTGACCCCTCCCCCTGGGATTATGTACACGCATCATTGGGCTTCATGGATGTGGAAAGGGGGGCAAAGGAGGGTTTGGGGGGCACGTCCGGCTTTAGGGAGGGTGTGCGCTTCAGCCCCGCCCTCGTCAGTGAGTTGTAGGCGTTGAGGCTGGGCTGCCTCGAAACAGTCACGGCCTGGCCCGAGGGCTGGGAGCTGTGCACCTGGATGGAGTCCACCCTCTGCGGGGCGGGGGGCGGGTTGTCTCCCCGGCCAAAGCTCTGGTTTCTGGAGAGATGGGAAGAATTGGAGGAGTTAGTATTGTTTCTTTTGAGCGTGGCGGCCTGGTGGCTTCTCGTGAGCGAGTTCGTGGGGTAGCTCCTCTTATAGTCAAGCCCGTAGGACGAGGAGTGGTGCATCTCCAGGCGCTTGCTCAGGCCGTTCTGAGACAGGGAGGCTCCGGGAGGGCCCAGGGAGGCCTCCCGCTGGGGGACTTTGGGGGGCAGGCTGTCCAGGTTCTCTACCAGGTTCACCCCATGGTTGGGACTCTTGCTGCTGAGATGTTCCTTGATGGTCTTATACTCCAGGGTGGCCGCCTGGTCCTCCAGCGCCATCTGGGCCACCTCGCTCATTTTGGGCTGGTCCACGTACTCATGCTGGTAGCCCTGCTGCGTGATCGGCAGCACCACGACGCTGGGGATGTGGCTGGGGGAGGCCCGCAGGGGCAGGTCCGTGGGGATCACCGGGGAGCCCATGGGGGGCATGTCCTTGGTGCAGGCGTTGATGAGGTTCTGGTTCCTTTCCCACTCGCGGCTGCCGCGGCTGGGCTTGCGCTTGTGCTGCAGCGTTGGGGTGGACTCTGGGGTGGGCAGGGCGGCCAGGTCCAGGTGGTGCTGGTCGGCCTTGATGAGCATCTTGGCCGTGTTGCTGGGAGTGGCGAGCTTGCCATTGTGCATGAGTGGCGTGAGGATGGCTTCCGGCTTCGGGTCTTTGGACTGGGTGTCCCCAAAGAGGCCGCTGAGCTTGGTGACGCTGCTCATGGAGCCGCGGCGCGAGTGGCTGAGCTCCTTCTCCTTGCGCTGCACGGAGGCCACGTCTTTGCGCCGGTGATCGCAGACGCAGTAGACGATGATGCCCGAGAAGACGGCCCCCATGACGAAAGCCAGAATGACCGCAATGGCCAGGAGGGTGACAGGGACGAGCTGGTCATGGCCTTTGAGGTAACTTTCCCGAATCACTCCTGCAAAAGATACCGCACATGGTGTTGAGAAATGAAAGCACACCGCGTGGCTTATTTTTTGTTTGGCATTCACCCTGTTAATTAATAACAGTAATAAGTGACAGTAGCACCTCTGCAGAACTTGTCATCGAGGCGCAGCTTGACAAACATTAGCTAATTAATCCTCCCCACCCCACCCCCAAGCATGTTGTTGCCTTCTTTGTGTGCTGGAAAATGCTTTTCCCTCTTTCTAGTACGTGGTGCTCTTTCTACTTTGCTTCACTCTTTGGAATATAGCAGCTTTCCCCTTTCCAAAATGTACCCCTCTTTCCCTCTTCATCTTTTTGTCAGTCTTCCCCCCTTAAAATTGGGAGACATTTTGAGTCTGGGGGAAGAGGCAACAATTTCACACGTGTTAAATGAACAAATCTTGCGACACTCCAGGCTTCCAGGGTCTTCTTCTCGGGTGACTTCTTTGTGAGTACCATGGCCTTCACTTGGAGAAAAGCTATGTTAGCATTTCAGGCAGCTGGGGAAAGGCTGTGTATCACTTACAGTGAAAGAGAATAGTTAAGGCTCAGAGATTACAATGTTTATGCTGATTTTTCATCACCTCTCCAAAAAAAAAAAAAAAAAAAACCAAACCCCACGCACACTCAATTTCAGGTAAATACATTGAATATTTGAGTGAAGTGGTTCCCTTACTTGAACTGAAAGAATAATAAGAAAAAGAGAGCATTTGGGGCCCTGTAGTGGGTTTGAGAAGTGTCAGGTCTCATCATTACGGCTAGACTTTGCTGTCACGGTGAGGTTCTTCAGCAGAGCTAATCTCTTCAATTTAATAAAAATTACGTGACTATAGCCGTCAATAATCTTACACCGCATTAACCAAGATGCTGTGCTCCTGAAGAACGTTGCTCTCCCCGTTCCTGCTTAATCAGCCACCAAGCTGAGAGACTCTAATCAAATGCAAACACTGAAGCTTTTATTTTTTTAATACCAAGTGAGACAACACACCACAGTTGTCAGATCTTAAGTGCTTGATGCAGTAGCTAAAAAATAAAATCTCAAATACCTCAGTTCCTGCCTCTGGAGAATGAAAGAACATGAATACATTAGAGGCTCTGCCCTGGCTGAGGAAATGTAAACATTGTTCCTATTATGGAAATGATAGTAAGACAGAAAATGTACCTTCTCTGGTCTCAGGAGACACATTTTTCATCTACTGAATCAAGTCTTTCTGGGATATGTTTAATGTATTTTACTGGCACTTATCAGTGGTACAGAATTAGAATGAAATGAAATAAAAATCTCTACGCCTTCTGAAACCCACAATGTACAACCCTTAAACTTCTGCGGAAACGCTCTGTGTCACAGCTGAGACCTTGAAGTAATGCAGCTTTGTCGTGGGGTTTTTCCACTAAAATATTTTAGTTAGTGAAGCGATGGTTTTAAGACTCAAACTGTATACTGAAGAAAACATAGCCTTCTCTTTTCTTTGTGAACAGTCCTCCCCTCAGTTGTGACATCACACTTGGTTGCTGTGGAAATGATTGTCCTGTGACAAAGGATTCTGGCTTAAGGTGGGGAGTAAATAGAAGCAGCGAATACCTCTTGAGAAACTAAGATTCTGTGATTACACACATGAGCTTGGTAGTGAGGGGCAGGAGAAGCAGTTCACCCCAGGGAAAAGAGAGTGTAAGATGGTAAGACACTGAATAATTTCCAAATGTGACACTTTTCAAATATTTCCAGATTTATCTTCATGAACTTTTAAGGGGTAGAAACTGAGAAGCAGAAAACCAGCAGGAAATGCAGCTATAACTCACACCTTTTATGATGTGGAGCTACCCAGTGGAGTGTCTTGCATCCAAATATATTTTAATACCTACTCACCAAGGAGCTGTGCTAATGAAAATTTCTTCCTTATATTTTCATTTCCTTATTGTAATGCTAAAATAGCAACTGATTTTCTTTCAGTTTTGATTTTGCGTGGGGTTCTACTGAACATCTTTCTTTTTTTTAACCACCTACATAGAATGGCACAAAAACATACACCTGTGAATAAAATGGGTTTAATTTCGCTGATTGACTTGGTGATGTCAGTGGGATGTTACGCGGGCTAGACCCTACAGATGCAGAATACTAGATAAACTTGTTCATAGCAGTGGGTTATTTCACGGATCCCTTCCAGGCAACTGTGTTTATGGGAGCTGTGTCTTTCCGGTAAACTTGTAGTAATAGGTAGTTAATATAATTGACTTTGACATTTTACAATTTAAATTACTGTTTCAGCTTAAGAGGACCATAGAAAGAATAAGGCTAGCAATCCATTTCTTTCATTTATTTTTTAATTGGGAAAGCTCCAAAATTGTCAAGTACATCCATTGCTTCTTAACTTTACTTTTAGCTCCCAAATAGTCTTCTTTTATGTCTGAAGGTCCTTGACTATCTTAGACGCCAGGACCCCACTTGCTCTTTCCCTGGGAAAAACTCTTTTTTTTAGTGGATGACATTTGAGTTCAGGTTTTTGGTTGTTAACAAATCAAGCGGAGTCTGACCTTTGAGAAAAATGGTATCCCAGACAGCTCTGTCTGTCTCATTTTGTTATGTAAATAGTGAGATATCTACCATGAAGCAGGTGGCTTCCCTCATCTGCTTATGCAAGTTCAGAAACCCTATGTCCAAAGTTAGAAACAGATCAGAGATTGAGTTGAAAGCAAAGTCAAGAAGATAAGACATTAAAAGTTACTTCTGGAAAATGCTGTCCAAACTTAAAGCTTTCTGCTTATATCATGACAGAGGGCAAAAGCATAGCTGTGGAAATGATCAGATCAACTTTGTGCCGTTGGTCACTGTGAAGGACTGAACACCCCCGACTTGTCAGGCTCGGGGTGCATTCAGGCAACATTAGAGATCTCCAAAGGCCTGGAGTCTTAGGCTCCCACTTACTGCTGGGTGACCCTTTGGCAGGTGACTGAACATCTCTGGGCCTCAGTGTTTTCATCTGTAATGTGGGGTTAACACACTTCATCTTAATGCCTTAAAGGGTTGTTACAAGAATCAACTAAAGTAATGAATAAGAAAGAGCTTAAGTGCTGTAGTTTCCTGGGCAAATCTAAAGGTCAGAGGAAGCTGCGGAAGAGAAGCGGTGGGTTAGTAGCTCCCCAGGGCTTCAGAGGAACAGTCACTGCTGCGCTGTTAGATGACGTTTGCTAGGAAGGAGAGGGATGGACCTGTTCTTCGCAGCTCCAGGCCTTGGGCTTTCCAGACGTTGCCAGAGGGATGATATGTTGGGGCAACATCAGGGAATGTGTACCTCTGTTTCAGGACTGCCTGTAGTCCTGAATTTTGAAATAAGTAAAACAGCAACAGCGTGAAGTGTTGAGCAAAACACAGCGATTATTGTTAGACTCCAAAGTGGGGTAACAATCCTGCAGTCAGCTCCTTGAGGAGAGGGACCATATTTTATATGCATTTATGATCCTCCCCATCCCCAGAGCTCTTAGTTGGGCACTTAATAAATGATTATTAAATAAATGGGTTTTGCAATACATTGTAGTGACGTTTTAAAGTGGACTTCTAAACTTGGTGGGTCTTCTTTGGAGTGACCAGGCATAACCATGCTTCTGAAGTCACAGAAACAAATTATATCTCCAATCATATAACAGAACATAATCATACTAACATCTGTTAGACAAAAGAAATTTATAAGGGTGCTCAGCATGTATTCAAAATAATAATAAAATAAACTATTTTTAAAATGAAAAGACATTTGTTCTGGGGTAACTCCAAAAGAGAAGAAGAGGGCAAATGGGTTATTGGTATCAACCGAGTACTCCAGTGGAACTGGATAATTCAAATGCAAAGGATGCAGGGTTGGAGCTGGATGAACATCATTGCTTCAAATGCTGCACTGAAACCCTGGGGAAGCGGGAGGGCCTGCGTCGGGCGGTACACTCCTCCCACAGGAGTCCCCCACTGGAGAGGGACCAGTCAGAGTTGGTTTCCCCACTGGGATATTGAAATGCCTTCCTCTGCCAACTCCGGGGCCTTCTGCTCTCACCAGTTGAAAACGGGGCATTAGTAATGAAAACAGTGTCTGAAGAGCCCTCTGCATTGATTCATTAACCGCCAGCTATTTCTCACCAGTCATGAGGTGCTAAATGGTTATTCTTTCCACCTTCCTTTTGCAGGAAGCAAGACACACAATGGCTTAGAGATTTCTCTGAAATCATGCCTTAAATTGGCAGAACTGAGGAAGAATAGAATCTCCACTGTTCCCCCACCCCGCCCCGAGGTGAGAGTTTCCAGGTGCCGGAGGGATGCTAGAAGGTCTCAGGAGGGCAGTCTGAAACTCGTTAGAGGCAGAAGCAATTAAGAGATTATGAACAGCCCCACTCTCCAGGCCCTACAATATGTAATTTAAACTAAGAACAATTATAAACTATAAAATAAGAGGAAGTCCAACATGGTTCTGATTTTTCCTAGAATGACCACGTCAATGCGTTTTGAAATTTCAAACATCACTTTCCTTATTTAAATAATGCTTTCTGGTAGTCTTGCTCGTGGGTTCTCTACCGTTGCCTCTAGTCTGCACGGGGGGCCCAGCGCCAGGCTCTGGGACAACGTGCCTCAGAAAAGATGCTCTCCTAACTCAAGTTTGGATTGTGATGTGACTGTCGCTCTCTTGGACCAACAAGGTTTGGGCTCCAGGCATCTCGTGGCCGCCTTCGGAGAACATCTACTGAGCATGGACTAGGTGCTGGGGAGACAGAGGTGAAGGAGGCACAAACCCTGAGGTCTAGTAGGGGAGAAGGCGGGCGCGCACTCAGACAGTGCACCCGAAGTGTGGAAGCATCGTGAGATGCATCGCTTCTACTTCAGTAGAAGTAGAACAAAGGCTTTCTGTAGGAGGTGGCGTTTGAGCTAAGCCTTCAGGGTGGGTAGGTTGTCTCTGAAGTGGAGTGCAACTGGGACCCAAGGCATGGGAGGGAGGAAAGTGAAGGCTGTGTTCAAAAATGGCTCGTCCAGCTCCCTCCTACTGTCTTACGCTCTAGGCACCAGCCCTCTGCTGCATTCTCGCTTGCTTCTGGGGTTTCACACAGGCTGTTCCCTCTGCCCAGAATATCCCTGCTCACCTCCCCAGAGGTGAGGGGTCGGAGCAGGGATATTTAGCTTACATGAGCTTCTCCAGCTCCCTCAGACAGGTTAGCTTTAGCTCTTCCTTCTGTAAGTGTCCCCTGAGCTCTGCCCTTCCCTGTCCTGAAATCATCACCCTATGATACTGCCCTATGTTTCTTTTTAACACCTAAACTGCTCCAGACAGCTCCAGGAGGGAGAGATTTCCTGCTGAATCCCCAGGCTTAAAGGTGCTCAGTAAATAGCTGTTAAATAAATAGTGAATCCATGAATGAACGGGTACTTGCAGAGGAGAAGTAAGAGCGAGAGTTAAGCACTGTTTGGAAGCAGGCTGTGAAAAGCCTTGAAAGACTGAAAAAGATGTTTAGAAGACATGTCAGTTTTAGAAGGAAAAGCTATTGGTTAATTCACATGCTATTTCAAGGGCCTTCTTGCCTGAGAAAGCGGACTTTCAGCTCACTGTGTTCCATGTTGAGTCCATTATAGAAAAACTACAGGCTTCAAAGAGTCAGTACCTTGGTACCTTTACATCAAAAAGCACAGCTGGTCCACCTGAATTTAATTATTACTGGTTTTAAAATGAAGACTCTGTCTTCCACTATACTTAACCCCTGCATCATACAGAAATAGCTGGGAGATGTTATCTGTCCTATCAAAAAACGAAGCAAAACAGACAAATAAAAATGCGTGAAATCTGTTGCACCTAGTAAACTAAGTTCCAAGGAGAGCCCTACTCATCCCCACCGCGGTTACCTTGCCGAGTGAGTACGTGAGATCTCAGGCAGCCAGTACCTTGAAACGGTTAAGTGCACACTTTCCCCTCTCACCCCTGCTCACTGGACTGCCTGTTTCAGAGCTGCTGTGATATGATGGATGTGTCTGTCTCCATAGTGAAGTGATTAATAGGCATCTGTGTAAAGCGGACCCGGTAACCACAAAGACAACAAAGCCTCTCTGTGTCCTTTAGAGAAATATGCAAAGGCAGAAAGGAGGATGGACACTTCCTCCACCACCGAGCCAGAGCAGGCTTCGCGTTGGGTCTGAGAGCTCGGAGAGATGGCAAAACACCAAGAAAAGCCCCAGAGTGGGATCCCCTAAAAATAGACTCTTGATTCTGCTTTATAGTGAGACAAGCCTGTAATTTCCTTGAAATCCTCATAACAACTTGGGTGAATGGAATCTAACAACCCAATTTTTCTTGTTTGAAAATCTTATTGCAACAAAATGCCAGCCTCACAGTCCTGCAAGGCAGTATGAATGAATGAACTCATCATGGGCCAAGCATCACGGCCGCTAACCACAGAGGGCCCGCTGTAATCCCTAGTAAGGAGAGAAGGCAACAAATAGGGGAAAAACCCTAACTGGCGACAGTTTATCCTCAAAGCCACACCCCAGCCCATGGAGATGACCACAGGGAAAGTGCAGTGGGAGCTCTCTGTGGTTATCTCGGCAGGAAGCAGCCTTCTTCTTGTCTTACGGCATAATGTGAACCAGATGGCTTAGAAATAAACTCAAGCGCCAGCAGCAATGGAAATGGGCTCAGAGTTTATAACTCAAACTTCCCTTTTTCCTTTTCTTTTCAATTTTTTTTTTTTCCTGGCAGGCAGAAGTCTAGGTACCGGGAGGGCCATGGTCTTCAAGATGTATCAAATTCATGACCGACCATGCCAAAGTAGAGGCAGCTTCCTGGCTGGTGAACATCCTTGGTTCAGAGGCTATTTGAAAACTCACATACTGAAATAACACTGTGGTTGTCTGCAGATGAATCCACTTCCACTTCTATCACCCAGTCGATACACTTTTTTTGGTGGTGGTGGTTGGGATGCGATCACAGAGAGAAAAGGGAGAATGAGTATGTAACTCATTCGATTTCACATGCTTTTGGAGGGGAAACAGATTCATTTTCCCCTCTGTGCCATCGGGAGTGCTGGGTTCACTGTTCCTCCTCTGCTCCCTTATTTTAGACTTGGCACTGCCAGTGGGAGCCCTGCACCCAGAACAGCGACTGAGGTCTTGTCACAATAATACAGTTCTTAAAAGCCACGCTCTGGAATGTTCCATGTTCTAGATCTGTTACTGTCTTTTAAAGGTAATGCCTATTTCAGATGGGCAAAGTTTTAGGAGAATTTGCATGGTTTATTTTCTTTCTTTTTGAGGTTTTCTTTCTGTTAAGACTAGAAGCTCAACATCTAATAATTTTTAAAACCAGGCAAAGCGTTTCTACTTTCCACTTTCCTCATCTCATCTTCTTCCTTTGCTCTCCTAAGAGACATCAAAGCTACAAAACAAGGAAGTGGATCTCCTCATAAAATTGTGAAATTCAGGTGATTCTTTGGCTTATTTGCAGTGCTTTGATTTTTTTTTTCTGCAAAGCAAAGAAAACAAATAGGAGGAAATAAGTTTGTTTAAATACTCCTAAAACTGCCAACGTAAACTTGCTAGAATTATAGTTCTTGGGATGTGGGTTATAGATGAGGCTGGGTGTTATTGGTTAAGAACTTAAACCTAGGACTTTGTGACCTCAAAAGTTAAGTATTGGCTCTATAACTAACTAGCTTTGTGATCTTAGGCAAGTAACTTGGTCTCTCTAAGCCCCAGTAGCGTTGGCAATGAGATGAATGTTGTTGGAAGGACTAAATAGATTAAATAAACAAATGCACGTAAAGCGGTTGGCATTGTGCAGGGCACGTATTAATGCTCGCTTAATAATGTAATGTTTCTAGAATTTCTGACAAGTTACCTGCCTGCTACATCGTCCCAGATAGACTATTTTAATGCTACACTTTGGTTAGGTTCAATTGTGTTAGCCAAGAATGGAAAAATAAGGACTTAAAAATATACCAAAATCATGGAAAGTGACCTTAAATAAGACAGCCCATACAACTTGAAAAGTGTCCTCAATCAGTGTTACTCAGTCAGCATCACCAGAAACTTGTTAGAGATACAGATCTTTGGGTCCTACCCAGGCCTTCGGAAGCAGACTCTCTGGAGATTGGGTTAAGAAATTTATGTTTTAACAAGGCCTCCAGATGATTCGTATGCTCACTGAAGCTTGAGAAGCACTGCCCTAAATGATGTGAATAATATTCCAGAAAACACATCAATGTTTTGCTTTAAAGTCCGACCCCAGACACCAGTGAGGCAGTGTATAGCCAGACTTTCAGAATTATTTGTGAAATGAACGAACGAATGAATGAATGAATGCAGTCTTCCTTGGTGTTCAAAGTATGAGTCTTTAGTGGGTCTCCTGCATGACGTTTTCTGTACTGTGGTTGCCACATTCTGAGAAGGAATACAAAATTGATGTGATTTCATTGGAGAGGCAGACAAATGTAACAGTTCCCCTTGGTACCCGACAGAAGCTTGACATATGTCCTCAAGTGTTGGGCCACTATACTTCTGTAACAGAATCAGCTCAATCTGCTGGAGCCGAAAGTTGCTAGAAAAAGGCCTGCAGTCTCTTTGTTTGCCCTAGCATAAACACGGGGGTTTCTGATGCTCCCATCACTGTCATAGATAGAGGCCATCAGGTAGTGTTGGTACTACAGAGCCCAGGAGAGTCCTAGGTTGGGCCAGCCCAGTCAGTTCTGGGTCCCAGGGACAGAAGCAGCAGAATCTTAGGAGGAACTCACTACCGAAGAGAGCAGCCTCCTTTAATGCCTGCATCTCACGTCACCTTCAAATCGCCTTGGCTCAAATGGTGCACAGCCACCAAGCAACACTGGATAATGGTTCTGGGGATCCTTCCCCCTACCTCTACGTGATCAGACAAGAGAATAAGAAACTCAGGAAGATTCTCTTCCTTTCTCCTGTGGGTGGGAAGAGGGACCTGAGCTCATGTTTTGTTCCCTAAATGAAGGCCCTGCTTCATAGTCATAAAAATGCCTCGCACAACAGTGCACTCAGCGGAACTCCGTGCTTACAGGTCTGCTGAGTTGAACTGAATCTGCAAATCCACAGACTTACATAAGACATTTTAAGTTACATTAAATTTCTGCTGTATGCTTTTAAATTGTGGAGTGCAAGACACATCAGCACTTTGGCTATATTTATTACCTTAACAAATGTCAGAGGGTTGTGTCCAGTGTTATCTGTTATTTATGAATAACAGGAGGCTCTCGGACTGGAAATGACAAGCTCTAGTATGTCCAGAAGGTTAGGCATAATGCGCTTTGCTGCCCTATAAATTTCTTGACACCATTTTCCCTCCTAATAACGCATTGTCGGTGGTCACTATACAGAACTTCCATGATTTCTGTACAGTTCATAATGACCAACCCTGCCTTCAGTGAGGAAATGTAACTGCAAATAAATGAAAAAGAATGAATCTTTAAAAAATCGTAAAATTAATTGCAGTGGAAAATTCCTGTTATCTCATTAAAAAGGAATCTCTTTACAACGATAGTTTCCAGGTTGTTCTAGACTTACAAGAGCTTAAGAAATATTAATTAGGGATGACAAAACTTCATACTGCTCGTAATTAGCTTTCTGACAGCGATTAGGAGCCCAGGTACTGTGTACCCAGTATCTCTGAATTTATCCTACTGAATTTCACTAGTTGACTCCGGGGCCTTTCTCTGATGAAGGTGCTGGGAGATTTGCACCCACATGATGCAGTTCTTGTGGGTCTGCTCAGGCCGGCCGGCAGTGCAGTCCACACGCTGTGCAGGACTTTAACTCAAGTGAGCACAGCCTGTAACCTCCCTGGGACGAGCGCGTGGATCCAACTTTTCTGTCCTCTTTCTCTGTACGGCAGTGGCATGAACTGTGTACTCTGAGCAACTCTTGAGGCTTTTGAGGCCATTCTTACGTATAATGTCAAGAAAGGAGAAGCTGTCCTTAGGAAGTTTCCCAGTGTCCACTATTTTGCTCTTGCTAGACTACTTTGTGGAGCAGTGAGGTTTGCAAAGGAACACCTATGACAGGCATTTTTCCCCCCTAAACTCCAAGAAATGAGGCTATCAGAAAGTTTTGAGAAAAAACTAGTATTATTTTCCCATTACACATGGTCCAAAGTATAAATTGACTCTTCACAATTTTATTGTTAGGGCAAAACAACTTTTAGATGAACATAGTGCAGCCGAAGTAATTAAAGAGCAAATTTTTAACTACACCAGATGTTCAGTTAATACGATCATGACTAACCTAGTCCCCAAAGTCCTTGGAAGTTCCATTAAGCTGTCAGAAAACTGTGTCATTTGTGTGTGTTTTCGTGCAAAAGATAAGGAGAGAATGGGAAAAAAGACTGAAGGAGAAGGGTGGGATAAAATGAATTCATGTCAAGGGTGACGTGGCTGCAGATTAAAGTAAGAAGTACCTCTAGAAGGTGAATGGATTTTTTTTTCAACACCTGAAGGTTTAAGTTGCTGATTTTAAAAGGAAAAAAATTAAAGTCTCCATAATCATAATTTAAATCCTTAATTTTTTTTTTTGAGAAAAGAAAATGATGTTAGCTGAAGGAAGAAGGTTTAATTGGTATCTTTGGAAAGGAAAATTCGAATATTGGTGTGCAGATTCAGGTAGGCAGGGAGATGAAGCAGCTTTCTACAGGGCTGACATTTAACTTTTTTTCCTTCTACCCTTTCCACAATAATCTCATCAAGACCTCAGATAAATTCAGCAAGTTGTCAAGAGGATACAAAATTAATTAGATCAAATCTACATCTCTGCCTGCCTGGCTGTAAGAAGAATTACAGCCAACCATGTGGGCTTTGCGGTCCCTGCCCCCCTCCCCCCACCACGCTCTCATGGAAACTTCCATGTCGGGGCAGCAGAGCCCAGCACCTGACTTGCCCTCAAGGTATCTTTTTCCTTGGTTTCTCAAAGGAAAGCCAGAGAGTACAAGTAGATTACTTTTCTGGCAGGTGATTAAGAAATGCTAATATAGTAAAAGTAAATGGTAGCACCCTGGATTCTATTATCATTTCTTTGTCAGTTCCCCTGATTTCAAAATCTGTTCTGGATGAAGTCAGCCGCGTGCCACGCGCCCCAGTGGTTTAACCAACGTGACAGGGACAGCCAGGTCTGGAGGTGGGCTTGCTGGGGGCTTTACCTGGGACAGCGCTCCCAGCTTGGCAAGGAGCAGGTATGGAAAATGCCAGTGATGTGGAGAAGCGCCCTGCAGATCCAAAATGGATGCAAAATTCCGTTTCCCAAACTTAACTGTGTATAGGTGACGAATAACCCAATGTAAGTGGACATTTAATTTATTATATATCCATCATCTACCAAACTCTTGATCTCTGCTTTCTCTCCCTTCCACCCATCTTCCAATCACCCACTGCCCACAGGTGGAGCCTCACACCCTCAGCATGACTTTTCAGGCTCCAGACTAGCATTTCAATCTCAGTTCCCCTTCTGGCCCGTGATATACTTCTCTCGCTCCCAGAATTCACTCTGCCCTGCTGCCAGCCAGGAGCCACCTGTGTGCAACCTCTGCTAACCTGCAAGCTCCTTGAGGGCAGGGTTTGTGTCTCCTGTAATACGCAGCATAAGGCTTCTCTGTAGCATGTTTGCTGCATGTCTACTGAGTGCGTGAAGAACAAAAGGCAGGAAGGCTGCCATTCTGCCTTTCTCTGAGACTAGGGTTTCTGCCACCATTACTGCATTTTCTATTAAATTAACTATTAATTTCTTGTGCTTTTTGGATTCCACTTCATCTCCTTCAAAGTTATGGAAATGAGGAATGGCGGGGGGAAAAGGCAGCCATAATAATTAAAGAAGAAAAATAAAAAATACAGTTTATGTAACAGTTGATACAAATTTGAGGTTAAATTAAAATTAGAAAGGAACTATTTCAATCATGTCCTTGTTTAGGAACAGTTTGATTTCGAAGCCTTCTTCAACTTAAAAGTGGCATTTGAAAGCCTGCTTTCAGAAGTAATCTTTTCAATTACTCTAACGTATTTTGCACACATATATAATTTGTAGTGGCAGTTCTCTGGAATTAAATAGAATGATAATATTTTTCACAGAATGGAAGTTTCACTTTAATTTCTCTAACATGGGTTATTCTAGATTTTCAGAGTTTAAGGGCAAATTTCCTCCAGATCTTATACTCACTGAGTAAGTTATCAGCAACCTCTTCAACAGGATTACCAGGTAGCAAATAAATAGAGTACCTGGTTAAATTTTTACTTCAGGTAAATAATAATGTTTTAGTACAAGTATGTCCCATGCAATAGATGGGGCATACTTACACTAAAAAATGACTCATGGTTTATCTGAAATTCACGATTACCTGGGCACTCTGTATTTTATGTGGCAATGCTTCTCTTCTACCTCCAAATAATGAGCTTCTCGTAATGGTTCCCATAAGTATTCTTTAGACTCACTCTAAACTTCTGGAGATTAGAATAGTTTAACAGAGCATAATAAAAAGGATACTAAACCTTTACAGGGCAGACACAGCACAACTTAACAAATTAAAAAATATACTAATGGACTAAATTTCCAGAATTGTATATATATTTTTTTCATTATTGGCCACAACAGCAACTTAGATGCCAAATTTCTTACAAACTTTGAAGGACACCTTTCCTCTACCCTCAAAAACTGAAATAAGTAGACTCCAATTCAAAAGAGTAGTTGAAACAGTAGTGGCCAGTTCCATATCTCCTCATGTTCCCTTGGCCCTGACCGTCATGTTCCTCTCTGACTGAGTTAGCTGTCAGTTGTTAGGCGGCAGTTAGAGCCCCCTCTCCGTCGGACAGAACCCCTTCCAAGCCAATCCTCTGAGTCCTCTTCCAGGACTGGGCTGCTCTCCATCACATTTAAAAATGGCTGTGATCCTATAGGTGTTACTAGTAAAAGCTATGTAAATTACCACGGGGTTAGTTTTTTTGAAATAAAGCTCAGACTGCTCAAAAGAGCCTGAGTTTGCCAGCTTTTCCCCCCAGATTTTAAAGACGAGTCCCGTCCCAAGCATCCTTCACTTCCCTGACCCTCCCTGTCAAGGGATATGTGACTCTCATATTGGTACTGAGCAGGAGGACTAAGGAAAACGGGCTGGGAAACTGCTTCCAAAAGCTGTGTCCTCGGTGCATTCGGCCAAGTGTCTTCAGTTGTCTGATGCTTTTTCTGAAGTCTGTCGCACAGGGCTGTGCCTTGCCCACCAAGACAGCAGTGGCCATAAAGGCTTTCGGGTGCATGTTTGTGTCTTGGTGTGCTTCGTCTGTCTGGCGGCTCGCTATTTCTTGGACAGAAACCATGTCTATCTCTTGTACGGCCTCTAACTCCTTACTGGCATCCATACTGCACTGTGGAGCCAGTAATAAATTCTGCTTGACGACTCCTCAGAAAACGTTGTTATGTTAATGTTACTGAAGAAATGGCAGAGAAAATACAGTCCAAGTTGAGGAGTCAGGAAGAGAAGAGAAGCCTATTTTTCTTCCTTTACTACCGCCATCGGCAGTAATTTCCTCTGTACACAAGATCACCTTCATATGACTTGATAGAGGCCAAGAAATCACTTTCCCCGTCGGGAGAACTGAGATGCTTAAAAATCCTCAGTCCATTAGATTCGAAGCATTGCAGATTGTTAAAATGCAACAGCAGTTGGGCTAGGCTCTGTTACCAAATGTACTCCCTTCAGGTGGGATTTCTTAGCCTGTTCACGAAGATAGCCTGGCTCTAAGGGCCTGGGACTCAGAACAGGTCAAGTTTGAAAGAGAAAAGCGAAAGGAGGGTCAAGTGTAGGTTGCTGCCAGGCCAGGGACCCCACGGGAGCTCAGATACGGGGAACGGGGCCAGGAGGCAGGCATGCTGGAGGGAGACGTTCCCTGGGCCACCACCTGGGAAATAACCAGCTTCAGCCTGCACCTGGATGCTCGCCGTTGGTCTGGAGAAGCATCTCGCCAGATGCTTGACAAGCCCAGGATGACTAACTTCTTTTCAGTCCAAATCCATTTTCCTCTAAATTCCTCCTTGGCCAAACTTCTCATCCCTCATCACAGAGCTCAGTAGGTGGACGAGAAATCAGAGGAGTGCTAGCCCAGCCAGCGGAAGGTAAGGCCCTTGTTAAGTCTCCCCTTCCAAATGCCAGAAGCAGAGTTTTGGGAGGAGTTTAACCCAAACTTGCGTCACCAACTCCTAATGCCACCATTCTAGTGAAACCCAGGAGTCTCACCTACCATGTTATTTACCTTTAGAATTTCTGTATCCTTGTACTTCTTGCATTACTGTTTAGTCAATATTTTAAAAATTACCTTCAAAGTGTCTTTCAGGTGGAAACTTTATATCACTATCGTAAGTGGAAAAAAGGGTCACTTTTCATAGCTAGAAGGTAACCACAAAAATAACACCAACCGAAAGCAAAACCGTGTTCATTCCCACTAGCTCCAGCCACATGGCAAAGCCTGTTCTTTTGTCAAAAAGGGACAGTAGCGAGTTTCTAGATTTGTAAACTAAGACTTTTGCTCTGACATAACCGAGGAGACGGATAGAGAAATGAAAAGGGCATTAACTTTGCACCACGTGATTCAGTATTCTTGAAGGCCATGCCTCTGAGCCATCTAAATCATCACATGCAAGATCCACCGTGTCCTACTTGGAGGCGGTGATGTACTGAGGGATAAATAATTGGCTGTAAAGAGGACTGTTGATAAACTCTGTGACTTATAAAATTCCACTCTGGATGGGTATGTAAGTGTGGACAGTCTACTCACCATCCTTTCTAGACCTTATGCATCTCACTGGAATATTATTTCCCAAACTAAAAGTTGCTGTTACAAAGTAGCTTGCACATTGATTAAAATATATTCAGCATTTACTGTACATTTTCGTTTAAATTATTCATTTGATCTCTAATTTAAATTCTATTTCTGTATCTTTTCCTTGTCTGTAATGAGCACATCTTCTTGACTAAATATAATAATGTGATAATATCTTGTTTCAAAGATTTCCCAAAGTACATAAGCTCACTACAGTTCTGGCATTTCCAGTCAGATGGGAACATCTTTGTATATATCGACTGTTTCACCTGTTTTCTGAGAGCTCACAAGAACTCTGTAAAATAAAGTGAAGTAGGGGATTTTCTTCTGATCTGATTTATTCTTGCGTAAAAGCAGCAGTGGTCCACGTTTACATCATACATCTATGCTGCACGGCTCCCTCAACAGATCTGTACATGGCTAATTTCCTCATGCATCTTGCAGTCTTCTTGGAAATCAGGTTTTATAGCACTGGTACTTTTGGTCAGAAACAAGAGGCACAAGAGTGGCTATTCTCAGTATTGCTTAACCTAGAAAAGAAAGCTCTTCTTTTGCTGTGGGAAGGGGGTGAAGGGAGAGAAGCCAGATCTAAAAATAAACTGGATTTTCTGTCTTATTCCTGTGTAATTAGAGCCCCTTTGTAACTGCTCATTACCACCTCAGGAGTTATGGGATGAATAAATAATATATGTTTTCAAATGTGGCAAAACCAAGAAAGAAGTAGCCAGAGCTGCTTCTAATTTATCAACTTGGTGATTAAAGGGCTGGCTCTGGAGGCCCCAGACATCTAGAGAGCCAGAGAGAAAACAGAGCGGCTGGCCGTGTCTCCACAAATGAATCTAGGGCTTGCAAGATACCAGGCAATTTTAAAGAAAAGCAGCAAGGACAGGAGACATTAGACAAGGCCAGGAGGGTAATGAAGGGCAAGGCCAGTTACTGGGAGAGAAAATTACTTCATTTTCTCTGATAATGCTTCTGTGTGCTCTGCAGGTCTCTTCCCACGCTTTGTTAGTACGACCGCGCATGTCTGTCCAGCCCCGGGCTGCCACCCCCAGGGTAGAAGGAAAGAGCCTTGGAACGTCCCACGGAGGGGCGGAGGGCCTGGGTCTGTTACCTTGAAAGGGGGAGGCTGAGAACAATGGTAGCAGAAGGGGGTGGGATTGCAGGTGAGGAACGGTGCTTGGACAGAACGTGAGGGACGCACAGGATTAAATCAAGACGAAAGACACAGCAAGGGAAGGAAAGAAAAAGGCAAGCAAACATACTCTGGAAATGCAAAAGCATCTGGAGGGTGAGGCGGCACCAGGAGTGGGACCGGCCCCTGGGTGCTCAACGTTTCTGCGGAGCAGAGCTGTGGGCTCCTCGGCTCCCTGGGCTTTGTTCAGCAGCCAGAATAGAAAGGGCACGGGATACTTGCCTCCTCCTCAGCTAGCTGGTCAGCAGACACATTTTCTGCTTAGCGGGGAAATGTGCAGTGTTTTAGCAACAATTCCAGAGTATATTTAGCTGCGAAAGCCGGGGCACACAAATGTCACATTCCCAAGAGACAATTGGCCCAGTGAGAAGAGCACGCGCCAGAGGCCCCCAGAAAACCCATGAAACCCGCGCGTCGCGGGAGATGCTGCACACACGGATGTGACATCGCTCAGGCACCCAGGGCAGGGAATGAAAAGAAGCGAGGGGATCACAGATTGGGTCAAGTTAAAGGACGTCATCATGAGTCAGAAAAGAAAGAAGACTTTTCCAACAGAATAACGCCATCACCAAGTCATACCACACAGCGCTTGGCAAAACAAAACAGAGGTTCAAAATAAAATCATGAACAGTAAACAGAAACAGTTCAGAGCAAAATGGAAATTAAAATCATAAAAAAAATCATGGTCAAAGGAACATTAAGCTACATTTTTTTTTAATTTCTAAAATTTCTGCAAAACAACTCATTGTCATTGCCCCATCAAATACCTAATCAGTTGTCACAAATCAAGCTCCGATTTGACCGGGCAAGGCAAGGAGAAATAGCACGAGAACAGTGATCATGTCAAACACCCATGCAGTCACCTCTGCCACCATTGTCTGACAATCGGTAGACTGCTTCCAGCTTGGTCAGGATTCATAATAAGACCCAAGAGAATGAACAATGCCGAATCTGAAAATGATCTGTCAAAGTGTTAATTGGACTGTTTGATAACCTCCAGCCCTTGGGAGAGTTAACGATTGGAGAAAATTCCCACCATCCATCTCAGTGAAGTGAAGAGAAAATGACTGTAACCAACAGCTAGCTGTTTGGTTGATATATTTCATGCTTTACTGGCAGGGCTGGCTGGTTTTTCAGAAAGTCGCAGTGGGCAAACACGAAGTGATTTTTACTGTGTTGTCTCTTCTCGAGAACTCAGCCAAGACTAACACGTCTGCGGTCTGGAGCCACACATAACAAATAATGGCACATGCTAGGGCATGTGGCCTGTTGTGACAGTTCTGTCCCATCACAGGTCGGCCTGGTGCTTCCTCGTGATGCTAAGAGCAAGGAGCCTACCGGCTTAAAAGAGGCTGCTGAGACAAAAGGCACTTAAAAAATTAAAAAAAAAAAAAAGACTGGGGTAGGACCTATTAATAAAAGTTATAGGAGAATAATAAAATCGTTTAAGGGGATATGTTAAAGAACAAGTTAAAAAGGCTACCTACCCCGTCCCATTTCGGCTTGGCATTAGCGAGTGTACAGCACTCTCTAGAGATGAGCCGCCAAAAAAAAAAATTAAAAAAAGGACAAAAATGTAGCGTGTGAGTCTGCCTAGAAACATTCTCTGAAAGTTCAGATGGACATATGTGTACAGAGAACCCTGGGGGAGGACGTGATGGAGATTGTCCTCCAAGGGTCACTGTGGCTGGTCTGCCCTCGAGACTCCAGCCCCCCGCTTGGATGAAACTCTTGAAAACATATAGAAATAAACAATTCTGAATGGGGGGAAACAGCTCGCGACATAACTGAGCTTTTCAGTCTCTGCCTTACAAGACTGTTTTTTGGACAAGTAAAGGCCTCTTTGGTTGCAGCTGCAACTAAAGTAGGATGTGTTACCAGAAGCAGCCAATGGCGAGAAAAGAGATGACATTTCCTGTCTCCAGTTGAGCAAAGAAAGCAAGGGAGAATTTAGGACAGTTCACAGTAGAGTCCCTTTCATGTCGCGCAGCTTCCTTTCCGTTTTAAATGCATAGCAATTCTGCTTGATTAAATAACATATTTTTGTTTTAGCCGTTGTCCTCTAAGGGCAACTAAGAACGTCTCAGGACCTCGGCTCTATTCAAATTCAGCACCATGCGAGAGTGAGGGATGCTACCAGCCTGAAAAGACTTTGCTCTGCTATTTCTCCATTCACTGATTAAACGGGCTTTTACTTCCATCACATGCACTTGCCAAAGCCCGCACTGCATTCCACTCCATTATGGTGGGAAAAGAGGATCCAAAAATCAGTGAATGAGCTAAGAGGAGTTGAAAAGGGATCTCAGGAGCCAGCATCTGCTCTGGGCCAAGCCACGCCCTTCTTGGGTAGAGGAAGCTTAGAGTCTGTGTTATTTGTTTTGTGTGGTTTCTCCTGGGTTGGAGAGTAATTTAGGATCAAGCCTAGCACAGGATTGGGTTGCAGCCTTTTTTGAGACACTTTCCATCATGGTGTGTTGGAGGTTTGTTCCTCAAATGCTGCTGTGATTCAGCTGGAAGCAGTTACCCAGTCCTCCCCACTTTTCCCTCCCTCGCCCCCAAGAGGAAGAGGTGCTTCCAAGGCCTTACCCTTCTTGTCTTGGTGGTTATGGGAAGACACTGCCCCCAAAGAGTCTGTGCTGTCAGGTGAATTGAGCAGATCCTTCCAGTCCAGCATTCCTCCCCTAGACTCATAACCCTCTTGAGCCGCCGAATCGGATGCAGTGGTGCTGGGCAAGAGGGAACTGGAGTGCCCTGTTTTCATCACAAATACAGTTAGGGAGAACATCACCGGAGACATCCACATTCCCTTCACTCAGAGGCCAGGAGGTGGGACACCCATGCTGGCTGTGAACGACTTAAAGGAGATTGCCCTAGCAATAGCGAGGCTGGCGGGTAGGGTCAGCAGAGGACCCTTTGAACTTGCAGTTGGGGGAAGAAGGGCCAGATCTTATCTCTGCTGCTTGCTGGGCAAGCCCGAGAATCAGTTAACCTCTCTGGGCCCTGGTTTTCCTTGTGCGCATAGTGGAGATGATGCCCCTTCCCTCCCACTGCTGGGAGGACAAACTGATGTAATGCTGGAAGTTCCTAGCAGCACCCGACACATAGCAGGTGCTCAGGAAATATCAGAGTCCTTCGCTGGCATCCCCACAGCCGCACTGGAGCGGAACGTGTCCGCTCTGGGGACACCATCTATGGCCGATGGGGCAGGTTTACGGCAGTGGGTGAGGCTCTCCCCCACTGCAAATGACTCAGCTGCCCTGAGCCTTTCTTGTGGAGCATGTGTCTAGTTCTCAGCTGTAGCTCAACGTCGCAGGCCTTCCTCTTTCTGGGAGAAGTGACTTCCTTCTAAAGGGGTCTGCTCCCACCTCCTCCCTCCCTGGAATGGAGGTCTCGGCTGCTCCGTGTTGCTGTGGCTGTGCCTTTTGTGTCTTATTCCAGCCAAGCTAGTTCCGTGGTTTCACGACTCACACTTGGGAGAGGGGGCTTTTGAGGCCATGCTGACTGCTACAGTTCAGATTACAAGGGGACGGCTGTCTGAGACCCCGAGTAGCCTACCAGAAGATAATGCCGGAAGCATGGCTAGGTCGGGGTTACGGCAGAAACCGGACGTTTCCTGGGAACGCATCTCTAAGCCTTCCCTTCCATCACCGCACAAGGTTAAATGCAGATCATATCTGCTGCTTTGATCTCAACTGTCACAATGATTTAAAGAAGCCCCGCTACCTGTACTCTCTGGTGGAAATAAATATAACCTCTCTGTGAGTTTTCAAGTAGAGTCTTTGGCTTATTAAACCACCTTACCTATAGCAGCCTCTTGAACAGTTTTTAAAAGGACATCAGGGCAACCACAGGGAACGTGTAATTGGTGCCTTTGCTAGAAAATAGGACAGATTCACAAGTGGCTCCCGCCTCCAGCTGTGATCACCAACACATGTGATAAATAAAATACTGGCCAGCGGAAAGATTGATGATAATGAATGCACTGCATTCTTCTTTCTTATAATTACTGTTGGAAGTTGGATTTCCAAAAGACTTTAATACTATAAATTATAGACCATATATATATTTATATAAATATAAATAATAGCAGGGAAAAAGCAAGTAATCCAAGTGGCTGATCTGAGTTATAGGATTTCCATGGAAGCACCACACTTAAATGTTACCACAAAGCTTTGGTAACATTTAAGAGGCCCCTTTCTGTGTAGAGTTTGGCTCCTACACAGCTTCAAACATTTGCTTTGTTGCAAATAGTCTAGTTCATATTGCAACTGCTAAAGACATGTTCGTTTAAAATTCAAGAATGCATCTTGACTTTTTGTTTTTATATTTCTGAATTTCACATCTCATCTCACAATACTGGTAAGAGAACAGGGGTAGGAAAATTATTAACCCGGGGTTGGAAATACAGAATTTCTTTTACTTCCTTTTTGCTTATATTGAGGTCCGTAATGTTGCCTCTGTGTTCTACTCTTGAATTCAACAATGCTCAAATGAAATAGATGATCAGCCTAAGAGAGAATTCAACACCCAGCATAAGCAAACAATTAGAAACAAGCTTTGTAGGGAGTTAGCAAGAGGGGAAGGGGGGGAAAAAACCTCTCTTCCAAGTAGCAAGAATTTCTTTTACCTGAATTGATATGCATTTGGAGCACTTTCAATTTAACTGTGTTCAAAGGGCAATTTTATGGTAATGCCATAAGTATGGTTTAGGGAGAACATTTTTTAATACGGTAATCTAGGGGAAATATATGCCTAAGGGACACATTCTCTGTAGAAAGATTTCCTGGACCATATGCTGCAAATACATGGAAAACTCATTGGTAATGGAAAGCTATGGCTATGAGAGGGAATTAATGGGGACCAGATGGTAGTTAGGTAGGAAAATGTTCTACACAAATGTGAGAAATCAGCTCCTTCGTATTGCTGGAGTGTTAGTCTAATACCCAACTCATCTCCATTTTCTGTGTGTAAATCTAGAGAAACCATGCATCCGATGTACTCAAAAGAAAACAGAGCAGCCTGAGGTTTGTAATCTTTTAAACTTCTGCTTGAGGACAGGACATGTGTGTCAGTGGTGAATCAGACAGCTGGAGAAAGCAACGCCTGATTCTCCCAAGTTTTAGAACTACCGTGTAAGAGCACTGTTAAGCAGCAGTCCTTGGTTTTAAATTGGAGCGGTGTATTATCATTACCCCTCCAAGCTTACACAGCTGTTAAAAGGAAATCACTTATATTCCGTCTTAGAACCTGATTCTAAAGGTTGTATTATTTTTGTGCGTTCCTTAAAGACTTTTGTAACCAAAACGATGCTACAAAACCAGGCAGTCCTTTGTAGATATCATATTACATGTCAGCAATTTGGAACTTAAAATTTTATCTCGTTAATCAAATAAGAAAAGTCATTCTCATCAGTGGAAGATTCTTCTTCTTCTTATAATATACAAAAATAGATTTTTAAAGTTATCTTTAATATGCATCATAATGTTTCTCTATATCTACAAGTCTTTGTAAATCCAGAGGTTAGAGACCGTTCAAACTACTCTGACCTATTAATAATGATTGTAGCCAATTAGACACAAAAAAGAGACATTAAGTCAGTATAAGAGGAAGAGAAAAGGAAGATAATCAGGGTCCAATTCACTAAAAAGGGGTTCTTGTATATGTGACTGGTGTTGCACAGAGCTTTTGCCCCACAGAGAGTTTGCATGGTTTATTGAATGATCCCTTTTCAGAGTGAGGCAGTGCTGGTTCTGTGGGTCACTCTGTAAGTCTTCACTGAGCCACTGAAATTTTATGGAAACATCTAGAGGACACAGCTAGAAACAGTGGGTGCACTTTGGACTTTGGGGTTGACTTCTTGGTCTACACCCATGTTCAAAAAAACCCCCAGCAATTTGGTTTTAATAATCTAACCACTTTCCACTGGAGCGATTTAGCTTGAAATGGACAGCATCGTTAGCTGAAAGGAAAATTTCAAATCTTTAGTTTCATCACAGAAACCAGTGATTGAGCTGAGGGTTGACCGGGCACTGTCCTTTAAAGTGTTAATGTGGAGGAATTAATAAGTTCTTTTCCTTTTGTAAAGACAGTAAGAGAGATCCATAAATGGGAGAGTGATTTTTGTTCATAAAGAGCACCCCGTGGTTTAATTATTCTGTCTACAGGAGAAATTACCTGGGAGTTAGAACTGGTCTTAGTATGACTGATGAATGCCGGGGAGGTTGCTGGTTCAATTAGACTCAAGACCCGAATCTCTCAGTATCTGATACAGATTATTCAATTATAGGAAGTGATTGCAGAGTATGATACTGGAGAAGAGCAGATGCTAAGTGGGTTCTCCTTCTGAAGAGCAAGCTAAACTAGGCGGCATTTGCCTCCTGGGGGACTTTTCTTCCAGACGCTGGTGGTTCAGTATTGTGGCTTGAATCTGAGAGGAGAGAATGTTGCAGGTGGATGCGTTCAGTGGGCTCCTCTGCTCCGCGATGCCTGACTTCACGACAGGAGAAACCAGGCACTGTTTTCCAAATCTGCATGGCCCCATTTTATGAGATTGCCTTCAGGACTTTCAAAGAGGCTAATTAGACACAGGGAGTGAGAGTCTCCACAGCTCTACCAAACACCTCGGTAGCCATCTTGAACTGTTTTTTTGAATCCTGAATCCACCTTGCTTTCTTTTCTTTCCTCTTTTTTTTTTTTAACATTTTTTATTGATTTATAATCATTTCACAATGTTGTGTCTTCTTTCCTCTTTTTTCTTTATTTTTCCCCTTCCTTTATTACCTAGGTCTCCATTAAAAGACTGCCTCAGAGCTATTACTGTTACATGTCTTAAACATAAAAATGATAAAATGTCTGCATGTCAGTGAAACTTATCCCCATGATAATGTAGAAGTTTAAATTTGCCATTACATATATGTTTTTTTCTATCTTTAAAAAAACAGATAAATAGTTTACCTTAAGAAACATTTGGGGGAAGCTTGAGAAGTGGAACCTTTTCTTATAAAGCACTCAATATTTTGCTTATGGACTGACTGGTTCTGTTTAGTACAGGATCTGTGTGTTTCAGAGCAGGAACAATGGGATGAATCATGTTGCCACATCATTTCCAGTGTGTTACTCTTCCTTGTATACATTTAAAGAAATCTCACTGAAGATAACGTCTAAATATTCATACTCTTTCTGAGCTTAAATTTCAACAGCTATACTGGAAAGTTCTGCCTAATAAGAACTTGGCATCTGCACTCTGCATGGATTTTCCCTGCGGAGGGTGCTGTCCTGAAAGTCAGCATTTTGGGGAATGGTACTGTCTGTCAGTTAATGGAGCTATGTATGTCCTGTTAGTTATAAGCACTGTTCTTTTATCTGGATGTATGTATGTCCAGTTTCTTCTCCCTCAAGAACTCATTAAATGTATTCACCAAATTCCCTAAGGTTGGCATCTTTCATGTTACATGGATTAAAAATGTAGGGGTCATTCTCACATGTCAGTTGTCTCATATTATAGGTAGAGTAATTTTTGAAGCATCATGAAATCTATGAATAATTTTAGTGAATTGGGGCCCTGATATAACAAAGAATGTGGTCCATGATGTTTAGGAATGAAGACTATATGCTACCAAAGGATGAGTGGCTTGAAGAATAAAAAAAAAAATCCAAACTGACCATGTACTGTGTTGTAAGACATTTCATGATCTGGTAGAGGAGTTGAAATGTCTATAAAAAATGATGAGAATTAAAAAATTAATTTAAAAAGAATTGTAAGATTTGAAAATCCTCAAGAGGGTTAGTGAAACAGGATTTCCCAAATAGATTTCCGTCGATATTAAATTATGAATAATGTCTTCCTTACCATTCAGTGCCACGAAGGAATCTGAAAGACAAAAGGGAGGAGAAAGTCACTTAATGTTTAACAATCTGCTCTGTGTGACTTCCATACTAAGTGGGAGGGAGCTAATACAGAGCTGTGCCAACATCTGACCCCCAGTACTAAGTAAGTGCTGTTTACTTTCTGCTTGTAATGTCAGATGCTTTATATTAGGTCTGATTTCACATCCCTGTATCTCTTTCCCAAGTGAGTCTCCTCAGAGCCATGCCTTTGTTGCCAAAAGGCGGAGAAAAGGCAAGATTAGCGGAAGGAATAGCAACTGCAATTACATGCAAGCCCTGCTCCACACAGAGGGACGTGCACGTGGCACAGTAGGTGACACCTGGACCACACTTACGGCACCTCTCCTTACATTATCTCATTTCGTCCTCCCAGCCGTGCTGTGAGGAACTGTTTAGGATCACCATGTTCTGAACTCAGCGGCGGGGCTTAGTTAGGTGATTCAAAATAGAAAGAAGCACACACACACACACACACAGGCAACATGTATATACATGTGTGTGTGTCTGGATCAGATCACTGGTTCACTCAGCCTGCTACTCAGCCTCTGAGACTGGCTCTTTGTGATTCCTCATTTCCACTGAAACTCCTGTTAAAATGTCATTGTGTACCACATATCTAAATCCCCTGAGCCCTGGGTGTGAACAGGTATGTCTGATAGAAGTAGGTCATGTGCCAGCAGGAGCCCCGGAGCAGGGAGGTCACCAGGAGAGGCGTTACCTCCTGCCTGGAGCGGGTGGACTATGCGTCTCAGCTGGAGGCTTAGCTTGCTTGCTTACTTACTTAATTAATGAATTAAATGGAGGTGCTGGGGATTGAACCGAGGACCTCATGCATGCTAAGCATGCACTCTACCACTGAGTTATACCCTGCCCCCTCAGCTGGAGGCCTGACCACTGAGGTTAAAGAGGAAATCAATGGCTTGGGACCTGAGGGTCTGCGCTGTGCTAGATACAGAAGCTCTGCTAGGTTCCTCTGCCCTAGGACCCAGGCGTGGTGTGAGCCTCCTGGTGCTGTGGACGCTTTGTAGGGCCACTAACACCCATTTTCATATTTTTCAAATATTTACCTATTCAATCGAAACCAACATCCCTATTTTTCTACAGATGCCCATATCACCAGATCATAAAAATATGAAGAAAATTATCCACTGAAGCCAGCTAGTTAAGTTCACTTGCATAGACACACAAACCGAAACCTGTTTCCTGGAAAATGGAGTCAAAAGGCACCAACTAAGATCCACCATGACGTATCACAGTGTTTCACTGCACGCACCACACACATCTTGTGGTGACGACACTGTCTCCTGTGCTAATTCTTAATGCAGCTTTGTGTGTGGAGACATAGTGAGAAGCTTTTGCCAATATGTATTTACAAACAGAAAAGATACGTGACCAAGAATTTGGAGATGAGGTTGTCTGCAGACCTCTTTATTTGATTATGTCTGTTCCCCCCCAAAAGATAAGGTATTGAATGACACCTTAGAGTCTGTAATTTCAGGACTCATGGCTCAAAGATTTAGAGTCACAGCCATGATTTTCATTATCAAATCAAATATCAGAAGTAATGATGTTTCATTCGTGTAGGGGCTATTTTTGGTCTCATTTTGAATGCAAACTTCTTGAAATTCATCACATAGAACATTTAAAACATGGCCGACTAAACATTTTCCAAGAGTATGGCATTATTCTCTAAATTAGCATTAACAAAGCGTTTTCAAGAGGATATTGATATCAATCAGATCATTGGGCAACTGGGAAGAGCTTTCACCAGGATCCTTTTTATAAGGTTCTACCTAGAATGTCAGCATTTAATAACTTTTGAAATGAACTCTGAGATTAGCATAGTAGGCTAATTCTTAAAGAAATTATACTTAGTGGGTTCTTCCTGAAAAGTTTTTCTACTGCAAATGGTAACAGACATAAATCTAACTTAAAGAAATAATTGCTTTTGTTAGTCGATACGTTCAAGAAAAATAAAACAGTCCCTGTTCAATTAAAAAGCTAGAGTACAGTGACCAGTCTTTTTATTATTTGGCTAAAAATTATGGCAGTAGCATATTTGTAAAAACAACAAAATTGGTTTTTAAATGGAAATGCTGATACAACTTATTTCTCTGCTATAATTAGTATCCTCTAGAGTGAATTTGTTGCACAGCATCATCATAATGAAATAGGTGCCAGGGTTTATGCAACATTGGCAGCACTGGCTTTAAAACACGCTGTTTTCTTTATTTGATATTTAGCAGCTGATTTCTGCTATTCATGTCTTAGAGGCAGCTACGCTCAGCTCCACACGTGGGGGGTCATGTTTCTGTGCCATTCAGTAAAAGCATCTCTGCCCGAAGATACACCTGGCTAAAAAAGCGGTACTTACTGTGACAGTCTCCCAGGCCGTCCGTGTTGCCACGCTCTACGTCCTGTTCAAAAGTCAGTCTTTAAAAAGAGGGAGGGAGGAGAAGAAAGTTAGGAACAAGTTCAATGATATGAGTCTTTATTTCAGGACAAGTCTTCAGTTTCACTAAAGAAACTAGCACAATTTGATAAATTTGGGGCAGGTGGGAAAAGAGGAGTAGATAACAGCTTGAAAATATATCTCTGAATTTACAGAGATGAGTCCTTTACGAAGCTCCAAAGAGAAGCCATGGTTTAGGGAGTTAATTCAGGTATTATTCAGGGAGTTAATTATTTTGTGGATTACATGTATCACTCTCTGCCTCTAATTCCCTGAGCATTTCTTAATGTTTTGAATGTTAACATACACTCCTTGTATAGGTGATATAGAAGTCTATAAATTTAAAAAAAAAAAGGTCTTTTCCTCCCTATTGTCTCTTTCATTCTAACTCTTGGCCTTCCTAGACCTTTATCTGTTTCGTTGCTTAGAAATAACTTTGTATAACAAAGTGTTCGGTGGGGGTCAGTGGATATGGGGGGCCCATGAGGGGACAGACTTGGTGGTGCATTTTGCTGAGAGCACTCAGGTACTGGGTTCACTCCTGGCCCCACACCCTGTCCTCAGGAGTATGACCTGCACGTCCCTGTACCTGGTCACACTTCTTTCAAGTCCAGTAGGTTGCTTTTGTGCTGTATAAACTCTGTGACAGTTACAAGACCAATCTATTGTCTGTTTTGATTTTTAAATAAGCACCCTGGAATAATCCAGCGGAATCTTGTCGTTTTTCAGGGGCACTTTGCGCTGCTTCCTACAACATAATTGAAACACCTATTTTGCAACTGCCTTCCCAGTTTATTTATGAGCTATCGAGGAAAACTATTTTGAAAGTCACACCTTGATCTAATAATCCCCTGTGTCTGCCTTCCAATGTTCTATGCTGTGTTAAAAAATCAGACTCAAGCTTAAAGGCTGAAGATGTCTAGTGGCAGGGAAAGGCAGCATTCACCAGGCTCTGAAAGCCGCTCTCCAAGTACAGTTCCACACGTTTTGAACAAGGATGTGTGTATGTAGATCCTTACAGAGAACAATTTTGGAGTTCTCATATTGATTTAAAAATGATGTTTAAAAATCATTCTTATTGCCTTTGGTCACACCTGACTAAAGAAAGGAGATAGGCTCTGAGAGCACGGTGAGGGAAGCTGAGAAAGGACCTTTCTCCTTCGCTCCAAGGGTTCCCAGGAAGAGCTCTAATGCGCTAGCAGAGTAGTGTGTCAATATCGCTATTTGCAAAGCTGATCTAATAATTCGTGGTGAGTCACCCCGTTGCATTAGTCACATTTCCAGGTCAAACTTTACAGTTATCATTAGCTCTGCTTATGCAAATCCTTTCTCTCAAAATTACACAGGTGGTGGTCATGAGCTCTGCCCTTCTGTGTGTTCGACTGCTTGTTCTAAAATGGGTGAGGAGGCTCAGAGAGATGTGAGGATGATCCTTTTTGCCCTTTGCATCTCAGGAAGTTGAAGAAATGGCTAAGAAAGAACTGTGCTGCCCATCTGGCACCGTCCTTGAATTGCCATAACCTGTCAAGGATGTGCACTGAATATTTTCCCAAATGTTATTATGGATTTCACATCCACTGAGGTAAAAGTATAAAACCTTTTAAATAATACCATCCCAGCACTGAGAGTCAGGGTAACAGTTGTAAGCACCAGAAGCACATGCGTGGCAGACTGGCTTGATCTAGCGGATCTGCTGGAGAAATGCCAAGAATTGATTGACTACCTAATGAGTAGTAGGGTCAGCTGCTCTTCAATGCAGGAGGGTTTATTGGATGTATACAGCATGCTTGCAGAACAAACACGTCACTTAGCAAATGCTCTGTAATTTCTTCTCAGCCCTGTATGGTCAATTAGAGTGGCCAGTCTTGCTGTGGCTGGACAAACCACATCACTAATCTAATTGGTACCCTCTTGCTCCTTTTCTCTGCTGTTCTCGCACCGACATGATCAAGGCATGTACCAGCCTGTCCCTCTCCCCAGGGAACACTGAGAAGTCCACTGTGTTGTTTTCCTCTGTGTTTTTAATCAGTCTGAGGATGGATGATTACTCAGTAGGGAATCTGCCACCTGTGACGGGGTGTTCGTGAAATGGGAAAAGGAAGGAGAATGGCTGGCAGTCACACTGATGAGGTTTGTCCACGGAAGGCTGAGCAGCAGCGGTGTGTGTGAGGCCAGCGAATCGGACGGCGTAAGTGAAGTCTAGAATGCACAGCAGCCAGAGGCTGCTTCATACCCTCCCACGGCCCAGGCTCCTTACCTGCTGCCGGGTGACAGGTGGGCGCAGGCCCCTCCTTCCTTCACCCACCCGCAGTACGGGTCTCTGGAGGCGATGCACGTCCTGCGGGAAGAGGGTGACCGTGAGCTACCCAGCACTCCTTTCTCAGCTTTGCGACTTTCTAAAGGGCACTGGGGCAAATACGTACTTTTTACACTTGCCATGTCGTTCACACCGGCCAAGAGGGACCTTTATCACACAAGTGGAGAACGCAACATACAGAGAGCTGCTGGCCTTGTCCAGCTGCATGCCCACAATCCTCTTGTCTTCTACTCCGTCATAGCTGCACCTGGTTTTGTAAGGCAGGGCGAGACCGCTAGTGTCCGCTCTTGGGTCAGTTATCTTTTTCCTGCCACCGCCTCCACACCCTCCTCCCAGCCAGCGAGGCTGGTCCTCATCGGACCCAGCTGAAGGTGAAATGGATCCTTACGTGTGCACCCAAACACACACACACGTAAACACACAATGTTTGAGTTATCTGTGTAAACTCACGCATTTTTGGTAAGGAGAAAATGATGCTTTTAACATATGAAAAGATTTCTACAAATAACGACTTAAAGTCACGGAAAGATGCATAAAACCTAAGTCAGCCATGATTTATCTGAATGGAAAAGATCATCATAGCGAAACAAATAATTACTAAGAAAGAACCAAACTGTTCTACGTACTTTTCAGGGTTGTAAACGCTCATCTCCTCCAGGAAAAGGCTGTCATTTAGGAAACCACTGTTTCCTATCCTGGCCAAGAACTTGAGGATGATTCCCTTCTCAGATCCGAGGAAAACCACAGTGTGATTCTGATACGGCCCGGCAGCGGTGTCCACTGCAATTTTGGTCAGGCGGTATCTACAATGACAGGACCACATTTTTTATCTCTTTGTTGGTCTTTGATTGAAGTATCCCCTTTTCCACTTCAAACAGTTGTGCTAGGGCTTTCTAGTAATAACCTCAAGAAAAATGTATGCATATAAATAATGCTCTCAAGCTGTTCTGGTCCTTTATTTCCATATGCAGAGCATTAGTATGGCTCCGAGGGGAGGAAAGAGGTATGTACATGTGGAGGCCAAGTTACATAACAAATACACAGCCATAACCATCTGAAACCACTCAGCAGTTATGCCTTCCATGAGCAGCAAGGGAAGACTGATGTCTCCTATGAAGAGGAGAAGAAATAATAAGTGAACTCATTTTAACATTTCACAGCGCAGAGTACTAACCACTATAGGATCACAGCTAACATTTCATTGAATGTTGAAAAGAAAAGTCATGGCTACCATTGTTCCAGACGCCTCCTCTGGGGTGCAAAGACCTGTCAACAGAATGTCAGGTTGGAAAGCTTTCTGATTGTGTGTGGAGGGGCTGAGGTTATGACAGATGGGGAGGTAGGGTGCTAATGACACTATTAATAAGTATAAGGACGTATGAGCCAAACAGGATCCATTTACAGCCAAAGGTGAAGGCCATCAGTCCTGTCACCTGTCTAGGATAAGTCCTATTGGGCATCCTTCTCTCCTCTAAGCTCCTATAGCTGTTTGACACTCCATGGGTACCCATTTGTCCTTGAGCATCGTGGCAGGAACGTGGGCCCTCCTGCAGGTTACATACCATGGTTTCCATCTTATTGGCAAGAGCCGTTATAGTGCCTGAATATCTTTCAGTAAAGTCACCTTTTAAAAATGGGGGTAAAGTTAATTAACATTTGGTTTGATGACTGCCACAAGTGGATGGTACTTGGGAAAGCCTGTTGAACTGTTTGGAAATAAGCACTAAATAAATATGAGAAGGAGGAGTATTTAATGCCATCACAGATTTTGAATCAGCTACCCCTTCTCTGTTGGCCCCCACTTCAGATAACAAATGCTAAAGCATAAACTCTTTGTACTGGGGCACTTGTGCAAATGCTCCATTAGTCATGCTCGGTCTGACAGCTGACAACCCAGGGACAGTACTCAGAGGGGATCTGCAGCCATATCCAACCCAACAGGTATCCACATGCATTGCCGGATTCTCCTTCACTGCTCCTCTGCTTTTACACAGATGGGACCAGTGGGCTAACCGGGAAGGAAGTATCTTCAGTCCCTCTAATTGCTGGCATGTGTCCAACCAGCCTGCAAATATCCAAACTCTGCTCTCTGGGAGTGTGGTTATGGGGGTTTGGTGGCATCCACCCAATTGCCCAGCACTTCATTGCTGAATCAGTGCCCAGGATAACAGAAGATGTCTGCGGCATTTCAAATCACAATCCACTGATCATGTACTTTTTCTCTGAACATGAGAGAGGAATAGGGGAAATCCACTTAGGACATGGCTTGCTTGACACCCACCTGACCATCGTCCTCAGGAACCATGGCCTGTTGATGATGGAAGGCACAGCCTCATCCATGAGCGGGTGTGTTTTGATGAAATTCAGGGTATCATCAGGAAATTCATTGGAGGTTGCGTATCTTTCTAAGGAGGATGAGCCAGCACAGCAGCCTGGCCTGAAAAGAAACAAAGGGAGAGAGAGCTTATTTCATGCTTTATGGCAAATTTTTTGAATGCACTGCTTCTCTCTTCATCTGGCATGAAGGAGAATAAATATACCGTAGGCTGAGAAGAGGAAGTTGAACAATGCAGAATGCCACCAAAAAACATCCTTAGGTTTCCTCTAGGCCACCTCCTCCTGCCACAGAGAAGCCTCAGCCAGGCTGTCCAGGCTCGGCGAGGGGCAGCCTGGCTTCCCCACCGGAAGCACAGACAAACCCATCAACAGGGATGGAGCTTGAAACCGGTGAGGGAGGGTCTGGTTTGCACATGTCTCTGGGACTGCTCTGCCTGTTCTGCAATTCCCCTGCAAGTTCTTAAGGCATTTGCTCCACAAAAGGAGACCAATAACTGGGCTGACCTTTTCACGAATGTAGAAAACGAAGTCGTTCAAAAAGCCACCAGCCTTACATACTAGCTAAAATCAGTGTAACCATCTCTCGTTACCCAGGGGTCAGAGAACATTTAGGTTTTGATTTTTATTGTTTCTGTTTGATTTGGACATGTGTGAAAAGCCAGTTAAACACGGAAATTCTTTCCTGAAAAGGCATTTTTTAAATTATTGAACAATGACAGTGAAAATTTGTTTCTATAAGAAATCATATGATTTCAGGAGTTAAGGGACATCTCAGCAAAGTCAGATCAGGGAAACACCGGTGCCCATCCTGTCCAGACGCCTGGTTTGCCCGCTGGTGCACAGGGAAAAGTGGACCCTGGCAACACGAGCAGGATCTAGCCCCAGGCACATGCTGTTTCATGGCACTGATGCAGCCAGCCAGTGAAGGCATCCTGTTGTCTGTGAGAGGCAAGCATGGGGAAGGAGGAGGGCAAACTCTGTCCCCAGTAGAAAATCACTTTAAGTATGTGTCCTCGGACAGCTGAGTGACCATCTTTCCTCACCCAGGGGGTCATACTGCATAAGCACTCCCTGAAGCCTGATCCCTCAGGTTTAACTTCCCTTCCTGCTTAGCTGGAAGTTAGCTGACAATCCCAGGCAATGACTTAGAGCATCTGCCTGCAGTTGCCAAGGTGTGCTGTTTGCACCTCCTCTGCTCTCCGTAAGTAACAGAGAATGCACGTGCCAGATAATTCAGGTGACGAAGACGGATGAGCCAGAGGGGTTTCTCCCCTGGGTATAGCGTTTCATATTATCTAAGTTAGTTCGATTAAGTGAATTGTGTTAGGTATTTGTGTGCGGGATTGAAGGTTGGAGGAGAGAGTTGGAAACCAGAAAATGTAAGAAGACTCTGGGTTTCCTTCCAGAGGCACACAGATTAAGTGGAGGAAGCTGGACACACAGGGATGTTCCTGTATCACTTAGATTTCAGAAACCATAATGGAGGGTGCCGTGTATGTCATATAGAGAGGGCAGGCGCAGGGCTGGGGGAGTTTCATCCTGTCCCAGTAAGAAGGAATTAATTAACTGGTTTAGCGTGAGGATTCGATGGAGGCTACCGGAAGTTCTCTGCATTGTCTCTGAACAGTAAGTAGGCTCCTCATAAAAGCAATTTTGGAGCACGTTGTGGGGAGGGGAAAATCAACGGTGCATTTGGGCTCCAAACAGACCAGAACCTGGCAGACCAGAGACACCTTAATGGCCCACTACCCGCTGGTCTCTACCTGCCCCTGGCCTGGAGTCTGGGATCAGCTCTGAGTGAGTCCAATCCAGAGAATGCCATTTATAGTTCACTTTTTATTAAGGTTTAAAGACATGGGCCTCTGTAAAATTGAAGAAAAGCAGGGAGGAGTGGTGGGAATCACTGACCCAGCTCTGTGAACTTGCACAGTACATTTTATACCTCTGGCCTCAGTTTCCTCACCTGTAGACCATGGGGGCATCGGACCAGATGGTTCCGATCATCCAGGGATTACACTGGTAATCCACAGATACAGAGGTTAAGCAAAAGACTAGAGAGTCACTGTTTCGAATACAATTATAGGTAATTGGGGGTTTTGATTAAAGGAATGAAGGCAAATGGCCTCACAGGCCTTTCTTTGTTGTTGGCATTTGTGTCTGTGTGGTCAGCATGGAAGCACTGGTGTGCTGTTCATAAGATGCTCATCACCAAGGGAGCCAATGGCACCATTTCTCAAAACTCACAGAACTGTTTGCACACACCTGGGCTTAGGCACTCGTTCATCAGGAACCGGCGTCCACGTGGAGTCTGGAGACTTCTGCTCTTTGAACCTCCCAGTGAAAACGTTGGCAATATCAAGCATGTCATAGGCACAGACCGCAGATCCCGGGATGCTGCAATATGACATTTCACACAGAGTGTTACTCATACAACACTTATGCATGCAGTTTGGAAAACATACTCCGAAGAAACTTTCCTAGTAATGGCAGGTGAAATTAGTCTGTACCCTGAATCCTGTAAGTGTAAGGGATCCCAGTGCATTAAGAGAATGTTTCTGTGAATCAAATTTGCATCAGTGGCCTTAAAGAAAGGGCTGGTTACAGCAGACTTGTAGGAAAAAAACCTCTTCTTGTGTCTGGAACTGCTTTTGTTTACGAAGGAGGAACGATTGAGCTGGTGATGTAGAAGTTTCATGAATTTCCTGATAGTAATTATCAGTCAGTCACCCAAAGGTAAAATCGCTGGAAATCATTCTACATCTCTAATATTGCTGAAAATCTAGCGTAAAGGTGCCCCTACTGTCCACACATTCCTTCTTTAAATTTGGTTCCCCAGGCCCAGGACTTCAGGAGTGAGAAACTCTTTGTGAGGAGGCCAACCATGTTTTATGTTAGTCCCTGCACATTTCAGTTTTTACTTCCTGTTTATTTGCATAAGACTAAAGAATTTAAATCTCTAAAGCACCAACACTTTGCAAATAAAGTGCTCTATTAAGTGCTAAATAATAATAATGACAGTAATCTCTACCTATAATTACACCCTTGCCTGGCCCTCCTAGAAGGACTTCGGTTTTTTTTTCTTTCTCTCAGTGATGAGTTGACATGAATTATTCATTCCTCCAGGTACACTGCTTGAACCCATGTTTGTTTCTGACTATGGACATTCCTCGGTTTTGATTAAATAAATTTCAGACACTGGCTGGCCACCAGGTTCAGTCAGGCTTTGAGGTATTGGGCGACTGCACAGCAGAAGCACCCGGGACAAGGCACAGGCGCTCCGCAGCGTGGGGACACCGTCCGGGGCAGAGAGAACGATTTAGTCCTGATTTTGCAAATGTTGAAAGGATATGGAAATTACTTCATGTATCATTAGGAGAACTTTATGCCACCTTTAATTTTATAACACAATTATTGAAGTATTACTAATAAAGCAAGAAATAGGGAGAGGATTAGAAAGCTTATTTAAAACAGGGTGGCAGGATGAATTGCTTTTAATGTGTGTGTGTATGTGTGCGCGTATTATTCACAGAGTTAAGTGTATAATGAAACAGCGATCCGCATTTGGTTTGAAATTTCAGAACCCCCAGTCTTATTTAATCTTGTAAGACTCTCTTCACATCTCGTTTTCTTAAAAGTAAGAGCTGTACTTATTTCCTTTAAATATTAAGAAAAAGAGGATAAATATTGAAGTATTTTATGAGGCACTTCATGATGACTGAAGATACCCTAGGGTGTTAAAATCTTCCTAAAGCTGGAATCATTTGTAAAATCATTTTTCCTTCCCTACTTTACTCCCTCCTTTTCTTCCCATCTTCTGTTCATTCCACATGTATTTATGGAATCCCTCATCTCAGGCAGCGAGTGCTTGGTGAGTAACAGAGTCTTGCTCTCAGCTGACTCACAGTTCTGAACTGGAGGCAAATAATAACAAAAACAACAGTAATGGTAATGCTAACAACGACCCCTGTTCTAAGTCAGTCTGGTAAGAGCCTTGTGGATAAGAAGTATGCACAAGGCTCCGTGGGAGGTGGCTGCAGCTGAGGCTTGGAGCCTCCCCAGGGGTTCGGCGGGGTTGGACGAGCAGACTTGGCAGAGCAGGGCAGGAGCCAGTCCAGGGAGCCAGCTGAGCTGGAGGAGGAGTGTGGGCCTGACCGCGAGGGGCCTGCATGTCCCCAGGGCACAGAGGAGCACCTCGGGATTTGAAACAACCGGACGTGACCACCTGTGCCTGTGTGGTGGACGGGATGGAGAGGGATGGATCCAGAGGAGTAAAACCAGAGAGGGGCTATAATTCATAGATGAAACTGGGTATGCGTATTTTTGCCAGCTTCTGATTTTACAACATACGGTTTCTGGGACTGCATTAGCACGCACTTACTGAACGTTTCTGAGGGGCCTTTCAGGAAATTCTTTAAATGGAGTATACATAATACGCAGGAATCTACTACTCTGTTGTGATCACAAAGTAACTCACCCCCTCAAAAACCAAAGAAACTAGAAATGTGCTCTGAAATTCCACTAGCACCTGCATCCCCGTGTTCCAAAACAGTGTCCTTTTTCAGCACTCCTGGATCCATGGCTTCCGAAGTATGAACAGTCCAGGCAGACTTTTTATATCTTTTCTATCCTCAAGTTTAAAAGTTCCTTCAGAGGGTGACAGCTGACTAAAATCTAACTGGATACTTCTTGTTACCGTAGGGATTCATACTTTCTTGTATCTTCGGAGGGGCACTCTTGACTCTTGCCCCCCAGATGGCCGAGGAACAGTATTTCCCCTCTCCACTTGCTCTGCTCTGGGCTCTCGCGGTTTTGAAGCCCTTCCTACTAGCTGCTGTCCTCGGCCTCATCGTGCATGTGCCTGCGTCTAGTCACTCATCACGCTCTTCCAAGGCTTTGTGAAAAGGACAATCCGAAACAACACAGTGCATTCCTGAAGCTAACAGAGGACGTGCAGAGTTCTCCACAGAAGCGAGAATACAGCACGTGTATTTCCGTTTCAGGAGCATCCCGCACAGCGGTGCTGGGGCTCTGAGGTCTGCGAGAGCCGAGTACCGGGGAGCACGTGGCCCTCTTCCTTCTGTTCTCCACACATTCCCACTGTTCCGGGAACAGTGATAAGTGTCTTAGCTTAAATAAATGAAAAATAGGAACGAACAGGCTGACCCTCAGTATTTCTCAGTACAGTGTTTGATGACTTAGAAATAGTTGCTAGAACCCCCCAGGGTCAGACAGTGGTGCTGTGGCTGGGACTCGGTTCCTCTGACAGCATAGTAGCCAGTGCTCCTTAGGTGGGACACCAGGTGGACTCATCTAATCCCTGAACTTCTGTCTGTAGCATTTCAATAAGTTTCCAATATTTTTACTTCAGAATTTACTGATCCACTCATAGAAATGTTTTAAGTCAAATAAAATGTTAGATGACATAGAACAGAAAGGAGAAACACTGTTGAGTTCCAGAGCTGCTGCTTCCACCTGCTGACTACCTGGACCAGGTAGCATAATTGAACTCGGTTTCCTCAAGTGTGAAAAGGAGGCAGCAGTATTTACTTTCCAGGATTACCAGAGGGATTGAGAAAGAACACATTATCAGCGTTTATACCTGACGCATACAAAGAAGATGCTGTTATAACTTATCTAATTACTTTCCCTGAAATCCTAAGCCAGTAGTGCTATAAATGACGTTAACTTGTTGATAACTGAGCGTTAAGTTCTCAGCTACAAATAGTAGAATGGCAATGTTTTTGTCTGTGGCAAATCTTGTGGATTAGACAAGAACCCCTCGAGAAAAGGAAGCCGGAAAGGATGGATTAGGTCCACACAGCCAGGGCACGGTTACCTGTTATAAGGTGTGGAAAAGGTTGCCAGGACAACGTCACGGCCATTAATCCGAATCACGTCTGTGACTGCCTGCAGTATGTTGAAATAAAAGTGAGAGTCTCCAGGAACGGAGCAGTTCAGGCGAGCCTTAAGGAAGGATGTCCACTGTTTCTCCAGAACTCTCTGAGACCCTCCCATGTCATTCTTACAAACCTGGGCCACTCTTGGGAAAACTACCTGCAGAGGAAAAACACAGGGGAAATTAAACTCACTCACTTTTCGATGAGATCTTGGTAGAATTTGCCTTTCTTAGAAAATAGAAACAGAACAAGGTGCTTAATTTAATCCCATGTTTCTAAAATCAGTAGCAAAAATAAAAGGAAAACCTCAGCATTGGAACAACATGTTTTGGAAGATAAGGCTGTGGCATTTAATACAGAGCCATAAATCCTTCAGGGGATCAGCTCCCAGCCACATAAACTCATTTCCATACAGACTGCTTAGCTTTTTATTTCCTCAAACAAAAGCGTACTTTGTATGCACCGTCTCTGCCATCCTCACTAGCTGCCTCTGGGCCCTGAATCTCATGCTCCGAATGCCTCTAACTGTGCAAGCCGCCCTGGTGCTCAGTTTGTGCCCTCCGACCTAGTGATCCTGCTCCACTCTCGGGTAACAGCAGCTGGAATAGACATCCCCTACGTGTTCTGTTGCTCTTTGCAATGAATACGATCAAGACCCTTGGTTTGCCTAAAGACACTGAGTATTTACTCTGCCTTTGTGGAGCAACTCGATTTTTAAAAAGGAAAAACCTGACGAGTAGACCTGGAAACCACATCTGAAGTTACCTGCAACTCAGTATGAAATCAGCGAAACATCTATCTATTAAGTTTTCAGTATAAATATTTAAGAAGTTCCCTGTAATCTGTTACCCTTCGGAAAAAGCATACGGGGCTTCAGGGAAATAGTGTTTCACTTCCACCAATCTCTGGCTGGATCTGCTCAAAATGGTGAATTTGTTGTTAGATTTATAGTCCTTATTTCAAGGTCATTCACAACAACACTGGCCCCAAATTGAGACATCCTCCCCTCTTACCTTTCCCATCGTGTTGTATTCCACCGCTATTTCCCTAAAGAAGAAGTAGATGTAGTCTCCATAATCCACCGCTTGGACAAAGTACGGTTCTGTGGACAAATGGGTGCACTTTAACTGGGTACATGTCACACAGAGTTAAAAGAACTTCAATCAGTTGCAACCAAAGATATGTTATTAAATAAAAGTGTAGGGCCATTAGTCATTTGGTTAACACTAACCGTCTCCAGTGACTTCACACATGAACGTGCTGGTGGTTTCAGAAAGCATTTAAGCTTACAAATCTTATCTTTCAGAAGCAGTTGCAATCAGCAATGAAGAGTAAATGAGCTTTGCATATCTCTGTAATTTTATTTTCCACAATGGAATGCTCACATTACAGAAAGGATTGTGTGCACATCTCTCCATGTCATCCTTGACTCATACAGGGTTGTGAATAGCTTTTTTCCTGATCCCCACCACCTCCAATCCCCTGTTCCCTTCCATGAATGAAATGTTTCGTTGTTCTCATGTGGGGCTCTGAAATGAGAGCCTGAAGCAGGAAAGATGAATGTAATGTATTCTATTGTCGTGGCATTGGTAGTTTTGATAATACTCCAGAAACTCATGGGAAGTGAAAAGGGGAGGTAAATAAATCAATTGGAGCAAAAGATTGCACTTCCACCTTCCCGTCTGTCAGAAGCCATTACTGAAATGAAACTACAGTCCGCTCTGTCCAGACTCTAAATGTCCCTGCAAGTTACATCTCTCCCCCACCTCCCTTCCTTTCTTCTTTCAATTGTCTGTTCACCTTTCAGCCATTTTGAATCATGCTTGACAGTCCGTAGGGTTGGGCTGTCTCCAAGACTCCGGTAAATGACTGCATCAATGGCAAGGAAGTCAGTCACTGTGGCCGAGTACAGTTTTCCATCTTAGAAGAAAAAGGAAAGAGGTGAACGGGGTTGGAGCAAGACAGTGGGCATGGGGGAATCGGAGAGACACCCCCCACGGAGCTCTCCTACACCAGGCCAGTAAGATAGGACAGCTGGGGAAAATCTGAGAGTCGCTTGGAAAATACTTGGCCCACGTTCCCACCCATTTTTAAACTGGAATCATGAGAGCTGAAACGTTTTTCATGTTTAAATTGCATGGCAATTTCTAAGCAGCAGCAGCTCTGGAAACAGGGCAAATGAAAAAACGTTATTTGCTTCGCTTGATTAGATGGACCTTGACTGAAATCTCAAGGCCACAGCCCCTTGGACACTGCAACTGCCACCACCCCGTGGTAAACTGGATTAGGTGGGAGCCCAGGGGAAGATAGAGCCTGATTGTATCACCAGAAAATTTAACTACAGGCAGAAGTAAGGGTGCTCAGCCTGAGCGGGTGAGGGAAGTTGAAGAAAGGGGATTCATAAGCAAAAAAGAGCTGATTAAAATCGCTTCTTCTGTCTTGATAGTTTCTGCTCTGTTCTACCTTCTTGAGAGCCACGAAGCCCTTCCAGTCCAGCTTTATGTTTAAGAGATATTTGCTTCGGTATTTCCCAAGTCCCAAACTGAGAACATTCTGATACACAAGAGGCCAAAGAGAAGAGTGGGGAAGGGATGATGCTGGGTTCAAACTGGTCTCTCCTTAAGAATTCATGCTTTTAGGGATGTACGCCTGAGGATATGTCCAGGGCAGAAGAGTGTGAAGGTTATTCCTTAAAATGTTTGGTTTCTTCTCTGGATTAGCAAGCATTCTTCACACAACTAATCAAATGGGCTGTGCTGGAATAGCAAAATCTATGTCGATGAAGTGGAAACAGTAATTATATTCAATATAAAAATGAATTCCTCTTGCATTTTTAATGGTTTACATGTCTTCATTAATTGTGGCTTCAAAAGCATCTTCACAAGTGGCCTATATATAATACAGTCCTCTTTAAGCTCTTCTATTTGTGCGATTAACAATTTTTTTTTAAAGCTTATCCAAGCATACCTGAGCCAAGTTCTTGATGTCTGCTTTTGGTCTTAACTGAAATTTGCTCAAGCTCAAGATAGAGCTGTCCTGATGTCTACATTATTAGCAGTAATATATCAATAGGTGTTGACTGGGGTAGATTTGAACTGCAGACAGCAAACCTTTCTATTGATACAAAAATCACTACTTTTCTCATAGAATCATAGTCCCAGGTCACACAGATGCACTTGAGAGATGGGGGGCTAGGGGAGGGCAGCGTGTGTGTCTGTGTGAGAGTGTGTGTGGTTATCGCTCTTGACCACTTCCCAGCGCTCTTTGTGTTTTGCATTCTACACTGGGTATCTCAGCAGAACTTTTACTTGTAAATCAGGGTACTGTTTCGCCATTCTTGGTAGTATGACAACCGTTCAGGTGCAAGAAGTGTCTTCTGTTTATAAGGGCTGAGCGTTTATGAGATTTCAAACATTTCAGTAAACGCTTATTCAGATATGCCTGCTGGAGGAGTGGCAGTCTTAGTGTGGTCAACCTGCTCCTGGAAGGCTGGTGGCCTTAGTAAATGCTCTGTCCATTCTCCTCTTTGTACCTCAGGCTGCCTCTTTTTAGTTGGCAGTGAAACAGACGTTCTCTCCTGCAGCCCGCATCCTCCATGGTACCGACTAACGCAGGTCCCAAGAGTCAGAAAGTGCTACAGAAGAAGTTATGCGCTTAGAAATACCCTCAGGCACTCCCCACTGGCTCTGCCCAGCCCATGCGCACAAGCAGGTTGACAAGACTGTGTGTTTCTCACGGGGCAGCTTCCCAGCAGTACTGTGCTCAGCTCTGGGGAGAACTCGAGGAACCTTCCTTCTTAACTTGCCACAGGCCACTTATTCCGCCTGTGGCCGCAGATTCAGGCCCACAAATGGATGGCATTGAGGATGGGTTCAGGGGGCTAACCGTGTTTCATAATCGAAGCCCTAAAGCCCCTCATCTAGCTAGGGGTGCCACTTCTTACCTTCGTGGTGGAAATACCAGCTAACGCTTCATTACATGCTGTAGCGATCACTCTTATACCAACACTCCCCCCCCACACCCACCTCCACGAACACAGCTGGCAGTGAATTCCTACATAAATTAACACACACACACATACACAGAAATCCCACTGAATGTGATAGCTCATTTGCTGTTGTTCTGTATCCTTTGCAATGGAAGGAAGGGGTGAGGGGTGAGGATGGGGAATATGGGTCAGCCTCGGCTCACAAGCATCATCGCTTCGGCCATTACAATTTTTCAAACACCAGAGATGGGCATGTAACCTGATCGGCCAACGACATTTGGGAAGATGTGGCTGGTGACTTGTGAGTAGGTCTCCCGGAAGCCTCCTTTTATCTCTTTCCTTCTCCCCTCTGTATGTGGACAAGAAAACCCATAGCCCTAGTTGGGGCCTGGCAGCCATCCTATGCCTGTGAGAAAGGAAGTGGGGCAGGGAAGTGACAAGGACATGCGTCCTGGATGAGATTATTGAGTCCTTGAATCAACCCAACCCCAAAGCCTACCCTGCCTTAAATAATCAATCCACATCAGTGGTTCAAGGTGGGATTTTCTACTGAGCCCAAACATGCCCTAACCAACATGTCACATGGTCAGTGCAAAGCAGTTGTTCTTTCTGAAGGCACAGAAGCATGGGTAAGCGTGGCAGAGACTTCTCTTAAAAAGCAAAAGTACAATTTCCGTATGAATTTCAAATGGAAAAGGCAGCCTTAATTACAGTATTCACCAGAGAATCAAAGTACAACTGTGACGCTGCGAATTCTCCAGAGTAGATCTGCAGCCACAGGCTGAGCACGCGAAAGCAGATGCAATGAAGAGAAATCAGGGCATTTACCTGCAAACAGTGCAATGTTGGCATGTTTGGCATCATAAGGGCATCTGGCCATTCCACTAAATTCATCCCCAAAAGGTTCCAAAGTATCCATCTGAATGAAATAACAGGACTCAATTAGGAACAACAAGCAACAGTATTAGTAGCAACTGATACTTACAAGGCACTTAACATGGTAGGGACTTCATGTGCATGGTACAGATAATCCTCTAATACCCTCTGAGGTAAGTCTTTTGGTTCCAGGTGAGGAAGCTGAGGTTTAGAGAGGTAAGTCACTTGACCAAGATTTTACAGTTAGGAGACTGAAATTCAGTCTTGTCTACTTGACTCTGAACCATTACAATGAAGAGATTCCCGTATCCTCTTGAGATGCTCAAGAAGTAAGCAACTTCTCCTTGGACAAAAAATTTCTGAGGCAGTCACCAGGAGAACTTAATTCCCCTCTCTCCTCTCCCCCTAAATTATCTGCTGAGTCATGAACTCTACAAAGAATGACCTCAGTTTGGGTTTTGCTTTGCCTGAGGAGTCCTGTCTCTGTGGGTTAAATCCTAGGAGAAGACGCTGGAATTCTTCTCGGGTTCTCTGGTAGAACAGCATGGCATCAGCAAAGGTGCAAAAACGTGGCTGCAAGCAGAGCTCAGCTGGCCTTTGCACCTGCTTCAGAAATGGCGACCCGGCTTCAGGCTGTGGAGACGAGGAAGAGAGGCCCAGAAGCTGAGAGGCTCCTACAGGCCACAGGCAGGAAGGAGTGGGGCTGCTCTTTGACTTCCATCTCCTAGTGCCCAACCTGGGCCATGTTCGTGTGCGCTCAAGGTATTACTGGCCTGCCTGTGAGCGTCATTTGGTCATCTTAGTATATTAAACAAACAAACAAACAAACAAAACTAGCCCTATTTTAAAACAGGGAGATTGTCTATGAAAAACCTGGATTTCTTGCTTCTTTGGAACAGGTGGAAAGGTCAGTTCAGGCCCTTCTTACGCAGGGGGCAGCAAGCTACAGCTGAGTAACAGCCACCCCTGCCCTTTTCTTCAAACATGTATGAGGTGTCCGGCACCATGGCCCCTTCACCCACAGAATGTGTCGACATCCTGCTTGCTTCACTCCTGCAAGTTACCTGCCCGGTTCTGCAGGCGTTTACAGGTGTGGCAAAGCCTCACTAGCTGTTCACCAAATTCCACTTCCCTTTCCAGCGTAGCACACTAAACCGCATTTCCCTTCCTCCCGTGCAGTCAGGTGCGCTCACGTGACTGAGCTCTGGCCAATGGAGTGTGAGTGTGGGGCTCTGCACCACTTCTAGGTCTTGCCCCTGAAAACCTTCCAGGGTCCTCCACTCTTAGTTTTTCCACATTCTTTCCCTGGGTACAGAGGACCCAGTGGAGAATCCCAAGATCCTAGGACATGGCAGATGTATGAGCAGGATGGAGCCTGGCCTGAATAACCTCCTCTAAAACAAAGCCTTTCTCGCTGAGCCACACTTGACTGTGATGTGAGCAGGAAATGACCCTCTGTGGATCAGCCACTAACACTGGTCAGTGGTTGGCCTACCTGGACCAGTGATTCAGGGGATGGTACTGCATGGTCTTCTTCCTCACACCATGGCATCTTCCTAGCATTTAGACCCCAGCACCACAGAGTGCATACAGTGCTCTCCTCCACATTAATAACGTTCTGCCCCCTACTGTAGTTCACTCTTCTTTATGGTGTTACAGTATTTGTTCATCATCTGGCAGTCGCATGATTTGACTATATATATGAAAACTGAAAGAAGATAAACCTAAGACAGCACTGGTGCTGACGGAGGATCTGCATTTAGCACTAAATCCCCGGGGCCTTAGATCAGAGGACTTGGAGCTGCTGCCCTGGAGGAAAGAGCAAGGTTCTTACTGAGCAGCCGCTGGTGTCATCCAACCACGTGCGCCTGTTGCTCTAAACCCACAGAAATCCTTTCAGTGATATGACAGGTCCCTTCTACGTGTAACTACTTTGAGATATCCCCTATCGAAGCCATCCTGTTTGTTTAAACTGTAGCTGAGAATCAACATAAAGCAGTTGTGTTACAAAGATATTTTTAGGGGAAAGATGTTCAGGTCAGATATCCTTTAAAGCAAATGCACTCTTCCCCCAGCACATTTTTATGAAAGTCTTTTCCTAATATTTTATCCTTATAGGAGCTTCCTGTGGAACTGTGACAGACTTTGCCGTCTGTGGCAAGTGTTCAAAGTGGTGCTTAGTACACGATGGTGCGGTGGAAATGCCTTTATCCCCAGCAGTGCATGCTGTAATCCTGGCCATGGGGGAAACTGTAATATATACAAGGGGGATATATATATTTTTAAATGTGCCTGCCCCTAAAAGAGTGGCTGTAACTATAGCTATAACATACATGGGCAGGAAGCACTGAAGAATTAATGTAATGGTTTGTGAACTTGGAAAGGTCCAGAGACCAAACAATGCCATGGTGAAATCCTCTTGCCATAAAGTAAGGGCTAATCCTTGTAGTAGTCATCAAATCTCAGACTTACCAGCAGCCCCTGGGAAACTGAATCACTATAGAGTGCAGATAATTATACGAAGAACCTGACTTTTGCAGAAGTTAAAGAGGTTTAGAGAACAGGAAGGGAAAGGTATGGAGTTAGTTTTAGATTTATAGCGGGCAGCCTTCTGAGTTCTTCCCCAGATAATCTTATTTGGGCCTCTAATCTTTCTAATACATTTAGCTTACTTCTGTTATAAAAATTGTGTAAATCAGGGCACAGTGCAGTGGCAGAGACCAGAAATATGTCACCTTCTGCTTCCAGTGAGTTCAATCAACCTGATGCATCTGTGCTCTGAGACTTGGGTTTTCCAGTGGAAGACTGGTCATTGTTTCTGCTTTGACCCTTTGGTCCTGATCTGTTGGTAAAAAGCACTTAAGAGAGGGGCTCTCCATTCTCCCTGCAGCCAAATACATTATGTCTATGTCCTTGGCAAAGTCCCCCTGTGCCCTGAGTCTAAAAACGCTTTTCTGAGCAACGCCAAGAGTTCTCACTACTGCTCGCCATGCTAGGCATGTAGACAGGACTGTGTGGGGAGAACATCCTGTCTGTGTTCTTCAGAGGCCCAGGCTCCTGGAACACGTGTCAGCAGGTGTGGCCAGAACAAGGGAGAGGTGAAGGCATCACGCAGAGGTGAAGCATCCTGGGGAACAGAACACGTGTAGGAAGAAATGAGCCGGACCATGGGCAGCCTGTGTATCACAGTGCCAAGCAAACCTGTAATTTGTCATAAAAGATAGCTTTCCAGCTAGGGAATTTGTTAGGATTTGTTAGAAGCATTCATCTTAATGAGTCCTAAACAATGACAAACAGGGATGGAATATTAAATGGTGGGATGAAAGTCAGAGTTCCATTGGGCCATCACTGGCTCAAAGTTTGACAGGCATGGCCGCCTCTGTTACAACCTGAATTGGATCTTGTCATTATTTAAAATTTTGGTATCTGATGATAGTATTTTTTTGCATTAACTCAGATTTTACAAAATATCACTGAAAAGATCATTTCTCTTGATTGCTAAATTATTTTTTTGGTGCCTCTTGCATTTTGCATCTGAGGGGAGTGCCTCCCTTGCCTCCCCTGATCCTGGCCCTCCTGGTGCCCATCTCCAAACAAGATGGAAGATGAGCACGCGGGAAAACGGTCCCTCCCTCCGACGTCTGCGCTAAGACAGAGTCTTTTACAACCATCAGACCGAGGCTGTCCAGCCGTCTGGTCCTGATGTCGGCCCCTCATTTCGCTTCTCATTCTTCACACCCCTAATTTCACTTTAGGCTGGTGAAACCCAGATCTAGACATCGTTCCATGTCTCTCTCTCTAAACCAAGGCTTACCATCCATTTCCTTGTTGGGGATCTCTGTTCACATCCTGCACGCTTTGCCATCCACAGTGCTTGGCACACTCATAATGTGCGAACCTGGACCCCCACCCTCTCACAACCCTCTCAGCCACACTGCTCTTCCTTTATTCCCCATCTGAACTGCTGGCCGCCCCACCCACCAGGAGAGAGCCTGGCAGTCAGTCGTTGGTAAGTCCTTGCCCTCCTTATCTTGTGTGGTTCATGAATTATTAAGTCCTCTTGGTGTTGCTCACTCAGGTATTTCCCAAATCTCTTCTCTGCCCGCATCCCAGGGGCCACCTGCCTCTATAGTCTCTTTGTTCTTGTCACTTGTCACAGCTCAGCAGACCGTCTCTCACTCCGTGCCTTTGTTCGTGCTGTTTCCCTACCTGGGATGCCCTTCTCCCTCCATTTGGTAACGTCCCCCTCTTCTTTGAGACCAGGGGTGAGCTTTATCTCGTTCACCCCTTACCCCACAAAAACTAATTGAGCTTGTGATTGGAAGCACTCTGTCAGGTGTGGGCGGTCCCCTGCGTGGTCCCTGTGCTCACAGAGCTAGGGTCTCTTCTGGGCCGGGGTGTTCGCAGCCCAGAAGAACAGCAGCGGGAGGGAACGCGTGCAGGGGGGGTCCTCTCCCCCCTTCTGGCACCCTTCCCCGACTCCTCGTCTCAGGCCAACGTCAGCACTTTTCTGTTGCGCTCCCGTCGTGCTCTGCGTCATGTCGCGTGGCAGCCGACCCACACAGCTGTGCTGCTCTCCCCAGCCTGGCTTCCCAAGGGATGGAGGCCTCCTACCTGTCCTTACCATGTCAGTGCCTGGTCATAGGAGGAACCGGATACGTGTTTGCAGAACGGAGGGCTGTCGCAGAGAGAAGGGACAAGGAGAGCTAAAGGTTTGGAGCCAGGACCTTAGATCATGGCCGCCTCTGCTCCTTCCACAGTGCCTCCATCAGCTGTGCCAGAACTAACTAGATTTATTAATGCTTTGAGAGTTAACTGCTTTTCCTTGTCTGAAGGCCAGGGTAGGTAAGGCCATTGTCAAGTAAGCCGAGTGCTAAATGGATGTAAATTCCTGTGTTCTTGAAACATTTTACCTAGAGGAAGGTCTACGGTTTCCAACGGCATGCTTTCGAGATACCTTTTAAAATAGGACTCATTCACAAGATCAGAGTGTTTTTGTGCTCAGAGAGGAGGTGGTGGGGGGAGGGAGAAAAAGAAAGGGAGCCAGAGGAAATCCGCCTGGTCTGTGTGGTACGCACACTGGCCTCCTGGACAATAGAGAACAGGGCCTTAGAGAAGCGAACTTTGCTGGGCAGGCTCTTTAAAGACGCGTCCGTCAATCCTGAACAAACAGGAAGCTTGGCAGCCTGCTCAGGATCGCTCATGTGGAGCAAAACATTAAGTCGAACGTTCGAGAGGAACCCAGGTGGTGCTGAATGAACCCTCTTAGGCGGCTGCAGACACAACCCTGGTAAATGATGAAATACCTCTGGGCTGTGTGGCTCCGAAGGACAAAACAGCATTTACCTTATAGTTTCTGCAGGAGGGGTTGAAGGCATTAGTTCCACAGACAAACAAGGTATCATCATTTTTCTTGAGAAGAACCTTAATAAAGTTGTGACACTCATCCTGAAAAAGAATTCAGACTCTTGGTGACTCTGGTGCATTCAATACAGAGACCCATTCTTCACTGTGGACCATGATCCGCTGACAGCACGGTTAAAATGAAGGTGGCTGAGGAGCCTCCCCCCGTGCAGAGTTCGAGCTCCTCCCGATGTTCAGCCCACGATGTGGACAACAACCATTGCTTTTTCAACAGTAAATAAGAGCATGGCATAGAGGGGAAGTGTGTGTTTATGTTACAAGAGGAAAGCAGGCCTGGAAGTTCCAAACTCCCATCATACTAATTTTAACGCCAGATGCTCCGGGATCCCTTGATATGCAAGGTTCCTGGCTGAAGTGTGTTTTTATGTTGTTCTCTGACCAAAGGCACAGACCCCCATGTGTCTGGGGCAGCCTTCTTGAGCTCTTCTGCAGACTCCCTGAGGGCTCTGGGCTGCGAGGTGGGCTCCTGACGAGGGCACTTAGAGAGGTCGGGGTAGCCAGCTTTGTGTCCATAATCCCTAAGGCCCCTAAATAGTTCATGATGCAGCCCTCGCAGCTGTTGTAATGTTTCATCACATTAAAAGCAAAGTATTTTTGCAAATTAAAGCCTTCAATACGTTGATGGAAGAAGCAATTACTGGGGGAAAAGGGACTAGCGTGATCCTGTCTACGGCTGGAGATAACGGTCAAAAACTTAACCCAGAGTGGCAGCTGCAGGAGAAATGAAAATTACCTACCTTATGTTTTCCCTTCATTCTGCATGTGTCTACATCAGCCTGTCTAGATTTCCATGTCAGTTTCTGCAGGGATCAAGAAAGAAATCAATTAGAGCCCAGAGGTTGCTGCATTTGATTTTTAGAAGTAAGAGTTCCCTGGGGGAGACTAGAGGCTGAACGTATATTTATTGAAAGCTTTCCGCACCCTTTCTCCATGATTAATTCACCAGAACAACGAAAGATTAGAGTTGGGAATGCTCATTTAATTTTGAGCTCATATCTATTCATTAAACTACAAAATGATCTCCTTCTCTTTGAGATAAAGATGAAGGAGAAAGGAAAGAAGAATAAACAACAGTGTGGAAATTTCACAGAAAATACCCAAATTAACTTGCTAAATTATGCTTATTTTGATAAAACACGTTTCCTTGCCCTTTCCTTTCCGTTGATAAATCAGTTTTCATAAAGCGGGCTTTTTCCTTAAAATATGGAAGTCATTTTCTTAAATATAAAGGGGACATTCACTTTAGGTGGACAAAGATTTAATTCAGGTTACACTCCTCATAAATTCATGGACTGAAGGGATCATCTACTTCTGTAGCAGATTTTATTAACTAAAATACCTCCATGTGGAGTTATAGGGGAAGCTTAGGTTATATTTTATGTCTGTCTGAAATGGATAATGATCAAATTCCTGGACCATAACAGTCAGCTCAAGCTTAATACTGCAAGACATGGAAGCACAACAGTGAAACAATTGTGCAACAGAATTTTACAGATGAAAACTGATAGTTTCCTGGACAAGCATCCAATATTTTACTAAAGGAATTTAGGAATTACCTAAAACTCTATAAAGTGTATGTGCACACATAATTGATGAATTCAATAGGAAGTATGTAACTGTTTCTGACTATGTGTTAAGCCCCAACGTACCCCCAAATAAGGATCTCACAAAATGTCCCAAATTATTATTGGCCATATCATCTCAATCAGTGCATTTAAAATACATAGTCTCTTCAAGAACTATCCTAAGTTTATTTCAGAAAGATGGTTTTAAAACTACTTACTTTGCTACAGTAAATTTCTTCTGTGTGTGAGGTGTCTATATCAACAGTATAAATATGGTCCCTATAAACAAAGAAAAATGAATACATTGTCAAGCACGAGAGTCAAGACAGTCCATTTTCTCCTGAGTACGTGTCTCATTCAAAGCAGATAAATCCACACCCATGTTATTAAAAAACCAGACATCCACGTGCAAGAAAAAGGGAAGCGTTCAGCCTGCAAGAGACACCTTGGGGTCACACTCAGCACTTTCTGACAAGTCGTGGCATCCTGCTGCAAGGGACATCTTTTATGCAAACTTTTTCCTAGTCTCCCTCATACTGAACGGAACTCTAACTTGTACGTATGTAGTTAAATGGGCCCCCCAGCAGGAACATGGATGGTTCACAAGCCCTTTCAGTACCTTCAAATCCATGGACCAAGCACTTGGTATTCACAGACCACAGTTGTTCATCAAGAGAGCTAACAAAAAGCTCATCTCCATCTCTTTTTAGAAAACATACTTGCAGCCTTAGCTTTGATGATTTGATTGACAAGATGGAAGATGATAAAAGTAAAATTGTTTCCAGAAGCCAGTCTTTTTTTTCACACAGTGATGGTCAATTAAGGTCTAAAATGTACTTGAGCTGAGGTTTACATTTCTTGCTTCTGTTCACCTTCCTGTTTTGCTGAGAATTTAGTTGTCTTTATGACTGGCTGCCAATCTCCCCTTGGAAGGGGAGAAACAGAATCAGCAGCTCAGGTGTGGGGCTATATTTAAACATCCCCTTCTGTGTGAGCTGAGCACAAGGGTGTTTTTGTCTGGAATTCAGAAGAAAGAAAAGAAAAGAACTCCGCTCAACTGGGGAAATGGGGGGCTACTGAGGGGAAAGCAAAACAGCTCATTTTCCCTTGAAATAACATTGACTTTTTCTAAAACGCAGGAAGTCCTGGGGCTGGAAAATTACCCACAGCTTTAAACCAAGACCTCAAGGCTCCCATACAGACTTTCAAGCCCCCTCATTACTTGAAAGAAAGGGAGAGGGGAGAAGAAAAAAAAGCGAAGAAAGAAAGGAAGTATCTGCTGTCAGGATTCACTTCAATTTTTTCCCCCCAGTTCTTTGGAAATCTGTTTGCTGTTGCTTTTGGGGAAAGTACAACAGAGAAAAACAGAAATAAAAACAGGCTCTCTCATGTGAAAATGAAAGGAGGGAGCAAGGCGGTTGGCCCACGAAATTCCCCTGCCTGCTCCTGAAGTGTGAGGGAGTGTGTGCGTGTGCGTGTGCACACGTGTAAGGGTGGTGAGGGTAGAAGGGGAGCTTGTTTTGTGAATTGCTGGATTGGGAAGTTCTTTAAACTTCAGTAGGGTGCCAGCGTCACGCTGCCCTTCAATTCCAAGGCAGTTTTACGGCCTTCCTTTATTTCTTCTGGCTTTATTGGCGGTGCTGCGGGTCAGGGTCATTACTGGGATGGAATTGCCTATTACTTTGGTACCAGGTTTGAGATGACTCGAGGTTCTTCCCTGCCCCGCCTCCCCTCAAAACTCGAAGCAGGAGCTGAATCTATGAATTGTAAATTAACAGCTGATTAACATGCGTTGGCAGTGCTTCAGAGAGCTCTTGGATGGCCCCCTTTTGGCATGGCCTGTTTATGTTAATTAGCAGTTCAGAGATTAAACAACAAAAAAAGAAGAATTTACAAAATGGATAATAATAAGGCAGAACTGAAAGGGGTCCTGGCCATCAGGCTTCACTCAGTCCCTGGGTTCGGGACGGGACCTGGCTTCTGATGACTGACACCAATTGTCTGGAAGGACTGGGGAGCTTTTGGAAAACAAGACTCTGTGAATGAACTCTCCTTCTGGACAATGGCAATCTTTTTCAGCATCCAAGAGATCGCACTGCCCCGTGAACAGAACGATGCCTTATGCTAAACCACAGCCCAGGGTCATGGGTTATTCCCAACCCCCTGTGTGTGCATCCCAGTGTTCCTGCGCTGCTCTTAGTGAATTAAGTTATCTGAACGCAAGCTGACTTAATCCTAGAACTCCCTCTTCCCCGCTCCAGTGAGCACCCCTGAACTGTGTTGCCATGGCTTGAGTCTGGGGAGAGGATTTAACTTTAAATCGTGTTACCTACTGCTTAGGAACACGGATCTCTCGGGGCAGTGCCAGGAAATGTGACATTAAAGGGAGAGGAGAGACCCTAAATACGGTGACCACAGGAATACTTGAAGAATTTCTCCAAGACTGTGTATTGAAGGGAAGTGGCTGCATGCAGAGTGAATACCAACATGTCAGTGCCAGGGTGTTACCAATGTGACCTTTAACTAAAGGTGGTTCTGTTTGACAGTCTTAAAAAAGTGAATGTGTTTCTCCTTTTTTCCCCTCCTGTTCCTTCTTTCTCCCTTTCCTGTAGGGAGTTAGGATAAGACTGTCTTGGTTTTAACAGGCTGTAACAATGGTTACTTTTAAGTTTGCACAGCACCTTGCTCCTAAGTCAGGTGCCACCTCGGGCGTGTAGCTCACAGCCATGTTAATTCATCGGGCCCACTGGCAGTCTGTTACACCAGTTCTTTTCCCTTAGAGACTCAATTGTAAAGTGAACAATTCATAGAAGATTATTGAGTTAAGCTATTTCTCACAGATGCAATGTTTAATCATTTGTTTTGACCAGCCTTTAGCTAATTGGGTACAAATGTAATCTTCCAGCCCTGCTACGTTTAGGAAACTAAACATGGTATTTAAGAAGGCGCTGATACCCTACCAGAAAGGTGGCCACTGAGGACCTCAGTGCCGGGCTTTTGAATGAATACCCACAATGGCTCTGGTCTTGGGCAGCAGCTATGAGACGGTTATTACCAGGACAGGTGATACCACTCCTACTGCTCAGTGGGCTGCACGGCACAGGGAGTGGTGACCCGGACTCCCAAGCAAGACTGTTCCAGCTTAAATCCTGCCTCTGTCATTTTGACCCAGTCATTTCCCCCCTTTGCACCTTGGTTTCCTCCTATAAGACACACAGATAATAATAGCTCTGTCTCGTAGGGTTTTCTCCCAGGATTGAATGAATTAACATTTATAAAGAACTTACAACTATATTTGCAATTTATATAGCACATTCAGCCAGTATGTACTATATAAGTATTTGTGAAGTAAAATTTGTTAAAAAGTGCTTTGGCATGGCTTCTTGTGACCAACTGTGTGGTGCTCGCAAGATGTTTTAATCTAGCTGGTGGTTTTTTACTTTATGTTGATAGCTTGTATTTTCAGAGCATCTAAATTGTGTTGAAGGAATCCAGCACTGTTGTTTTTTGCCTGTTCTTTACCTATGTTCACAGCCAGACAAACACTACAAACATAATGATTAATCAGCCTAGATCCAGACAAGACCACAATGGAACCCCATAAGATAGTGATCTTTGTTGCTGTTCATTTGGAAATATTCTGAATGAGCTCTACACTCACCCTAACAGGGGATCATATCTATTTAGAATCCCAAGGGACTTCATTAAAATAATCTAATCTAGTTCCTCATTTAACAGAGGACTTTTATGGCCAGAGAGGTTGTGGTCCAGGTAAATTAAGAGAAGAGTTAAGCGCCTAAATCCATGTGATCCCTGTTGAGGCAGGATTCTTACCACACCATTTAGCCATAAGGCAGGGCCTTTTTAAATGACATTTCCCCACTGGGTGAGTATTAATTCTTAACTAGAGTCAAATCAGAAACTTCTAAAATGGGTGCTATTGCCATCCTGCTAAAGTAATGATATATACTATGTATTAACTACAGAAATACAAGTTCAATATACACACATTCAACTTAATTTGATACATGTTTACACATTCACCATAGTTTAACAAGTATCAAGGAGAAAAGCAATTTGTGTGTTTGAGTAAATATTTGTGTATATATATACACACAGTGTTCAAGATAAGTAGTGGATTATTTGCGTCTCAGCTCCAAAATACGCAATTACTTCTACTCAGGTCCACATAATAAACGGACACAGAAGATCTTGAAAGAATGATTGCTTGACAAACGAAAGTACCCTGTAAATGAAATAGCACTTCGGGAGCAGTGATCTTTAAGTGATGCACTGCGGGTCCACTGAGGCCTTAAGTAGGTACTCACCGAGCAGCAATGTAGAGGGTTCTGTTCATGATCAGAATCATCTGGATGTCCAGCCTGTGCCTCTGCGTGGTGTTCCGTCCTGGCTTGTGGCCCACAAACACCGGATACTGTTTTGTATCTGTTGGAAAGAGATGGGGGCAAGAGAGGGAAACGGAAATCAAGCCAATTATTGCCAGGACAGGGAGAGGAGGGGGGCCGACCACAAAACAAAACCAGAATTAAGTGAGACCATGCCACCATCTTCCATCCCCACTGAGTCTGCTGTTTTAGGAAAGGCTGTGATCAAAGAGTGCTCTCTAATGATCAAGTTCCAGTCTCATTTCCGGGTGCTCATACGCCTGAACTTATATTCCTAAGTGTCATCATTTCTGACTTGTCCCTCTTTCTGGGGGTGAAACTTGCAAGGGAACCCTTTACATGAAGGTTCTCTTTTCTTCCACAGTTTTCTTTTCATCTTCTTTAGAGTGCTAAGCCTGAGGGGCAGTCTGCCAAAGATCTTGTCTCGGGGCAGAACTGTTTCAAAGCAGCCTTCCCATCAATCACCACAAAGGCAATGTGGTCTGGAGGCAAGAGCCCTCGTCCAGGAGCCAGAAGGAAAATGCAGTGTCCACAGGCGCCCAGTTGGAATAATCTGCTATTGAAGGCGGCCCCACTAGGTTGGTTGGCATTCTAGGAACTGTGGGAAGTTCGCTCTTGAGTTAAGCAGTTTGGCTGATCTCACAGAAACAGGGGCTTTGACAGGACAGGGTCAAACTGAGTGTAGCCAGTCGGGTGATCGGGAATGTTCCCTGACCTGGAGAGTCAGTGGGCATACTTCTCCTCTGCTGCAGTTCTTCTTAGCTGAGAGGGGCAATTCGTAATAATATCTGACCTTTGGAAATACCTACATTTCAAAAATCTCTCTGCCTTTAAACCTACAACCTCTAGAGCACGGGTAATCCTCCAGAGAAACTAGGGAAGAAAGGAAGATGAGTTGCATCTGAAAGGCAGTTTTTTCGGAGGTGAAGGGGGTGTAAATAATGACTTGAAATCCATGCACAGATTTACGCTCAGACACCTGCACTTTAAATCCCTGTAGTATCTGAGCAGGGCTCACAGTGGGTGTCTTCTGAGAGCCTCGGGGTACCTCACTCACAGTTAAGCTTGGTATGGGGTTATTGTGTACTTTCCCCTCCACTGCTTGAAATTTCATTTCCCCAGTCATCAAGGAGGTTGCTAAAACAATCATGTCTCTCTGCTACTATCAAGGATTTGAGTGACTATCGAAGCACAGTTTCCTGCAGCACGTGGGCTGGGGTCTCTTCCGTGCAGGGGCACCAAAGGCGGAAGAATACCTATCACAAATGCAGATAAAGAAATGCTTATTAAGGTTTGGTACCTTGAGTTAGGCAGACTCTGCCACGTCCCGAGTGATGACCCTGACCTCCAGTTTGGCCCTTAGTCATACCCTGACTTTTGTTCTCAGACGTGTCAAGGCCGGCTACATCAGCTACCTGTAAAACTACTTCCTTTCACAACCCAGACCGTCCAGCAGAAAGCTGCATACTGATGGATCTCTTTAGTATCCTATGTTAATGTTAAAACACCTTTTTTATGGTTTATTCAGTGTTTGGGAATAATTACTGTGAAGATAAATATTTGGGTAAAAAATGCTTTTCCCTTTACTGTGATAAAATATTTTGTCTTTTGGAGAGAAGGAAAAAAAGCAGTAAGTTGTCTGTTTCATCCCACACGCAGGTAGAACTTTCCTCTTTTGAGGAGTCAACTGAATTGTTAATCATGTTGCTTTCTCCCCTTGACAATGAAGCAGAGAGCAAAAGAAAGTTACGAACTGTTAATATGAGTCCACTGTGAATTCAGAAATCACTTTATCCAAGTCTCGCAGTGATATAACTAAGTCTAAAAATGAGTTAATTTTTGTCCCTAAAGTACTCCGAAACAGTCTTCTTATTTTCTCTTCTTACCTCGTAACAGTGCCTCTGTGTTAGTTACCTATGAAAATGTGCGGTACTGGCCGCACCCCAGATGACAGCGATGCCTTCCACAGCTGGTTTCCAGGCAGATCACAGCCTCCGTGCAGTAACTGAGACTGCATCGGAGGTAGACTCTAATTAAAGTGACTGGCAAGTCTCCTATTTTATTAAATTCTCAACTTTTACGTTCTGCTGGTTGATGCAGGCTGAAGCGCCTGCCGAGGGAGAGTCAGAGTGAGACGGTGGGTACTTACAGTTGCCATGCGAAATACTGATTGGCTCAGAATCTTCTGGGAAGCCAGCCCCAGCGAAGTGTAGCAGTGTGAAATATAGCAGCAAGGCTTCTGACCTCATAGTAGTTCAGCGGGGGGACCTTATTTCTCTACTTCACCCTGCCGAAGAGCAAAGAAGAAATTTTTTTTTTTTGCAAGTCAGCTTTATTCAACTCCATAACATGAAATGGTATTGGAACTAAATTTCAGAGAAAAGGGGCCTCTGTTTCATATCTTTTCCACTGTGAATTCACTGATTATTGTGCTTTTTTGCGTCAGGACCCTGCATCCATTGCTGCACCTCCCATCCCTATGCCTCTGAGCCCTTGCAGGGCTCCTCCCAAACAAGTGACTCAGAGCCTCAGTTCTTTTGTCCTGAGCCATCAGCATTATGGGTGGCTCTGTCGCAGTTAGGAAATGGCATTCTCAAAGTTGTGGATGATTGAGAAAGGATTTTTTTTTTAAAGGCGGATACGGTTTTGTTTCTCAGCAGGTTTACAGCAGCATGCCAGCCCCAGACATGTTTTGTTCTGCCACCCCAGGATCTTTGAAAAATTTGAAGTCGTTGCCCAATATGGAAAAACTAGGAGGTTTCTAACCTCCTTTAGAGAAATCAGAATAACATACCGACCAAAAGAACTGTTCCCTTCAGGCACCATGGCCCAGTCCACCACACCTACACACACCCTCCACACACCCACACGAATGCCTGTAACTGGCTTGGTTTACTGATTTTCATTACCTGCTTGACCCCTTAGTTGAGACTTTTACTCCTAGTTTATATAATTCTACAGTAGTTCTGTGGTGACCTTAGACATAGATAAAATCACACACTCTGTGTTTAAAAGGAAAGAAATGGATCCTTTCAGACTCTGTGAAGAATATTATAGGGAGCATCTGAAACCACATCCTGAAATGGTGGTGTTGATTTTAAAAAATCATATCTCTGTGTATTTTAGTGTCAGATACTACCTTGCAGTGAAATAGTAGTGAATAAAAGTGCCAGATACACTGTTCTCCCCATCTGCATTTTCTTAAAGATGCTCTTTATGTGTAGAAAAATTCTCCTAAATCTTAGCAGTAAAATGCTCCCATGTGAGACTGCTGGCTCCCGTGAAAGAAGGCTCATAAGGCAGTGCATGTCGCATAATTCTCAGGCATATTTCACATAAGTGTTGATCCGCTGGGGAAATTAATGGAAAATGGGGATATCTTTTTATCTTAGTAAAGCCTTTGAAGTAGCCTGCCAAAGATTGTCTTTTTTGAACAGAGCTACTTCAGTTGTCCATCCATCATTTAAGATTTATATGTAATAAAGTCAAACTTAGAAACTTAGATGTCTGTGAACGTTAATTTGGCAAACAAACTGCTAACTTACGCTTTTTAGAACACACTTAATATTAGATACCTACGTCTCTCTCTTCTTCATGCCAAAAAAAGCATTAACAAGTCCCGAGTGTTGCATCGCAACTTGTAATTTCACAGACACAGCTGGGTCTTAATCATTTCTTCAATTGAAAAGTGCACGTTAATTAATTTGCTTTATCTCAAAAATCAAAGAGGGAGAGAGGTTGAGAGAAAAGCCTAAGCAATTCCGTATCTCCATCTCTGATGTATAGATTACAGTTAAACTCTAAGTAATTACTTGTTCACAAGGGGGGTCCATTACCAAGAGACATACACATGTATTTACAGACAGGTTAAGAGTACTATTCATTCATTTATTTGCTAGTTCCTCCTCTTCTAGAGAATCTAAACCCAAAGGAGAGAAGCCCTGAGTCTGCGTGTTGTGGCTCCTGTTCAGTGTAACATTAAAGAGGAAAAATCAATAACGAGTAAGGAAAACACAACCAGATCCAGTCAGAAGGAATACGGGGAAGAGGGAGCGGCAGGGTTTACCAAGGACTCAAGAGCAGTGTTACAGAATTATTCAGAAGCCCGTGGCCCCGGCGCACTCATGGCGCGAGGTGAAAGTGTCCAGTGGTACCAGCTAATCGCGGCCAGTCCACATGAACGCTTTTATAATTTTCTTCAGCTGAGGTTTTGATGTATTATTCCCTTCCTACACAACTTTGGGCTCTAGCCGTTGTAAATATGTGGACAATATATTATTTCCTTGTTGAAATGATTACTTTGTGGAGAGATCTCAATTCAATCACACTGTCATTTCCCATCCTGCAGAACACGGGCTAGGTCTCCCCCGAAGCCCACAGCGTACAGACCTGCACCAGCCCAGGAGAACAAAAACAAACAAGACCTTTCCACTGGATTTCAAAATCTTGAGTGAGCCGGGCTGCTGGGATGAGGTTGTTTAAGTGATTCTTGAAACTTTTTGTAAAGTGCTGCCCACACAGGGCATTTTTATAGGCATCTGCAGACATATGCTGACTTCCCTGTGACTTGTGCTCACAGACGCTAAATGACTGAGACGTAATCAGCTCCCCAGACAATTAGATAATGGGAGGGCTGTCAATCTGGGGATCCTAAACAAAAACATTTACTTCAAAAATAAGCTCATTATGCCTGAATTTTCCATCTAAGTTGTCTCAACCTTCCATTATTCTTAACCTGAAGAGAAATGGCCTTTGTAAAATACACGATTACTAAAAAGTGATGATCATACTCTCCCCCACCTACAAAGTCCATGGACAACCTTCAGAACAGGCAGGTGAGGTTCATGGGTGAAAAAGGCTCCCTAAAACAAGGGAGGGACTGTTTCCACCTGGAGGGGGCAGCCCCTGCTCGGCTTCAGCGTGCTGGCCGTGCGCACTGTTGGCCCACAAAGGCAGAGCTCTCATTGTTTGTTTTTCCTTAAGAAGCCAGAAATCTGGAGTTGTATGTTAAATCTCCTATTTTTCCTAAATGTTGGCAAACTAATTTAGTTTTCTTCTTCTCTGTGAGCCAGCTTTGGCCAAGTCCTGCCAGTTTGTGCGTCCAAGTAGAATGGTGTGGGGTCAGGAGTTGAGGAGTAGTGGGCAGAGCATTAGAACTAGTACTGGGGTAAGCATGAGCGATGCTCCGGCCGGGTGGGCTTGTCATGGCTTTCCAGTCCTAGTGGCTCTTCTGAAATTAACCTGATTAATCAGAAGTCAGGTGTGGCCATTTGTGACATCATTCTCTGACTTTACAGTCATTTCTAGTTCTAGTGAAATTCCCTTTGCTTCATACTTTTCTGATACAAATGACCTCTGTATGACAAGGGAATGGGCATAGATGGAGGCCCCAGTTATTGCTCATACACACAAATGAATCAACGTTGGTTGTTTTAAAGACCCATCTGGGCTGGTCCACGTACTGTCTACACATCCAGCTGCAGCAAATATCAGTGTCCTTGCCCTTGGACTTGGCTGTGGATATAGCTTGCATCTGATTTGGTCCAGCAGCAGCATCTTCCAGAATGTTGGTATCCAATGAACATTTTAATGCTAAGTGGTAATAACAGGGAAATAATTGATCTGGAAACTTTTAAGTACAAAATGCTTTTAATAACACTTTTTTTTAGCACAGGGAAATATACACAAAATGTTATGATAACTCACAGAGAAAAAAATGTGACAATGAGTGTGTATATGTCCATGAATGACTGAAAAATTGTGCTGAACACTGGAATTTGACTCAACATTGTAAAATGATTATAAATCAATAAAAAATGTTAAAAAAACCCACTTTTTTTCCCTATGAGGAAAATCATTCCCTACCATGTTTCTTTTTTTTTTTTAATTGAAGTATAGTTGATTTACAATGTTCTGTTTCTGGTGTGCAGCACAGTGATTCAGATATAGGTTTATCTATTTTTTTCATATTCTTTTTCATTATAGGTTATTACAAGCTATTGAATATAGTTCCCTGTGCTGTACAGTAGGACCTCGTTGTTTATTTTATATATAGTAGTTAGTATCTGCTAATCCCAAACTCCTAATTTACCCCTCCCCCTCTTACCTCCCTGGTAACCATTAGTTAGTTTCCTTTGTCTGTGGATTTGTTTCTCTTTTGTAAATAAGTTCATTTATGTCATTTTTTTAGATTCCACATATAAATGATATCATACTTATATTTATCTTTATTTATCTTTCTCTGACTTACTGCACTTAATATGATAATCTCTGGGTCCATCTATGTTGCTGCCAGTGGCATTATTTTATTATTTTTATGGCTAAGTAGTATTCCTTTATATATAAATACCAAATCTTCTTTATCCAGTCATCTGTCGATGGACATTTAGGTTTGTTTCCATATCTTGACTATTGTATATAGTGCTGCTGTGAGCATTGGGGTGCATGTATCTTTTTGAATTAGAGTTTCCTGTGGATATATGCCCAGGAGTGGCATTGCTGGATCATAGCTACCATGTTTCTTTTTAAAAGCACCTTTTCTTCTGACATGATAGGAAGTTTAATAGTTAATCATTTACTCACACTGTCATTAAAAAAAATGGAAGGGTGTGACCCTAGGAAGTCAAATAGCCTCAGTGGCTCCTGAAGGGTTATAAAATGTAAAGGCTTATGAAACTCCTCAGGGCTCTAAGATTGTACAATTCTAGGTGATTCTGCCCCAGTGAAGAAAGGTGTGGGTATGTGACTGTGATTAGGGAGGACAGTGCATGTAGTGCCCTGACCTGGGACACTTCAAGGCCATGGGCACCACCAGGAGGCGTGGGGCTGGGACAAGAGGAGTAGGATTGAGGCAGAGTGGGGTCTGGAGCGCCACACAGTGGGAGGGGCCAGCGGAAATGCAGCTGGGCCCTGGGGATGGTTGTGCCAGGCACCCTCTGAGATTCTCGCGGAGATGGGGCAGAGGAATTCTGTATGAACCAGGGCAAGTGTTCTTTCTGGAGAGAACAGAACTGATTCTCTCCCCTCTTTCCTGGTTGCCCCTAACTTGCACGAGGTTGGGAACTCAAGGGTCAGTCATTGTGTCAGCGCGGGTGCTGTGTGTGGGAACCAGAGGGGTAGGAGAGGCCCTCTTCACCGCTGCTCACTGGAGGACTGCACTGTGGAAAGTTCCTCACGTTGGAGCAAAGAAACCCCAGCCTGTGACGCTGCCCAGTTTCACAGTGAGGACAAAGTTCTAGTCCCATAAGTGGTTCTAACCTGGCCGAACAGACTGCTCTTGTTACCATTTAATCACACTTGGACTTTAGTCGGGTTTTACACTAAGGGTACCATTTTCATTTTTATTGCTCCATCCTTCTGAACTCATCATCTTTGTCTTTATGGTGTGACTGTCTTTAAAAATCTGAATCAAACCTGTTGTAAAGGCTTTTACACGGAATTTAATGATTGGTAATGATACCCGGAAGCAGCAGGAGCAGAGGGCACAAACCCGAGACTGAGCACCTCCGCTCCACGCACCGGCGGGGACCTCGGGTGAGATGCTGCAGGCCTCAGAGCCTCGGCGGCTTCGTCTTTACAGTGGGTAAAGCAGCATCTGAAGGTTGGTTGTGAGATAATGTGCAGAAGAATTGTAGCCCTCCATAAATGTTTGTTTATTCTTCAGCTGAGATACTAAAACTTGCCTTTTAATAGCTTTTCTTGGAATTCTTTAAATTCTCAGACTGCCAGCTGGGGTTCTCCCTCTTCAGTGGGAGAAGCAGCCCGCTCCTCTTTCTCCTTCCCGGTCCCTAAGCTTCCTGTCTCTGGAGGCGGGCATCTGGGAGAGGCAGGAGGGTCTGCCTCAGGATGGCACAGCTCACGCTGTGTGAATTGTAGCACTCACGCAAGTGCAGGGGCAGATACCGATGTGGAAAAACGGAGAAAGGGTGGGGTGGACGTGAAGGTTGACGGAGCACTTCTCTGTGTGACGTACACAGGCGTGTTATTTTACTGAAACGTCACAGCCATCCAGAGAGACAGGCCTTATTATCTCCATTGTGCACACAAGGAAACTGAGGCTCACGGAGGTTAAGTCACATGTCCAGGCGGTACAAAGTCAACAGTTACAGCCCATCGGCACAAAGGGAAAGTCAGGACGCAAAGCCAGAGCTGTGTGATGCCAAAGTTTATGTCCTTCTCAGCACGTCAAAGAAGGTGGAACAGAAGGAAGGTTAAAAAGAGAGAGAGGCAGTCATAAATGGAGACTGCACTTAAGATCATAGTTGAATATTGGTTGATGCATCTATGCTTACGTGGACAGACTGGCTGAAAGTCCCTAATGGCTTCAGTAATAAAAATCTATAAAAGGAGTGCACAGTCACTTGCAAACATGCAGGCATGCAAAAGCTCGTTCCACTTCATGGCCCTGTGATTGCAGGCTTAAGGTGAAAGAAAGATGCACGTGCTTCGTTAACCACAGTTTCAGGAGGAAGTGATTATCTCGTGACACCAGTGTGTTAAGTTGCACTATCTGCCTGCTTGCAGCCCCCTCAACAGTGATGTTTTAAAATCAATGCATCATAGAGAACAGTGCCTGTTATGAAGGGTAAAAGCAAAGCTGCCTGTTTCAACAGATCTGGACACCCCTCAGGTCTGAGTGAGCAGACGTTGGTGCAGAAAATCCAGCTTGCTGAACGCTGGAGACGTGCTTCACAGAGATCTGCACTGCTGATTATTCCCGCACCACGGGGACATTTCAAAAATTAAGGAGTGTTTAAATAGCAGGTGTCCTTCCCTGGCCTGGACAGCCCTGTTTCAAGGACTGCAGCGTTCAGAGGATGCTGCTGTCCACAGCGTGCCTGGCCGGACCACAGAAGAACACCTCCCAGATGGAGGTAGGGGCTAGCATGGGCCCATCGAGCCCTGTAGAAACATCTGCTGTATCCAGCCTTCAGGAACCACGTTGGCCACCTGTTCGGTGATAGTGCGTCAAGATACACGCTTTATGCAAAATGAGAAAAGCTCTAGACTGTTACCAAAAGCGTCTGATCTTTTTCTCCTCTTCTCAGCCATTACCAGAGACATAAAAGCTCCCATTTCAGAGGAAAGGGAAATGCCGCAGACCTAACTTCAACATATTTTGGAGAAGGATGATGGCATTCACTGGAGTATAATAATAAATATCGACTATGTAATAATAGATGTTCCATTTTAGATCTGAAACCACTGTCACAAAGGAGCAGCAAAAACAGCTGTGAATTCAGAAGTCCTTTTAGAAAAAAAACTTTTTTTTTGGAAAGTAGAGGTTGGTTGTAAACCTATGATCTTTTGCGAAGAGAAGGCAAGTCTTGTCTTTCAGGTGATTCTTTGTTCTGACAGTTTTCTTTCTACCAATGCTCTCCTCACCTCTAAATACATGCCTGAGACAATGCATTTAATGCACTTGGCTTGGATGTTTCAGATACAGCCTAATAACTCATTAGGGCTCTGCAGTTATGGTCATGATCTTAGCAATCTACACCGAAAATACTGTGGCAGACTACTTGGATCTCAAAAGGCTGCAGTGGTCCTAACCACATTTACCAATGTCACACCCCAGCTTTTTGCCATCTCTGTCTTTCTCAACTTTTGTAATATTGCTGAACTCAAGCACCTACTCCAGAGACAGAAACAAATGCCCCCTCTGTTTTACTGTTGGAGAAACTGAGGTCCCTCGTAGTGAGATCACTGGCTAGACGTGGAGCAGCTCAAAAGTGGCAAAGCTTATCATCCTTGAGGGCTCCTGACTCCACCACCAAGCTCTGTCCCTCCGTTATGCTGCTTTCAGAAAGGAAGCCAAGGCTCATTCATTTCTCCTTGGCCTGCTGCCTGATGTTCATTACTTCCATTGCTTAATTTCCCCCTTACAGATCCCCTGCTTTCCGCTGGGAGCCGGGCTGTGTGCTGGATGCTGAGACAGACAGGGAGGGAGAAAATAAATCCCCTTGTCCCCTGGGATCTTGTGGTGTATTAGATGGGCCTGACAGTTCCAGCTTATTGTCCAAAAATAGAACACAGAAATAATAATTTTTTCCAAAGAAATGAAAATTCTCTTGGGAAGAGCACTGTCTGGAGGGTGAAGGTGATGCAGAGGGATGCGGGTGGGATGCTCATCGGAGATCTCTTTCGGGAGAAAGCCCCGGCCGGTTGCGTGCTTGTTCGCTGTGGACCTGCGGGGTTAGAGGAGGCAGGTGAGAGGACCCTGCAGGTAGAAGGACCAGGTCTAGAGACAAGGCATTGGAATGCACAACTCCAGGCCGACGGACTTTCACGCACTCACAACTGGACCATGTCACTCTTTGCTTAAGGAATTTCAAATATTTGTCTAGAGTAATGGGTGGACTTTTTTCACGTCATCCAAGTTTGTTTTAAAGAATTGTAACCAAGAATAAAGATGGCATCCGATTACTTTTTCCTTCTAAGAATATGACAGAAGATGAAGAAGAAGGGAGGTGGGGGGTGGGGGGGGGGACTCTGAGGCCACAGCTGAGAATATGGGTATTTATTCTTTCTAGGTGCTGAGTATGTGAGTGATTTTCACATTACTCTCCCTGGTTTTCTCTACATTTGTAATTTCATTAAAAATGGAAGAGGGCAAAAATAACACGCCTAAATGGAAGGCACTTTCCCCCAGCCCTTAGGAAAATATTTGCACAGCGACTTTAAAGGGAACCAGCTAGAGATATTAGTGACTGAAGTTTTCCATGAACCTTTGTTAAAATCTTGAGCTGATTTAAATGGAAACAGAGCTCTTTGACAGGACGGCTCTCCCTAGTAATTTCTCCTTGGTTTGCTCTCAGCGTGGTGAACAGAAAAACGGAATCTCCCAGCTGCAACCCTCACCTTCCTTCCTGCCCTTCCCCCGGACTGGGATTGCTCAGGCTTAGGTGGCTGCAGGGATGGGATCTTCCCTGGTTTTGGGGTGGAAGTCAACTTCACACGTGCCTTGCAGAGAATTCAAAACAACCTGCAAGTCCCTCCTTTGAGCTCTGAAGAACAGCCCAAAATAACAATATCACCAGTCACAGATGATTCAGACTTTGACAGAGCCCTGCAAATACTTATTGCTTTTTCGGTGAAAAGTCTCAAGATGAGGAAGTGAAAAACATTTCCTTGAACTAAACTTTTGGAATCCGATTCTCTGATGTTGACTGCATGCCGTCTTTCATTATATTCCTTGTCTCTTTCAGTGAACTCTGATGCTCTCCCAGCACCTAGAAGCCAAAAAATAGAATGTAGGCTGGACTACAAGCTTCTTATTGTACATAGAGAGAGACAGAATACCATTGCAGGCTTGGCCCCATAACAGAGCATGATGCTGCGGACTGATGTCATCAGAATATCCACGTCCACAGTGGACTATCGGTGTGCTTCTCATGTCTAGACACATCCAGAACAGAAATGATGCGGACGCATTGCCTCTTAAATTTACAGAATTTTCTTAACATTCTTTGAGAAATTCATTTTATTTATTAAAAGGGGAAAAAAAAAGTCCTCTCTATGTCCCAATAAACCAATTGGAAACTACAAAGCCATACATTTAAACTTTTTTTAATTTATTATTGTGTTTAGTAGATACCACTACATTTTTCTGAAATTAACGATGTTTTTGTTGGCTCTGTTCATGTTCTTTACATATAAAAAGTGACTAATTAGGCTGGCTTGATTTAAGTAGAGCAGGTATCAGTTTGAACTGAGGTGGAGAGAGTGCCACTGACGAGCTGCCTCTTCCCAAATCAAGTCAGATCCAGCGATGACACTCCCTGAAGTGTTCGTTTGTTTTTAATGTGAAATCCTACCCTCAGAATTAATAACCATTTCCAAACATCCTGAAAACAAGCTTCCTTAAAGCCAATGAGAGTGTGTTCCAGGAAATGATGAGTTTATTTAAATGTCTCTACCACTGAGTGACTTGATTCCTCACACAGGTGACTTAAAGGTCACCATACAGAGACATTTAAGGGTCCTGTTCACCGAGATGGTGGTCGGCACCCAGATGAACCACTGATTTTGGTGGGAGCAGCTGTTTTTAAAAATTCCTCACTTCTCCTTGAGTTTAAAGAAAAACATACAAGTTGCTGTCTGAAATACAGGTACACAATCCCTTATTTGCAATTACAAAACAAAAAAAACCCTGAAAAATCAAGGATTTTTTTCCTACTCGTTTGGTGACAAACCTTGACCTAAACTGGCATGGCACCATTTATTGTCTTTATTTATCCTTCTTAGGATAAATATGTATACATTTCGCTGCAGTAACAGCCATGGGTTTAATGACTGGATGTCGCCCCCACTGGGAGATAGGTCCCGTGTTACTTTTCTAACATCTGAAAAATTTGAGTTCTGAAACACATCTGTTCCAAGGGTTTTAAAAAAGAGACTATGCAACTAGATTCCTTTGGCCCTGAGGGATCAGAAAACAGTGAAAAATGGGGGAAAAGGAGCTCCTTTAGGGCAGAATCCCTAACACAGGTTTTGCTAAACCCAGGAGTTCTCTAATTACCCCTCAGTGTATAGTGAGATTCTCATAGAATTAGAAAAAAAAAAAGTGATCTGGTTTCACCTGAAAACATGTATATCATATACTTCATTGCAAGAATAATTCGGAGATGAGGAACTGCTGACTGAGTCATCTAGTCTTAATTTCCTCTTTTCTGTGCTAGGGACAGGGTTCCGGGCTCCTGTCTACGTAAGGGACTGACAAGAACAGGCTTCCACAAAAAGAGTGATGCTCACAGAGCAGAGGTGACCTTGGTAGGGAGGGTCTCCAAGCCTTTGGTGTGTGAGCAGTGACGTCCAACAGTAGCAGGTGACCACCTCACCTGGCAGAGCAGCCCTTGCCTGGGTGATGGTTCCCCCCATCAGCCAGCCAACTGTAGCAGTTCAGCACTCCTTCCTTTTTCTGGGTTACATAGAGAGACTTCACAGGCTTTTTGTGCAGTTGGTGGTGGTTTCTCCAAGGGGATGTCTGTAATGTCTGCATCCTGTCATCTTTTCCCCCCAAGGAATGACCGTGGCAATGGCTTTCCCCTAGTGCTCATAATCAGAAGGAATTGTGGGCTGGCAGTATCGCTCGCAGCTTTGTTATATGTGCCCGCCTTTAATTTCCAAATACCTGGGAATTTCTTCCCATAGAGAACACCAGCAGGTTGAGGGATTTATTAATAAAATGAAGAATCTGAATTTCAAGAATATTTGGGCAGGACAACTGTTTTCTTGGGCAACAGGCTGGAGTGGCAGAGGAGGAAGGCACACTCTCTTCCATTCCTGTCTGAGGGGCTCTTCAGTCCCCCTCTTTCCTTCCTCTCAGAATGGACACAATGGTAATCACTTCTGATATTCTGGGATAAAATGGATGGAGGCACATGGTTAATAGCAGATAACCTGGACACAAGGTTAATCGCTGCTGTCCAAATTATCTGGAGGGAAAACAGCACGTGGACTTCGCCAATTAGCCTCTGAATCTAAAAATAAATAGATCAGTCAATCACAGATCCCATAATTAATAGCACAGCAGACAATCAGTATAATTACGATCTCTGGGAGAGAGACCAGAATCAGGGGGAAAAGTGAAATTATCCAATAAGCTTGAGCGTGACAGGCTGAAACCAAATTAAAGTGCTGAGGGTCAGACAAAAGGGATGTGCTGTATCTCTCGAAAGCGAGCGTATGAGCTGTGCCCAGCCCAGCAGACGTGCTGGGGTGGCCGGTCACCCCCATACGGCACCAGGAGCCCTGCGCACACAGGCTCACCTTTCCGGAGGGGAACGGAGGCTCTGGAAGTGCATAAATGGCTCTGAAAGCTTCTCAGCCCCTGGTGACTGGAAAGCACAGAGGCCCACCTGGGGCCCCCAGGCTTTCACTGGTAAGGATTCTAAGGTCTGAGCAGTGAGATGGAAAAAACACAGCTCTGGAACAGGCGGAGAGGGGATAATGCGTGCACTTCTTCTTGAAAGGGAGAGTCCCTGGGTAAACTGTGAATAATGACAAGACTGAGGCAGAATAACTTTCTACTCAAATAGCAGTATTCTTCCTGTTCAGTTAACGTAGTCTTCATCTCTTCAAAGAGTAAGAACAGAAAAGTCATTCTGAAGTGTTATTATGCAAGGATGGGCACATGTGTTCCTTGCTATCTTTTTAATCAGCCCTTCCTAGCAGCACTGAGACTGGCTGTGTCTCCTCCAGGATCTTCAGTGAGGAGGGAGCAAGGTGCTATTTGGCACCTGGGCAAGATTCCCCAAGCTGGGGCTCTGCTTCACCATCCACAAGTGAGGGACATAAGGATGCCTTCTCCTCCTCCTGTATTTGAAGGTTGAAAGTCGTTATTTGTAATTTTGCCAAATTTTGCAAGTCATTTTATTCCAAAGGCGCATTGCTTTGGTACATCATGGATTCCTTCTTTAATGTTTTGGGAGTTAACAGTAAGAACACAAGATGTGAGGAAATGTGATACAAGTGCGTATAGACAGGACTTCATTTTTCAGTGTTCAATAAAATAAGAAACTGCCTTTGTTGGTGGTTCATCTTCACTCATTCACTCATCCATTCATTCACTCAAGAAGTCATTGCGTGTAATATGCGCAAGCGAGGCACCGTGCTGGGGCTGTGGGGGATCCCGAGGTCATGGTCAGTCACGGGCTCTGCCCTTAGGAAGCCCCAACATCGCTGGAGGAGATAGTACACAAGCAGCTATAGCAAAGTCGAAAGCAATGTAAACATAAAAGGAAATGCTATGAGTGTTCAGAGGACTGAGAGCTAACGTCCAGGTACTGATTCTACGTCGAAAACACACGTCAGATCTGTCCACTCATCTACACACCACCTATGATCATCTAACCCACCATCAGCTGCTGTCTGGACCACTGCAATAGCTTCCTGATTATACTCCCTGCTTCACTTGGCCCTCCATCCATTTACTCTCCATACAGCAACTGATGGTCTTTGAAGAACACAGATCACATCGTGTTCTCCACTGCGTAAAGCTCTCCAGTGGTTTCTTACTGCATTTACAACAAAGTTAAAGCCCGCTCTCTGGGGTGCAGAAGGCACCACCCATTTCCCTGACCCCATCTTGTTCCCTCCCCCCATTTCCCACTCTGCTCCAGCCTCTCTGCCTGGATGTCCTCAAACACACAGCTCTCATCCCCGCCGTAGGGACTTGCTTCCACCCCAGTCTCCATGTCACCGGCTCACTGTTGTCATCCAGAACTCAGTGAAAATGTCACTTCCTTGAACAGGCCCTCCCTGACCCTGAAAACAACCCACTGCCTTTCCTTTCATCACCTTATTCTACATTTCTGTAATGGATTTGCCCCTAATTGATATGTCCACATTTATAGTCCTACTTGTTTTTATCTCGCCCTCCCTTCCCTTAGAATGTAAGCTTTGTATGGGCAAGTGTGTCTTGTTAATCACTGTGTCTCCACGTTCCGTATCAGTGAACTCCCAACAGATACTCGCTGAATAATGAGCAAATGTTAACCTAAGAAAGAGCATCAGAACAGTTTCTGACAAATCAGCATTAAAGAAAGCAGAGGTGCAAGGGCAAGGATACGTGTTTTCAGCTGGCTGAAGAGAAACCTGGAAGAGCGTTGTGAGTGTAGAACTCAGATCAATGGCAGAAAATATGAGGAGATCAATTCTGCTGAAAATAAAGAGAAACTTTCTAGGAGTCCTAGTAACGCAGACATGGCCTGGCCCACCTAAGGGGCCAGGGGGCCGGATACATGCTGGGTGGAAGGAATACTGTCCAGGGGAGTCAGCCATCAGATGTGGGGCTGGAACAGACAGCATTTCAGGTTCCAGGAGAGAGCCTGATTGCCTACGATTCTTGGATCCACTGACGAGTCCTTCCTCCCACGTACGGAGGGAGCACCGCTTAGAGCAGGGAACCACAGGTGGTCCAGTACAATCCTGCTGTTGACTCAGGTTCTTGCTAGAGACCGCCCATAGAGCTCTTCCGATGAAATAAGATGCCTGCAATCAGCGGATCCAAGAGGAGGTCCTCAGGCTTTGGCCAGCCCTCATTCCTTCAGGATCCCAGTTTGACCTGCTTGTAGAGGCCATAGGTCAGAAGCCAAAAAGTCTATGCAAGGAGAGAGATGGTCACACTCTAATGAGCATTACAACCAGAGGCCCTTTGGGCTGGGAACAGACAACATGCATACTGCGCTGCCCCTGCCCATCGCTGCAGAGCTCACGGAAGGTCTGGAAGTGTGGGATACAAAGGGAAGCTCTGGTGTGTGGCCTTCCTGGGGATAAATGTCATCCACTGGCTTGTTACTGAGGCTCAATTGCCAATGACATACAGATTCCAAGAGATGATTTAACTCCACTCTTGTCTCCAATCCCTTACCAGTGACTCATAACTTTCTCCTGACACCAGAACAGCTGGGCCAGCCAGCTGGAGAGAAGACATACAGATGTTGCTGGCTGGAGTTAGAGGGGGCTGGGGGCTCTTCTCTGTGCAATCAGCCCAGGATGCTTCAGTGGGCTATAGAGTGGGGGTGTCTCCCCCTCTGCAGATAAGATGTCAGCTCTGTCGTGGACCATCTCTCATCCTTCAACACGTGTGTCTTTGAGCAGAAAACCCCGTAGCTCCTCTTCTGCGACTCAGAAAAGGTTTATTTCTTTGGGGAATATTAGATCCTTGAGCCAGTCCAGCTGGAGAAGGTATGAGAGATCTTGGCCGCAGTGTACCACCCACCCAGATGTCTGGGCTTAAAACAGATCCTACATTAGAGGATGTGTGAAAGGATGAAGTTAAAGTTGTGGGGGGCAGGGGGCAAGAAAGAGATGCTCTTCGTTTCTGAGAAAAGGGTTTACAACAAAGACATAAAATTGGATTAGTTGATCATGCACCAGAAAAAACATGAAATACATAACGTGTGAAATTCTGATTAGAAAGGGCTTGCTTGGGCAACATTTGTACACTGAAGGCACTTGTTAAATATTTGTTGATTTTGATCCAGGTGGCTTTGAGTGTTTTTAAGTATCAGCACATTGAGTTCTATAGTGATTATGAGAGGGGCAAGTTTTTAAATGAAAATTGAAAGACAGGTCAGGACTGACTGATTTTTTGAAAAATTGTGGTGAATTCAGTTCCGTTGCACATGCAACTAGTAACAGTGGTTGTCTCTGAGGTAGAAGGCCTGGGGGTCAGATGTGGGAAAGAAACTCATTTTTTATGCTGGGCCCTTTTATGTTTTGGTGGAATTTTTTTTCTCTCATGTATGTGTTTCATTCTTGGAACAAAACAAAACTAGTATTATTTTTGTAATCTGTGTCTCCAGAGGCGAACCTGGAACGCAGGCCTGCTGATACCTGCCAGTTCCCACAGTCTTCCCCGGGATCCCGTCCCTTCACAGTATGTTCAGCCAGTGGTAATGTTCTGGAATAGAGGATGAGGGTGAGGGAAGTTTACAGGCACTGCAGTGTCAGCACAAGTTAACATTAGCTGTGATGCAGATGGATGTATGTGGTGGCTGGTCATTTACACAACCCTACAAACCCACCTGCATGCCATATGAGTGGCTGCCTAATTTATTAGCTTTCAAATAAAAATGTAACAAACTCAGAAAGGCAGGGTGCACTGAAGTCAAATACAAAGAATCAGATGAGTTCAAAGCTAATATCCGTCATCTTTAAAATCTCATTTTCCATAAGCAAGATTTCTGGGCTGTGTATGGGAACTTCTTCCCTCCATTTGCATGTTCATTTCTGGGCAGACCCCCCTGCTCCCATGTTCTCTGGCATCACTGCCCTTTCTTGGCGTTCACTTCCCATGGCCAGGGAAGGCCAAAGGATGCCCAGCTTTTTACAAGCAGAGTGAGTGTTCTCTGCTGGGAAGGAATGGTCACCTTAGACTCTCCCAGAATAACTGCTCCCAGGAAAGAGGGGTCACTGACTACAGAGAAAACACGGCTTCATCAGAAGAGCGGACAGGGCTGACTGCAGAGGTACCCACTGTACCTGGATACGGTGGATGAAAAGCATCCTTCAGGCTGTCCCGGTGCCCCTCTCTGGGAGGTGAGCTACAAGTGACGGCCTCCTTCTTGCTCTGCTTCTCACTTGTGGACCCAGGAAACACTGACCTCCATGCTGAGTGGGGACAAAGGCTTGTTTCTTCCTTCCTTGGTACCCCTTCTCCTGGGAGCCCGTCTCAGCCACTGGGAAGTTGTTCCTCTTACTGGGTGGGTCACTTTATGTTCCTCTTCTTGGGGCTCAGGGTCTCTAACTGGGATGGGATACAGTAGTTTCTAATTCGAATTTCAACTCCAACTTGAACCTTGGGGGCAAGTCCTGCCCATTGGAACCTGCACGTTCTCTTTTGCCTGGCTCCCCCAGTGTATGCTGCTCTGTCCCTAGCTAAATGCAAAAACAGATCATATTGTGTGCATAAACTAATGGTTTCCAAACTTGCCTGCACACTGGAGTTGCCTGGAGAGCTTCAAAAATTCAGGGTGCCTGTGTCCCACACCCAGAGATTGTGACTGACTTGGCCCGGGGACGTGATCTGTGCTTTGGAAATTTTCACAGATCCCCAGGTGATTCAAGTGAGCAGACAAGTTTGGGAACCACTGATACAAACACAAATGGTATCCAAATTACAATCCTAATCCCTTTCATTTCAGTGCCGTCGGCTACAGCCAGGGATGATTAATCATGATTCAAACAACCTACACTTGTGCCAGCTGCATCGTGTGGCTTTTAAAGTATCTAAGTTTATTTCATGCCCACCCACCCTCATGCCAAACCACTAACAAAATATAATTTAATTCATTAAAAATTACAGGGAGCCACGCAGAAGCTTCTTTTCCAGCATGGGGCTTGCAGAGTATTTTTTTTTTAAATGTAAACACAGACAATAGGTATTTATGACAGAGTTGAAATAAAGCAGACCTAGTTAACCCACCCAGATGCTGCGGAGTGGAGGCCATGTGAATACTGCCAGTTAGGGAAGCCTATCTCGCAGCCTTACCGAAATGTCTTTTCTCTTCAACAGTGCCCTGGTAACCTGGGGAATATAAATTTTGATTACTGATTGCTGCATTGTTAGTAACTGACTGTATATCATCAGGAGCTGGTCACCAGTGTCATCCCACACTTAATTATCTCGGCTGAAGAGAAAGCAACCCCATGAAAGAACTGTTTTCCAATTAAAGCATCGTAGAGTATGCGATTTGTCTCTCTGGCGATGTCCAATTCATACCCCTTTTCATGTTATTTGTATTGTCTTCTTTTTCCTCATTACAATCTCAGAGTTGTGCATCTTGGGCTCCCTAACAAGAAACACATAAATATCAAGAGGGCAGCTGTCAGACCTTTGAAAAAAATCACGGCCAGTCACCACCAAAAACACAACCGTTATTACAGAGTTTCTACTAGCAAATGCTGCAGTTAAGGTTAAAGACAGCTTTCCGCATAACCATTTATTTTCACAGGTTCCTAACCTCCAGAGAATGTGTGTATGATTACTTGTATACACCCACACACACACTCACACGCTTAATTTTTAGAAGATACTCTTTAGGGGTCAAATGTTCTATGCTTTGTTTTAGCTATTGTTTCAATGATAAGGAAAACATCTTTCTACGAGTACAAGAAAAAATATTTTGGCTAAAAACCTAGGCAATACTATCTCTTTCTCTCCTCATTGTGCTTATCTTGTTTGTTTTTCCTACTGCTAATGACTGAATGTCTGCCCACTTGCTCATCAAGGCAATTCTTTATCCCAGGATCAAGTATAAGTTTGTCTCTCTCTGACTGATTCGACCTGACCACGTCATAAACAGAGGCTTTGAAGTCTGGGTTGTTTCAGAAAAGATTTAGTGAGCACCTAGTATGTGCTGGGCACGTTCTAGGCAGTGGGGAGTCCCCAGGGCACAAAGACGCCTCTGCTTTCTTGGACATTCTAGTGGGTTCCCGTCCGTTCCTTCCAAGAGTGGCCCCGTGGCCTTGGGTTAGCTGTTAGCTGTTTACTCTCTTATCAGCCTCAGGTCCCTCCCCTGCAGAATGGAGTGGTGACGCCTTCTCTCCATACTGTCATTATTAGGACTAAAAGCCCCCGGCCCACAAAGGGGTGTTTAGTCTAAGCTTCCATTTTCTTCTCCATCTGCTTTGTGCTTGGGGTTGGCATTTGGAAACTCTAAGTATCTTCATGTTCCAGCATTTTGAATTTTGTATACTTCCGCAACACTTGTTTCCTTAAAGATACCTCTCCATTGTAGTTTCACTTTTCCCCTTTCCCCCAAACCTCCCTGCCATATACAGCTTTCTGTGTCTTGCCCTGGACCCGTCCACAGTTTGGTTCACTTCTGCGTCCATCGCTGCCATTGTGAGAAGATGACAACTGCAGTTTGGTGCTTAACCAAAATCTCATGGAAGTTTAAATGACTCCTTTGGGAGAGGGAGTGCCGTACTTTTTATGAAGCATTATTTTTTTAGGGCCATGTCAATGTAAAAAGGGAGACTAGCCTACGGTCACTGGTGTTAGTCATTACCTGCTAGGCTCATATCCGTCTTCCCAGCTGTCTGACAAATACCTCAAAGGGAGGAGCCCCTTTACGACAGACCATACACTGAGCACTGACTGTACTGGTGAGGGAGGTACTCCTGTGTCAGGCACTGCGGACAGTCCAAAGGTGAGGGCTGGCTGATGTGTAAGAATCTGGGAAGCAAGCAGCGTTAGGAAGCTTTCTGAAATCTCCTCTCTAGCAGTCCTAGGTGAGTGCCCTGCCCTAGCACCTTGGCTTTCCTGCCTGTGTCCAGGATTAAAAATAGATACCAGCGTTTCAGTGAACTGCTCCTAATGATAAGGGTGAGGATTTCTCACAATTCAATTGAATTGGCCCTTATTGGTTTTTCTCTTGCTTTGTTTTCTTCTCTCCTTTTGATCCTTTGTTATCTGTCTTGTATTGCTCTTCCCTCTGCTGGAGTGATTCCGCCCCCCCTCCCCCCGCCCCCCAGTGCTTTCCTTATTGCCATCCACCCAACCCATTTGTTTTTCTGCCTCGGGAATTCTACCCTTCCCTTAAGATACTCTTCAAACATCACCTCGGTGGTGAGGTCTTTCCTGATCCCCACTGACAGTTAATCACTAATGTCTCTCTCCTTTCTTCCACATGAAAACGTTCTATCATAACAGTCAAACTGACGTAATTTGTTTACTGATCTGCCCACACCACTGAATGGACAGTGAACAGGGCAAGGGTTAACAGAGTAACAAAGGTGTGATGGATAAATAAATGGATCAGTGAATGAATAATCAAATACATAATCTCTGCCCTCAGAGGATTTACAATTTATGGGGTAGACAGATACGTCAATAACAAACTGCAAAATAAAGTACAAATACTTATGTACTCCAAGGACAATGCCACACATTTTAAGTTTTAATGTTTCCAGAAAGGCTCAGGTTTACTTACTTCGTTCACCTCATGATGGGTTGGAGCTGTGAAGCAGTTACTGTAGATTGCACCAGACCTTCTTTTTTAAAGGCCGTGGTGCCTGCTGGCCTCAGAAACCCCATTATGACTATATGCCCTGGTAACACACAGCAGCAGACTGACACAGCATTGGCCTTTCTACTTCACATACAGGCTCTTGAAATATACATGAAATGTAAGAGGCTGGTATTCATACAGTAACATGAGCACCATATTCTACGAAATCCCTGACCTAGTTATGCTGCAGAAAGCAGAGCTTAAGTGCATGTAATGCCCAGTACGTGGAAGAAACTGTTATCTTTAGAAAAGTAAATTTTGCATTCCCCAAGTTCTGTATTATTAAATCTGTGATTTTAATATTACATTAGAGTAGATATTTTATTCAATTATATGGACAATGAAATAAGAACCAAGAAAGAAGTAGCTGGCCCAGATTCCCCCGGGTGTGAAAAGATGATACTTATTTTATCTACTCCTGACAATTCAGTTTAAATTGTTACTTTAAAGCTCCTACCAGCAAAATATCACTTCAAACAGAGGCTAATTCTTCACAGTCATACTTGGCTTTAAACGTTTTGACATCAGAACTAAGCAATTGAACATTTCTGCCCAAAAAATGGGTGGAGTTGGATCTTTCAAAATGCTGGATCAAGAAAACTGAATGTGGCCAAAAGACAATTATTGCCAAATTAAACAAATGGATTTGGGGCTTGCTAAATAAAATAAACTGTTTCTAATGATCCAGTGCATGGAAATAGAGGGCCTTTATTCTATATGTAGGGAAATATTTCTCACTAGAGTACTTTCAGAAGGTGATCTTTTATACCCAGTGAGTGGGCCATGAATAGGTAAAAGTGTGCGTGAGGCTGGAGAGGGAATTCTTCTCTGTCTCCCTACTGAGAGCTGACACCCTAGCTCTGTGTTAGGAGAAAGGGGCAGGTAGCAGGGAATGTGTCATTTCTCTCTGTCAACCAGTCGGTTCTAATGAAGTCTAGTGATTAGTCTTAGGCGGTGTGTTAACAGCATGGCATGAAAGTCGGTAAGAACTTTCAGTTAAAAGTCAACCCTGAGACCACAGAACCTTAGATAAGATTAAATGTTAACATCCAGACAGCTCTCAACTACTCTGTCTAATAAGCTGAATCCGACTCAAGTGTCATTAATAACACTCGAGTCTAAGGACCACAAAGCAAAAAAACTTATTAAACATGAACAACGATGCAACTTGGAGAACCAAGAAAGGGAGGGGGAGGGAAATGAGGATTTTTCTTTAATTAACATCTTGCAGGATGCAAGTTGCAGGTATCATTCCCTCTTGGCCACGTCATTTAAGTGAATCTAGGTGTAAAGCAATTTGCGCTCTCCAGGATCACTAGAGGTCAAACACCTCATCAACAAATGTGTAGCCCTTTTTACCGCTTCCCTTTCCTTTCTTCATTTCCTTTCTTAACAATTGGACACTATTCTTAAGTGATTAACAAAGCACGTGACCTCCTTCTCATTTTCCAACTTCATCCTTTGAAACCAAAAGCGAGTAACAGGCCTCCGTAAACTTCCTGCCGTGTTTCTCGCTTGCTTGCGGATGTGATGTGGATTTCTGGAAGTGCCCAGTTAAAGGAAAGCGCAACCACAGAGGCCCAGTACCCCGCTGACCGGTCCCTCTCGCCGCACTGTATCCTTGTTTGCCTTTCTGGTATCAAGCTGATGCTGCAGAAGCAGCTGATTATCAGGAAAGCCAGCTCAGGTAAAGTAACTTAATGAAACAGATGACTTTGTATGTGAGTGTACCTTTGAAACTGACTAGGCTCAAATATCCACTCAGCTAATGAGCCTGCGATAGGACGCTGGCAGAAGTGTCCTCCTTCTGCCACTATAAAAGCCTTCCCACAGCCCTGCATCCTCTTTCTGCCCGAAAACTAGGCAGGAGCTTAACAGCTACCCAGCTTCCAAAATGCAAACAGCAGCAGTTGCCTATCCTGAGTTGTGACTGATGGTACACAAAAATACATGGTTACTTCATAGATATTCTGGCCCGCAACAAATTAAGGATCTAAACCTTTGTGCTTGGCGGATAGCCAGTGTATTGTGGGGGACTGTTGTGGCTCTATAATTATATCCAGCCTGATAATCACCCATTCTACCACTGTGAATAGCCAGTACCCAGGGACTTTAATTTCACTGTCCCCTCCACCAGATAATGCCTGACCCTGTGTCACTCGGACTGTGAAACACACTGAAGGAGACAAATGACTTTTTCTCTGACTGTGTTAAATTAACTAAGGGATTCTGGTTGTGCAACTGACATCATCATCATAATCTAAGGCTCTGCCCTACTGGGTGGACACAGACAGTCTCTAAGGGTGTTATTAACCTCAGGCATTAAAACAACACAATAAAAACAGAAAAGAATCTGGCAAGTGTGGGTAAAGAACCTACTTGCTGTGGATAGTGATTAATGAAAATACTTTATATTTCAACCCATTATTTTGGTATCTGGAGACACACCTAGAAGAGAGCTGTTGTGTGGTCTAAACCTAGGGATCAAGTGAGCAGTTCTCATTAGCATTTCCCCGTTTCCTCTGAGTGCTGGGTTTTTAATCATAAGGTTGGCTATAATTCACCGTAGCTGCACATCCATTTGAACTAAATGTAAATCTTAGGTATCTTAGAATGAAAATAATCACTGTTTTCATTGCTTTCATTCTAATATAAAAAGCACTGTTGCCTCCAGTACTTGGTAAAGGATGTTATAATCTGTACAATAGGGTAACTGGGCAAATTCCAGTATTGGAGCAATACAGACACTCCCTGTTACACATGGTCTTAATTTTTAATAAGCATTTTCCTTTTAGTTCACTAAAATATAATGGGTTTTATTTTCATGCGGCTGAAAAGATAAATGTCCTTTCCCATGTTCCCATCAGAAGTCTGTGTGTTCTGGGAGGTTAAAAAATTATAACTCAGCTGTTTTATACTGTATTAAGAGTGAAACTTGGCATCTCAGATGTGAATTTGTTTCCAAAAAGAAACAGAATCTGGTAAGTTTTTGTTCTTTAGAGGAAAAAATATCTCAGAAGCGTAACTTATTTTTTAAAGAGATTCATACTGGTTTTTTAAAAATAATTAAAATTGTATATAACTTTATTAAAACCCTTTGGACTTCTGAAGAGTAAAAACCCATATTAATCTGAAAATTTTACTTTTGGGAACAGGATATTGAAAATGCAGAAGTTGTAGAATCTTTCCTAATCAGTGACCAAAAATACCTGTTTACCTTTATTGTAGGCGGTGTATTTTCAGAAGGGCTCCCTCTGCCCAAGGGGAATTTATTTTTGCAAAATAATATTTTATTGTGTGTTCACCATGTGTCAGGCTCAGCTCTAACTCTTTACGTGCAGTGACTCATTTAATCCTCACAACATCTCCAGACATATGCTATTATTACCCCCCTTTTACAGGTTAGGAGACTTCCCAAAGTCACACACTAGTAAGAGGGGGAGCATGGATTTGAACCCTGGGCCAGCTGACTCCAAAGCCAACGTTCTTAACTACTGTGTACACTGCCCTCTAATCATAGTCATTTCCTGAATCTGAAGTTCACTAAACATTTATTAAGTACCTGTTAGTCTAAATGCAGGGCATTATACTGGAGGTTGGGGGGTGGAAATGGGGAGGGTCTGCCATGGAGAAAAGGGGGAATAAAGTTTAAAAAAAAACACAGTTCTTACCACAATTTTGTGGGCCAGAAGGACATGACTCAGTGACGATAATATGATATTATAAATTCTGCCTTTTCCAATTGGCCTTTCCAGTTTGGGGAACTGTGGGACCCAGAGGCCAGTATCTAAGGCACTTGGGTCCCTCAGGTGGTGTGACTGCGTCCCCGGCCTATTCCACCTATGTAAAGCCCCCACGTACCACTGGGGACATTTCCAGGGCCACCCTTCTACAGGCACCCACAACCTGGTGGTATGAAAGTCTGCACCTATGTCACATCACGGTGCCTTGTTATTGTCCCTCAAACTCCAGTAGACATGGCTAACAATGTCTTTGGATGCGGTTGCTTTGAAACCACTGGCTCTTAGTTCTCTGTCACACACAAGCCAATTGTCAGAGTGTCATTAACAGAGACCCAGACAGATGACAGGTGTAAACAGTTCATAATTTACAAAGTGCCGGGTCAGGTTTCTCCATGCCCTCTGCCAGCAGCTCACAAGCACACCTTAGCTCGGCCCTGCGCCTGCACTGTACACGTTTTTACAGGACTGTTTTAAAATCCTATGTGGTGCCTACATCATAACCTTTTGGCCATTTGAGTCCCTTTGACTGTTCATGCAAACTATGCAAAGCTGTTGGTTAATTTCAAAGTTAACATTTCAAAATGCTGTATCAACTAAAGAAACACACATGCCTTGGAATACTCTGAATGGACTGTCTTTCTGCTCTCTGCTGTGGATCTCCTTCTTTTTTTCCTCTCTTTTGATCCCATGGTGCTCTTCTTCGTTGAGATCACAAGTTTGAAATGACTCGCCTTTAAAGAGACTGCCCGTTGTTGCTCTGTGCACAGATGTGAGAGTTCTGATGCCTTTTCAGTTGGTCCTACTTAGCTGCCTTCTGTGTTTTTCAATGCTGACATGTTTCAGTAAAACTGTAACTAACTGGAATACTTGGGGGAGGGAGGTTCCCATTGAATGATTTCCTGGTTAAACTGAAAGTTATTTAGAAAGCCCTTGTTATTGAAAATCTTTCCAAAGTACATCAGCACACTTTCCTCTGGAGTGAGGCAGCACTGCTGGAGAACAGCTGAACATAGCTGTTTGGAAGGGCTGCAGAACAAATTTAGCAAAGCTGCTCACCGCTCTCCAGTCCTTTCTCTTCTTCGAAAGCAGCCCTTTTTGGATTGGCTAGGCAGTTAGGATTCTGGACTCTTACTGCCCTCCTCAAAACCTCTTTCCCTCCCTAGGCAAGAGGCTCCGCTTCCAGGGGGTTAAAACTGGGACCGGGCAGCCATCCACCCTCGCCTTCCCTCCCTCACACACTTCCAGGCTCCCCCCTCCCTCAAGTCTCTACACGTGTTCAAGACTGACCCCTCCCTTGCCTCCCCAAACCTTGGCCCTTTCTCTGGGAGTTCAGTTCTCTCCCAGACCACTGACATGCCCATTAACACGCGCGTTTCCCTCCCCCAGACAGCCCTTTCTCTCCATCTGTCCTTCCCTGGAGGTCCTAACCTTCATGGCTAGCCGCCAGGCCAGAGCTGGTGCAGCTCTGACCTGCATTTACTTCCGACCCCCGTCCTCTCCCCAGCTCACTGCTTCCCTTCTCCTGTGCCTCCCCCAGAACCCTCTTGCCAAGGCCATCAGTGACCAGTTACAGAGTCCAGCGGCTTTGCCTCAGCAAGCCTTGTTGACTCTTCCTAAACACAGCTACAGTTCCTTCCTTTTTCTCCAGCTCTGCCGCCACCCTGGTTCTGCTGACAGAGCTTAAATCAGGTTTTGTCACTCCCCTTCCCCTCTTCCACTGCACCTGGAACAAAACAGACTCCCTAAACCACAGCCCTGCGTACTCCGCTCCTGAGAGCCCCGCCCCCCAAACCATGCTCCAGCCAGCTGGCCTGGGGTCCTCAGGGACCCTTGAGCTCCTTCCTGCCTGGAGCTGTTTTTACCTGTGGCTCCCTCTACCTGGAGAGCTCTCCCCCGGCTTCCCCTAGCTTGTTCCTCCTCCTCCTGCAGGTCTCAGTTCACAGGTTACCTTCTCCCAGTAACCAGACCACCGTGTGGGTTCCTGACACCCCCTCCTCACCGCAACGCTCTTTCTCATGAACCCCATTCTCTCCCTTCGTGCTGCTGACCACAGTCTGTCCTGGAGGTGTCCTCGCAAGCTCACAGTCTGAGTAAGCTTCTAGGCCTGCTAGGCTGTGAGCTCATGAGTCCTTGGGTCTTGACCTCTTTATTCTCCACTAGGCACCCAGCGCTCAGCCTGCTTCGGGCACAGAGTTATGGAATGACCGAAGGAACAGATGAAGACGTTCTCCTTTTACAACAGGCTTTTCTAGAAGGTCCCCTAACCCTAGCGAGAGACAACAGTTCAGTAAAGAGCAACTGAAGAGCTTCATGTTCTCACCTGTCTAGCATTTGAAATGCCTTCCTCATCTTTACATGTATGTAACTTAGGCCACGCAGCCGGGGGAAGAGCACTTAGCACCACACAAATAGACTTGCTGTTACAGGGACACGAGAGTCTAAAGAAAAGCACACTGTGTTGAGAGCAGTGACTAGGGAGGCCTGAAGGAGTGAGGAAGCAGCGAGAGCAGCCTGGTGGCAGGAAGGCTGCTGGCCGGAGGGAGAAGAGCGGAGCGCAGAGAAGGAAGCTGGATGATGGGGGGTAGGGTGAGAGTCCCCAGCCGGGAGGCCAGAGTTAGACCAAGTAATAAGGTTGTTGATCTGCTGGGCAACAGGGAAGCTGGGTAGCTAGTGGGATGTGCAAGCCTGCACAAACACAAAGCTGGCTTTGCATTGGTTGTGGGGAGAGGACAGGAGGGGTTTGGGTGGAGATGAATAGAAACTGCAGTGATGAACAAAAGCTTGGGGACACCGGGGGGGCTGTTGTGAGCACCTGTCCGTGGGCAGCAGGGGTTTGGTGATATTCAAAAGCCAGAGATCACGTGCCTCAGATGAAACTGTGATCCGGGCAATATCACAGTTATCCTGATTTTGCAGCCAGTCAGAAACACAGGGCACTGGGTTGCTGATGTCTGAGTGTAACATCCCGGGAAGAAGACTGCCGTCACCCTGAGGGAGGGAGCGAGTAGCGGCCCGTCAGCTGGGATGCCAGAGTCTCAGGGCACCCCCACTCCTCCTGAAATCCTCTGCGGTCCAGGGGGCCAGCGTGGGGCTGAGGGAGACAGTGGAACTGTGCAGCACCCTTTAACAAATGGTCGTGGAGTAACTACAGGAGCAGAGCTTCTGCTCGAGACTCCTCCTAGAAATGGTTTCGTAAGACGTGTTACAGCCCCTCCCCTTACTCTTCAGTCTAGACTTTCCTATACTGAGACTGTTTCAGCAGGGGACCTCTGTATCGATCTGAAGCAAGAAAGTACACGAGTCATTTTGCATACACCTTTAGTTTTTAGGTAGTTTAAAATATTACTAAAAAACTAAATGCCAGTACCAAAGATCTCAGCTCAATCCTATTCACCGAAAAGGAAATGATTTCAAATGAAGATGCCCCTCTGGCTTTTAGTTCACCCAGCCCCGTCCACCTGCAAGGAACGCCATCATTTCCTCTGCAGAGAAGAGTTCACCAGAGTCATCCATGAGAGAACACACATTCGGCAGCATGGGGACACAGCAGCCCACACCTGTAAATTTGCCTTCATCTTCTTCTACCCCCTGCTGCAATTAGATTCGGGCTTTTTTGGTTTTATTTTAAGAATGATTGGAAGTTAATTTTAGTTTGGAAGAGCTGAGTCCATTGTTTACTTACAAACAAACGAAAGAATCCTCTCTCTGGCACCAGAATCTCTGCTTGGCTGGTTTGAAATAGATGATGCTGACCAGATATTTACCATCAGCTTGGTGAAGAAAGAGACACTGTCCTAGGGAGCCAGAGTCATGGGAACGCAGTCCACACAGTGATGCCTTGCTAACTGGGAGTGGACTCTGACCAAAGTCTCACTGTACATTTCATGGAGGTGGGACTGAAACAGGAAAAGAAAAAGTCCCTAAGTGCCCAACCACGTTGGGATGATATGGTTGCAATAAAGCTGTGAAACCAACGCTGGCAGGCAAACAGCAAACACCCACAACAATCAAGCTGCAAAAGGCTTATCAGGGTTTGACCAAGAAAAAGGGCCCCAGCCTTTCAGAGGACACTGGCAAAAATCCCAGGTCCTGCAACTCCTGAATAGCTCTCTGGGCAGTGTTCCCTTCAGGTACTGCATTGTTAGTGAGGAGATGTTCTCAGCAGTCAAGGAACAGCTACACAAGGCGAGCGGCGTCTGAATGGTCGAAGAGCTTTTTATTCAGGCTTCGTGTGATTTAAAACACACGCACACACACACACCCAAAACTGGTGTTCTTTTGTGCTGTACAAAGGCAGTCCTTTCCTCACTCCAAGTTCAAGACTCATGGGCTATTAGGAGAGGCAAGATAGACAATGTATTAGCATGTGTGAAAAAAAAAAAAGAGTAGGCGTTTCTGAAGATCAAGTCTATAATGAGAGCAGTCCAGTGCTGGGAGCACCTACCTAGCTGGAAGCAGCTCCAGCAGCAGTTAGAAGACAAGTGTTTTGATTCATGTGTTTTTGAAGAAAGTCTTTTGGCAGTAATCACACACACACTCACAAGCTCACTCAGACCTATCGGTAAGAAACTATAGCACGTATTCATCATTAATACATTTCCTAAGTAGGGATTAGAAACTGGAATCATAGGAAAGTTAGAGCTAAGAGAACACCTAATCCAGTACCTCCGCCCGCAGAGAAGAGCCTGTGTTTCTGGAGAGGTGAAAAGACTCGCCCAAAGACACAGATTTCTTTCACAAATAAACAAGTTCTTAACACCCCCAAGGGAGGATGCTCTGGTGCTTCCATGCCGCCCTGCGTGTGAGACAGTGGGTTCAGGGGGTCACTGGAGACCAGATCACGGCTTTTGCCGTCAGTCCAGTCTGGGCTTGAACCTGAGCACTGGTGATTTCCAGTTGTGTGACCCAGGAGAAAATTCCTTTCCTCTTTAGAATCTCAGCTAATCTTACTAAAAACTGAGTCTCGCAGTAACACGTGCCTTTAGGGTTGCTGCACAGATTAAGTGAACAATAGCAGGTACTAAATAAACGTTGGTGACTGTGATGGTGGCTATTTTAATAGTGGTCGTATTTGCACCTTTTGGGGAACTTTAACGCATTTAGGAAAAAAATAACGGGAAAGACACAAAAAGCCATAAAGGTGAATGAGTAAGCGTATGGGGAATAAGTGAAGGCAGGTCACACGAGCAAAATGTCTAATTGCTTTATCTGCTCTTAAAAACTTAGGCCAAATGCTCTGTAGGGATAACAGTCTGCTGTCTTCACACCAGAATATCATGCCTCTTACCCATTTACTTGGACTCAGTGATTTGAGGGTTTTGTTTCCCCCAGTGTTAGTAACAGGTGCTTGTTGATTCTTTAGAAAAACTTCACTTTCCTCAGATAACTTACTGCTGAGCATTTTAATTTTTTCCCCTCACGACCAGTGGGTGTCCTGAGGTAGCTGACCTGGATGGCCAAGATGCAGTGCCACTTACTGTCCTGAGACGCCAGCCGCACCCGTGTGGAGCCACTCAGGCCGGTGGGGTAACGAGTGACTTTCAAGTCCCTCAAACTTGACGTTTTCCAAAGCTCTCGTCACGCTACATTTTACATGACCTCCCAGGATAGTTTCGTTCAGAGGAACAGAATTTCAGGTAGTGCTTTTGCTTTCAACAACAGTTTGGGGGAAAAAAACCCCAAAACTGTGTAATATTTTTGCCTGTTATCTTCCTCAATCTGTTGTGTATCTGTTAGAATATATTTAATAGCTGCTTTTCATAGACTTAAATATTAACTTGGAGTTGGCAGTATTTTTGGACGGAAGTTATTCAGAACAACTAAGAAAATACCATTTTCAATTGTATGTTCTGCCACCAAGCAAATTTTTCTTCATTATACATAAGGTGCAATTTTAAACATCTGTGCCTTATCCTTAGGTACCACAACCCAACACCTTGTCCCCTGAAAGTTAGAACAAATGGCATTTCTTTCTTGAGCAGTAGACAGCCTTTCACAGTGGGGTTTTAGCGGTGATGACCTGGGCAGGCATTATGTGATAGTTTTACTGCCTAAAACTGGAGGTGATACTGAGTTGCTTTTGTAGTTTTTGTTGGCTTTTGGTTTTCTCCCTGGAATATATGTCGCATATTCCTAATTCTGATGGTGTTAAAGGGCTGTAGACTGTTGCGTATGCACATAAGCTGACATGCTATGAGAAGCGTTCTCCTTGCTCTGCAGTCAGAGAACTGATGGTCGTTATTTGTAAGAATCGCCAGGCCCCTGCAGCTGTGCTGGGTGGCGTACAAGCTGCCCTCCGCGCTCTTAGGTTACACTTCAAAGAACTGGCTCCCAGTGTTCCAATATGGTAACTTCGGACTTTTCCGTGCTATACATCTTAATAATTCCTCTAACGCTGACTTGTGTGGCCTTTCTTTAATTTGTGCCTGATTAATTCCCCTCCCATCTCACATAAACATAAAATAACTGATGGCTCTCCTTCAGTAACTCGGTTTTCACTGCTGGAATTGTTAACTACATTTCCATCAGTGGGAGATGCTCAGACTAAATGATTTCCAGCTCTTTGATGTCCAGATACTTTATATTTTAGTTTTTATTTTACTTCTGTCTTGGACTTTCTTAACCTTGTGGTTTTTATATAAAAATTTAATTACTTAGGTCATCAGTCACATCAATTGTCCTTCACTTAGCTACAGAATGTATTATATTGCTTAGTCTGGAGAATTTTTAGTTTGTTGAGTAACTGTTCTTGAGAATTTTCTGATCTTCTTACTCTGTTAAGTCTTCTTTCCATTACAAGTTCATTTCATCATATTCATGTTCTTGTACCATACCTTGTATTTCTTTTTACAAAACTTTTTTTACACCGTAACTTCTTGGTTAGATAAAAGAGTGATCTTTCTTATATGCTCAGTCTGATATTTTTTCAGATAATGAGACAGAATTCAAATACTTATTGTTTTCAGGGCATGTAGTTACTGTAACACTAAGATATATATTTTTTTTAATTGGGAAAAGTAACCATTATTGTGCTTTTGATTTACCATCAGTTCAAATACCACTTTTAAAGTAGGTGAGGTGAGTAAAAAATTATTATGGCCAAAGTGGTCTCCCTCATCACCACAAACTCTGCAGCATGTTATTTCTGGCCCAGCCGCCACATTGGAGGTCTCCATCCCTGGACAAACTCCTGCATAAACTCCTGCCTCAGGAGTCCACAGAGATCCCCTAATTTCGGGCTGTAGCTCTGTTTTAAGCCACTTCTGCTGGAAGAGGCTGGCCTCCTCTAATTCCTGGAGAAGGGAGAACTTCCCCACGTTTGCTGTAGGTCACTCTAATTTCACTGTCAGAACTACGCTGTGGCAAGATAAAGGGGTGGGGCGTGAAGTTGCGCTAGAGTTTGGCCCCAGGATTCCCTGTGTACTTACAATCAGGCATCCCACCTATTTCATAGACTGATGTGGGGTGTATGCATGTGTTACACACCTGATCTCAACAGTGAGGGAGAGAAAAACAAACATGGCCCAGGCTAACATTTTTGTGTCGTGTCTTCCCTGCCAGTTTATTCTCCTCCGACTGGCACCAATACCAGCCAACAACTTCTTCAGATCAGCGTCTTTTGGCACTTAGATGACAGTATATTTCTGCATGGCCGAATGCAGACAGGAAAAAGTCTTGTGTAAATAATATTTTACATTAGCAACACTGAACTGATGTCAAAGCTCTCAGTCCATCCCAAGGCAGTAAAATTCACAAGCATGAAAATATTAAGATGACAACATAAATGGCTTACAGTGGAGATTGTTCTGCCCCACTTCATACTAATTGGGGCAAAATAAAGGAGTCAGATCTGGATCGTGTCTTTCTTAGGCTGCAAATGCTTGATAACATTCATGTGGCTCAGCACTGGTGGGTGGTGGGGGTGGAGGGTGAACATAAAAACAGTTGAATCACATGCTGGCCTGGCTACACAAAATGCTAATTAGAGGTGGTCACTGTCCAGTGCATTTTAAATATTCAAAGTAAGAATCCAAATTAATACCACAGGTCTTTTATCTAAACCTCTTGTGTTTGTTTTCAGAAGTACTATTATGTCTGTTGTGTGTGGGAGACTGGGGAGGTAGAGTCATCGGAATTATTATTATTTATTTTTTAAGTGATAACCAGCATTCAAGGACATTTGAAAGCAATACTCTTAAAGGGTAGCAGCCCTAGACTAACATGACTAAATAAAGGGTTAATTACTGTGCATGATCCTGTGCTAAGAGGCCACCCACACAAGCTCATTCTGTCAGTACCAAGCTCACAGTATTGTCATTATGAGTTCAAACACTAATTAGTAGTTAGAGTGAACTTGGTGACATCTTACACATGAATGGGTATCTAGGGCAGAAGGAAACCTTAAGTTTCTTAAGATGCTTTATTTGTCCATTTCAGATGCACATGTCGTATCTTGGTAAATGCATCGGTAGTTGCCCACTCCTCTTCTTTCCCATGTTTTCTGATTATTCTATCCCTGCTGCTGGCAGGGTAGCCTGGAGAACCATCAAAAATTAAATCTCTTTATAGTCCATCTTCATTTGAGATACAGGAAGTGGTGTGGGATTTTTGGAAAGATTTTGGATAGGGAGCTTGAGATGATCATTTCTTTTATCTTTTATAGTTGTTCTTTGTTAACCAAATGGTATAAAGGTCTAGGAGCCATGCACAAAACCTGCTACCATAATTGACAAATATTCTGGTATTTATATAAGAAATCTGGACAGTTCTTTGAGAAATAAAGTATCTTCTAAAGGACACTCAGTATTTCCTCTTCATTGCCCTGTTCGTGTTTTATTTCTTCCCAGGAGATGCCTCCCCAACCTCTCTGCATACAGATATTATTTTCAATAGCCTTTTTAAAAGACCCTGCCTGTCCCTTTAGCTTTCATTAACAGGGTTCAGGAAACATTTGTTTTCTCCCCTCTTATTTATTTTAGACTACAGGGAATTTAAAAGCAACATGGGTCCATACATCTATTGCATCAAAGAAACTTAAAAAAATGTTTTAAGGCAAATATCATACTCTCCTGGATGCTGAAAGAATTTGGATTTCTTTGAAGGTGACGTTTGACCGTCTGCAGATGCTAGTAGATTAGGGCAAACTCCTGGGGTTTATCCTTGCTTTCAAACTCTGCGTAAAGCTGGTTCCTGCCTCACGCTTGGAGAAGCGGAAAGGGCTGAATGGGGCTGAATGGTACCACAAGCCAGAAGTGAGGGTGGCAGAGCCCCTTCTGCTCAGGACTGCACGGTTCACTTCTCCATCTCTTCCCTCCTCTCGGCTGGCAACTGCTTCCTTTACTTCCGGGGGCTGCTGCTTCAGCCTTCCCCGTGATGCTTTCTGTCATGTGGGAGATGGCACTATTTTCTGTTTGTAACACGGAGACTCTGAATGGAGGTCTGTTTGAATACTCACAGAGCCCAGACAGCACACCATCAAGTTGAAGGTGTTTCACCCTAAGCTCTAAAAATACCAGCTTTTCCCTTTCAAGACTTATGTCAATTTCATTTTTTTTAAACTCCTATGGGATGTGGTTGGTTTCTTAGTTATGACTGTAACTGAATTCCTTTAAGCCATAGAAACGCTGCCCTTCTATTTCATAACTAATTCAATTTTACTTAATGTTTTTGAAAAGCCCTTACAAGCTCCCTTGGCTCAGTAGAGCCCCCTCCCCATGCTCCCTCCCATGCATGTAGCATGAGAGCCAAGTGACCCAGTTCAGGAAAGATTCTCTCCCTCTGGGAACCCCTCCACCTTCACCTTTTCGGAGGTCGTCTTTGCACCTGCAGATGTGTCTCACATCTTTTGTTTTTCTCTTGACCTAGTTTCTGCTGAAAACACTTTTTTCTTCCTACAATAATTCTCATTACTCTTGAACCCTAACAGGCTGTCCTAGAGAAATACTGTAGAAACACCTACTAATATAAAAACACAGCCTATCTTTAACCTCTGGACTTGTTACATTTTAAAATAGGGCCAAGAACTTCATTTTCGAATCCGGAGTGGTCAAGACTGGTCAACATGTGGTAATATTCTGTCTTCTCCAAAGGTTTATAATCTGACTAGTTTCCTGACTTTGCAGGGCTGTTTCATCCTGATTAGGCAGCAGAGATACCACTCCCACATGCTAACATGAGTTTGTGCTGGAAGAAGAAAAAGAAAAGTAAACTGGGACAATTTGATAGGCAAACAGATGAGTTCAGATAGTGCAGTTAAGCCTCAATGCTCCTGGTTGAGTCTCCAGTGTGGTCAACTCTATGCCCACTAGCCCTTTTCACATTTTTGGCAGACTTCATAGGTTCTCTCTTCCCCTTTGCTTCTCCATTATATTCTTTAACCTTTTGGGCAGCTCTTAAAATACATTTGGCTGGTCTTTGATTCTATGGCCAGCAGTGTTCTCTGCCACATTTCTCATGAGATTAAATGTGCCTTGGTAGAGATGGGGGAAAAAATTCTCTTTGGTTCCTACTGTTTCCAAGAAATAACATGTTCTGGAAAATCTGGGACTAGACTTTAGTCCTTTGAGCAACATATTTACACTTCCGGTTTATGACCATTGAACATACTCCTTCCACCCTCTGTCTCTAGGGATGGCCCTTCCTTATCAGAGTTAGTTTCTGAGATCACTGAGGAGTCTCCTTCCTAACTCTCTTTCCCAAACGTGGGGAAGCAGTTTGCAGTTTCCTTGTGTACTTCTCAGGAGAGGCCTCCTGGGATTCTCAGAATAGATATGCCTGCCAAACAGGACTGAGAGAATTACATCAAAATGTTACAAGGACAAAAGCACATTTGTAATTACTGTGATATCACCATTCCTAGTCAATATTTCTCTAGCTCAGTGTTTATTGCTTTTAGACTTTGGCACAAAAGCTGAAGTGGCAAGGGTTTATCTGCAGCCTCACCCTCTGCTGTTCCGGGAAACTGTAAGAGGCTTATTCACAGACTACCTAGTGGACTTGGTTGCCCTGGAAAATGGCAGCTGAGAGCGGGAAAGTGGAGGCAAAGGCCAATCTAGCCTTTCTACGTAGGTGTGGAGAGGCAATTTAGACATGGTGACAGTCTGCTCTGCAGAGGGGTGCCTCTCTATCCTGCCATCTTCAAGACCCTGTCCAGTTCGGCCATCCATCAAAATCGCAGGGGTGATGGCAGAAATCCTCATTTGTCTCAGAGTCAGGGAACATAATTCTGAGCTATCCTGGGAGGTCATGATGATGACAACAATGGTTTTGAAAGGGCTGTAAAGCATTTTAGAAGCAGGAAGTTTTAATAAAATGGCTAGTCATCCCAGTAATTAGTACATGCTGGAAACCAAGGGCAGAGTCTTGTTCCCTGGAGTCAAGGCTCTGAAACCTGACGATAGCCATGATCCTGAAGGCCATGACGTCAGTGTCACTCTTCCCGTCACCCAGCTCTCTTGCCGCAGTGCTACTTGCCCATGTGGTCTTGGGGCTATCAGACCAATATTGGACTCTCATGACTCCACAGGTACAAGCATGCCAAGGTCTAAGTTAATGACTTCCCTGAGACGCTCTGCTTTCTGTCCTGAAAGATAAACTCCGTGCAAATATTGTCACGTCCCTACAATGCAGTTAGCTAGCTAGCCATCTAAAATTGGTTTGGTCCTCCTTTTTCTATGACAGCCCCATTTTTGCACCCCATGTGCTGCATGTCCTCATCTCGTGTCCATGGTCGAAAAGTCGACCAATGCCTCGCACACATTATTGGGTACCACAGTCACCTTGTTAAAAAGCAGACTCACCTGCAGTCAGTTGTGTGGAGGGCCTGAGCACCTGCATTTCTAGTAAGTGCTCGGGTGGTGCTGATGCTGCTGGTTGGTGGCCACACTCCCAGGAGCGAGGCTTTGGATCACTTGTCAACCGCATCATAGGGCTGTAACTAGGTAGTGAGGGGGGCCTCTTCCCTGGAGCCAGGAGCCTTTCCAGATGGCCCGAAAGCCCCTACACCATTACACAGATCCTTATCCTAACCCCTTCCAATTAACGTGACAGGACAAGGGGGAATTAGAGTGCCTTCAAAACTCAGATCCTAAAAACTATCCCGAGCCCACCCATTTTCCCTGATTCCATCTCACCCACTAGTTAGCCATGCCCACCTCTTTTGGGGGCTCATTATCACTAGTCTGAGCAAACACAAGCTTCAGCCTGATAAGCAGTCAACTGAACCTCCCATAAATATAGATTCTCATGAAAAACAAAAAGAAAAGGGAACAGAATGGAGAGGTGTTACACATTCAATTTATTTTCAGTTCCAAACCTGTTTTTTTCCTTAGGCTTGTTGCCTGATTTCCATTAAGTCATCCTGTTTGCTCTCTGCCTTTGCATCAATTTTTCCTGCTACTTTACAAAGACAGTCAAAGGATTAAAAAAAAAATCTATTAGCTTAAAAAAAATCCATCCTTTTTATTCTAGTGGCATTGAAGAAATGGTAGGTCATACTCAGACATGTATACCAAGTGTCCTAAATAGGAAATAGCTGTTGAAGACTCATATTCGATTTTATGGAAATATTTGCTTTGATCCTTTTCTTCCAGGTCATCCTAAGTGGATTTACAGCCAAGGAATCCAATGTGCTAAACCTTCTACATATATTCACACTATATTTGTATTTGTTTATTTGTCAGTATTCAAGCATACGAAATGAACTCCTAAAATGTGAGCCAATCTGGGATGTGTGTTATCAGAAGAGAGTGGTTTTATATATTTTTACAGTGAAAAGGGCTATTCTAAAAGCATTTATCGTTTTTCTCATTACTCAACTTTTTGATTAATAATCTCTCAAGTACTGTACTGATTGGGAAAAGGCTTTTGTTTTCTCTGTTAAGGAAGCCTCTGCCACAGGAGCTTTTATTTCATAATAGTATTACTAAGAAGCAAGCACTCAGACTGCCTAATAATGTTGTTGGATCTCAACCAGAGGAGAAAATCCAATGATGTAAACTGCTATACATCCGATACTTAATAAAAGAAGCCGAATGATCCCTTGAGTCAACACCCATGAGTGTAAAGCGTTTTGCAAATAAGGAGGGAACACGATCAGTGGTATTAATTAAGGTATATTATACTCAGAACCTTGCAATATGTAAGCTACTCTTTGGGAGGAGCGAAAGCGCTTTTAGGGCTGCAAATTAATGTCGTCTCCTAAAGTGCTGAGCCGTATCCCCGGACATACCTTTTGTGCTGGGAGACTCTGGCCCGGTGGCTGTCATGGTTATTGTGTAAGACCGTCCACCCTATCACTTACATCTACACCTACAGACAGGGATGTCTGGCAGCCTTGGAACTTAATTGTCTAGCTGGTGGCTGCTTGGTCTTGAATTGGTTCCAAAGCTCTGTGGGTATCCACCCAGCTGGGCGCTACAAAACAGCCAGGGCCAGTTATAACACCTTCACCCTCCTCGACAGCTTTCTTTTCTTTCTTTCTTCCCCGTACTTGAGATTTGATTTATGGACCTTAATTCTTGCTTCCAGGGAGGACCAGCACACTCCCGATACCGTCCATTTAGCTGCCACGTCCGAGTTGGCTGGACAGTGGTTCTCAGGGCTCATGGTGTGTTTCGGTGAACATCACATTTCTTGTCACACTGGAGCAGAAAACTTGCTTTGGGGCGGTGTATGGAGAAGAGTTTTAAGCTCCGGTGCGTGTCATTCTGTACAGACAGCTTTGAAAACGGGTTCTGGAGGGCTGCCGTGGGCTGCCAATACATCTCTGGGTTTTTGACGGTCAAGAATTATAAAACAGGCCTCCCAATATTTGTGTTACATTCTTTTCAATTTAATCTTAAAAACGGAATGGTGTTGTGCTTAAATAATACATTTTTCATCACTATAGAGCCAGCTAAAGGCTTTTTAGGTATGTTTCCCAAAGTCCCCTTTGCAGTGGAGAAACTGAGGCCAGGGAACAAATGGCTCGTCCACAGGTTATACCAAGTCATCAGAAGTTGCATGAAAGCACCTGTATTCTCTTTGCCTGTATAGCTTCAGTTCTCCTTAAAACAGCACTGCTCTGCACAATCCCATTCTATAAACAGGGATGGATAACCAGAAGGGTTTTGTCGCTACCCCAAAACATTTAGAAGTCTATTCTTACATGAATGCTATCTTGGAAACTAAAGGAATAGCGGGACAGGCCTGGCATTCTCTGTTGGCCATTTTACTTCCTGGTGGTAAGTAAAGCATTGTCTTGTACCTACAGTATCCCACGCGGCTGATTTAAAGGTTCTCAGTGCTAGCTGATGGGAAGACCAAATAAGCACTTTTCAGGCTCTTTGATGAATCAACTAAAAATAAAATTAAAAATCATTACAAGCAAACAAGAAAATGGGCCTGATAAATCATCTCTTAAATGCCTCTGAAAATTAGGGGGAGAACAATCACACTACATTCCCTTAAGATAGCCAAAGACCCACTAAGAGGTTACTGCATAAGCTTTTACCATTTGAGGACTGACTCAAGAAATAAACATTTCTCTTGGAATCTGAGAGGTTAGCCCTAATGATGGGATACGCGCTGGTCTGTACCATCACACAGCATGTGGAGATCTCAGATACTGGGACACAATTAATCAGGCTAGAGCCTGAAGAGAGATAAGAAGCAGAAGGATCTTGATGATTATGTCTATCTCCTGGAGAAGACTAGACCACCATGAACCCTCGTGACATTTAGAAGGGGAGGAACAGGATGGGGAGCCGGCACAGGGGGTAGCTTCAGCTGGAACCCCCAAGGACCCAGTTTGCCCATCCTCTGATTCAGGGTTAGAGAGATTAATTTTCTTTCCACTTCTGCCAGCACTGACCAGAGAAATAAAATGTAAACAGAAGACATGAAATAAAAATGATTTTATTTATAGTAAATGAGAAATTACACCTTCCTCTTCTAATGAGGCATAAATAGCCAGTTCTTGTTAGCAGAATGTGCCATGTGAGTACTGTTGGAGCAACAACAGGGATGCATGTACCATTTACGCAAAATTCACAAGAGAGCTTCCCCCGTATCATTCATACCGTGTATAAATTAGAGATTTTCTGAGCATTTAAAAGTATACAGACGGTAACCAGAACGCTTAACCAGTATCTGCACACCATCACAAACACCTCGCTGACAAAGGCCAGTGCTGCCTTTGGGACCGACAGCATGTCTTCAGTTTAGTTGGCTGTGACTGGTTCCATCATTCATGGGCCTTCTAAATGGACATCTTGTGATCATGTTTGGGTCAATGATAGATCCTGACCTTGTACAAGTAGAAAGCAAGGAACTGTACCTCTTTAGAGTCTGCATGGAGAGGGTTTGTGGTTTCAGAGTTTATTTTTTTAGAAGGCACTGTAAACCACTGTCCATTTAAAATACGGATGTTCTTATGAATATCCTTCAATTATTTCAGGTCATTAATTTCCATAATAATATCCTTTATGACTACTTCTAAGCCTCCTTAATTTTATTTTAAAAGTAAAATAAACATATCTACTGAAGGGTAGTCACAAATTTCAGGCTGTCAGCATTGTCTGGCTTATTTTAAGAAAGGCGAGATTACCGAGAGAATGACCCTCTCCAAGGTTATCTGACACCATTACTCTACCTTTTAGTTCTTGCGCTTGAAACCAGCTCTGTGAAATAATACTCTGAAAGTGCTAATGTTAACAATATCTCAGGCTACAGAGAACCCCATGTCTGGCTCCGAGGGCTTGAATCCTTGCCTCTAATTGGCTTTACTGACTCACAGCAAAAGCAAAGGAGATGCCAGAAGAGAGATTTTCTTCAGTGACCCGTCTCTGAAGGGCCTGTCAGTGTGTGTTCAGCAGACATCTCTGTGCCCTGTGGTCTGGGGACCGCCCACAGCGCCCAGGGGCTCAGGTTTACCTGGGGCTTCACGCTGGGTGAAAGCAGACATGGCATCTGCACCAGAACCTGGGGAGAAGAGCTTGGCTCTCTACTCATCTCACACCGTGAAGAACATACTCAGAACAACTCAGTAAATCAGGGGCTCCCCAGATTGACTGGTCATCACCATCATCTGAGGGACATTTGACTCCTACTGACTCCGGGCCTCCACCCTGGAGATTCTGGTTAGGTAGGTTTTTGGTAACCCAGTTCACCTAATAGCCTCACGCCTAAAAAAAAATCTCACCTTTAAGGATAGGAATCCAACACTGTCAAAAGAGGTCTCAGGTTAGCCCCGGTTTTAAATGTTAGCATCCATTAGTACGCGCAACAGGAAGCACTGAGTGCAAAAATGATTAGGATATATTCTCTGTTCCTGGGGACCTCAAAGCTGCGTGGCTTTTCGGAACTCATGGAGCATCACTTGGATGAGATGCAGGCCATGACCAAAGAGAATGTGGGTAGAAAGATCTGAAGGGGAAGGTGGAGGAGGCGAGTGACAGCGGAGGCTTTGGGAGCAGGGAAGGTATCAGAATGGATAAGGCGGGCAACAGCAGGCAAGCCTGTCCATGTTACCATGTTGCCAAAGTTCAAGTGTAGAATTAATTCTGTGTCCCATTCTCTAAGTATCTAGTCTCCAGTGCGGGTGTGTGCACACATATACACACACAACACACTCTTTGTAGCTTATGTCCCATCAGCATGCTCACATAAACAGAAGATTTGGGGGGAAAAGTAAAAATAGGAAACACTTATCTAATTCTTTGTGCATAATGGGCCATTAAGGCAATTTATACATGTTGACTCCTTTAATCCTCACGGTAACCCCGTGAAGCAGACATTATTCCTACTCCATTATAAAGAGGAGTAAACTGAGGGGCAGGGAGGTTACGTAGTTTCCCTGAGGTCACACAGCCGGTGATGAGCTTTGAATCTGCACCCAGGCTCTGCCCTCTCCGCAGGGGACCACTGACCTGCGGCCTCTCTTCCCTTATGTACGTAGTTTCATTTGCTGAAGTCCCTTCTCTCCCGCCCACCCCTAAGTTGTGACTTGACTACTGGATTCAGACAGAAGAGGTATCTCAGAGGATGTAATCACAACAGGCTTGCTCTGTCAGCTTCCTGTTTGCAGTTAAATGCAGAAATGCTACAACATCAATAATCCCATAAGGAATGAGAGTGTCTGGACTGACAACTTGAAGTACCAGGAGCCATCAGCTTTCTGACATATAGGGTCGGGCTTTAAAAAACACCTGCCTGATGTGTGCCACAAGGACTCTCCTGAGAATCTGTCACAGGATCCTGTCTGGATCCTGAGTCAGTTATCTACATTAACCTGAAGAAGCGGTGACAACAGAAAACGTAGGCAGGCTTCCACCACTCACCAAAAGTCACTGACAGCGGTCAAAGAATCTCTGATTGACTTGGAGAGCAGTGCGGGGTGAGCGTGGTCTTTGTTCCTACTCTTGACTATTTCCCAGAATGTGTAAAATAACTCTATCCATCTAGCCTAAGGCTTCCTCTGATGTTCACATTTCTTTTAAGAAAAGGATTTTGTGGCCAACCATCCTTTTCAACACGTTTTACTTTGCCAAGCTGAAAATGACGAAGCCCAAGAGCTGGACAAAATGATGAGAACACATAACTTTACACTGACTATCTTTTTATTCAAGGGGGCAACGTTCCTTCTCTTTTTCCAAACCAGGGAAAGACAGATGCCACAGAGTATCGGAAGGATGAACTAAGATGGTGCATATAAAAGAGTTTTGAAAGCCTTGCACTGATTACTTCGTCACCTTCCGGGTCAGTTCATGATTTGGTACCAAATGAAATCATCCAGGGTTGGGCCCGTTAGGGTGATGCTCTTCCCCATCTCCCCGCACAGCTGCCCGAGGCCGTGCAGCGAGCCAAGTGAATACCCGAGGGGCTGGAAGGTGAGAAGGTGAGCTGGCTTCGGCCGAGGTGGGGCATTAGGCTCTGAACCTGCAGGTACACATCAAACCAGAGCCTCTCTCAGAACCTTTTTACATCAGTGGGCGGACAGTCACTTACAACTCACCCTTATTCCAGGAAGTGTGACTAATGGGGCAGCTTTACAAATCCAATAGAAAATTATTTCATGAGTGGTGCCACATGTTGTTGACAAAAGTGAAAACATTTTCTTTCAACCACTGCCAAAATCTACTAGGAAGTTTTAAAAGGTAAAATCTTCTGTGGATTGGGTATAGGAATAATAAGATATGATGGAGATCCTGTCTCCAGAAGAAAAGCATCTCCCTGACAGCTTAGGGTCCAGGGGGAATCGGCTGTGCTCTAGAGAGCGTTTCTTCACTCCCTACAATCCCTGTGAGGCACCAAAGGACACCTCTCCATCGGGGAAATGAGGACAATATTACTGGTTTAAACTGCTTTGAAAGCTGTAGGTGAAAAAATAAATGCATATAGTACATTCAAATAACACCTTATATAACTTTGCTTCAGGCCTGTTTTTTGCAACTGTATTGGTAAACTTTTATTAATATGTTCAATTTAAACACAAATGGCCACCTCATCGACAGTTAAGCGCTTGAAAATCCACCAAGTATAATTTTAGCCAGATTTCTCATAAACCTCAGTGCAACCACTGTAAGGAAACCACCTCTGAACTCCGAGTTCAGCCCCTCCAAGGGATTCAATGTTAAACACACCATCAGATCGACTGCGTTGGCTGATCACGCTCGGTGCCATTAGCGTCTGTTTAATAAGGCAGCTGATGCCTCGTGGTCCCCTGCAAATGGGGGAGAGCAGAGCTGGGGAGAGAAGTGAATGATAATTGCCCGCCGCAGGACTGCGTGGCGCTGCTGGCGACAGCGGCAAACGGGGGAAACAGGAAAGCATTAGAGAAGGTCTGTTGTACTGCTGAAGTGGAATTCCTAGAACACACTGTGCTATAAAATGAGATTTGGCTCCACAGTGCTGGGAGCAAACAATGGACTCGGTGGTACCCAGCACTGGTTGCTGGGCATATTCTAGCGCCTTCAATCAGAGCTGCCTTTCATTCAAGGGAGCAGGAGCCACACTAGACAATGGAAAGGAGGGGGCGTATTTCTGGACCAGAGAAATCCCGAGAGTAAGATGTTAGGGGGAAAAAAACCTAAAGAATTTCAACAGGGGTGACTACAATGGTAAGATATCTTCTCACAGGCAACATGATAATAGCTTCGACCTAGTCTATAAATTTTTTTGGATAAACAACTATAGAAAGGACTAGTAACATGAGTCCAGCCTCTCTAGCTGGGTGAGTAGAGATCATGTTTTAGAAAGATCTGGGTGGAAGATGAGTCTTTCTTAAATCTTTATCTCTGGAAAGGGGACGCTTTACTGCGGGGGGTCTAGGGATGGGGGCTTCAGTGCCTGAAGACTTAGGGAGGGTCTCTGTTCTGTGTCCTAATCTGCATATGATCTGGATCCAGGGAAAACAATGAAAAGTAGTAACATCAGAAAAAAAAAGTTCTAAATCACCTATTATAAAACTACTTCCTGCCTTAGAAAGAATTCTTTGTCACTCTAGCTAGGTAGCATTCTATTAGTAATAAGCCAGGAGTTAAGAGTTTGTTCCCAACTTGTGAAACTGAGAGAAAAAGAAGGGAGAATTCCTGCTTGCCAAGTGCCCCAGGCCCTAAAAAGACAGTTTAACTGTTGAAATCAAAGCCAGTTAATTGTAGCCTGCACAGGCAGGAACAACGCCACCTCATTATGAATGGGGCATTGTCAAACCAGTTTGCCCCTGAAATACTCACTTTAAACTAACTTACGTTTTCTGTTAATCCATTTTAACTAAAATATTTGAACCAAATGACACTGCAGCTACAAAGAATCAAGTACAACCAAAGGCATGACGTGAAGCACACACATTCTGTTGGAGGGGTCACAGGAAGGTGATTATTTTGATAAAGTGTCTGTTCAAAAAATACTGCATGGAAACCAAATTGGTGGTGAAAATTCTGTACTTGAAGACTTCCATTGGTGGGTGGTGAGGTCCAAACAGCCCTAATCTGCCCACCTTCTTGAAAGGTTTCAACTGCTCAGCACATACCCACAGGCATACACACACACAAAAAGTGAACACTGAACATCCATCATGGAGGTTTTCTGTCCCGGAGCCCAGGAGCCAGAAATCCCTGAGCATGGAGAACGCTGGGTTTCCCCACAAGGTCTCCCCCCGAGCTGGGAGAGGCAGGCATGGGCTTTGAGAAGGTCATGGTAGATCCAGCCCACTCCAGCCTCCTTGTTCACATCATGAGGAAGGTGCCAATTAGTGCCTATTTTGATGACGGTTTTGTGTTGAGAACATCTGTCCATTAGCATCTGGCCAGGACCCAGGTCCACTTCACAAGAAACACCCAACACCTGTCAGAGGGTCCTGAGTTTGGGCGAATACCAAACAGACATAAAACGTTCCCTGCCACTGGGGAGGGGGGCTAAGTGCCTGCTATCCCTCTCAGAGTGTCCCCGTCCCCAACACATCACCCGACTCCTGACCTGCAGCTCTCTGGTTTGTGTGGCTTAGGCTTCGCCAACCGGGGTAAATGCTTGGAGTGGAGGAAGCCAGAATTAACTTGTGTTTGCTTGAGAGCTAACGAGTGCTTGGCCCTTGTTTTCCTTCTTTAATCACCCGGCCTCTTTTCTGTCTTTTCATTACACCTCAGGGAAAGTCGGAATAAGGGTTCCCTTTCCAGTCCATCTACTTTGCTGTTCCTGCTTCAATTCCTGGGTTTTGTGGAAAACAAGTGGTTTTAAAGCCATTGAATCAATTTGATGTTTTCATTTTATTGGTGTAAGCAGTTAATCTAATATGCAATATTGTAGGTATGTACTAAGTATTGCCTGAAAAAAATCAAGAAATGAATGATTGTTCAATCAGCTATTTAAAAACATGCCCCAACATACAAAAGACCACAGACATGGAGACAGAAACAAGCAGAAAGACTTATCTGGACACTGTCATCTTATCATCCTCTTGTCTTTTCAGTTTTCACCTACATGCCAACAACCATGCCCTCCTGGTGACATAAAGCACTGAATTTAGCCAATTCCATTAGGAGAACTTGGTGTCAAATTATAGTAGATAATTTTTATTGAGTGCTTACTATGTATTTCTAGTACGGTCTCATTTAGTCATCAGAATCGTTTATGAGATTGGCACTATTATGATTCCCATTTCACAGATGAAAAAAATGAGGCACAGAGAGGTTAAGTCACTTTCCTTAGACCTCACAGCCAACAGAAACTCCAGAGCTCATACTTTTAACTCCTTCATCGTGTCACCCCTCTAGAAGAAAAGAAGTTAAGTCCCAAATGTAATTTTAACCCACAGCTTCTTTCTCTGTGTGTTAAGCACTAATATGATCTTAGTTGTTCTTCTGGATCTTAGTCTCAAAACCTGAGAGCAATCATCATTGTCATCAGTCAACATTTTTGTTGAATTCATGTCAGTCACTCTGCTGCTATGAGCTGGATGTACCTGGAACATGGTAAGCTCACCTCCAGAACCCTGTGAGGATGCTAACATTACACATGCGAAACACAGCTACCGAGTCTGAAATTTACTCTCGTCGTATTGCAGACTCAGGAGTGTGCTTACGCTTCATCCAAGAAAAAGCAGAGCTGGCACTACTGTCAGAGAGTACTAATGCCACGGTTTAGGCTGCAGTGCGTGCTTCTCTTCTTAATATCTTCCGAGGATGATCTATAAAGTGCTAGAATTTACTCTTTGAAGGCCTCTAATAGGAGACGGTACTGAAGTTAGAGAACTCTTCCCTGAGGACTAATTACACTGTAGACTTTGAGGTGAGGCTATCTAGTCAACCATCTCCCACCCAGTGGTGGTTGAAAGTTTTTTCTTGACATTTGTAATTTTTATTTAAACTTATTAAAGAAGGTCTTCAGACTTATTTGACAGAGCTTATTTTACCATATACCACTGTTTGCATGACACAAATGAAAATATAAGTGAATTGGATAATGTAGTCCTAAAACTTCTTGTTCAGTGTTTGACTTCGTATTTGGGTTTGGACTTCAATTCCCAGTCATCAACATGTGTGTTTTTCCAGATAGTATTTTCCTCTGTGCCATCAAGGGCTTTGGTGATGGGCACATTTAAATTTGTTCACCACCTTTGAAACCAGGAATCATAAACTTCTTAACACTGTATGGAGAAATACTATCTAGCTGGACTGTGTTAGCTGCTAACTAGTTAGTAAGATGCTCCGTATGTTTTTTCACCTTTCTTAGGGTCTAAACAAAAGTGATTGTGTTGAGATTACGTAACACTAGAGGGCAGCCTACAAGTTAGAAACAAGTAACACTACACCAATGCAATAATTTGGCACATCACAATAGTTAACGCCTATTCAAGTATGGTGTACCAATATAAAAAAACAAAAACAAATCACTCCTTACTGTTTATTTTGAACATGCCTTTAAAAGACATCAAAGCAAACAATTTCATAAACATTTTCTCCCTTCCAGAGACTCACTTAGTTCTCAAAGCTCCCTAAAGAAACTTGCTGTTTCTAATCCTGTTTTGTTTCACTTCTGTTATTCAACCTATTTTTAAAATATAAATTTTATTTTATTATGGAATAAAACTTTCCTGCTACAAGTTTTATTTAGAAACCTCTGAAATGAAAATGCATTGCAAAGGGTAAATACAGAATATCCATCTTTTTAGGATTCTTTTTTTATAGCAGAAATACTAGCTATTTGCAACTATTTAAGGCATGGAGGATTCTTGTGGACAATGATACTTTATCAGTGCTCGTCTAAAGGTTGAAACCACACAAGGAAATCTGTAATACCTCAGTCACCAATGTAATGAGGATTTCTTCCTAAACGAAATATTACTAAATACAGTTTTTCTTCCACGATGTAAGCAGTGTTCAATTTTAGCACAATGCAGCCAAAAAGTTCTAGCTGTCTGCTAACACTCCCTTATTAAATAAACAACACCATGTAGGTGTTATTTGTGTTTTGTGAATTACGTCATCTGTAACATTTCAGTTGCACAAGGCAACTTAAGAGATAAACACTGGTCTAAATCTGCCCGAGGTGGGGTGGGGAGGGGGAAGGAAGGGACGAACACATGTACATTTAATTTCAGAATTCCAAAACTTGCATAAAGTGAAACTGTTCAGAATGGGGGAAAAAATAGGAAACAGGTGGCTTGATCTGGGCCCCGATTCTTACACGCGTGGAGCACGTGCCGCTCCTGCACTTTGTAACCAGTTTTTATAGATGCACTGGGCGTTGTTTCTGTCTTTCTCGTATTATCCACCGCATGTCATGCTGTTAACCTCCCTCATGTTGGAGAAAGTGGTCCCAGCTGCCAGGCCCAATGCAACAGTTTAAACGTTCTTAATTTTAAAATCTTTAGCACTTGTTTTATAGAGCTGGGCGTGAGCACAACAGAACTAAGTCCAAGGCTTTGGTGTTTGGCTTGTGTGCCATTTAAATATGGTTTATGATAGCTGTTAAATATTAACTGTTTTGTCTGTAAACCTGGGTTCCGGTCTTGGTCAACGCCACCAGTCTCCACTCTGTTCCCCAGATGTGGCATCTTGGACGTCATCTTGGACCAGTTTTTACTCCTTTTACCTCCTTACCCCACACATCCAACTGGTCCCTAAGTCCTGACGGCTCTACTTTGCCAACACACCCAGCATCTGTTTCCTTTTTTTCCACTCACAGTGCTAGCAGATTTATATTTCTAAAACACACGTCTGATGACATCATCTTGCTGAAAAGCTTCAAGTGCCCACAGCTCCAAGGCTCACCTCTTCAGTGCAGCAGAGCCCTCCACAGGCTGCTCTCCATCCCACTTTCTGTCCTCGGGGCTTCCACGCCACATCACCAGTCACCAGGACGCCGCCTTACTGCTCTGGGGCCAAATCCTCTATTTCTCTTCCTCTGGCCTTTGCTGGTGCCTCTCCCCGGCCCCAAGGCCCTTTCGCCCCTCACCTCCCACCTACAGAGATCTCACTCATCCTTTAGACACAACTCAGGTGCTTCCTTCCTGGCTGCACGGAGCCCTCTTTCCTGTCCTTGGCATCCTTACCACTCTGCTTTGGGGATGGACACTAGTCAGACCTCAGACACTATGGTGACTTTTCACACATCTACAGCCATCCTCGATACAACACGGGCCCAACGTCTGGCCTCAAGTGGGTATGCAATTAATTAATAAATTATGAACTAGGTCACCATGGTGTCTCTGCCGTATCTAGAACTTGCCTAGAGTAGATGTTAAATATGTATCTGTCGAATTAAATGGAGCTGCGGCTTTCACTGGGCCAGCAGCACAGACCAGAGGAGAAAAATGACTTTGGTCAGAGGGACGATCCTCTTACGTTGAGCCGTACGGTGTACGGCGTTCCTTGCTAAAAACATTTTCGGTTTTATAGGTACAAGTTGCAAGCCCCGGGAGGACTTTCCTGCCAGAATACCTGGTTCTGCCTCCTGTCTCTCCAGTCCTACCCTGCTCCAGGGTCGAGGCTGCCACACTTAGGTTACTGTTTAGTTTTATCCCGACTACAAAGTAGGATGAGACTCCTAAGTAAAAGCATCCTCCCTTTTCCAAATGCGCGCCTTTCAGATGACAGCCTCGTGCCCTCGGAGCCTCCGGAGACCGCGTCCGGCAGTGACGTTCCCCGAGAAGCAGGAATTCAGGTCCCAGGGGCACTGAACCCTCAGGTGGGGTCCTTGGGAAGCTACGTCTAAACTTGTTTTGTGTCCTTCGTCAGTGTGCACAGGAAGCACGATGGGAGAGTGTCACTGGTCGGAAGACTACATTGTTTAAACATTTTTAGTATTGAGTAAACTGTGCAGTGACATGGACAGGAAAACTCATATTCAGATGGTTAGGGATCTTCCCTTATAAGAATTATATACTCTTAGACCAATTATCTGACCTCTCTGAACCTCGGTCATGTCATCTTTAAATTGGGCATAATCGTACATACCTGCCCTGCCTAACCCAGGTTGTTAAGATTAAGTAAGGCAATGCTGATAAATGCACTTTGAAAAAACTATAAGCACTATATAATGAAGTCTTTATTAGTAGTAATAATACTGTTAACTACTGTTGTTGCTGATCATTCTCAGGAAGCCTGATTACTGAGTCTGATAGGAGACTCAGCAAGACTCCTTCCTGGGCAGAACAGCCCTGGGCTGGCCTCACTGCTGCAAGCCAGTCCCTCCTCTCTCAACAAGGTGCCATTCCAGGAAGGCGTGTCTACACTTTAAACACAGGCAAGGAGAAACAATGAGATATGCAAATGTGTTAGGATTACTTTTCATAGAACAAGCCCTCCAGTTAAGCCTGGGTATGGCTGACAACAAGCAAGGAAAGACTTGGTCCCTAGTCCTGTGTTTCAAACCTTTGCAAGTTCTGCTCAGAAGAATTTGCATTTCAATAACAATGTGATAATGTCAAGCTATTCACAACATTTCAAAGCCTTCTCTTGCACACCTGGCATGTTCTAGGATCCGCTGGGGAACTGGAAGTGGCTGTTTTCTAACAGCAAAGGCAATTATGTTGTCCTTTTCATTCTAGGGAACGGATGTGTTTGGGCAATATTAACAAGTCTTGTGTTCTGGACATGACAAAATATGAAAACGAAAGCTCCACCCTCCAAGATCTATCTCCCAGGAGAATGAATTAATCAGCGTATTCAACAGGGTTAGCTTCCCCTCAACACAAATGAGCGGAAACACCTTGTAGACAGAAGTTGGCTTTTTTAATAGGAAACTTTTCCCTGTACTCTCAACACCCCTTTAACAGAGAAAAGTATCCAAAAGATGTTTGCTACCTTCCTCTTGGCTGCATATGCGACTACTCTGTGCTTTCTGCTTTTGACACCACTAATATCTCCTTGTCTGGGCAGACATGGACCACGTGATTGGGTTGACTTTATTTCTATTAAGAGTAAAAACCACATTGCATGCAGTGGGACAACCACCTTGACAATTATGTTAGATAATCAATACCCTAGAATACAGTACAGCAAATATCACCAATCAATTTAATTTAGGTAATTCCTCATTAACATGCTTATAGATCGGTAAGCTGAATTGTAAGAGCTAAGCATTCATAATTCATAAGCACATATAATTTATGTGCTAAAACTAAATAGGTTATATGCTATTGAGAGTTTCTTATAAGCTCCAAAATGATTATTCACACAGAAATTTAATTCCTAAATTGGCATTAATATATTATACCTAACTTTTATTAGACCCTCTAGTTAAAAGTTGAATGTAAATAGCACATTAACATCGTAATTCAGCTTCTTGATATCTGTTCTAAAACTCATGATACAGGAAAAAGTACTATAAGCCAGAAATAAGGCCTGTTTCTCTCCAGTGCCTGGAGTATTCCATGGTCATGATGGTTAGCACTCGGTCAAGGGTAATTTTTGGCAAAGGAAAGGCTACTTGGTCCGGTACCCCCAGAATACAGTGGCCTTCATTTGAAAGAATTGGGGCCCATTCAAAGTCCTATTCAATCTTTGGAAGGCAAGGCTTCAAATCCAGCTAGGAGACAGTAAATGTCAACAATTTTGATAAGTAAATTCCTTTAAAAGAAAAAGTGGTTTCCCCTAAAGATGCAAAACATTCTGCATGACTTATAAATTTCAGTTGTCCCCCCAAGTGATGTTTCATTCTTTACATGACCATTCTGCAAATGATACACAGTCACGTGTCTCATAAAATAAGAACCAGTGTGGTTGGCAGGGCAAGATAATGGAAGCACGTTCAAGTCACTGCTGTCTGAAAATGTTCCTCCAAAATACCGCCTCTGAGGCATTGATGCCTGGGAGGCACACACACAAAAATCTCTAATCAGAAATCATTAATTAAAGTTAATTAAAGTCTGCATTGTATTTGACTGACAGCCTCACAGAAGTGCTGCTTATTTTTCTTAAGGCTACGGTGTGCAATGTCGTATCTGACCAGACACCACAGGGCGATCACAACGGTGTTACCGTCTAGAGGACAGCAACTGAATTCACACAAACTCTTCTTCCAACAAAAAAAGGCTTATGATGTGAAATATAGTCCAAACTGTCCTCACTACCTGCCTTTTTTTTTTAACTAACTTAAATAAGACCATAAAATGAATAGGACCTTATTTTCTGACCCTGCCAAATGATCAGGGGTCCATAATACTGAATTTACAAATGCATGTTTTCTTTGCTTCATGGAGACGTTAGAGGGGGAAGTGGAGAAAGCTGGGGGGATAATTGCAGCCTATGGGTAAGCCAGACCACATGATCAGAAACTGCTGTGACACTTGAAAGTGTTTCTTCACAAGGAATTCCGGTGCCCAGAAGCCTGGTGAAGCCAGTAGCAATTAAGGCCATGATATCGTTTTAATTTACTTCAAATTATTAGCCTCTAAAATCAATCATTTGGTGTGGTTGAGTAAGGGAGGGGTCAATATAATAGGCACGTGCATTGAAAACGCTTGTTGATCCTACACCAAAATTTTGGCAGGCTGGATCTGGGGAAATTTAAAACGGCTGCTTTGAAGCTCACCCTGAAATAAAAACTAGTCATTTTCCAGTTAAAAAAAAAAATGACTTATTTTCTCGATTAGGCCCATTTGTAATAAATTCAAGGCTTTCTTCTTTGGAACCCGCCTGGATTTTCATTTGAGGCATTGTGTGTCCTGAATTCACTGCTGTTTGCTTCACGTATGAGATGGTTTTATTTTATGTTTTAATCTACAAAGGAATTAAATGGCTGGGCTGAGACTGGTAGGAGTCCTTGACAGTCCACTTGAGAAGTGGGAACTAAAACATTCAGAAGTGTACCAGTATCCGTTACTCGAGGCCAAATTTACCTAACAAAGGAGAGCTGTGTTCTGCGTCAGCCACGGAGAACATAAATCACTGAGTGTGTGTATCTCCCTCTTAGGGCAATTTATTCCTTCAAATCTTTTCTTGACTGGGTCACACAATACACAACAGGAGAGCTTTTCCTAATCATCCCTAAATAGCAAGATATTCTAATTACAGAAAGAAAAAAAAAATGTTCATACACTCAAGAGCTGGCAAAGCAGTAGGCCTGTGAGCCAGTGGGGCAAAATGTAGTCAGACGGTCTCCAGCCCTTCAGTAACATGGGTCGAACCTAAAAAAAATAAAGGTTAAACCTGCAGTAAAGCACTAAGTGTTGACACTGCCATACCGAAGCACAACACACAACACTCGTGAGGTCATCTTATTTCTTTAGCAGTCTGCAGAGCCCAAACCAAATTATGAAAACTGAAATTTGAGCGAGGTCAGGCATGGCCTCATTCACCTCCACATTTGTGAACGTCCTTAATGAAGACTTCGCACCCTCTTGCTTTCTTGTCGAAAGATGAAAGTGACACCAGCCCCTGGCCTGTCATTTTTATCCCCGGCAACACCGAGTAAGAGGCAAATCCTGGAGTAAATACCAGCTGGATGTGCACATAACAAGGTCCAGGGAGACACTCTCAGAAGTTGCCTCTTTTAATCCATAGCTGAAATTATACGAGAAGTGGTTTGCAGTCCTTTCGGAACACCACAACTGCCAAGATGACTGCGAGGCTTGCCAGCCTAGTAGATCTCAAACCTTTCCCAAGGCACCCCAACACTATCTCAGGCCCTGAAACTATGGCAACCGAATAAGAAAGCAGCCTCCATGATTAATAGATGAAGATCCCAGCGACAGTGTCTAGCTGGGGCCATCATTCATGAGGCGGGAAGAATTAGCACAGAATCCATCTCGGAAACCATTAGCAAGTATTCCTCCTTAACCCCCAGCCCCACCCCAGGTGCCATCGTGCTGCATTTACTCCAGTTGAGAACGCTGTCAACAGTTTGGTGTCTGTTTATCGCTCACTCTGCAGAGATGAGAATGTTTTTAGTCACTTGGATGCTCACGGTTTTAGAATAATGAAAGGCTTAATGGGCCGGTTTTCCACCTGGGTATTTGAGGCCTAAGAACAGATGCATTCAGGCACCAAAATGTGTGAATGAAGTCAAGTGGCTCTCGGGGTAGAAGGGAGGAGAGACAGTTGTTGGATGGTTTTGAGTGTGTTTTGTGGAGTGCAGTTTTTCATAAAGCATTCCATTTTCAGGAAAGGAACGTTTCCATTCGCCAGCTCCATCAGTATTCTCTTGGTTTCCTCATTCAAGGACGGTAGGAGTCTGGGGGAAGGGAGGGGAGGGCAAATGCTGGGGTCTCTGCAATATTAATGAAAAGACTGAATACTCTCCTTAAAAAAAGTCATGGGAATAGGAAAAAGGAGACAAGAATGGAACCACCTTTCTAAGGACAAAACAAGCTGCTTTTTAAGGACAGAATGCTTGTCCTTAAAACTCTCATAGAACCATAAACCGTAATTAATAGATTCCTTCTTTCTTCCCAGCCCCTCAAATGCTTGTTTTCCAATGGCATGTTTTCATTGTGTTGGATGCCAGATCCTGTTCTGTTCTATAAATGCTTCAAATCAAATCATGGCCAAAGGCTTGGTCTTAAACACGTGGGAGGGCAGAAGGGATAAGAGGGGGTAAGTAGCATCAATTTTAAGAGATTCTTCTGCTAAGGTTTTTAAATTGGTGTGGATTCTTTGAATTAAAGTTTCTGCGGATGGCAATTATAGGTTAGTTGGAAACCACCAGAAAGCGCTGAGTCATGTGAAATGAAAGCCTCAGGTCCTCAGGCTGTATGCGGAAGTATCTCTTACTAACAATATTTTCGAAGCAGCAGTCATCGCACTGGCTGCTGCTCTGCCGGACCTGGCCTTCAGTCTTTGGGGAATGTGAATTGCTCATTTATTCTGCTCTCTTTACATCCTCTTTACACTTACAAAATTTAAGAGAAAAAAAATTTTTTTTTCTAAATGAAAATAACTGTAACTCAGAGCCATGCAGGGAGTCCTATTCCCTCTCCTTCAGGGAACTGGGGTGATAATTCCAACTTATTGCCGCTTCTGCTGTGCTTTTGAGAAGTCGGGTTCTTCTCACTGATAAGGACACGTCTGACTATCATTTGAATCAAATTTCATGTTGTAGGGCAGTGTATCAGCAGTAGCGTAGTCGCTGTCTCCCCTGGGGTCAGCTCTTTCCTGCACGTGGTGGGGAAGACAGTGGCTTGCTCCTGTGTGGAGATTTAGGCTCTCCCAAACAAACTGATTTCAGGCTTGAGCCAGGAAGAGTGACCTGGCAAGTGCACGGCCACCATAAGGCTGTCACGCAGAAGTCCCAGCCACAGCCTCCTGGAGGAGGCGATTGGCAGCTCTCCTAAGACAGGTGTGGTCCTTGAGGGGGTCACTTCAGCTCATCCCTGAACAGTGATTACGGGCAGCGCTCAGATTCCAAATGTGGGCACTCTGAGATTCTTTAGTGGGTGCAGACTGTGTATTTTACTTTTAAAATGAAAGCAAGTGAAGGCTATCATTTAAAAAAAAAAAACAGCTATCCTTTGGGTTCTTACTTAATGCAAGGTCCTGAGTTGCTTGCTACTGTCTTATTTGTGGAGTGTTTTCTTCTGCCATGTTTTGGGTGTGATGTTTCAACTTCCAAAGTTAGGAAAAGGATCATGACTCCTCTTCCCAGGCAAGTGTCTCTTTCACACACTTCTCTGCTTAGAGCCCCCGACACTGTGGCCAGCTTATGGTGTGAATGTTCCTTTCCTGTCCAAAGGTCGTTTCCTTTGCATCATCTCTTTATGTTGCAGACTTTTAAGGCCATTTCCTTTTGTACGCTCCCCACCAGGGCACTCTCCATGACTACTGTCATCCAAATAAAAATAACACCTGATATTTACTGAGTGTGTATAGTGTACCAGGCATTGTGCAGAATTTTACAGATGTCATGTTACCTCTTCTCAACAACCATGTGATCATCATACTGGCATTTTACAAATGGAAACTGAGGCAGAGAAGTTAAGTAACTGGCTCAAAGTCACACTCATCATTAATGGCAAAAAATGGGATGCAAATCCAACTGTGTTTTTATAATGCCTGGCAGAGTGCCACTCCTATGACCTTGTCCAATTTGATGGTCACACTGAAAACCATCATTACTTGACATGGTTGGCATCCTGGTTCGTAAAGTTGCCATCTGTGTACTACAGAGATTGTGCGTTTTTAGTGACTTTCAGGATCTTACTTAATTTCATCATATGGCTTATGTGAAATGACATCAACAGAATATAATTTTTCTTTTATGATTTAGAAGACAATGAAGCCGAGTTTCTGCTGGGCCAGGGGTCTCAGGAGGAAAGGAGGGCGTTAGCATCAAACTTTTCACATTTCCAGAGTGCATTTCATATTTTACCACAGTCTCATTCAGGATTTCGTATTATTCTCCCAGTAATTCTCCAAGGTAGGAAGCACAGGTTTACTGTTCACAAGTTTTATTTAAAATAAACTTCAGCAACTTCAGAGAGGTGAAGTGGCTTGTCCATGGTGGTGGGTCTGGAAGTCACCCGACTCCAAGTACAGCATCTTCCACAACAGTGATCACTGCACTGGGACAGGGCAGAAATGTGGGTTAATAGGCATCCTCCTTTCTCCTGGTAGAAAGTTGAATTTTAGAGACTGCCATTAGCTAACTCCAAAAATGCAAGAAGGTTCTGTGGCCACTGGTTAGAATGCAGAACAAATGAGTCCCAAGGTCAAAAAGCTCAGTCCCTAGAAGTGCTGGCTATCTTCTCAGCTCTGTTCCTAACTCAGATTCCCTCCAGCTTCAACCAGGTGTCCCACAGATGTGGGCTCTTGGCCTCAGAAGGGGACTGGGTTAGAGTGTGGGAATGAGCAGGCGCCAATCCATCACCCAGACTGGGAAAACAACCCACAGTGACTGCTCCACGGATGGTGCATGAGAGACATCACCTATGTACATGGAAGATGGTGTTACACACACACACACACACAGACACACACACACACACACACACACACACTCTTCATGCAGGCAGAGAGGTGTCTCATTGGATGGACACATGACATAGAAAAACATGAATAGGAAAAAGAGATGGAGACTAGCTATTTGCAGCAAGATCCTCTTTTCATTCATTCCACAAATGCTTGTTATGAAAGGCCTGTGATATGCCGGCCATGGGTTTGGGTGCTGGAGAGACAGCAGTGAGAGAAACACAAAAATGTCTCCCCTCATGGCAGTATGTTCTAGCGGAAGACAGAAAATAAACGAGGACGACAGACAGTTGGTCAGGACATAAAAAGTGCTAAGGAAATAAAATTTTTAAAAAAAGCATGAGGCAGTCCAGGGAGGTAGGGAGTGTTGGGGCAAAAAGATGGAGTAAGTTAAGATGATCAGAAAAGGTGTCACTGAGAAAGTGACACGTGAGCAGAGGACCTAGGGAATGTGAGGAGCAAATCCTGCTGCTCTCTGGGCAAAGGACTTTCTCCAGCCTTGAAAGAGCAAGTGCAGAGGCCCTGTCAAGGGCCCTGGGTGAGGGGCAGCAAGCCTGGCTTAGTCAAGTAACCCCGGAGAGGTGGGGACCCGAGTGCAGATCACGTGGAGCCACCAAGGCCATAGAAAGGGCTCTGGCTTTTACTGGAATAAGATGGGAAAGCATTTGAGCACAAGTGAACTGATCTGGTTTCACTGAAAAAAAAAAAATCACTTTGGCTGCTGTGTTGAGAGCAGACGGTAGGGGGCCAAGAGACTAGCTGGGAGGTTAGCACCATAGATAACCCAGCCAGAAGACAGACTGGCTTGGCCAGAGTGAGGGCCACAGCAGCAGAAGATCTGGAGAGAGTCTGTGTGCATTCTGCAGGGGGAGGGAGGCAGGCAACAGCATGGCAGCTGGAATATCGGATGTGGCTACCAGAAAGGGAAGAGTCAAGGATAACTCTTGAGTTTTTGGCCTGAGCAACTCAAAGGCTGGAACTGCCATTTACCGAGATGGAGAGTATAAAAAATGTGTAAGGTGGGGGGGAGAAAGATGGAGAACTGGGTGTTCGGAACATTTAAGTTTGAGCTGTCTATTAGATCCTGCCCTGGAGGCGTTGAATATTTGAGAGGTCCAGGAGAGAGGTCTGGGCTGAGGGAGTTATTTGGGAAACATCAGCGTACTAAGAGTGGTATATGACTGTGCCTTAGTGTAGCTAGTTATTCTAATAAAAACGTTTTGCAAGCACTCATCTGCTTCACAAAGCAGCATACCCCTGTGTGTATGCTAGACTGTAACTGTCCCATGCTGAGAAGTATCCTGAACTCCCTTCCCCCCTTGAGGTTTGTGTGGTATGACATCTTACTTGCCCATTTCGAAGGGATTAAATGCCTCCCTCCCTGCCCTAACTTACCATATCCCCAAGAGGCAACCATGTGGTTGCCGGCAGAGAATAGCTCAGTTGCTCTTGCAGCCCATTTTAAGGCAGAGGAGAAAAGCCTTCATTCTGGAATAGAAACCTCTCAGAGACAGCTTGGCTGCAGGGCACCCCAAGAGGGTGAGGAGGGGCACTGAGAGGGGAGGGTGCAGCAGAAGGCTTCCAGGCTCCCCCTTCCTCTGGAGGTGTGAACATCCAGGGAGCGCCAGCTCTGGGAGAAGGACCATAAATTGTCTAAACTTCAAGTGGGGGGTGGGGAATGCAGTGCAGCAAGACACGCAGGCTTTCCTTGGCTTTACACTGCTGCAAATGGCAGATGCCTAATTAAAGCATTTGCAATTAGTTGGGCTTGTTCTGTGATTCCTTTCTGCAAACAAATATGATGGGAGAATATATTAGCTGTAGGCAATCTAGTTCTAAAAAAACTTTTTCTCCCATCATCACTCTTTTGTCCTGCTCAGAGAAGAGCTGAAGCACTGTGTACACATACTAAAGTATCTGACTTACCTCCTTGTTCAAAACAGTATTTTTCCTTCCATTTCATAAAGGAGTGGCACTACCCATTTGCTTTAAAGCATGAGTATTTATCCTGCATTTAATACAAGTTCTTAATTTGGGTGTTTTATTTTTATTCAATGAAGATAACAGTCTTCCTAATTCTTGCTATCCTTCTGATTCAACACACTTGGCAATGTTATCCGCCTACTCTAGATGCAAATGGTATTATTTTTTTAACGATGGGAAAAGCACTCACTAGACTTAGAAAGTAACCTGAGGAGTATGTGTTTGTGTGTATGTGTGTGTCTCTGTGTAAATAAAGAGTTGCACTTATTGCCAGTTTGTAATAACCACTTAAAGGCATAGGTTTGTAGTTGTTGTTATTGTTTGTCGCTGTAGGTGGAGAAAAAACCAGGTCCGCTCTCAGTGGAGAAATATGAACCAGGTGGGGCTATTTCATTTATTCATTCAACGTTTACTTGAGTTCCTACACTGGTTCTTATGAATTCTTAACCTATTTAAACTTAGATGTTTTATTCAGTAAGTATATTTTGCAGGTAGCTCCTGAGATAATGATTTTGGGTGTCCGTTGAATATTTACGTATGCGGATTATGTGCATTGAGAATGTGGCCCATCTCTAAAGGGTGATACCTGCAAAAGAGAACACTTTGGGAAGATTGTCGTCACACAAATAGTGTAAATAAGAAAATATGAACTAGAATGTCCCTTTATATCAGGTTGAAAAAAGACGTTACCACTAAAATGAGGTTTAAATCTGATGTTCATTCTTTCTGCTTTCTGATTGGTTTGCAAAATGCCTCATTTGAGATGTCCTAAAACCATAATTATAACAGAGTGGGAGTTACTCAAGAGTCAAACAAAAGTTACCAAATAAACAAGCACGGGTAAATCAAATTCAAGAAGTTAGTGCAATTATTTTTTAACCGATAGTTTAGGTTAATAGGTGGAGACAGTTTTGCCACTATATTTAAAGTGAGGTTAATAATTAACTTTGGTGCCTGGTGTGGTTTAATCAAAGCTTACTGTAAATCATAAAACTGCTCCATGCAGACTAAACAAGGTATTAAAAAACATACAAAATACTAGGGATCTTAACCTCTGGTAGTCATTTGGAAAAAGTGTAAAAAAAAAAAAAGAAAAAAGATGTTTTCATTAAGAAATGTGCACAGGCATCTTTGGGGAATAAACCTTCATAAAGGATTCATGTAATCTGAAACCAATCTCCTCCCTGCCATGAGAGTGGCAAACCATGGACTTAATGCCCAAGATGTATGTTGAAAAGAAGACCAACTACCAGGATTAGAGAAAGGCAAGGCAAAGGCATTGGACCTTACTACCCAGAAAGACGAAAGACGTAAGACGTAAGACGTAAAAACCAGTGCTGGGGGTAGGGGGCATTAAATAGCTTTTCTGAGACCGGCTGGCAGAACACTGCAACTGGATTAAACATCTTTTCAGATTCGAGGCAAAGAAAGTTGTGGGTATGAGTAAGAGTGTGTGTCTGTATGTATGTGTGTCTTAGCGCGCCTGTGCTTTAAACCTTTCATGGATCACATTCAGTAGCAACTTGATTTCCACCCAGTCTAAACAGAGATCCACCGTGGTGGTGCCTGGCTACCACATTCCCAAAGCAGCCTCCGTTCTCCCACTGGAAGGGACAGCGAGGCTGCTACTGCAATACAGGCAGGAGGCTGCCCCTGGAAGTGCTTGCCTCGGCTGTGAAAACGGCAGTTCCTCCCCGGCTCCATGCACACCTGACTCCTTGCTCAGCTCCTTCCTGGACACCCGCCGGCAGGAAAACTGCGCGCCGCGGGGAGGAGGAGGGAGGAGGTTGGGGATGCTGCACTTGGAACAGGTTCTTGGAAGCCGGCAAGCCCCGGCTCGCGACCACAAGCATCCGTGCGCCAGCCGCTGTCCACAGTGGCCGCACCAGCTCCCCGAGTCCTGGCCCTGAACTTCCCCCATTCCTTCCTGCCTCCGCTTCTCACGCCTACCGCTTCCTCAATTGCTTAAGAGACTGGTCCAGCAAGTGCAGCCCCAGGACCCCAACCAGGCTGACCACGGGCCGGGGGAGCCACTGTTGGAGGGGCCAGCTTCTACCTCCTATCCGTCTGTTGGGCGCTCCGCCCGCCTCCCTGGGGGTTCGGTTTCCCGTGGGTTGCACACGCTGAGCCCCAGTTCTGTCGTGCCCCAACTCCTGGCCTTCAGAGAAACTTTACAGAAGCGACTAGTCGAATGACCCCCGTGCTAAAAAAAAAAAAAGGCGGCGGCGCCGGGCAGAGGGGTGGCGAGGGAGCGGGAAAGACAGCGGAGTCCTGTTTCCTTTTCCAGTACCCGCAAGTCCAGGACTGCTCCATGGCTCCCCCTGTACCGTTCTGCTCGTGGGAGGAGGGAACGGACCTCAGGGTCTTGCTTTGCACCGTGAACCACAGTGGGAAGCTGAGAAAAAAGCGGAGAATCTCGAGAAAAGACACTTCCATCCCAGCAGGGTCGTGCGGGGGGCGGGGGAGGGAAGGGCACTGTGGGGCTTGCTCCCGAGCGCCCCACTGCCAGCGAGGCAGCGCTCTAGACGCAGCAAGTAGTTTGGACAACCCAGAACCGGGGACCCGGGCAGAGATCGTGTGTGGTTAGCAGGCACTGAACCATCTCTTATTTGGTCTTCCCACCCTTCCCCCTCCCGGGACATCTCCTTTCCAGAGTTGGACCTCGTAGATTTTAGAGGAGGGAGCAGCAGGCGCCAGCCCCGGCGGAGTGTCGGGTTCTGTGCTTGAGGGGGACGCAGACGCGACGGACGCTGTTTTCGCCGCCCAGGAGGGAGCTGCGGCAGGGAAAAGGGCCCAGGGTGGGGGCGCCGCGCCACACCAGGAGGAGGCCACTCATTCGAGCAAACAAAGCCCGGAACCTCTGGTGCCAGCGGTCCCGGGAGCTGGGATGTCACCAAGTGGCAGGGCGCGCGGGTGCCAAGGCCATTACAAGTTTCCCGCACTCCACTGAGCCCAGCCCAGACCGCACGCCGACAACAAAAGATTCTCTTCGCTTCCCCACCGTGTCCGCGGAACCCCTTCTCCCACCCCTGAACCCAAACCTAGTGCTGAGCGAAAACGCATTCTTCCAACCAATCTCCTCCAGCTCTGGAGAGTAGAACCCCTTCCCCTGCCTTCGCACCAGGACAGGGCGCTTCCGAGAATCTCAGCCTTTCCGGGTCTCTCTGCTGCCTGCTGGCCGGAAAGTGAGGACGAGCCCCGGGTACTGCACACACATCCCCGGCCAGGCAGCTACCCGCGCGGTCGGGGTCCCGGGCGGCGCCCGGCTTGTGCGCGGCGCGAGTGGAGAAGCTCGGTACAGGGAGACCCGCGGTCTCTGGGGCGCAGGGCGGAGAGGAGCTGCGGGCAGAGTTCGCGACTGCTCCCCCCGGGCCGGGCAACGCTCGGGAGGCAGATACAAGACAAAATAAAACGCAAGCACCACAAAGCCGACAGCGCGTACCGACCACGGCCCCGGGACCCGCAGGAGGGAGCCGAGCCGCTCGGGAGGTGGGGCGCGCCGGGGCGCCCCAGCCGTACCTTTTCGGTGCATCGACGGGCAGGCGGCCGGGGCTCGGAGAGGGCTGGTATAGCGTGTATCCCATTTAGTAATCCATTATCGAGGGAGTCTCTCCGGGCTTCGAGCTGCGCTCTCTCCTTCGCAAGCCTTTGTCATTCCTACATGTGTGCTTGTCTCTTTGGGGGTAACAGTCGCGACGACTACTTTCTGGGATGCAGACGCGCTGTGTTCATCTCCAATGACAGGCGGAGAAGGGGAAAGGAAAAAAGAAAGAAAAAAACCAACAAGAAAGGAGTAAATGTTCAAGAAACTCTTCTCCAAATCCAAATTCCACTTGGATTCCACTCCGGCGAGTCCCTTCGGTGGTGTCTCCGCCGATTAACAGGTCATTTCAGGGTGGGGGGTAGGGTGGGGGCTGGGGCAGGGGTGCAAGCTATAGCCCCGCTTCGCGACCGGGAGCGCTCTGCCGCGGGTGTGGCGACGCTGGTCGCTGCCGCCTCTCCTAAGCGGGCATTGCGGGCTGTGGGCCCCACGGAGAAGCGCCGCTGCTGCGTCCCGAGCGCCTCGGCAGCCGAGTGCGCGAGGAGCGGAGTTGGCTGCAGCCTCACCCCTTGCCGCTCACTACTCCTCTGTCACCCGAGAGGCCGCCGCTCCAGGGCGGAGCCAAGTCCCGGACTGGATTGCGCAGAGCGGACTCTCCTCCCGCAACCCCGCCTCCACTGGCTGGCGTCTTCTCGACCCAGAGGAGAGCTGTGCTGTATGTGCGTGAACGCGAATGAGAGAGGCGGAGAGAGGAAGAACCTACGCGGTGTGGCCGCAGGTGGAGCCTTGGACCGACTGGCCAGCGCAGCTTCCTTCCACCACTATTCACGGACTCGCCGCTCGCTCGGCGGAGGTCCCCGTGGGGGCGACGGCGTCAGGAGCCCAAGCCCTTCACTTCCCCACCCCCGCATCTGCTCTAGCAAGAAAAAAACAAAATCACGGACAGCATTACCGAGCCCTGCCAAATCAGAAAAATAAATAAAAATAGACGTAGTGCAGGAGCGAGTTACAAGAAAGGATTTGTTCATCGATTTTCTTAAATGGAAAAGTTTTAAAAGACGAGGGTAAGTGAACGGCGATCCTTTCCAATTCTGATTACAGTATCGAGGTAGACTCCAGAAGTGATGGACGCCCTGCACATCCGGATGAATTGGACAGAAGCCGGTGCCCTTAAAAATACACTTTGAAGACATGAACACAGCTGTTAGTTAACATACATACAACACAACGCGTTAATAAAGCGTGTTAAGTAAGCAAAGTGCAGTGCAAAGAATGCAGTTAACAACAACGATCTGTTTTTAAATTTAGAAAGTGTGCAGACTATTCTGAGAAATAATTATGTGAACTTCAGAAATACGACACATTTCCAATGAGAATCCAACAGTTTCATGCGATAAGTAAAACAAGTTCTTCCAAGGCGCTTTTGTTACCATCACAAGAATGGCAGGTACAGCCTTCCTCCACCGCCTAAAAGTTCAGTCGCCAAAGAACCTTGCAGTTACCGGCTAGAGCCAACCGGCCAGGCCACACGATGTCCCCCCTCCCCCGACTGCTGCGCGGTCCCCGCCTGCTCGCCCCGCTCGCAAACTGCACAGGGTGGCATGTTGCTTTCCAAGTGGATTTCTCACAAGGTTCGGGCCGTAGCCGTAGCCAAAGCTCTTAAAGAAACTAACACAGGGCGGCCAAGCAGTTCTCCAGGCAATATTTGCTAGTCATGGGGTCGGCCGAGAAAAGCACTGGGAGGAGACCAGGGTCTCAGTCGCCTTTAGGCCAAGTGCCCTCAAATAAATGCGTTAGAAACTGTACCTGTTCACTAATTGCGGCTAGGGCCACTAATAAGTCCCCAGTTTTGCCGTTCCTACAGAGGACGAAAGTTATATACAGACATCTGTTCATGAGGGCTCACGAAGAATAAATGCTTACGCGACGACACTGTGTATTTTTTCTATAAACCATTTAGAGAGGGTCGGGAGAATGGTCGGGAAAAGTCAGTCAGTCTCCCTGCTGTTCGCCGGAGCTGCCAGCAGGGGCCGCTATCCCCACCTTTCCCAGGCAAAAAGCCGCTACAGACCCTTGGTGGCGGCGGTGGGCGGGGGCGCTGTGTGCGGCCGTAGGTGCGCGCGCAGCCCCCGCGGCACGCGGAGTCGGCTCTGGAAGGGGTTGGGGCGGGGGGCTTAGCTGCGCGCTCCCGGTAGCGGGTGGGACTGGCTCCCGGACGTCCCTTTCGAATCCGGTCGGGACCTGGGGAAGGGCGGTGGCGGCTCGATCCTTGGCTGCGCTATTTAATGCCCAGATTTCGGCGCTAAATTCCGAGCTCGTCCGTGCGCCCCCGGCGCCGTCTGGCAGCCAGAAGGTCGGGCCCAAGGGGTCCTCGGGGTTCTCCATCGGTCACCTCCATCGCGGCCGGGTCGCTGAGGTCCCTCATTCGCTCTCTGCCGCTGATTTACATGCTAATTGTGTCAGGGAAAAGTTCTTTAATTGGCAGAATTAGGCAGAGCAAACGGATTGTTTCACAGACTGAACCAAATTAATTCCGAGTTTAGCTTCTTCCCTTGGAGAAACAATTAAACTGTCTTGTTTGCTTTATGGATATATTGGAAATGCCCCATATTGAGTTTCAGGATATGTTTTTAAAGAGAAATTATTTTCATTATTAATACTTACATGTTTAATTTGCAGTAATGCTGAGCCAAGAAGCTAAAGATTAAATTTACCAAATTTAAAATGATAGAATACAAGAGGAAAATAATTTGAGTTAACTTTTGCAAAGCTAAGAAATATCACCCAGGATCTTCCTGGCAATTAGTAGATCCTGAAACCTCGCAGTCCAATTAGGCGCCCATAGTCATGACCAGGTGAGATTACGTTTCCACCTGCCAAGGGAGAGATGCTCCCGGAGCTGGCAGAAAAACCAGCTATTGTGTTGCTCCTGAAGCCCTCGGGGGAGCACCTGTGGGGAGGCCGCCCTGTGAAACCTCATGATGTCATTTCCCCTTCTGTGAGCCTCAGACTCACTCCCAGAAGCCTGCCTTAACTTTTCAGTAAAAACGCTGCCGCTCCAAAGCCTTTGAAGTCTGCAGTCTACCCTGTCCCTTCAGGGAAAGAGAGCCATGGGAGTTAAAGAATCATGGAGTGTTGGAACTAGAAGGAAGTTTGGACTGTTTTATGGTTAAGTGGCATGAGGAAGGCCTTGGTGTTTGGAGGCCGGCTGTTGTTAGGTAACTTAGTAGCTGGTGACCTTGGGGCAGTCACTTATCTCTCTGGAGCAGTGGGCTCATTTGTAAATGGGGATTCAGGTCCTCCTCACTTTCCAGGGATTGTGTAGATTAAATGAGATGGTGAGTGTAAACCAGGAGAATAGTGGTAAAGGTTAACTAGCACCTGTAAGGATGGCCTGGCACCATTGTCATCGTGGTCACTCTCCACATCAGTTCTACCACCACATTGTATCGGAGTCAGATGAAGGCAGAGGAAAGACGTGGCTCGCCTTGTGTCAGTGCTGGGAGCTACCCCTAACAATTCCTCTTCAATAAATGTTTGGATGACAGCACCTGCTTTCCCCCACGTTGCCTGGAAAAAGTGTGATGGAGGAAGAGGAAATAGGAAGTAAACTCACCCGGGATCCTTTTAAAGAGCATATCTAGCTATTTGATCAGAATCTCTGCTTTGCCGCCAAAGGGAGTAGTGAGACGTGTCTGCTGGTGCTTACTGTTCAGCTCCTTGTGGGTGTGTGTTCCTGGGGGGCACCTGGGGAATGCAATTTCTACAGTCCAGCTATTATTGATCATAATCAGGAAATCTCTCTGTATCTACAGTCCTTTCTCCAAGGTTTCGTTCACCTGCTTGCTTTAAATCAGCAGTTTTACAATCCATTTGTACATTAGGCTTACGGGGGAGCTTTTGAATAAAACAAACCTCCAGGCTCCGAAGATTCTGGTTTATTGAACTGGAGTCGGGGGACGTGGGCAGGGCTTTTTTAAAGCTCCCTGGATGTTTCTAGTGTGTTGCCAGGGAGGAGAGCCACCATCACCATGAATCCTGGCTGTGTTCTGGAACACTCCTTTTTCCCAGGCTTTTCTGGTGAGGCTGTTTATTTTCCCTCTTGCCCATTCATCCCTGTGTTGGGAAGTGTGGTCACTGTCCAGTTTGCTTCTGAGACCATTTCTCCTGCTCTCAAAAACTCCTAGACCTTTGACAGCTGTGCTTTACAAACACACTGGTGCTATCCTCCACCGACCTCATTTTATCTCACTTTTCAAAGACTTTGCACTATGCACCATGCTCATGGTCCTCCAATCTGTCCCACCACCTGTCACCATTCATGGAAGTGTTGGGGTCCACCTAACCACTAACCCTCAGCTTTCTGTTTCTTGCCTTCCTCATTTACGCTGTCCTTTCTTCTTACTCACCTTTGCCCCCGGCTTCAGGGCTTCATGCTGGATGTTATTATCAGAAAGGGCTGCATCTTCTAAATCACTAATTCTGACATCCCATTCTCCAAGCACCACTTCTTCTCATTCCAGCTTACTTAGCCATGCACCCCTCCATGCTCACTCTGATTTCAAGCCATGGGTCCTGCCACTCTCTGCATCCATCCACTCCCTGCCTCTTTCATCCCCCTCTCTGTCCAGCAGAGCGTTAAAATAGCATTGTCTCCCTGGCAAACACTTTCAACTCCCCAGCTCCTCTTTCTTTTGGTCACACCTATCTGAGTGAAAACCAGTCCTGAACTGTAGAAATACCAGCCTTCTCTGCTTTTGCATTGGGCAGCTGAAGCCTGCGAGAGCAAAATTTCAAGCACACATGTAGGCAGGCTGTACCCTCCGTCATCAGTCTCGTTTGGACCCTCATTACGCCTCGTTGTCGTCTTCCCTTTCTCTCAGTTAGTCTCTCACTTTCTCCTCTAACCAGTATTTCGCCCTCAGTGCCTCCTACTTCCCTGAAAAAACAGAGTCCACCAGTTGGGAACTTTTTGCTTCTGTACTCCTCATTTCCTCCGTGTCTCCTTTTATGGTGGAGGCACTGTCCCTCCCCAGTCTGAGGCCAATTCCTCCACCTGTTTTCAGATCGTTAACACATTCTCAGAAATTCCTACTGCCTCCACCTCTTCGGCATCTCCCTATTGGCATGTAAACAAGCTTTAGTCTCTCTCATCCCAGAAACAAGCCTTCCCTGGGTCTTCTCTTTTTTTCAAGCTACCCCATCTCCTCTCTCTTCCAAAGACAAAGGGTTGTTGACAGTCACCGTTGCCACTTCCTCCTCTCCCATTGACCCATTCCTGTCTGGTTCTCAGCCCTTCACTGACAAGGCTTGTACTCAAGTCTTCAGTGACGTCCACAGCAGTAAATCCAGTGGACATTGTTAAGTTTTATTTGAAATTTCAACAATGATGGACACTACCACTCCTTCCTCTCTGAAATACCCTTTGCTCTGTGAAATACCCTCCTGGTTCTCCTCCTGCCTCTTTCTCTTTTTTTTTTTTAATTTTGCTTTTCTTTTGAGGCAATTGAAAGAATAGTAAAACATTCCGATTTTCATCACCCAGAATTAACAACCGTTAATCTTTTGTCTTATGTGTTTTCTGTGGTTATTTTAACAAGTGAAACATGGTATCTAAAGCTTAGCTTCCTTTTAATCAACACTGTCTTTCCCATTCCCCCCACTTATGTATGGTGACACCGTCATGAGTTCCTGCGCATCTTTATAGTTCATTTTCTATACTTTTACATATACCATACGTACCCAGAACCAGTATATGGAGCAATATTTTTGGTAGATGTTTTTCTTCAAATTAACAGCAATAATAACTTGTTTACTCTTGTCTTCCGATTCATTCTCCAAATTATAGCTTAAGTGATCTTCAAAAGATGCAGATCGAATCACATCACTCCCTTGCTTAAAAACACTTTGACAAACCCAGACCTTCTTAAGGGCCTTCAAGGCTGTGCATGATTTGGTTCTTGCCTACCTCTCTGGTCTCAGCTCTGCCGTGCTCTTATCACTTTCTTCCCTCTCCAACATCACTGGGATGGGAAGCTGTGCGCTCCTTTGTAACTATAGGCCTGCCTTGGAATACTGTCATCTCCCCTATTCACCTTTTTACCTGGCTGCTTCCCACTCATCCTTCAAGTTTCACCCAAAGTGTTGCTTCCTCGAGAAAGACTTCCCTGATACTCCAGAATACATCATACCCCCCCAATGATGTGTTCTCTAAGTACCACATTAGCCCATGTATCACAGTAGAGTTCGTTTTTGATACAACCGCTTGTTGAGTGCTTCTCTCTTCCTGTTAAATCAGAAGCTCTTTGAGTCGTGGGACTACATCTCTTTCATTCCTCTTGTATCTCTTGAGCCTAGTAGAGAGTAGGGGCCTGGTACATGAAACAGGGGTAAGTTAGTGAAAACAGTGAGTTATTTTTCAAGGATTCGGTAGGAAAAGAAATAGATTGCCAAATGGGGTAGGACCATTTAAAAAGGGAAAGAAAAAAAAACTAAAAAGTTATTTTGAGGTTTCAGTTCTGAAGATGAACAAAATCTAGGCTTCCCCCCAACATAGAACATGCAGTATACAATGTCTAACTTGGTTTTTGTATGAAGTATAAAAAGGATTTACAGATGTTAGTGACGAGTAAATACCACAATTACAAAACAGGATGCTTGAAAATAAGTTCCAGGAAGAATATAAATATCACTCTAGAGGACCACCGTGGACGGAGATAAAACTGCAATTTGAATCCACTGGGAACAATTTTAGAGCATCTCTGAGGACCACTCTCGCAGCGGCAGGACTGCGCTAACAGTGATTAACTGTCTGCCCCTCTGAATAGCTTCATGGGTGGCACTCTCTCCGAGTGTAACAATCATGCCACTGTCCCACAGTGACGCTGGGCTCCATTCACTTCTGATATCAAATTATTGTTTGGGAAATGAAGAGAATGGTAGATTAGAAATAAGGTAATGAATGAACAATCAATGTTAAGTAAACCAGAACTCCATTTTTCTCTCACAAAAGCCCTTTACATGGGATTGAAGTCTTTGGTTATGTAATGCAGAGCACGAGCCATCCCTGTAAACTTATTTTCATCTTTCTCTTCCAACATAACTTCTTTTAATTGTCCCTCCTACTAACATTTAGACCGAAAAGTATCTACTTGGATATGAGTTTGTTGAAAAATACAGCTAGCTAAATGTCATTTATAATTTTCACAACCAGATAAACCAGAAGATTAAACACCACTTTGGAATTTGCTGTTTGGCCAAAAGAATGATGAAAAGTAAAATATACTTATTTTCTGAGAACTGTTTTCAAGGCCTTTGCTTCCAGGTAGTGGGAGGCCTCTAGAAGAGAGGACCATTCTGGCCTCTGCGCAAATATAAAATTCATTCCAAATCTAGTTTTCAGATGATGTGAGGAAACACTGTACTGATACCCACTAAAAGACTTTTTCCAGGCTGTTTAGGATGAATGTGTATTTAAGAGCAGTTTTATAACCAGAGAAATGGAGACAACTGAGGGTGTTTTGTTTGTTTTAACGTCGGAACTTTAAAACAGAAGACAGCTGCTATAAACATCAAACTTAGGCTGGATGACTGTGGACAGCGAAAGTACTTTGGAAAAAATGATATACTTGCATCTAGAGTAGACTTTTAAATGAAGTTTAAAAAAAAATAACATCGTCGAATATAAAATTATTCTCTGAAAAGTCCCCTATACGTATAATTATGTAAGAATGGTTTCCTGATGTCTTGATCTGACTTTGGATTTTGTACCTGCGCGAGTCTCTCGTTAATAGTCCTATAAAACATTCACAACACCTAACTTGGTAGATTTAAGAATGTTCTCAGAGATAACTTGTAGGGGGAAATGAGCTTAAATATTATGTTGTAAAATAAATAACGTGTTCTTCGGCATGACCCAGAAGTTTTAGATGATTCAGTCACGAGCTACTACTGCTTACTTTGTGCTTCACCAGGACTGAAGACAAGTAGAACAATTGATGTCTGTTTCTTTGTGAACCCTCTTAAATACACTTTTATTTATAACTAGGTACTTACTAATTTGAACTGGAATGTTATATTTGAACATTGGAACTGAAAACCTACACACTGTTCTCTTAAGAAATATTGTGTCATGAACTGTATTATTAAGACTCTTACAAAAACACACACGTTGATTTCCTCCTGGTTCCTCTCCCCTTCTCTCCATGCTTCAGAGCAATTGAGTCATTTCCTTTCTCCAAATGGCCTTTTAAAGCCTCTTTCTGTTTAAGCAAACTCTTAAAAGGCCCTCACCCTCACCTCCTCCTCCCCACGTCCGGACCCTTCTCTCCTCTACCCTGTGAACAAGATTGCAGGCATGGATTTTTGTATTATTATTAGAGCCCAAAGTTGACAAGTATTTTGCCAGATTCTCTTGCCTTGGGGAATTTTCCCTTTTTGCTTAATTCCTTAGTCAATAAATCACTTTTTCCAGTCACGTTTTTGGGGGGGAGGGGGAGTAAATTGTTTAGCTATTTTTCTTATAAAGCACACCATATAAACTATAATAAGAATATTCTACGGTATTACTATTTTTTATGAAAGTATAGTTGATTTACAATGCTGTGTTTCTGGTGTACAGCATAGTGATTCAGTTATATATATATTCTTTGTAATATTCTTTTTCATTATAGGGTATTACAAATTATTGACTATAGTCCTCAGTAGGCCCTTGTGATGTATTCTGTATGTAGTAGTGTGTATCTGCTAATCCCAGACTCCCAGTTTATCCCTCCCCCACATCCCCCTGTGGTGGCTGTAAGTTTGTGTGGCATCATCGATTCGCTCACACGGAGCGTGGGTTAGTGTTAGGCCCTCAGGTTCCTGTCAGTGTGTTAGGGGATGTCGGGTACTTTAGTTACCAGCGTGCTGTCTGGGTTCACATCACAGCATCATCCTTCCAGCTGCTCAGACCGAACAACTTAGAGGCATCCTGACTTCTCTCATTCTCCCGTTTGTCTCAGCCAGTTCATCAGCACATCCCGCTGGCTCTCCCTTTAGAATACACCCAGAGTCTGACTACTTCTTTCCCCGTTATCACACCGGTCCAGGCCACTGTCACCTTCACCTGGAGTCTCCTCATCACTGGTCTCCCGGTTTCTGAACTTGCCGTCTTCTCCACCCTACAGTCTCGTCCCCGAATCGCCACCAGAGTGATCCTTTAACGTTTTCAATAAAATTCTAACACTTCTCTGCTCCAAACCATCCAGTGGTTTCTTTCCCACTTCCTTCAGGGCAAAAGCCAAAGCCCGTGCCTCACAGCCCGTCCCCTCCCCCGGCCCCTCACTCGTGCCACACCCCACCTCTTGCGCCTGTTTCTCCTCTTCCCCAAACTTCATTTCCTGGGCTAGCAGTGGGGCGCACTCCCTCACCTTCTTCAGGTCTTTGCTCCCCGACCACAAGCCCTCCACCTTGTACTTGCTCCCATACCCACTGCGCTACTCCATTTTTCCTCATAGCCCTTGTTGCCAGATGACCGCGTATATACTTAATTGCTTATTTGTTTCATGTCTGTTTCCTGCCACTCAGACTAAGCTTCAAGAGGGCAGGAACTGACTGTCAAGTTCCACTTTATCCCCAGCACTCAGGGCAGTGCCTGCCACATCCTAGAAATGTAATAAATATTTGTTGGGTGATTGAATGAATAACGACACCTTCCCAGGTTTAATGTCAGTCGTGTTAGAACCACTAGGTACCTGGACTGCATAGTAGGTAACAGTTAAAGCATAATGAGTGGCTCTCTGTCGAGAAGTAAGCTCCCAAATACGTGTTTCTCTTTAAAGAGAGTTAAATGAATGTACAAAAGAATATGATTATAATCTTGGGATAGAAAGGGCCTTCTTATGACCCTAAGAGCAAAGCCTCGAAAGGAAAACAACTAGAAATTTTAACTATTTCCAAAATCAACACTTTAATAAGACAAAATATGCCATAAAGAAAGAGGCAGATGGTAGATGGGGAGACAATATGCAACCTCACTCACGGACGAAGGGGAAAGAACCTACAAAGGAGTCAGATAAATTGAATAAGACTGTGATAAACAATCTGATAGGAAAAAATGAGCAAAACCCGTGAAGAAGCAGGAGGGAATGCAGTTGGCTAATAATTATCCCAGAGGATGCTCAACTTTACACTAGTCAGGGAAATACAGATTTAAACAGTAACATAGCTTTTATACTCATCAGATTGGCAAAGAATATTTAAGTTTAATCATCTCAAATGTTGCAAGGATGCTCCGGCAGCCTCATAAATGACCGGTGAGCATGTAAGTTAGGACAGCCATCTTGGAGGGCAGTTTGATGGTTATCTATTAACATTGATGGTGGGCTTATTCCATGATCCAGCAATTCAATTTTGGGTACCTACCCCAGAGAAATATTCACGTTTGTGCACAGAGAGTCATGTGTAAAGATGTTCATTGCAAGGTAGTCTGTAATCAGGAAAAATTTTAGAAATGATTTAAATGTTTAGCAATATGGTGGTAGTTGTTTAAAATAGCTCATACGATCTGGTGATCATATTTTAGAATATCATGCAGCAACTGAAAAAACAATACAGCAGGTACCTCTATACCATTCTGAGAATTCACCAGGACATATTTTTTAAAAAACAAATTGAAGAAGTCTACACACAGGTAGGTTCTTAAAACTGGACAGAACTAAAATAACCTCATAAAATCCCTAGTGGTTTTTTTGTTTGTTTGTTTTTTGTTGTTTAAGTAAAAAGTTTGGAGCATCCCTGTACCTGAGAATTGATAATGGAGGTCATAACTGGGGAAGAAGCATTTAGGTGGGGGAAAGAGGGGAAGATGTTGTTATGGACTGAATGTTTGTGTCCCCCCAGATTTACATGCTGAAGCCCTAACCCCCCAGCGTGGCTATATTTGGAATAAGAAAGTAATCTAGGTTAAATGAGGTTGTAAAAAATTCACAGGATTAGTGTCCTTGTAAGACACATGGGAGAGCTAGCTCTCCCCCAGCCCAACCCACACACCATCACCAGGTGAGGGTACTAGAGAAGGTGGCCATCTACAAGCCAGAAGAAGAGCTCTCACCTGAAACCAAACCCAGTAAACCCTGTAGGAACCTTGGTCTTGGACTTCCAGCCTCCAGAACTATGAGAAAATAAATATCTTCTTCAGGCCACCCAGTCCGGTATTTTGTCATGGCAGCCCACGCTAATACAAATGTAAGGGAGGACTTTAGCTTTGCGGACGAGTTAGCTGTAATGTTCTAATATTTTAGAATGAGAATGTATTTGCGTATGACATGCGATTAAAACACTGACTTTTTTAAGTCAGTTTTCTCTCTCTTCCTCTATAACTGCCATTCTCCCCTTCTCCTCACCTTCCACTCAGCTGTTTTAATCCAGGCAGACACATACATTCTAAACCTCCCAGCACAACTTTCCAAGAGGACCTCCATCAGGTCAGGATCCCTCACCATGAACCTCGAAGAAACACCATAGGAGGTACTTGAGGTTAGATCAATAAAGTAAGGCATTGTGAACTGGGGAGGGGATTTACAATAAGGGGGAATCACTTTCTCTTAGAATTAAAGGAGAAGTCTCAAGTGAAAAAGTCACTTTCTGTCACTTTCTAACACTGAATAACACGCACACAGTGTATTTTCTTAATATTGATGACCAGTATCTGTTTTATCTTCAGAATGTGGCCAGTACTCCCTAAACACTTTATATGTGCTATCTCATTTAATCCTCACGAAACCCCTTATGAGGAAGTTGAGATAATTATTCTTAAATCATAGAATTTTCTCACCAAATTTTATTTATTATGAAACAATAGTATACCAACATTACAAGAAACTTGAAGATGAAACAGTTTTCCATTGCCCTCCACTGTAAACATGACTTCCTAGAAAGGTGTTCCTTTCTAGGCTTTGTCTACATGCTTACCTATTTTTCTGCTGTCACTAAAGGATTATGTAATTCCATACATACCTTATTTCACTTATTATATACTCTCCATAATTATCATTTAATGGCTACTCAATATTTAATTCAGTTGCTTTGTTACAATTTACTTATCTATTCCCCTGTGGTTGACATCTTGGCCATTTCCAACTTATCATAGATAATGTTGAATAAACATTTTCAAAACACATGAATTTTTAAATTTGAATTAGTGCTCTAGGCTAAGTTCTCAAAGGTATCACTAAGGGTCAGATGATACAAGCAATTTTTATACCTATTGATCAAAATTGCTCAATAGCTTTCCAGAGTCTTGTGGCAGTTAACAATGGCCCCAGTGATGTACAGATACACTAGGTCACCACAGAATTGTTGGCATTGGCTGGTATCATTTCAAGGTTTCTGCTGATGTAATAACTTCAGGAGTGCTCCAGCTCTTCTGAGACTCCTTGGGAAGCTGATTGAAAATTACAGAGATGCATAAAAGGTCAAGGATTATTTTTCCTAGCTCAGCATCCATCCTCTTCCACTAGGAACAGCACCCTGAGCTCCTCTACTCTCTCAATCCACACGGTCTGATGGGATCCCCTCCCCACTTTCAGATCCAGGAGGTCAGCATGGGACGTAGCGAGCACACATGCGTTCTCTCTCTCTAAAGCAGTTAGGCACACGCGCATGCGTGCACGGAACGGAATAGATTCAACAAAAGGCAAGAGGAGCCAGTGGGGAAAAGTAAAAGTAAGTCCTGGTGACCGTGTTGGAGTCCCTAGGTCAGCCAGGCTCAACGCCAGATTACCCTTGGTTTCAGGGCCATTATACAGAGTTGAGCAATTTCTGAAGTGCAAAGGGTTCCCAGGCCAAGGGGAAAAGGGGGACTGCAGTCCATTTTGTGGGTCTGGGAGCAAGGCTGCTTCTGCCTTGAGGAAGGGATGTGTGTTTTTGTTCTTTTGTTGTTGTTTTGTTGTTTTCACACAAAAGCGCCCCTTGCTTGCCAAACCACATGCTCCCTCAGGAGTTCCTTTTTCCATTTCTCAGAAGGGGCTCTGTGGGCTGCCAATAGCTTTGCAGTTATATGAACCAGCAAATCTCCCCTTTTGCGTAAGTCAGTCCGAGGTCTGCTGTCACTTGAAACCAACTAATCCTGATTAATATATCAGATCAAGGGATTTAAAAACTAGGATAGACCTTAAAAATTCTTGAGTCCCTGGAGTTACTTCCCAGATGAAATGACGGAGAGTTTAGTAACTTGCCCAAAGTCACTGTGGGCATGTGGCAGGCCAGTTGTGAGTGGCACTGTGTTAGTGGTGGGCCGGCACGAGAAGCCTGGTTCCCAAGTGGGCACTCCTTGCGACATTGTATATTGCCTCTCTGTTTACTGCCTGCGACGCCATTTTTTAAGCTTGGGTTTGAGAGACCAGCCCTGCAGGCTGGTTTAGTTCCTCTGGGCTGTTCTGCCTACCACGTGGCTGCCCCAAGTCAGTGCTGGCCTCTCCACTATTGCTTTATGGTCTCCTCCATGGCATAAAGATCTGAAAAATAAACTGCAGGATGTGATTCGAAGAATGTATTACTATGTATAAGAAATCAACTCAGAAGGTGCCAAAATGCTATGAAATACTATGACTAGGAAAATTAACCATCAGCATTCTTTAGCCTGTGATTTAAATAAATAAATATTTAAATATATTTGCACCTGTCCTTTAGCTGTTGTTAAACACTATTTAATTTGTGTGTGGTCCTTTCAGAGGCCTAAGTAGAAAATTCCTCCCAGGTCCTCTCAGATTCACGATTAAGGTTTCACCCTGGTCTGTCCCCCAAAAATGCTGAAAGGTGTTGCTGTGTCTTCTGACCATCCCCCGTTGGGTTTATCATTCCCCTACTTGTTCTGATATTCCTGGATTTTATTTCTCCTGGAGAATCTGTCTTCTGCTGTAAATGCCTCTTTAAGCTGGAAAAAGGAGAGAGCTTTGAGCTTGTTGACAAACCCGAGGAAAGGCTGCCCAATTTCTCTGGGTTTCTGTCAAAGCCTGTTACGGTCTCCTCCCAGACAGAAGAGAGTCGTTTTCTTCCACCAGACAGCCTTCTCCCTCCCCACATTTGCCCTGTAACAATGTAAAATCAGATTCTCTGCCAAATTCTAGATGTCTTCTCGTTTTGAGGCCTAGTTTCGTTGACAGTGATCTTCGAACAAATGACTTGTCAAGGAGTTAGGCTCCTCTCCTTCTGCTCATTGGAAAACCATTCTCGCTGAGCTGTCAGTCAAGCTCCTCCTCTTGCCACGTTTTGTCAGCGCGGTGGCGTTCAGAGAAACGTGTGGGATGGGTTTGTCCAAGGACAGCTGCCCCCCTGTCCCCAGGAGCCTGATTCTGCCCACAAGTGTGGCTTCCATCTCCTGCCTCTTGGCAACTTTCCACTGTTCGTTATCCCTGTGCCCCTGTGTATCGCGTTCCAATCACGCTTGAGCCTCACCCACCTAAACAAGCCCTTTTGATAACCCAGATCTCCCTCCCAGAGATCGCCGTGCCTTATTTCCTCCCCTCATCCTCACGTCCACTAAAGATTTGTTTGCTGTCACCATCTCTGCTTCCTGACTCCCACCTACTCTTCACACCATTCTCTGTCTGCATCCTCCTCCATCTCCCCACAAGCACAGCTTTGGCTAGGGTGTTACTTAGGGAAACACACAGACATCTAAGTGGCTCAAACACAGTAGCCCCTCCTTGAGCATTCCATCATCACTTCTTGCTGACTTTCCCGCTTCCATCCAGTCCTTAAATATTGGGATTCATTTGGGCTCTAGAATGCCCGCCCTGCTTTTTGCCTCTGTCCTCGTTCTCATGGTTTTAAAGACCTTCCATGTGTGATGACTCCTGAGTGTGCATCTGCAGTCTGCAGCTCTTCTCTGGGAATTAGATTCATATACTCAACTGCTGCTTCACACTTCACTGAGATGCTGTACCAACATGATGACCCAGACAGAGCTTCGCTTTTTTCCCCAAACTCAACCCCCTCAGTTTTCCTCATCTCAGTTTTCAGACTAGAAACCCAGGGACACACCTTGATTATCCCTCACCCCTCACAGTTAACCTCTCAGCAACCCATCATCTCGTCTGTTCTACATCCAACATACACCACGTACCTCTCTTCTTACTCTGCTATTCCCCTGCCACCCCCCCCACTGAGGTCACTGTCATTTCTCAACTGTTTCACTGCAACAGCCTCCTAACTGATTTCCCTGAATCCCATCTTGTCCCTTTAATCCACTATTCCCACTGCATGTAGAATAAAGATAGAGATGTCATTGTATCTCTCTGATGCAGAAAATCATTTCGTCCTTTGCCATTGACCTTAAATCCTTACCGTGAGCTACAAGACATAGCTAATCCTCTGGAATGTAAGCCTCATGAGGGCAGGTGTCTCTTCTCTCTCATTCTCTATTTCATCCCCAGTGCTTATCATTATATTTAGCATATGGAAGATGTTTCATAAATGTATATAGAAAATTGAATGATGAACATGTTACCATCCTGTGTGCAGTTGTTTAATGTCTGTTCTCCCCACCAAAATGCAAGCTCTGTAGAAACAGGAACCATGAATTTTCTTGTTTGACCCTTTATACCCAATAACTAGAAAAAGACTCCATCCTTAATATATAAGAATTGGAGATAACAGACTGGTGGTGGTATATATGGCAATTTAGCTGTAGCTAAAAACAAATACATAGTGGCCTCAGTGGGAGTGATGCCAGTGGAACAGGAGAGACAGCAGAGTGAGGGTGTTAGGAAAGTAAATCAGACATATAACACAAGGCCATTTAAAAAAATAAAAAATACATACATGCAAAACAGCAGTACACATTTTGCACAATACAAAGAAAAAGATATGCATTAAACTTGCCAGAATGGCTGCTTGTTAAAGGGAGGGGTAGGCATGGGCCATAAGATAAAACAGAAGAATATCTAAAGTGAGAGAGGACTAATGTTTGTCAAGTGAATGACGCATGGAGTCTGCAGGTGGTATGAAACTCAAGGTGAAGAGGTGTGGATTTTTGAAGAACAGCAAAATGGAGAGTTGAAGATGTTACAAAAATCCATTTGTTACTTCGTGATTCCCTCCAAGCTTTTGAGAATAATGATGGAAATGTGGCTGTCAGAGCCTGGTACTTTGAAAAGACAAAATTCCTCAGCACAGACTAAATAGAAGCATTCTGATTCCCACTGGCATCTAACATTCCAAATAAGAGTGCAAAGTTGTCCTCTAATTCTTAATTACAGTCCTGGAGGGGAAACCTCCGTTGTGCTTTTGTCTTGTGCGTGCGAGTTAAGAAAGGTCAAGTTGCAGTATCCTCAGAAAAGTGATTTCGAAATCTGATTTTGCTGGTCTCGAGGAAAGCCCTGTGTGTGCCACCACATTCTTCCAACACAGTTTGTTTTAATTCATTTCAATTAGGGCAAATAAATATGTGTTATACAGTACTTTTAAGAGAAAGATGGACTATCACATCAAATTAATGAGGCTGGAAATGATTAGTGGGACACTGTTGTCTTAAAATCAAACCCTTAGGCTTGAGGTGGGGGAGGGTATAGCTCAGTGGTACAGCACATGCTTAGCACGCATGAGGTACAGCACATGCTTAGCACCTCAGTACCTCCGTTAAATTAAAAATAAATAAATAAATAAACCTAATTACCTCCCCTTCCAAACAAAACAAAACTTTAGGCTCTGTACAACATCGCGTTAAGATTTTAGGCCAGCGAGAAAATCTCCACGGTCATCACATGATATATTCATAGCTCTGCCTGAGCATGTAAAGCCTGCTTTTTTCTGTTTGAGAATCACAGGCTGGTGATTCTAGCACCAAAAGCCCTGATGCAGCCAAAGCAAAATTAAAAGTCTAAGCAGACGTTCATTAATGAGCAAAGAAAAGGTGAGGAGACAAAATTGCAATAAATCTCATAATTAAATGTAAGTAATGTATCAAAGAAGGCTAACCTCACTAGACATGCGTACTCACACTTTGTTGTCTAAATTAGACAAATGTAGTTCTTAAAACATGCAGCTGCAACTTTTCTTACGAGTTTACTATTTAGTAACAGCAGCTGTGTTGTGTAATGATTATGAGATATAAATTTGGGGGATTTGATTTCTAAACTTCACCAGTGACTCTCACATCAATTTAATTGTAATCATAAACTTGACTTTAGCATCTGGAATACCACATCCTAGGTTTCTGGGTCATCTTAACAATTCCCCCATCTTCATTTCCAAACAGAGGAAGAAGCAGATATTAACCGGGAATAAGTCCACTTATAAAATATGACCAACATATTTTATCATGAGGAATATAACCAGGAATGTTTTTATTTAGTTGCAATAACTGGTTTGTCGCAAGTGGTTCAACTTACTAGTACAATTTCTTGAATACTCACTGTGTGCTGGACTGAGTTAGGCAGGATGTCTGTGCAGTGGTTCTCAAACTTGAGAGTACATCAGATCACCAGGAGTGCTTGTTAAAACACGGATTCCTGGGCTCTGGCTCCAGATTTTCTGCGTTGACAGGTGGGAGTGGGGCCTGAGAATTTGCATTTCTAACCAGTTCCCAGGTGATGCTGTGGTAGAAAATAAACTCTGAAATCTCAGGAGCTCAACACAAGTAAGGTTTGTCTCCTGCCTTCACAGAGTCCCAGGCGAGTGGGCAGCCCTCTGCATCGTGGTTGTGCGATCCGCATCCACAGCCTCCAGGGATGAAGGAAGCACTGAACTTCCTGGACCCGCCTGGGACGTGGCTCCTGTGGCTCCCGGTGCACTGACTGGAGCTGGATTCCGGGAGCGCTCTTTCTGCCAGACAGGTACTTGACATTCACCTCAACGTTCACACTCCTTACCGTGCACCACAAAGCTGAGAGGCAGATGTGTGCGCCCTGGATTCAGAGATAAGAAATTGGAAGCTCAGAGAGACTAACTGCCTTCACAGGCCACACAGCTAGGGGAAGAGGTGCACGCGGGATTTTAATCTCTGCCTGCAGAGCTGGTGGGCTGACCTCTTCAGAGCACCACCCAACACCCTGAAGTGGCTTATTGAGTCAGGGGCTGGCACAGAGCAGGCTACCTAAGAAATCTGTCCCACGTCAGTAGAACAGATCCAGAATTTCAGGCCGGTGGCAGGCTCCTTCCCCAACTACCTCTCTCTCTAGTTTGCAGCCTCAGGGGCCCTCAAAGTAGCATGAAATAGCCATGTATTTTCACAGTGGTCTATGCCCTTGCAGTGGCTAGGTATTTTGAGGAAAGGGATCCAGAAGAGGAGAAAGAGAAAGAAGTTTTTTACACAGGAAACCTCAGAAGTTGGCAGAGGAACAATCCTCACAAGTCCTTACAGATTCATTTCTCAGTTGGAAACACTAAGGAGAGACTGAGTCAGCCCAGGTCTTCAGTCTGTCATTTTAAGAAACTCCCAGCCACGCACCTCTTTTCTCTCTCCCTCTAATCAAGCTTTGTCTCACCATAAATAATACCAATTTCATGTTTTAAATACAAATCTTTTTTTAAAATTGAAGTATCATTGATTTATAATATTATATTAATTTCAGGTGTATAGCAAAGTGATTCAATAGTTTTATAAATTATACTCTATTTAAAGTTATAACATACTGGCTATAATCCTTGTACTGTACAATGTATCCTTGTGGCTTATTTATTTTCTACATAGTAGTTGGTACCTGTTAATTCCCCACCCCTATCTTGCCCCTCTCCCTTCACTTTCCCCTCAGTAACCATTAGTTTGTTCTCTATATCTGTAAGTCTGTTCCTTTTTGTTACATTCATACATTTGTTTTATTTTTTAGATTCCACCTGTAAGTGATAACATACAGTATTTGTCTTTCTCTGTCTGACTTATTGTACATAGCATAATACCCTCTAGGTCCATTCATGTTTTTGCAAATGTCAAAATTCCAATCTTTTTTACGGCTGAGTAGTATTCCTGTGTGGTGTGTGTGTGTGTGTGTGTGTGTGTGTGTGTGTTTGTTTATATTTATATATACATCAAATCTTTATCCATTCAACTTTTGATGGAACTTGGGTCGTTTCCTTATCTTACTCATTATAAATAACTATGCTGTGAACACTGGGGTGAATATATCTTTCAAATTAGTGTTTTCATCAAATACATACCCAGGAGTCGAATTCCTAGATTATATGGTAGTTCTAGTTTTAGTTTTTTGAGGGGAACGTCCATACTGTTTTCCATGGTGGCTGTACCAATTTACATTCCCACCAACTATGTACAAGGGTTCCCTTTCTTCATATCCTTGCCAGTACTTGTGGTCTTTTTCATGATAGCCATTCTGACAGGTGTTAGGTGTTATCTCATTGTGGTTTGATGTACATTTCTCTGATGTTTGGTGGTGTTGAGCATCCTTTTGTGATGGCCATCTATAAATACATTGGCCAGCTATAGATACAAATCTTGATTGAGTGATTCAGAACCCAGTGATGCCTGCATGTTCAGGCCTTCTCACAGATGGTATTGACAAGTTAATTCTAGGAACAAGTGTATTTATTTAATACTGATTTAAAACTTGATGTTTCAGGAGTTAATGATCTTATTTGTGGATTATGTAGTCTTTACCCCCCTTTTACCAGTTCATTCCTTTCTATGGGTTGTTTTGCTCTTCAAAAGAGCTTTAAAAAGAAGCTCGTATGTTAAAGAAGATAAAGCAAAGCTCATCCCTTCCATCCACCTCCCATGTGTGTTTGAATCTTTCTAGTAGTTCTTACAAAGGTAGTAGACAAAGGTGTCTGAAATACTGCCTAAAAATTAACATTTTCTGTGGATTTGCTTTATCATTACACTGTGACTAATTGAGAATTGATAATCTCTTTTCTACAAATTCTGTCGCTTAAATTTCACGTTGATTGTTCCGTATCACTTAAACTTGTGTTTATTTCTTTGAGGGAGGATCTATAGGAATTTCTGATGGAATAATCTTTTAGATAGTCTTTAAAAATCATTGTTTAAACATTTCTGGGAAAATCTAAAGATATATATTATCTATAGCATTTTCTTTCATTTTGTTTAATGACAATAAATTTGGTTTCTTCAGGTCTACATACTTGTTAAATATTAATAAAATGAACCCAACCCTAATGTATGCCATTTAAAAAGAACCACTGACGTGGTAAATAAAAATGTAATTCAGTACAAGAACTTGTTCCTTTTAGATTCACAAAGTAAAATTAGCCACATTCTAAGAAAAATTAAGTATTGTGTATCTTTTTCAAGAAGATGTCATTAAACTGCTGAAGATGAATGTATTCATGTAGAAAGAATATTAAGATTTCCTGAAAATTACTGCAAATAAATAAGCACTATATACTTTGAAAATACAGTGATTAAGTTTTAAGGAAAGCCACTTTATTAAACATTGAAATGTCTTATTCATGATTCTTCTTTTAAGAAGGGCACTTCTGCTTATCTAAATAGGAGTAATAACATAGTCTAGAACAACTCTGAACTAACATATAAAAGATGTTTTCATATGGGGGTCTAATCAAAATTCTTCTTGACATATTGATGCATTTTAACTTTCATCAGTCAGAGTCATTGCTCCATCACAGAAATAGGTCAAATTCCACAATTCTACCACTGCCACCACTGCAACTGCTACTGTCCCTCCAAACACTGCTTCTATTTACTAGTCTTTCTACTCCATTCTCATTACTATACTCAAAGACACACACACACACACACACACACACACACACACACACACACACACACACACACACTCACACGCCTCTACAACCATCCGAATTATGTTTTAGTGGGGTCTGGTTTTTATAAGTATTAGTTTACTCATTCATTGGTTCAACAGGTATCTACTGAATGCCTGCTCCCTCCAGGTAACCTTGTGGGTGTGGGAGATCCAGAGGTGAACCAAGCAAAGTCCCTACCCTCATGAAGCTTACATTCTACTGCAGGAGATAAATGAGCAAACACGCAGATGAGAAAGTAATGTAACTTTCAATAATCATAAGTGCTATGAAGAAAAATAAAGTTGAGTAAGGGGGTTGGAATTGAGCCAGTGGGGAGGAGCGAGGGACAGTTATTGTAGACAGGGTGCGCATAAGTTTCTTATTGCTACTGTAACAAGTAATTACAAATGTAATGGCTCCAAACAATACAACTGCTTCCCGGGCTCTTTTGGTGACTCAGTCAGGGAAGAGAGTTCTAAACCAGAAAGGAAAAGTCAGATGTCCTTCTCCCTCCTGTGTTGAGGGGTGTGGCTGGGTAGGAAGGAGAGTTGAAAATAATGTCTTCTTAGTAGAAACCTTAGTAAATAAAGAGCTAAGATGATCTTGCCTCTCTTCCTTTATTTTTATTTTTTTTTCCACAACAAGTAAAGGACAAAAGGAGGTCTAAGGGTTGGGAATACAAACTTCCTGGCAGAGAACAGAGAAAATATGTATTCCATAAAATAGTTCGTTATAGAGGATTATTCTTAATTTAGTTGTAAATCTTTGTCATCCTGGTTTATCCCCCCAAGATAATAAGGCAGTTTAGCAATGCAAAATGTTTTTGTAATGATATACTTTGTAATGTAATTTTACCTGCAAGTTAAATTGGTCTGCAATGATTCTCCCGTTATTGGTTGCTCTTTCATCATCGCTATTTATCTTCTTCTCGGATTTTTGAATTTGATATTTTCTATGATCTTGACTGGCAGTAAAAGTAAGCTGACTATTTTGCATTGTAAGCATAATTTTTTCCCTCTCTAAATATAAAGGATTTAAAGAAAATCGTATTTTTTTGTAGCGATCTTTAAGCAACAATGAAACCAAATGTTTGTAGAACATACCATACCTCACTACCTCCAGAAATCATACAATAGTTATTTTTAAATTAAGACATTTTGCATTTTCTTTTTGAAGCTCTTTCTTTTTAAGTATTAAATTGAAAACTGAGGACCAAAAACAGTACTAATTCGTAGTTTTGCAGCTGCTCTCCCCGTTTCTATGATCTGGGGTTACAGCTAATCCCACAGTATTGCTTGGACAAGAAAAAGCTTCACTGGAAATGTGCAAAAAGACATCCTGACAGGAGCGTCATGGATTAAATGCTGTGTTCACGGAAAGACTTCATGAAGGCAGAGCATCAGTTAAGAATTTAGGAGAGCAGGGGGAGAAGACTGCGTTTGTCTTGGCAAGGTCTATGTTATTACAAAAGAGGACTGTGGACCAGTGTAGACCATAACCCTGCCTCCCAAAATAGCCAAAGTCAAGGAAAGGGTGTAATTGCCCTAATTGTAAGTAAGTGGCCCAGAGAAGTCTGTATTATATCATAGAGGCTTTATATACATTTGTAACGTTGAACAGATTGTTACAAATCAATTGAAAATAATGGGAAAAGTATGAATGGGTAAATTGCAAGCTGTCTCTGTGACCTTTCCCTTGAATCCTGCCATGGACACAGTCTGGTCCATGGGATACAAAGCAGTCTTCAGTAATGGACAAGCCATCTACACCTTCAGAGGCTGGATTTTAATGGCTAATTTCAATTATTGTGAAGCCAGTCATGTTTGTTCTTGAGATAAGACGGATTGGAAAGAAGATGACACTCAAACTTTTAGAGGAGAGATTGTGCTAGAGGGAAAGTCAAGGCAAAAAAATAAGAAAAAAAATCCAGAAAGGAGGTAAGAAACAAAGGGAGGAAATAGAAGGAAACGGTGAATACATGAAAAGGAAGAAGGAGAACCAGGAATCTTATGTTGGAAAAGCTGGGGAGAAGGTGTTTCTTTTCCCATGTTAGTATCTAGAACACAGCTGATATTTGGCTGTGTTTTAGCTGAAATAGGCTGACTGCCAAATCCAGATGAAAAGTGAAAAATGTAATCAATTATGCAGCTGTTTCCAAATATCTGAATTTTTTGGCACCAAATAGATCATACATCTCAATGATCAACCGATTTTTTTTTGCTTTGCTTATATAAATGTTGACATCACGTGACAGCCAAAGATTGCTTGGCACGTGTTTGCTCTGACGCTGACACAGCGCTGCGCCGCCACTGCCTTTGTCTACCAGGAGGAGAAGTAATGTTAAGGACATTGTCATTACCCATGAAAAGAGATGACAGATCTTGCACAATACTTGGAAAGAAGAATAATGTCTCTTTCTCAACAGTGTGATGTTCACTGGTGCTCAAAAATTCCAAAAATCATTTTGATTTAATTCTGATCCTTGGTAAGAATTGAAGAGCAAATCCTGGAGCTGGTGAATAAAAAAACATCTTCAAACAGGGATTGGCGAACCCCTTCTGCAAAGGACGGGAAAGAAAATATTTTAGCATCTCTGAGGCTACTTCTAAACTCTGCTGCTGTACCATGAAAGCAGCCGTTGGCCATAGTTACATGGATGAGAGTTGCTGTGTTCCAGTAAAACTTTACTTATGGACAAGAAAATTTGCATTTCATGTAATTTTTGTGTCACAGAATATTCTTTTGATTTGTTTCCAACCGTTAAAAATAGAGAAACAATTCTTACTAGTCAGGGTGCACTAAAATGGTGAGGTGGTAGACTGAGTAGTTTGCTAACCTCTGCCCCAAAATATGAGAGATTTAGATGAATAAGAATGCAAGAATAATAGTAAAGATTTGCAGCATGTTTAAAATGTGCAGAGCACTATACTAAGTAAACACTTTACGTGTTCTATTAGTTTAATCCTCAAAGCAGCCCCATGGGGTAGATACTGTCATTTCCTTCAATATACAAAGAGTAAATGAATGCACAGATCTCGAGTCATAGAGCCACCATGCGCAGCTGTGTGGATGGCTCCCTGCCTGTGGGTGCCTGGTCACGCGGGTGGGTGGGTGTGCGTCAAAACTGGACTCTCAGCCTCCTTGGGATTTCATCTACCCAGGGGGACACCTATTTTTAATTCGCTCGGAGGTCTTAAGGGCCAGTCTTTCAGGTAACTTGCTCAAGGCTACATGGTCTTGAAGTGACTGGAGCAGGATTTGAAGTCAGAACTCTGCCTTTGCTATGTTCTTGAAGACTCTGCCATGCTCTTGAAGCAATTCCTTGGGTCCTTTTGAATAAATCGTATGTTCCAGAGGTGGTTTCTGCAGACGTCTTGTTTGTTTCTTTGTAAATTCTCTCTTACTTCCCGAGGACTAACAGATGCAAGTACTCTAAGGTGGCTTTGTTCCTGCAATTAGCTATGTTTGTCTTCGTAGCTGCCTTGTGCAGCAGTGCGCCCAAGTGTCAGAAGACATAAAGCAGCAGTAGCACCAAACGTTACAAGAATGAAAACATTCAGAGGAGGGAAACACTTGTTTTCTCTTCACTTCTGTAATTCTTTCCCAGCCCGAACCAAGACAGCACGTTTCCAGTGGGACTACAGTGAACAGCAGCTTAAAATAGCAAACTAAAATATATTACACGATTTTTGCCTGTAACGTTACTTAGACAGAACGAACTCCCTTATGCCCAATGTGATCGGTTGATTGAATAGAACGCAAGATCATAGATCCCGACTCGCCAAAATGAATTCCACTCTTCCAAACGTTTTCTTCCACTATCTTAGGCACTAATTTCTTTCTCCATCCATTCCTAATGCAAGTCTTCACTTCCTTTTTTCCCAGATTACTTTCATGGGTCCTGTACACTCTGCCTTCTTCCAATCTCACTGGCTATCAATGACCTGCCATAACAATTTCATGTTATGAAATTTTTTTTCATAATTTTTCAAATGTAATTTTTCAAAACCAATTTCACAGTCTGGTGTGAGACGCTGTGTTGGCATCTTGTTGCCTGTGCTATCCAGGGCAAACTTGGGCCAGGCTCTCAAGACCTTCTGCAGGGATGACCACCTTTATGTTTCTAGTTACCCACTGTTTCCTCAGCTCATTCTGTTGAATTATCTCCTTCTTTTCATCACCCTCGAGTACATATGCTCACTCTCAGTTCTGAGTCCTCGCTTATGCTGCCCCCGTGGTCTGGAGAGCCCTGTGCGTTGCAGGAAAATGGGGCCTGAGAGGATGGTCATGTTCCAGGTCTCGGCTGAGTCTCTGGGATGAACCTCTCCAAAGGAGGGTCCTTGGCTTCGCGTAGGAAAGTAGTCAAGAGTGAGTCATAGTAAAATGAAAGTAGATTTGTTCAGGGTGATACACACTCCATAGACAGAGTGAGGGCCTTCTCAGAAGGCCAGACTCCCCAGGGTATGGCGTTGTTAGTTTTTATGGGCTAAGTTATTCCCTAGCTAACAAGTGGAAGGATTATTCCAACTATTTTGAGGAAGGGGCGGTGAGTTCCTGGAATTAGGCCCCACCTACTTTTGGCCTTTTATGGTCATCCTGGGAACAGCTGGGGTGCCTGTGGGTGGGACATTGAGCATGCTGATGTATTACAGTGAGCCTGTGATGGGGCTCAAGGTCTCCTGGAGGTCGAATCGTCTGCCATCTTGGGCTTACTAGGTTCTAACCAGTTTTTGTCCTATCCTCAGTGGCTATGCCATTCTTCCAGTGGTTGTGCCCTGTCCTCTTCCCTCCTATCTCCTCTGCATCCTATTTCTACATACTCTGCTGAGGTACCACATCCAATGCTACCTTCTCCTGAGAGCTTCTTTTGAGTCCCAAGATCAAAATCCCATCTCCTACCCAACATTCTATTATTTAGCTACTTCCTGTGTCTGTCGGTCTCCGGCTCATCTTCTCTCCATATCCTGTATACTAGAAGATTGTAAACTCTTAGGGCAGAACAGTGCATTCTCCTTCAGCAGTCCCAGGTCCCACCCCCCAAGCTCTGCTGCACAAGCAGTCCTTCATCTTTCCACTTTCTGTGTCTCAACTTGCGATCTGACTGCGATCTGCTTGCTCTGTTAGGCCCGTGGAAAAACAAGCCAACAAGCAAAACACAACTAAATTTTAGTTCTCTGGGGGGTGCTCTAACCCCCTCTCTGGAACTGTGCCATGGTTCTGGGAGCTTCCGCAGAGCCGAGTGTTGGGGAGGCAGGAGACACTGGGCCCTCTGTTAGTGCTCCAGCCAGGGTGAGCCTGAGAGCCTGTCGTCTCTGTCCTCAGCTTTAATGGTCTTCTGCTGTTCCCATGTCATGCTGGGAGCCCTGGAATCTTCGTGAAGGCCGCTTATATTTCTGTCAGTGTGCACAATGTAGCCATCCCTCTCGGGGCTGGCAACCTTCCTAGTGGGCTGCTTAATGCAAGGCACAGCCCTCTGCTCTTGGGCCTGGTCCCAGGCCTCTGCCTCTTCCACGCTTCCCCAAGCCCCGGGAACCGGGAGGGTTTAGAGGAACTTCTCCATTCCTGTTTCTTCAGGATGTGAATAGAGAATCTCTCCCCATAGGTTGAGGCTTTTGTAAAACAAAGACACAAAAGCTTGTGGTTTGCCCTGTTTGCCACTCTATTGTGTGCCTGTCCTGAATGCGTGGAGATCTGATGTTGCGCTGGAATGGGTTAGGGTGGGAGAGGTTTACTGGGAAAGGAGGGGAAAAATGAAAAATTCAGAGAAGAAAAGTAAGTGACTATTTTAAAATAGTAACCACCTACAAGCACTTTTTGTTGTTTTCTCTGGTGTCTTATACAACCTTGGTGACAGTGCAGATGGAGCTTAATACAGACTGTCTCATTTCACTCCTAGAGCTCATTGTTTACATGTACAGTGACAACAAAGGGAGCATCCATTTCTAGCATCAGAAGTTATTTATTTTTTTGTTTTAGCCTCGTAAGTTTTAATGCATTATTTTCTTTTGTTTTCTTTTCTTTTATAGCTGGATCAGGGTTAACTAACATGCTTACAATGTAAGCAAAAATATATCCTCTCCCAAATAGGTGCTTTTCCATCCTAATATGACATCCTTGTCAGTAGAGAGGAGTGAGGGAGAATGGTAGGATCTGTTTACAGAGAGGAACTCTGGCTCTCAGTGACATCAACAGGTAAGTAGGTGGCGGCGAAGTCTGTGCAAGTAACTGGCAAGAGAACACTCTCTGTTTACCTAGTTCCTTGGCATGAGTCACTTGCAGACACTGTCCACTTAGGCTCTGCCAGGTACCTCTTGCTTCATCAGGATGAATCCTAGGTGTTCTGAGTTTCAAAGGATGTTATAAACAGAGGACTCAGGGAATACCCAGTATTGATAGTGGCATATTGCTATATCACCCTTGCATTAAGGACCAAAAAGGCAAAAGCAACAGAGGGAGATGATGCCAGCACTGGAGCCAATCTGTGGCTTGAGTTGCAGATCTAATGAGCTGTGGGGCCTGCGGTGGGGACACCGTACTTAACCTCTGGTGCCTCTGTTTTCTTCTCTGAGAAATGGAGCTAAATATAATATTGTTGTAAGATTACTGTGAAGAGTAAATGAGTTAATATGTTCACTGCCTAGAACACTGCCAGGCACCCAGTAAGCACAATGTAGTGTTATCATCATCATCATCATCATCGTCATCATTATTTTTGCTAGATCTGTATTTTTCTTTTTTGTCTGTTATTCTCTTCTTGATCACATCTTTTAACCCCCCGCCCCCAAACCACTAAAAAGACTCTATCTAAAATTCTTTACAGTTTACTTTTCTGTTCAACATAACTGCAAGAGTGACGTATACTATGACCTGCCACTTTAGGAAAATTAGACTTGTGATCTGCTTAAAACCATTGCTTTGAAATGGGCACCTCTTTTCTAATTTTTGTGTTCCGTCCATGTCTACAGACAGCTGGGTTTGCAATCAGTCTGTAATTGTGTCAGTTCAAGTGTGTCAGATGCAGAGGATCAAAAACCCAACAAGCAAAACTGGCTTAAGCAAACGTTAGAAGGAGCTGTACTGGTCTGCATAGCCGGCAGCTAGAGGTGGGACAGACCTCTGGGTTGCTCTAACTCAGTAGTTCATCAGTGTCAGCAAGGTTTCTTTCCACTTCTCCTCTTACCCACCGCCATGGCGGACACGTCCTGGGTCTGCTCTTACCTCGTGGTGATGGTTTGGCTGCTAACAGATTCATCGGAGGCTTGCTTTCACATGCGTCCTTGGAGACAGCTGGAGGGATGGTCATTTTCAGAAGCTCTCAGAAAAGGGCAAGGATGCTTCTTTCTTGAAAGGTACGGAAACATTTCCTCTGGCCTTATAGGCCCACATAATAGTGTCCATACTTAAGTCAATCAATATAGCCTGGGGAGGGGGGTGGGAAGGAGATTAATTTAGGCCTGAGCTACATACCCCAGCCTAGTGGGAGCAGGGGGCATTCACTCCTTCAAAGCCCAAGGGCTCATGGGAGGTGTGGTTCCCTGAAAAAAAAAATCAGAAGACTTACCCAAAGAAAGGGGAATAGAAGCTAGGGGGTTATTTCAGTATCAAATACAATACTGTACCAGCTGACTCGAAGCTAGGTTTTAGCTTGTCTAAAAGCATTCTTTTGCTCTCTGCGGAAAGTCTCATTTCTGCTCATTATATTCAAAAGCACTGGTTTAGGGGTTTTTTGTTTTGTTTTGTTTTTTATTTTTTATTTGCTTATTTGTTTTCTTCTGTATTAAGAGCAAATATGATTAATACCCGTCTTGGCCATGTGTTAATGTAACTGGTCACAGCAGTAAGTTAGAAGATTCTACCCTTTGCTAATTAAATTAGGCGTAACTTTAAAGAGCTAATTAAATGCATATGAAGACTTATTCATATATTTTAATTTTTTTATGAGTTTTTTTTTAATGGAGGTACTGGGGTTTGAACCCAGGACCTCATGCATGCTAAGCATACACTCTATCACTGAGCTACACCCTCCCCCCTTATTCATATATTTTAAAAGTAACTCTTTACAGTGCCATACTTTCGTGAGAGAATGTTGGTGGAATTAGACTTCCACAGCTTGGGTACATGTTTAGATATGTTCGTTTGTGGATCCTAAGTAACCTGACAATCTAGCAGCAGATACGTGCTCTTGGACAGGGACAGACGCCTCAGCCCTGCCAGCCCCAGTGTGACAGTCTGCTGTCCTCACCTTTTGTCCACCAAGTCGCACGTGAAGGAAGACGCTCACCCTGAGCACAGGCTCCCACGTGCGCTTCTCAGTGCCTGCATGTTTTTTTTACCCGCCCTCTTCCACTCAGAAACACGTCAGCATGCAAGTAAGTGAGAGACTTATTTGTTCAGGCATGAGCTTGAACTTCCCTAATTTATAAAAAGAGAAAAGTTATTTCCGAACTTTAGTTTTTGTGTGATTCAGGTTCGGCTCGATCATGCTGCAGTAAGAAACAATTCTTAGTAGCTTCACGTAACATTTTGTGTCTTACTCAGTGTGAGCTTACAGTGGAGGGGGCAGTTTGCCAGTCATCCAGGGACCCCCACTGACAGAGGCCACCTTGAAGCAGCCCATGCAGGCACAGAGCTGGACCAGTCACAAACTCGCTCTTAATGTTTTTACCCTGGAATGACACACCACTTTTGTTCCCAAGATGAGTCACATCGGCCATGCTATGAGGGGACAGGGAAAAGCAGTCCTCACAGGCTCATATGAAAGCCCTAATGACCACTACAGGTTTAAAGAGAGAAAAATTATTAGTAAGAAATCAGTTCTATCATACCTCTCTGCTCATTAACTGCACCTCCTGCTCTCCAATAAAACTCTGCTGGCAAACCCTTATGCTAAGGAGGATGCTTCCTGGACCATTTTCTCCATGTTTGCTGCCTGAAAAGAAGGACTTTTTTGGTATTTTGCTGATGCTGATTTGTTGCACAGTCTAGTTTAGCAGAATTTAGAGTTGTACGTATGCAAGCATATTGCATAGAGAAGCATAGGGTTACTCTGTAATGTATGCTCCAAACCAAAGATGAAAGTAGTCCCCCCAGAGCACAATGACAAACCAGCCTGAAAACTCAGTTTCAGTAGCTATGGAACAGTCTATACAGTGAGATCTCCTGTCTATAAATGCCCACATGTGTATATTTATAATGGTTAGGAACAAATTAATCTGGAATGTAATTTGGAAGCAGAAATAACCTGGATATAATTTGGAAATAGATTCACTCAAGTGCTAAGAGTGATTCTATCTGGTTACAATAGTGGCAGGTCGAATTCTAAGAGGGCCCCAAGTCCCCCGCCCCCAGAGTACGTGCCTTGTCGGGTCCCCTCCCCCAGGTGGGCGGGGCTGTGAATATTGGGAGATACCACTCTCATCATTTTGCAGATGGAATTAAGGCCTCATATCAGTTGATTTTGACTTAATCAAGAGGGAAATGATTCTGGGTGGGAGTGAACTGATCTATTGAACTCTTACAAGAGACAAGGCAGCAACTGCCACCTTCTGGCCTTGAAGAAGGAAGCTGCCATGTTGGGAGAGGAGGGAGCCACATGACGAGGACATGAGGGTGGCCTCTGGGAGCTGAGCCTTCCCTGGCTGACAGTTTGCAAGACAGCAGGGGCCTCAGGGACTCAGCTGCAAGAAATGAATTCTGCCAACAACCAGTGAGCTGGGACGAAGGCTCTCCACCTCCGAAGGAGCTAGCCACCCAGGCCCCTACCTTGATTGCTGCCTGATGACGTCCTGAGCCAAGGCCCCAGTTAACCCACTCCTGGACTCCTGCCCACCTGGCCTGGAGAGGGAATAAAGTCACTAGTTTTATGGTAATTCATTACACTGTAATAGAAAACCGAACAGCAGTGTCAGCAACTGCCAGAGGAGTCTCCGGCATAAAATCAGGGAAAAGTGAGGATGAACGAGTGTTTTCAGAAGAAGAAAAAGATTCTTCAACTAGAAATCAGGATTGCAGTTAGCTTTGTGGAGAGTTACTGGGAAGGTCAGAAGGGCACCTGTTGGGATGCTGGAGGTTGTCTGCCTCTTGCAGTGGGTGCGTGATCTGGGCGTTGGTGTGTAGACATATGAAAAGGTGGTGACTTGTGTGCATGTAACATATCTCAATGAAAAATAATGAACGAAGCACGGTGAGCCTTGATAGCAGTCACTACCAAAATTCTGTAGGTAAGATCCATGTCTCCTGTGCACAGTAGGTAGTCAGTACATACTTAGCTTATTTGGTTTTGGAGGGAGGTGATTAGGTTTGTTTATTTATTTATTTACTCAGTGGAGGTACTTGGGATTGAACGCAGGACCTCGTGCATGCTAAGCATGAGGTCTACCACTGAGCTGTACCCTCCCCCCAATGAATACTTTTTTATTGTGGTAAAATTTTTTTAAACAAATATACATTGTTGTGCAACCAGCAACACTGTCCATCTCCACAACGTTTTCATTATTCCAAACTGGAAGAAATATGTTTTTGTTGTCGAAACACCTGGCTCTGTTTTCTCACAGCCATGGGAACAGGTCAAGAAACAGTACGGGATGGTTATCGAGGCACTGCTCGTATTATGCTTTATTTCTGTGTGAGTTTGACATGTGCTCTGATATGCTTCTAGGTTTCAGTAAAGTAAAAATTCTTGGAAGATGGCAATTTATTTTACCCAATTTTATAAACCAGGATTTTTATCATCCCTTTCCAACCCCACTTTTCATCACTTCCTCACTCAAACTGTATTCTCCATTGTAACAAGTTATTTGTGATTCTCGGAGTGGACCCGGATCGCTGGACCCTCGCCTGTGTACCTGCCCTGAGATGCTGTCACGTCCTTGGCACGTCCTGGCAGACTCACTCCGTTAACTCACTCATAATATCTTGTTGCGCACATACTCTGCCTTAGGTACTGGAGATATACTGGTGGACAAGGCTTAATCCTGCCTTCATGACATTAAGGGCCTGGAGGAAGGTGGACACTTGTCCTCTAAATCTTTATTCAGATATCAGCTCCTTTGTGAAACTTTCTCCAACTGCCTCCCCTCTCTGTGAGGCTCTCCCTATCGCCTGAGGCTTTTTTGGCAATTTATACACACCTCCCTCCTCAGACAGCCCTTGCGGTGCCAAGTTTATTTATATCCTTGTCCTCCACTTAACTGAAAGCCCCTTGAAAATTGGGCTCTTCCTGTTCACTTCTGTGTCCCAGGTGCCCAGCACACAGCCCGGCCAGGGTTGCCACTCGTTGAACATTCCCTGAATGACTGAGTTGAGTCTGGGGACGTTCAGGGTGTCATTAAACTGCAGACTCTACCTAAGAATCATGGCACATCTGTAAGTTACTGAAAAGTTTAGTTAATAGTTAAATAGGTAGAGAAAATGAGGAGGGCGCTTTTCGAATCTCCTTATGACGGATTTATAATATTAATTAAACAGAGGTAGGTAGGAGTCTGGGAACATGGACTTCCTCCTCTAGACATCGGCTCCCTTTCTTATTAATTAAGTTGGATATGGTACAGGATAAATCTCCCAGTGCTTACTCTGCTCATCTCATTCATACTAATGAGGACCAGCGTACAAGTGTGGTGGTGCTGGTGAGAATCATTTATTCAGCTGTGGGAAAAATAACACCAGGACTCAGACCCCCTGCTGACTTTGCACACGGTTTTTTAAAGATTTATATTGGTCTACTAATTAAGCAGCTGAGTGCATTAAATAAAGGGCATGTCATCGCAGGGGTTATTAGCGACTCATGTTTCTTCAGATAGCATCTTGCAGGGAGGATGGAAAGTACGGACATTAGCTACCGTTTTCAAGTTTTCTGCTTCCCCCTAGAATGAATCATGGAGTTCAGAGAATTTTCAGAGTTCCCATTAACTGTGGAAAGACTAATTTTGACACGAAACGCCACAGTTACGCTTGTCTCCTTGACTCTGTGTGTATTTCACATTTAGAAATTTGAGTGATAGTCTCATTAGCTAAGAGAGAATGTATTCTAAAGGCATATCCTCAGATTTGAGGATTGTGCCTAGATTATTTTTGTTTCTTTGTTTCTTTTGGGGGGGTAAGTAGGTTTATTTATGTATTATTGTTAATTTTAATGGATGTACTGAGGATTGAACCCAAGACTCATGAATGCTAAATCCCCTGAGCTATACCCTCCCCACCTAAATTGTTTACTAAGTTCTAGAAAGAGAGAAAAGGGTAAGGCAAGTTGCCGACTCTGTTTTATCTGCAGGAAATGATTTGCGCTCCTCCTGGAAGGGAAATACGCATTATTTTCTACAGGCTTTCATGCTTAGTCAGCTCTGTTTGTGTCCTGCCTGACTTCAGTTAATGATGGCAGAACTGAAACACGGCAATATTAATTTTACACTGTGTCACCTCCTTGTTTATTTTTTGAATGTCAGTACAAACAAAATTTTTTAAAAAGCACAAGAAAGTATCTGCATGTGTGTGTGAATATGTAAAGGTGACTTTTAAATTATTTCATAAGAGTATTGAAGTGAAACAGCCTTCCTATAAGAAAGCAGGTGGCTCAGTGTAACAGTTTTCTTCCTTTCCTTTTGCTTCTTTGTATGTTATGGGCATAAATATATGGGAACCATTTATGATGGGTAAGTGCGGGTGGATTAACTGGTTGAATGTGTTGTTTCGATTGTGGCTGGACCAAAACCTGGAATTGAGGGCCAGAATGGGCAGTGTCTTGCCCAGTGTCACACAGCCAATTAGTAGCACGACCCAGACCAGACCATCAGTTCCGAGTGCCAATTTGGTTGTCTTTCCACTGGAAAAAGAGACACAGTTGCAAAAGTTTTCCCCTTTCTTTGCCCTCCTTATTTATGTATCCCCGTATGTTCTCCTCCATCTGTATCTTGATACGTGATGAAAGAACTCCCTTTTGTTTTCGTTTCTGTTTCTCTTGATGCATCCAGTTTTCTCCCCACTGGGCTCCCAGCTAACTCTTTCCACCTCTTCTTGTCAATATTCTCTTCCCAGGGAGCTGGCTCTGTTTTCAATGTTTTTCTGGCTGAATCAAGACAGCAGGAAGAGTTGAAATGTTGACTTTGTCTTGTTTCTTATTTTACCGTGGAAGTGGAGGGAGGGAGGATAGTGGGGAGGGAAATCTTAAATCATGGAGAGAAACTCTCCCCTCCTTTTTATGAGAGGGGGTTTTCCCCTCGCACCCGTTGCCTTGCAGCACTGAGTCACGGGCTGGATGATGTTTTCTTCCCATGCCTCGTCCAGTGGCCCCCTCCCCGGAGACAGGCACCTCTGCTGGGTCGGGGGGAGGGAAGCCCTGAAGAGTGGGGGGCTTATAGCCAGCCTGCCTTGGAAGAAATGCACCACTTAAGAACAAACTTCTAAGATTTGGTCCCCAGCTCTTCCACCTTCTAGGGCACTCCCGGGTAAGCCGTGACTCCTTTGTGCCTTGTTTCCTCATCTACAAGGTGGGGACAAATAACACCTCCTTCCCAGATGAGCGGTGAGGATTAACCCACGTGCTTGGCTCAAAGCCTGGCCTGAAGTCAGTGATGATGTTCTCTGAGCAGCACCAGTAGGTGGGACAGAGTTTTCCGGGAATACTCACAGATTCTCTCTGAACTAAGAAGTCATGAAACCGAGCTCTGTTTCAACAGGTTTTCTTTCTCTGAGGTTGGGAGACGAGAAAGGTCGTGCTCCTGGGAGGGTGAAGGAGAATGATGGTGAGACACAGACAAGATGCTGGGTCTCGGCCAAGTGGTCTGAGTCCCAGCCATGCTCTAATCCCCAGAAAGAACTGCAGTGTGAGGCTGGAAGAGGAGGCAGAACCCAGAGGCCCAAGGGGAGCAAGGGTCCTTCCGCTGACCCTCCTGCCCACTGGCTAGAGGTGCGGGGCTGACTTCTGTGCAAGACAGGTTCCCAGGGTAACAGAGCTGAATCCGTGGAGTAAAGGCATCACCTGCTTCTACCAAGTTGATTCTAGCTCCTGGTTCCCGCCCCACCTGGCCAAGGGGGGTGCCTTCGTGCCACCTCCATGAATGTCCTGACACAGGCCCCTCCCTTCACGTGCATGTGGTGCCTCCCTGCTTCCTCCGTGCGCAGGCCCGGCCCTGTCACCTGCACCCCTGGCCGTTCCAGGCTCCTACCTCTAGGCCCACTGACAGTTTTCCTGCTCCTAAACAGCGTCTTCCTTCATCTTAGTACTATGGACACAGGCCTTCCCAAAGCTACTTCTGTACGTGCAATTTTAAAATGTCCACACTGGCCCTCCTTACCCTCTGTTTAGACAGAAACCTCACCTGGATGTAGAGACGGCCAGGATTATACAGGACGGATGGCCGCGGAATCTCTTGTCTCAGAGAGACTTCACGGGAAGCCTGTTTAAGGCCCTTCCGTGGGGCCCCAGGCCCAGATTCCCAGCCTTAGGCGTGGTCCTCCAGTTCTGGTCAACCACCACGATGGGACCTCAGCCCAGCGGCTCTCCGGGCAAAAGCCACACGGGCCTTGCAAGGAGCAGGACTCCTCTTCCCTTTTGAGCATCGTTCCATGTGGACCAGACCCGTGGGGTTTCACCGAGTCCGCTCCCTGCCTCGTGCTCCTCCCACTGTGCCGAGAGGGAGAATGAGGCTCACTATGATAACTGCGTGAAAGAGCAAAGCAAGCAGAACTGAGGGTAAAAACCCATCTTTCTCGTCACCGTATTTCTTGGCTTGTTCCAGTTTCTTTGCACCCTAGAGCTCTTGCCGGCGACCCATTTTGTGAATGGAGACATTTCTGCTTTGAAGTCATAATTTATCCGGCAAGAGCTGCTAAAAGAAGCACTTTTAAACTCAGATCTGAGCGTGGGCTGGGAATTGTAAGTCACCTCCAAGCGCTTGGGTAAATTGCAAAGAGTGGAGTCTTTTTCCCTCAGGGAGTCAATTTTAACTTATTGCTTTTTCCTCTGAAGATAGTTTTCTCAAACATTTTCTCCCCCTCCCTTGCATTGCAAATTCTGACTTAAGCTGTACAAATGAGCCATTTGTGATTTATTTATGATATGTAGTTTGCTGTTAAGTTAACTTCTGGCTACCTTATTATTAACCGTCCAGCTAAACAAGAGTTTTAAAAATTAGCCTATGGAAGGCTGAGGGAAATAGTATATTTTGCAACCCACTCCAAGATAATTACAGTTACTACCAGCTATCTCTCTTCCTAAGCCTCAGAGAGAGAATAGGGCAGAGAGGACGAGAATGTAGATGCTGGCATCCACATGCCTGGATTCAAATTATGCCTTTATTACGTATGGGCTCTGTGGCCTAGGGTAAGTTGCTTAACCTCTCTGTGCTTCAGTTGCCTTATCTGTGAAGAGAAGTAAATCTCACACCTTCATAGGGTTGTTGGAAGATTTTAAAAGTTGCTTGACACAAAGAAAGCAAGATGGAAGTGCATTTTCTTCTTATGAAATTGTCTTCTAAATGTGTGATATTTGAATACTGAATAGAAAGACATCTAGATGGATCAGGAAATCATATATTTGGAAGAACAGGTATCATTCGCTTTTATGGTTTGATTAATATTCAGATGGCTATTAGAAGCAGGTCAGATTTAATCAAAGGTATTTCTAGATTTAGCCACTGAAAGTGTTTTGGTTTTTATTCAATTAAATCAGCTGCATTATCTACTTAAATCTTCTGGGTCTTATTCTTATTACTATGCTATTTTGAATCTCATGTTTTAAAGGTTGAAAAGAAATGTCTTCAGTGTGTGAGTTCATAAAAAACCCATCTGACTGAAGGAAGCTATATTAAGTGACCAGCCAGCCTCCCTGGGGCTCCCCTCACCCTTCCCTACCTCTCCACACACAGTCTCAAGAGAGACATGTAGCATACGTTATGCAAGCTCTACAGGATAAAAAAAGAGAATAAAAACACACCTCTGTCTCCTTATGTTACTGCTTTTTCCACACACTGAGTTTTCAGGGTAACTATCTTGTTGTTAAATTTGCCTGTTGCTGACAAAGCTGTTCAGTGATAAACAATACCCTCTGTCATTTGCTAGGCAGCCAATATTCCCTCAGAGGATTCTTTTGGAAGCCCCTAAAATGTCCCTTTGTTGCAATCCACAGAAAGTCACAAGGGAGCAGCTGAACTGTGCAAATGAGTTTTATTCATTACACATCCACATGTACGCACACATGCAGGCACACACACACGCAGAGTCCTTGTGCCTCATTCCTCCACATTTTTTCTGGGCTGGGTTAGTGAAGAAATTTCGGGGTGAATTTCTGCTTACTTTGGGGCCATGATTACTTATGTTTCTAGAAGTTCAATGCTTTGCATTCATTCCTTAATCTTCACAGTGTGCATTTAGTTGGGTTCACTTATACCCATTTTATTGCCAGAAAGTCCAAGGAGGGTTCCAGGGATTGGCCAATCTTGGCACAGAGCAGATCAATCACCTGGAAGCCGCAGCTCGCCATGTGGACTCAAGCGGCTCTTGAATTGTCCGGGAGCCGCTGAAGGGGAGGCCATGCTCCTTGAATTTCTGGGGCAGGTGGATGTAGGGGAGAGTTTTGCACAGTCTTAACCTGGAGGAGTTGCTCTGAGGTCTGTTTCCAGCATGGTTCCCTTCCTTCTGATCCCACAGTCAAGGTCAGGTCCTCCTGTATCTTGCTTTCGGAGCCAGCATACATCATCCTCTTCTAGTATGTATTGTGCTGTAATCTTATATTGATTTTTATGATCACCTGAATAATTGCCTCCACCAGAAGGTCAGAACTCCATAAGGAGAATGTTTTGCTCATCACTGTGTTCTCAATGCCTGATCCAGTGCCTGGCACGCAGTTGGTGCTTAATAAATAATGACTGGTCGAGTGCTCGCCACCCTGGGCATGCTCCTTGGCCAATTCCCGGTGTCCTCTGTAGTACCACTGACTCAGCTGATGCTGACTGGGGCCAGACATGATGGCGGTGGCTGAAATTACCCTAGAATTCCCTAGGCCAGCAGGGAGGTGTTCTCTTAAGCAATACTTGAATGAGAACTTATTAGGTGTGCACCATCTGCTTACTTTAGTGCTCAGTGCTAAACCTTTAGGGAAGTATTGAAAAGTGTAATAGTCTCCTTGCCTACAGAACCTCAAAATCTAGCTGGCCAGATGAGTCCTAATTAAATGCTAATCAAAAAGATAAAAAGCCAAAAGACTGAGACTGATTGATTCTAAGGGAAGTAAATTTTCAGTGAATGGATAGATGAAGCTGTTCTGGAATGAAGAGAAAAGGTTCATATGAAGTTAGGACGAAAGCAGGAATGATGTGTAGGACGTTGATTCTCCAGGGGCAGAGTGAGAGTTTCTAGATGGGAGAGGGAGACCGCACGAGCAAAGTCATGGGACTGACGTGAGCATGGCTTCTGTGAGGACGAGACAGGCCACTAACCTGGCTGGAGTGGAGCATGTTGAGAGAGAGGAGGAGCTTGAGGCCAAATGATGGAGAAGCCTGGCATGTGGTTTGTGATCTTGATACCACTTCTTGACCCAGGCTGGTCCAGCTGGGACTTGGGTGCCCAGGAACACCCAAGACAATAGTTTGAGCAGTAGTGGGGGCTGGAGGGAGATACAGGAGCCCATCCTAGCACCTCCACTCCACACTCTCCTCTTGGTTTTGATTTCACTACAACCAGCACCAGATTTTTTGACTTAAAAACTCCCACTGATGAACCAGCCTTATCTCTCTACAAGGCAATGGTTCTTAAACTTGAGTGTGCATCAGAATCTTCAGGGATCTTACTTAAAATGCTGATTCCTGGGACCTGTCCCCTTCCCCACACCCAAGTTCTGATTCAGTAGAATGGGACTGGGGGCTTAGGGAGCTACATTTTTGTAAGAACCCAAGATACTCCATTGACTGCACTTTGAGAATGTGGCTCCAAGGAGTAAGTGGTCTAAGGAGCCATAAGAAACTTAGAAGATGGACAACCAGCAAACTGGCATGTGTAATCCCAGAAAGCTGTACAATTAGCCACTGCTCTTTGGTGAAATTTAAGCACTATCCAAATAATTCTTCTCTTTCCCATCATCTGGGGGCCTACCTCAATCGGATGTGTAGGGTGATATGTATGATAGGCATGGAAATGACCCCATTTCCAGAAGACCAGGTAGTGAGAAGAGTCAAGCTCCCCTTAGTCCAAGGACATCCTAAGAGCAGCCACTTGAATTTATGCTTTGCTATCGGCTGGGCCCAGATAGCTCATTTTAAACCACAATTAGTAGCAAATTACAGTCAGACTGACTTTCAAAAGAGCTGGTTACGTTCTGCTAGAAAACAATTTAAAGGATCAGATTGGTGCTGCCACTAAATCAAGCTCATCTGGCTCCTAAGACTTAGGCCACCCGACTCTGCCAAGTCTGCACGTTGGCTTCTCTTGTAGCAAAAAGCTCAGCTCGGGGCTTTGGTGCTCATCAGTGTTTCCTCTTACGGCCCGATCTGCTTGGAGAAGGTGCAGAGAACTGACTGGCAAGAAAGCAGAATAGCAAAGATGTGTGTTCCTTCTACGTCTCCAGATGGGAAAAGTGCCAGGGACTTGGTGGTACCTGATCTGGTTTCCTCAGTCATGTGATGTAGCCTCTCTGCAAGCCTCGCTAGGAGGTGGAGAGGACCTCAAGGTAAGCAAAGGAGGGGAGCTCTCCTCTGTCGACCGTTCTGTCATTCAATATACATTAGAAGAAAGGCCAGACAGCACAGAGCGAAACCATGCCACAAGTTTACACTGTATAGCACAGGGAACTTCATTCAATATCTTGTAGTAACCTATAGTGAAAAAGAATATGAAAAGGAATATATGCATGTATAAGTATGGCTGAAACATTACTCTGTACACCAGAAATTGACCCAGCATTGTAAACTGACTATACTTTGATGAAATTTAGAAATTAAAAAAAGAAAGCATGCCACTGGGCTCTCTACGAAGTCTTGGAACACTGTCTGCTGATATAAACTGGTACAGAGTTGGAATCTGGGGTTTGCCGAGTGGGGTCCAGCTTTGAATGGGCCAAGTGAACCTCCTCAGGATTAGAATTTCAGGAAATTATAAAAGGTGTGTCATATCTTGTATCACAGCTACAGGGGGATGGGTGGGGGAAGCCTCCATAATGTGAATTTCACCAGAAATCTATTTTGTGTTTTTCATTCTCCTACAGCTTTATAATGAGAGCACAGCCATTTTGCCTGAGATAAAAGCAAAGAAAAGAGAGTGAAGGAAACACATGTTAGGACTAATCCTACTCATCTTTTTTTTTCTTTTTTAACCTGCTGCAAATGTATGTTTGCCTTTACGTTATGTGGTTATGTGATGCTGGCTGGCTGGAGTCGGGCGTTCATTAGGGACTGACTGCACTGAGCTGTGTGTCTTAAGCTTGAGTGCAGCGGAGCTGCCCTGGCTCTTCCAAGTCCAAGCACAAACATCTGTAATGCCCGGAGTTAGGGAAACAGAATCCCCCACTTCTGTAAATCTCTAATAAAGGCAGCAAGGCAACCTTCAGCTCTCCCAAAGACACTACAAGACAAGAAGAGAATGTTGTTGAACTCAGCTGACTTTGAGTTGAAAGACAGCACCCTTTTCAAAAATGTGAAAAATTTTACCTGCTTAGAATATCTACCAGGCACTGAATGGGTGGGTCACTGGCAGTTTTCCAGGACCACCCAGTCCCTGACTACCACCTAAGTATCTTCCAGTCTCCAGCCCAGGATGAAAAAGAGACTCCTATCATAAAAGACATCTTGCATAATTTCTTTTTAAATTTTTTTTTTGACTATTCTTCATTCACTGTTTACCACGGATGAGTTAGCTGTCTTAAGGGTAGTGAGAGACATACTCAGTGTCTTCATGTCCTGTATTACACACTGAGGAAGAAAGTAACACAAACCCCGGCCACAAGGCTCCTAAATGCTTGAAGAGTGGAGAATGGAAGACTTGCCTTCACCCTCTTGAGCTGGGCGGCTGGGAACCCAAAGGAAATAGAGTGGATGTGCCCATTCTGACCAATATTATTTTCACTTCCTCATGCGCGTCATAATGACATTTCCAACTCAGGGGTTTCCTCACTGAACCTGTATCAACTAGAAAAAAGAAAGGGTAAATTGCTAAGGTTAAAAGGGAATGAGATGACCGATTGCCAAGATGGAGAGGGAGGCTAGAGTCTGCCCATCTCTTGACAGGTACTCAACATCTCTGAGAATCTGTATTTTGAAACTGATGCTCCCTGCGCCTTCAAGATCTCCGCTTTGATATGTTTTCAGAAATCCTGGTAATATGGCCTCTTCAAGGAGTCTGGACTGGGGAACAAGCCTGAAGGAAGGTGTCTGTGTATTGGGGGTCTGCTTGAAGCTCCCCTCCGTGCCCCTCTTCTGCATGTGCACCCCTCTCTCTGTTTGGCTCAATAGCAAAGGGGGAGAAGCATTTCCAACCTCAATGAAACATTCTTAGTGTCTGCTGTTGAACTTGTTACCTTCCTACCATCCTTGAGTGGCGTTTATGCTGGTTGAATTCTGGCTTCCTGCATCCTCTGGGATGGAGGTCTTTAAGGGAATCAGAAGGAATCCCGGTGATCCCCTTAAGGGCAGCCCTCTCAGTCCTCAAGAAGCCTGCAGGCTTTGATCGTACCTTCTATCCTGCTTTGAGGTCTGTCATTCCTTTGTTCACTCATACTTTTTCTCTTCCTCAATTGTGGATCCATTCATTTTTTTCATGGAATTGTCAAAATCGTGCAACCCAACCTTCTGATTCTACATATGAGCATGCTGAGGCTCAGGAAGCTTGAGTGACTTGTGTACGTAACTGCTTGTGTTCTGCCTCTTGACTCCTCCATCCCTTTCGTCTTAGAGTGTGTGTGTGTGTGTGTGTGTGTGTGTGTGTGTGTGTGTTAGAGAGAGAGAGAGAGAAGAGGGGAAGCACTGATATTTGCTGGGCTTCTACCACGTGCCAGACTACAATCTTTTAATATATTACTGGAGCCTTATTTGAGCCTCCTGTCAGCTCTGTGAACTAGGTACTATTATCCACAGGTACCATATGAGGAAATGAGGGCTCAAAGAGGTTAAGTAATTTGCTCAAGATTGCATATCTGGGAGGGGCTGGGATCCCCAGTCTGGCTAGGCCTATGATTATTCCATTATACCAGGTCCCTGGGGTTGCATGTGGAGCGCTGCCCTGGTCCTCAGAGATAGGAAGCTGCGCATGTGCATCCAGGATTGGTGGGGGAAGGCTGGCAGGAGCTAGTGCCTTGCATCTGATGCTTGATGCAAGGGAGGGGCTGTATGTATGTATGTATGTATGTATGTATATATGTATGTATACGTGGGTGTGTGTGTGTGTTTATGTCCGGAAAGACAGCGACACAGGTGAGACAGGATATTCTACAGCTCAGCAGGCACTGTTCTTAAACCACCTGCCCTACTTCTCTTCTTTTCACTTTGAGGATTTTTTTCCCTCTGAAGTGACATCGGGAGGGAAAAAAGGATCTTGCAGAGGTGTTATGAATAATGACGCTAGTGTCATGGTGCTGCAGAGGCTGTCTGAGTGCATAGAGGCTACCAGGGACCTGGATGGGGGTGGGGAGGGGGAGGGAAGGAATGGTGCAGGCATCTTCTTCTTTTTAGGGGGATGAAACTCAGAGCACCCTGCCTGCTGGGCAAATATACACGAGGACACCGGTGCTCATGCCCCTAGCAGAGCAGATGCTTTTGCTGAAGCACTTTTACTCACTTTTTCTGGGCAGCTATTTAGAGGCGGATGAGTCCCTCTCCAGGTGGCCCTCTGGATGGAGGTGGGAAGGGAGATCTGGGGAAGGGAGTTTGCACATACTGACCAAGTGCAGTGGGTCAGGCACAAGGCTCCCCGGCTCACCTACCTTTTTAGAAGCAGAGAAGGCAGTGCTGGCTTCCCCTGGGCCCAGAAGAGCTGACCTGGATCTTCTTCATCTGTCAGCTAAGACTACGTCAGTGAGAAAAATGTTTTCTGATGTGGGACTTTTCTTGGAGGAAGCTCTAAAGATGAAAACCCATAACCTAGTTAGGAAATAATTTCTTCTTTTCTGTATGTTTGCTCTGGCCCTTCATTCATTACTTTTGTCTTTTAAGACATGGGGACTGTAATGAATCCCACTTTTTCTTTATCTCCGGGGTTTAACTTTCACTCATTTTAAGATGGCAAATTACCAAAACCATTTTCTTCATCTTTCCAAAGGTTTGCAGATGGGTAGAGCTATTTAAATGCAGGTAATTTGAAGAAATGTTGGCTTATTCTATTCAAACATGGACTTTTTTTTCCCTAGGAGAGTGCGAAGTGACCTTTTGGAGCTCAGAGGAAACTAAAGTTATTGTATTATTTTACACAGGAAAACAAAACCCCAAGAAAGAGCAGAAAATGATATAAGAATAACATTAGACTGGGGTGGAAGTTTCTCTAGGTTCCTGTGCTTTTAATTAGCATGACTGCTCACTACCCTTTTCCACACAAACCTTGATATGAATGCTGATTTATAGCTGCTGCTTTGACAGGAGTAAAAAGTCCATCCACTGACATGAGTTTGACTTGCAAGATTATCACTGGAAGGAAACCTATAAAAGTATGTTCTTTTGATGGCCACGGCAGGCTTTTTCATTTCTTTGATAATTCCTTCTCTGTGTTCTGTTTTGGTAGAGCTGGGACTGACCTACTTTGTTCCTTGATTTCAGGGTTTTGCATAGGTAATATAATAATGGGATGAGGAGGCTCTGATGTTAAAACTCGTCCCTGAAACTCAGCAAGACCTCTCAGCTTCAAATCCCGAGGCCAGCTTCATGAATTTTATTTATATATTCATTTATTTATATACTGTCTCGTGCCAAGACGCAGATAAAAAATTAAAACATAAATTCATCCACAGGACCCAGAGTGGAGCGAGATTAAAATTTGAACCTCTGAACGTCCAGGCACCTCCTGCCACAGAAATAACAAGATCATTACTGAGCTCCACAAACAAAGGAAGCTCTCTCTTCTCCCCTCCAACCACAGGCTAAAAGGCAGACCTGAGACGACTCAGGCTGAAAACATCACCCACAACCTCCCGAACCAAAACAAAAGCAGTGCGCCAAACAGCCAAACAAACAGAGGCAGGATCAGCCTCCTGCAAGCCCTGGTGAGTTGCCAAATTTGGCTTCTGGCTGATTGCCCTGCGGGAATGACGTCATTCCCAGGCCAGGGCCCTCGACTTAGAATGTCAGCCTCTCATCTTAGACTTTTACTCCGACGAGCTGGCAGCAAAAATAGGTGAGAATCTCACTTCCACTGCTGCAGTGAGGCTGCTGATTTTTATTAGGTCATTTTGTTGTTGGTCTCCTTGGGACGGTGTTGGAAGGAAATGCTATGTTTGTGAGATAATAGAATGAATTCCATTCCCCTCTCCCCCCAAAGTAACTAAATTGCCCTCCATTTTATGCTCTTAGGTAATCCGTGCCCCATTCTCTGAGGCCAATAAATGTGAGTATCCAAAGCAGGGAGCCCTGCTTAATTCATCCTTCCACAGTAGGATGGCAAACTCAGACCCAAGGATGGGGCTGCTGTGCTGGGGATTCACTAAAGAGAAGCAGGAGGTGCAGGAGAGAGTTGAGGTTGGGGGCTGGTATCAGAAGATGTATTAATCAAATGACCTCTGTGAACCAGATACCTTACAATGTCCTCTCCTTCCCTATCCCCAACAGCCCTAGAGAGTTAGTATTACTCTCATATAGAGGAAGAAATCAAGTCTCAAAGAATAAAGCAGCTTGCCTGAAATCATACAGCTAGTTAGTACGGCCAGGGCCTGTAAGACTTCAAAGCTTATTCCAAGAGCATTGCTCCATCAAGGGCAAGGGATTTAGGTGAAGTGTCTAGGGGCTTCGTTAGCCCATGGGACCTTGTGTGGTTGAGCCTCTAAAGGTCTTTGTCGATCGGATCAAGGCCTCCACGTTCCATAGTCTTTGTGTTGTCCAGCACAGTGTCTCCTAGCCATATGTGGCTATTTAAATTTAGATTAATTACAATAAAGTCTAGCAAAGCAGGAAAATAGTCTCCATCCTAGAAGGAGTAATTGACCCTGGAGGTCAGAAGGAGGTAGGGCTACTGTCACACACTGGGCTCTCTTTTGGGACCCCCTTACCCACTTCTAACAGTAAACGGACAAAGGAGTAGCCATGGCCTGAGAAGGGCGTAGTAACCATGGGCTCAGACCATCTGATTGATGAAGACCAGGGTGTCCCCACCAGGTAAGCCTCGTAGACACACAGGGGTGCTAACCAAGGCTGAGAGGAATCTGAGACGAGAAATAGAGGCAGAGGTGATGGGTATCAGTTACCCTGAGAGCTGCAGCAGCAGGGGCTGTAACTCATGTCACTAACCTTCCTCTTACAAGTCTACCCAGAAGAACAGGGCAGCCAGAATCCTGGAGAGGCTGCTTCCAGAGTGTGCTATTGAAAGCTGATCCAAATGGCTGGGGGCTGAACTCTCTTGAGTGCTATGGGGCACTGCCCTGGTCTCCCTATGGGAAAGAGGAGATCATTCTACCGGCTTCTGAATGTCAGTGACTTGGTGACTTGTGCCTCTCAAATGAGGCCCTCTCCCGGAATTGCCTTCCACTAAAGAGAGCCACTGGGCACACTGTCCCAGGTCACACTCCACTCGCGGGGCAGCCTCCATCCAGTGTGTGGTCAGTGTACAAGGCCCGCTTCCTTGCATCCTGCAGGATGTCTGGGAAGGTTCGTCCCAGGCCCTGGGTCAAATGAGGCTTTTGGTGCCACTTCTTCTCAGTTCAGCCCTTCCCTGGGCCTGACTCCACTTCCGTCACTGCCCCCACATGTAGATCTTGAGCATACGCCCCAGTAAACTTCCTGCACACTCATCTCTCAGAGCCTTTTTTTTCTTGCGGCACCGACTTAACACAGTCCTGTGCTTCACCTCAGAGCACTTTCCCTGCCCACACTTTTGGTGGAGTCTCCTTGAGTTATCCTCATTTGAATGTGCCCTCTGCCCCCTGCTGGGACCCTCACTGATGGGCACAGGGACACGGGGCAGCTCTGCTTCAGGCCCTGGGTCCTCTGACTGGTGGGTAAGTCTGCCCAGTTCTGAGGCTCAGTATTTGTGGGACCCCCTACTCACAGATAGAATCCCCATCCTCAGACCTACAAAAAAAAGCCTGACCAAGATGTTTTGATCTCTACATTAAATCTGTGTTTAAATTATTCAGAACCTGAGTTGGGAAATACTCACTGGTGGCTCTCAGAAAGCTGACCCCATAAAGTGGGTGGAACAGCCAAGTGTTTGGCCTATTCAGGGAGGCCTTTTTGACTGTGTGTGTGGGGGGTGGGGGGGCATCTAGCAAGCTTGGCCTCCTTTTAGTAGGACAGCTGCTTTCACCTCTGAATGGAGCCCCCCTAGGATAAGCAGGTTGAGTGAATCTCTTTGATCCTCAAGGTTGTTTAAGACATTGATGTGTTCTGTATCTAAAATCTCTCTTTTAAAAAATTAGTTTTTCGTTACATAATTCATAAGTGAATTCATTCTCTTTGTTTAAAAAATAATTAAAGCATTACAGATAAGGCTAAAATTCCTTTCCGCTATCACCCCAATCCCCTCCCAGAAGACAAATTATTACCCTCCAGACCTTTTCCAAATTGGCAGTATTTATTTAAATTAAAGTTGTTCATTGTCTTTGACCTGGAAATTCTACTTTTCAAACGTTCTACTTAAGAAGGCCTCTTGGATGTGCACAAGAGAGGATGAACAGGGATATTTAATGCAGCATTGTTTATAACAGCAGTAAACGTAGACAGCTTAATGGAGATTCCTCAAAAGACTAGGAATAGACTTACCATATGACCCAGGAATCCCACTCCTGGGCTTGTATCCAGAAGGAAATCTACTTCAGGATGACACCTGCACCCCAATGTTCATAGCAGCACTATTTACAATAGCCAAAACATGGAAACAACCTAAATGTCCATCAACAGGTGACTGGATAAAGAAGATGTGGTATATTTATACAATGGAATACTACTCAGCCATAAAAACCGACAACATAATGCCATTTGCAGCAACATGGATGCTCCTAGAGAATGTCATTCTAAGTGAAGTAAGCCAGAAAGAGAAAGAAAAATACCATATGAGATCGCTCATATGTGGAATCTAAAAAACAAAAACAAACAAACAAACAAAAACAAAGCATAAATACAGGACAGAAATGGACTCATGGACAGAGAATACAGACTTGTGGTTACCGGGGTGGGGGGGCGGGGTAGAGGGTGGGAAGGGATAGACTGGGATTTCAAAATTGTAGAACAGATAAACAAGATTACACTGTATAGCACAGGGAAATATACACAAAATGTTATGATAAATCACAGAGAAAAAAATGTGACAATGAGTGTGTATATGTCCATGTATGACTGAAAAATTGTACTGAACACTGGAATTTGACACAACACTGTAAAATGATTATGAATCAATAAAAATGTAAAAAAAAAAACGTAGACAGCTTAATAGGGGTCTAAGTAAATCGTGGTGTATTTGTACAATGACATTGGATGAAGTAGTGGAAACAGTAAGGTGGTGGATCTGTGAGCGCTAAAATGAAAAAAATCTTCAGGAGATACTGTTGAGTGAGAAAGAAAGTTGCTGAATGAGAAATGCACTATTCTTGTTTTACCACCGCTATTAGAATAACTGCCTCCTAGAAGTGACCTGGGTTAGGGAGAGCGGAGAGCAGTAGGGAGTGATTAGTTCTCTCCTGGCTCTGCCTCTGTTAGCCACGTCTTCCCATTTCCCTTAACCATTTTTACCTTCCCTTTCACGCCACCTTCTTGCCTCTCATAATCGCTGCTTTTCATGGGTTAAAATGGGAGCCAGCTCTACATCCTCGGAACTGTTTGTTTACTCTCATTAACAACCAGTTGAACTCTGTTGATTAGCAACATGGCCAATCCAAACTGGTAGTTAAAGTGTCAGAATAAATGGATGTCTCGCCTGCACCCCAGCTCACATGGTCGAGTTAATGAATAATTAATCGAGCAGCAATATGATCTTTTTATGGAAATCGGCCTGCTTTGGCTACTAGATAAAGCTTCAAAGAGAAACCAACAATTTGATAAAGTACCAAAAAATGAATATAAAAAAGAAACTTCAATTGCAGGTTGAATAATAAAAGTCTAGAAGTGTTTCAGTTAAACAAGGGGCTGGCAGCGTTGTATCTTGTGCCACTAGGGCATGTAGATTATTTGAATTGAACAATTCCAGTCTCATGGCTCCCTTTGGTATTGGAGAGAATTGTGACCCGAGGAAGTGAGGTCACATAGTAGCACTCCCCGTTCAGCTCTTTGCTGATGACGCCTTTTGTGGTCATTCTCCTTTGCTTTGGGAGTGGTCCTCTCTGTCTCTGGCATGATAGGCTCCGTTGCGTGCTCTTTTACCCGTGGGTCTGTGATTGGGGAACAGTCTTTCTGGGATGGATGGAAATGGCTGCCATAGTCCTGAATGAGGGAATGGAGGCGGCACCGGCTCTGGGCTTCTCTGGAGCTCAGTGTCATGGTTTCAGGATGTCCCGATGCTAGAGGGTCTGGGAATGAAATCATATGAGAACTGGTCACAGGAACTGGACATTTTTTGCCAGAAGAAGAAACCTAGGAGTAGGATGACCAGATTAATACAGGGCACCAGTTAAAATCTAATTCAAGGTGAACAATGAATGCTTTTGAAGTATAATGATGGCCCAGATACTGCATGGGACAAACTTACACTAAAAATATTATTCATTGTTTATCTGAAATTAAATTTGATTGGGTCTCCTGTATTTTTGTCTGTTAAATCTGTCAAGTTACCCTGGATACATGTTGAAATACTTAACTGACAATGTCTGAAAAGTTGAGGGTACATTATATGCATGTTTCTTTGTCTCCCTGACTTTAAAATGATAAATTATGACCAATTCTTTGGACTCAAAGAGTGTTGGATATTATATCAACTCAAGAACACATTTTCTAACAACTGGGGTGTCCTGCAATGGAACTGGTTTCTTAAAAATAGTGCGTCCCTATAAAATAAACAACAAGGTCCTACTGTACAGCACCAGGAAGTACAGTCAATACCTTGTGATAGCCTATAATGAAAAAGAATATATATATATATGCACAGAGAACTGAATCACTATGCTGTACACCAGAAACTAACACAACGTTATAAATCAACTACACTTCAATAAAAATAAATAAAAATAGTGCATCCCTGAGCCAAAGATAGTCCTATATCAACATTTTTAATAGCAAAGAAACTGGGAGGAACAAACAAGGTCGTGAATATGGGACTGTTTTTAAAAATTAGGGGCACATCTGTGCAGTTGGATTTTCCACAGGTAAAGCTGCTCTAGCTATTTTAACGATAGGACTGTCACTACTTTCATACCACCACCACCTGTTTCCCCAGTAGACCAGCTGGTCTTTCTGACTCTACAGCGACACTCCTTGTGCCCTCCAGGAGGGTTCCCAGCATTACACAGTGGGAGGATTTCCAAAGTCCATCCTTAAGTCAAACAAACAGACAAACAAATAAAAACAAGAAAGAGCAGCATCATGATTAATCCCATTTGTATAAGTTTTCAAAAGCATAAACTTGAATACAGGTCAAGACAACTTTTTTTCTAGTTCAATACCTAAGAAACTCTTAAGACTGTTATTTAAGGAAAGGGATGAGTTATTGGAGGTGGGTGAGGAAGACTTAGTGTTTGTTTTGTATCTTGATGGGTTTTTAAAAATAACTGATCACATTGAAACAGTCTGTGTGTCCACCTTTCAGGAACACCACGGTGGCGCTCCCAGTGATGGGTTGGGTTTGGTGGTAAATGGAGGCCATTGCATGTTCCTTTCAGTTTAAAGGTGGTATGAATGTAAATACTTTGAGGAAAGCCCCAACAGACAGTTTGGGTAGCACTATTGATGTCTTCAAGCATTCTCTGTCTCCCTGCCACATAAAGGCTTAGGAAGAGGAGAGTGTCTCCCAGTGCAGCCGTGGGCAACGGCACGTGTGTCTACAGTGAGTGTGTGCGCCCCGCCTGAGGGTGAAGAGTATGAGCTCAGGGTCCACAAATCCGCACGCCAATTCTTGGCCTTACGTTCAGGGCAAGTCTGGACAGTTCAACAACCAGGAAAACAAACTTCTTTATTCTCTTCTTAATAACAGATCAAACCACTCGACATTGCTATTGCATAGGAAAAAAAGTTGGCTGAATATCAGCAGTTTCATGTGGTTCAACGAATACTACTTCTGAGAATCTCTTTTTACTTTCTCCCTTGATCAGTTTAGAAAACCAAATCAAGAACCCAAGCATGTATATTTCCAAGCTTCCAAATCTGTCTCACCTTTTATATTATATTATCCGTTGTTTATGACCCATTAATAACAGCTGAAACTCACATAACATTTGGTGTATGCCAGGTACTCTTTTACTTAACTTTTAAATTTTTTTCGTGTAAGAATCAGGCTATATTTTGGATAAAATTAGTATATCTTATTTAATCATTAATTCATTCAGAAAAAATTCTTAAGAGATCACTAGTTGTGATAACAGTGACTGTTTCAACACTGTTCCCTTGTCCAGAGTTATCCAAGAATGCCAGGTATTTCAAATGCTTTGCATATATATGCTCATTTAAACTTCACAGTAAACCTATGAAATAGTTGTTTCTTTTGGTTTGCAAATGAGGCACCTGAAGCACACAGAGTTTAAGCATCTTGCCTGTGTTGCTGCCGCTCTAGGTATTGGAGCAGGGCCCCCTAGCTCAGGTAGGGCTGGCTCCTAACCGCGACATCACACTGCCTGTCCTCTGTTCTGGCCCCTGAGTTCCTGTTGTGATAGGTCTGTCCCTGCCCTCTTAGCACCTGACCAGCAACTCTTTCCCCAGCGGACAAGTTGGTCTCTCCGGATTCCACAGGGGCACACGTACCTACTCTACGACGGCCCCCTTGAAGCAATGTAGGACTTTTCCCAACTGCGGTGAGGCCGGGGTGTCCCTGCACCCAACTGTTTGGAATGTAGGCCCTCAGACAGGCAGCCGGATCCCTGGTCACTTTCAGAGCCAGTCTCACTGCGAGGAAACGCTACTCGGCGAGACTCCGCCGTTTTCTCTGTCGCTGGTGCTCCTGCGGGCCCAGCGGAGGCCCCTGATTGAACCACCCCCCCAAGTCATGCTCTCCACCCCACCCCACCGCACACTGAGCTCCCCTGGGCGCCTCCTCTTCCTGTCCTCTTTCCTGAAACAGTGGTGCTGGGGCAGCAGGAAGGCGGAGTAGCTCGTGGGTGTCCCCCAGACAGCAGAGGAGGGCCCATCGCTTAGGACCTATGGGCATGTTAACTTTTGCGCAAGTCAGCTACATCTTGTGTAGGACGAACGTGCTGGCGCGGTGGTGCGCCTTAACTCGCTCTTGGATGAGAAGCTCAGTATACATGGGACGAGCGGAAATTCAGAGGGAAAAGCAGCTTTGGGGCTGGGTCACTTCTCTGTGAGGCTGGGCCCGGCGTGTGGGCTAACGCAGCTGTCTCTGGCTTAAAGTGTCCTTTTTGCAATAACCACCTCATTAAAAGGCACTTATAAATTTGTTCATCACATCTTGTTACCTGTAAGTGAGGAAGTTTAGACCCTTCCGTGAGGGTGGGACTGTACCAGTTTTGATATCTCAGCCCACACTCAGTCCTTCCCCCAGGGAAAGAAGAGGGTATAAAATTACTTCTCTGGTGAGTTTCTTCTTGCCTGTCTTCTTTCTCGTGGGGCCTGTCATACACGGAGTGCATGATGCCTTCTGTTCCAGCAGAGGCAGCTCCCTGTACTTGGTGGTTCAGAGTCTGGGTGGGGAAGACAGGTTCTGGATCACAATTTGGTTGAAATGTTAGACTATGGGATTTTTCTGAGAAATATATCTCAGAAGATCTATTAGAATTCATTTTCTCCTTTGCTCTCAGACCATGCTTTGGCTTTGCCCCAAATTTCAAGTGCTAATTATTTAAACTCATGTGTTGCATATATTCATTATTTTAGTAGGCAATTGCTAAGGTATTAATAAGAACACTTGAGATTTGCTGTTGGAGATATTTGACTAGTCTGATAGATGAATTTTATAGGCATTCATCCTGATGTTTAGATACGTAATGGCATAATAGCTTTTTCATTTATTTTAGTATTATTTTTTAAAATTGAAGTACTCAGTTACATTGTGTCAGTTTCTGGTGTACAGCACAAATGTCCCAGTCATGCATAAACGTACATATATTTGTTTTCATATTCATTAAAGGTTATTACAAGATATTAGATGTAGTTCCCTGTTGTAAACAGAAGAAACTTGCTTTTTAAAATCTATTTTTATGTAAAGTGGCTAATGTTTGCAAATCTCAAACTCCCAAATGTATCGCTTCCACCCCCTTTCCACTGGTACCCATAAGATTGTTTACTATGTCTGCGAGTCTGTTTCTGTTTTGTAGATGAGTTCATTAGTGTCCTCTTTTTTCCTTTTTTTTTTTCAAAGATTCCACATATGAGTGATATTTTTGTGACTGTTTTTTTCTATACTCAGTTTTGGAATTAATCGAACACAATATTCCTTTTAGTGTGACTGAACTTTCGGCTTACTGATGAAATGGAGTCTGTTCCCTCAGAAACACCTCACAGTTTGTTTTTAAAGTAAAGTAAACATACAGAAAAGTACATTATAATGTAACCAGCACCCAGATTAAGAGAGAGAACATTACCAGCTCCCCAGAGCTCCCCGTCACAGCCTCCACCTAGTCAACTACAACCTTGACCTCCCACATCGTACATGAGTGTGGCTGGTTTTTGAACTTGGTATGAATGCAGTCCCACAGTGTGCACGTTGTGGTACCTGGCTTCTTTCAGCTAGTATCACTATAATTTCTTGATTCTGCAAATAATGCTCTGATGGTTTCTAAACCAACTCTTGGAAAGACCGGGATGTGGGCAGGGAAGGGAGAAGGGAGAGTGGGGAGGAGAGTGGGTGGGCAAGTGTGGTTGTAGGTACCATTTGTCTGTAGCGACTCTGAGAGCAACGCAGGTCCGTGAAAAGTTTGGAGAGAACAGAAACCAGCTGTATTAGCTAGTCTGTGACTACCTTAGACCTTATTTATGTGAGAAAGTAAATTGGATCTGAATGGAAGTCTTGTTGAACTGCTTTGGCTGTGCAGTGGGGATGTGGACACATGGTTCTGATACCTGTGAGCCTCAGGAGGAGCCCAGGGGGATGGGCCTGGCTGGGTTTTACAGCCCTGCCCCGAGTCTCCTTTGCCTTAAAGTTACAGTCTTGTACCGCAGCCATCTGCCCAGGGTCTACAAGGAATCTCTGCTGGAACACGTTTCCTTCTAGGTTTTCATCGCTGTGAGAGATAAGAAATGGATGACAAGATAACAGCACTTTGTAGGAGTTACACTGGTTGAAGAAACGGGGTAGCAATTGGGAGAAGGCACAGTGGGGATTTTGGTGATGATGGTTATGTTCTGTTTCTTGACCTGGTCAGGGAATACATAAGTGAGAATTCAGCAAGCTGTATGAATAAGATTTCAGCACTTTCCTACTTGTGTGTTGTACTATAATATAAAAGGAAATTAAAAACAAGTCTAATCTAGTCGCTTAAAATGTAAAAATCTATTTTTTCAAATTTAGGGTAACTCTCACCTCACCTGCTTCTCTTATCTCCCAAACATATGACGGGTGGCTCCGAGTTTGAATACATAAAAGGGAATGGGGTGAGTGGGAACTAGAGTATTTTGCAAAAATTTATCTTTTTTAGATTAAAAAAAGAGAGTATGTAAGAAAATCTACCTTTTAGCTTAAAAAATAACGTTCTAAATAAACTGCTGCTGCCATTAAAAAAAAAAAAAGATAACAGCAGCTTAGCTCCGTTACACATTACACATCCTCTTTGCAACACACCAGACATTCTGATGAAGAGGGAGGCTGTATCTGCAATGGCTGTATTCACTCTATGGAGACCAGCTTCGTGATGGAGGCGGCCGTGTCTGACATTTAGTGTCTCCCAAATGCTTCAACTTCTGTTGCCTGAACATCATCTTTCAGGGCCTGGGGGCGTTCATGTTGCTCACTCTTCAGGGTGGAGGGGGCAGTTAGGTAGTTTTCTCGGGCTTCTGAGTGAGCCAGCTAGAATTTGCATCTCGCAGTCTGATTTCCAGTCCCACGACTGTTTACTCTGCTGCATGGGTGAAAAGTAGTGATTGCCACCCACTCCTGTAACTTTTCAGATGGGGAAAGAAGATTTTGTAACCCTCCCAAGGCCCAGTGCCCTTTGGCTTCGTGTCCCTGTCTCTTGTCTTCCTCACCTCTTTGAGTTCCTACCAGCATCTCGGAGTACATGTGTGTTTTTGCTATTTGTTTTTTCTATTCTGGACTAACAGTGAGTGAGTCTAAAGGTAGGACTTGTGGACAGAGAGGAGAGGACAGTGGGGCCTTGGGGTTGTGGTGGGAAAGCTGCTTTGGGACACTGGAAACCCCATAATGTTCCTAAAAATCGCACCCTGTAAGTTCTTTTCAACTCTATTTCTGTATAGATCTTGTCTTCACTCCCTTTTTTTTGTTGTTCAAAAATTACTCATGAAGCATCTACTATCTGCTGGACAGTGTTCTAGAGGCATGGGAGTCACGTCCATGAGCAAGACAGACAGAAGTCTCCAGCCTTGTGAGGCTTGTATTCTAGCAGGGAGTGAGTGACAGAGGACTGACAGTGAGCATTGTAAATGCTAAGTGCTAAGTGAGGTGGTCTGTTGGACGATGATGAGTGGTGCCAGAAACGACAGAGGGAGAAGGACTGGGGACGTGGGGGGCCAGGTCCTGCAGGTGTAATAGTGGTCAGAGTGGAGGCACTGACAAGGTGACATTTGAATAAAGACTTGCAGGTGATGAGGGAATAAGCCATTGAGGCAGCTGGAAGAAGAGCAGTCCAGCGAGAGGGACAAGCCAAGGCAAAGGCCTTAATACAGGAGCGCGCGTGGGACGTTCAACGTGAAGTCCAGACCAGTGAGGGAGGAGGACAACGTTAAAAGGCGAGGTCAGAGAAGCAGTCAGGAGTCGCGCCGTGCGGTGACTTGTCGGCCACTGTTGGGCCTCTAGCTTTCCCTGTGATTGAAGTGGGGGGAGAGATTGCAAGGCTTTGACCAGAGGAGAGACACGGGATGAGTTATATGTTAACTAATGGCTTTGGCTGCAAAGTTGAGAACAGGTGGGTGGGAGACAGAGAGGGAGTCCAAGTAGGAGGCAACTTTAAGAAGCAAGGCGAGGGAGGGTGGTGGCTTAGAACAGGGAAGTGGGCATAATCTGGACACACGGCTTCCTGATGCGATGATACGGAATATAAGAGAAAGAGAGGCCAAGATTGACTTGTGTTTTTCGGTGTAAACAACTTCAAGACTGGAGTTGCCATCAGCTGAGATGGGAAAGACTGCAGGAGCAATAGCACAGGAGACGGTCTCAGGGCGCCATGCTGGGCACGTCTGTTAGACGTGTCAAGCAGCGATGCTGAGGCGGGAGTTTGGGAGGGAGGTCTCTGTGGAGACACTGCGGGAGTTGTTTCCCGCATACAGGTGGTATTTAAAGCTCTGTGACTAGAAACTTGACAGCAGTGGGGGAGACAGAGAAGCATTCAAGGTCCGAGCTTAGAGCACCCAGCATTCAGAGGAAAAGAAGAAGACAAGGGGCCAAGAGCGGAGATACAGAGGGAGTGTCAGGGAGTTAGCAGCGGGACAGTGTGGTGTTTTGGAAACCAAATGAGAAACGTATATGAAGGAGAAGAGAATGTCTCCTGCATCAAATGCTGCTGATGGGTCCAGCAACGTGGGGACTGAGAATCAGAAACTGGATTTAGAACTGAGATGGTTTGGGGTAACCTGGCAAGAACAGTTTTGGTGGGATGGTGAGGGGGAACTCCTTATTGGGAGGAATTTGAGAGACTGTGTGAAGAGATGTAGATAGAGCAGTGAGTGTACACAGCTCTTTCGGGTAATTTTTTTTTTTTTTATGAAGGAGAGAAAACAAATGGGCCAGTGGGAGAAACGTGGTTGAGAGAAGTTTTTTTTTTTTTTTTTTAAGTTGGGAGAAATAACAGTATCTCAGTATGCCAATGGAACCGTTAGTATAAGGAGCAGAGGGATGGACAGCTCGGAGCACTGGTGGGAGGGAATAGAACCCAGGATTAGAGCAGAGGGACTGGCTTTCGAACAGGGCGTGGATGATCCACGCATGGCAGCTGCGGGACCTGTGTGCCAAGGCTGGTGCGTGGCAGATGAGAGGGTAAGGGGTCTGCGGGGAGTCTCTCTGAACTGCTTTGTTATTTCAGAGAAGTAGGAAGGTCATCACCTGACAATGAGGATACAGGAGACATTGCTGAAGGTGGAGGAGATGGGGTAGGTGTGAAACAGACATTCAGGCAAGTCGGGGCGTGACTGAGCTAGGGAAGCGCAGCGCAGTGACTGGCAGTATTAAGAGCCTACCTGAGGCTGAAGGTCATGGACTGGACATGAAACCTGTCAGCACGATTGTGCGTTTTTCTCCAGGGATCTTCAGCTGCACAGCTGATGTACAGAAAAGGTGGAGAACTGGATCTTTTCTCCTTTGGAAACTTCAAAAATGTAACCGTTTAAATGTTTTGAGAATGAAGGAGCCACTTCAAACAGTGATGCTACCAGTTTGCCTTCCATCTGCCCTCCCTTCCTTGCTTTCCTTCTTTTTTTCCAAAAGCACTTGTGGAGTACCTCCTAAGTATAACACAATCATATCTGAAATTTGTTTAAAACAGTCCACGTTTCTTCAGTAAACTTTATTGTGTGTTTATTAAGTGCCAGGAACTCTGTTAGCTACTGTGAAGATTTTCTTTCTTTTATCACTACATAGATCATTTCTATTTAATTAACAAATTCATGTCCTAAAAGAGACAATGACAAGCTAGAATGTATCCACAGGAAAGTTGACCCTGCATGCTCACAGAGGAGCGGTGAAGATGAAACTTATCTATGGTAATCACGGTATAAGATGGAAATTGGTGGGTACCAATTTGAATATTGAACATTGTGAGGATTTAGAGAAGGAAAGTTATTTCCAGTTGGAGATGAGAGATCCGTGAAGACATGGCAGATTGTTATCTTCCAAGGGTGGTCACACAGTGTCTCCCATCCCACGTGCTCTTCTGTGATGAGACATTGATACTCCTCCCATTCAGAGTGGGAGCTGATGTCTTCTCCTGAGCGGGCTTGTGACTCATTTACAAGCAGTACAATGCACAGCAGCAGTGACGCCATGTAACTTCTGAGGCTAGGCCAAAAAGGAGCTTCAGTTCCCACCCTGTTTGCTGGGACATTGTGTAAAAAGTCCTGCGCCTCCCTGCAAGAAGTCCAGTTCCTCGGAGGCCACCATGCTGTGAGGAAACCCGGGCCACAGTGGGAGGCTACTTGTAGGTGCTCTGGTTGACAGTGGCCAGCATCAACAGTGGACACGTGAGGAAAGGCACCTCTATGTGATCTAGCCCACCGCTGCTGAGTCATGCCCAGCTGCTAAGTCATCCCAGCTCAGGCCCCGGATGTCACGGGGCATCATCAAGCCATTCCTGCTACGTCCTGCATCCCTGCTACACACTCTCTGAGTTCCTGACCCATGAAATCTGTGAGCATCAGAAATGGGTGTTTCATACCACTAGTCTCAGAGTGCTTTCTCAGATAGCAGTAGTTTTCAGAGCAGATGATGTCTTGAAAGAGGGAACATTAGAACCAAGTCAGTATTTTGCTGTGGGGAAAGTGTGATACGCAAATGAAGCTGGTGATTTTATTAATTGTGGAGGAAACTTTTTGCTTTCCCTTTCACATTTGATGTTCTGGCTTGGAACACTCTTGTAGAAAAATCTGAAGATATTTATCTGAATTCAGAACATTTATGAAGACTTTGGAATGCAGCCCTTCCTTCTGACTGGATTTTGTGAAGACACAGCACCATCAAATACGCTTTCACAGAACCTAGGTCTTGAAGAGACCAACTTTCATACAAAGAGTTGACAACTTCATTGAACAGTTGCTAGTATAGTTCCTATAAAATTAACAGTACTAAACAGTGCTATTTACAGGGTAGCATAAAAAAACTTTGTAGAATATATATAAAATATAATTTACTTTTAAAACTAATTTTTATTGTGACACCACCAATGTCTTTTTTTTTTTTTTGAACTTTTAAAGTTTGGTTGACTTACCAAAAGAAGAAAAAGGGAGACATTTTAAGTGTGGTGGCTCTATTATTGGCTCATTCACCTGACTAGTCTTCCCTGCCTTTCCTAGTACAATAGATTAATAGGTGATCAAATGGTTTGATTTGATTTCCCCTCCTCTGTCCACCTGCTGGCTGCACACATCTGCTGCTGTCACATTTAAGGTGTTTTGTTTGCTAGTTCCTGGGACCAATACTAGGCAACTCAAGAAAAACTAATAATAACAAGAGGCATTGATGAGATTTAGTGCGAGGATGTGAAAGTGTTTCCAGAATTAAAGGGAAAGCTGAAGAACCAGGCAGGGCAGGCTGAGAAGCAAGGAGCTCTAGGCACACAGGAGGTGGGAAGCCTCATACAAGCTCCTGGAGGCAAATGAGCTCCAGCTATTCTTGGGCGCCATATCCTTCTGCTCACTGCTATAATTCTCCTGATGTATGGCTTGGCCCAAGGAGGACAGGTCCTTTGATGAAGCTCCCTTCATGTCTCTCCAGTGGGCGGTGTATCCCAAAGTAAATCGGTACTTTCTATGATCAGAAAGGAAATGAAAGTCAGGCATCACAGACAGCAATGTCTACCCCACTGGTGATTCCTGGAGTCATCTAAATGGTCAGTAGCATACTGGACCTCATAGATTTTTGGTTCGATCCAAATGTTTCTGTTAACTTGCAATATACATTGTCTTAAAAATTAACTCTTTACTTGTATTTTGAAGAGTTAATATCTTTTAAAATAGTCAGCTCCTCTTTACTTAAAATCTTGATAGAGTAGAAAGAACTAGAATTAATATTCCCTCTGGAGAGGGGAAAACTGGAAATGCTGGCTATTTAAGGCACTTGTCCCTGGTCACCCTGATGTCTTAAAAACATAGTCAAGGCTCCAAATGAGTTTGACTTTCGTCCGTCAGTTCACTTTCTCTTTTTTATGAAGCAGTTTCCCTCAAGACAGTTTATTGCACCTTCTGCCCCTGTTCACTAAAGTCTTAGCATTCACTAGGAAAGAGGAGTGTTTTGGAAAGACAAGAATTTCTTGGCTTTACTGCCTACAAGCTGAGGGGCCGATCACAGTGCCTCTTACCTGAACCCTATTGGCTGGCTCCCTCCTGCGCCTGATAAAAGAATAAAATGGCAGGATAGATATTACAGGATGGGTTATAAAGCATGGAGTCATGCAATTGTGAAGTGTTCTCAGCTTACTTACCCATGCTCTTAACTCTTCTTATATGTGCAGGCACGTGGTACACTCTCACTGACTGTTACTCCACATGGAGTCAGTGGATTCAGTTCTTTCTTTAAAGTCTATTTTTGTCTAAGTATTATGACTCCAGCTTTTTTTTTTTTTAATTTCCATTTGCATGGAATACCTTTTTCCATGTCTCTAGACAGTCTGTATGTGTCTCTGGATCTGAAGTGAGTCTCTTGTAGGCAGTAAATATAAGGGTCTTGTTTTTGTATCCATTCACCCAGTCTTTGTCTTTTGGTTGGATTGTTTAGTCCATTTACATTTAAGATAATTACCAGCATATATGTTCTTATTGCCATTTTGTTAATTGTTTTGAATTTGTTTCAGTAGGTGTTTCTCTTCTTTTTCTTCTTTTGTTCTCTTCTCTTGTGATTTGGTGACTCTCTTTAATATTATGTTTAGATTCCTTTTTCTTTTTTGTGTCCATTATATCCATTATAGATTTTTTGGTTTGTGGTTACCATAAGGTTTTGGTGTATCATTCTGTATATATACATGATTGCTGTAAGTTGCTGATCTTTTATTTTCAAATGCATTTTAAAGACCCTGCATTTGTACTCTGGATTCAGTCCTTTTGACTTGATTCACATTTTCTGGAATTTTTTTTTCTTGAAACTTGTTAAGCATGCAGTAGTAATAGTAAAGGTCTGATTTCCCAAGAATAATTAAGCCAAGGACACTGTGTCCCATCTTTGATGAAATGCAGTTTTCACTTTAAAATCAGATCCTACATTTTTAAAGGTTGAATAGAATAGCATCTAAAAAAAGAATTCCCACTGGTTAAATTTAGGCTGCCGAAAAAAAGAAGAATTTAATGTAAGATTATTCTTGGTACAGAAACATTTTCACTTGGCTGTGAATTGGATACATTTAAAAATCATTTTAGGCTCTTGCCTTTGAAATTGTGTGTGATAAGGGAGATTATTAAACAAATGTCGATAGGCACATTGGATCCAGTGGTGCTGCTTCCCTCATTGTAATGAACTGCTTCACATGTGAGTGCTGGGTAAAGGTGCTCTTTTGCCTCAGGAACATTTGCAGTGACTCCTTGGTCGAGAAAGGTTGATGGTAATTTTACATGTGTTGGCCTCTCCATTCAAGCTTGGGTTACCCAGTTCCTGGACAGGCAGGCCACTCATCTTGCTTCTTTAAAACTCTTAGCCTTATCTGCACAGACCTAGGCACTCAAGTCCTATGTGACAGATCTAGCCATTTCAAGAGATGTACTGATTTATACCCTGCTTCAGATCTTATGCATATAATTACAATAATAGATGGCATTTCATGAACTTGTACTGTGTACCAGGTGCTGGGCTGATAGCTCTCCATATTGTTTTTAACCTCATGCTGTGAACATAAAAATTATTGAGGAAGATAATATGACTCATCTGGTCATGAATAGTCCAGCCATTTGGCACGTATAAACTTGCCCATCACTGGCTGAGAAAGAAAAAAGAAGGTCATGCATCTTTCCTTGAAATTTAGATATGTTTGCTTTCTTGCTGCTTTACTAAAGAAAGAGCATTAAACAAACCAGAAAAGGGACCATCCTTTCTCATCCTGTCCCATTACATTATCATCTCCCAGACTGAATGAAGAGAGCCAAGACTTGAGCTAGTCCCCCTAGTGCCTCAAACCCTGTGTGTCCTAGTAGACTCAAAAGGAGGAAAGTGACCCGACGGGAAGGTGACCAGCTTTCATCCCCAACTTCTCCACTCTTACAAGACAGAGCTACTGGCATGTGCCCACGTGGGCGGGCTGCCCTTTTTCCAGGACTCTTCCTTTCAGCCACTTGCAAAGCCTGGCCACCTTGTCAGCCCTGGAGGACCTTTCTGAGAGGACCCGAGTGACGGGGTTGCTTCCCCTGCTGTGGGAAACAACAGCTCAGTTGTGAACCATGACTGTTGACAAGGCAGTGGCTGAGTTTGAATAATAATGCCTGCCCTTCTACCTCATGGGGGTGTCATCTGTATGAGATGACATCATGGATGCAGAAGTCTTTTGAAAAGTCTAAGAAACGCAAGTCAAATTAATAAAAGAACTAAGAGGACTATGATTGCTATGACATCAGAGCATTCCACTCCAGGACAGCTAGAGCTGTCAATGACAAGCCAAGTTCTCTCTGCAGGCCCCAGGGGTTTCACCCAAGTTTTGGGCAGATTTGTCTAAAACGAGCCATTCTCTTAGCTAGGGGAAAAGAGGAATAAAAAAGAGCAGTGAGCTCCTGTACTGGGGTCATTTGGGTCATACCCCAAATCTTCCCTCTCACGCACGTGCGCAGACTCACACCTACATGTACACAAGATATACATGTAAGAAATCCATCAATGCTGTATAAATGTTGAGAGAGGGAGAAGGTATAATCCAGATGTAGCCGTAACTTCTCTGCTCAGAGATCTGGATCAGATTATCTCCAACTCCACAGCAAGGGTAATTCCAAGCACCCTAAGTCTGCAAGATTTCTGCAAGCTCCCTGGGTTTCTTCCAGTTATGCAAGCTCATATGGTTTCTGTCCTTGGGTTTCGATATCTTATAGGCAGACTCTTTGCTGCATAACCTGGGCTGTGCTGAGAAGCTCAGCTCCTCTCTGATCTCAACAATCAACAGTACCCATCCCAAATATACCAAGAGATTGGGCTGGCGTGGGCGAGAATGCAGTGGGGTGCAGGTGGGACTGAGTTTATATAGCAACAGTGAAGACAGCATGAGTCCGTTCAGGACATGTTATCCCTAGTGAGCACCCCTTTCCAGGCAGGATCGAGAGCCTGCTTCCAAAGGCCTGCCCCTCTCCCTCTCCTCACTTCGGTCTCCCTCCCAACACCCTATATCCCTAATGCCTCAAGGGACCCAAATAACAAGTTTCCCTTCCTTGTCTCAAGCAAGGCACCCTCTCCCCAGTCCTGAGGGTGGGTGGGCTCCCCCTCTTCCACAAAGTGCTCTTTCAAACAATGAAGTCTTCCTGTTACTCTAGAGAATAAATTGTCTTCGCCTCCTTCTAAAAGTATAAAATATTTACATATTACCTGAGTCATGGGGCCCATCAGGGCTGAACACTGATAACAGAATCATGTCCAGTATGTTTTTTTTTAAGATAAATCTAATATGTTTTGACTCTAACTCTAAATAGGTCACATAGTGAAAGCTTTCGGTGGGACCCAGTTGCTTTGAAGATCTAGCTGAGCTCTGACATCCTCTGTTGTTCTCTTATTCTGTTGAGAGAAAGACAGGGGAGAAAAAAAGCTTTATTTCTGTCAGTAAAAAAAAATGATCATCTGTCTAAATATAATGAAAGGAGAACACCCACTCTTCCCGTCCTTTCTCAGACGTCACATCACATTGACCCAGGTGAGCCAGGAAGTCACTCAGTGCATTCTTTAAAAAGTGCTATTGTCCCGGGGATGAAGGACACCTTCTTTCACTTCCAATCAGCCAGCCCATTACTCCTTTTCTCCATTTGTAAGTTTGCCGAGGAACTTAAGCGGCGTGAGTCATGTTCTGCAAATCAAAACGCACACGCAGAGCATATAAAACGAACTAGGAAGAGAGCAGGGATTCGAGACACAATGTGGCCCTTTGTGAAACATGACAATGTCCCTGGGGACCAAGGTTTCTGAGTGTTGTTGAACGAAGGAGGGTAATGACCGGGTTCAGGGTTTGCCAGAGAGTTATCATAACATGGAGGTTTTGGAGAAAGCGCAGAGGGTCTTTTATCAGGACGCAGACGCGCTTACTCACGGTGCCCTGTTTGTCCCTTGTTGAGGCGGGTGGGCTGAAATCGGGACGGGACCATTTTTTGTTAGGAAAATTTATAGCGTGTTGATCGACTTTTTTTTTCTTCTCTGAAGAAACATTTACAAAATGTTAATTACCGAGATTCTAGCGTTACCTTTCCTGAAAGATTAACTCTGGAACACTACTTTTACTGGAGTCCCCTCTATTAACTGGGAATTTGAGTTTTAATGACTTGGCATGGTCCCCGAAGGGGCTCTCCGTGTCTTCAAAGCAGTCCCTTGGGGTCCCCCACTTGCTGAGGGGAAGGTATTATTTTGTCTTGTGGGTGCTGGCAGCTGGACAGCACCTTGGGAGGATCCCAGCCACACATGAATGGAGGAACTTTTACTCGTTAAGCCTTCCATTTCGCCAAGGTAGTTATTACCTTATTTCTGTGGTGATAGATGTTTGCGCAGTCACAGAATGTTATGTCTGAGTCTTTGATCTCATGTCCTGAAGTTAATTGTAAAACATTTGCATGATCCCCTGTATTCCTGGATTACAAAATGACACCATCAGGCGGTTTGTATTGCCATGGGTAATTGCCATAGAGAGGGGAAATAGGATAGAGGGCTAGAACAAAGAATGAAAGTAAACACTTATGGGGAACATTATGCTTTAGAAAAAGGCATTGCAAAGTAACAGCGTAATGATTCCAACCCCAGATTCATAGTGATTTAATGAAATAAGCAGCATGCATTGGCTCTAAACATATGTTGACAGAGGCAGACTGAATCTCAGATATTTCTCTTGTAAAGTAGTGATTTTTGTGTTCAAAAAGTCATTATCTTTAAAAGATATATAGTCCTTTGAGGTCTGAAAATACCGACGGTTTCCTTTGAATGCTGCTTAAGCTTAGCACTGATTGTTTTATCTTGGAAGACACTTGCTATTTCCCAGTACCGGCATTGTAATAGGATTTACCTTTCAGTAGTCAGCAGTCCCAAGACTGTTTGATAGAAAGGCTGGGGAGCGAGTGAGAAGACATCTCCTTCTGGCTGCCATAGAGGAGGATGACTGGGTTTACAGAGGACTTCAGATATAATGATAACCTGATGCTTTCAAGTCGGTTTCATGGTCTGCTTTTAATTAGAGCTAGCCCCCTCTCTCTTTTTCATTTGCCAAGTAACATACCTTTCCTTAATTTTGGGGGGCGGGCGGGGGAAGTCTACCAAAAGTGGAGGAAAAACTGTTGATTTGGAATCATGTCATAAAATAGAACTAAAGGAAAGGGTTGAACTGGCCGCCTGGGCCTGAAACGGCTCTCCAGGCTCGGTCCCACGGAACGTACTGCTGCGGGTGGAGGGAGGCAAAGCACGCACCAAATTGTGTTCACGTGGCAATGAGCGCGCTCCCACTGTGAGTATTTGCCAGAGCTGGGATGTAGGATTTCACTTAACCCATCAAGTATTTTATCCCACGGACGTAATTTGAAATTTAGGGCCCTTTCCCACACAGGACTGGGGATTCCTTTTTGGTTTGGTTTTCATGTAATGCTCACCGAACCGTGTATTGATCTAAGGCTTCCTTGCAACCCTCTTCTTTGGTCCAGAGCCTTCCCTTGTAGGGCCGTGGCTTTCATGCATCATGAGGGTATTCGGTGCTTAAAATTTTACCTGTACTTCTTATATTTCTTGGAGTGCAGACCCGGGAAATTGTTACTGAATGAAGAGATCCAGCAGCTCCATTTTAGTATTTCCCTGTGCATAGATCTTGAATTCTTCTGCTTAGTCCAGTCTTCATTCATCCCCTCCCACACTAGAATACAAGATTTCAGAGGTTATTTTTCCCCTGAAATTCTCTGTGTTTTTTTTTTTTTTGTCTTACAGAAAACGGCTCCTATTCAGTAAATAATTTGTCTAAATTTGAAGAAGGGGATTAGAAAGTTGAGATGTTATTCCCAATGGATGTTAAAAAAAAAAAAACCCAAACTGTCAAAAATGAAGGTGAAATAGAACTAAATAGAAAACAAAATGCTTCCGATTGGAATAAACAAAATCCATTAGCTTTTTTTCCCTTGGCTATCAGCCTTTCCAGGATTTTGAGTGCCTAGTCATTGAAAAGCTTTGCTCATTTTCTATCACGGCAACATACAGATGATGCAGTAGCTAATTCCAATTATTCACCCTAGACAAAGACTGAAAAAAAAAACCCGATTTTTTCTCTTTCCAATTTCTCAGTCTGTGTGCAAAGTTGCCATTCCAGATGGGGCCCATTATATGATGTTGTATTTCAAAGGGAAACATTTCTTAAAGTTGCTGGGGAAAAAAAATGTCTATTAAGAAAATAAACGCCGCTGAAGGAAAGGCACGTGTTATGTATTTCTTCAATTAGAGGCAAAATCCTGGTGGTATTGATAAAGAACCGTGGGGGTTCTAAGTGAAATACTTGAATCTTTTCTTCTCCCCAACCCACCCAGTGCTATTGTGAAAAGGGAGAAAGAACCATCAGAATCATTTCTGGGGACAAAACATTGCTGATTTTGTAGCGATAATAACAGAGTCGCACAATTTTGCTTAATGTGTCATTTATTAAAAGTTTTTCTCGGTAGGACAGCAAGCAATTATGTGAAGCAGCTGGGTTACCAGGACTGATCACGCATTATTACACGCAGAGGAATTATGGATTATGGAAAGATGAACAATGTAATTATGTGCACGGAGTGTCACTTGTTAATTTTTAAGGTGAGATTTGTACTAATTTCATAACAGCTATAAAAATGTCTGGATTTCTAAAAGTCTCCAAGGATTAAAGTAGGTCCATGGCTTTCATTTTGTTAAAATGTGGTCCAGTGCCTGACAATGCTCAGTGTTTCAAGGGAAGTGGAATCCTACAAATGCTAAAGACAAAATCCACAATGTTTAATTTAGAATTTCTCCTTTGATGAACTCTTGTTTATCACAACCTCATTCCCTTGCTGTGTTGCTGAAGGGGTGGACTCAGGATGCAATAGCCCACAGCTGCCTTGCATTTCCTGGCTGATGATGCAGGAGTGAAAGATGCTGTGATCACGGAAGTCAGTTCACACCTTTTCTGGTTCCACTGTGGTAATTGAGAAGCATCGTTTTCCAGAAGCTGGACAAGCACTCAGAAATCCAGGCCATCTTTGTAGAGCCCCTCCCCTAAACTGTTTAAAATCATTTCTCTCTCTCGTTCTTCCCATGGCCTCTTCCACCCTTCCCTTTTTCATTTCTTGTCAGCATTATTGCTAATTGGGCCACTTTCCCAAACAGGATCAGGAGCCAGGTAAGGGGGTGGTATTTGCAGTAAGTAATTAAAATGGATTTACTGAATTAAAAGAAAAAAGAGAGAGACTAATAATAACAATAGCAAAACAGCAGCAGCAACAACAACAGCAAATGAGGGTAAAACAAATGCAGTGACCTACAAATAAAGCTGCATTAGTAAGTAAGCCGTGAGGTGGCCTGAAAATCCTACAGGTGTACATAAGGAAGTGGCCTGAGCAGTGGCCCTTTTGCCAGCGACCATAAAATTAAAAAGAAAGGGATACAGAATCATTGCAATCCCCAGTCCGGTGTATTTTAAAACTTCCCTGCTGCTGTATCGTTATAGAGCTTAAAATCTTACCTTTAAGTATTTTTCCCCCCCAAATAGCAGTAACTTTATTATTTTAGCCTCTAAATGCAATGGAAACTGTTAAAATTCAAATGAAGTAAAAATCGCCCAGAATCCTCAGTGAAAAACTGCTGAAATTTAGTGTCTATTTTCCTAGCACTTTCTATATGACACATACATATAACTCACAGATACAAATATATGCAAATTCATTTTAAATGAAAATTCATGTCGTCAGCATTATTTATTGAGCACCAATCATGTTGTATGCTCTGGGATACCATGTGAGTGAAAACAGAGCCCCTCCCCTCCTGGAGCTTAACAGCCTGCTGCAGGAGAGAAACAGTTATTAAAGAGTCACATAACTGAATATAATGTTACAAATGTGGCAAGTGCCGTAAAGGAGAGTTACAAAGAAATCCAGAGAATCGGCTGGTCAGGTCCGTGAAGGGAACTGTTGGGATTCCACTTGAGATTGTACGGAATGTGTAGATTAATTTAGAAACAATTGGCTTTTTTTTTTTTTTTTACAACACTGAGTCTTCCTGTGAGGTTTGTCTCTCCATTTATTCAATGTGGTGTGTCTTCTTTTAGGTCCTTCAATAAAGTTGTATATTTTTATTCATATAGGTCTTAAGGCAGAAGTATTTTGTGTGACTTGAATTATTTTAGGGTTTTCTGTTCTAGGCTTCAGTTAAGTGTGTGTAAACAGACTCCTCTTCTCAGTGGAAAATATCTGGACTGATAATTTTGAGAAGTCTGTGTAATTAAGATGTGTCGTCTCTCTCTCTCAAACATTTGTTCCAGGTGGGGGGACGTGAGGAAGGTAAATTTTTCTTTTCTTGGAATAAATAACTTGATGGAGAATTTCAAATCAATCTCTCTCGGCAAGTGATGGCCTGCCTCCTCTAGGACAGGGTTTAATGTGAGCGGAGGAGGTGTATGTGTGCCTGTGTGTCTGCTGCTTTAGAAAAACACACTCTATAATGATTTGGAAACCTTCCAGCGTTATTCCTCTGCTGGTACATGTTCAAGGCCCAGCTGAAGAATTGTTCACCCTTATCCTTGTATGTTTATCTGCTTGCTGATCTTTCCTTGCTTACTACCTCTTAGATTCATTGAAGGATTGAGAAAGTCTCGCCATAAGCCCTTAAGGACTCTCTGTTTTTGAAACTGTGTTTTCCTCTTCTTGCCCCTCCTGCTCCAGCAGCAAAGGGAGTTATCATTAGATGTTTTGGTTGATAACATACACACACGAAAAGATCAAAGACTCCAAACGTATTAATCTGTTTGATGGATCCAGCCTTCTTTGTTCGATCAGCTTTGTTCAAAACTGTTCTTTGAGCGCCCAAGCTAAGCTTGAGTCTGGTATCGCAGACTTGATTTCAGTTGGAGAGCCCTGGTGGGTTCCTGGGAGAGCAGGCAGGGACGGAGCTGGGCTTCCTCAGCCTCGCCGTCTCCCCTCTGTTTGCCCTCAGTCTCTCTGGTTTTGCTTGCCTGGGAGTCTCTGTCAATGATGCTTATGTCTTTGTTTCGTCGCCGCAGCCCGAGCTCCGCGGTGGCAATGGCTCGCAGCTTGCTGTCGATTTCATCTGGGGTTAATACTTTCCTGTTATACCTATTGTCCAGTTGTCCAGCCTGCGCCTTCCTGCCTGGTACTGTAATACACGGCTTTCGGAATGCTGATGGGACCGCCTGAGTCTGCCATCACTGGCTTGGTTTTTAACAGGAAGCCAGGACAATACAGGCCTTGAGAAACCCAATGTGAGAAATGCATGCTTCTGTCTCGGGACACTAGTGCAAAATGAGAACAATACTGTCTTTTTTTGCTTGCTTCTGCCAGCCACTTTTCACTAATAAAGAACCAGAGCCCTTCCCTGATCCATGGGCATGAGCAGAGAAAAGTGGCTGCAGCTATCGCCTGCACTATGAGATACTAATATGAGATACTAAATATGTTTCCTTGAAAATATGCAGTTATCACCTGGTGTCTGCATTCATTCCTTCTCCTCAATACCCAGCTCTAAGCAGATTCCTTCTTGGTTTAAGGAGCACACCCGGAATAACACTAATAATGCTGATCCACCAGGACGACTACTGACAGTAACAGTAAATGCCATTTTAAAGGAGAAACTCAGAAAAGCTAGCGGCAGGTCACTATTAACAACTCCTGTGTGCATTAGCTGAGCTTGAGCAGATGGCTTAGGACAGCTCTGTTGGGACCAGCTCCATGCAGTGCTGGCCTTTGAAGAAGGGACCTCTGTTTATCTCCAGACTCCGTTAATGATGCTCTATTTAACAGTGATAAGATAATGAGACTTTAAACAGGATTTTGGGACTCCTGGAGAGGAAGAACCTTCCAGAAATGATCATAAGTTGTCACTATTCGAAAGGGGGGAAATATGGAAAGTCAGAAATGGTCACTGTTTTAGCTTTTAGACAATTTCAGATAGCTGGCTTCTTGTTTACAGGGTCCTCCTGATCCTCCTCCACTGCAGTTACCTGGTTGTTCTTGCTGTTTCCTTTTCCTGTCCCCTGGGTCTTTAGTGATGTTGTCATTCTCGTGCCTTCTCCCATGTGGTACCAAATTCCAAAATTCTGTTGCTTCTTCCTGAATGAGGGAGTTTGGGCCTGGCACATGGCTGCCTGCTTAGCAACTGTGTTCCCAGACTCTCTTGCAGCTAAGATTCTGCCTATAAATTGGTTTCTCAGTTAGGTTGAGATTTAGGAGAAGAGAGACAGGGTTTCTTTTGCATCCTGCCTGTCTTCATTGACCAGCAAGACTGTGGGTTTCTTGTATTGGCTCCCAGTCTCCTCTCACTTCCTGGTTGTCCCCAAGCAGTGGTGATAGTGCCCCCCCCCCCCCGATCTGAGCATGACTTCTCGCTCATTCTCACATTCGCCTGCTTCCTGCTGCAGCGATGATGTCAGACTGGCCTATGGGCCATGGCTCTACTGTGACCCTGAGTTAGCCGTCCCTCTTTTAGGCGGGTTCTAGGTGTTCTGGGGTCATCCCAAGAAGCTCATCTCTCACTCTTCATGGTGGTTTTTTTGTAAACCCCTCAATCCCTGTTTGCAACTCATTTTGCTCGAAATACCTGGGGTGATTTCTGGGTCCTGCTCTGACCCTGCTACCAATAATGATAATTATATCTAGTGCCATAAAATTTGCAGGCAGGGACTATCCCCACACAGGAGCCCTCACCGGGAATCAGCGTGTTCCACGTGCCGGGCTCCTCGTGAGACACTTGACTGACAGTCTCTCATTGACTCGTCCCAGCCCCGCTGGGAAGTGGGCATTACTGCCATTCTGTTGAGTCCCTGTCTATAGCGGGTGAAGGGGGTCTGTAACTTGCCTTAGGCCATGGGGAGAGGAAGTGAAATTCTGTTCTTCCTTTCAGCCTTCTCAATCACCCCAGCTATGAGCAAAAACAGTTGGAATGTCAGAAATAAATGCTGCCTATGAAGATTTCAAGATCAAGTCCTTCATTTTCAAATGGGGGAAACTGAGACTGTCAGGGCAACATGAACTTATGACTTGGGCCCCTCATTGTGAGCTGGACTCTCTGCGGTGCTATGTGAGGCTCGTCCCCAGATGCACTGTGGGATGTGATGCATTGGTCCTCCCATCTCCCCCCCACTGCCCTTCCTCTCCTCCAAGGAGGAGTAGGTTCTGTAATCAGTCCCTTGTAAGAACTGCTGGTGGCTGAAGGTTTCGTTATACTCTATTTAAAAAAAAAAAAATAAATGAAAGCAGCAGTGCACCTGTTGTGAACACTGCAAAGGATCCAGGAGTGGAAACAAGAGCTGGGGCTACTCCCTGTCAGCGGCCTGATGCTCTTGCTCCCTCCTGCATCCTCGGCCCCCGCTTCCTTGGCTGGAGTCGTTCGCGGCCTGGGAGGCTCCGGGCTCTGCCTCTCTCATGCTACCCAAGCCACCGCATCCTGCTCTCTCTAACGGGTCCTCTTACACGGCGCTGTGCTCTGGATTAGCTTTTCCTCAAACCGGAGTCCTGAGACATCCCCTTTGGATTTGGGTTTGGGGTGAAATAGAGCAAGCGTCTATGCTGTTGGGATTCTAAGGCATTTCAGCTGCCCTGACTTAGATCAAGGCTTTTTCCATGGGTCTCACTTAGCTTCTTAGAGATTCTACTAAGGTTTGCGGTGGGAGGGCAGGAAGCTACAAAGAAAAACATGAGCTGGCCTAATTTTGTTTGTTTGTTTTTGTGCACATAGACCCTGAAGGGACCTTGAGGAAAAGGACTGGGGAGGCCAAAGCAGAATTTAGGGACGATGACAGTACCATTTTATCATCACCCCTTATCAGTTCTCTACACAGCCATCCCTGGAAAGCCCTCTCTCCTGTGCACACCCCTCCCCTGCCTGAGTGCAGCCTGCCTTCTGTGAAGGCTCAGCCCAGCGGTTACTGCCTCTGAGAAGCCTGTCGGGCAGCGCTGATCTCTTTGTCTTCAACAGCCCACCAGCTTTGTTGACACAACAGAAAGACTGCTCTAGCCCTGACCTCAGTGCCCTGTAATGAGCTGTTTGCTTATCTGTGTCTCCCAGTACACATGGACCTCCCTCAGGAGAGTGACTGCATCTTATTCATCTCTTAATCCTCCCAGCTAAATAAATATTTGCTAAATCAAACTGAATCCCCCCCCCCCAATTCAATGGAGTGTATCAGGTACAGAGGTATCATGCAGACCTGTTTAATGTTTAGGAGCCTTTGATTGTAAGATGCATCTGTGATTTAACAACTGTTCAGAGGTGGATATATTCAAAGCATGTGTCCATATTCCCTTAAGTTTATTACTCAGGAACATGGAGGCCAGCTCCCTACTGCGGACACTGGCTCCACCACTGACAAACTCTGTGGCCTTGGCTGGGTGAGTGTCTTAACTAGTCTTCAGTTTCTCATCTGTAAAATGGGGCTGATGATAGTATGTTTCTCTTAGGATTGTTGTGAAGATTAAATGAGTTAACAATTGACGATCATTTAGAATGTGTCCTCAGGCATAATCTGTGCTATATAAGCATTTGTTATTACCCTGATACCAGATAGAGTAAAATGTAAAATAAAAAACGAACACTTTAAACTCATTTTAAAAAGCTGGTTTGCACAACTCTCAGTGTAGAACAGTTTCCACAACGCTGGCTGTCTCCAGAACTGCCACTTCTTTTCCCTGGACACTCCCACCCACGAGGACTCTGATCCGTTTCGTGCATTTACCATTTTTCTTCCTGTGCATCAGTCTTGTTTTCACCTGAAGGGCCAGCCCGACGTCTTGTGTGCTTTCACATCAGCTGGCAGGACTTCTAACAAACAGGAAGTACCTAATAAAATAGTAAATGAAGCAATGAATCACCAGGAGAACCCACACATAACACCTGGAATCAGTGAACAGATACCATATATTCTGACACTTGGAGTAGAAATCAACAAAGTAACAAGCAAGCCCCCATTTTCCTGCTCCAGCTCTGACAGGCACGTTTTTGTATTTTGGGGACAGAGCTCCATGGGCACCATGTTGCCTTTACATCTTGTGCCTATTTCCTCTGTTACTTGACCCCTTCTCTTATCTGAGATGAGATGTGGACAATTTTCTCCATGCTGTTCTTCATTATTAATCCAGTGGCATTTCTTGCCCTCTGCCTGCCACCTCATGGGGCATGAAATCCACTCTCCTGCTCACATGAGTCCTTGGACTGGACATGATGACTGTCCTCATTTCCTACATATCCAGAATTTTCAGTCAACCATTTATCCTTTTGATGCCATCTTTCTTGCCTATGTGCCCTGTTCTGTGAAGGCATGAATTTGCCTACATTATTATCCCTCCAGGATTGCTCCAGGTGCTACAATTGGAAATTATTTAATAAGTGCTCTGGAGTTAAACACTGGTTTTGGCTTGAGCAGCTTCTTAGATGAGAGAAAAAGACTAGAGGTGGTGTGGCCAGCATAATCATTCATTGTTTTATTTATTAAAAATCTATAGAGCCTGTGGCACAGGTATAGTGCCAAGTATTGACAGTCTAACTGGAGAGACAAGGTTAAAAAATAGTGAAATACATCATTACTTGCTAAGTTGTTTGACACAGCATTGTAGATACTCAGTGTAGAGGCCATCAGGTGGGGAGGGCTGGAGTGGTCACAGTCAAATTTCACAATAAGAGTGGAACGAGACTGACCTCATGAATGGGGAGGTAGTCAAGTATTCGAGGAGTGTGGCAGAGAGGCAGGAATGACTGTGCCATGTGTGGGAGTGAGACCAGTTTGACTGGAATGGGGAGCTGGTAGCTTTGAATGCTAGGTTCAGATATTTGATGCAGACTGAATTAAGTTTCTGAGAGGGGAGGAATGTGATGGAATCAGGTAGGAGAAGATAATCTAAGTTTTGAAAATACTACTGAAGGATAGGAGGCACTGCCTTAGGGAGGTTAGCCGGGAGCCCCACGGTGCGTGGGTGAAGATGGCAGCATGGGAGTGGGGAGAGGACACGGATGTGAAGACGTTCGGAAAGAGACTCAGCCGGACAGGTCATTCTTCTCGTTATTTGCGTGGATTTCCAGCACATCGCACATTTTCTTTCCTGTGGGAATTGTATGGTTGTTTTTACATCACATGTCGCTAATTATTCTGGGTCCCATCTCACCTTATCCCTTCTTATAAACTATTCTCATAAAGTACAGCCCCATCATGAGGTGATAGGTGGTGTGATGGTTAATTTTATGTGTCAGTTTGCTTGGGCTCCAGGATGCCCAGACAGCATATTAAACATTTGTTCTGGGTGTGTCTGTGGGGGTGTTTCTGGATGAGATTAGTACCCAAATCAGTGGACTCAATAAGGAAGATGGCCCTCCTTAACGTGGGTGGCTATCATCCAACCTGCCCAGGGCCTGAATAGAACAAAAGGTGGGGGAAGGAGGAATGTGCCTCACTGTTGCGCTGGGACATCTTGTCTCCTCTTCTCCTGCCCTTGGACTGGGACTTACACCGTTGGCTCCCCTGGTTTTTGGGCTTTGGACTCAGACTGAATTGCCTCCCTGGCTTTCCTGGGTCTCAAGCTACAGATGGTAGATCATGGGACTTCTCAGACTCCAGTAATTGATTGAGCTAATTCTTTAAAATCAATCTCTCTCTCAATTAAAAAAAAAGTCAATTTCTGTTTCTCTGGAGAAGTATGGCCAAAAATTCAATCATGTAAAACACAGGTTTCCGTTACTGGGTTGTATGGAGGTGGGGATGGTGACGGGTGTCAATGAAATGACTAGGAAGACCCTGCACAGCTGGCTGGCTGGCCTGCGATTTCAGAGAATGTCCTTGTTGGGGCTTTGATATAATGAATGATAGGTGTCTGAGACCCTTACCCTCTCTGCCACATCTCTCCCCGCTGCTAGCAAGAAAATAAGAATGGGGGCACATGGAGGACAGGAGCCAACTGATCATCAAGTCCCTCCCTCCTCCCCCAGTTCCCTTTATGCACGTTTGGACCAGATCTCTTCGTGACGGTGTTAATTGTCTAGAAGACAGCTTAATGAAGCTGCCCTGGCAAAGACTCAGCTTTCTCAGCCACATCTAGGAACTTGACAAACATCAATGATATTTTCTCCTATGACTTTGAGCTTTAAAGGTATTTCAGCCTGATGTATTGGTTAGGCCTCGGAGAAGCTGCTAGTATTCTTGGCTGTTGTTTCATGGTGATCAATTTTCTTGAGGTTCAGCCTCTTTTGAGGGCCTGCCATATCTGGCAGAGGTGCTCGGGAAGCAGTGGTTGGAAGAATGAATGAATCCACGAATCCCCTGGAATGCTAGCAGCAGTGACAAGCTCAAAGAAATGACACAACCTTCTGAGTGATCATGATTTTTGGAGAACTAAAAATAAGTGTATTCACGGGTGGGCAGATGAAGTAATATATAAAGTGATGGTAAATGTAGCTTAAGCATCGAGTATATTTATATAGACTTTCAATGATAATCAGTGGAGAAGTGGCAAAGCTGGTGGAGTGTCCTGGTTACAGAGCTGCAGACTTTAGGAGTGTCTGCTCTACCCAGATCCTCCCACTTTTTAACTGATCTTTAGAAGAAGAAAGTGACTGGTCCACGATCCTGTATATGCTGGTCATACCTACAAATACAGTCCAGAATTGAGGCTTTCCCTCGATCTGCCTTCAGGTGCTGCTTCTGGAGTGACATCCATCAGGGACCCCTCCAGGTGATCCACAAATGTGGCTAGAGCTTTCAGTGCCCAAACTCTTCTTGCTCCAAAGTCTTTGGCCAACAACTCTTCCAGAGTCTTTGCCAGTGGGTGGAGCAGAGAAAAAGAAGCAGAAGAAAGATTAGGAATGGAAGAAGGAGAGGGCCAGGAAATGTGGTGGCACTTGTGATGGTGGTGGGGGAGTGGGCCTGATAACCAAGACACTGGTGGCTCAAGCTGTTGTGGACTGAGTACTGGTGTCCCCTTCAAATCCATGTGAATGTGATGGCATTTGGAGATGGGGCCTTTTGGGAGGTAATTAGATTTATCTGAGATCATGAGGGTGGACCCCCATGATGGAATTAGTGCCTTTATAGGAAGATGAAGAGACCAGAGCTCTCTCTCCTCCACATGAGGACACGGTGAGAAGGCAGCTGTCTACAAGCCGTCAAATTCAACAGCAGTTTTCATCTTGGACTTCTCAGTCCCCAGAACTGTGACAAATAAATGTCTGTTGTTTAAGCCACCCAACATATAGCATTTTGTGATAGCAGGCTGAGTAGACTAAGACACATGTCGATGTTCTGAGAGTTTGGAGATCCCCTTTCTGCTGCTGGATAGATGTTTCCAGTGAACCAGAGAGTCCAAAGAATATTTACAAACCTATTCAGAGGTTGCGTTTTTTTTTTTTTAGGGATGTATTTGAACTGGGACGTGATGTAAAGTGGGACATTCCCCCATTCCTCCGCCGAATATGGGAGGCAGAGAAAATTACCCTCAGAGAGAGAAGAAAGGGCAACCTCACAGAGCAGAACAAAGGCAAGAAGTGAACCCCTGGAGCTGGAGGCTGGATCTGTTCCTGCTGGCTTTCCCATCTGAGCCTCAGTCCCCGTGATCCTCCTCTATACTTAAACTAATCTAAATGAGTTTTCGTTCCTTGCAATCAGATCGTCCCTGGCTAAGATCTAGTGTGATGAATTGCAATTTTTCATCTCCCTTTCCCCACAACACCTCATCCAAGAAAATAAAGAAAAGGAAACTAACCAACAAGTATGCAGCAGGGATGAAGCACTTACATGAAATTCTGGTGTCCACTTGTTTGCCAGCCGGTCTTCAAGCCTGTCATTTATAATGATATTTCTATAGCAAAACACACTTGGAGTTCCCAACACCCAAGTTAATAATTTTAAAACTTGTTCAAAGTGTGTATGTGTGAAATAACTTGGTCTGTTTGCAGGTTAATGGTATCCATAGTGTAAAGAGCATGGATGGTTTTACTCTCTGGTGGCTGGATTACTTGTCGCTGTGGGACACTAGACAAGTCAGCTAAGTTCTTTGAATATCAGTTTCTTTCATTCCTAAAATGAGGGCCAAAGTATTTTCACCATCGGATTGTTATGAGGGGTAAATGACTTAGTCTACATGAATCACTGCTGTTTGACCCATAACAGGCTCTCAATGGATGATTATTCTTTACTACTTCTTTTTTTCAACCATGGCCAAGTGAGTTCTGCCCATTGACATAAATATTAGTCGTCTCCTTATGTAAGAACTTCAAACACATCAATTATTTGGTTCATTTTTGCTAAGCTCCAGATGGATGAAAGTTGACTTTTGCATTACTAATGACCCTCTTTCAAAGTATATTGTCTCCTTTTATTTCAAATGAATTATTCCATTATTCCCTAGCCTTAGAAAGAGGTTTTTTTTTTGACCTCCAAAAGGCAATTGACTAAATGTAAATCCTAACTCAAAGAGTTGTCCGTAAAAATACCTCTTTATTTTATAGAAAGATGACTATAGCATGAAGGAAGGAGTAAGACCTTCAGGAAAACAGCAGAAATGGTACCCTCTTACATTCTTTTAATAGTCAGCTAGAGGGATCCTGACTTGATTTTGGTGTGATTTAGTTTGTAACTGGATTAAACTTAGCACTCCATTAAAAACCAATCCGCTGATGGCCCTGCAGGAATTTTGCTTTTATGAAGAAGACTTCATTTCAGAGCCCCCCGACACCTCCTTTTCTTCTTCTGGAAGTTATTTAGCCTACAGCTTTCCTGGGTTTTCCTTATTGGTGTCTCCATATCTTAATTTGAATACAGACATGAGCAAATTATAGATTCCCTGTTGGCTATGGTTTTGTTCTTGGGAGTGGAGATGAATTTCTCCAAGTTCTTTTCATCACATACCCTGTGAATTCTATAACTGGAGAAGTTGAGAATTACTATGCAGAGTATGAGCCTGGGTTTAAGAAAAGATTGGAGTATGTTTTAATAGCCTGGTGTAGCATAATCATCACACAGAACATTGGGAGAAACAGCTCCATGACTCAAACGGGACAACAGAGTACCTACGATTAATTCTGAGAGTAGAAAGCCCATACTCTATTTCTTCAGTACTTGCCGTAAGCCTACACACACATATATGAGCTTCATAAATGTGCTTTCTAACTGTGTTGCCTTTTAACGCATGGACAACAGTTAGACTTTTACATATGAATGTGCCGTTGAGTGTTCGTTGTAGGAAATCAGTTCGCATCCCTTTGCAACAGTAACAATATCAACAACAGAAATGAGACAGAAAAAAACAATGACAAGAGTAATGAGGATTGCTACTGCCTGGGCATTTACTTTACGCTCCGCACTGCGCTAAGCACGCGACCTGCTCAGTGCCGCTTAATACTCAGAGCCGCCTTTTGAAGTAGGTTCTGTTGTCACTTCCTCTTTCCCATTGCTGAAATCAGATTAAGATACTTGCCCAGGGACACATAGCTATTATACTGTACAGTGAGGTTCAAACTCAGGCAGTCCATTCTGCTGGGTAAATCCACCAGTACTTGGTGTCTCAATCCACAAAAGGGTATCAGTGAACCAAAGTCAGATTGAACTTATTAGTGATGTGGGGACTATTGAGAGATAGGAAATTTACAGCAGTTGGAAATATCTCTGTTAGTGACAGATGTTGTTGAACACAAAAGTTCTGACAGATTGCTTGCTTCGTTGGTCACATTTAGTTCTAGAAAGGTGTTGATGCACTGACACAGTTGTTTTGCATTAAGGCCAGCTGCTTATTCCATTCTTGAGAATGTTTCCTTTTGATTCAGTCTAAGGGGAAATTAACAAGTGACTTTTAGGGAAAGCAGAAAGTATGAAAGGGCTGGGGTAGGGTACAGAGAATAATCTTGTTCATAAAGAAGCTGCCAGCCCCCCTCCCCACCCCATCCACTGCTGAAGGCATCCCAGTGATCGCCAGTTGCTTTGTCTTGGTTGACACAAAATTCTCTTGTTTGTCCAACTGTTGCCAAGTGACACTCTGACATTTGCATAGACAGGAAGTGCTGGAAAAGAGGTCTCCAACATTTCCCTCTATTATTTTTATAGTAATTAGGAGTAAAACTTATTTTTAGATTTCTGGCAGGAATTATTTATTGCACCTTCTATTTTAACTTTGTAAATAAAGTTCTATTTCCTGGTTGCCTGGAATGAGAAGTTTATGACTTAGATTATCTCCTGGAAGACTAAGTGGATTTCTGTGTGACTTCTATGAGACAACTTCCAGGATTGCGTCTCAAAGAATACTTCATGGAAAAGTGTTTTCAGTGGGAACATACAAGGGAAGGATTACTCACTATCACTCAGTGTTGCGTGCAAAAGCATAGCACTTTTCTTGTTTCAGTTGTTTAAATGTATAAAGATTGGCAATGTCCATGGAATCAGGAAAACCCCTACTTTGTTCTGATAACTTACTAGAATAAAAGAATATATATTGCTTTGGCTCTAAATCTTTCTTGCTTACACATCAGCTCTGGGTCAACTTCAGCATACTGAATATATTTCATCTCTGAATCAAGGAAAAGTTCGTTTAGAGGATATTACCATGGGTGTATAGTTCTCTTGTTTTCTTAGAATATTGCTCCTTTTAAACTTTACTGTCCATTGTTCTCTTTCATAAAATCTCATAGGTTTTGCCTGGGAAGAAAGACCTTGGTTAATGATCAAACCATTTGATGTGTCTCATGTGTGCGTGCACCGTAATCAGCGTTGTGAGAGGGATTCAGACATGAACTAGACATACTCTGCTCCTCCAGAGTATATAGCAGAAAAGTCACCAATGAGGGTTTTACATGGAAGGAGGAGGAAAGAAACAGGAAGTTAAAATATCTGTCGTCACTGAGAAATCTACTCTACTTCTCACCAAATTTGGGGTTAGAAATATTGATTTCTTGTCTATAGAATCAGTGCCAGAAATATCAGTGAGTTAGCCACTATCGACCCCTACCTTGGGAGCTTTCAGAATTGAGTATTTCGTATTCTGTTCCCTTCGTACGTTAAAAAATGCTATTCTTACTTGACATATTGCATAAGTTAACAGTTTCTGAAGAGCAGTAACTGACTTAGCAGAAACAATCTCAAAGTGCACAGCAAATGCAAAGTCATATTCAGAGAAATCTACTGCAAGAAATTCCATGCAATGTGGTTTAAACACGCCTCTAAAATGTGAGGCTTGACCTTGTAGTTTTCTTTTGGATCAAGAAGACATGTGAGGTTGAGAAGTGGAAACAGAAAAGAATCATTGATGGTTTGGTCTGTCCTCTATCCCATTCTCATGGCCTCTAAGTGCACTTATGTCTATTTTATTTGAAAAGGGAGATGATTATTCTTCAGCATGTGACCCTCTCCATTTGAAGTCTGTACCCAGACTTTCTCATTTCGGTGGGGTCATAGAGATCCATCCCTTCCCAATAGGTCACTGTAAATTTGGACTCGGTGCTGGCGGCGTAGGAAGTAACAGTCAAATCTCCGTCCAGGTGGATGTTAGCAGACCTCACCTCCTCACTGGCTATTGGCTGGAGGCTTTATTTTCTCCACCACATGCAACTCTTACAGGTCTGTTCACAGCATAGCTGCTTGCTTCCCCCAGAGGAAGTGATGGAGGTGGAAAGGGAGGGAGAGAGAGAAAGAAAGATTGAAAAGCAAGACAGTACCCAAGAAGTCACAGTCTTTTATAAGCTAATCTCAAAAGTAACATATCATCACTCCTGCCATTTCCTATTGGCCACACAGATGAAATCTGATACAGTGTGGGACGGAACGTCACAGGGATGTGAATCCCAGGAGGCAGGGCTCATCAGGGGCCATCTGAAGATGGGCTATCCTAGGATGCTGTTTATGATTTGGGTAACTTTCTGGTAAAACTTTACTCTTTATGTTGTGCTGATGCAGAATGGGTAAGAATAGAGGTTCAGTGGTGTCCATGTATAGTATTGTCTTTACTTGTGACATTTGAAATAACGGGAATGTGTTTCATTATGCATGCAGTCCGATGCTTTTGAACCTATGATTAACTTTGACTAAACTAACGGTTGACAACCCGTCTCAGAGAATGCAGGTTTATGACTGGTTGCTGACACGTGCACAACAGTAATGGTGTGAAGTATCCATATGATGCCTGCGTACTTAAAAGCAGCTTCACATACCTAGAGCCTTTTGGTCACATTTTAATATGTGGGATTTAAACTTGCCTGTTCTTCACTCTTTCTGAGTGATTAGATTTGTTTCTCTCAAATTGTATCCAGTTTGCTGTAATTCTGTGTATGAATAAATATTCAAATAGCCTGCCTATACCAAAAATACCCTACTTTAACCCACTTGATGGACTTAAACTGCTTGAGGTCCCAGTGTCTCAATTCACTTTGTACAGAAGAAAGAAGCATGTATGCTTATAGGTCCTAATACCATGCTGTATTCCATCAGCTACATTCTTTAATGAATTGACATCCTTTGGACTATGGTTGATAGATGGGCTATGAAAGAAGTAGAGAGGCTGAGAAATAATAAAATCATGTTAGGACACTAAGCAAAGCCTGGTGTTTGTGCAGAAGACACTCAAGGGCTTTAAGGAATGGAAGAAAGAATGTGTTCTAGTGATTAAGTCAGTCATATTGATCTTGCTTTTTGCTTCCTTATTTTATTCTGGAGGTATGGGCAGCATGTCATCCTAGAGGAGCACAAACAGGAGTTTGAAGTGATATGGAGAGGCTCCTGAATTTGACATCTCATCCTTGAGGTTCAGTGGTAATAGCAGTTTGGCCTAGTGTATGTGATGGATGATCCCAGTTTCTTCAACAGTGTGCACTGTCCAGCCCTTGGAGGATGACAGCAGTGGTGGGAAGAACATGGCACATGATTTATAACCTGAGCAGGAATTAGGCTCTCCTTCAAGGGTGCTTTGTTTTTCCTATGAAGAAGGTGTTTATAGTGAAAGATCTCGGTCAGAATCCAGTGATGAGCCGGTCAGGCGGGATTCGTCAGAGCTACACCGGAATCTCTAGCATTGTTGATCGTATACCTCTTCAGCTTCTGGAATCTCGGGTTCCAGAAAGCTTGACTACACTAGCCCTTTGCCTGTGGTCTCTGATGCTATCTGATGACTTCTTGGCTACCACCCGGATGAAGCAGGGATGAATCCAGGCCTTTAGAACTCTTTAGGAAAAATAACACACAATTACAAATATAAATTAGATGTGAAAAGAAATATTAGAATGCCAAAAGAAATCAGCATTTCAAAAAGCTGTCAGATACCAGAGGAAAAGCCAGAATAACTTCAGGCTCCATGCATTGCCAAACTTTTTTTCTCTTTTACCACCCACGAACTTGTGGTGCTGGGCACTGTGTGACAAATGCATATCACAGTATTCCTTCAGGCCTAGTGCCTTCAGATCCCAACTGGGTGAATTGGCACTGGGTGATAGGTCCATTATTGGAAGTCACTGTTAACTCTGGGATGTCTAGTGATAATTATGCACAGAAGTCACTGAAATCCTCACAAGTATATAATATTAAACATAAGACATGGGACATCGACTTCCCATTATCAGATACTCCAAATGCACATGGCCACTCTGGGGCCGCCCAGCAGTAAGGAAGTGTGTTGGAAAGCAAGTCAGAGTGGAAAGAGGCAGCAGTCTGTATCCATGGTAACTGACGTATCTTACTTTAACAAGTTTTAGAAAAACACATGATCCCAAGAGCACATACTTAAGGCCCCTCTTGGAATCTGTGCAGTGAGGGGCCTTAAAACTTAAGGGTCATGAGCATCACTGCAAATCTGCCTTTAATGCTTAGACCTAAAACCATTATTCTGAAACATGTTGATGGGCTCAGACAGGCTGATGGCATTTGGCCTTGACCTTGGGTCTTAACCCTTATGACCAGGATTGGCCACCTTAGACATGTGACTGCTTCAGCTGTCCTCATGTCCCTGTTCAGCTGGTCCAGACTCAGCATACTTTTCTCTGCTGTGTTCAGCATTCAGGCCCTGCAATGGGGCAAATGAGATAGTGGTGTTGATGGAGCATGGCTGGGATTGGCTGGACCATCATTTTCTTTCTGTGTCTTCTCCAGTGGACACTGAGCCCTGAAAGGGGGTGAGGAATGCTAATTCAGGGCTTGCCTGCTGTCATTTTACAGCCATGGAAACGACTTAAGGATATTTTATTTCTCTGGAGACAGGATCAAAACAACTGACATCCTTCCATTGTAGATCAGAACAAAGCATGATCAGAAAGTGAACTCGTCAGCTCTCTCGTCCTTGAGTAACATAAGCATTAACCTTATGAATTTTAAAAAGCAGGCTTGACTCATCTCTGCCTCCCATCATACACATTTTCTACCAATTCCTGTGTGTTAAGCATGCATCTTGCAATGTAATGGATAGCCCAGGCTGGATTTTAGTTTAATCCATCAAACATGTCCACAATCATACAGAATTCCGTGTTGCACCCACCCGGGGAACATTGTGCAAGATCAGGCCGTCATGACAGGACAGGTAGAGCTCTGGGGACTCTGGTTTTTTCAGGCTATCACATTCCTGCCTTGCTTTTCGTTTCCCTAATTTCAGGTAATTATCATTCTCGCTAATCTAACACATAACACAAAAGCTTAACCATTCCCCCAGATCTGCAGTTCAGATTTCCTCCTGGTTTTTATTTCAGTGTCCTCCTCCTTTCTTTCATTAATCAATTCCTAGGCGAACAAAAGTCTCGTCTTTCTAGTCCAACTCTGAATTTTCACTCTGTGTTGGCGAGATTTTCTTATCTATCCTGGTGGGAGACTTGGGCAGAAGTCAGACCTCCCGCTGGATGGAACACCTGGCTGAACTTGGAAGGTAAACCAGGTAACATGTGACCGATTTAGCCAGGAGGCTGGGCGATGTTTTTGTTTTCCTTTCGTCTTCTCTTCTTTCCAGGTCTCATGTGCTCCATAACCCCAAATACAATCATGCACAACTTATGTATATGTTTAATTCAAAAGCATTCTGTTCAGAGATAAAACTGAAATTTCATCTTAAATGGATCTGTTCATCCAGTGCTTTGGAGGCCAGCCAGGAATGAACTCCAAATGTGAGACTCTGCCACAGCAGCTGAAAGCACATGCCCCATGTGCCTTAAACCTATATTTTCAAATGGCCAATAGAACAAGCTTCAAATCCTCTCAAGCTGCGACTCGGCTCATATGGAGAGATAAACAGAGGCCCCAGACTGTGCACTGAATATATAAGTCATCAAAGCAATTTCAGAATCAATTCAGCATTGGACAAGGAGCCAGTACGGTTCCCCTGTGATTCGAATGACATGCTCAGGCTACTTCGATGGGTACAGTTCTGACAGCAGTGTTTTGTACATGCTGGAACCTATGCAGGCCACCCCTCGCTTACTCCCCCCTCCAAGGAAAACTATAATGAAGCCTTTCAGTGGTGTATCTGCGGGATCACTAACACATGGGCACCACTCAACTGTGAGGGCATTGATGAAATTCTAGTGACTGGGCAAAAGCGCACAAGACCGCAGAGCGTATGGATGGCCCCCGCCACATTTATAACAAGCCAAAGGAACAGTCATCTCCGAATCTACAGACAATGGAAAACAGGCTGCTTCTAAGGATGGGGAGTTTTTTGTTTGGTGGGGGAGGGTCAGGACAGATGGAGAATGGTGTGACTGAAACAGCACTGCAGGTCCTCGTATTTTTAATCTTTGTGAGAGAAAAGAAAACAAATCTTGCTCACCAGTGGCCCATTTGCCATTGATATCTTCCCTCTATGTGAGCTCCAGTTCTCTCTTTCTTTCTTTTTTTTTTTTTTGTGGGGTTGGGGGAGGGTAATTGGGTTTATTTATTCTTTTTTTTTAATGAAGGTACGAGGTCTTGAACTCAGGACCTCATGCATGCAGAGCCTGCACTCTATCTACCACTGAGCTATACCGTTCAAGTCTCTCTTTCTTATTCTAAGAAGTTCTCTTAGCTCTTCAAGGTTTAGAGAAGACCTGGTGTGAAACCAGGGTAGAGGGAAATGGGGCGTCTATTTCCTCCGGTTTCACTTTATTGTTTAACTTCTGGCTTTGGCTATGTCATTTTGTCTCACTAGAACTTCAGGAATAATTATCTCTTTCTTCTTGGGGAAGCCAGTGGAGACCAATGACCCACAGCTGTGATTCTGATGCTAAGCTACCTTCTCATTGTAAGAGGCTCAGAGACAGATTTTCTCCTCAGCCCTTATTTCCCCATCTTTCAACCTCATGCTCATCATCTCCAGCCTTTGCTTTTGCACCCTTGCCTCCATCTGGCATCGTCGAAGCACCAGCCTCCTTCTCTTCTCTTGCATCTCCGCGTGGTGCTCCAGTCACAGTGGGCTTTGCCCCGGTCCAGCATCATGTCCCTGGTCCTCATGCTCCGAGGAGAGAAGGTGACAGCGAAGGGAGCCCTGCACGTGCAGACACACAATAGGACTTTGTTCTTTGTTACACTTGGCTCTCCCTGTTGTGGAGCAAAGCCCAGGTGGCAGGCTACTAAAGGAAAGTCCCAGGTGTGGTCTGGTCTGCTCCCAGCGGAACAGTCCCAGGAAAAGCACAGTCACAGAAAACTGCTCTGCTTTCCGCCAGGGGTGTGAGCAGCAGGCATGGACAGCCTCTTTCCACCTTTCTGAACTCATCCCCAGGCTGTTTCCTCCCCTCCCCTTTAAGTCCCAAACACACAAGTTATCTGCATTTCATTCTTTGCCCTGTGTCGAACATTCTCGCATATCTTTGCACCTTTTTGTCATCCAGTTTTAAGCTTTATTATTACATCCCTGGATGGCTGTTCTCACTTCTTACTCCATTTTTTCCCCTTTGCAATTATACTGATGTGCATTGATATTCTGACTTTGTCTACTTCCTTGTGTCTTCCCCTGGCAGAATAAGCTCTGTTAAGGCAGGAAGCTTGTTGTCCAGTTTGCTGCTGTATCCTCAACACCCAGAACAATGCCTGGCATGGGAGAGACACTCAGTAAATAGTTGTGGAATAAAAAATGAGTGGGTGAACGTGGAACGGCCCGATGGTAGACCTTTCTCAAAGTCATCTTCCCGTAGAAGTATGCCTTTGAACAAACAGTGCCCAATATGGCATCATCATAAATGAAGCTTACCCACCAAAAATTAGGTGTTGTGGCAAATTAGGAAAAAGCTTATTTAGACCATACTTATGTAAGACACCATTGAAGGCAGGTGACTGAGAGACTGTGCCCGTTATCAGGGACTTCAAACTTTGTTGAGCGTAGTGGTACCTCTTTGGGAGCAGTTTCTACAGAACAAGACAAAATGAAGTAAAAGCTAAATAGAGACCCAGCATTTATCCTTCCTCCTCTGTTCACATTCATGTCCAACGTCTGAAGTTTCTACTTCCTTAGTATATTTTGTGTGTGTTCACCAGTCTTTGGACACGTTGCTGTATCTGGAGTTTTCCTCCAGCCTCATAACAAGGCTCTCTGGCTCGTCTCCAAACTGGCTCTCATCTATTCTCCAAATGGTTGCTAAAAGGTTATTTTGAAGCTCAAAATATTGGCAAGTAAACCTCCTGCTTAAACCCTTCAGTGATGCCCACGTGCTACAGTGTAACCGTAAGGCCCTGTCTGAACTGCCCTCAGCCACTTTCCCAGCTCCTCCCCACCCTGTCCCATCCTCATGCTACAAAACAGCCACAGAGTCAAATACTCACTTCTCTAGATGGTCCACGATCTCACTTACTATATGGCTTTTTCGCAGTTAACTTCCTCTGCCAGGAGCTCTCGCTCACATCAGGACACAGTTTTAATGTCCAGTTCTCTGTGAAGTGTCCCTTGATCCCAAAGTCTGTCTGGTTAGATGGTCAACCCTCACACCTCAGGTTCCCACACCATCCCTCTTCAGAGCACTCACAATTCTGTTTGTGCCTTGCTTGTCTATTTCTCTCATTAGATTAGAACCTCCTTGAGCACAGGGACAGTGTCTGGTTGGAAAGAAATAAAAGAGCAAAAGAAATAACACATGAATGATTCAATAAGGAAGTACAACTAATATGCTGTAAGAGTTCCAAAGAAGAGATCTTTGAAGGCACCATGGAGAAATGACATTTACTCTGGGCTTTGAAGGATGACCAAAAACTTTCTACAACCGGGAGGAAGTATGAAGTATTTGAGGCTGAGGAGAAGGGGAAGGGCACTGGAAGGGTGTAGAGGACAGTGAAAATGGCTTAAAGCTAGCTCACTGAGAGCTTTGAGGGCCTGACCACGGAGTTAAGACTTATTCTGAAACAATAAGGATTGTTTCTATATAAGTGAGTGATGTGAACTGGTTTATGGACCAGAAAGGGTGAACAGGGTGAAAGATGGATTGCAAGGGTGAGAGGCTGAAGGTAGGAAAGCCACTGGACCCCATTCCAATAACCCAGATGAGAGATAATGAGGCCCTGGAAGGGGTGGGGGAAGACACAATACACATTGTGGAAGGAGTAGAGACAGTGTTTACTGTAGGAGAAGAAGGGGGAGGGCTGATCAGCAAGCGGGGAGGGTGGTAAGGACTTGCAACGGGGCTGCCGAACTGAGTGTCCCAAACAATAGTCCTCTGTACTGGACGCTGCTCAGCCCACGGGGGGAGGAGTGTGTTCCACATGGTGCATTGCAATTTAGAAGGACATTCAAAAAATGTAGCAGATTCTGCGAAGGTCATGGAAGAGTCCTGGAAACCTTGACTCATAAGAAGTAGAATGAAGAAACCGGAGTTGTTTAGTTTGGCACCAAAAAAAAAAAGAAAGTCAAGGGAAGAAGTGATGGCTACCTTCATGTGTCTGAAGACCTGCCTGTAGGAGGGGAATTGCGCGTGTCCGGAGGGCAAACTAAGGCCGAGAGTGAGCTGGAACTTAAAGCAAAGGCATGTTGTGGCTTCATAGCAGGGAGGTGGGGGAGGCTTTCTAAACTGTAGAGGTGTAGGTGGCTTTGTCTGGCTTGGACAAGAGGCCACCAGAGAGTGAAATGTCCTGTTGAGACCCATAGTAGGGCATCTGAGGGATTCGATGGGAGGGTTGAACTAAGGTCCCACAACCTCAGAGACCGCACGTTTCTCTCCACTGATGTCCTAATTCACACTGTCTTTGTATCATATAGTGCTGAGTACAGAGACCGCAGCCGGGAAATCCCGGGAAGAGGAAGTGCACGAGGAGGGCCACACGCTGCAGCCCGGGGACAGAGAGCTCGCGTGGTGAAGCCCCTCTGGGGTGCTTGCAGACCTCCCCTCTCCCTGCTCCCTTCCTTCCTTCCTTCTCCATAAACCATGGAATCGTTCTCTGAGCTGATACGGCCGTTTTGGTCCCTATGCACCAGCCATGTGGCAGTCAGGAAATGCCCCCTGAATTCCTCCCTTCTTCAGTGTTTTTAGCCCTAGAACAGGGCAAATTCAGTGTCCCGTCTCTGTCTGCGGGGAATCCCTGCTTTCCTGTGCTGGGGTTCTTCCCCATTTTCCACCTTCTCTTTCAAAACCATCCAACTAACTGACTAGTTCTCTCTCTCTCATCCTAGGGCTTCGTCAGCCATCGATGAATTAGATCCTTTTCGAGGATCTGGAGATGAGAGAATATGCCAAATTCTTAACAGAAATATCCATGATAATACAGATTTTATAACTTATGTAATTAGAGCTAATATTTCTCTGTTGCTAATTAGGGCCAGACCTCAAAACACCTCTCAGAGGTGAAGAAACTGAAGCCTGGAGGAGCTAGTTGGACTTAGCCCAAAGTCACCCGCTAGTAAGAGCAGAATTGAGGTTCTAGGTCTGACTTCAGAACCTCGGCCCTAAATCACTAAACTCTCCCATCTCCTTTTTTCTGGAATAAGCCTTCAGGTGACTCTGCCTCACAGGCAGATGGTCTCAGACTGTCACTGTCTCTGCAGACTGAAAGCTCCTTGGAAACAGGGACTGACTGATCACCACAGGGCTAAGAACGTTAATACTGCACTGCCCAATACACAGTGTGAAAAATAATACATTTTAATATCATTTATAGGTTAAAATGATGCTATTTTGGATATATTCGGTTATGAAAAGATTAAGTTTACTTTTACCTGGTCCTTTTTAGTTTTTCAATTGTAGCTATTAGAAGACTTCAGATTACATCGTGTGGCTCTTGTTGGTTTCTCCTGGACGCCACTGCTTGAGAACATGGCATCTGTGCCGTTTCCTTGAGACTCACTCAAGTATTCCATTAAGAAGCTTGCAAAGGGAGGAGGTTAGAGAGAAAGCTGGGAACTAAATCCTTGTGGAGTCTATGAATGATGTTCCGTATGACCGAGGCTGCCCCTTTACCGTGACTTCACATTTTTGGTCCCTTTCATCCCGTAGAATTCTGTTTTGTTTTAAACGTGACCTCATGCTCACAAGACAGGTCCCTCTGTCCCGCCCTCCTTCCCAGAGGGCCTGTCCTGAGGCTGTGAGCATAGCTGCCCTCCCACCCCTGCTCCTTTCCCCGGTTCCCTCGCTGCACTGCCCTGGGCCTGAAGAGCTGTTTGGGGTGTTGATGTATAAAAGGCACAAAGGAATCCCTGGAGATGTAACGAGATGGGGAGATTCGTATTGACCAGAATTCCTTTCTGCGTGAGAATTGTTTGGGTTAAATTGTTGTAAAATTTGGTGTAGTACTCTGTATGGAGGGGTAGAAGAAATCGAAGGGCCTTAAGCCAGTCCTAAAGTTACTAATTTGCCTTCTAAAGAACATAAATTTGGTGAGTTGCCAAGCTTTCGTTGTGCTGAGCTGTGAGTGCAAGTTGGAGGCGAGAGGTGGGCCGCTCAGGGCAGCTGAGAGGTGGGAAGCGGCCACAGGGCTTCTCCTTCCCACTTCATTCATCCAGCAGATGTTCTTCTGTAATAATTTAATGAGTTCCCATTGGCTGAGGAAGTAGATGACTAGTCTCTGGGGCACTCACATGTCTTAGGCTGGCCCTGGCTTGCTCTGATGAAAAGCATTTCCCTTATAGTTGCTTTTACCATCTGACCTGGTTTGGTTAGGATTGTGTGTGTCCCTGGATGGAGAAATGATGGAGGTGCGTGTGTGCACGAGGCATCCCCGCGCTTTCAGAGACCTTCTCCAGGAAAGCAAGGCAGGGGCCATGTCTTCAAGCTGGACAATTGATTTCTAGGGTTTAGTAAATAAAACTGTTGCCTTAGTGAGAAATGCAAGCAAAGACGTCCTCATACAAGCCTGAAGTGAGGCTGAAGTAATGATGGAAGATGGAGAGGGAAAGCCAAGGAAATATTTGCTCAAACTATAACCCATTCAGTCAGTATGAAAGGAAAGAAAAAAGAGAGAACTGTTCGTGGGTCTGCTCTTTCTATCCATGCCCACCCCAATAGCCGTATGCAGGTTCTGTTCTTTCCTGTAACCCAAGAGCAGCACCATCTTTAACTCCTTTCTAATAGCCTTCCCACCCTCCCCCAGCACTTAAGCTGGTACTCTGCGCCCGGTGGGTGCTGACTACTTAAAGACAAGTGACTGAAAAGAGAACTTGGCAGGACCTGGCAGTGAGGGTGTGTCTGTGATCAGTCCTAGTCAGCCTGGCCCCCCGGGACTGGTTCAGAGATGCTGTCTGCCTGGAAGCTGAGTGTGACTTGAACAGGCCCACGGCTGTTTGCCGAACCTAAAACTGCACACCTGATGGTGTACGTGGTCCAGGCGGAAGCAGGCTGTCTGAGCTGGGCGTGGGGGTGGGCGGCTCTTTGAGCTGTGCCTGGAGAGCGTGTGAGGCCCAGCAGCTCTGCACGCATGGGCCACTTGATTCCCAGAGCAGATGTGGGTTGATGAGTTTGCCGAGCTGCGGGGAGTTGTTGTGGGCTTTCTCAAGAGATCTGAAGGACGCAGAGTCGCACTTCTCCAGAGGGTGCTGGGCATCAGCCCAAGAGTCCGACAGGGCCTTGTCATCTCTGTGACCCCTGCGTGGTCGGCTCTGCGGAGATGCCCGTTCCTATCATCTCGATGCGGGAAATCAGAAGGGTGCCAAGAGAGACGCACTCCTTCCAGAAATAGGGACGAGATGAGTCTGTTCTAGTGAACATGGTAGCAGCAAGTGCTGCGAGTGTTAGTCATATTAGCACATACTTCCGTGGGATTTGCTGTGTGCCAAGTGCCATTCTCAGAATTTTGCCAACACCGAGTCATTTCATTCTCAGAATCCGATACTGTTATTGTCCCCATTTTCTAGATGGGGAAACTGAGGCACAGAGAGGTTAAGTAATTTGACTAAGTCCACACATTTGAAAAATAGAATAATCTGAACTCAACCAGAGTCTAAACTCTTAATCACTATGCAGGATTGCCTTTGACTCTGTATTTACTCACTAAAACATTTTTGTTTGTTTGTTTGTGTGTTCACTGATATCGCAGTGAGGGAAAGTACGTGGCAGAACTCAGCAGTCACAAGCACATTGATCACAGGAACCGAAAAATGTTCAGTCTGACGCACAGGCATCTGTATCTCTGCATGGAATTTACTAATGCCTAGTAATTTAATAAACTTAGGAATACTCCTTAGACCAAAAGGTTGACGGATGTGAGATCCATACACCTGTCTCGGTGGTGCACCTGTGGTGAAATTGCATAGATCTCATTTTTACCGTCAGGTCTCTTTGGCCCTGGGTAGCATAGTTGTGGTCTCTGACACAGGGTCTATGTACCTTCATCTCAATGCAAATTCCAAAGTTTGGATTTTGAGAAAAGAAAGGAGTCTTAAAACATACTGAGCTCAGAACCCCATGATCATTCTACGGAGACTGTGAGGGCTCGGTAAGGCAGGCCAAGGGGAGAAGAGAGGAGACAAGGATGTGATAAAGGGTCGCCAAACCAAGAAGCAGAGACTTCTTATCAGGTGATCTAAATCTCCCTTCTAAAAGAGAGATGAAGATAAATTCAGAAACTATTTCTTGAGTGGAAGGATTAAGAGTTTGCCCGAGGCAGGCATGCCACTGAGTGTGGTGTAGTGTACTGTTCACGAGAGTGTGTATTGCAGACTTTTATTTATTTAGATTTGGCATGAAAATATGGAGGTCGTGTGTGTGTGTGTGTGTGTGTGTGTGTGTGTGTGTGTAACTTAAAAAATGTCAGTAAGTTTGGGGACTGGGCCAAAGAGATGGATGGAGCAGCTTGCACTATCTCCCCTACCATCCATCTCCTGCAGAGGTTAGAATGCACAGACACAAATTTTAAATACATGTAAACAACAACAACAACAATAAAAGGGATAGCGTCAGTGGGTCAGAAATTATGAGGAATCCCTGAAAGTTAGAATTGAGATGAGATCAGATTGAACGAGGACCACAGCCCAAAACCAGTGCAAAAGAGGGTGTGGGAGGAAGCGACATTGGCCTCAGGGAGCTGGGCTGAGAGGCAGTGGGCGTGGCCAGGGATCTGTTGTGAACACATCCTGGAGGTGAGCTGCTTCCTTCTCTCTTAGGTACTACCTGCAAACCTGGGAGGTGGGGCGGTGCCCCGGGGGTTGATGCAGCCCACAAGGAATTGGTGAGACTCCTGTGCCTAAGACTCCAGGTTGGCCATCGTTTAGAGGCAGGCTGTGGACATAGGCTAGTGGCAAACAGCTCATAAAATGCTGACCTCACAACCCCAAGTCAGGACACATTAGAGAACAACCATCAAGAAAAAACAGGCATCACGTTTTACCAAAAAAAAAAAAAAAAAAAAAAAAAAGAGTATCTGAAGAGATATAATTAATAAAGCAACCAAGAGGAGGCTTTAGAATATGTATAATAAGTATTTTCAGAATGCTATGAGAAAATAGTTTTCTGTACCTTATCAAGCTGTTGTTCAATTTCGGGGTTGAAATAGGACATTTTAAACAACCAAACGCTTGAAAATACCACACATGTAAACATTAGATGAAATAATTAATAGAGAATATGCTTCAGTAATATTAAAAATGAACTCAAATGGGAGATATGGAAGCCGTAACTGAGCGAAAAAAAGCATAATTTATAATTGAGTATTAGATATTAGTTGTTTAGAATATAACAAAATTTAGAACTAAAATCCCATATAATTTCAACATGTGGAAAGTTAGCAGAAAGGAGAGAGGACAGGAGGTTATATATATGGATTAGAGCTAGGCATAGTAGGTAATCTCAAGTTTTATGTAAATTTTACAGAAGTTTGAATATATACGTTAGAAATTTGAGTAGAACAACTGGAATAGAAGAGATAGAAGCTGTAACTTCCAACCAATTAAAGGAAAAACATGGAGTAAAAAGAATATGTAAAACAAATATAATCAATCTAATAAATGTATCAAAGGGTAAAATAATAAATAATAATGCATAGTAAATATAATACGCACACAAAATAATGATTGGGACAAATACAAAGTATAAGAAATAAATGTAAATGGTTTAAATAACCCTATTAAAAGACAAAGAACTACAGCTAAGAAAAATGAATATCCAGCTATATGTTTTTTTATGAGCCATACAAAATGAAAGACCCAGGAAATGTAGAAAAAAAAAAAGATGAGTAAAGATATTCTAAACCAATACTAATAAAAACAATAAAGATAACAAAAACTACTGTAATGTATTAATATTAGACAAAACAAAATTCAAGGCTAAAATTATTTAAAGAGCAAAGCAATATACATCATGTTGAAAAAGGTTAAAACCAATAAGAACTGTATCTGTCATGAGCTTTTATGAGCACCAGTGTCAAATTACCTGAGGCAGAAATCACTAAAGGTATCAGCAAATGTATATTAACATTGTTTTAGAAACTGACAGATCAAGTAAGCAAAGGTTAAAACTATAGTGGGTTTGAATAAAAAATGATCAAACTTGATGTTCTTCAACTCTCAGGATCATGAGTTAGTTACTTGGGACTACACTATAGAGGATTAAAGACACATTTTGTTTCATAATTTATACCATCACACAGTCCCTTCCTCCATCCCTCTCTTTCTCTTTTTCTCTCTTTCTTCTACCTACATACCTACCTATCCCTATTTTAATTTATTTATGGTAAATAATTCAAACAACACAAAGGAGAATCTCGCTCTTCCCCCATCCCTCAGTCTCCCACTTTTCTACTCCGGATGCAATGACCATTTTCAAATTATGTATCATTCAGGATAATCTATGCAAATACAAGTTTATACCAGTATACATGTATCTAAGTGCTTAGGTATATAGTTCTGCTTTTTTTAAATGCATGCTTTAGACATACGCATTTCCCCACGTTAATATTTTTCCACAGCATCATTTTAAAGTTCTCGATAAGGTTCTGTTGCATGAATGTATCACTTTTTGTGACCTTTATGAATACTGTGTCTATGACCATCCTTATAAGTATTTTGATGATCAGTTTCTAAAAATGGAATCAGTGTAGATCAATGGAAAGAAACCTTTGTAAGACTTTTGAATATATGTTGCCAAGTTGATTTCTATAATGTTTGCATGTATTTTTATTGTGAATTCAACACTGGTTACCCAAATACTACTGTTGAGTTTATATTTAACAAGTCAGTAAAATCTTAGCTAAGAAATTTGCTAGTGATGAACTGGGGGTTAAAGCAGACTAAACCACTTTAAAGTTGAAGACACAGGCCTGTTCGTGTGTGTTGAAATCTATCAACCCAAATTTGCTGTAGCCAAGACCAGTGCATTTTTCACCCTAAACTTAGGGGTAAAAAGTAGGGAAAGAAATGAATGAGGTTTGCTCACTAAACCTTGACTTCCTCTGCAGTTTAGCCTTAAATGTATTATGTAATTTGCTAGCAGGGTGGAGAGCGAGATTCTTTAGAGGGAGTGACAACATGGCAAAGTTTCCTTTTAGAGGGTTATACAAGTCTTTTAATTGAGTAAAGCAAGAAGGCAAACAAACTTGTTTCACAGCATAAAGCACCAAATTTAGAATTGACCATGGGGCTATGCCAGTGGTTCCAAAAGAACAACTGTACCTTAATATAACCCCTTTATATCACCAACATAAAGATTTCCTAGAGACAATGAATTTGGAATTTGAAACTACTACTTTTTATTTCAGTATCTTGAAGATTCATAATTGACATTAACATATTAACGTCTCTGAGAAGCCCAATTAAAAAACTTGTTAACTTCATGTTACCCGGCACTTTTGAAATTTCTTTCATCGATAACCCACACTTCTTTAAAAAATATGTGATGCCTATTAAATGCCCTCAGAATCAGTTTCCTGGGGAACATATTTTTAATAATGTTGGTCTAAAATGTGGTGGATTCACTGAAATAATACCAAAATAGTTCATTAGCACAATTTCCTAGCAGCTAACTTAAGACTCTTGAATGATATAAAGTGATAGAAATGAATCACGCTGAATTAGGTGGCTTTAACTTCTCTTGTCCCTATTGACTATGTCTTGATACTGTCGACTGAAATAAATGCGCAGCCTAAAACTTAAGAGTTGTTTTATTTGGCGGGAGGACTCGAGCCGGGATGACAGCCTCTCAGATCGCCCTGAGGGACTGCTCCGAAGAGGTAGGGGAGGAGCTAGGATATACAGGAGCTTTACAACAAAGACCAGGTAGTTGGAACAATAAAAGATTGCTTGCTATCTAAAGAAAACCAGGCATCTCACGTTAAAGAATTTAGTGCTTTTCTATGTATGGGAGGAAGTACACATTTGGGCTCACTGAATTCATTCCTTTGACAAGCACCTGGCTATCTAGGGCCAGTATCCTGTCCTTTCTTATTCCGAGTCCCCTCAGAGTGCACCATTGTGAGTAGCTGCAGAGGCTGGGCTGCAGGCCTGTCCTCACTGGGGGATGGTGGCAGCCGCTGATGACTTGGTTTCAGCATTCTTTGTTTACTGATATGGTTGCAGTATTTTCACTCACATTGCAGTATTTTCGTTCACAATACTAAGATATAATTAGCTGTCCCTTCTAATTACAACAGATGGTAAAGAAGTTCCATGATTTTTCAGACACCTGGGAACAGGAATAGGATACAGGACTTATAATACTGTTTTGCAGACTTGCCATTTCTACAGTCACTCTGATCAAAGTCTATCAATAGCCATTTATTCTTGAAAAGACATGGGGAAGCAGGCTACAGGATTGCTCAGAGGTGGAGGAGGAAGCTGTTGTAGGAGAATGCCCATCCCCATGCAGCTCATCTCTTAGTCTGACATCAGGGTGTATGACCTGATCAATAACGGTTGACAGAGATCCCTTAGTTCTGCTCGCCAGTAACTAACAGGAAATAACTTCATTATACGCTGCTGTTTAAAAAATATAAACAGCACAGATCAATCTTCTTTTCACTTCCCTCACTACCTATGTCTTACTTCATTTCTCTATGCTGCTATAGATTCCTTCTGTTAAAAAGATTTAAAGTGAAGCTTGTATTTTATTTTATTAATTGTTATGTCTTTATCACTTACTTTTGATTGAAAATCGACAGATACTCATTATAATGGCTTCAAACCACCAGAAACATCTAAAGTAAAAACTGAGTGCTCACCCATCTCCTAACCCTGCTGTTCAAGAAGTAAGCAATGGTAACCACTTGCTTTGTGTACTTTTAGATCTGGCAAAAAACATTTATATTTTTATACATTTATCCGTACATACTTTTTATTTTCACAAAAATCTTATTGCTAGTTTATGTTCCTAGAGCTTATTTTTCTCACCCTTAACATTGTTTTTAACACTATTTCACTTTGGTCTAGAACTACATTATTCAGTACGGTTTTACCAATTCCTAGTATATGGATAATTATATAATTATGTTTTTCCCTTTACAAACAATGCACAGTGAACATTATATTTAACAGTGCAGTCGCATCTTAATTCTAAAGTCAATATGTAAGGCAACAATCCCTAGAAATGAAATTAACTTGTAAATTCATTGAATAACAGTACTTGGTTTATCATGTGTGTGATATATGTGATTTGTAATAAATATTTAGTCTTCCTCCCCATTTCTGGCAGAGGGCTTCTAAAACCCTTGGCATTTCCTAGGTGATGAGAGCCAGAAAGGTGTTTTTGTTATGTTAATGAGTTGACTTTTGGAAAGCACCTAAAGATGGGGGCTGGTTGCCCAGAGAACCAACTGTGTGATTACAGGGTTGGAACCCACCCCCAACCCCTGGAGAGGGAAGAGGGGCTGGAGGTTGAGATCAGTTGCCAATGGTCGATGATTTAATCAATTGTACCTTGGTATTGAAGCCTCCACAAAAATCCAAAAAGGAGAGAGTCCAGAGGGTTTCCGGGCTGGTGAACATGTGGCGATTTGCGGAGAGTGGCATGCTGCGAGAGAAAGCATGGACATGCCTGGTCCTTTCTCCATACCTCCTTGTCCTGTGCATCTCTTCCATCTGGCTGTTCCTGAATTATATCCGTTTATAACAAACGGGCAATCTAAAAAGTAACATGTTTCTCTGAATTCTGTGAGCTGCTACCAAATTAACTGAACCCAAGGAGGGTGTCATGGGAGCCTCCCATCTATAGCTGGTCAGTCAGAAGCACAGAAGACAACCTAGGCTTGTAGCTAGTGTCTAAAGTGGTGGTGGTGGGCGCAGTCTTGTAGGACTGAACTCTTAACCTGTGGAATCCGATGCTATCTCGGGGCCAATAGTGTTACAGTAGAGTGTGATTCTTGGACTCCCTGCTGGTACCCGAGAACTGCCCGTTGGAGGTGTGGGGGAAATGCTTCTACAGTGGGACTGGGTCCAGAAGAGCCTTTGCCATGTGTGGTACAGACCTGCACTGTCATACGTATGTACGGATGTATAATACATACAAGCATGCATAGTAAGCAATGCATTCATATGCACTATACAATTTACAGTATTTTAATTATATAGAAGAGAGAATGTGTGGTTGAATTCCTCCAGGTGCAGAGATTTTATTGTACTTACGTTTTTGTGTACATGTACCAGAACGCAAATAATTTTCTACATAATTTTCCAGCCAGCAGGATTTTTATTAAGATGTAAATTTGATCATGTCACTTCCCTGCCTGAAACTTATCATTGACTTTCAACTGAACTTAGACAATATCTCAGATCTCTAACATGGTCCACATGGCTCTGCTCTGTTCAGCCGTGACAGCCTCTCCAGCTTCATCTTGCGACCCTTTCCCAGTCACTCACTGGCCTCGGGCCACTCGGGTCGCCTTCAGTTTGCTGGGTGTGTCTTTGTGTATCCTCTTCACTTCGCCGGGAAGGTTCTTCCCGCTGGCCCTTGGATAATCCTTCACGACTGCCAACCCCTCATGCACATCGGGGACCTCCTTCATTAGTTCTCATATCAAGCACAGTTTTCCTGTTGGGATAGTTATCATAATTTTAAGAACACGTATATTTGTTGCTTTTGTCAACAACCTATATAATTTCTTCCATTAGAATGTAACCCTCATTAAGTTCTTACCACTAGATCCGCAGTCCCTGGCACATAATGGGAGCTCAATAAATAGTGAAAAGAAGGATAAAATAAACCCTTGCAGAGCACGTCACAACTCTGCTCCAAGTGGTACTCCTGGGGACACATTCCATCCTCACTGTAGTCCTAAAAATTGGTATTACTTTTATCCTCACTTTACAGATGAGAAAACTGAAGAAGCGTGGAAATGGTTAAGTCCCCTGCCTGAAGTCACACAGCTGGTGAGCGGCGCACCGGGGACCTGGATGAAAGTAGTCCGGCTCCGGCGCCTGCGCCCTGAACCGCTGTGGTGGCGCCTCGGCGTTTGCGGTGGCAGAGCTTTCACACACGCCAGTGAAGGGAAACCCCTTAGGCAAAAGTGCGGCAACTCTCCACCATTTTAATTTTGTCCAAAGGGTTACTTACAGGTGTAAGACATATTTGCACTGTTTGGGTTTATTTTTGAGATATTTTACTTCTGATCATTAACGTCATCATGTTCAGTAAGTGTAAAAAAGTCTAAACGTTAAAAAGTGATAGAGTCCATTTATTACGAAAAAATGTTTGAGTTAAATAATTAAAAGAGATAAGAAAAAGATGACAATTTATAGAATCAGTTTGGACTGTCAAACTTCCCTCCCCAAAGATTATATATTTTTTTCATTCTGCATAGTTTACGAAAATGCCTTTTCCCTACCCTCTCCCAAACACTGAATATGATTTGTCTCTTACTTTTCTGTCACTCTGATAATGTGTTTCAAATGAAGGTGTTTTTGGTTAAATGAAAACTGAGCATGCGTGTGTCCTTGGGAAGTGCTGTTTTGCAAAGAGGTTGCTGTTTAACAAACTTTGCATGAATCATTTTATTTAAGGCTTCATAACTGCGTGTGTGTATAGTGTGTGTGTGTGTGTGTGTGTGTGTGTGTGTGTGTGAGTGGCACGATGAACAATTCTAGGGTTCTATTCACCCAGCACTTACTGTGTCCTTAGTTATGTGTCAGTTGCAGTGCTGATGAAGATATAAACCACTTGGTTTCTGGCCTTAAGGAACAAGTAATTCAGTTAAAGGAGCCAGACTAACACTTCTGACTTAGAAGTGAACACTGTGAAACAACAGATGACTCAGTACTAAACAGTGTCCTCCAGACCACAAGTGACGCATCATCAACACTGTGTTTTGAGTGCCATTGTGTGTAGGACACTAAGAGAGGCCTTGGGGGGAACCAAGAGAGGAGAGGTAAGGTGTCCGTAGTCAAGAAAGCAATAGGCAGGTAGAGGTCAGTGAAGGCTGCAGAGGCAAAAGCTGATTAGACCTTGAAGAAAGATCAGAATTTAAATAGAGTTGGGTGTGGCTCTTCGAACAAGGGCCATAACACCAGCGAAGGTATAGTGAGGGAAGAATTAATGCGACCTATTTTGGAGAGTGACATTTTCTTCCATTTATGAAAAATGATCCCACAAATAAAATCACCTTGCTCCCTCAGAAAATGTAACAAAATGTGACAGATAGCTGGAAGTAATTAATGGAACACCGTGTAATCGCTGCGTGGGAGAGCAATCAGGAATCGGAGAGCAGTGCTCGCTGATAAGGTAATTTAAACTCATTTTCAAGGATGGGAAGAACTGAGCTCTGAAGGACTTGTTGATAGGATTCCACTTGGCCTCAGCAGCATCCTGAGTGTTCTGCTACCCAAGGCAGATGGTGCATATTTACGGGGCTCCATCTGAGGGCTTACAGAGACTCAGCCTACACAGTTGCCCTTAAGAAAGGGAAATAAAGCAATTTGCTCTGAGAACCAAACCCAAGCTCTGTGCATCTGGTCATCTACCAGAAACACAGACTCCTGAAAGTGAATTCTGCGAACAGCAAAAGTGCTAATCACTCTTCTTGAGCAAGTTGGCTTTTTTCAGGACTTGAGTGAAACACATAAAGAGTGCTGAGTTGAGAAGCAGCCATCTTCAGTCTTGCATTCATTAGTGTGTCCTCAGGAATCTCTGGATGTTCCCTTTCAACCAGTTTGGGAGAGGAGGTAATCCTCCTTTTGAAAACTTGCTGTCTAATTGTGGGCAGTTTCCTTAACTCATGTCTGACATGAAGGTCACATACAATGTACCCCGCAGAGTTGTGCAAAGCAGAGAGTATTTAACGTGCAGTGGTTTCCACCGTGACTAGACACCACCTGAAGGCTGCTTCTCGTTAATTATTATTTTTCTTTTTCAAACGGGATTAAATAAATTTGAGAAAACAAGGTGAGCCCTCAAGGAAAAGGGAGGAAAACAGACATTCACTGGGTGCACATCATGCGCTCAGTGGCTTAAGTGGCTTACGGATGCCATCTTACCTTTTTGGCTGAAAAGTGGTGTTTCAGCCATAGGCAAAGACCGAGCCATGCATAACTTATAAAGTCTAAAGGATTTTTCACAAAATAAAAGTTGTTAATGTTAACATGTACACTTCACTTTCTGCTGTCGTTTCAACCCGAAGTTGAAATAATAGGCTTTGACCTGATGTTAACGGATTTAAGAGAGTCATAGAAAACTCCAGGTTTTCAAAGCTCCTAGGCTGGTGACAGACTGTAAGATCAAGTTGTTGTTTTGACCTTTGCTTGGGCAAATAGACGCAAGTTATTTTGAAGTCTCTCAAATGGCGTTGTTTAAGCCTGTCTTTAGGATGTCGCCCTTGAGGGAGGAATTTGCTTTTTGCTTTTATTAGACATTGCAGTTCTCTGTTGGCTTTCTGCGATTAGAACTTGTTGAATACTTAAAGTATTTCTTATCAGGAAGATGCAATTGAATCTCCTACGTTTTGCATCTTCAAATGTATTCTCTGAATGGCCACCTGAGAAGGCATTTAGCAGAAACACTTGTTAATGGATTTTTTTTCTTATCCTAGATTTACTTCTAATGCAAGAATAATCACATATATGTCCAAAGTGCTTTTTATCCACATGTACCGCGGAGCTTTACAAACTAAATGTGATTCTGGAATCACCTGTCCCATCTCAGCTCGGCAGCAATCTCTGGCGTGGAACAAAGGCAGCACAAGGAAATGAGTGATTCAGAGTAGGTTCCAAGATGAGACTGGACTTGGTGGGCAGGTGGCGCGCGATTGTTTTCTGTTGGAAATGCTGCCGCCTGGCCTGCAAGCTGAATGCAAATAAGTCCTCCAGGAATGAACCATTCTGCTCTGGGCCAGAGTTCGTGCTCTGTTCCCACCCTCTTTTGTCCCGCATTCATGGAGAGCCATTGGCAAGCCAGCCAGGAGACAGTTTTAGTTATAGAGAAGAGTAAAGATTGGGCTGGAGAAAAACCAGTGGAATTAGTTGCTTCACTCTAAAAACATAACCAGTATTTCATTGTTTTCCTCCTTCTCTCCTGATTACCCAAGCCATAAATTAACATTGCCTGTTGTCAAAATCTTGTAAAAGTGAATCACGAACTGTGCGCTATTTTGTGTCAGTTTCTTTTGCTTAAAATTTTGTTTGAGATCCATCTAGGTTTTGGATATAGCAGCAGTTCATTTAGTTATATTTGTTAATATTATAATTTTGAGCAAATATCCTACAATTTATTTTACACTCTCCATCTCTCTCTCTCTGTGTTCACCTAAGAACATAAGGTTTAATGGCATTTAACTTAAATATATAAAACAAATTTTATGTTAACCAAAAGATGATAAAAGTAACTCTATGCCAGTTTCTAAAATGAATGCTGTAAATTGCAGAATATCTACAGACTTGGGTACTTCATAATCAGATTGGACAGGGAATTCTATCCAAAAGGATTTTTCTTTCCATGTGTGACTTGATGGTATAGAGGAAAAGATACACAGGAGTTAGGTTGCTGAGAGGTAAAAATCCAATTGTGTATGTGTTTCTTGGTACCTACTTCATAAAAGTTGTCCGTCATTTTTCCTGTACCCCTTGCCTGTGTATGCACGGTGTGTGGGATGTCTCATATATGTTAAAAATAGCAGTAACACACAAATAGGAAAATAACACCCTGAGCAACTGTTTGCCTTGGGAACAAAGCAGTAAACAAGATGCTAATTAATCACTGATACACTTCAAAAACCACACTGAGACTAGTAACTATAGTTTGTTACTATATAGTAACAACATTTGACTGAGAAATGTTAGCATAGATAAAATCTAATTATATTTGAGTGAGTAGTCAAGATGTATTTTCAGTGTAGAACCGTATTTTCTCCTATTCAGAGAAACCTTCTGTGATGTAGTGTAAAGCAGCTTTATTTTCCCCACTGCTCATCAGCTGTAAATTTTGCTCCTGTAGTTGGCTGTCTTCTGAGTGTCCGTTTGGATTAAGCCTGTCCTCATTCGGTCAGGAAAATGGGTATGCTGAGCTCTGCGTCGGCTAATACAGTTGGAAGGAGAACCAGGTGTGTGGCTGTTTTCCAACAAAATTTCTGGTGTAAATAAGCACATATAAAAAATGAATAAATCATAAATGTGCAACATGGAGCATCACTAGATGAACACATCTGTGGAACCACAAATGAAGTCGAGAAACAGAGCATGACTGGCACCCCGGGAGCTTCTCTCGTATCCCTTGCCCCGAGCCATTCCCTTTCCTGTTCCTCCCCTGATGGCCAACAATATGACTTAATTTTGCCTCTTTTAAAATTTTTATAAAAATAGAGTTACGTATTGTGTATTATTTTGAATCAGCTTCCAGGTTTTGGAGAGAGCTATAGTTAATTCGTTCAGGCTGGTGAATAGCATTGCATTATATGAATATACCCCAATTTATTTACCTCTTCTACTGTTACTGGATATCTAGGTTGTTTCTGGTTTTTTTTTTTTTTTTGCTATTATGAATATTGCTACTATGAACATTTCTTAGACCTATCTTTTGATATACACATATCTGCATTTCTCTTGGTTATATACTTTGGAATAGAATTGTTAGACTTAGGGTATTTTTTACCAATCTTAACATTAATAGATACTGCTAAGCAGTTTCTTGTATTAATTATACCAATTTACACTTCTACCAGCAGTGTATGAGCGTTCCCCTCGTTATCCATGCTGACAAACCCTTGGTATTGTGTGTCTTAAATTCTAGCCATTTCGGCTGAGTAGTAGTATCTCATTATAGTTTTATTTGTATTTCTCAGTTACTAATGAGATTGTGTCTTTTCATATATACACTGATCATGTGGCTATTGAGAAGGATAAATTTTCATTTATCTTTTGGTTGTTGGAGTAAATTTTACTGTATGCATTAATCAACTCTCTAGTATGATTTTGTCCTGCAAACATAGACACATGAAAAAGTTACGAATTCTTACTCTTCTATGGCCATCGTAGAGGCATATGATTAAAAGATAGCAGAAGACACAGTGCCGCTAACCTCAGGAATTGGCCACCCCACAGCCACATTCTCAAATCACTGCTTGCCTGAATAGTCCCTCCACTTGTGATACGTGCTATAAAGAAAAATTGTCTGTTGAGGAAGATAGAGAGTGATGAGGTCGAGGGAGAAGGGGCTGCTCTACACAGCTTGGCTAGAAAAGGCCTCTTTAAGGAGGGGTGTTATTTGACCAACAGGCTTGAATGTAGTGAGTGAATTAAGCAAGTGCAAATGGATTTGTTTGGGTTGCATTCTGCGTGAGAGGATGAGTTTGGAACATGATGCTTAGGAGAATAGTGTGATGAGACTGAGGTTTTAAAAACATGACTCAGGTTTTTCTGGGTGAAGAAACACCTTAGGAGGTGAAAGCGAAAACAAGGGGACCACTTCAGGAGGAAAGACAAGGGGGTGACGATGGTGGCTTGACATGGGTCGCAGTGGTTCAGGTGGCAAAGAGGGGCCAAGTTCTGGATCCCTGATATGGATCGACTTCAAGTTCTTGCTGAGGGATGGATTGTAGGGTTGGAGGGGATGCAGGCTCCCAAAAATGACTTTAGTGTTTTAAGCCTGGGACAGGCAAGTGACTGGGACTCTCGTTGACCGACGTGTAGAAAACTGAGGGGAGAGAAAGTCTGGAGTGGGAAAGCAGACTAGAGTTTTCCTTTGAAAATGTTAGGCTTGAGATACTATTAGACGTCCAAGTGGAAATGCTGAATAAGCCATTGTACGTATGGGTCAGGAGCATCGGTGAGAGGTCAGGTCTAAGACGTAAAAGGGGGGATCACTTAACATTTAATTAATGCCATGGAATTTGATAAAAAGACTTATAAGTGAGTAAACACAGAAAAGAGGGGAGTGGAGGAGACTCCAGATTGAAGGCAGGGATGCTCCAATATTTAGACGTTTGGAGGAGGGAGCAAAAGCAACGGAAACTAAAATACAGTGGCTCATCAAAATTGGAAAAAAAAAAAAAAAGAAGGAGTGTTTTCCTGGAAACCGAGTGAAGAACATATTTGAGAAGGAAGAGAGCGAGTGACTGCGTCAGATGATGAGAGGTCAAGTGAAATGAGGCTGAAAATTGAGCATGGTGTTTGGCAAGATGGAGCTCCTTGGTGACGCCCACAAGAGTGGCTTCAGTGTAGCGGTGAGGATCAGATCCTTTCTGGAGTGGCTTGGGGAGAGAATATGAGACGAGAAAGCAGAGACAATTCTTTCATGATGTTTTCATCTAAAGAGAGGCAGAGAAATGAGATAATAGCTGGACGGGTTCATGGAGTGTATGTGCTTTTTTAAATGGAAGAAATAACAAAATATCAGTGCTGATGGACATGATACAGTGCAGAAGAAGATGATAATTCCAGGAAAGACGACGAAGGGAAAGAAAATATAGATTTTTTTAAGAGAAAGAGAATGAACCATGTCTGCTCAACTGCAGTGGACACTAGCCAAAGGGAAATGATACATAAAACACTTACTGTCTGAAATTAAGAAAATCCTTTGTTTCTGTCTCAGAAACATTATTTCCCCGAACATAAATTATTGATCTTGTGTTTTGTTCACGGCTATGTTTGTGCATGTGTTTAAGAGTACAGAACATTTAGACATTCCTGATGGAGATTCTATCCCTGGGCTGAACATTTACTTCATACAGATCATGGCTTATTTTCTCAATAGTTATCTGTAAAACCCGATTTTCTCAGTAGCAGGGTCACTCTGAAGAGGCTTCTTCCACCAAACAAACCAGTGAAAGAAAGTGGTTTCAGCTAGTGTTCCCGTGTTACCCCAACTTCCCCAAGCAATTGTGTCACTGGCTAACCATCCTAGCAGTTTAAACAACTGTGAATGTTTACTAAAATTCTTTCCTAGTTGCTTTATCAGAGACATGCTAGAAGAAATTTGAGTGTGTCTCCCCTTTTTCTCTCTCCTTACTTTTGCTGCCTTTTATGTTTGTGCATAAAATAGTGGGGGATGTGCTTTCTGAGTTTCTTAAATTCTTTCATCTGCATACTTCCTACATTTTCTGGGCTCTGTTGACAAGATAGGAAGGAACAATGTAAGCAGTGGAGCTATTTCTTGTTCTTTAAATAAAGACAATTAATAAGTTTAATTTTGTACAAATATGAAGAGGGAAAAGATATACAAAACAAAATGGGTTTTCTCAGCAGTGAATACAGCACATATGATTAGATGTTCTTTGCAAATATCAAACAATGACCATCAGCTTTCTGGCCACCCTTTTTGGATTTTTTCAGACAATAGTTTTGCTGAATGTTTATATTTCTTGCAGTTTTCCATTGATGATTAGTCTTATTCCTTATGTGTTGGGTGTGATAAATGTGGTTCCTGTACTTTACATTTTTAAACATTCATTTGTATGGTGCAGCCACCTTCTAGGCTTCAAAGCCTTTTAATTCTTTGTCTCATCTGAACTTTTTTGTAACACATGCATGGCACCTGCTGCTCTGGAAACTGAGGCTTCGGGAGCATCAGTGACTTACCAGCAGCGAGGCTGGGTCTGAAACCCAAGAGTTCCACTCTCAACCCCGGGGGCTGCACAGCTAGCTGCGCTGCCTCTCCACGTGTGTTTGCTGCCTCTTTAAGCTCCTTACAATTTCTGAGAGTCAGACTTGGTGTTACCCTTTGCAACTGCTAGACGGGCTTTGACAGGATGATCTTAAAATTGTATTTCTTTGTAAACTTTAAAGAATTAAAGAATGAACTTTCTTTAGTTTCATTATCAATATCTTTTAAAATCATTTGTTTGGAAATATGTATTGGTCTTGGATGTTAACTGAATCATTTTGCAGTGTATACAAACGTCAAATCATTTTGTTGTACACCTGAAACTCATATAATGTTATGTCAATTATGTCTCAATTAGATATACATATGAATGACATGTAACATAAAGCAGGCCTTGTTTTAGCTTCCGGATATAACATGGAGGAAAAGACAGGATCTTGGCTGTCATGGAAACTTCAGTCCAATTACAGAGCTTTTTGACTCAGAATTTGGCCCAAATTCTTCCTGGGTCAGTTGGGGAGAGATTTTTTGCTGCAGTCTTCTTTGCGAAAGTCATTTGTATTATATACTTGAGGTCGCTGAGTTGGCTTTGTCAGTGGTTCAGGTGAAGCCCTTTCATCAATTTTCTAAAACAGTACACAACTGCAGTCATGGAACCGGGCACCATTGAGCATCTCTGTAGCTGGTTTGGGTCGCTTATTGTAATAGGCGTAGATGGTGTTGCGCTTGAAAAGCTTGAGGACCTGGAATTTGAAGGGCTTTAAAGAAATCCTGTGAAAATCGTTTCTATTTACAGATTGCACTAAGTGAAGGTATGATGCTTATAAAATGCTACCCAACAGTGTGTAAGATTTATCGAGCGTCAGGGTCGTGGTGAATGCTTTGAAAGAACCATTTCATCTAATTTTTGGAGGGAAGCTTTATCATTATCATCCATTTTAAAATTAAGGAACTGAGTCTCAGAGAGATTATTTAGTTTATCTAGGAAGTGTCATGGCTAGAATTTGAATCTAGGTGATCTCACTCCTTAGCTTTTGTGCTAACCACTACGCTGTATAGGAGCTATTGCAGGTTTGGTTAGACCACTGCAGTAAAGCAAATACTGCAATATAGTGAGTCACGTGAATTTTTTGGTTTCCCGGTGCATGTAAAAGTTATGTTTACACTATACTGTAATCTATTAAGTTTGCAGTAGCATTATATATAAAAAACCAATATGCATACCTTAATTAAAAAAAAGACTTCATTGCTAAAATATACTATTTTAGTATCATCTGAGCCTTCAGCGAGTTGTAGCAGGAACAGCAAAGATTACTGATCACAGATCACCATAACAAATGTAATAATAATGAAAAAGCTTGAAATATTGTGACGATTACAAAGTGAAACACAGAGGCACAAAGTGAGCAAATACTCTTGGAAAAATGGCGCTCATAGACTTGCTTAACTCAGGGCTGCCACAAACCTTTGATCCATAAAAACGCAGTGTATCGGCGCTGTGAAGCCAAGTGCAGTAAAACCGGGCATGCCCCTACTCCTCATAGTGAAAGACACATGAAGCCTTGTGTGGTCAAGGAGATGAAGGTTAGTGATGCACGGTAGGTTTGGTTTCCCTAAGAAACCTGGCAAAGTTAAGGAAGCACAGGCTGCATCAGCGTATGGCAGGATCCCTGCCTCCTTGTAATTTTACAGTTGTAGCATCAGCCCTCAGCCAGGGCAGTTCAGGAAGGATTATAAAGGATTGTTGTAATCCATTGAAAGGCTCCGAAGACTAAAAACAACTCTACATTTTGAGATTCCAGTCTATTTGTTTCACAAAAACCTGTGATTTTTGTCATCTAAAATCTGAAAACAACCCCATTTTGAAGTTTTTATAACTGCATACAGATGTGGCCCTGACTCTTGCCTTCATTTTGTGACTGACTAGTTAGCAGTAGTCAGATCCAACCTCGAGTCTTTGTTGTTGGTTTTTACCCCCAACTTGTTAGGAGAGGGTGAAATTCTGATTTTGCCTTCCCAGGCATTCACTTTGGAGGCTAACTTAAAGTCTTACAAAAATCTTTGTAAGCCTTCTTTGCATCCTTTCGTGCAGTCCGCTGGTGGAAACGATGACTATCATGCTATTTATGTGAAAAATGGGCGAGTTTGGCTGTGGCAAATTGTGGAAGGAATTTTGTCTACATAATCTCATTCATATTTTTGAACTTTCTATCTTCTTTCTTTATCCTCCTTTTTCCCCTAAATTGAAGTATAGTTGTTTTACAATGTTATGTTAGTTTCTGGTGTACATCATTGTGATTTAGTTTTATATATATATATCTTCTTTTTCATTATAGGTTATTACAGGCTACTGAATACAGTTCCCTGTGCTGTACTGTAGGACCTTGTTGTTTATCTATTTTATATACAATAGTTTGTCGGCCTTTACTATCTTCTAAACAAGGGGCTAATTGGCCTTCAATGGTATATCATCTAATAAATCCCTGTAAAAGGACAGTTTTTCACAGAGTCAGCCATGTTTAAAAATGCTTCATAAATCATGGAGAGAAATCTTCTTGTATTTGGGGGTCCTCAAGCAAGTGCTCAGGGAGGTTTCTATGTGTCAAGATCTTGTTTAAGGTGAACTGGGCCAAAAACAAGTACAAATGTAAAGGATTTAAAGGACATGATTAACCAACTTTGTTATATTTCTCTATTTAAAGCCAGTGAAGAGGGAATGTATAGATATATATTTCCCTTAAACTTATAAAGCATGTACCACATTTAATTATATACTTGGCCTACAAAAAGCTTTAACATTGTTTTCCCTAACTAGAATATTTGTAAGACACACTCTGACCAAAAAACCAAAATATTAGATTTCACTGGCACAACAAAACAATAAAAATCCACTTAGAATTTGAAAAAAAATTCTAAATGACTCTTGAATCAAGAGGAAATAAAACACTGAGAATATAAATGCTTTAGCAATTAACGCAAATGAGCCCTCTTCATTGAGAAGTCTCCGTGATGTGAATAGAGCTGCACTCAGAGCAACATGCATGTTAAACTTTTTAATTACTTTAATATAAATGAATCAAACACTTCACTTCAGAAACTACAAAAAGAATAACAAAATAAACCATAAGAGAAAGCAAGAGAGCAAGAAATAAAGGCAGAAATTGCTATATTTTAAAAAACTTACCCCCAAAACTTACCAAAGCACTGGCCTTAATCAATTATTTGATTTTAAACAAAGATGCTTAATGGATAGTCTTGCTAGATAAAATTAAAAAATATATATATATATAATAAATAATAATTTAATACAAAAATTATTATTCATAGTTTATCTGAAATTTAAGTTTAACTCTGTGTCTTATATTGTTACTTGCTGATTCTGGCAGTGCTTTCAGTGGAAGAGAATAATTATTTAATTTTGAGACTCCAGACAGATTAGATCATTTTGTAAGAAAATTAAAATTAAACAAATTGCCTCAAGGGAAGATAACAGAAACAAAAACTAAACAAAGAATTAAGTACTGAAGAAATGAGGGTTTTTAAATATCTATGATCAAAAAGGCACTAGGAATTCTGCTTTCATCCTTGGAGGAGAAACAATGATCAGATTTCACCTTCTGCCATAAAACAGGACAAAATATATGGAAGAACTATTTTTAAATATTGGACAACAGGCAGTGCACATCATGGTCCCTGAGGGAAGGGAACAGATGAAGTAAAGCCCTAAGATCGTCTCGGCTTAATGCTTGGAGGCAATTTTCAGACACAAGCACGGGGTGAAGAAACCCATGCATAGCCTCGCTGGCTTGTGGAGATGGGGACTGGAATTTAGGGGGATGGAAACAACTGGAAGTTGTAATGCAGAGTTTCAGAAATAAGGGCCCTGCAGATTAACAAAAGCTCCAAAACCTGTATGGGGTGCCTTTAAGGCTTTGCTGAGCATGAAGGATATGAAACTCCACAAGGGGGACGAAGGATGATTGGGAAGTATCAACTGAATGATGCCCACAGCACTGGTAGGATGGATGGGAGACTTTTGAGTTCAACAGCAACAAGGGTGGCACCCAAGCTACAATTAGTCTTAGTATGACTGTCGGTACAGAAATCTTCAGAGGTACATTTAAAATTATATACAGAAATCTGTCATGCCCAAGTGAGATTTATTCTAGGAGTGCAAGGATCCTTTAACTTAGCAGAGAGTGGAATTAAATGGGATTTATTCAAGGAATCCAAGGATAGTCCAACATTAATGAATCAGTCTATCAACTTAGTATCTATTCTTGGTGGAAGCTCGAAAATAAATAGGAAGAGATGAAAAATATCTGAATATGGTAAACAGTATTAGACATAAATAATCATCACTTTAAATACTATTTTCATTAAACTCAGGAGTGGAAAGATAGATGCTGTTGACATTGTTTCACGTTATTTTTGGAGGATTCTAGTTAATGTAATAATATACTAAATAAATGACATTTATATTAGAAAAGACACAGTAATAGTCATATGTAGAAAACATGACCATATGGCTAGAAAATCAAATAGATCTAAATGAAATAGTATTCAAACACATAATAGAATTCACAAAAGTGTTTGGAAGCAAGGCAATTATATAAGATAGTTTATTAAAATCAGCAATAAGCAGTTAACATTAACTTTAATTAATTTATTTTTTGAGGGGGGAGGTAATTAGGTCTGTTTGTTTATTTATTTATATACAGAGGTACTGGGGATTGAACCCAGGACCTCGTGCATGCTAAGCACACACTCTATCACTGAGCTATACCTTCCCCCCAACATTAACTTTTAAAATATTAATGATAGCAGCAACAACTGTACAAAGTTTCAAACTAAATGTAATAAAAAGTGCTTAGGTCTTCATGAAGCTCATGATGGCATTTTGCCCAAAGAGATAGGGGCCTGAATAAATGTAGTCAAGATACCGTCTTTCTTAAATTCCTTTATCAGTCTTCTGAAACTCCTGGCATAAACCTAATATGGTTTTGGTAGGACATCAGGGGAAGAGGACTTGCCAAAAATTTTTTTAATTATCTGAGCGATTATATATATGTGCGAGTTCACTCAAAAATTTTTGAAAGTGACTTTATTAAGAAGAGACTTAACTTACTAGGTATGAAGGAATTCTGTAATAATATAATTAAAACATTGTGTGTTGGCCCATATTGGACAAATAAATAAGGGAAACAGTAAAGAGGATGTGTTAGGATATGAAAAAAAGGGTTGCATTTGAAATCTATAGAGCAGGAATGTGTTTTATAATAAATTATGTTGGAGCATCTGGATTTCTCTTTGAAAATAAAAAGTTAAATACCTACCGCGTAGCAAATGTAAAATAAATTCTATTAAATTAGCGATCTAAAGCTAAAAAATAGAACAGTTAACATAGTACAAGTAATATTTATCTTCAGTAACTAAGGCCTTTTAAATATGATACATAACTCAGAAATCATAAAGAAAGAGATTAACATATATTACTGAATAAAAATTTGAAATCTTAGTATGGTAAATAAAAGACAGATCAAGGAATATATATTTCATTATATATAGTAATGTGTGTATTACTATGTTATATATAATGTATTACATATGTATCTCACAGGTTACTCTGATGCATATGGATATAATATAATCATATTATATATATCATATATCAATGATATGTAAAGAGTTTTTATAAATCAGTGAATGAAAGGCAATACCCAACAGGTTGCCATGCAAAACCTATGAACAGATGATTTAGAAGAGTAAATTCAGATGAACAACACATAAATGAGAATATTTTAAACCTCACCAACAGTGGGCATTTGAATTAAAATGAGATATTATTTTTCATGTTTCAACTATTGTATTTATGATCATTTAATAACTGATAATATTCAGAATTGGTGGGATTATCAGAAAGTAAGAACTCCCATGCACTTTTATGCTTTTAAACTTCTACATTTTGGAAGGCAATTTAGTAGTATTCATCACATTTAAAAATACATCTACCTTTAGGTAGAAACATACTACTTCTTGGGTTTATTATACTGAAGCTTCTTCCCTAGCAGGCTAGATGAGTACAAAGGCCACCTGGGTGCTTTGGTCACCTGCTTCTTCTAGATCTTGGATTTCACATGATGTAGAATCACTGTATGTGGTTCTCCCCCTTTAGTCTTTGACTTCTCTAGGTCAGGTGACTACTCCATGTCTCTTCAGAAGAGCCCATACTCCATGCTTCTTAGAATATTTTGCATTAGCGAAAATAGTTTCTCTTCCCTACTATTATCCCCTTGTGTAAGATTTTTCAGGACAAAACTCAGCCTGCTCCCTCTAAAGACGATACTTCTACCATAAAACTAAGCACCTGGACTGTGACATCTTTATTACTGTGACAGAGGGCCTCTATTCATCTAAAATCCTGCTCGGAACAGATCACTCCGATACCTGAAGTTGATAGGACCCCTCGGTGCCTCAGTTATTATTAGGCCCCTGGTGTAATACATGTAACCACTATATTTCATGTATTTTAAGATGCAGGATATTTGTCTCCGTAGAGCACCCCTGTACTCATGACATGTCTTACAGTCGGCGTCATCCTGTGGCTTAATTGGCAATATTAGAAGCACGTCTTACAAGCTGTGGTATTTTAGTTTCAGTAACATTCAGTTGTTACACTTAGTTTAATGAAGCGATCAGGTGTTATTTTATTTTGCTAGTGAGATATGTCACATCAAACGACATCCTATTATAATTAACATTATTATTAGTGGTAACCTCTTTTTAATCTTTTATCTCATCAGTATTTTAGGAGATTTTTCTCGGTCCAAAGGCTGCTGTTTACCAAGAGTAGGTATTTGCAAGTTGATAATCAGCTTTGGTGTTACTCATGACTCAGCAAGGAAACTATGTTCTAATCTTTAGGCATCATTTTGTTTAGCATTATTTTACTTAGGTTGCTTCTTCAATGTCTCTCTTTCTCTTGACCCTCCAAACTGCTTCCCCTTACTTTGAAAGTATTTATAGGAACTGAGATTCAGATACAGTGTTCCTGGGAGAGTGTTTCTGGGAGTGGCTGAATCCAGGTTGTACTGCTTAGCAGGTGTATAGACAGGGCAAGTTATTGCAGTTCTCTCAGCCTCAATGTCCTCATTTGGGACACCTCGTTCACCTCGGGATTTCTTGGGAAGAACAGTTAAGGTCATGCATGTAGATGTTCTTCCTTAACTCTAAAACTATCACATTTCTGGAGATTATTAATAGTCTCAGAGGGCACCTTCAGTGATAGGTAGTTTTAACTAATTTCCTGAGCAAACATGCAGGACACTCCCACATACTGAGTAAATCTAGGATAAGTTCCTTTATTTCTGCTCCAACTTATTGTGTCTTCTCATCCCCGATGGCACCTGCTCCAGAGTTCAGATAGCCTGAAGAAAAATGGAGTCACATCAAAGTTATATCATGAGCAGGTAAGGGGGAAAATTTCTCCCCTATGAGAAAGTAAGGGAAAATTCGCTTGTCTCTGTCTTCACCACGTCAGTAGCTTCCCATGCATATGGTGTTCACTCTGCGTATTTCTCAAGTGAACGTTCTGCTTCTGTAACCTTGTAATCAATCTGCAACCACAGGATCAAGTACAAATTGCTAGCAACGCAGAGCTCTGTTCACTACAATATTCTGTGAACAATGGAACCGTAAGTCTGTAAATGTCTTGGAGTCAGTCCCCTTTCCCCAACGGGTAATCACATCTGAAGCATCTCAGACAAATTATAATTTAGTCTATTCTTAAAGACCTCCTGAGGTGACTTTCCAACCTCTCTCAGGAACACATTCAAATATTCAGCAAATGTTTCTGTCGGAAAATGCTCCTTTGTACCTCAGTGAAGCTTCTCATGCCACAGAATAACCAAGGTTTTCTTTAGTTTCTGCCTCAGTGAGATGAACACACCATCTGCTTAAGCTTAGCGCTGAGTGCCTTCATACCCTTTAGTAAAGAGCTCCCTCTCGCCTGTAAGGTAACAACATTCTGACTCCTCAGTATGACACACAGGACCCCTCAGCATCTGCCATTGGCTACAGTTTCAGCGTCTATTCCCGACACGCCTCTTCGTGCATTGTCTAACTTTGCTGAAGTACTTTTCCGAACCCCAGCAATACCACGTTTTTAATATGCCTTGTTTTTGCACACACCAAAATGTTTTCCAATGTCTTTTCTCCTCATCTTCCCAATTGACTCATCTTTATTTCCATATTCAGTTCAAATCTCACCTCTTCTGGGAAGACTTCTGTCAGCCTTCAGAGCAGTTGGTCACATTGTACTCTCTCCAAACTTCCATTACAGTATTTGATTGTTTAGGATAATACTGCTTTTTAATTGTTTGCATGCTTTTCCTTGCTCCTCACTAGACTGAGGATTGAAGGCTGGGAATGAGTCTTCTTCATGTATTCTTTGTGTACAATCACTGGCAGCCAGTAGAAATCAACCCATGAATTGAAGGAAAGAATGTCATAATACTCTATTTTTCAGAGAACCAGAAGTCTTTCCTTGCCAAAAATTAGGAGGAATGTGAACACAAAAACATGTAGAGCTAGCAAAACCACCAACATGCTATGTGTCTGTAAAGTTACCCTAATTTATGTTACCATTATCAGAAATTATTGAAGGGCAATTGTGATTGTATATATCTCTGTGAGAGACATGATGGTAGGTCTCCATTTGCCATTCCTAAAGTAAAAAAACAAAACAAAACAAAACAAAAACTTTACTAAGCCAGAAAGTCAAGCACTGATGTTGTGTTATCAAAGAGTAATTTTTCCATTAGCTTTTCAGTACCAGTCAGCAGGACATTTTGCAAAAGCATATGGATGTTGGCAACCAGTGATGTATCAGATGCACCCCATTAAAAACGCTCAGGCAGTCCACCAATCCCATTAGAGGTCTGATGGCCAGAGATGAAAGACTGAAGATCTGCTTATACAGAGTGCACTGACAGTGGCCCAGCCCTGGGATATAAATAACTAGTGTGACATCATGAGGTTTTCCTGATTTTATTTACACAGCAAATGCATCACTTCCCAGTAAGCCCGTCCTAGGGAGGATAAAGTGAATCAGAACTGAGAAGGGATCTGAGATGGTAGGGACAGTTTTGTTACCAACGTATGGGGAAATTCCTTAGGCTGCCCTTCACAAACACTTGTAATTTTGTTTTCTCATCATAATCTTTTCTTTGTAATGTACAGGTTGCTTCTATTTCTAGCTATTTTTTAATCGCTTTGTATCCTATGCTTCCAAAAAGGATATGTTTTTGATGTTGTTTAGGTGGAGTTAGTGGGAGCAGAAGAGAAACAAAGGGCTTGTATAATTTGCACTCTACCTTCTCTTTCCACCCCCAAGACTGTGGCTATTGGCGATGAATGTGAGTCGTCTGTAAGTTGCCCTTCTCTGGGTCCGTACGTTAGCATTTAGGGCATCTGTTGGGGACTCAAATTAGCTATTAAAGGAAGACATGAAATACCAGTCTTTTTATTAATGGAGAAAACAGAGTCTCGTATGTAAATCTTCAAAGTAAATGGGCAGCAGTTCTCTTTCTTTTCCTTCTAAAATTGGCTTCTGAGGGGTTAAGTAAAGACGACTTCCAGCTCTCTGTGATGCATGTGTTTGTTTTTAGGAATGCTGTTTCTACCCCCCAGTTTCCCTTTGTGAGCAGTATTCTTCTATCCAGTTCTCTAACGAGGTGATTAGTAAAGATTGGTTGTCAATTTCGGACATCAGTCATGGCGTAGCTGTTATATCTGTATCTGGAATGGTTGAGTCTTGCGTTTGGAGTCCTGGATTTGCACTGTTGTATGACCTTGGGAAAAGCATTTAAACTCTTTAAACTTTACATTCCTAAGCTGTAATAACAGATGTAGTGGTTGTAACTACTTCATTGCTTAGTAGTACCTACCCCATAGGGTTACTGTGAGGATTTAAGGGGATGATGGTGCAAATTAAAAAGTGTGTATAGACACACACACACACACACACACACACACACACACACACACACACACACACATGCATTCGCTTGACCTTTAGCATTACTTTTAGATCCTGGGGCTAGAAGAAGGCAGGCTGTAGGTCAGAAGATATGGAATAGGACCTGACTCCGTTTCTCCCAACTTGGCTATCCTGGCAGAAAACTGTCTATAAACCATCTCTCCAGGTGATTCTGATATGTAAACATGTTTGAGAACCACTGATCTAGAACACTTCCAGGCCTTAAAACATAGCTGGTTTGAGGAAGTAAGGATTCCCCTCCTGCATTTACAGTGTATCAGAGAACTTGAGTCTGGAGACTTCCGGTAATCTATTCCACATACTTCTCTTTGTCACTAAATCCTTTCTTAAATTGTCTTTTTGAATCATCCGCGCTTCAGATGAGCATAAAGCCCTTATTATAGCCTGTGTGATGATGAGGCTGTTTGACATAACATTCTATATAATATGTGGATGTTTGTGTATACCTCTTTGTTGATTGTATTGATTTCAACTTGAGTCACAGAGAATGCCTTATTATGTGTATTTATCTGCATCAAGGTAAAATGAATGTACAAGTACCTTGTCAAAATTTACAGGAAGGAAAAGCCAGAATAAGTTTCTAGTGGAAGATTCCAAATGGAATTTAATGGAAATTTGCTCGTTATTGCAAATAGATGTTCCATAGAACATCACAGATATTCTTGGGCTTAATGTGTTCTCTTGACTGATTGATGGGGGAACATATTTATGACGTCCTCTGTAGATTTTCCTCATGAACAGAGTCCCCCTCATGCAGTTCTTCTGCTGTGTTAGTAAGGACTCTGTTGGATGCAACTAATAGAAACCTAATTCAAACTAAAATTTAAAAAGGGGAGATGAGTATTTTGGTTCTTATAATAATCCAGGAGTGAATCTGTTGACCTGTCTGTGGCAGAGCCAGATCCAGGGTTCATACCATGTATCCAGGACCCAGTCACTCTCATGTATCTCTCAGCCTCACTGTCCTCTCAGTTGGCTTCACTCTCAAGCAGACCCTTGACTCCACTTCTCTCAGCTTGGTTATCCCAGCAGAAAGAGCGCGTCTCTTTACCGACAGATAGTTCCAGGAGAAGTCTCAGGGCTAGGGCTCACCGATCATAATTTGGATCACACATCCCTTCCTGACCTAACCACACAGCTAAGAAGTAAGAGTGCAGTGATTTGCTAAGCCTAAATAACATGCCAGTCCCTCTGCAGATGGGACCCGGCACATCCTAAAGACACACAGGGATTGGAGATAGGTGATTTCCTCAAGGAATGTTGAGGGACAGTTATCAGAAGAAGAAACATGTTGAACAGCCAAAGGACAAGTGTCCATTATGTCTCATGAGGTCCTCAGTCCCTTCACTATGAAACGTCCCACCTTGGAGACCTTCACTACTGAGTCTTAGGGAGGGTAGACTAAGCTGGGACCTTTTCTTTTGAGGGGAAACCTAGTAGTTTCAGAAAGGTGTAAATATGATTTTCCCCCAGTCTCTTCTACCAATGTGTACAATTCTTGTCTATTTGTTTGCCAGTGGGATGGGGAAAAGAGGGGAAGAGAATTGAATTCATCAGAGGGTTTTTACATTATGCGGAGGTGCCATATTTAATTATATTTTAATTATCTTTTTAGAAAATTTGAATGGAGTAAATTGAGCTTATGTATAAGCCCTGAGAGAGCAGACCACAGGAGAGAGATTTGTTTATTAAGAGCCTCTTTGTGCCATTAGGTCCATATTTAATAATATTTTATACATTATATGTCAGGTCTTCTATTATCTACAAATAGACATCCTATTTGGGTGTTCCAGCATCTTTTTTTTTTTTTCTATTTGTCTTTTTTTTTTTCAGTGGAGGTACTGGGGGTTGAGACCATGACCTCCTCGTTCATGCTACCACTGAGCTGCAACCATCACCACCCCTCCCCACCCAGTTTGGATGTTAAACATGCTTTTAAGCAGCTGGTGGTCTCTTTCTTTGCCTCTCTACTTCCCCAGGAAACCAGTCTTCAAGGACCAATGCAATTCCTCGAGTTTCCTAATTTACGGTATTTTGGACTTTACGGAGTCATCCCAGTTCATGTATTTTTATCCCCTCAATATAGGAGATTCATGGTTTGCAGTTAAAAGGTTTTTAACTGTTATGATTTGTGAATCTTATAAATACATTTTCAAAATCAAAAAAGAATTAGACTGTGATTCTAATTTGTTCTTCAAAAAATGTGATCTCAGATGCCCAGGGACCCATCTTCTCAATATCACTTGCTTGGGATGAGGTGGTAAGCAGGGATGTGGCACAGTCATCCTTTCTTGGTCAGAAATTATTTCCAGTAAGAAGGAAATCCTATTGGTTGTCCTTCCTGTGCACAGCCCTATGCTTGGTACCATGATACATTAAACAGAAGACAGCCTTTGCTCTCAAAGGTGCTAAGATTTAGGAAGGGATGGACAATTCATAAAAATAAACAGCAGACACTTCACAGAGTAAACACCCCATGTCCCTGGGAGTATAGGATGGTATGATCTCTTTGCAAGATAATTTATCAATATCTATAAGCATTTTAAATGCAAAATCTATAAAAACTTAATAACCAGAAAAAGATATTAAAAAATTAAAGCAATAATCTCCAGGTAGGGAAGCCATTTCAAAATATGACATAAAACAAAACACCATAGGCTGATCATTAGACTATATAAAAATCAATTTTTCTGCATGACAAAAAAAATAGTCAACAAATGTCAAGTGGTAACTTATAATTTGCACAAAGAACTGCTTTCCTAAGTGTATAAAAATCTGCTGCAAATCAATAAGGATGAGAATGCTAAACCAATAGAAAAAAGTACAGAATATGAAACATTAGGTCACAGGAAAGGAAGCATAAATGTTTTATTAAACCTGTTATGAGATGTGTATTTGTAAAAAAAGATACTCAGAGTAATATCATAATGAAATACCATTTAAGCTCTCTGTTTGGCAAAGGTCAAAAAGTTTCTTAACACATGTTGTATGTTTTGGTAAGTTGAGAGTATGGGGAAACAGTCATTCCTATAAATTTCTGTTGGGAATGTAAATCGGCGTAACAGCTATAGCTGGCAATTTGGCAATTGTTGCCACATTTTAAAATACAACTACCCTTTGACCCAATATTTTTATTTCTAGAAACGTGGGTTTTTTTTCTTTTTTTGAGGTGTATTTGTTCTTTTGCCAAATGAAATGTGTAGAAGATTATTTATTGCAGAATTGTTTGAATAGTTTGAATAGCATATAGTTCACACTGAAAATAACCTACCAATCCATCAGAAGGGGACTGGCTAAATGGAATTATGACACATCCCTCCACAGAGTGCTACTCACTGTACAAAAGAGTGAGAGCTTCTCTACATGCTGGAATATAGTCAGATAGGCAGGATGTATGGTTACATGAGAAGAGGAAGGTGCAGAACACTGCATGTCTCAGCAAATATAAAGGAAGCTCGTAGCAGAAGTTGCCTCAGGAATGGGAACTGAATGGCTTTCAAACAGTGAAGCTGAGGAAGCTTACTTCTTCCTAAACACACACACACACACACACACACACACACACACACACACACACACACACACACATATAATGTTTGTGAATATATTCAATCTTTAGAATTTAATAATTAAAAAATACAATAATGCACATATGAATGTATAGAGCAACTCTACTGCTAGAAATTAATCTAACAGCATCATTTACGACAGCAAGATACAGTCCACTAGTAGCAGCTTTGAAAAAGAATCCCATGAGTGGTGACAGGGAGTGCTCTCTGAGACAGAGTGTTCAATTTTTTTTAAAAAAAGGCAAAAGCAAGTTGCAGATATATTATATTATAGTATAAATATATACTAGGTTTCCTTTAGGGAAAAAAATGAAATATGCGTGTATATATGTATGTAAACTGCTTGTCTAGGCGATGGACATCCATGTGTGTGAAGACACACAAAGTATTTAACAGTGACAGACTGGGCAGGCCGTCTTGGGGCAATTTCTTTTTTTGTTTTTGTTTTGTGTGTGTGTGTGTGTGTGTGTGTGTGTGTGTGTGTGTTTTGGGGGGAGGTAATTGAGTTTGTTTGTTTGTTTATATTTAATGGAGGTACTGGGGATCAAACCCAGGACCTCCTGCATGCTAAGCATACACTCTACCACTGAGCTATACCTTTCTGGGAGCACTTTCTTTGCAACGTATTCTTTTATATACCCTATGAATTTTAGAGTCCCATGTCCAGATAATAATTAGTCAAACAAAAAGGAAACTATAAAAACAAGGATAAGCATGTAGCTGTATTGGTTTGTGAACAGCTGAGTTGACTTTCTGGTTGAAGAGAACGATGCCGAGTTAAAATTAACGTGAAAGGAAGAGCCAAGCTCGTAATGAGCAGAGCCCAAGTCCTACAGACACATTCCAAAATGACCAAATAGAGAGAAAAGGCAATCACAGATGATAGATGGCTTTACATTTTGAGCAATAATAGGCTTAGTTTTAAAAGATATTCAGCTTAACAGTTTCCTTTTCATAGAAATGTTGCACTTTTTATATCCTCCGTGGAATCTGGCAGACAAGAAAAGAAAAATGTTGACTTTTTCATGTTGTCTGTTATGCAAAATTCTGAAATATTCAGAACACAAGAGACATGCAACAAGCATGGTGACCTTAAAAAATTTTCAGGCAGATGTATCAGAATCCGTTTCTCATTGCTGATGTCCTTGGCCAGCGGGCCAGCATACAGCTGGCGAGATGCCGCCTCCACACCAGCCGGTCTAGGGATGTGCATTAGCTTTCAGTTAAAAGGGAAGCCAGGGAACGTGATGGTGGAAAGTGAAGCATGTTATTTAGAGTCAGGTGGCAAACAGAGGAGGGCCTGAAAAACACTCTGATGGTGCAGGCAGCAGGAACACTTGCAGAGGGCAGAAATACTCACAGAGATGGGATCTTCTCTCTGGATGTGAAAGCAAAGTTCAAGTAACCATTAGCCACGCATCAGAAGTCATCCTACCACTTGGGTACAGTATCTTTCCACCAGTAGCTGCTCTTGATGCCTTTTCTGTAAGAGGACTGTCTAATTCTGGAGTTCCAAAGTGACACCATGTAGGGACACATTTGCTCATTACCGTTTCCTCGGTTACCTGCTATTTTCAATCAGGAGTCTCTATAGTCGTGCCTCTCTCATCCTTACCTAGACCATTCTCCACTTCCCCTCATCTGCTTACTTTTTGCTCTAAGCCTGTGTCTGACCACAAATTCCTTGACTTCTGAGTAGACATGTGTGACCAATCCCGCCCAGCTTCCATTCTTTCTTTCTCAGTCCCCTGGGGAGCCAACCCCTTCTTGCTCAGTCTCTGTAGTTCAGACGGTAAGTTTCCAGGACCAGAAGCTGGGATCAGCACCAGTAAGGACCCCAAATCCCCTTGGCCACAGAGATTGGTTTGTAGGTGCACATGTGACTTGACTGATCAAAACAAAATGAGTCCTGGAACTGGAGTGAGAGCTCCTGGGCATGCTCTTTCCCACTGAATTTGCACTGGGGAGAATGTGAGCTGAAGCAGGCTTGCAGGCCTGAGAATGAGGGTGCACAGCTGATGGCAGAGCCCAGAGTGTCCCAGAAAGGGAGTCTCAGGACACGAGATGATCCCCAAACTGGGCCAGGCTTAAAGCTGCACCTCTGGTCATTTTGAGACAGGAGGGAAGGGGGCAAGGCACAACCATTAAAAGAATGACAGAGCAGTTGAGGATATGATAAAAACTGGTTAGAATCAAGATGGCAGAAGATTTGACTTCCAGTAGACCTTGAGCCTCATTATATGCTCACTGTAATACATCAGCATGCTAAATGACACACCCACAGGTGCCATGACAGTTCCTAGGCTGACCATAAAAGGTCAAAAGTGGGTGGGGCCCAATTCCTGGAAATCCCCTTCCCTTCCCCAAAATAGAAGAATCTTCCCACTTATTAGCGTATGAAACTACCCAGCTCATAAAACCTAACTATCCCCAGGCCTCTTGGCGTCTCTTCCCTTTTGAGATGGCCAGCATTCCGTCTAAGGAGTGTGTATCTCCTTGAATAAATCTACTTTCACTTTTTTATGGCTCACTCTTGAATTCTTTCCTACTGGAGACAAGAACCTATGTTCTCCAGTAACAATTTTAGCTATGAATTCTCCAAACCCATTTCCCCTCCACTCCCATCTCCTTGGGCTGGGTTGGGTATCCAGTTGTTTGTAAGAGAGAAAACTCTTGACTGAAATATTTCCTGTGATGAGAATAGCAATAAACATAGGTCTTTACTCCCTCCAGACATTTTCATCTACATGAGCTAATTGGTTCTTCCAATGGCCCTCTGCAATAGTCAGGACAGTTTAGATTAATTTCCATTTACATGTGGGAGAACACAGAGGCTCAGAAAGGTTAAATGACTTGGCTTGGGGTCATAGCTAGTAAGAAGTAGAGCCTGTTCTGGAACTCAGGACTCTGGATTTCATACTCTTTGCTGTGCTTCCTGCTGCTGCAGGTAGGGCATGACTTCCACCTGGTGCCCTGCTGACCTGTAGCTCAGAGGGCCTCTCACCTCCCCTCTGAAGACAGCCACTGAGGGCCTTGCAGACTCAACCAGGAGAGCATCTGAGGCCTGGGGAACAGAAAAGGAGCCTTTTGCTGAATGAACAGGAAATAGCCAATCCTCACCCTGTAGCAATGCCAGAGCAGAGATTGGTTAACTGTCAGAAATAAGCCACATCTGGGTGAGGAGGGTACCGAGGAGCAAAGCCAAGGAAAGGGAGGCAGAGGACAAGTGGCTTCCTTGGCCGCAGACTGGATCTGGGGGAAGGAAACTGGTGGGGGGGATGAATAGGTGGCAGCGTTTCCATTTCTGGCTGATCATCTTAGTGGACCGGCGTCTTGTGCCCTCGGAGTGCTGCTGGCCTGCTGCTGGCCTGCTTCTCCCGTGCCTGGGCCCCACCTCCCTGGCGCCCTGCTTACCTCATCTTTTCCCATTGCCATTTGTGCTCAAGAATGATTTCAATATCAGCATGCTTGATAGAACAAAATAGACTGTAAAGTCTATTTAAAAAAAAAAAACAGAGGAAGCCGTTTTTTCACATCGCAGAAAGCTTCAATTCCTGGACGAGGTTTCACGTGTTCTCTCCACATTTGTCCCAGTCCTTGAGGCAGGGGGATTCAAGACCTCAGACACCAACCTAATTAAAACGGCTAGGTTAGAGCAAAGTGGAAACAGTGCCTGTTAGCATGTTCTGTAATTAAGGTTTTTTTTTTTCTTTTTTTTTTCTTTTTAAATGATCACCTCCACTGACTGCAGAAGTGATTGCCATTGAGTCAGGATTTCGTGGGTTCCTGGGGAGTAGCGAGGTCATGGAGGAGCTCACACGCTCCCCACCCCTCCTGCCCCTCACCTCTGCCGGCCCCTCCACCAGCCTGTGGATTTACTGCTTCAGGTCTTGGCAGGTATTTTGTCGCACTGATCTTAATCAGATCACTGTGTAATTACCAAGGGACTGTCAGGATATTTTTGGTTGTCATCTTCTAACAAAATGCAGACTGCGTGGCATGTATACATAGAATTACTCTGTAATTCAAAGTAAATTGACATTTAATTTCAATTTAATTACACAGAAATTACAGACATGACAGATACAGTCTAATTAGGAAGCAGAGTATAAGAATCTGTTTATGGAATGAGAAATCCGTATCATGTCACACTTTGAACAGCATCGAAGTAATTTCTCTGCCTTCTTGTAGAGGGTATGCAGTAACAGCAACAGTAATAATTCAAGTGACAGTTCCGGCCGGTCCACCACGTACGTGTACTTTACCTCGTTTAATACTGGAGATGACGCTCTGAGGCTGGTATGGTCATTCCCCTGATGCAGATGAAACCGACTGTTGGAGAAGTTAGGAAGTGTGTGTCCAGTGTCACATACACACTAGTAAGTGGTCCAGGGGAAATGAAGTTTGGTACTGTGAACGGAAAATACTGCAAACCATACCAGTAAACAAAGAATGCTGAAGCCATCAAGTCATCCCACCGCCCCCACCCCCAGCGAAGTCAAGCCTGCAGCCCAGCGCCTGCAGCCACTCACAGTGGTGCACCCTGAGGGGACTCAGAATAAGAAAGGACAGGATACTGGCCCTAGATAGCCAGGTGCTTGTCAAAGGAATGAATTCAATGAGCCCAAATGCTTGCTTCCTCCCATAAATAGAAAAGCACTAAATTCTTTAACTGGTTTTCTTTCCATAATGAGTAATTTTCTATTGTTCCGACTACCTGGTCTTTGCTGTAAAGCTCCTGTATATCCTGGCTCCTCCCTACCTCTTCGGAGCAGTCCCTCTGAGCCATCTGAGAGGCTGTCATCCCGGCTGGAATCCTCCCGCCCAATAAAACATAACTGTCAACTTTTAGGCTCTATTTCAGTCGCCAGTTCCTATGGACTGTAAGGTCCAAGCTCGGGACCGCGGGCTGCCTCCTCTCTGGCACTTCGACGGAGCGGGAGGCCTGGGGTGGGGACTGGGCCTCGGCCTCCACCCCCGCTGTTCTTCGGTTCCCTGGCCTGGAAAACCAGGCTGTTTTCTCCCTTCCCGTTCCCGCCCCTCCCCTCTCTCTCTCCCTTCCTCCCTCCTTTCTTCTGCATTTCACCCACTTAACAAACGCTTCCTGGCACTCCCGCTGTTGGGCGCTGGGCGCTGGGCACTGTTGCGGGCACTGGGTGCTAGGCACCAGGGGAAGCTGCCATCGTGGGGTTCACTCTGCCCTTTCTGCCCCCCTTCCACCTCAGACAGCTTGAGCTGCCCGCTCAGCAGCCGGGTGTGTCGTGGACCCAGACCGCCTGGCTGCTGGGGCCAGGCCTTATCAGGACGCCAGCCAGTGTGGATGGACACGAGCCGGTGTGGGTGGCGGGAGCCGGGGCCCATTTTGTGGCTGCTGTGCCCTTGGGACAGTTGCATCCAGACTCGGGGGCTCCCCAGGCTTCTCTTCTCTCGTGGTGGGTCTTCTCACTGACGTAGTTTGGGGTCTTCTAATTGAAGTGACTTTTGTCTGTTTGATTTTGTTTTTACTCCTCTGACCCCTCCCCTCGCTGGGATTTGGATTGACCCCAGATCACAGCTGGGGCTGCTTCCGGCCTTTCCAGGACCCAGGCCCGTGTGGCTACAGTGACAGCTGAATTTGCTTTCCAGCTGATGAACCAGTTTCCTTCAGCTTCACTTCCCTTTATCCTCTCCTGCCTCCCTCATCACTCACTTAATGTGATAATCCCTGAACACGGGGATGGTACTTCACAGTTTGTAACAGGCTTTCCCTTACAATTTCTCATCTGATCCTAAACCCTAGATTTGTAAATTAATCAAGTGAATATTTTTGGCTTTTCCTTTTCCTTACAATTTCTTATTTGATCCTTAACCAAAAATCTGTGAAATAATCAAGTGAATATTTTTCTCTATCCAGCTCAGCGGTGGGAAACCAGTCTCCAGACGTTCCTCGCCTCCCGTGACCTGTCATTACAAGTATCAGTCTCACCATCCTTTCGTTGATAAGACATTTGCATTGTTTCCATTTAAAAAAATTTTTGTAACAAGGTTGCAATGAATATTCTTCAAACTCCTGATACAAATTTGCAGTGGTTTTCTTGGATACAGTAGGGATTTTACCTGTTGTGGATTTGTGCTCACCGTCAATCTGGTAACTTCTTACCATATGTTTTGCTTTTGAGTTCTTGAGAGGTGCCTAGTCTGAACTGCAGTGTCCTCTAGGTGGGAAATACTGGGTTTCAGAGACATTGTGAAAAAATGAACATCAAATATGACGTTGATAATTTTACAGATTGGTTATATGATGAAATGGTATCTTGGATATAGTGGTCTAAAGAAAACATACTATTAAAATGAAAAGAAAAGAGTGCCAGCCTCAGGCCCAGCTCTTCAGGGGTCGGTACCAACTTTTTCCCCAGGACAACAGCTGCGTGTCCTTCACTGAAGGCCCTTTAACTCTGTCTTCCTGTTATCCCAGATGTCATCATTAATGTATCAGCTACACAATTATTTTTTTAATTTTTTTCTTTTAAATCGATGAAAGATACTTAAATACATTTATTTTTAAAGATAACTTTATATCGCTCCTTCCAGTGGACAACGAACATCCCTTGGTAGCAAGAGAAGGTAAGCATAAAACCACACACAGCAGGAGAGGAACAGCATCGCTAGATTGTACCTGGCTACTGTCGCTTGCCCGGGGTTCTTACCCTGATGCTGGCTCTCGGGTGACTGTGGAACTTAGCAAGGATGGAAGGAGTGTTAAACGTCTACTACCACAGAGCAGGGAGTTTCTCTTTAATGTCATTAGAAGCACTGCGAGAATTGAAAATGAAAAAAGCAGAGAATAATTTTCTGACCATGCATTCCAAAGTTTCAGCTCTTCTGTGTAAGATCGTCTTGAATACCACTGCTCTTGCCTAACCCCCCTCTTTCACAAGAACTCAACGGGACTCGTGCCTACAGAGACTGCCCAGAGGTCATGTCCTGACTGTGAGGTTCAGCAGAAGGGCGCTCATAGGTGCGGCTTTCTTTACCAGGCACAGAGCAAGCCCTGTGCCTGGGGCCTGAGGCTTTTGAGGCATTTTCTCAGTCTGCTGGGGGCAGGGGGTGATTGTTCTAAAATATATTTATTTTAGAAATTGTATAGACTTAACATATCTGACAGAGAAGTGTAACTTATGGGGAAAAAAACCCCCCACAGATATAAGAAAAAGGGCTTCTCCAGAGTCTGCAAAAGCTTGGTAAGGTTACTTAACCTCTCCACACTTCGATTTCAACTTGCCTGTCTGTCAGATTTCCAAGGTTCAGATTTTGTCTGCTTATGGAAAATAAAAGTTCCCCGTGCTGAGAAATGGAGCATTTCGAGAAGGACCTCAAGTGTCTCCTTGAAAACATGTCTTGATGAGATGGAAATGGTGACTGAAATGAATCAGACCCAGTGGATTAATCAGATCATTAACATATCAGTCATTAACAAGTGGATTTGATAAAAAAGAAATCAGATGGAACGGCTCCTGCGCATTGATGGAAATTCATCCATTATGCTACCTTGAATCTTTCCTGGAACAAAGCAGGTATAAATAAGCAAACATAAATTAATCATAAGATGACAACAACCTTGTCCCTCCTTGTAATTTCAGACTTTAAAGTTAAGGAAAGAAGCGCATAGGGAGAGACACTTCTGCTTGTCGGATGCCCGCGCTCTGAGCACAGCCGGAGAGTCGCATGTGTCTGATGTGTGGCTGCCGCTGTAGTTCCTGCCAACTCTACTCCTGGTTCCGCCGCTTTCTTAGCCTCATGCAGATGACATCTAGGAGGAAGCAAATTCCTTCTCAAAAACACACTTAGAATTCATGTTCCATCTGCAGGAGATGAAAATCAAAGAGTGCGTTGCATCACCTTTGCCTTCTCATTAGTTTAAAAAGAGTGTAGGCAAACAGCAGATCCAAACATGCAGAGGGATTAGCCAATCAAAAAGAGATGGGAGCAGTAAGAGACTCTCCATGCAGTGCAGGGGGGCAGAGGAACAGGGACACTGTAAAGGGACCATTTGTCACTAAGCAAGTAAAGGGGGAGCATTTCCATAAACGAGGACGCTAGTTACCAGGTCACACGCTCCTTGCCCTGGAGATTAGGAGAGAAATCTTCCTTTCTGGCCTGTGCAGCTGCCAATCTTGTTCGCCTCTGTGCTGGGCCTGGCAGGGAGAAGAGGGACTTCCTCTTTCTGATGCTAGTTGGTGCTGAAGGGTCAGCTTATTTGCAAGTTGGCAGTGAGGGGGAGGCTGAGAGCTCACTGTGGTAGTTCACTTACCAGCAAAACTGTCAAGTATGTTTATTTTTATTGTATCTCGGTAACCTGGCTCACTTGGCTGCCTCACTTTGTCAGTCTTGCTGGACTGCTGGGTCACCCTAAACAGAACATGCCTGTTCTCTTTGGATCTGAGCCTCTTGCCTCCTTGTGTCCCAGCCCTCATCAGAAAATATCCATGCCGTGTCCTGGGCCTGAGAGACCAGAAGTGAGGGGGACAAGCTCAGGCACTGCCCAGACAGGCAGGTAAGCAGTAGGTGTCCTCCAGCAGCGGGAGCAGGGGTCCCTGTCGTGAACAGGGGAGTAAGTGCTCTGTCTGGAGTGGCCAAGTTGAAGGCACTGTTAGCTTCAGAGCCTGCCTAATAAAACACTCCTGTGGGGCAGCTTCCGTCAGCTGCAAGGGCTCTCGGTTGGAAACCTTTGCCAGGTCTGATAAAGATTGATACAGGCAGTGGAGTTACCTTTTTTTAATTCTTATTTTTTATTAAAGTGTAGTCAATTTACAATGTTAGTTTCAGGTGTACAACAAAGTTACATATATATACTTAGACACCTATATATATTTTCAGTTTCTTTTCCATTACGGCTCATTACAAGAAGTTGAATATAGTTCCCCCGTGCTATAGAGTAGGTCCTTGTTTATCTATGTCATATGTAGTAACGTGTATCTGGGAGTTATGGTTTTAATGAGTATAGTTTACACAGTGTGTTACCTCTCTCCCCCACCCACCCTCCCTCAAAAAGAAAATAAAAAAGGGTTTGTACTCTGAAGGGAGTGCTAATCACCTGAAGTCAAAATGATGTGCAGTGTAAGCGTTCAGGACAGAAAGGCACGCTGGGAAGAAAGCGTGCCCCTTCAGGTCACAGACACACCACGCAACGCAAGGCTACGGATTGATTCTCAAGTCACACCCCAGTCCCTGCATACTGTATACGCATGGCCTTTCTGCTTACTGATCTTAGAGTAATCGGGCAAAGACAGTTTCTGCACATGGCGCTCCTGGTGGTCACACTGCTCAGCTAGGACTGGCAGGGGAGATCAAGACAAGAGACCATTCCTGTGTACACGGAGCAGGTGCTGTTTGAGGCTGGGCGAGGAAGGGGCTTGGAGGTACACACCAGAATTCACCAGAAGGCCTTCATAACTCTCCAGGACCACAAGGAAAAGTCTTTCGTGAAGAAATCTCTTACGTACAGGCCGATGGCCACCAGACCCCATTGGAAAACTGGATTCAGATTGTAGGTGTGTTCAAAAAGGACTGATCTGGGAGTTGTACAATCTGAATTCTAGTTCCCTCCATTTATTCATTGTGAAACTTTGGCTGAATTGCTTAAGTTCTCTAGACCTCGATTTTCTTGCCGTTAAATGGCTTTTCTAGCTCCATCATTGCGGCAGAGTCTGGAAAGAGAGTAATTAAGCTCATATCACAGAGTTGTGTGAGGCTCAAAATGAGATGCTATATGGAAGTGTCTTGGGCAAACTCAACAGCACCTCACACACGTAAAATTATTCCTCTCTGGCTCTTTCCAGATGTGACGTCAGATGCTGTGAAAAATTATAGAAGCCTGTTGTAAATTCCTAGTATCCTCCTGAATCCAATGGAAAAACATAAGGCCAGTTGTAAACCTACCTGTCTCATACAGAGGAGTTTTTTTTTATGCCAAAATAAAAGTTTTATTTACTCTAGAACTTGATGGAAATAAAATGAAGGCTGCAGGAACATTAAACGTTTAACCTATCATTTTCTCGCTTTCGGGAAATATTAAGAAAAAACCGAAAAACCCAATGCATTGTGTTCTGTTGTCCTGTCTACACACAATTAAAGATCTCTTTTACCATCCAAGACAATTTCAAGTTCACTAGGAATAGATACCACCACTCTTGCAAATGTGCTAAATTGATGTTTTAATAAACTGAATTTTACACTGCCTGGTTCTTGCAAAATTAGGAATTATAAGCATATGCTTTCCAAGAAAAGCAGACATTTGCCTTGCTTTTGTTTGGACTAGAATATGACCATTTCCCCAGTAAAGAGGAAAACAAAAAAGGCTGATTTATATTTAGCACTGCTTGATGACCCTGGGACCAGCTGGCAGCATAGAAAGAAAAAAAAGATTTGGATGTTGGGAACAGAGGTGGTCTCAAGATGGCAAGTCTTAGGAAAGGACTCCAGGAGCTCTTGGAGGCAGCTCCTGGAGTCCTGCAGACTACATCTATTTTCCCTCCTTGAGTGTACCTTTAGAATTTCTGAATGTCTTCTGGAGTAACTTTAACTTGCCTTTCTTTTCTTTAAAGCAGTTAATTCCACTCAATGCATTTTCACTCTTGACTTCAAATCCCTTCGTCATAATTTTTGTTTATCAGAAGAACCTTAAGTGTTAATTATCTGTGGGTCCAGTAGTGATTGAATGCCAAAACATTATACGATAACAGGTAATCCTGAAAAGCCAAGCACAGAGTTAAATTTTATCAACGTAGTCACATTTTGAATGCACTGAGAGACTTCTTTCAAAGCATGGCGGCTCCTTTATAAAGGAAACTGTCACTTCCAAGTGTAATTATTCTTGATTTTTATAATCATATGGCTAGATGAAAGCTAGAAACATTCTGAAAAAAGTTGTCAATGGATAGAAAAGTATTGCTCAGCAAATAAAAATTCTGTTTACAACGTGGAGTCACATTGCTGTCATTATTAGAATGTGATGTATGTAGCCTTTGTTTTAATAAAATAATACCAAGTAAGTCCCTGAGGCGGGCTTCCAGCGAAGAGCGGGTGTGTCTGAGCGGAGAGGGCAGAGCTGGTTTCCCAGAACTGGATACTGTTTACCTGTAAGCCTTACTTTCTAAGAATGCCTACACCCAGTCAGTGAGTCCCAGGGAGCGAGCAGCTCGTGTGTGCGTGTCTGTGTGTGTGCACGTGTGTGTTTGTATATGAGAACCTTCGTGCGCATGCATGTGTGAGCGTGCACACGTGTGTGCGGGTGTGTGTGCTTTGTGGGTCTGCCTGTGCGATTGTGCGCGTGAGTGTGTGTGTGTGTGTGTGTGCACATGCGTTGGTGCTTGCATCTGTCTGATGGTGGTGTGTGGACAGAGGGAGGAAGGAAAACACTCTTTTTATGCTTTTCCTTCAATTCAGATAACTTCTCCTGTGGCAAAGTTAACGACATCTGGTGTGAAGCTTATTCTAAAGTATTACTCCGTTCCCACATTCACAGAATTAGAGGGAAGGCAAGGAGGAAAAAAAGATGAATAGGTTTGGTAGAAGGTAAGTTACTGTTACTATATTCTGTAAACATAACACTGTCCCACTCAAGTGATGCTGAATTAGTATGGCACAGTGCTAAGGGAGGTTTGTGGAGAACATCTTCAGGGCTAGTATTGATTAAGAAACCATGGCCTTGAGGGTGCGGGTGGGGCATGGCCGTGGGAGCACAGTTCACAGTTCCCCCGACCTCCACTTCCTCACCTGTAGAGTGGGGATAATGGTACCGTCCTCTGAGGGGGGCTGTGAGAAACTGAATGAGAAATATCAGGGTTCATGGGATGTCTTCTCCATTCACGTACAAATTCTATCCTTAGGTGAGTTCTTTTACAAGAATTAAGTGTGGGGAACTAGGTTCCCTTAGATGAACTAGTTATCATTCCCCTGTAGGTCCAGCCAGGAAACTGAGGAAGGTTAGGTTCTTGAGTGAGGAATCTGTAATCTAATCAGCATCAGTGAAGAGCTGTTTGGGCCCTGATGCTGGCTGTGCTGTGTCCTGCGGGTCCTGTGGCCAGTGAATGTCTGTTCAGTCATTGGTCTGTAAGTAAGGGAAGGTCGGGAGAGAAAGGGCATGGTGGTTCCAGGGTAAGGAGGTCCCACTGGCCCTTCTGTTCTTTTTTTTTGGTGTGTGTGGGGGGTAATTAGGTTTGTTTGTTTATTTATTTATAACAGAGATACTGGGGATTGAACTCAGGACCTGACGCATGCTAAGCACACACTCTGCCACTGGGCTACACCCTTCCCGCCTCTTTGGCCCTTCTGCTCTTGATTATTAATCTCTCTAGATTTCCGTCCTCAGAAGAGTGTCTTTGACAGAGCACACCCGGCTTTCCTACAGCGGATGAGTTAAAAGCATGCTTGTTGCCCTAGCCGGCCTTGATTCAAATTCTGACTCTCAGAGTTACCAGCTTAGCGACCTTACCAAATTCCTTTGTCTGTTTCCTCATCTTGAACATTACAGGAATCGTGCCTACCTTACGTGGTTGGTGTGAGGATTAAAGAAGTCAATACATGAAAACTGGCTGGCTCATAGCCGTGAATAAGCATTGGCTTTGACAATCAGATGATGATGGTTACTGTTGTAGAAAATTGCCTGGTGCTGAATTCTGGGCCTATCCTTGGTCTGCAGAAAGCACTTGAGAAGACACAGAACTGTGGGGCGTGGGAGCTGTTTTGGGATGATGGATTCCACAATCCTAGTGCCAGAGTGCTCAGTTATCCAAGCTAAGAGCCTTACCAGTGACTCTAGACCCAAGTGAATGAGAAAAAGTCCCAGTTGATTCTTTCTTTAAAAATCTTATTTATTTTTATTTTTTCTTATTTCTCTATGGCAGTCTGGTGAAACCAGCTTATATTCCCCTGTGTACTCACTGTGGGGCAGGGGGCGGGGGGCTGGGAGAATGTTTTCCTGTTACTTTTGCTTTCCAATCAGTCCTCATCTCCGAACTCACAATCAACACATCAACCATGAATCTTACTGCCAATAAAATGAAGAACATATTTTCCTTTTATAATCAAGCTGTATGGTCTGGTGGTTAAAACTCCATGTTTTAGAGTTGAGTACATCTGAGTTTGATTTGAGGCAAATAACTTAAACCCCCCCAGAGTTCAATTCCTCATCTTTACAATGAAGTAATGATGGTGCCTTGGGTGATGGTGCCCTTGTGAGGCTTACATGACAAAATGCATGTAAGTGATCAGAACATGGCCTGGGATGGACTCATCATGCAGTAAGTATTAATTTCTACAGTGTTTCCAAATGTTGCCAAAAGGAGCGTGGCAGTAAAGAAATGCATCACCACGAGGTTCTGAGAACCCACCTGGCCCCCAGAACCCACATCTCTAAAAACCAACCCCAGTGAAGTCAATAGCCTCAGAATGTTCGCCTGCTTCTTCTCGGTCCAAACTTTAGAAGTAAGTTCTTCAGAGACAGAATTGCAGTGGCCGAAGAGGGAGGCACACGTCCAGTTACTTCTTGTATCCATTGAGCTGTTTCAGCAGAGGGTTTCCCTTGCAGCATGTTCCCTCTGGGTCAGGATCCCTAAAGCTGTGGGTGGGACTGGCTACAGGATTTGCAGAGCCCAGTGCAAAATGAAAATGCAGGGCTTCTTGTTCAAAAAGGATGAAGAATTTCAAGATGGCAGCCTCCACAAAGCATGAGACCAGGTGCAGAATCCAGGACCCCTGTGCAGCGCTCAGGATGCATGCCCGGAGGTGGCCCTGGCAGGGAGGGAGGGCTGTGCTGAGCAGGGGGCCCTGCCTTAGGAAAAACCACAGGAGCCACTGTCAAGAGGGATACCACATTGGTGTCCCAGGCTGGGACACCCTTTTATAAACCTGCTTCATAGGAGGTGTGCCCCACGCTGTGTGGAAGGGAGTCAGGCTACTGGCTGGGAATTTGTTTAGGTTTGTGGTTGCCAAAAGCAAGGTCAGGATTTTGGGGCCAGGGTGGAAGATACAATTTTCAGGCTCTTCCCAGTGCAGTGTACTTTACTTAGGGTTAATATTGGTTTATTAGAGGAGTAGCAAGGACATGTGAAAAACGCCTTGGAAGGGCTCCACGTTGCAGCCTTGACTCCTAATAAAACGGGCTGTCCCCACCAGTCCCTGGCACGACTTCCCACGATACATCAGCCCAAAGAGGCAGAAGCAGGCTCCCCGCCAGCCACTCAGCACTCACTTCATTTGCTGTGGCTTAAGCACCAGCACTGCCTACCCCCCCCCCCCAGCTTCCAGGCCTTGCAGCCAATTCGTGGCCTGGGATTGAAGGGAGCAATAGCTTTGTGGGAAAATGTGCTGGGAGAAGGGGGAGGGGCTGAGGGCAGAGGCGACAAGAGAATGAGGCCGGCAGAGCAAGATATTAATCAACGTGCAGCTAGGAGAGTCTCCTTGCCAAGAACACTCACTTACTCCTAAGCTGCCAAGAGACCTGATGGAGGAGTTGCTATCCAAACTCCAAGCAAGCCTTCTCTCCTGCAGTTACTGAGAGCAATTAACAGCAACATGCAGGTTGCAGTCGAGAATCATGCATCACGTGACCCAAAGACCTTTCAAATACCAGTGATGGATGATGCATTGGTTCATTTGTGGAATGCGAGGGATGGTTTTTCAGTACTCCAAAACATGGGGTTCCCTCCCCCTGTCTGGCCTCAAGAGCTGCGCAAATAAAGAAATATCCCCGTGCCTTCTTATGTCATTTCAACACCTGGAATGAAGTGACAAGGCCCAGCACAGTTCATCTCTTCTTCAGCCCTTTGTGGTCAGATCCAAGGGATTCAGCTGTGCAGCCGAGTCCGTGAGTGGTGTGTGCTAATCCGGGTTTACGGGAATCTGAAATCGGGGTGTGTGATTCTGGGTTTCTGTGCCTTGGAAATTTTCCTGTGGAGCACTGCACAGTCTGTGCAGCTCAGAATTGGGAAAACATGCCTCCATAAATGATACCTGTCACAGAACAGACAGCAAGGCCTCCTTCTGGGAAGGACGGCAGGTGTCAGTGGATGGGCGATGGCAGAGGTGACTGGAGCTGTGCTTAGCCCTTCTTCCACCGCTGTGCTTTGTCACTGAAGAACTTTGAGGCTTTTTAAAGAATTTTCACTCCTGCTGAGAAGAAGCAGGTGAACATTTCTGAGGTTTTTGACTTTGCAAGTTCTGGTTTGTTTCTCTCTTAATTTTTCGGGAATTAGTCTCTTGAAAAATATTTTAAGAGAGTCTTGCTTCAAAGACTCTTGCTCCCTTAACACAGAAATTTATGGCTGACATAGATTATAGAAAACCCTTAGAACTCTTCTGAATAAAGATGCTCAAGACCATAACAAATAGGATGAACCTAGGGAAGATTTGCTTTTAAATCATTCTCTGACAGAAAGCTATTTAATAAACTCCCTGATGAATGATTCCTGAGAAAAAAATTCCTTCGGATTGGTTTGAACACTCAAAAATTAAATATAATTTACACTTAACATTATAAATAATTTCTTTTAAAGTGAGAAACTAATATCAGTCAGAATAACCAGCTACGTAATCTGTTCAGATACAAATGGTGATAAAATGTGTTTTTACATCCACTGTTTATCATAAGGAGCCGAGTGAACTGCGAAGGTTTTTTTCAGTCCAGCTCGGCTGCCCAGAGGGACAGTGAAATTGAGCAAACCCAGGAAAGAAGCTGGGGGCGCGGAGAGATGCTGGGGTGGGCTCTGTCTGATTTACAGCCTGGACAGTCAGCTCTTCTGACCTCAGGGTTGATTGGCCCTGACAACTGGTCCTTTGCAGGGTGAGCAGGACAGAGCCAAGCTGAAGAGTATTTTATGATGGGTTTGCTACAAATGTATTTACTGTAGCAGGTAATGATGAACATTGGATAATTTCTGGGCTTTTGTTAATATAAACAGTGTTGAAATGAATAACCCCATATGTATGTCTTTGCACACTCTTTGATTTTATAAATCCCTAGGAGAGCTGATTTCTTGTCGAGTCAACGGGCCTGTGCATTTTACACTGCCAACGTGCCGTCCACGGAGGTTGTACCGATTTATGCACCTGCCAGAATTTTATGAGAAAACCTCTTACTTCACATGCATGCCAACAGAGAGCACCCTTCAACTTTTTGATCTTGATTCATCGGTTAGGTGAAAATGGTATCTCAGGTTAGTATTAATTTGTATTTCTTTTCTTATGACTAAGTTTGAGTATCTTTTTTAATGGGTGAAAAGGTCACTTTGTAATTTATTTTTCTTGCCAACTTAGTCCGTGCTCTTTGTCTTTTTAATTTTTTTGGTTGCTGGTCTTTTTCTTATTAATTTTTGAGGCTTCTTTATATAGTAAGAAAATATCCTTTTGTCATCTATGTTGCAAATACTTTCCCCAAATTCTCACTTGTCCTGTTAACCCTCTATATGGTACTAGTTCTATATTTTACATTGCAGAAATGGAAAATTTTTGATGCATTAACATTTCAATCATACTGAATGTGCTAATTTTTCAGGTGCTGTGGGATCACTGTGGGATACCATATAGGGAAATGCCAGGGGTCGAGGGCCTCCTGACCACCGTTGGTGTGTCTTTTCTGCCCTGAGCACATTTTTCTCAACACAGTGCTTTCCAGAAACACCTGGGCTGGAGAGGGCTTCGGAACGTCCGCCGCTCTCCCAAGTATTCATGGTGTGCTGCTGCCTTAGGTTGGATTCCCCAAGATGCAGACTCTGTGGCTGTGCTTTACGCCTAGGAAGTCCTCTGGGAAGTGCTCTCAGCGTTCGTGAGAGACTGAGGGAGCAGGGAGGAGGAACAGTTGAACTCTGCTGCAGTTGCAACCAAGAACCCAACCACAGAGAGCTCTGGAGCGGGGCCGGTCCTTCCGAGATGTCCCAGATGAGGTAAAGTGGGAGGGGCTTGTACCCCACGTAGACCTGCTGTTGAATGGGGGTTACTCCCGGGAGAGGGGAGGAGGTAACCCTGGGCACGGATGCTCCCTTCAGCTAAGATAATTCCAGGAGAGGAACCAGGCTATGAGCGGAAAGCCCACAACACTCTTTGGGAAAGAAGTCCCTGGTTCTGACGGGAGGATCGGGTGACCTACCACAGTCCTCCCTCCACAAACTACTTTGGATGCTCCTCTTTCAATTCAAATCTAGTCCTGGGGTCCCTCTGGCCTTAGTGCTCTGCCAACATATGCTCGTTTCAGTTTTGAGCGTTTTAAATACCTTTTCAGTGACAAAGAGGAAGGGCCAGGGGCACCGTCATTGGCCTGAGTGAGCATCCCCCCGCCCCACACCGGGTCCCTAGGATTCTTTCCCACTTTGCATCAAGATGTGAAAGGGCTGTAAAAAGCTCCTGTGATTGCAAATAAAGTGAACCAGACACAGTCATTACAGAGATGACTATGGCTGCAAAGTGAGGGCTTTTTAGAAGATTTTGGCTGCTGTGTTTTAGCAGTGAAGGAAGGAGAAACAAGATTGCATTTAATTGGCTCAGGGTCCCAGGAGGCCTTCACTTTTCCACGCCTGTTACCCACTGAACGCCATCGCACCGCGGAGCTGGAAGCTCCTTCCTGGACGGGCTGATAGGCGTGGCAAATCCTCTCAGAGGACCCTTTTCAGAGCCCACAATAGCGCTCCTAGCAAAACATCACCACATGTCCGTAGTCCCATTTCCTTTTTCAGGGCTGCCGGCTCTTACTGGAATCGGGTTTTCCTGGTGCTTACTTTGGCTCCCGGCCACCAGCTGCTCCTGTGCCTGGAACAGGGCAAACAATGACGCGCGGAGCTTGGAGAGATGCTGCTGGTGCCCTGCCCATATCTCCTCCGCAGACGCTGCCTCGCAGACTCCCACGGCCAGGCTCTGTCCTCAGAGTGAGTGACCCTAGAGGCAGCTCCCAATCAGGAACTGTGAGTAAAGACTCCAGCCTTGGTGCCCCCAGAGTGGGGCGACTCTGAGGCTTGCTGGAGTCTGAGGGGCTCCGGAAGGGCTGAGTCCCAGTTGCTCACAGCGAAACCCTGCATATTAACTCACTTTATTCTGGCTTCCTTCCTTCCTCCCTTCCCCACCTCACTCCCCTACTGCTGTTTCCTGGGATCACTTCCCAACTCCACTACTAGCATTCAAATCCTTATCTGCCAGAACCAGGCGAGCTTCAGGGTGTTAGAGTTGCCAGGCAGAGGGTTCCATCTGGGAAATTGTGCTCAAAAGTCTATGTCCTGCCTTCTCCCCCATCTTGTCCACCCAAAGGCAACACTATCCACCAAAGAAAAACAAGCAGACAAGAACAACAACAATAGCCACAAACACCGAGTGACACCTGTTATGTTGCCCGCAGAGGACTGGCCCTAATCGTCTGGACCGGTCTTTGCAAATGTATTAGTTTTTACACGGCTGGCTTCCAAACCTACTTTCCGGGCAGGATTCCAACCATTCTGCCTCCTGATTCTTAACTTGCAGTTTGCACCATCTCCTTGATTCCTGACATCACACTGAGCACGTTGTCAATCTAAACCCACCGGCCTTGGAGAGAAAGGGGGTCTTGGGTGAGGAGTCCAGAATGACGTCCAGCCACCCAGGACCTGGTTCTGATGAACTGCATCTCATTTTGGATGGGCAGTTATTTTCTGTATGTCCCTATCAATACCCTGAGCTGATAAAGATTGAAAGGGGAAAAACAGGGCTTGAGAGCTTTACAACTCCTGTTGGAGTTGCAGTGCCTTTTCCGATCTGTCCATTTGATTGGGAATTTAAATCATCTCACATTTCAGGAAATTGGTAGCCTCATAAGATACAAAATCTGACAGTTTATGGCTCAATCTGGGTCTTACTGTCTTTAAAGGAAAGGTAGTAAAAATTGAAATTAAGGAAAACAAATACCCTAGTCCTCTGATGGTGCATTTTGTAATTATCACATCTGCTGCAAAGCGCCTGAAAAATGGCTCTGGAAGGCTGCCGGCGCCGCGGAATGGCTCACGCGGTGGAGAGGAGCTGGGCGGGAAAGGATGCGGGATGCTGGGCTTTCTGCATGAGAGTTTAACCTTGCATCCACGAGTCTTACTGGCCTTTTCTCCCGTTTGCCTTGTTTTTGTTGCAGTTGCTCTGCCTCTTTCGAAGCACGTGAGGCTCCCGTCCTTCCACGCCCTTGCTCTGGGGTTGCCGGGTCACAGTGCAGGAAGGAAATGGACAAGGAGTGTCAGCAGGCCTGGTCTGCGTGCGCCCCTGGGAGAGAGGTGAGGAGAGGCTGGAGAAACAGGCCAGCAGCAGAGTTACCCTTTGCTTTGTTTTGTTTTTTTCTAGAATGTGCTTTTTTTTTTTTAAATGGAGTTACTGGGAGTTGAACACCAGGATCTTGTGCATGCTAAGCACATGCTCTACCACTGAGCTATTTCCCTCCCCCAAAGTTATATTTTGCTCTGGATCTTGGCTTCTTAGCAGGTCAGGAGGACAAGTCAAAAGTTCAAGGTTTAACCAGATGGTTTAAAATTATAAAGATAACCATGAGAAAGCATTCATTCATACTAAAATAACGGCTAAGTTTATTATCTGCCAGGCTCTGTGCTTAACAATTGTGTGGAATATTTCATTTAATTCTAACAACCTGTAGGGGTGGGTGGTATTATTATCATTATTCCCATTTTAAAGATGAGGAATCAAGGTTCAGAGAGAGCACAGGACTTGCTCACGAAATCAAGGTGACTGCAGCGTTCTGACTGGCGCTGGTGCCCTGTTCATGCTAGCACAGCTCTTCCCAATCAAGGAAGGGGGCGGAGGGATGAGTGCCCTCCATGCTCCATGACCTGCTCTTGGCAATTTCTCACTCACTCCCTCCACCCAGCTTGCCGTCACACCCCTGCTGCTCATTAAGGTATAAATAGCCTGCAGTGCTTGTGGGGAAGCTCCCCTCAGGGGGTCTGCATTTTCACTTGGGCCTCATACTGAGACCAAGGAGCCTCACGGACCAGCCCAAGGTATTCAGGGAAAACTGTGTGTCGGGGGAAGGGGTGGTTGGAAGGCTGGAGCTTTGCATTAGTGTGGGTTCCTCCATTTGCCATCTCTGAGTCAGCAGTTTGTTGGGAGGTGAAGGGGTCTCTGGCAATGGGTTGGGGGATGAAAAGGGCAGGGAAGGCAGCCACTACAGCTGGCTGTGTTAGCAGTGACCCCTGAGGGCTCCCGGAGCCTCATCCCCACTGGAGAAACCTGGTAGACATTTGCCGTATCGAAGAACCTGTGTCGCAGAATGGCCCTGTTCAAGGGGCAGGGAAAGGTGGGTATTTATAGCCTTCTCCCTTGGTCGCTGGTTGGCGGCGGCTTGCTGGGGGAGTGTGCGTTCTCTGCTTTTTTCTGGCCCGTGGAGTTAGGCAAGAAAGCAGGCTTCCATGTTTAGAGAAAGCCATCGGGCCGGGAAATGCAGGAGCCGGCACTGGGAAATGAGGCCAGAAGTTGCTGGCAAGGAAAGGGCAAAGAGGTGTGGCTGGCACTGGGTCCTCCCCACCTGCTGGAAGCTTCCTTGGTCTTTGACACCAGAGGCCCTGGAGTGAGGAGTCCGGTCCTAAGAGGGCCTCCGACTGCGCCTTGGGGTCACCATGTGCTTTTCCTTTTAAGCCCCAAAGTGATATTGGATCCAAACTGGGGCCCTATTCTGTGTGTGTGTGTGTGTGTGTGTGTGTGTGTGTGTGTGTGTGTGTGTGTGTGTGGTTCAGATGGATATTGGCCATTGTTATCAGTTAACAAACAATAAGCATTGGGACAGTTTCTAAATGGTGTACCTGTATTGGGTGTCTTTGGGGATTTGGGAAGGATTAGTCCCTCCAGAATCCATCTCTTTCTTTTTTTCTTAATTTTAAGTATTTTTTATTATAGTTGCTGTACACTATTATGTAAGTTACAGACGTACAATATAGTGACTCACAGTTTTTAAAGGTTGTACTCCATTTAGAGTTATTATAAAATATTGACTATATTCCCCAGGTCATACAACCTCTCTTTGCGGCTTATCCTATTCCCAGTAGTTCGTACCTCCTCCTCCCCCACCCCGTATTGCCCCCTCCCTTGTGCGCTGTCCCCACTGGTAACCACTAGTCGGGTCTCTCTGTCTGTGAGTCTGCAAGCTCCTCTTTATTTTGTGCGAATTTCCCCAGCATGGGTGAGTGTTTGTAGCCTGGTCTTCGCTCCACAGATGAGAGCCGGGGCAGTCACATGAGTCAGGTGGCCAGTCAGAACCTCCGGATGATTTCGCGCCCAAGGCAGCAACGCCCAGACGGGGCTTTGGTGCTGTCCTCCGTGGGAGCGGTGGAAGCAGGGCTGACGGTGGGACAGAGAGGTGCCGGTCAGAGCAGCCGCATCCAGTTGTGATGGCATTCTGGCGGGTTTTGTGTTTCCTTTTTCTTGGCCCTCTGGACTTTCCTCTGTTTGCTCTTTTAGAAAGTATTTACCGAGAGCCTGCTCTGAGGCAGCCACTGTTTTAGATGCTAGAGACACAGAAGTGAATAAAACAGATATAGTCCCTGGGATAGTTGGTAAAAGTAAGCACCGATTCCTCCTCCTGCATCTAGGACCCTGCTAAGCGATGTTGATATTATAGGTCCTTCCAGCTAAGAGGCAGAATCTATTCTTCTACCTTTTGAATCTGAGTGAGCCAGTGGCACTGTCACAAATGGGACTCACTCAAAGGCAAGAAAAACCCTTGTGCGTTAGAACCCTGACCACCACGTGAATAGGCCCAAGCTAGGCAGCCAGAGGGTTAGAGGTCACTTGGAAAAGAAACAGGACAGCCCAGCCGAGACCTGACCAGCCTTCTGCTGACGCAGTTAATGAATGCACATGTTTGAGGAAGTGTCAGTCAAGATCAACCAAACCTGACCTCGGCCAGAGGACCGCCCAGCTAAGCCCAGTCCAGAATGCCGGCCAACAGTACTAGGAGCTAGGTAAATGACTGCTCTTCATAGCCTCTAAATTTCAGGGTAGTTTATTCCTCAGCACGAGTCAGCTGATGGAGTAGCTGCCCTCATGGTATTTATATTCTAGTTGGGGGGAGATAGTCTGTGAAAACATACGTCATGATCTCAGCTTGTGAAACTGCTGTAAAATTTTTAAAAGAGAGAGAAGGCAGGTAGAGAACTTGGGGAAGCGTAATCTGAGAAAAATACCCAAACAAAGGGAGGGACTGCACGTTGTCCATGCTGGGAGGACAGCTCTGTCAGAGAGAGGGGAGCATAAGTGCCAGGGCTCTAGGCAGGACCGAGTTTGGTGCATTCAGGGGAGGTGCAAAGGCCAGTTGTGGGCCACGAGAAAGATGGTAGGAAATGCAGTGGGAGAGGCAACGAGGGGCCAGGAATTGTGGCAGAAGATACAGCAATCAATTCATGCTTTCAGAGTGGAAGTCTCTGTCAGGACACGCTGGGTTCCCGATGCATCACCTCGGCTTGGCCAGCTCCAAGAGGGGAGATGACCAGGAGATAAAGGAGCAGGTCGAACCATCTGGAGAAGTGTGGAACTGACATTTGGAAAAGAGGGGGAGATAATGAAACAAGGGAGAGAAAAGCAATACAAAAATATGATGGACAAAAAGTTTAATTATCTACTATTCGCTCTTTGATCCCTATGTACTCATCATCAGTTTTGTGGATTTTTTCCCCCACGAAAGCTTAGAATCCCGTATTCCCTGCTCTTTTCTGACATGCTTTTACATCCTGCCCCTTGTCCTCTTAGGCAGTGATAGGTGCATTACATGGGACATTGTTTTCAATTTTAGCCCAAGCATAAAGTAATGAGGGAGATACATATGTTACATGAAAGAAGCAATCCTTTTACTCTTTCTAAAATGAACCGGTAAGTTTTTTTTTTTTTTCAATCCAACTGCACTCTCCCAGTATGAGAGATTGTACTGAGTTTTCTACATTGTTTTCAAATTACGGATTATAAACAGGAATCATTAGTACAAGATACACAACAGTGAGTTCATATGTGTCAGGAATTTAATTCCACACAATTAGCCTCATTCATCCAAGAAGTCTTCAAACATGAACCCAGATACCATATTCTTCTAGGACACAGAGATTTACTAAAGAATATTCTGGTATTTTAAAATGGTTGATCCACCTTGACAGTTCCCTGGTGGTGTAAGATCTTCAGCACTATGTGGCAAGTGAGACCCAGAGGTGTGTATGGAGTGGCTTCTGAGACCGCAGGCCAAGGCTCGGAACAGGTGATGTGTGTCCAGAGAGACCTGGAGTGGTTGCCTGAAATGACACACGAGAGCCACAAGACTTGGGCTCCCCGCAAAAACTGAAATGGGGGACCAACAGTGGGTCGAAGGGTAGTTGGAGGAGAATGCAGGTCAGTAGGTCATTCTGTTCTTTGCTTGGTACTTAGCCAGGGAAGAGCAAGGAGCGGGAGGGGCTGGAGAGGATGAGGGATGCTTTTCCAGGGAAGGAAATTTGGATGTGGGTATAGATGATGCTGGGTTCCCCCTTCTGCCTGAGGACTATTCAAGGAGGGGAGTTAGTGTGGAACAGTCCAGGGAACGTCCAGCCTCACAGTCCTCAGTGGAGAGCACGTCTGGGACAGCTCCAGTGGACTGGATGGCTGTGGGCCTGCTGTGATTGCACTGCAGATGCTCTAGGTCTGTGACCGTGTGGGTGGTTTCAGCTTGCAAAGCTTCCAGGGACAGCCCTGTCCAGTAGAACTTTCTATGATGATGGAAATGTTCTGTATTTCTGCTGTCCACTAGGGTAGCCACAGGTGGCTGTTGAGCACTTGAAATGTGGCTAATGTGTCTCAGGAGCTGAGATTTAAATTTTGTTTAATTTTAATTAGTTAAAATAAAAATTTGCATTTGAATAACCACATGTAGCTGGTGGCTGCCAACCCTATTGGACAGCACCATTCTAGAACATTGGGTTTCAGGGCCTCTGCCTTGGATCTGGTAATGGGAATATTATGGGAGGTCAGGGGCCCCACGAAGGCAAAAACTTCTTTCGTTTCATTCTAAGACCTAGAACAAAGCCTGGCGTAGGGTAGGTGCTCAGTAAACATTTGTTGAATATGTCAATTACTTAATTAGAGAGAAGGACAACCAGTCACACTTAACAGTCTTAGACCAATAATCATTTTTTTACCAAATTGTCACCATCTTGTTTCCCTTCTGGGATTGGCTCCCCAGTTTGGGATGATCTGTTTCAAAGCTTCGCTTTGGAAACTCCTTGCTAAGGACAGGACCAAGACGGAGTCTCCATCCACAGTGTCTGCAGATGACTCTCTCACTTCAGGCTTAGTTGTTAGGTATTTTGAAAGGTGTATTATTCTTTGCAAAGTTTATAGAAGACAGTATTATTGCAAAACGGAGCTCATACGTGGTAAATTCTGTCTCCTTCAGCAGGCCGTGATCTAGTTTTTAACCACATGAAAATAGTCATAATATCTACTATTGATTTAGGCATCCTATGTGCCAGGCATACTTTGTAGACAGTATTTCTAATGTTTGTAACAATCCCACCAAGAGGAAGTTCCATCTCCTCATTACAAAGGAAGACGCTAAGGCTCAGAGATACTGATTTACTTGTCCAAGGTCACACAATTTTCAAATATCCCTCCAAAAGCCATGCAGTTCCACTGTACCCTAATCAAAAGACTGTAGCTGCGTCCTTCAAGAAACCCAAGAGCCTAGGAATGTAGTAAGGAAACCAAGTTCACTGCAAATGGCTTGTTTTTCTTGAATATATAACTCTGAAGAAAACAACCCATTATCTTAACTAGCTCCGTCTTCCTGCAGCCCCAATTTAATTATGCATACTGTGCAGAAATGACAGCCCCCTGAAACACGGGCCTGCCCGGTGGAAGAGGGTGGTATTTAGCCTTGATGACGGATTGCCCCATGTAGGCAATAAATCTGAGAGAGCTTCGTGCAGTGTAACTACTGAGAAGAAAGATAAGAGTTTCCATGGGGCAGCTGGAGAAGGGGGGTGTGGATAATTACTGTGGTAAGTTTATTTATGTTGCCACTTTGGGCTCTTATGGGAAATCCTAAAAGCCACATCTCTGGAGCTGGAAACTTGGCAGGAAGACAAAAGGAAATGTTGTCCCATTTCTATCCAAGTGGTTACTAACATGATGGCCATGGGAGTCATTCTCTTTCCAGAAATGATTGAACCCAGTGTATAGTAATCAGCGGGGCAAAATGAGCCTAGGATCAAATCAAGATGACTCTCATGTCTTCACTTTCTGCCAGCGTCCAGCACCTGCTGGGCAGTGGTGATGAGTGGACAGCGTTCTGCCTCATTGTCATCAGGACTTCACCAACAGAGACCAATGGACAATGCAGAATTGGATTCCAAACGGCATTGCTGGAGAGGAGTTAAATATGGTTAAGAAAGGGGAGAGCTTCAGGTCATGGGTCCTAGTTTCCCTTTTGTATGAATTCAAAAGCATTCCAGAGGGGAAGGATGAGATGTCAGAGGACCCTGGGACAATCTCCAGAATCCAAGTCCAATCTATTTTGAACACCACCGCTCTTAAGAACCAATCTCACCATCACTCTGGTCCCCATGGCCTTGTTCCCCTCACCCCAGCCATAATTTTTGTCATGGGCTTTATTTTTCTCCATACTTTTCTGGAGGCATAATTACCCATGGATTTAAGTCCAGAAAAAATGCTTGCCTGTTACTTGTCGTCGCCACTGCTGTCTTCCCAATTGATGCCCCCTCCCAGCACCGAGCAGATCTCAGTCATTTAGAGACTACAACTGTGTGATAAGCCCGCTGAGATGTATTGTAACTTATTTTGGAGTAAGTTTGGGTGGGAGAACTGTAGGAGGCTTCTGGATGAGGAGTAGGAGCAACAGGAATAAGCGTAGTCAGGGGAGGGAAGTAGCTTAGCGGTGAAGCGCGTGCTTAGCGTGCATGAGCATGAGGTCCTGGTTTCAATCCCCAGTACTTCCACTAAAAACAAAACAAAAGAATAAGTGTCGTGATGGAGTGGTCAGAGCAGTCGTATCTAACATTTATTGAACACTTAGCATGCACCATATCTGATAATAAACATTCCATGTGCATTGTTTCCTTTTAATTTTCGATGTTCTCATATACCCATGAGAGGGCTGGTAGCATTCCTGAATAAGGAGACTGAAGCTGAGAGAGCGTAACAGTTTGTCAGAAGTCATGCTCTGCCGAGTCTTACTCCAAGCTTAGGTCTTTCCATGACTCTATTTGGCAGGTTGTGTGCCAACCATGGAAATATATTTTGCACCTGAAGCCCCCCTGAAATGTAGGACTCCCTTCTCTTCCCCCCAGATCTCTCAAGAGTCCTGTTGGAACCTGGGGCTAAAGCAGAATGTCCCGATTCCCTGTCCTTTCCTGGGTCTGCTGGAATCACACTGTGGACCTCACCTCCCTGAAGGGCCTGCCCCTTCTGGTCCATTCTCCCCCTGGCCCCAAGGGAGCATGTGAATGCAGGAAGTCTCCATGGTCAAAATGATAAGCTTACCATGTCTGTAACTGGGCCCCAGTCCACCGTTAGCTTCACACCACAAGTTAAACTCTACTGTTTCTTAAAACCCTCTTTAAAATGCCAAGAGAAGTTCCAGGCTCAGAAATGAGCAGAGTCTTGAAAGTTCATTCACCCTCTGCCATTTGAAGTATACTTTCCTCTCAAAGCCCTGGTGTAAACATCGGTTAGATTTTTCCACCCTGGCCCACAAATACTTCACTTTCCAGCTCTAATGTACATGTCCTTCACTATTTCTATTATCCTGATGTTAGTTCAACTCCAAGTAACTGCTGTCTAAAAGTTATTCCAATGGGAAAAGTGAGGAGAGTTTCAACACAGGATGCCAGATACACATCCTTGTCCTTTCAGCGGTGGAGCTGGGGACTGACCACCTGGCCTTCCGTAAGAGTGACCATAGTCATCTCTTGGCCCGGCCCAGACAACAGGCGTCCACGGCACAGGGCCCTGGCCGTGCTGGGGTGTCTGGCCTTGGTACAGGTGCCAGGCGCTGTGTGCGGAGCTGGGGGAATGCTCAGGGAGGCAGGGTCTTCGGAAAAACAACCTCAAGCCAGGCAGAGTCCAACAACATGATCTAGCGAAACTTAGTAAAATTCGGTCAAGTCCTTTTGATCTAGTCATCCCTGCAGAGCTCTTGCCTCAGAAACAAGAGATTCTGTATGTAAGGGGAGACACACCCACTGTGGCCTGTTTTTCGCCATAAAATCTAGAAAACAACATGTGTCCATCAACAGCCAGATAAATTATTGTACAGGTTTAATATGGAATATTACGTACCTAATTAAAATTCCAGTTGAATTTGGAAGGATGGTTATGAGGGGGGGAAAGTGGAAAGAAATGTAATGGATGTGTATATTCTAAGTTGAATTTTATAAAATGACATCAGCAACAGCCAAAAGCAAACAGAGAGTCTGCCCTGTCTCTGCATCTGACCGGAGCTGGTCTGAGAGTGGAGAACCGGGTGGGGTGACTCATCGGGGGTCCACAGTGGTGGTCTCAAGGAAGGAGGGGTATGGAGGACTAGAGACTTCATTTTCTTTGTGCCTCTTTGGCTTGTTTCACTTATTTTGGAAGCACATGTTGCTTTTCTAAGTATAAAGATGGAAATAATAGTCATTCTCAGCATAGCGGGAGCTCCAAACATACCTCTAAAAGCAGAGGAAGCAGGAGTGAAAGGGGGGAAGGTAAGGCATTCCAGAGGAACAGCAACTTCTCCACCGTACAGATTCCTACAGGCAGAAAAATAATCTTACTTTGTACCCCTAGGTCCTAGCACCATAGCTGGGTCAGTGTGTTGTGATCTGGGGAGCGAAGGTCAGTTCCAGCTTCTGTCCCTCCTCCCTCCCCCACCCTGGTACCCCAACACACATACATGCACACACATACACACACACACAGGCCAGGGGGCAGGCAGGAGTCTGAGGGCTCTAGAGGAAATTCCTTTTATCTATTAGGCATTAATAAGGTGGGCATGGGGTCTTAAGCCAGGGATAACTTTCTGGAAGTGGGGCTCCATTAAGCCATTTGCCCCTTAAGGAGAACTAGCTCATGGGGATTTTTTCTTATACTCTTGTCTGTGATTTGGCAGAGTGACCCAAGAAACATGCCAAATACAGACTGAATAATAGTTCTGTTAGACGATTTATGTCTTGTTGAACAAGCATTTCCCGACTCTGTTAGCTTATCAGCAAGTCATCTGCCCTTTTTGGTATTTTGATATCATAAATATCATCAGCATCAGCATCCTCATTATCATCACCATCGTCACCATCATCACATCATCTTCATCACCACCATCACCATCATCACATCATCACCATCATATCATCACCATCATCACCATCACCACCATCATCATCACTAATGCACCTTGAGTGCTTATGTTCCAGACACTCTGTAAAGGCTTTATATCCATTATCCCATTTTATCTGCATCACAGCCTTGTGAGGTAGGTTCTATTATTATCCTTATTTTACAGAAAGGGGAACTGAGCCAGTATTCAAACACATGATCTCTGACTTCAAACCCACACTCCTAATAACCTTGGGAGGTTAGTTGTTGCCACAAGTATATGATTTCAGATGGTTGGTTTGAGCCCCCGCATCCGTGGTGACAAGCTCAGTCAACAGTGTGTCCTCGTTATTAACTCAACAGTCCCACCCGACTTGAGTAGAAGTCCAGGGTTGTAATGTTATTGAGAAACAGGCTCATCATACTCTGTTGTTCAAAACCCATCAGGAGCGGTTTTCCGTTTGGACAGTACATTTTCAAAATAGGCGTGCGCAAACAGGAGTGCGTCAGGAGAAGCATGACGAGGAATTTTCCAGCTACTCTGAGCACTTACCCGAGGCCAAGCTCTCTGCTAAGCATTTTACATGCGTCCCATGTAGCATCTTTTTCATCCTCAGAAGGTTCTAAGAGCTGTGGTTCTCAGGAGAGAAAATCAGGCTCAGAGCACACAAGAATCTTGCCCCAGGTTATACGTCTGATAAAACCAGAGCTGAGATATCCTTCCAGTCTTGTTGGAGGCCAGAGCCTAGGACACTGTCTCTAGCTGGGACTCAGGTGGCTGTGGCCTGTGAGCCACGGTAAAGGAAGTTCAGGATGAGCCCAGAGAAAATGGAACTTTGGTATGTGGATCAATGTCTTACAAAGACATATTATGTTGCATCCACAGAGTGGTTGCTATTGTTTGTTTTCTTTTTAAGGCAAGTTTTACTTTATGATCCTTGTTTCCTACTTTCCATAAAAAAATCGCAAGCAGCACTAGACTTGCCTGTTTAGTTTCTGTAGCTGCAGAGCATCTTTGTCAATGAGAAGAAACAGGCTTTCCAGGTCATTCCAGTGCCCATAATGCCTGATGGAATCCCCTGCCTACTTGATTCCTTTAAGTTATCCACTTGGCTTCAGGCGAGAAGGAAGAAATATTAGTGGCACTTCTGAAAGTGACACAAGTAAGTAGAAGGAAGACCAGTTTCCTCAGCAAAAGCCCTTTCTGTCAAGGACAGCTACTTGTGCATTTAAACTAAGAACCTCACGAGGCAGTGAGCTTCCCTTCTGTGGAGGTAATCAAGTGGAATCTGAATCTGTCAGATTCTGTGTAAGATTAAGAGACCGGAGTAGATGACCTCTACCCTTTTATCATTCTGCTGCTCACTTAATGGGTTCTTAATTATTTGCCTTTAGGTTTCAAGTCCTAGCTAGAACATTTTGTTGCAGGGCTATTTTCTTTTAGGAAAACAATACCTATCAGAGAAGAAAATTGGTGCTGTGTTTGCATGTTCCCCACCACACAAGTGTTACATTAATGATAAAATAGTAGCTAGAAAGAGCAGATGAATGTAGCAAAGCATTTTACTCAGTCAGAATCTTCTTTGCCCACAAATAGCTGGATATTGTTTTCTGCCAGTTAATTGTCCTATAAGCTATTGCAAGATTCTTGCGGGTGGATATTTAAGAATGATGTTTGAATCCCCAGGGAAAGCGGGGCTTCTTGACAGATCTAACTGTAGCATTTTTGAAGGGTTTAGAGAGAATGCGTATTAGGTAAGCTCATCAAATAAGAAAGACTGGGTATAGGGACGATTGATGGAAATTGAGAGAAATTCTTCATAAAACTTCAATAAAAGGTGAGATGATGGTTTGAAAATCATGACATGTAATATCTTGTCATTTATATAACTACATAAATTAAACTACATTGCATATAACTTAATGAATGAAATGTAAACCGCATTGACTATAACTACATTTAAAATGTAAAGTTGCTTGTAGTTCTAGTTACATGGGTGGACGTGTAGGACAATGTATGGATAATATGTCTTTGATAAAAATAATGCTTTTAATTTTTATTGTCCTTTGTAAAGCCCCATCCCACCATTGGATTTAAATCACATGACACTTTTGTGTGATATTTGCTCAGTTAATATACATGACACGACAGTGTTCTGTCTTGTGATAGAGTGACTTGTGTTCACACGATGTCCCACTAGGGTGGCAGTTCTTTGATATAAATGAAGTGTCTTCATTTTTCTCCCTTACAGCTCCTAGCAGGGCATTTTAAGCCTGGTACATTTTGTTGAACTCTACACGTGAAATTACCACTAAAACTTGAATTGCTCCCAAACTTTTGCACGGCATGTATACAACACTTTCTCAGTGATGCCACGGCCTTTAAATGGGAGGAGGAGGGGCTGTAAATGTGGAACACAAGAGGCACTGACAGGAGCGATGCAAGCACACTGATAAATGGCAGATCAGATGTGGCCTCAGCACTGGGGAGGGCAGGCGTGGGGGACCTGTCCCTGCTCACTGTGGTCACTCAGCTTGCAGCCTGCTGTCCCATATCCTTCTGTGTACATTTCCGGTTTACAGGTCGGCCCTCTCGGTGCATTAGGCTCTGCCAATGACATGCACTTTGGTGAAACTCGGGAAGTGGGATGGGGGCATCTTTCTCTTGCTGTTTCGCTTGATGAATAAGGATGCAGGTTGTAGAGAGGCAGCACTCGCCTTCTGACCTTGGATTGCTGATAACACATTGTGTTCTTGTAGAGATTTTAATGTGAAAAAAGTTGGTTTTTAAATATACTTTTCATCGTAGAATACTTTATATTTACACGAGTTACGTAGAGTTCCCCTATGTCCCACACCTAATCGCCTCTACTGTTAATATCTTACAATGATACGGTACTTCTGTTAAAATCATTGAACTAATATTGACGCATTATTATTAACAAACATGCATACTTCCTCAGACTTCCTTGGTTTTCACCTTACATCTTTTTTCTGCTCCAGCAGCCCATTGCAAATATCACATGACATTTAGTCATCATGTCTTTTCTTGGCTGTGGCCGTTTCTTGGTCTCTCTTTGGTTTTGATGACCTTGGCGGTTTTGAGGATACTGGTCAGGTAGTTTGTTGAAGGCCTGGCAATTGGAATTAATCTGATGTCCTTCTCAGAATTAGAGGTTATGGGGATTTTGAGAGGGGGACCACACAGGTTAAGTGCCATTCTTATCCCCTCATATCAAGGGAACATATTATCAACATGACTTGTCACTGGTGATATTAACCTTGGTCACCTGACTGAGGTGGTACTTGTCAGGTTTCTCCACTGTGAAGTTACTCTTTTTTTATCTCCTTTTCATGCTAAAGTCACCCTGGATAGCTTACGCTATGGAGAGAGGAGTTAGCTTCACTTGCTTGAGAGTAGAGAATCTATGAAATTTATGTGGAATTCTGCATGGGAGACTTGTCTCTTCCCCCTCACTTATGACTTTATGCCATCATTTTTTAATATCAGTCTGAAGTCACAGATGTTTATTTTATATTTTGAGCTATAGTTCAGTACTGCATTATTTATTTTAATACTCAGATTGTTCCAAACTTGGCCACTGAGAACCCTTCCAATTGGCTCCTATGTCTCTTTGTTATACCCCCATCAATCTGGTTTCTTGTTTTTATTTTTAGCACTTTCTTGTTTTCTGGTACTGCAGGATGCTCTAGGCTTATCTTGTGTATCCCCTCCCCAGGCCTAGAAACAGCCATTGATCAATCAACTGATTTTTAAATCTTGTCGACTTTTTTTTTAAAGAAAAAATGGGGCAGAACAAACAAAACAAGGCCATGGGCTAGATCAAAGCTGTATCAGTTTTGCTGGCAGAAACCATTTTCAGGCTCTTGGGTCTTAACTCCTGTGTGTCCATCTTCACCTTCCGTGCTCTCTCCCCACCTCTGAATCCAAATCTGTTCTCATTATCTTCATTCACACTAAAGTAGAGATGACTGTCCATGGTTCTTTTATTTTAATAGCAGGCAAATATTAAGATAATTCAGTCACTTAGAAGGAAGCTAGTATGTTCAGAAAAAACACAGTGTTCCTGCACCCGCTCTCCTCCAACAGTCCACTTGTAAACAAAAAGTATCTATCAAACAAGATTTAACTTGGAATAAAACAAGAATGTAGTTAGTAAGTGGCCACGAGTAGGCAACGTGCATTTGTGAGATCGAGACAGCACAAGGTAAGAGCAAGCAGTGGAGACTGGTGGGGAGTGGGTGGCGCCCAGAAGGACTGGCTGGCGGCCTCTGTACTGTGGGGACTGAGAAGCCCTGTGTCATCTCAGCTCTGATGACTCCTCAACCCTACGTGAGTCTTGCCCTGCAGGAAGAGCGCTCAGTGTTGGCAGATCTGATTTTGAACAGAAACTCAGACATGTCCAAAAAAGGAAAAACAAAACATTTTGTGGTTCAAACATCTTTTGGGCCACCAGTTTGAGATCTCCTCTGGGGAGGATATTGCTGACATCCTCGCAGCAGGACCAGGAAGTTTCTGGAGGACTTGCCTGGACCCAGGGTCTTGCTGGGAGGCCCTGGGTCAGACTAAGCCGGCAGCTGCTGTGGGCCTGCTCCGACCCCTTCTCGTGATCCTTTGTCAGTACCACCATCAGGAAAGCTGCAACTGTAGGACTTAAACAACTTGGCCAACAGATGTTGTGCCTCCTTGCTCTGTTTCCTGCACTTTTTTTTTTTTTTTTTAATTTGCTGAAAACACTCTCAACCGTCTTAGCCTGGCTGAGGTGCTGTGGGACTCAGGGTTGCAGTAAAATAATCATTACTAATGAAGACGGGCACTTAGAGAACAGTTGGCTTTGTACATTCAGGGAGGAGAGCCTCGGGGTGAAGAAGCCAGCTCTCCCCTGCTGACTCTGTGCCGGGAGCTGCACGCTGGGGCTCTCAGCCATCCATCCCTTCTGAGGCTGCGCTAGGCCCGGAAAGTCTTTTCTCTGCACAAAGAAAGCCACTTTGACAGGCTCAGTGGCTGGGTGATTGTCTGTCCCTCGGCCTCTCTTACCCGAGCTCCCAAAGCCCAGTGAGCAGCCTGGCTGGAGGGGATCCCCTAGAAACCACCTGCCCTGCTATTTCAGGATTAATGGAATCAAGTGATGCAGCAAAAATGTCACGACAGAACCTTATGCTTCCAATCCTCGCGGGGTCATTTAGCTAAAGAAGCCGTAAACAAAACCGAAGAAGGAAACAGCTGGTGGTATAATCCTGCTCGGTCCTTCAGAAGAAAGCGGAGGGGAGAGGGAGCCCTTCTTTTCACATCTTAGAGGACTCCGTTGGCGGAAACTTCTAGGGAACCGCCTGCCTGCGTGTAGCTGTAACTCCAGCTTCATTGTGACACGTTAGAGCTGGGATTTAGCTGCAGCCCCTCTCTCTCCTCGAGAGAGCTTGACTTCAGACAACTCCATTTCAGGGATTTCCTAGCTCTTTACACACCCAGCCGTGAGGAGCAGATTTTATTTCCCCGGCTTGGGGAGAAGAGAAACCAAGGCTCCGGGTGAACGCGCACTGACGGGGGCGGTCGGGGACGAAGCGCACCGGCAGTCTGACGTTTGAGTTTCAGTTACATCCCCTGGCAAGCACTCCTCACGATTTCTTGACAGATGTCAAATTTTGCTCTTGAGGGAGGAACTGTTGGTGTGATTTTGTTCAAAGACGTGGAATCAGGGACTCAAATGTGCCCTCGGTAACGCTGGGCTTTTGCAGAAAGTGACGAGTGGGACAAGTCAAGGATGTTAATGGCTCAGGCAGATGAGCAGGTGATTCCCTTTCTTTCTGAACTCAAAACCTCGCCCCGTCCCCCTCCTGAGAAAGCAAATGGGCTGTAGTGTAGGGTCCAGATGCTGGCTGGAAACTTGTATGATGGGTCTGTCACTTAACTTCAGGCTTACTTAAAAAAATATTCCTCAGGTTTGTGTTCAGAGCTAAATGGACCTGGAATTGTGGAGAATACTGGAGAATTGGGGGCTGAACGCAGGGTGGAATTACTATAATAAAATATTCCTTTTTATTTTCTTTATTTTTAAAAATCTGTCTCAATATATATTAATCTTTGTATCTGTGCTTTAAAAAAATTTTAAGGGAGGTACTGCGAATTGAACCCAGGGCCTTGTGCATGCCAAAAGCATGTAGTCTGCCAGTGAGCTGTACCCTTCCCACTAAAATATCCCTTTCAGAAAGTCTCGAATTTTCAAAGTTCTGTTCTGCAGCTTGGGAGTTCTAGAGCTGGGCTGTACAGGGGCTGAGTCAAGATGTGGGAAGTTAGTACCCAGCTTCTCCTAGTGTGTAGTATCCAGGTCTTCTGTGTTAAATCAGAAGTATTACTTACTCACCGTCAAATCATTTATACATCCAAATGCTAGTACTTTTGGGGCTTAATACCAAGTGCTTTATTTAGGTCAATAAAAGCAAATATTTATCGAATGTTTATTATGTGCCAGGGACTGCACTGAAGTAGCACTTTACAAAAGATACTGAATTTAATCTTCACACTCCTATGAAAAATATGACTATGCCTATCTTACAGATGGATAAATTAAAGCATGAAGAGGATAATAATTTGCCAAAGCTGGTGCAGCTAATGAGTGGTAGAGCCCTTGGTAGGCAGAGCTGGGACTTGAACCCAGGGATCTGGGCCAAAGGCTCAGGTGTTGGCCTCTTGCCACGTCGAGGTCCATTGGTTGGAATGCGGACTCCTCCGTAAGTTCCTAGTACTCCATGCCGCACCCTTTCTCTGGGCCCCAACTCTGCTTCTTTTTAGAATTTTAGGTTTCCTATTTGTGAGGCCTCAGAGGCTGGCAACTGGAATCTGAACATGTCCCCTTTGCAGTGATAACACCCAAGGTACCGCACACCAGTGGCACACACTTGGCTGTGCGAGCTACACATTTTTGTTTCAAAACAGTCAAGCACCAGTGAACTGAACTGATTAAGTTTAACACAAACTAGACAAGCCAAAGGTCAGAGTAAGTTAAGGAAGGGTCTATTTCATCAATTTGTGTGAATGTTGGAAAAGTACTCAGGGAAACTGTTCTCTCAGACGAGGAGAGAGGGTGGAACTAAAACAAAGCCCAGGTCCTGTAAAATCCCAAAGTGTAACTTTTTCCATGAGTGTCCTCACTGATTTAACATGCTTGTTATGCCAGCCTCACTTCTCTCCACTCCTCAGCCATTTATTTTTCCTTTAAAGATTTTCTTTTTACAACCTCCCTTTGTAATAAGATTTTTGTCTCCAGATTAGTCTTTAGCCAAAATTGGGAGCAGAATCCTTTCTTGAAATTTTCTTTACTGCTTTTTAAAAAGATGACTCTGAAAGTCTGATACTCTAATCTTAGTTTTCTGGTACATTAATGAGATTCTTCATGTGCCCAGAAGTGTGGCCAGGTGCCTAGACTTAGAAGAAGACTAAGAAAGGAACTCACCTGTAAGGAAGATTTTAGGTCCATCAATAGGGAAATGGCAAAAACAAACTTGAGTCTGTTTACCCTGTAAATATGATAGCGTAGTTAAAAAATGATGAGATGTTCTAACATGGCAGAACAAAATCACAGTATAAAATGTGTGAAAGTATTTTTCACTTCATTTATGTAAAAAGCAGTCACCAAGCAATGCTATCTCTTTTCCCTGTGAGCACGCTTATGTGGCTACGAATGAATAGAACAGGATCTTCAGAGAGTTCAGGATGTATTCCAAACCATAGTGGTCCCCTCAGGAAGAAGGGGGCGGAGTACCAGGAAAGAGTCGTGTGAAGGGGGGTGTGAGCCTTATCTGCCGTGCTTTAATGTGGAAAGAAAAATGAATTCATGGACTTTGTATATAATTAAAAATCAATTTAAAAAATGTAAAAGAATAACTTCAGCTAATTTAGGAAAGGCTACAGCGGTCCCCAAATAGGAGAGTTCGACTTATGTCTTGGGACGTATAATCTCTTACTGCCTTTTAACCAGAGTTCGCAACTAGAGTCAGAATTAAAGCAAAACCAAACATCAAGCCGAAAAACAACCCCACTGCAGTGGTGACAGTATGTCTCATTAGGAGTGACTTCAACAATCTGTGAATTCTGATGACTAAAGACACATCATCTCAGTTGAAATACAGTCCAGAAACCCCAAACCTGCCTGCATGTAGCACCCAGTCTGCCAGGGAACTGGACCTCCAGGACCTCCTGGTGGAATGACGTGGCCGTGAGTCGCGTGCTCTGTGTCCTTCGGTGCCTCTGAGCTGACTCTTGGCGAGCTTACCACTTAGAGAGGATTTGCTGGGAAATCTGTGAGCTCAGGGAAATGAAGGAATTGGGAAACTGGGTAAAAACCTGCGTTGGGTGGTCTAAGGAAAAGCAAGGCTGAGAACAAGTTGGGAAAGTAAGACGAGACTGTTACCAAACCAAATTTGGGTCGGCTCGCCTGCATGTGGTAAAGCCAGTTTACTGACACCCGGTTGTGGTGAAGGAAAGCGCAGCGTTTATTGTAAAGACACAGATAGGAAGGACAGGTGGCTCCTGCCTCTAAAACCCCAAACTCCCGGGAGGATTTCAGCAAAGCATTTTTACAGGCCAGGTGAGGGAGGGGCGTCCCAGGCTGTGATCCCCTCAAGCACAAGTCTCTGATTGGTTGATGGTGGTCAAGCCTTAGGTACCAGAAGGTCTGGGGCCTTCTTGCTCCTGATCATTAAGCAGTTGATTTCATCCATTTGGTGGTAGTTTTAGCATCTGAAAAACTCAAAAAATGTGCATCAGATACTATGATCTGGGTACTTCAGAGAGGTACTGAAGCAGAGGGCATGGGGGAGGGGTCTGTCCCGGGTCGGACCCATAGGGTCCTGCGTGGTTACAAGATGGTACAAGGAAGAAGGGTGGACAGCATGCAGGTGAAGGAGGAGCCGGAAGCTGCAGAGGCTCTGGAGGGGGAAGAGGTGGTGAGTGTGGTGGAGCAGTCCCTGTCCCCTGTGACCTAGATGGGGAAGGTTGTTGATCTGGGGCTCCGGGTACCCCTGAGGCTGTTTCCTGTTTAGGCTCTGCTTCCCCTCTCACCCATCACCGTCATGCCCCAAAGCTCCTTACTTAGACAGACACTCTGAGTAGCCACAAGCTACTTTCTGTGTGAGCTGAGCTGGGAGACTAGCTCCACTTTCAACCAGATGACCACCCTCCAGCCCTTGAGTAGACAAAGAACGCCCCCAGTGGCCACATTCTGACTTTTCTAGGTCCTAGAGACTTGGCTTTTGTGGGCCCTTCCTCCTAAAGACAACCTTAAAAATTATATTTTATGATTGTGTTGGTATAAAGGCAAATATATCTTGAAACTTTGTCTTTGATTTTCAACTTCATTTTTTCTTCTGATTTAAAAGAAATGAGAACATTTTTGTTGACCGCCCCCCCCCCCCCCCCAGATCCAAACCGGAAGCACGGTGGGCCCTAGGAACTCTGTCTGCTGTGCCTGATGGAGAAGTCAGCCTGCCCCCAGTGAGTGACACCTTGTTTGTTTTCTCCTATAAATAAATTTGGCCTTGAATCATAAGCTTTCCAGGAACTCATAATCTGGCTTTTCTCTGATTTTAAATTCCCTGTTCTTTTTGCAGCCCTCCTGCTGAAACAAATCACTAAATAAAAGCATAAAATCAGATTTTCAAATCAGAGTTTAGTGGCCTTTGAATCTCAAAGGGTTTATCAAGACAAGATAGAAAATCGACTACCTTTTAGTGAGTAATTACTATGTGACATTGAATAAATAATCCTATGCATTTTTGTGAGTTAGATACTGTGACCCTTTTAAAGCGTGACCTTTTACGGGGGGCCTAGATGTGAAGGAACCTGTTGGAGGTCACATACCAGACAGCTGAGATGAGATCCAAGCTCTGTCTGTCATTTCCCTCTTCTGCACTTGCTGACCTTTCTGCTTGGAATTCTCTTCCCCCAGGTTCTGACCCTGGCTGACCCCTTCTTTCCTTCTGGGCTCAGTTGATGAGGATCCTGCTCCAAGGACAGCCCTCAGGTCATTCTTGATGATAAGACACAGTGGTAGTACCTGACATTGCATTTCCCATTGTCTGACTTCTTTCTCTCTTGTACAAGTGTTCATATTGTATATCAGTCTGTTTCTCCCCACCTTTCAGCCCCATCCAAGTGTCTGAACTCCCATGACAGCAAGAATTTTTTCCTCTCTTGTTCATTACATACCTGGCACACAGGCATGTATTCAGTAAACACTTGTTGATGAAATGACTCAGACTCCAAAGCCTGTATACACATAACCAGCTCACTACACTGCCTCTGGGGGAGGCTTTTTTCCTTTCACTTAAATTTGATACCACCGAGCAAATTTTAAATTTTAAATGGAGGCAATGTGACTTAATGAACAGGAAGCCCAGGCTCAAAGTCAGAGGCTACGTGAATTTTGAGAAGTTGTTTGACCTTCTTACATTTAAAAAACAAAAACAAGAATGAGAGAACAATGCCTCTCACTCTAAACGTAAGAAATAATAGAAAAATGAAATGCACCCTCATGGTATACAAATGACAGTATTAATGAAGGTTAAGTAGCACAATAAGTGTGTTGTCTTGGGATACTCAAGACACTGCTCATCAATAGCACAGTAAGCCTTGAGCTCTGAGACTGTCCATCGTGAGGTGCCTTCTGGAGAGAGCTCGGAAAAGCCAGGAAGAAACAATGAGTCAGCCAGCATTATTCACCTCTGGTGCAAAGAGCTGTGAGCTCTGGGCTTTGATTTCATGCTCAGTGTTGACATCATTTGATGCTACAGGAGGACTCCTGGGACCTGAGAGTCTGTCCATCTGGGGGACAGGCCTCTCCAAAGAATTGGATGAAATCAAAACTTTGGGAGATGTGGGGAGCTTCCCTGGATCTGCTACATCATTTAACCAAGTCTGATAGCCAGAAACCAGAACTTGTTCTACTGCAAGTTTTGTGTCAAATAGGTCAAATGAAAATCAGAACCTTCGCAGACACTTCTGTCAACAGCCTTTGGGGTCCAGATGGGCGCTCTGCATGGCTGGGGTGCATCTTGGCATCCTGGCAATGATCCTCTCACAGTAGAAACCATCTCTAGGGTCCAAGGCTGTGTGTGTTGACACTGAATACCTAACAGCTGCTGGATTTTTACTTGCATAGTCATTGCTCTCTTATGGCCCAACTCATTACTTTGCAGAGTTCTTTGGGATGTACAGGGTCTAATTCTGCCCCAGAATAACAGAGACTGATTAATATTTAAGGCTGCCATTTGATCTTGCTTTATGTGGATTAACAAATAACTCTTTTGCAATCATATGAGTATATTCAGAGCAGGTATTTTCCATTTAAACCCATGCATCTATGTATATTTGACTCTCCAAAAATATCTTTGTCTAATTGCTGTCTTCAAAAAAGTCAGCCAACGTTAACCAGGCATTGACGTTGGCAGATGCCTTTTATAGTCTAAAGCACGTTAACTGGGGAGACTGAGTGACTCCTCGTCAATGTCAGATTGGACCGCCCCCCCCAGCAGTGTTCTGTCTGTGCCTGTTTGCCTGGCTTTCAGTGTAGCACACCCTTGTTCTGTAAGAGAAGGCTTGTGAAATTGTCTGCATCAGCGTGAAGCCCAGCGCTCATTACTCTATCATCTTCAAGCCCCAGTGTTTTTCTTCAGGGTGGTTAGGGTGTCGATCCACTTGGGACCCATTGGTATATATTTTGCATAAGGAGCCTTGTATTTTACTAATTAATTCATCAGGAAAAAAAAATGGGCTTTGGTGTCTGATTCTTTGGAAGGAAATTCAGTGTCTCATTAGAGATCATCATGGTAGCTTAATACAATTGTGTGTGTCAGACTGAGTGACGTTTGACATTACGGTGTGAGAGGTTCTCTCTAACTGGGACATGACTTGGGAAAGTGATAAACCCAGGATAGTCTTTGCGTCATTTTTTGGCCCCATTTAAACAGAAATGTAGGTTGATGAGTAAAGTGAAAGGCAAGAAACCTGAGGGCTCCCTGGAATCTCCTTAGTCGCAGACTCAAGTGCACAGCTCACTAAATTCTCTTGCTGAAGGCTGGGGGAAAAAAAAGAATTAGAAATGATATTTTCCTCTGTCGAGATGTCCAGGGGTCCTAGGAAAATAATACCCCAAGCAAAGGTCTATGGTACAAAATGTTGGACCTAAAAATCTGTCCAGGGTCAGTTTTGCAGGCTAAAACACACAAACAACAACAAAGAGGCTTGTATATGCGTATCAGTGAGGAAGAAGTGACGTGCCTATACGTTAAAGGTATATCATTTTGTAAAAGTTCCCCATTCATTCAAAAGAGGCCTCCCTAATTCCATAGAATTTTTGCTAGTCTATCCTGATCACCAGTGCCCTCATTTCGCCCCTTCCCAGACATATAGGCCTCTTCTCTTTCACTTTTTCTTATGTTGAGGACACAGGTCTAAAGGTTTCCTATGGCTAAGAGTTGACCAAAGACCAAAGCCAAGATGAACAATGACAAAATTCAGGAAGTGCTGGAGAGGTGTTGTGGTACAGTGACTTTGCTTTAAAGCGGGATTGTAACTGACTTGCTTCCCGATCTTGGGAAAAAAATTTTAAACTTGATGTCTTCAAGTGTCATCTCCCATTTGTACTTATGACTGTCAGACAACCAAGGGCTTCTCTTGCACCACAACTGTGAATGACACTTTCTCCATCTCCCGTGCACAGCCACAAGGGACTGTGATGTTAATTCTGAAAATGAAGTATTATCCTGTGCTCAAGGCATTCGCTTAGCTTTATTTCTTAGCATTAATAAGAGAAGAAGTATTTCTTTAAATCAGTAGGTCTAGCTTAGGACACTGAAGAAATCTGGAGAAATGTTGGCAATTTTGGTTAATGTAATCAAATTGTAAATATATTGAGAAAACTTTCACCTTTAGGAGTTCTGTTATAAATGCTGTGGTTAAGTAGACAAGATCCATTTGCAAATGAATTCACACCATTTTTCACATCCACTTTGCTTAAAATAGGATACACCCATGTGAACCAACCTCTTACACCCACCTATTTAGAATTCACCTGGAGATGTCCGTCCATTGAAGATAGAGGGAGGAAAACCAGGTATGTCTGGTTCAGAAGTTCACCTCCCTGCATGCCAGGAAAGACTCACCTACCTGCTAAGGCCTTCTGATTGGCATCTGCTTTGTTTCACAGCAGATCAGACTGTCTGGGAAATGGAGGGGAGAAGTGAGTGTATTACACTCACTTGGAAGGCGCTCTTGAGGGTAACAGAGCAGAGGCCGAGCACATCTGACAAATGTGCTCAGTCGCTGTGAATGGTGTTTTGAAACCTGCTGGGCACCAACATTTGTAGCTCTCCAGGGACCTTATTAGTTATCCCCGAGAAAGTCAGTGACCAGTAGCCCCTATGGTGAATCTCTGTTCCAAAGCCAAATTCCCTCTGCAGATCTGAAGGAACTGCAGACAGTGACTTTGCTGAAAACATGCCTTGGACCTGTAGGTTTGTTGCCTAAAAACTGGCCTCTGTACCCCGATGGCCAGATTGAGACTCAGAGGCAGAGCTGTGGGAGACTTAGAGGACAGCTTTATGGGTTTGCCAGGCAAAGTCAGGTCACAGCAGGCTAATGCCTTAGAGACTGTGAATCCATCCTGGGGTTGGTGTCCTGAGGTTTTATAGAAAAGCTGGGTGGAACAGGAAGGCAACAACAAACAGGGTGTTCTTCCAGGGTGCTGCAATCTTCTTAATCTTGATGAGTCCACCTGGCGTCACAGAGAAACGCCGGAGGGTCTGTTCATTGTTCTGAGGCCATCAGCCCGTGACCACCTTCCTGGAACACAGCTTCTCGGTTAAAGGATAATCTACTCTGGGTAAAGAATATATAGGGAGTGGAGAGTGTAATGGAAAGGTGAGGGATTATCGGAGAAAAGAGGAAAACAAGTTGCAAGAATTTTGAGTCAGAATGAATCAACAAATAGCTTTAGCATCAGGGAAACCATTTTGTTAGTTTCTTGCTCTTTCAGGTTTATCTTTTAAGGGGTGAATTCTCCTACTTTTGCCCCAAGATCCCACTGTTTCAACAAGCACAACATTAGAGTTTGCCTAGACTGAAGACCTCTGTGAAGAGCTAGCTTTTAAGTAAATACCATAAAACATTTTTAAATGCCACTTGAGCGTGAGAGAGGGTCCTCTTGCATGTGTGTGGCCAAACCACGCTCCAGGACTTTTCCTCCTCGCTCTGAAAAGGGGCATGTGGAAGTCATTGTCAGGAGAAGGGAGCAGCTGCAGACGCAGGGTGAAGATTCCGCACCAACACCCCAAACACGGTTTTGGAACAATGTACGTTCTGTTGTCCAGGAATGCATTCTTTACACAGCGATTTCCTGAAGACCCCAAGAGACGGAGGTGGTAAAAAGCCGGAGGCCAGACTACAGGGACACCTTTGCTGTTCTCTGTGGACAAGATTCATGACTCCCTAGTGAGGTTGTAAGTGAATGTGCAGCATTCATACATGGGCGACGTCTAGTTAGATAATGTTAGCACGTGGGGTAGATTCCACATGTGAAGGGACAGGCTGTACACAACCTCGAGTCATCAATATCTCAAACTTAATACATTGGAACTGTAGAAATGCTAAGAGCAAAACAGAAAAAGAAATTGGGTGAAGTGGTTAGGAAACCCTGACATTTTCACCAAAAATACGCGATGCAGTGCTATTATGAGAGACAAGCTAGCTTGAGCTCCTCCCACATCAAAATCATTTCCAGTGTAGGCTAAAGATGGCCACCTAGATGCTGGGTTAAATGACAGAGTCTCCAGATCATCTTAGGGTTCTTTCCCTTTTCACTTTCAGAATGTTTTGGGCGTTGGACAAAGTCTGAACTCAGCCTACCTACTCGTTCATTCATGATACCATTTATGGTTTTTCTTTCTCCAGATCATCCCTGCAGCTGAACCTGCCCTGGGTCTGAGACAGGGGGCAATGGCTGCTCCTGACATCCCTCTGGAGAGCTGAACTTCCAGATGGGATCTGTTAGTTGCACTTCTAAGCCTGAGAGATCATCTTCCCTCTACCTTGAAGCTAAAACTTCCCTCTCTAATAGTCCACAGAGTGATTTTCTTATCTGCAATTTAGATTACTGGGGGCCATCTGGGGAGATTTGCAAAGCCTGCTGTGTTGTTTTGCAAATCGGTGTCTGAGTATGCATCTAAATATTTCTCCTCCTTCCCCCACTTGATGGAGCCTGTTTTCCTAGTCCGATTTTAAAACGTGGAATGGGTTAACCCCAGTGTAAATGAGGGACAGGCGATGGCTATAGAGAGGCTTTCATTTAGCCACTGATTTTAGTGTGGGGCTTAAATGAGAAGGTCTTCAGAAGTATTTTAAATTGAAGAATAAAAACAGACATACCAAAGGGAGATTTGCCAACCATATAAATACATAGGCGTTAAGCCCCCTATACAGAAACCAAATATAAATGGAAAGACAATGAGTAAACTGCACATATAAACAGACAAAACCCCAGTGGATAAGTCATAAAGATCTGACGGCAAGGACCATATGTTTTTAAAACTCTCAGCTTTTCTACTCAAGTATTGTGTTATTTGTCCCAGGTTCGCAGTTCAGTCATCCTGCTCAGCATCGTCCTTGGCACTGTTCAGTTTGTCTACTGTCTACACGTTTGGGCTTTTTGGCAAATGGAGATGCTCTCAACAAAAACAGCTTCTGAGTGTTATTCAGACGCCTGATGGGCCTCCGATTGTATAAAACAAGGATTTGTAGCTCTTTAGGGATGTAGCTCTGTTTGAAACAAAATATCTTCTCACTTCTTTCCAGCGCTTACTTGTGGGGAGCTGATCCCAGAGCAGGGAGGAGAGGCAATCACTTTCTTTCTTACAGTACCAGCACACAAGTCAGTGTCCCAGAGTTTGGGGGTAGGTGAGCAGATGTTAGAGAGCGGACGAATCGTCTGATCATCTACTTAAGCAAATCCCGAGTTGTGTTTTCCAACATAAAATAGTCTCCAATAAATACAAGTTAGATATCTTACAAACCCCCATTTTTTTTTAGTATTAAATGAAATGACATATGTGAAAGTATTGTAAAACTGTAAATCACTATGCGAGATTATTATTGTTAGAGGGAAGAGAGCGGTTATAAAAATTGACTTCAGAAGTCATGACGTCACGGTGATTGAAAGCTGGAAACCACTTAGCTTCTTAGAAGGTGTGTTTCCACAGCACTGAGCACATCTTTACTCTTCATTTAATGGTCGAATCACATAATGCCCAAATTACTCAATTTTTTTGTCAACGTATATTAAAGTATCGTTCCATGGTCTGATCTCTGGAGTTGGTATATTTCCCATCCTGTCTTGGAAGGTGCTGTTACCACGAGCTCCCCAGTTTCTTTGACTTCTCTGGTGTGCAAGCACCCCGGCTGCGACAAGTGTGTCTAGTTTGCACAGAAGGGCAGGGAGCCCAGCGGGGGACGCTGAACAGACCGGCCAGTGAACGTTATGGCAAATCCCGGTACAGCTGGCCATCCGGTGGCCGTGCTGTGAGTGATCGGCAGACAAGCCTTCCAAAGTGGTGGCTGTTTACGGGAAGAAGGTGGAATATTCAGTCCCAGCAAGGACAAGCAGCAGCACAATCCCGAACAAAAGGGTCGGGAGGCAGGGCACTCCACCTTGCTCAGGGTTATTCAAGAGGCTCCATAGCTCTGCATAGCAACGGAAGGCTTATTGACAGGAGTTAAAGGCTCCGGGAAGAGGGAGCCATTCTCTGGGACAGCCACACACAAAGTCATTAACCCCCTGCTGAAAAGTGTGAAATTATCCTGTATTGGGGGCTGGGTTAACGTGTGTGGCCCTATTGAGGCCGCTTTCCCTGCTGGCCAGTTGAGAACCAATCTCCTCCTCTTTCCATGTATAATTAGTGAGTTTGAGGCCCCACATTGCCAAAACAGTTGAGGTCCCAGCACTTTCTTCCTTACTCAAGGGGCCCTCTTTCCCCTCCTTGCAGAGTTGCATGGTTGGCTACCGTGAGAACCACAGCCTCTCTCTCACCCCGCTGGGAAGCGAGTCCTCACAGATGTGCTCACTTTGACTCTGGGAGGAAATGCTCGCTCCCCCCACCCACTCTGCTCTTCCTCCCCCAGAAGGAGGCGCAGAAATTATATTTTCCTTCTCCTCCAGCAAGGATCTCTTGTACTTGGAAAGGTCGATCTTTTTAGTATGAAGAAATGAGGGGAGTCTTCCCTAAGTAACTTGTTCATAACCACACGGGCCTTTCTAACAGTAGAACTTAGGACAAGTCACTTAGCTTCTGAATCGCTTTCTGTGGATGCCATAGGGAAAAAAAAAGTCCTAGGTGAAGGTCTCAGTCCAATAACCAAAAGACTCTACCATCTTGTTGGCAGATCTTGTGTCTGGTGTTACGTGGGTAAATATCCAGTATAACGGAAAAAGCAGGAACTTCAAAATTATACGGACATAGGTGTAGGAGCTGGCTCTGGTGCTTTTTTTTTAAGCAGAGCAATATCAAGCAATTAACTTGTTTATCCTTTTTAAGCCCTGGATTCTTTCCTTGTAAAATGGAGTGGCTCATGCCTACTTAATAGAAGATAGTAGAAACAACCTAAGTACTAATGGGAAAGCAGGCAAATAAATTGTGGTACGTCTACAGTAGGGAGTACTACACACATTCTTAAAATAGGTAGAGACAAGTGTTCTGATGTGGAAAGATGTCTAAAAATAAGAAGTGGATTAAAGCAAGATGAAGGGCAATGTGTATATTAGAGTTCCTTTTCTGTGAGTGACTGAAACAGGTTTACCTGGGGAGATGTGAATCCTGGTGTGTACACAGTAAGCAGTGGGGGTGGTAGGAATCAGAAGAAAGAGTTAAAATTTAGCTTAAAGGAGAGGGGTGGAAAGTTAGGTGTCAGGAGGAAGATTTACACTTTTTATTTATATTTTTTTCTTGGTCATTTTAGTTTTCTAGCCAGGGCCACGAATGACTATTATGTTTCAAACATTATCAGAGTTTATTTGCATAATATGACTATGTATCTTTCTTCCTTTTCATGTTTTTATGTATTAAAAAATGAGAACCTTCGTAACTGATGTGGGAATTAAGTACATGTATCAGGTACCCGAAGCATAGAAGGGGCCTGGTTAATGTTCGTGCAAATGAAACAGAAGGAAAGAACACGAAATTCTCTTTATCAAAGTTTTTTAAAAAACAGGTACAATTTTTTTAGGTAGTGATGTTTGCTATCTGTTAGGTACTATTTATCGTTTTTATTACTCTTCTTTAGAGGATGTTTTTTGTCTTCCTGTTTCTCTGTCGTCTTTGGTGCGTGGAAGTGGTGGAAGGTCACGGGATTGGTCGTAGGACCAGATCTGCCGGCAACTTCTGTGCTTTGTGGCAGGCTGGTCATCTCATCTTTCTGAGCTTCTGTGTCCTCAGCTTTCAGTTAGCCAGGAATCTGGATGGGCTCTAAGTTCCCTCCAAACTTAAAATTTCCATCTCCATTTGCCCATGAAGCTGATGTAGCTCGTAGCTCGAAAGCAAGGGGTGTGCGGTGGCGGACAGTCAGGAGTTCAAAGACAAGAGAGGCAAGAAATGTCTTTAAGAGAAACTTGAGGATGGGAAAGTTTCCTAAGACAGACGCAATCTGTTGCAACCCACACCGCCACTAACTCACTCAATTCTGCTTCTGCAATAGAAATTTTAAGTTGTTTCTGCCAATGAATCCAATGAAACAGAGGTCTATCATTGTTATAAAAGGCTGCTGGGGTAATTTTATATTTCCTCGGGTCGAGTTTTGTCGGCAGGTTTTTCTCTTTGATGATTTATGTCAAATCTAAAAGGCAAGGCAAATGCTTTGGGATGCATGTTTATTTTCTCCATCTCCCATTCTTTGGCGTAGCTAAAGTCAATTCTCTTATCCAGAGTGGTCCCTAGGAGGGAGCAAGCCTGTCCAGCGGAGGCTTACACTGTCATGTACGGAGGATATGTATGTATCACATTTATTTAAATGAAATAAACATGTAGTTCGGAGTACTGTGGGGACCCCACGAGGAGTAGAGTGCAGGACATCTGTCCTGCTTGCCCCCATCCAAAGGAAAGGCCCACCCTCATCCTTCTCTTCAGAAGCTGAGACATCAGCTAATCAATGGGCAGGCTTTTGCGAAGCTCCTAGTATGTTGTTCCAGTCTTTTTTTTTTTTCTTTTCTGTTTTCTAATGGAGGTACTGGGGATTGAACCCAGGACCTCGTGCATGCTATGCGCGCTCTCTTCCACTGAGCTATACCCTCCTCCTTCTTCCAGTCTTGCTGTTGTGCTGGCAGCCAGGTGATCTGGTCTGTGTGGCTGCAGGAAGCTGGGAAAGACTTTGTTCCCCTCCCTGAGCCTGGCTTCCCCGGGAGCGGAGATGTGTCAGCAAGCGGTGGGCCTGGAGGACTCTGCGCTCTGTTGCCATGGTCACTCCCCAGCGTGCCAAGGACAAGCCCCCGCATCCACTGTGAGACTTTCCTAGAGACAGAGCAGCGTGTGACCGCAAGCCTCCAACCACTTTCATAAAGACCGGAGCCTGGCCCTTCTCCTTCGTGTCGTTTGGCCTCATGAGGAGAGTGGAGCTGATCTGGGGCCAACAGACCAATGTTTTCTTAACACCAAGAAATAAACGCACTAACACTTAAACCACCATTGATAGGACCAACAAGCCAAATTACAACAATGTGAAGGGAAGCAATGAGAATATTGTTTTATAACCAAAACAATCGTCTGAACAAATCACTGATGTGACTTGACATACTTGTAATCATCCTATGCCCAGAATTTTTTTTCCCCACATCACATAACTTTGTGAACATTCTCCCATGTGGCTTTGTTGCCTCATAATTAGCTACATGACAATTTAAAGGAAAACAAACATGGTTGTTGTTAGGCCCCCAGGAACTAGCCTCCAGGACAGACGACATGATAGAGAAAGAGAAATGGGATCATATAAAATGTCTCTAATTTGGATTTGATTGTATTTTAGTTATGGGAGTTTGCCACTGCTTGCAAGGAAGTCCCAGACGTTAGTTTCTTTGCCTTCAAGGCAAGTCCGTGGATTTCTTTGCTAGTCTCCATGTGATGGGCTACAAGTGGCAATTCGTGTCTCTTTCTCTCATCAGCCAGGGGACTTGTTCCTCATTAGTAGGAAGTCGCATCCCGCCAGCTGTCTCACCAGATGTGTGGACATGACCACGGTTCTCAGGTAGGATTTCTCAGTGTCCCAACCTCTTCCCTTAAAGTCACTCCAAGAACTCCCATCAGAGAGAGAGTAACGAGGCCACTTACTGTTAATTGCAAGGGCTCCGATAAATAGGCAGAAAATGTACCCAGACTTCTACTTGGTTCCTGAACACAGGAAATTTCCATGTCATTGATCCTCAATCTGTTTTGAGTGAACAGGCACAGGGCAGTCTCCATTTCCCCAGGCAGAGCGCTGATTCTCTGGCTAATGAGTGGCTTTAACGTGTGAGGTCCTGGCCCTTGGGGGAGACATGTGCATCTGGGTGTAAGCTGTGTTGTGAGGGCTGATCTCCCACAGCCAGACTGGGCCCTCCTTCCGCCCCTCTGGTACATTCCCACCAGCTCGCCAGACCCCGGAGGCTGCTTGCCAGAGTAAGGACCCTCCTCAGTGCCTGGCGGGCCCCGCAGGGCAGGCTGTCTGCGTGGCACCTGTCAGCCATGCCCAGCGGGGCTGTTTGTCGCTGCTTGGAGCCCACCTGCTGCTGAGAGAGGGGATGCTCTCTGAGTACTAGGTAGCCTGTGTGAAAACCTGGACAAGGCTGAGAGCATAGATTCCCAGGGTGGGACCTGTGCATCCCCTGGGAGAAGCGGTCCCTGGAATCCTAGGCACGGAGCAAAGGAAAAACTCTTGTGAGACCAGCCACACCTAGTAAAACTGGGAGCCCCATGTGGCTCGTACCCGGACCACATCAGACCGAGAAGGGAAGCAGGGATCATTAAAAACATGGACAGAGCTTTCAAGGTCAGTGGCCCCGAATCACATCTGGATGGAGCAAATGGGAATGGTAGTTCTAATTAAGGGTTCACAATTTTATTCGAGTCAGCTGGGGGAGAAGGAGGAGGGGGCGTTTTCTTGGTTTGATTGTTTTCAGCTTATAAGACAAATTCCATTTTCCCCTACAATTATGTTCAGTTACTGGCTCCAAAGAAATATTTGACGTATGGACGCCTTCTGATCTGTCTTCCCCGGACGCGTCTTTCATGCAGGCTGGGAGGGTCATTCATGATACAGCAGGGGCGGTGAGGCAGGAGGCTGGCCCAGGCATACCGACAAGCGGCTGGTTTACGGAGTGTAATCTGACTGCATCCTGGAAGTTGTTGCTTTGATCTTTTCTCCCCATAATCATGCTTGTCAGAAAATAAGGAGGGGGAAATCACCGCCAGTCAAAACTTTTGCTGAAAGATAAGATGTTATGATCTTCTGCTAATTATGTTCCTGCAATTAAGGAGTTGGGGCTGATCGCTCAAAGCTTCCAATACATAAAAATCAGCAGCCGTTTTAGCTGAAATGCTACATCCTGTGACCTGTTTTTAATTGACTTCCCTCCTCTCACTCTTCAAAGCCGGGCTCTGCCAAAGCCACCAGCTTCTGACTTTGAAGCTTCCTTGAAAAAGAGAGAAAAAACAAAGGCCAAAAGTCAGGGCTTTCAACTGCATATGTTTTAGGCCGAATTTACAAATGTCTTTTTTTTTTTTTTTACAATTTTTTCTAGTTTCTCAAAAGGTTACTTTTAGTGAGTTCTTTGATCTAGAAAAACAAAAACAGAAACAAAGACACCCCATATTGATCACGTTTAACACAATTATGTAACGATTGGTCTAGTCACACATGTCTGCTTTTCTAATTTTTCCCTGAAGACTGAAATGTAATACTTCTGATAGGTCCAGAATAGCAGGTCAACTTTTTTTCACTTTAAAATACTTCTTCTCTAAGTGCAAGGATCACATCCTGGCCAGTGGCTGGTTCTGCTGGACAAGCTCTTTGCTGAATCCTGTGGGCAGCTGTGGCTTAGTCATAGGTCTGTGGAACTATAACTGGGGTTCCTGGTTTCTGTTCAGGGAATACATCGGCGTCTATGACCTCCTTAAATTGTCGTATTTATATTACAGAAACAAAACCCCAATAATTTAGCATTACATTGATGATTTGCCAAGTGCAGGCGCATGGGAAAAATGTTTGCAAATTTATGGAAAAAACCCGAAGTATCCTAGCCCATCTTGTAAGAAGTATTTTGATAACAGACTCATGTAAATGCCCACAACTTAAAAAAGGGCCTCCTTGAGAATGCCGATGAGACTTGCAAAGTCTTTGTTTTTTAAGGGCTGGAATACAGTGCAGCCCACTTGGTGTGGTGCCTGTTCGTGGGTCTTCAAATCCAAGCTAACGCATGCTTTGCTCTTGGCATCACCTTCTCATTCTGACAATGTTAGAATGTCCCGGGTTCTATAAAGAGTGATAACCTATATTTGGATAATGCTTTTCCGTTTAGGACCCCGCCCCCCAAATTTTCTCGTCACCTGAACACTTACTCCAATCCTGTGAGGTAAGGACTGTTGTTTTCTCTGTCTAATAGATGTAAATACTAAGATTCACACAGATTCTAGCAAGTTGAGTAGGTAGATGAGCCAGGACCAGATCTTCTGATTTCACATCTTTGCATATGCTACGTGCATCTCTTCTCTCAATGCATCCAGGCTTGGTGTGCAGAGGAGCAGGGACAGGCAGTGTGTGTCCCGTGCCCCTGTGCTGAGATGCTAGTCAAAATCCTATACATTCTTTATTCTGGGAAACTTGCATGTCCCATGTTACCCACAGAGGGCCCTAGGGAGGTAGTAGGGTGTTCATTGTCAGCCTGCCTGAAAACATTCTCATTCATGGTTTATAGGTTCTCTGCCAACATAGGGATTCAGCTGATGCATTGCATGAGATCGTTCATGGAGAATGGTTTTCACTTTACAGATAAGGAAAAACAAAACAAAACAAAACCTAAGAGAAAAGTCAGGGAGCTTGGGCAGGGTCACATGAGTGATTTATTCAAGGTTAGGGCCAGGATCTATGTTTCTTTCTTTCTTTCTTTGTTTTTTTTTTACTTTAAACTTTATTGTTAGTATTCAACAATTTAACCTTGGGCTAAGAGCAGTTTGAATTATTTGCCAATTCTTAAAAATTTTTTTTTAATTACTTATTTATTTTTTATTAAAATATAGTCAATTTACAACGTGTCAATTTCTGACATACAGTGTAATAGTTCAGCCATACATACATGTATTTGTTTTCATATTCTTTTAAAATTTATTTTTATTGAAATATAGTTGGTTTACAATGTTGTTTCAGTTTCAGGTGTACACATAGTGATTCAGGGTCTGTTTTTTTTTTTTTCTTTCTAGCGCAATGATATTTGTTTACTTACTTGTTTGTTTGTTTGTTATTCTTAAGGATCTGTGTTTCTCAACCCCCACAATGGAGCGCTCTCCATCACACTGTACGTTGTTTATCTGCATCAGTCATGCGCCCTAGTCACCGCAACTCAGTTGGTCCATCCTGCCTTTTGCCAAAGGCTAGAGAAACCCAAGCAGGGAGACCCACGGTGTGTTCTAGATGCTCAAAGCCACGGTCCTGACGGCGAGCTCCCCCGGGGCATGCTAGTATGCACGCAGCTTATCACAAGCTGCCCGACTATTGGTTGTAAAAACTGAGCGTATGTGTGGCAATTGGGCGTGGATTTTCGGGACCCCGAGGACCTCTGTGCCGAGGCGACTCTTTGTGGAGAATTATAGACACAGGGTTTGGCAAGGCCGATGGTTCTCAGGCCACGTGTGCCATGGAAACCCAGCCAGGTCAGCTTCGATTGAAACAGTCATTTGGTCTGATTCCCAACAGTCCACCTCTCCATCGCTGGTGGAGACCTGGAAGCACAAACTGGCCTCAGACAAAGCCTTTCAGCCACATGCGCTAGACCCCTGCCTGTTGTTTCAGCTCATTTCATCACTTTTGGCTCTACCCTTGGAAAAGTACTTTCATATAATTGGAACAGCAAAACATTTTATTTTCTCACCATAAAAAAAAATGCACGTTCATTGCAGACAATTTTGAAATTACTGAAGAACACAAAGGAGAAATTTAAACCACTCACTCTAACCTGATTCCCTGACAATAATCATTAATAAAGGCAAGTGAAACCCCAGTCCAATTTTCCATGACTTAAGATACTGGAAAAAAAAACAAACCAACAACTGGATTCTACTAGACGTTGCTTTGTAATTGACTAATTTTTAATTTTCTTAGTTGCGTAATAATAATTTCATCTGAACTGTTGTTGACTGTCTACTATATCTCAGCTACAAAAACTCTGTGCGACAGCTGCTGCAGTTCCTGCTTTACTGCTGACGGAACAAGGGTTCTGAGATTGTTTATTCTTTCTCTCCATTGGCTCATTGGATAACCTCATTCCCGGCCAGGTCTCACAGTTCGTTTGTGAGCTCTGGCTCGAAATTTTCTCGTCAGCCCTGACCTTTCCTCTCAGCTTTACCCTTTTACATCCAATTGCCTACTTGACATCTCACTTTGGGTCTCAAAGGTGCCTAGGACTCAACCCATCCAGAATGGCGCAGAGGTTCTCTGCGTTGTGCAGGGCGGGGCCCGCACACAGGCCTTCACAGCCTTGGTCTGAGTTACTGCCTGAGCTGGTTTCCTGCAATGTACTCTTGACCTTCTGAATTGTATTCTCTACACAGCAGCCAAAAGATCTTTTCAAAATGCAAATCTGATTATGCCCGCACTGACTTACAGCGCTTGAAAGACTTTCCTCTGTTCTTCAGGTACAGACCAGAACCGTTAACCTGGCCCACTAGGCCGGCATGAGCTGTCTGTCTCCCCGGCCTCGGTTCATGCTGCGTTCCCCACACTCTGCACCCCAGTCACGCAGGCCTCATATTCATTTAACGAAACCTCAATAGGAGTTTTGTACTTGCTGTTCCCTCTGACTGCAATGCTCTTCCCACCATCCGCTTCATCCTTTGCCTGGATAATTCCCAGTTTCTCTTTAGATGTTGACCATGTCACCACACGCAATATAGGAGGGGAGACTGAATAACCTGCCCAAAGCCACAGGGCCACTAAATGGCAGCTCTGAGCCTCATATTCAAATTCCCAGACTCCAAGTTTCATGATGTTTCCACTGCCCCTCGCCTCTGTGTTAAGTGTAAAAACTTAGGTGGTACTTCTCTAAAATCTCTATGAAGTTTCCCCAGAGGCAGAGGCTCCCCATCCAAGCTGAAGAATGTACTAGGAACAATGCAGAACCTGATCTGAAGCGGCCCTGACCTCTCTAGGCTCAGCCCTTCCCTCTCTCTCTGCATTAGGCAGGATGCCAGATCTCATGGAGCAGGCGTTCTGTGCCAGGTTCAGCAGGGAGCATTAGATTAAGATTCTCACGTTGACAGCAATTTTGTCTTGTGAAGATGCAGAAAGCCTGCCTTATGCATTCCTCTCACACCTGGGGGGACTGGAGTATATTTCTATTTGCAAACATATATACCTTGATACATAGATTATAAAAAACAGAAATGTGAGCTCTTTGAAAAGAATTCATGATTACTCTTCCATTTCAGTCGTTTGGTGAGTTTTGAATGTATTTTTCTTTCCGGAGTCCATGAAAAGGTGTTTGTTTTACCCCCTCTTTTAACTAGCTGGGTGCCAACATTTTCTATCCTTCTCTTGATCTGATGTAAGTTCAATGTTTTGCTTCTGCTCTTCCAGCCCATAACCTGCAGGTAGCTGGATGAAAGAAGCTTTCTTTCAACTCAGGCAAGGCATCAAGTCCCACCCCAAACACAGATACACATACACACACACAAACACTGTGGAGTACAATAGTTTGACGTACAGGATGCTTTGCAGAAGGAGGGCAGTTCACTTCCACCCACAGTCCTCGGCAGGCCAGTTCAGGGCAGTGAAATTGGCTCCCGTCTGTGCAAATCAGCATCCTGGAAAAGGAAGGTCTGGGTCAAGAGGAAGGAATATCCCATCCTGAGGAAGAAAGATTAGGTTTGTTCTGTATGATTGCTTGGGGATAGCTTCCAAACTTACAATGCACTGCAGCTCTTAATTTAGCCTGCTATCAGTCTAAGATTACTAAACTGTATTTAGAAGAAAGACATATTCATTATTGTTATTAAGCAATCTAATTTTAGAACTATTACTAGACTAAAACTCAGAAATATAGTAATATTTGACTAGAAGTGTGACTAATAAAACTCCCCATGTTTCCACATTTAGGTATTAAAGGCTGTAATTAAATGTAAACAGGGAAACAGGGAAACTTGGGTGATACGATCAAGAATGAATGGCTTTTAGCAAGCATTGTTTGCTTGAGTGAGTTACTCAAATGACAGATTGCCTTTTCTGATTTGATCGCATTTCATTTAGATTAGAGACTGACTATACAGCATGCTCTTATTATTTAGGCTAGGGGGAGACAAGGGATCACTTCGTCATAGGACTCACATGACCACTTTAGTGCAGATCAGCTAGGAACCACCTCAGACCCTGCAATTGTTGGGTCAGAGACACAAATCAGATAGTGAGACCAGGAATCTCAACTCAAGTGTAACGTATAATAGTATTGTTTGTTAACATGATACATTTCTCTCACTCCTGTCTTACATGTGTACCTCTTTTTTGTTGTTATTTTGTTTTCTTGCCTAATTGCTGTGGCTAAGACTGCCAAAACAATGTTAATTAAGGTAATGATCGTAGTTCTTTTTGTCTTCTTGACTTTGATGAGAAAACTTAGTTTGTATTCAGTCATGATGGCCGCTGAATGTTTTAAGTTTGTATTCTGTCCCTATCCCTGAATGATGAATTAATGGTAGTCCCTGAAAAGACATCTAGGGGAAAGAATTTTATGGCCTTTGTGATTTAAGACCTATGTGGTTCTCAGTCACTGCAACTTTACCTTTATCATTGCCTAATTAGCCTTGTCTAAGTCCCCAGGACCAGTTCCCAACCTGAGTCAGAAGAGACTTTTGGAAGTCTAGCCCTGCATGTTGGGATGAAGCATAAAAGTTGTCTTGATGATGGTCTATCACTGTACTTTTGCTTTGCCTCTGACATACGGATTTCTGCCTTGTGCCCAAGACTTGGTCTTTACCTTGTACCAAATTCCCATAAGTGAATTTCTGTGCTTGAGTTTCTGTCTCTATAAATTGCTTATGATAGGTACTGGTTAGTATCATGGCTCTGGACCACAAAGTCTGGATTCAAATCCTGTTTCTTCTACTTATTAGCTGTTTAACCCCAGGCAAGTTATGTGATGTTTTCGTACTTTCTCACTTGTCAAATTAGGATAATAGCCATACTTGTCTCACAAGGTCATTGTGAGCTTTAAATTAAATAATGTGTATAGAGACCTCAGAAGGATGTTGGCACATAGTAAGGCACTCACTAAAGGCTTGGAGTCATCATTATTGCCGGTGGAAATGTTATCCCTTTGAACGTCACTGACTTCCTTCTATCAAACCCTCTCTCAGGGTTAGATGTCCATGGCTTGAGTCTCATCTTGGTGGTTGGGGATCTGCTGCCTGCTGTTAGACTTGCCTTGGTAGGACACCCCATGACAACATACTGCCCTTTGGAATAATAAGTGTTTTAAAGCTATCCTACTGCTGACCTCAGGTTCCAGGATTCTACCTGCTGGGTCAGCATATTCATAGCCTTCTTTTTAAATAGCACCTGACATACTCATGTAACTTACGTTAGTGCTTTTCTAGAAGTGACACTGATTTGTGATGAGGGATGTTGTTCCAGCTCTGCAACATCCCTTTTATTTACCCTGAACCAGACTTCACAAACAGAAGATCATATTAGTTAATCAGTTTGTTTATTTAGCACATATTTATTTAACCTATACTCTAGGGATAGACTGTGTCAGGACATGAAATAAATATGAAATGATGTAAGACATGGCCACTGTCCTTGAAGAACTTACAGGTTCGTTGAAGAAGACAAAGACCATGGCTCTCTGAGGCCAAGCTGTGGAAGTGAAGGTGAGGATGGACAGCCCAGGAGGGAAGTGAGATCCTAGTCGAATCATGCAATTTTTAAATACAGTACAGCGAGTTTTGAATTTGTGTTTTCTGGAGTCCATGAAAAAGTATTTGCTCTCCCCTTCTTATAATTAGCTGTGTGTCAACGTTTTCTTTCTTTTTCTCTTCATCTAAGAAAGAGGAAGATGCTCCAGTTGGAGTACTAACATTGGTAGATTCCAGTTTGATGATATTAATTCAAACTGATGTCAGTTGACTTACTTATTCAGCTATTCTTGGACTATTTTCACAATTTTCCCTTATCTGTGTATTATCTGCACTGTTATTTACTTAATGGCTTTTGTTTAAATGACTTTATTAACATGTTGTCATTACTATCTTCAATAGAAAAGCAGTATATCTTGCTACAGAAAGGAACCACACAAGGTATGCACAACGACTTAAACTTTAAAAGTTAACCTGTAAATCACCTAAAATTGTCTCAGTGCCACTACTGGGAAGCTCTGGCCTTGCCATCCTGAAGTTCCTTTGGGAAGGAACCCTGGACAGTTTATTGAGGTCTCTGATCAAACACTGCTTGGCAGTTCCACTCCCCCAGTTCTAGACACCTCCCATCACTCTGTTCCTGACTTTGTTTTATTTTCTTTACAACACGTGTTATTTTCTAAAACTGTATTTTTTGATTTCCTGGCTTATTATCTGTTCTTTATGGCTGAAGTGTAAACTCCAGGAGAGTGAGGACTTTGTTTTGTTCACTGCTGTTCTCCAGAACGTGGTGTGTAGGAAGCCAGTTGCCTGACTTTCACGGCAAAATGGTAAGAAACTTTAAAAACCTGAGCTTAGATGAAATAACCCTGCTTGCTAGCTCAGCACGTTGTGGCCTGATTTTTAATTCCCTGTGTCTTCGATGGTGTACTGTGACTTTGGACTTTATTTACCCATCTGGGCTTTTGAGGCCTTTTAATTTCTCTGAATCTTTTTACTTTCTTGCGCTCAGGTCCTTCTCTTTATAGTCAGCCTGCGGCCTCCAATTCCTTTCCTCCCAAGACTACCCAACGGGACCCTGACTGGACTCTTCTGTTCAGATAGCTTCCTGGGGTGCCCATCATTACGGATCTAAGTGGCCAAAAAAGGCTATGTAGCCTTTGTCCAGGAAAGGGCAGCTACGACAGTTCAACCCGCCTGGATGTTGTGCTCTAACAGGTAAAACCGAAACAATAGGACAATGGCAAGTACCTTTGTGCGTCTGTGCCAAGAGTAGCTTTAGCTAAAGGCTTAGATATGTCCCTCAGCTTTAGTTCTGAAGACACTTTGGATTTTTCATTCTTAAGGCAATAGAGGTATGATCATCAAGAATATACCTCCAATAGATTAGATGATTTTAAATAATTTGGATGAATTTTTATCCTTATTTTTTAGATGCTTTGCTTAATATTCATGTATTGATCAAAACCATTTAAAGAGATAATATGACCTATGAGATAGAGAAATGTTATTTAAAGTATTTCCATCTAGGTGGGAAGGGCATAGCTCAGTGGTAGAGCACATGCTTAGCATGCTTGAGGTCCTGGGTTCGATCTCCAGCACCCCTATCAAAATAAACAAACAAATAAACCTAATTATCACCCCCAAAACAAACAAATAAAAATTTCCATCTAGTTCTTTATCCTTCAAAGAATTTGTGTACTTTTTCCTGCCTAATTAGATAATGGTTAGTCAAGGGGATGAAAGAGCATGCTTACTTCCTGTGACAAATCCAATGCCCGTTAAGGCTGGCTGATTAAGGAAGCCATACTTCTTGGTGATAAATGACTCTGAATCTACAATAAGGCTCATGCACTTCCAGTGAAATCTTTCACGTTGTGGAGGAGGAAACAAGATTGCAAATTTGAGAGTGGACGATAATGATTAGTATTGGGTGCTGTTTGTAATCACTGGCACAGGAAGTTAATTAGTTGTTTTCAATACGGTGACTGAGCTGATCCCAACAGAAAAAATGCATATGATTTTGTAAATGAAAACTATTTTTTAAAAGTTGTTGTTGAGATATTTCATGGTTTTGGTAAGTCTCGGAAGAAAGCATGCTGAGTGGTTAAAAACGACTCAGCTGACCATTTTGATGGTAGATAAAGATAATTCTTTTAAATTTATTTTATTTTCATAAAATCAGTGACATACAGTATATCAAGGAATTTGGGTATGCGTCCTTAAAAACTGGGGCCTTTCTAAGTGGGTCCTTACTGTCGATGGCATAAAATAATGTTGTGTTCTCCGAATATACAAAGCATTGACTCTGTGGGAGTGAGTATGAAATGTGATAGCAACTGACCTAAGCTACAAAGATACTCTTTCCCACACTGTGGGAATATTTATTAGTGGATACCCATGTGGCCTGAAAGCGTAGATTGATGTCGTTTGCCGAAGGGCCTAACTTGTTGCCTGAGAGCCATGCACAAACTGGCAGGATTTGGCTGATTGTGGAAAAGCATGGCCCTGGCGACAAAAGTGACAATTGCAAATGCTGCTGATAAAGAAGCCCAGGGTCAGAAGAGGACCAGTCTGGTTCTAAAACACAAACTATCAGGACAATGATGAGAGGGATCACCTGAACGGGGGCCTGGCATCAGGACCAAACAACTTGCAGAGTGCTTCCTGAACTTCGTTGCATTGATTCTTCCACATCAACAGATTTAAAATGTTTCAGGGAGATGACAAGTGATAATATTTCTTTATTGACGTCCTATGATGTGCCAGACACGTTGCCACAAGGCTTTATATGTATTAACTGACTTGCTTCTTGCAAGAGCCCTGAAGAGGTACTTCTGTTATCCCTGTTGTAAAAAGGAGGACACTACATCTGGGAGAGAGGCTCCGAAACTTGTCCATGGTGGCACTGCAGGGCAGTGGCAGAGCCAGGACTGAAGCCTGGGTGTGCTGAGGTCCCAGGTGGCGGTCTCGGTCGTCCCTTTGTCACTCAGGTAGGTGTGGAAACTTAGTCGTCAACCTCCAACTCCACTGCTCTTTTTCTCCACTTACCCCATCCCAACCCCTCCTTTCCTCTAACAAATAGTCGGGTCTTCAGCATTTGGGGATTCTGTTTTCTTGTCCTAATTTTTCATGTTTTGCAAGTGTGTTTCATAGTAGATTTTTACTTTTCAGAGTACTTTTAGGTTTTTCAGAAAAATTAGGTAGACAGTAAAGAGTTCCCAGTTACCACTCCCCTCCCCATGTAGTTACCATTTGGCTCTTGCATTAGTGTGGTGTTCATTTTACAACTGACGGACCAATATTGATACATTATTATTAACTGAAGTTGGGAGTTTGCATTAGGATCCACTCTTTGGGTTATGAGCTCTGTGTGTGTTGACAAGTGTGTAATGTCAGGTACCCACCGTTACAGTGTCATACAGAGTAGCTTCACTGTCCTCAAAATCCCCTGTGTTCCACCTATTTCTCCCTCCTTCTGTCCTCCTGGGGCTCTGACACCGATCTTTTTACTGTCTCTGTAGTTTTGCCTTTTCCAGAATGTCATCTAGTTGGAATTATACAGTACGTAGCCTTTTTAGATTGGCTTTTTTTGGCTTAGTGATATGTGTCATTCCATGCTTTTTTGTGTCTCGGAAGCATAATCATTTCTTCCTTTGCTGCCCTGCGTGGTAGGTTGTGAGTGTCTAAGGGGCAGAAGCAGTCTTACTCGGACTCTGTTGTTTCTGTACCGAGTGCAGTGTCTGCCAGGTGGGAGGTCTTCAAGATGACTTCGCTGAACATTGCCTCCATCCTCTCAGTTTTCTTTCGCCCGTGTGGTCTTCTTATTCATTTCTATTTGAAAAAATAAAAGGGACCAAGACCACAAGATGAGAAAAGAGAGCCCAGGTCTAAGGGACCCTGGAACATTTTCCCCTTGAGCCACAGCTGAGCACGAGGCAGAAGTAGACTGTGCCCGGCCCATTGGGTCCTTGGTCACCTTAATGATTCACACAGCTAGTGGCATAATTGATTGGGCCACTGGGAACATTATGGATTGTGGAGATGGCCAAAATAATTGGAGCAGCCAAATTGTGGTTCGGTCCAGTAAATATGTGCCTGTTTGATGAATGTTCTTGTAATTTGGTGATTTTTCTTTCTTTGTTACAGAGTTCCGGTGTGGGAAAGGATCTCAGAAATCATCTGGCACAACATTTTTATTTTATAGGTAAAGTCATTTAGTTCAGAGAGGTTCAAATGTTGACCCAGGGCCAGTGGCTGGTGGTCGAAACATTGGTCCCCAAGCTCCAAATGCCTTGTTCTTTCAACAACACTCTAGTGTGGATGAGTAGTGGAGTGAGAAATAAGCTCCTGTTTTTATCTGTCACTGAGATTTCTTTTTTTCCCTGTAACTGCAGCGTCACCTAGCCCAGGCTGTCTGATGCTTGTATGACTAATATGATGAACAATAGAGTTCCGTGGACAAGTAAGATTCCTTCAATAGCAAGAGGTGGGGGCAGCACCAGCTCCGTGCCGCTGCGCACCGTTGTTGACTGTGTGCTGTTTCAGAGACTCCTAGGCTGTGTGTGTGTGTGTATGTGTTGTTGTCATATTTAACTTCATGAATGTTCTGTATCTTTCTTGAGATTTAGGGCTCTCTTGGGGGAATTTGTGGATTGGGAGTTCATTTTCTTGGAGAACAGTTAGTAGAACAAGGAAAATAATTTAGACCTAAGGTCTCAGCTCTCAGCCCTTAATTAGGAACTATGTGTTGGGGTAGAAAAACCAAAGAAGAGAGTAGATTGAAGCATTCAACAACCTTTTGTTTCTCTTTTTAATGGTCAAAGGTAATGTATAAGAATCTCAACCCACTGAAAGAAGTTCATAATAAACTGAAACGGGGTTTTGACAAAATGGACTGGACCGATAGTATCTGAGTGATGCACGTTTCCAGCCAGGCAGGTAACCCAAGTTACCTGCAGCCCTGGCGATCCTACGGCTCTTAGGCATGGACCTGAGAGTGTAAAGTGGGGCAAAGAATGGGTTTGTGCCCTCAGAGTGGTTGAGACTGGGCCCTAACTGGGGAAGACCTGCTCTAGTCCAGATCCTGTTGTTAAGACGCAGTGGCTGACGGTGGGACCAGTGTGCAGCGCCCAGCTGGATACCTGTTTTACCAGATCAGCTGTACTGGAAACAGACATTTGAACAGGAGGTTAAGATTTTTGTTGTTGTTATGTTCTTAGTCTTCCCAGAACAATGACATTTTTTGAAATGCTTAGTAACACTTTCAGAAATTCCAGTAATTATTTCAGACTCTGTAGACTCTGCTAACAATAACACAGACTTTGGAAACATCCCAGGAGCTGTTTGCCAGGAAGAACACCGTCCAGGCACCTTATGATTCACATCTGACTGTTCACCTTTCCAAATTCCACAGACGCTTCGCTAACCCCTGGCTAGGGTGGCCCTTATGTCCTTTTCCAGCTCATCCTTCAAGATTGAGTTTCAGTGGCCCAATTTTCATGGTAAATACCCCTAAATATGTTAAAACCCACACTGACCTTACAGCCGAGTAATTCATTCCTAGTTATTTACCCAATGGAAACGAACATGCATATTCACATAAGACTTATACAAGAATGTTCATAGTAGCTCTCTTCAAATAGCTAAAAACTGCAAATGATCCAGATGTCCATCCACAGATCCTGGATAAGCAGGCTGTGGTGTATTCATGCAATGGAATACTACTCAGCAATACAAAGGGAGCAGTTACTCTCCTTCATAACACGTGGAGACATTGTGCTCCATGGAAGATGTCAGAAACAAGAGTGCACACAGAATATTTCTATTTATATAAAATTTAAGAATGTAGGCAATCCTCATCTACAGTGAGAAAAACGAGAGCAGTGATTGCCTTTGGCCAGGAGGGCAGTGGAGACTGACTTGCTGGAGCAAACTGTGTGAGTTGATGGAAATGCTCTGGGTCTTGACATCAGTGTGGACTATTTGGGTGTCTGTGTTCATGAAACATCAAACTGCAACATCTAAGATCTGTGCATTTCACTGTATGTAACTTAAAACAATTTAAATTACAAGCATAGAAGGAAACACATTTTTTTTTTCTAGCTCTTAGATTTGCCTATTTCCTGTTACTTTATGCATTCAGCTTTCCTGGCCACCTTTCTGAAAACTTACCATGGTGTCAGTCAATTAAACTTTCATGTTTATTTAAATCAGTGGCTGACAGCTCCCAGTTTTCAAGTCTAATAGTGGCTTTCAAGTATTTGTTTTCAGGTGGAAGTATTTCAGACATTACCCAGAAGACAAGAAAGATATTTGAGGGTGTTGAAAGGCTCCTTTTGGTGCTTTCGACATCCCAGCCGGGTATTCCAGATACTTCTGTAGTTACTTATTAGGGATAGTTTACTGTTGGTCTGTCTTTTCCATTTCATCTCATTTACCCTGACATGGAAGATTGTGCAGGTACGTCTGTAAACCCACATCGTCTTCCTTTAAAACCCACTCTCAGACATTTCTGCTGAGTCTTTTCCTTTTATGCAACTTCTAAGTTATTTTATTATTTCCCTTGACATGCCTCTCTCCCCTGTTGAATTTGGAGCTCTCTTAAAGGTGAGAAGTGTCTTAAAAAATCATCGCCCCGGCGCCTAGCACAGGATCTGAAAAAAAAATAAAGGCGTTCAATAATATTTATTGAAAATAATCAATAGATGACACTTTCTTCTCATGGGGCTGGTGAAGTGAAAAAGAGCTACATTCAGAGGCAAGAGCGTTTGGATGGCTTGCGTTTTGCAATTACATCATCTGTCCTCTCAAATGCTTCTACTTTGTTTCCTCAGTCCTGCCCTTGCCTCCCCATGTGACTATTGTACGGCTGAATCAGTGTAGCGTAAGTGTTCCTATTAACTTCATAGGAGAGAAGTCTTTGGGAAAAAAATGACATTATAAAATGAAAGCAGTTTGAACCAAAAAAGGGATTACTTTTCAAATGAGATTATGGAGTTTTACACCTTGGCCTTTTACTTTATGGAAGTCAATGTTGGTTTTTTTTTTTGTTTTTTTCCACCAGGCTTCTCAAAACACAGTATGTTCAGATTGGATTGCGCTTAAAATGTAATATTTAAAACAGCAACGTGTCTGACAGATCCCATAAATGAAATATGTCCATTTCTTTTAGCAAGGAGCAGAAGGCAACATAAAGCAGCTGCAAGAATTAATTCGCTGAGATAGTTGACATTTTCGAGCTGACTGCCTCTTAGAGAAAATGATGTCATTGCCGGCAGCCTAATGACAGTCATCAGCCTGAGAGGACACATGCTAATAAGGTTCATTGCTCACCTACTTTTCTTTTTTGTTTAGCCAGGGTGTCCTTGGATGTCCATAATTTGGCATTATGTTCCTAGAATAATTTCTAAGAGGGCCTGAAGTGTCAAACTCGGAATGACTTTTTTTCGGGGGGGGGGGTCAGAAAATGGTATGAATAGGTTTCTTCCTTCTTCCTTGTCTTAGTAACTCCAAGTTCTATTTCCAGTTTGCTCATAAATAGCCAAATTCTTATTGACTTTTCTTTCTAAGGTGTTGGCATCTGTGCTTAAATGTTGCTTCAAGATGCTGGGACCGTTCTGACAACAAAGAAAGAAAAGGTGGGATAAAAATCTAAAATTTCATTCTCAACCATAGAGTTCATTAAACCTGAAACTTCTAGAATATCCAGTGTAGGTGTCCTGGGTTTGACTTTACTCCTGGACAAAATTATGGCTTTCAAAGGAGTTTTATTATTTTTTAATGTTTTAAATTTTTAATTCTTACTTTTATGGAAGTGTAGTCGATTTATAATGTTAGTTTCAGGTTACAGCAAAGCAATCCAGTTATACATACACATACATATATATATATTTTAGATTGTTTTCCTTCACAGCTCATGATAAGAAATTGAATAGAGTTCTTGTGCTGTACAGTAGGTCCTCATTGTTTATTTGTTTTATATATAGTCGTGCCAACCTGTTAATCCCAAACTCCCAATATATCCCTTCCCCCGCCTCCCTTCCTCCTTTCTCAAAGAAATTTTGAGATGAATTTCCGTGGACCAGAAATGAATAAGGGAACAAACAACATCAGCTTAAGAGAATGAGCAAAGCCAGCTCACCCACAACCTCTCTGACAAGGGCTTTTGGCTGTAGTATCAGGATTCATCCTGCACAAAAGACTTGTTAAGTTTCCCAAGCCTTTGTCTCTCCGTCTCTTCCCTGGCAGACAGCACCAGCAGAGCCTCTTTTGAGCAATGATGCCCTGGGGACGTCCTGATGTTCCCAGCGGCACCTGTACAGCTCCCTTTCCTGGCAAGGCCCGCTGACAATCTTTCAGTTGAGAACTTTCCTAAACAGGTGAATTGTGTTGGCTAGGCATGAAATAAAAGAAGTGAGCCTTGGGTTTTGGATGAGATCAATGGGTTGCAAGTGTCCACGGACGATTAATTCAGAGTAGTATCATTGCTAAGGAGGTTTTACTTTAATGTACCTTTGGCCTCCAAGTTTTGCTAGAGACGAGCTTCTGGAAGAGGAAGCTCACACCACACCTCAGTGAATGCTTGAGAGTTAGACATTTAGACCCAACTGATAGGAGAAAATCATCTCCTTAGCAACTGAAGTGCTTCAGACCATAACAAGGGCTCCCTACCCTGGAGGGCAGGCCAGTCACTTACCAGATCAATAGCCAGTGGTGTTGGGTTGATAATGTAATGACAAAGTAGGTCTTGGTTGAATCTGTGGAAGCATAGATTCAATCCATTTAATAAATTAAATGATTTATAACCTCTGGATAAGATGTCTGACATCCTTCAAAGTAGCTGTATGTAGAATTAATTTGGTTAATACTTACTTAGCGCCGATTCTGTGGAAGGCCTCTTCCAGACTGTGGAGAAGGGACAAGAGAAAGGGGCACTGCTCTTGCCTTCAAGGGCATGCAGTCCAAACGGTGTATTAGCATATGTGCACAAACCAACTGTGTTTCCTAAGGCACACGTTCCGCACAGGTAGTCATCGCAGCAGTCCTGTGAGTTTGGTACTGTTGCTATTGACACACCTAAACTCAGTGCAAAGTTGTCTTTTTTTAATTTATGCCTCAGTTTGTTTTCTGAAAAATGGGAATGTTACATTAATAGTAATAATAGTGAGCATTCATTGAGAAGGTACTGCTTGTCAAGTGCTTTGGAAGCACTAGCTAATTTAGTCTTCACGGCAACTCTAGGAGTTCTACCCTTTTTTACGGAAGTGAAGCAGGGTTAAGTAACATGCCCAAGATCAGAGTTGAAACTCAAATCATCCAAACCCAGGGCTCGTTCTGAGATACTGGGCAGCCTTCCTTCTGAGTGGTCAGCAGCACGTCCCATAGGTAAAGGACACATGAAGTCCCTGGGTGGGGGGGGCGTCACTCCTGGCTGCAGAACTGCAGGGAATCTGTGGCACACTTGGCATGTTGGCTGTACACCCGGCGGCTTGAGTTTGATCCCAGGCAGAGGAACTGTCACAGTGAGCCCTTTCATAGGTGACTCTCTAGCCCCTCAAGGATGTCATTTTTTTTAAAATTATTTCTTAATTCCAACACTTACTCTTGACAACTTTCCAAGTAGGAAATCCTTTTGCCTGTTGATGAAATTGTTGTTGCAGTTTTTGTCCAACGTGGGGCTAATCTTTTTTTTTTTAATAATTTATTTTGACTGAAGCATAGCTGTTGTACAATATAAGTTACAGGTGTACAGCTGAGTGATTCACAATTTTTAAAGATTATGCTCCATTTATAGTTATTATAAAATCTTGCCTATATTCCCTGTGGTGTGCAATATATCCTTGTAGCTTATTTTATACCTAATAATCCGTACCTCTTAATGTCCTACTTCCATGCTGCCCCCCTGCCCCCGGAGGAAAGGACTCAAGGTGCGATGATCGTTCACAGAGAGAGGCAGGTTGGTTTTGAATGAGGGGTCAGGGATGTGAGTTATGATCTTGGCTTTTCTTGTTACTGCTTTTATGTCTTTGATGAGCTTTCTCCTTTCTCTAGGCTTATTTCCTTCCTCATCTCTAAAACAACTCTATCTCCTGGTCTTCAAAACAACTGTTGTTGGTCTCCAGCGAGCCAAGGGATGCGAGAGTGCTTTGTGAATGACTCCACCCATGTAAGTTATGGCCACTATCATTCATGATATTCTTGTAGGAAATATGGATAAAAATGCCCTGTAGATTTTTCAGACATCCTGGAAGCTTCTTTCGCTCCATGAAAATGAAGGATCCTGAACTGTCAGTTATAATCAAACTTTTCACAGCAAGTGAAATATCTCTGTGTTACCTAAGTATGTAATCCCTACTTTTAAAAAAATTGACTTCAGGAATGTGGAAGAACTGGATCTATTTGATATCTTACCTTAACTTTTTAAACCATGCATAAAAGCACTTAGAAAGGAGCCCGTAGGTTAGAATGCATAGGGAAGAGGCGCGTGGGGTTCCCTTCCTTACAGGTCAGGTCATTCATGTTGGAAGGGGACAGTCAGGCTCACATGACTGACACCGAAAGAGGGGGAAGCGGTGGACCTGAATCTCTGTGTTGACAGGTAACAAGAGCCGTTTTATGGCCCAAATGATAAAGCAGAGTGTTCAAACTGTTCTAGTCAAGAGGCCCATACAGTGAAGTACTGAAGAAACTCTCTTCCAAAGGCTCCTGCTAAGTGATATTCCTGGCCATTGTCAACACGGAAATCCCACAACAGGGCAGAGACATTCACTCTCTTCATTAACATTCCCCCTAGCTCTCAGTTTGCATCTCTCTATCCATTTTCTAGCTCTGAATGGAAGTTTCCTGGGAAACCTTTTCTATGAATGTAATGTATGAGGTTTGTCCCATGAGAAAAAAAAGAAAAACAAAAAAACCCCAAAATCCCCCAAGAAACTATAGCAAAAAAACCCTTCTTCCCCTGAAATACTGCAGTCAGGAGCAGATAACACCTATCTATTTTCAAGGATGGGTGGAGATTCCAGCCCTCTGGTATTCAGTAGTAATCAGCAGGTTGCTCCCTCAGTTTAAGCCTTTCTTACTGATTCAAAAAATTAAAAGGGGTTTCAGATTACTTAGGTAGAAAGAAGTACGGGAGAATTGTCTCAGTCACAGATAGACATCAGCTCTTTCTGATCTGCCCTATTGTCAGCCAAGTAATGGCTCTGTCTGTGCGTTGCTCTCGCTGTGCAGGCAGGAGGGAGAGAAAGCCTCACCCACCGCTCCTGTTACCAGCAGACACCCCTCCCATCAGAGGTGGGCGCTGGGGGACACAGTCAGTGCAGTCACCATTTAAAAGAAGGGGACCAGCCAATATTTACACAAGTTACTGGTACACCCGGTCCCAGGTGAACCTTGGGTTTTTGTCTTTATTGAGGTAGAATTTACATACTGTTAAGCCTATCTAAAGTGTATAATTCAATGGTTTTTAGGTTATTAATGGATTTGAGCGACCATCACTATAATTGAATTTTAGAACATTTGTATGACTCAAAAAGGAAACTCAGAACCCATTTGTCATCAGTCCCCGTTCCCCACTCCCCGCACCAGCCCTGAGCGGCAACTCATCTACTTTCTCTGTAGATTTGTCTGTTGGCTCTTTCATACAAAAACACGCAGTACGTGTGTTTTTGTGACTGGTTTCTTTCACTTAGCGTGATGCTCTCAAGGTTCATCCATGTGGTAGCAGAACTTCATTCCTGAATCACCAAATACTATTCCACTGTGTGGATAGAACGCATTTTATCTATTCATCAGTTGATTGACATTTGGATTATTCCCACTTTGGGGCTATTAGGAATAACACAGCTATGAACATGTTTTTACATTGATACATATTTTCATTTCTGTTTGGTATTTACCTATGAATAAAATTGCCAGGTCATATGGTAACTTTATGTGTCATATTTTGAGGAACTCCCAAACTGTTTTCCAAAGTGGCTGGTCGTTTTTACATCCCCACTAGCAATATATGAGGGCGAGACCTGTCTTTGTGCATTTTGCTCCTGTTTGTAGGATTCTAAAGTTCTGTGAAAGATTAGAAGAAAGGTAGCAGGCAATTCATCTTGACATTTATTTAGGAAGTCTCTTTTCTCTTCCCAAACGACAAACATTTCTGTTGTCTGATGAGCCGGTGCTACCAGCTATGAAGCAGGAATACTCATTTCTTATTTGATTTATAATAATCTTCAATAATTACAGGAGAATATTTTGGTATTTAGCTTTCTGTGCTTGTATGTTCTAAGGTACTACTGTTCCTTTGCTTTTAAAACTCACGTTTCTTCAGTGTTTCGCTATTTAATGATTTGTACCTTGATTACAGATCATTACTTCCTTCTTTAAAAACAGGTTCATGTTTGCATTTCAAGAGGTATCATTTATTTCATCCTCATCCCTAGCAATTCGATTCTTTGTAGAAACATTTAGGTCAACATATAAAACAGCTACTGTAAACAGACTAACATGTAGTCTTTGGAATTGAAATATATGTATCTTTTACTTATACTTGACCTGAAAATGTGCGTAATGGAATGAATTTTAGTGACTCTAATGTTATTCCACATGCAAACCCTTACTTACAAACATGGTATATAAGGCTAATAGGGTAAACCTGTTTTTAAGACAGAATATTCTGTCCATAAATCTAGATTTATTTATTGTGTTTCCTTCATGTAAAGGATGGTTTGTGAACTGATTTTTTCCTGTTTTAGACATTAGTTGGCGTTTTGTCTTTAATTTCAACATTTGCGAATACGCTGTGGGTCTAGCTAATCTGCATAGACCCACTGGAGCACCCTTAATGAGAAGTGAGCTTTCTCATTCTCTAGGATCCTGTCTCCCCTGCAACTTGAAACCAAGGCTTCTGATGACAGGTGTTGAAGGACGAGGCTTGATTTCATGTTTCCCTTTGGCTTGTTTCCTCTCCATTTGCTGACCCTGGATTATGCAGACAATATCCTGCTTTGACTAATCTGGCCCCCCTGTGCCAGACCTTGGCTGTCTTACCACTACATTATCAAAAGAAGTGATCCAAACACTTCTTTTACATAAGGACTGTGTTCTTCTTTAAGATATTCATGGCTAACTGAAAATACCGCTGAATCCTTTTCTCCAGTAGGGTTTCAAGGTTAACATGAAAACTGTTATCACTTGCTTATGCTGCATAAAAATCTGTTTTATCTTTGTTACAATCCTTTTGTTTAAAAAAAGCATTGCAGTTCCTCTGCCGCACTCGTGTTTTCTCTGCTACCGAGCAGACTATGGCTTGCTGGCAAGAGAACAAGTTATGATTATTTATACACCCGTATGCATTTGTTTCCATCTAGAGTTAGACGCAATTAATTTATGATAATCAATCATGACAGCAAAAAGAATTTCTACCACGCTAACTTATATTTCCAATAGCAGAGGGACACAAGTAATTTTGATGATGTCTTGTGTGTCCAGTGAAGTAATTTCCCCATTACTGGCTTTTAGTGAGAATTTATAATTAAATCAGAGTGGAAAAAACCACTGACAGCCAAGATTGTGTCACATTTATTTCAAGTGTAATGTCAGAAATTTCATGGATGGTCATTTAGGCATTGAAAAAGCACAGCGATTAGAGAGCAGAAATGAGGCCACGAGGGTTTATGTCCATGTTCCTGCATTCCCAAAGTAGGAAGGGAAAACATAAATACATCTATTAGCTTAACAAGGCACTGGAGTTTCTTTGCAAACCAACCTGGATAAGATGGAAAGCTACCCTCAGATTTTTTCAAATAAAGTAAATCTCTTAAATCTGTTTTTTTTTTTAGAAAAGAAGTTGTCTGTATATATGATGTTGAGTATGTCTATATGTGTATAATCTTTAAAAATAGATTTAAGATAATTACTTTATATATTTTATATATTTATAAAATATGCATATACTCAGGTATGTGTACTTATATATGTATAAAATATATAAAGTGTGTATATATAATATAAAAAATTTATACGTCACTCATTATGGATTTGAATACATATTTATCTGGCTTTTTCCTTTCCATGTCTACCTATGCACATTTTTAAAAGGCTGCCAACAGAAAGGAAAAGCATTAACAGCATTGCAAGTTTAAAACTATGTTTTATGGCAAATGGTTTAAAACTTTAGGAAACCATCTTTAAAGGCTGCAAATGAATGTCTGCTTTTCACTTAGACCCGTGCTGATTGTGTATCGCCTAGAAATATGGAGACACTCTATAGAGCGTGTGTACTAGTGTGCACTCCTGTCCTCATTATAACGTGGCCTGGGGCTTGGAGCTAAACATTTTTCCGGAACATAATGAGCTGTGTACTGTAATGAAGGTGTTTGAAATTGATTTGACTGTTATTTAGTATAAAAAGTCCCAGATCAAAGGCTCTGGCAAGCCCACAGACACATAGGCGTCCACAGACAAAGGATGCTGTATGACGGTCCAGAGGCAAGTGCAGAGGTGTGGTGGCTTAAGATGAGCCAAGGAATCTATCAAGCAGTTATCTGATCATGTTTATTTCAAGTCACCGTACATGGCTTGCTAACTGCCTTATGGCACTTGACGATTCTGAGGATTATTTTGAAGAGTATTACAAACCTGATTTAATTTCCCTCTTGTTTCCTAGTCTTTTTGCAGTGCTCCTTCCTCACAGTCATGGACACCCTCCCAAGCTAATCTGTAAAACGAATTTTCCTGAATGCCATTTAATCTTATTGCCATAGTTACAAACCAAGAAATCGAAGATTGCTAGGCTGAGCTGAAAATAGCTGACTTTATACACGGACGAGGACTAATTCTTATGCAAAGCTCTGTACTCACGTACAATCTCCGATTCACAGAATAATGGAAAGTTTGATTCTTGAAAACCTGACCTTCTGATGCCTTTACACTCTTCAACACAGAACAACCATAGGTTTTCATGCAGCGTATAGAACTGTCGTGGAGGGTCTGCTTTGCAACTTGCTGCTTCAGCTTCGATGTTATTGTTGCAATGAGTTCGCAGAGTGTTTGTCTTGATATTTTCATAGACAGTATTGGGGATTTTATAGCCACTGGCAAATTATAAAGCTAGGAACCCATGTAATGTTTTGTAATTTAAGAAAGGCTTATATTACCTCTGGGCATTACTATTTACAATTGATAAATCGTATCTGTTTATCTATCTACCTGACAAATCAATTTCTCTCTCTCTCTTTTTATGTTGTGTCTATCTATCTATAATTCTGTCATCATAAAGCAAGCCCATGACCTGGGTCAGGACATGTACTCCATGGGAGAGGCTCAGGATTTCTTACATGAAGAGAAATTGAGATGCTGAACACCAAAAGGCTTACCTTTGCAGGTATATGTATACCAAGATTATGCATACCTATATACATACATAGAATGTAAAGAGAAAAAAAGGTTATCAATGTAATTAGAATAAATGCAATTGAAGGAGTTAGTATGATTGTCTGATAAGTAATCAATTTTCAAGATTTTTCTCAACAGCAAGCCTCCGTTAATCGAATAGTCAGTATATTTAAAACCCATTCCATGTGCTAATAATGGTCTATCACCATCTAGTTTCCATTATTCTTGGTCTTTGAAAACAATCAAATCAATTTCTTTGGACATTTATTTCATATCATTGAGTCTTCATTCTCTCACCTGCAAAATGAGGGGTTTAGACCTCTGAGAGCTTTATCAGGCAGAAAATTCGGATTTATTTGTTCTTTAATTTCCACTAATTCAACCTGCAATTTATCCAGTTTAATTTAGATTATTAAGGCTTTGGTGTACTGGAGTATCACTTTTTGGTATTTGATCAACAATTCAAAAACAACCATAGTCCCTTAAAGATTCTGAGTAAGTAAGACACATGGCATGTATTTAGGGAGTCAGCACAATGAGGTCTGCGCTGCCGGCCAGGGCAGGACGCCAATAGGCCAGAAGCTGTACCGGTGTTACTGCGCAGTGCTTGCTAACTGCCTGACCGCCCCTGGGGGTTCTGTATTATTCTTTCTATATGCGAAGATCTCCCGAGGACTTTGGGAGTCCTGGGGAACTGCTAGTTGAATGCGGGAGGCAGAGATGCTACCCCAGAGTTTTCTTTCTATAAGCGCCTCACTGAAAAGGCTATGCATGCAGACTGGCCTCACTTTTGTGGGATAAGGAGATTCTAAAAGAGGACTTTTTTTGCAATATATGTTCTAAGGGATTGAAAGTGTGGGAAATGCTGAGTTAAGCAAGGGAAACAGGCTTCCTAACTGAGGAGTCCCCTAATTCAGTTATTTAATAGTTTTGAGAGTCAACATCCAAATGCCGGTTTCCCCAAATGTTAGCCCCCAGAAGTGTGATGGAGGGTTCAGCACTGCTTACTTCCCTTAATCATACGACCTTTTCTCCTCTGGCCCACCGGGAATTTGTGGAATGGTTGTGTCATTAAATGTAATTTGGCAGAGTGGCAGATACGCATTTTCTTGAAGGCCACCTTTGATCAAGCGGCAGAGACTACCTGCCATCATTTTAAGAAGGACTTTGAGTGCTGGCTCTGGCTAGAAGGAAAGAGAGGGACAGTGGGGCTTGATGTCACGTGCATTGGCCATCTATGCTCTTGTTCTTAGCCCTTTCTGTGTCTTTCAAACATTGCTCATAAATACATCCGTATCCTACCCTATTTGAAAATCCTTGAGATTCCAATAAAATTGCGATTGACTGATTCTAAGATACTCTTGATTTCACACAAGCTGAAAACCCAAAAACTTTCATGAAAATTACTACCTAGTTGGTTGCAGGCACAGCAGCTGGGACCCTGCTCAGTGCAGGTGTGGCTTGAAGGGCAGAGACTATTAGCGCCAAACGGGAAGGGTCCAAGGTAGACGTCAACACACACTTTCTAGGTCTAAACTTCGTTCACACAAGTACAGTCAGTGAGCCACTGTGCACATTAAAAGCATGTTTATCTACTTACTATGAAAGAGGAATTACGTTTTGGGCTATCTTTTTCTGAAAAAACCTGTTGAATAACACCTTATTAGCTATTTGCTTGTAGCCAAAAAAAAAAAAATTATTATGCACTGTGTAAACTCTAAAACATTTATTGAACTCCAGTACCTGCATTCTTCTGACTATGCCATCACATTATATTTAGACTAATTAGGCCACAAATAAATAGAACCCAATGAAGTTCAGATGGTGTAAGTTAGCATCAGACGTACTGAGTTATTGATTATACCATCAAAAAACGTGGTAGACGTGGTTTGTTAAAGACAATGTCGACAAATTTTAAAAGTAAGTAACAAATAAAAAAAGTTTGGGTTAAATTAATCCCCTCAAATGTCTGTGAGCAGAGTTGAATATGACAAGAGCAGACAGTATGAACCAGACAAAAAAGGCAAGAGCCAGTGCCTTTGAAACAGCAGGCTTGTATGGGACCCAAGGTCTTGGAGGCTCCAGTGTATGCTCTGCCCTGCAGTGAATCGGGGGGATGGCAAGCAACTGGGGCTACTTTAGGGTGATTTGTCCAGCTACAGATACATGAATACATCTACATACGGTACTAGCTCCTCCCTTTGAGTCTTTTACCCAGAAGTGTTTGCAGAAATCATGATCAAAATATTGTTACTTCAATTTCAAATTCTCTGATTAACCTACCACCACCGGAAGAGCTGGGTAGTGTGGAAACTTTGATAACTTGAGCAATTTGTTGGAACCTAATGGCATGTCTATTACTTATGTTTGTAGTACAGCCGGGGTTCAGCTTCATGTCTTAGGTAGGTGCTTCTTATAAACAAAAACAACCAACTATGTTTCTTTACCACCATTTTTAATCATCTGTCTGTCCACCCATCTCTCATCTATCACCTATTTATCTGTTTCCGCAAATAGTGGAGCTGCTCCACTTTGTGAAGATTGCTTAAAGATTAAAGATAACTCCATGCAGGCTACACCCAAAGTAAAAATCAGATTATTTTTGATAACCTCCTATGAAACGAGGTTATCAACATTTAAAAACGTGTGGGATATAAGAAGTGTGTCAAAATCATGATCCTGAATGAATGTGGCCCTCTTTCTAGTCTGCCTTTTTGTGTCTCCTGGAGACATTGGCAGCGATTGGTCTGACATATATAGTTTTGAGAGTCAACATCCAAATATTCGGGGGAGGATTTCCTTGCAACTCCCAGGCCTGGCCCACAGTAATTATTAAAGAAAAAGTTTTTAGCAGTGAATAAACAGAAGATGAGTGAAAGAGATAAATTTCTAGAATTTTTGCAGGCATCCCTGAACTGTCAACTTTAGGTTAAATCTTAGCTCTGAACACTTACTAGGTATATGATAGATCCCGGTGTGTTTTTGGAAAGGTAAACTTTATAATGAGGAAAAAGATGATTGTAAATAATTCAGTTATTTAATCTTTATCAAAGCCTCAGTTACTGCATTTTTTTTTCTCTTACTGCAGACCTTGCAAAGGCACCATTTTACAAACAAGTTTTTATATGATGGTATGGTCTGGAATTTCCTAAAACATTTCCAGTTAAGAAATGTTGAAAGAATTATTTCTCATAAAAAAATCAATATAAGTAGATGGAACATTTTTTTTAAAAGATGGCTAATGAGCAAAACCAAATCTTTACCTCTTAATAAGTAATATAAAATGTTAAAAATACAGAGTGTGTTACCAAATGCTGGATCCAGACATGCCTCTTATTGGCATTTTGGGCTATTTTGACATAAAATGAAATGACCAAGAAAATTTTTAAACTGCCTCCAAATGACTCAAGCTAATGAACAAGTAATTTAAAGTGAGGCCAGGATAAGTAATGCCCCAGGAGGAGGATGCGAGTGGAAGAAAATGATCTTTGATTGTGTTCCTTGAAATGAGGCCAGCTGAGCACAGCAAAACGCTTGGAGCCAGGCGCGTGGAAAAGGCAATGACTCTCGCTGTGAAACGCCACTGACCCTCGTCCTGAGCACTCCGCCATCTACCTCTCTACCTTTCCATGTCTTTCTGTCCTTAATGGTCTAGATTAATTTAATCAGAGAATCTTTCATTTAACTGTTTTTTTGAGTGCTGCCTACCATAGACCCCTTTTGTCTGAAGCAATGGGGACTGGCAGTTGGTGAGTTAATTAAATGTCAAAGCCAGAAATCACACAAAAGTATCTTTTTTAACTTGAATATTTTATTTTAATCTGACATCTATAAATACACATTCACTTACTAATCTTTGATATTGGCCCACAGGCTGCTTTTTGGAGTTTTCCGAAGCTTTTCTCATCTAAACCATACCGTAATGCACTGGCATTGATTTCCATTATCAGGGTCTGTTTAAAATGGAGCAAGAATTCAAATATACATGCAAAGCAATTTGAGTGCAGAAATCTGTATTTTTCCCTGATAGCTTATATTTGTCTGGCCCAGAACTAACTTGACAGCATTTTTTTTTTTTAGTGATTTATCTTTACCCAGTTTTTCAAAGCATGCCTTTGACTTTCACGAGAATGACAGTGATGTCCCATATCCCACTTTTATTTACTAACTGATGAAAATTAAGTGTGCAATTGGCACAAACAGGTGTTGAGGAGAAGAGTCTACAAAACTCCAGGAGAGGCACCACCTGCCCGGAGCCTGCCCTGTGCTCTGGTGTGAATCACGCTGATAAAAGAGCTCTGACTATGGGTATGACAGTTTTATGGGTTGAGAAAACAAAGAGGAATAATATGTTTTTATGGTTTCATGCAAGAGGCCAATTAAACATCATGTGTATATGTTTATCTATATGTATAATTTTTAGGAAAAAGACATACTAAGCAGAACAGGAGAACAAAGGACTAATTTTGCCTTTTTCAAGAAGTTTGCCCTGATCAACACAATTCACACTAATCTTTCTCTTCTTGTATGTGGTTATTTCAAATATGCTTCGTGTGAACGATAAGGAAATGCGGACAAAGACCATGGCAAAATGCACTTCTATCAGATTTAGATTTATTGCACAATGTTGTGAGTTAGAGGTAGTTGTTGCAAACAGTATGTATCCTTGAAATGCTCCGCTCTGGTGAAGCTGTTTCTGTGGGGGATGGATGTGTGACTCGGGTCTTCAGGGCTGAGGGGCTGCAAAGGCGTGTAGTGTAAAGTATTTTAAGGTCAAACTGACAATGTTCTTACACATCTTTGACAGAGAGGCTGCAACTTTCTGATATTTCCAGCTCTACTAAATTTCACCAGGCTGCGCTTGGTCCTGGAAAATCTAGTCTGTCAGTGGTCTGCATGATATGCTTGAATTGTCGCTTTTCTTTTTGATGACATTTCTAGGCCATAATAGTGCCTAATCAGGGAGGCAATCAATGGAATGTGCACAGTGCATTTGATTCAGCTGGATTAGAGTAACTGCATAATGGGACAGGGTATTGTGACACTTAAAACATGTAAGTGAATTAAACATGTGGCCATTCCATCTACTGGCTACTGTTAAAACCAAACACCTACACTGAGAAGCTAAAAATAGATTTGGTCATAAAGACTAGGCATCCTCTTTGAGAAGCAAATCATGTTAATAGAAAAGTTTTAAATCAATTACGTACAAATTTAATGTATTTTTTTTTTTTGAGTCAGGATATATTTTTTGGAGAGCAAAAGAAGGTGAGAAAAATACAAAATCTCTTTGGAATTTTTATAATATTAGGACCTGGCATACAAAGCATTTCGGTGACTGTTATTCTTATAGTAAAGTTTTCTTTGGCTGAGTTTACTGTGTAAGTTAGATTTGACAATGGCCCCTTTGATAAATGGGAAATGAGACAGAAATGCAAATTCTGAAAGTATTTACACTTAGGAAAATAAGATGAAATACAACTTTTAAATTACATCAAGGGCAGGAAAAATAATTATTCATTGCATGCATGGTTGTTTCGTTACTGAAAACAAATGTGATAACATCTTTCAAATCATTCCTCGCTCCCCTGGCCATCTGAAGGAACCGCAGTCCTTGGTTAAATAAAGGCTAGCTGTTGGTAATAAGCAACAGCAAATGTCTGGGGATGTCTTTTTAGCTTCTGAATTAAAACTTGAACAAATCATTATTGTTAGGGCTTCAGTTAGGTTGTTATACCTTGGAAAAATATAATACCAGTCTGCCGGAAGCCAGAGAATTAACTTTTTCCATTTGTTTTTGGAGGCACATTCTCACTTAGTTACTTCCAATTTTCACACAGATTCCTTATTGTTGCCAGTTGTAAAATTTCTGTTAGCATATTTTGATTGCTCTGTGTGTTCTGAGGAAGAAGCTCAGATGGGAAAAAGCTTTAGTAAGGCATTATTCCGTAAGATGTGGGCTGCTGGTCCTGAAATTTGCCAGGCTGGGAGCCAACAATATTAATAATTTTTAGGGAAGATTCATTTTCTCCAGATCTATAGTTAGCAATTCCAATATGAGGTCTTTTACCTGAAAATGTATTTAAATGTGAAAAAGGATTGGTTGAAAAATGACTGACCTTCTCTTTTGAAATAATAATAGATGACATTTATTGAGTGAGTAATGCATGGTAAGTTTTATAAACATTATTTCATTGACAGAGGGACTGCAGCTCTTTGGTATTTCCAACTGTGCTGAGTCTTCATTTAGCCCTCTGAGATAGGTAATGTTCTTGTTTCTGTTAAGAATCATTTTCAGAAAGGGTAAAGTCATGACAATCAGATATAAAAAAAAAACCTGTGTATTAAAGATTTTATTCTACTCATTAATCAGTGAGAGAACCAGACAGATGCTACAACTGATACAAAAGAGAATCCAAAGTATAAACACATTTGCAGATTAGAACCACTGAAGTGAAGGTGCAAATGGAGGCAAAATGTTCTTTTTCACAGCAGGGTAAAGGAAGTAAATTGAACTTCTCTTGGCTGGACAGAATTTGCAAATCTGCAGGGAAGAAAAATTTGGCATTGCGTTTAGTTACTTATGACTTGCAGGGTTGTAGACTAGCTCCCTGGAGGGGTAGCCCCTAGATAATGCGTAGTTTTCCACTTAAACACAAATTTCCCCTCCGTGCCCATTTTATAGATGGAGATATCAAGGTTCAGAGGGGACAGGTTTTGAATGGGTGAGATTCATTCACAGGGAAAATCACTGTGTTATGGGAAGGCGATGACCTGTGAGTGAGTTAGTGGAAACAGGATGAATGAGATGAATGAAGTTGCTCAAAGATGTCCGCACCTCTAGAGCCTTGTGGAGAAACTAATGAAATAAGGAGTGGAGGAGGACTGCAGAATGTTTACATCTGACCCATTTGAGGTCTGGGCAGGTGAGGCAAAGAACCCAGCAATGACTGTCCATGCCCTGCAACAGAGTCCTGACGATGGAAGCCCCTGTCCAAATGCGTGGCATTCCAAGGAGAACAAATGCACAAGCTATACAAAATGGTGCTTAGAGCCACATTCACTTTTTTTTCCCTTAGTTACACCTAATATGAAAGCCTGGGGAGGAGTTTGGGAGGGATTTGTGATGCAGATAAAGAATGGGGTTATTTTGAACCTGCCGGCAGGGGAGCCCCAGGGTATGGCACAGGTCACCCTTGCACCTCTAACTCTGGTGCAAGTTTAGATGGGTGACAGACTGTGTAGTTACCCTTTGTGAAGTCGTCATCACCTGGAAGGAAGCTAGGCAGGACAAGGATATGACGGAAGCTTGTCTTCTTGGTGCTCTGGTAGTTGTCTCAAGACTGGAGCAGTTGCTCAAATGGCTCACAATGCCACCACTTCCTAGAACCTGGGATGGTTAGGCCAACTCAGAGGAGACAGTGAGAATCAAATAAAGAGCATGCATAACATGCTGATGGACATAAAACTAGTAAGTGTCAAAGCCCACATTCATACATCAGTCTGCCTCAGATTCGCCACTACACTGTTTACCCTGTTTCCTTTAAAAAGCTGGATGCCAGAGGTCCACAGTGACTTCTGATTGCCTTTGGTAATGAGCTGCATGTCATTCTCCAGTGCCTTTTCACTGAGTCATTTGGGTGGGATCAGCCCTGACTATGATTTTTGACAGTCTCTGCTGGGTGCTGTTAGTATGGGAGAGAGAGTTTTCATATACTTTCAACAGTAAAGTGACCTCATTTTGAGTATAAACTGAAAGCAGATTTCCACTGCATGAGACCAGGAAATGTCCGGGATGGTATCACACACCATCCACAGTGTCTTGGGTCTTACCGCTTCTTCACTTCACCTCAAGCATCATATGGGAAATGCATGGGCTCAAACAAGAGCAACCAGTTGAAAGTCTTGGATATTGTCCCTGACCTTGAACATCATTACCTTTTCTGTGGCCCCACTTTTCTCATTAATGAAACAAGAATAATAGCATTTGATCTCTATAGCTTCTGTGCAGTGAATTCCACAAGAGAATGTAAAATGGGAAAAAATGTTTTACGTATAAGAAATGATGCTCTTTGTTGTCAACCACAGAAATGCAGGTTGAGGCAATGTCTACAACAAGCAGAAAGCCAGAAAAAAGAAAAAGTCGTCTGGATATTGGATAATTCAGAATGGCCCCTGAAAAATACCTGTTGTCCAAGTTTTGCAAGTGGCCGAAAACCTAACTCAAATGATCTCAAGCAGGAAAGGACTTTTATTCTATTTTTCATTTAGTATACCTGAAAAGTCCAGGGGCAGATGTGGCTTCAAGTGTGACTTGATCTAATACTTTACTTTTTAATGTAAATTTTATTTTTTATTTTATTTTTTATTGACAGATAATCAGTTTACAATGTTGTGTTAATTTCCAGTGTACAGGATAGTGTTTTAGTTATACTGATATATGTATTCATTTTTCATATTCTTTTTCATTATAGATTACCATAAGATACTGAATATAGTTCCATGTGCTATACAATAGGACTTTATTGTTTATCTGTTTTTTAAATAATAGTTAGTATCTGCAAATCCTGAACTCCCAGTTTATCCCTCCACCCCCACTTCCCCCTCTGGTAACCACACGTTTGTTTTCTATGTCTGTAAGTCTGTTTCTGTTTTGTAAATAGGTTCGTTTGTGTCTTTTTTTTTTTTTTTTTTAGATTTCGCATTTAAGTGATGTCATATATTTTTCTTTCTCTTTCTGAGTTACTTCACTTGATATAACAATCTCTAGGTCCATCCATGTTGCTGCAAATGATATTATTTTATTCTTTTTGGTGGCTGAGTAGTATTCCATTGCATATATATATACCACATCTTTATCCAGTCATCTGTTGATGGACATTTGGGTTGCTTCCATGTCTTGGCTGTTGTAAATAGTGCTGCTGTGAACATTAGGTTATATCTTTTCAAATTAGAGGTTTCTCTGGATGTATGCCCAGGAGTAGGATTGCCGGATGATAGGGTAAGTCTATTTTTAGTTTTTTAAGGAATCTCCATATTGTTTTCCATAATGACTGCACCACACTACATTTCCACCAACAGTGTAGGAGGGTTCCCTTTTCTCCACACCTTCTCCAGCATTTATTGTTTGTGGACTTTGGAATGATGACCATTCTGACTGGTGTGAGGTGATACCTCATTGTTGTTTTGATTTGCCTTTCTTTGTTCATCTAATGCTTTATAGGACTTGGTTCTTCCCTTCTCTTCTTTTCCCTTTCCCTTCCCCTCTCCATCTGGACTTGGCTTTCCTTTGCGTTGGTTTAATTCTCAAGCAGGTTTTTAGACCAAACAGCAGAATGTCTGCTACTCACTTTGAATTTACATTGGAGAGAAAATGCCTCTCTCTGTTGCTCCTGCAAAGGTTCTGGGGTTAGATATAATTAGCTGTATTCGGCTACTCAGGCCAGTTTTTGGTTCTATAGTCACTCTTAGGGCTGGGGTTGAAGTCAGCGTCATAGATGCCATGTGGATTGAGATGAGGGAGGAAGAGATTTACAGATAAAATAAAGGCACTCTAACCAGAAAAAGAGCTAGTGTTGGTAAGGCAGAAGGAGACCCATTCTGGGGGTATTTGTGATAGAAAGAAGCTTGAATTATCCTAATTGACTAGCTATGGTGATTGATACTAAAAAATATGAAAAAAAATCAATTAAAATATTATCCTTATTTTGCTATGAAGACGTTAGGGAGAGTGAGATCCAGAGAAAAAATTGCTTAGAGTTTGAATAACAATTCTATTAGAAATACTTCTTGAGGGGTTACAGAATGAATATTTATTTATTGGATTAAAAAATTTTATTTGTCAAATAGAATAATGGGAGTTCTAGAAGTGGTGATACATACTTGTCATTTATCTGTCTACCCCATGTATTCTGAAATATGAAATCTAGATTAAAGATGATATAGACTCAATTTTTCTTTTCTTTGTTGAGAGAGAGAGATTTCATGATGTTGGCTGTTTTATTCATTTGTTCAGTAATTATTTATGGAGCTCTATGTACAAGGCACTGTATATTCCAGGGAAAATAATTTAGCCATGGTCTTGCTGTATTTTAGTATGTGTTTCCCTGATTTAAAAAGTGATATGAATCATATAGTCAATTCACAAAAGATGAAATTTGGTAGGCATATGGAAAATCTCTTAACCTCATTAGTAAATAGAGAAATAAAAATTTAAATGAGTTTTCTTGATACTATGAAGGGAGGAATGATAATTATAAATTATATAGTCATCATAGAGGGTAATTTCTCAATCTGTTAAAAATGTAAAATATATAAGAGGGCGCACAAAAGAATGCTTATTGTGATATTGTTTGTCATAGAAAACTGTAGATAAACTAAAATTGTAGCAAGGGAAGAATGGTCAAGATGGTCAAATAGGCTAAAAAAAAGTCCACAGTTAGGAATGTGATGCAGCTATAAGACAGTGTGAGGTATATATGCAAACACAGAGGACAGTAAAATGTGCTCTAATTTGATCTAACACAGGAATATAGGTTGTACTTACCTACAGACAGATAGCTTTCTAAATACATAGAAAAAATTCTGAGAATATACACATCCAACCTGTAATGGTGTTTCATCCAGGGGATGTGGGGAAAGGAACTGGCTGACGGGGTGGGAGTGGGGAGACCTCATGTTACTCCTCATTGTTGGAAGAGTTTTATAAGGATGCTCTCAGCTACTACTTTTTAAATTAAGATCCAATTAATTTTTAAATTATAAAGATACGTATTGCTGTGAGTATAATACACACTGAGTTTCTACAGCCGTTAATCACTGCCTTTGTGTGAAGCGCTGTATATTTTGTTGCAACTTTATTCTTTTCATGAATGTGTTTAATTTAATATATAATTTTTGTTGCAACTTTATTCTTTTCATGAATGTGTTTAATTTAATATATAATTTTTATATCATTGTAAGACCTATGTTAAATAGATTTTAAAAATCTGCACTCTTCAAGGCAGTAGCCACATGTGACAACTTAAATTAATTAAAATTATGTAAAATTAAACATTTATTTTCTCAATTGCACTAGCCATATTTTGAGTACTCAGCAGCCACATATGATTAGTGGCTACCATATTGGACAACACAGATATAGAACATTTCCATCATCACAGAAAGTTCTATTGGACAATGCTGTTCTAAACGATTTCATTTTCCAGGTTCTCTCCCCTCTTTTGAAACTCTGGGTTGCTTTAGAAAATATGAGATATATTAACTCTGACCAATGAAGGGGCAAAAATCCAAATATTTTCATCTATCATCATCTAACATTCCTAAAGTTAATTGGTGCCAAAAATTTTTTCCCAAACTCTTGAAAAATTTAGTATTTGGAAATGCTCAGATTTCCACTGTTTGTTTGAGTCAAACCTTTCTTTAAAGTTGCCCCAGACTTTCGTAAGTGAGAAGAGCCCTGAATTGCCCCATGTGAGGGTTGAAGTATAGTGTTAGAGTCTACTTAGAGCCAGGACAGAGTCAGCCAGATTTCCTGAAGTTCGATTAATATGCAAAGCAGCCAACCCCCTGCAGGAGAGCTTTTCCACCTCTGCTCTGGTGGCCCATACTAAGGATCATGCTAATTTTCAGTGAGTTGATTTATATGTATTCTCCTACTGGAGCTTTGGGATTTGCGAATTTTTGTTGTGTATTTTCTAGGAGATTCTCTCTTTGCTGAGTTGTAACTCTCTCATGCTCAGGGTGCAAATTCCTGGGTTAATATCTTCAGCTCGAAGAGAGTCCGCAGGATAATGGGTATAACCATGACTGATGTGGCCATGTCAAGAAAACAGTAACTACGCCCGTTTCAGGAAGGAAGAGATTTAATACAACCTTTGCAAGTGCAGGGAGCAGGGAGGGGTTGAGATTAAGAAGGTTGCTTTCCGGAAATCTCAAGAAAGCCACCATCAGGGGTCTTGGGTATCTTCAGCTCCTGGAAGTTGGTGGCAAACACCTGCTGCTGGAGAAATGTGGCTTCTTTTGTTTCTCATCCCACTAAATTGTACATAACTGCCTGACACTGATGGATTGTAGCTGGTGCCACACTGGTATGGAAATCCTGAGATACGTAGTTCCCATGCTTTCTGCTCTCGAGGGATAGATGAGAGCTGTGGAGGCAAGAAAGACACAGAATGCCGCAAACAGCATCCAGCCAATGCTATCCCACCCCGCATCCCAGAGCACTGCTGCTGTGTGTGTAGAAGTAGGGACTGGGCAGTCCTCTCTCCCAGTCTCTGCTCTAGAACATGTTCATTTCTATACTTTGTTCAGTAGGTGCAACACTCTCAAGGGTCCTTCAGTTCAATGGGTCCTCAAACTTGCTGCTTATCAGTGTCACTGAGAAGTGTTCTAAAAATACTGATTTTTAAAAATTAAAGTTTAATTGATTTACAATGTTCTGTTAGTTTCTGGTGTATGGCATAGTAATTCAGTTATACATATATATATTCTTTTTTATATTCTGTGTTATTACAAGATATTGAATGTAGTTCCCTGTGCTATACACGAGGACCTTGTTGTTTATGTATTTTATACATAGTAGTTTGTATCTGCTAATCCCATACTCCTAATTTACCCCTCCCCCCACCTTCCCTCTTTGGTAATCACAAGTTTGTTTTCTTTTCTTTTCTTTTTTTTAAAGTTGAAGTACAGTCAGTTACAAGGTGTATACCACAATGGACTGGTGTACGGCACAATGTCCCAATCATGTATATCACAAGTTTGTTTTCTATGCCTGTGAGTCCCTTTCTGTTTTGTAAATAAGTTCATTTGTATCTTTTTTTTTTTTTAGATTCCACATATATGTGATATCATGTGGTATTTTTCTTCCTCTGTCTGAGTTACTTCACTTGGAATGGTAATCTCTAGGTCCATCCATGTTGCTGCAAATGGTATTAGTTCATTCTTTTTTATGACTTTGTAGTATTCCATTGTATATATATACCACATCTTCTGTATCCAGATATCTATTGATGGACATTTAGTTTGCTTCCATGTCTTGGCTATTGTAAATAGTGCTGCTATGAACATTGGGTGCATGTATCTTTTCAGTTTAGAGTTTCCTCTGGATATGTTCCCAGGAGGGGATTGCTGGATCATAGGAAACTCAAGCTTTAGTGTTTTAAGGAATCTCTGAACTGCTTTCCAGTAGCTGCACCAAATTACATAAAAAACCCCAATTCTTCAACCCTACCTCAGAACTCCTGAGGTGGAATCACTAGGGAGACCAAATGATACATTTTCCTCCTGTTTTGTAGAAGGGTGTGCAAATTTTTCTTAGAATGATGAGTATCTATCCTCTGCTTCAGCTGTAAATTCTGGTTTTAGAATGGAAAAGGACAATCAGATGCTGGTACGTAGTCACATCCTTGGAGATCACAACGGCTACAGTTTAGGAGGTCAGATTACCCACCTGAGCATGGTCCCTGAGATGCTGAAGACAGTCCCAGAAATGAAATGTTGATAAAACCCCAAGTGTTGGTTCAGTTTCATTTTGTAGGGAGAAGAAAGGGGAAATGAAACATTTTGAAACTGCTAATATCAGTCATAAATATGTGCTTTCTCTATCGTGAAAAGGCTGACTGTAAATAAGTATTACTGCTGTCATTGCAAGTAAAAGACGCACAAAACACATACTGGGCTGATTATACTATTTTTTAAGTTATACAAATATTACACTGAGGCCAATTCTGAAACACAACTTGTGTCTGTGAAAGGTGCTCAGAGAACTTAGGGGTAAGCAGGTGTTGGTTGCAACGATATGGCAGGTACACTAAAAATCTTTTCGTTAGTGTGATTAATTGGACGTTGCCTGGGAGCATGAAATATGAACTGATTTCCAGTTTTTGTAAGGGCTCTGGTTAATTTGTAGGGTGGCTGGAATATATGATTTGCAGTACTTTCTTAGAACTAAAATGGGAGGGGGAGTCACTTGGTAAAGAAAGCGGAGGATTGATCTGTCATTTACTATGTCACAGCCTAAATATATTTGCAGAGCAAATGTACTAGTTGGGGCATCTTGCACTCTCATCTTTTTTTCCTTGGCTTTTTACTTTTTAAAGCAGCTTTATTGAGGCATAATTGATATACCAAGAACCACACATACTGAACGTATGCAATTTCTTGCGCCCTCATCTTGTGCCAAAGTTTTAAAAATGAATCTTTGCTAGAAGAATGAAACCATGTAAAAGTCATTCAGCAAGGTAGAGTCTGCAATCAGACTTGCTGGCGCAATAAACTTGATAAATGATGATACTTACAATTGATGAAATTTCCTTTTATGAATCTATGTTAAGAATGGAAGATCTGTGAACTTTAAACATACGTGGAGATTGGCTGGCTTTGCCGCATGATCTCTGAGCCATTGGACTTTGAGGGGTTAAAAAATATCATTTCCTCCAGTGTCAAATAAAAACAAAATTCTAGGCGTGGGTACATGAAAGAAAGGAGTTTGAACTCTTTACACTAGGAAGAATTTGTGACACCAACGCTACACAGAACAGAGGAGGAAGCAAAGTGTTGGAAGATTAATATCAGAGGCAAAATTATCTGATTTCATGTTCAGATTTCCACATCCAAATCTACCAAATATCAAAGTTTGGTTTTCAGATCTTACAGCCTCTTTGAAGCAAGAAAGAAGAAATTTTTGGCTAGCTGGTCAGAGAAAACAATTGGGTTAACCAAGATATTCTTCATGATTATAATAGCAAAAACCCACCATGACTTTAAAATCTTTGCATTAACTTTAAGAAGTGGTTCATGATTTGGGGGAGAGTCAATAACAGAATCTGAAAATCTGAGCACTCTATTCATAAAATTAAACGTATGTTATCATATAATTTCACCTATGATTTGAGATGTTCACCAAAGTTTCCTGGTGTAAATGATTAGAAAATAAACAATCTTAATTGTGAAAATGAAATTTAATGTTCAACATTGTCCAATCTAGCCAGGAAGCAGGATTTTTCCCTCTGTTAAAAAATGACCAAAAAATGCTCTCATACTTAGAGGGGAATAAAACATTTGTGTTTTAAATTCATGTACTTGTGCTGTTTGGCAAATTAGAGTCTTCATCCCTGTTCAAGATATAAAATATTATAAAAGCGATCAGAATTTTGACTTTGGGCTCATGAAAACTCTGAAGCTGCATCTTGGCACCTCGGGGTCCACTCATGTCTGTCCTCGAGTGGGGGTTCATGAGTGCTGGTGTGCCTGAGAATGAAGTGCGGACATTATGTCAGTCACAGATTTCTGGGTCCAAGCGCCCAGAGAGTCTGGCTCACAGGTTGGAGGAGGGTCCAGGAGTCAGGGCTTAACAAGTGCTGCAGGCACTTCTCCTGCTCCTCCGGCACATGCTGAGCAACACTGATGTGAAGCTGTGAATCTCTCGGTGCCTCTTTTTTCTATACTCCTCTCTGTCTTTTAAATTGCCTCTAGCACTCGATCTTATTTCTTTTCTGTTTTTCATTTGGAGTTTTCCTAATATTAGTGAGAGTATATCCACTCTCTCTTTTTTTTTTTTTCCAGTGCTTTATCCTTTATTTCTGTTACTGTGATCTTCCTTTGATTGTGTTATTTTCTCTTTCTCCTTCCTTTTCTTGTCTCTTTTTTCTTTTTTCTCTTTTTTTTAACATTTTTTATTGATTTATAATCATTTTACAATGTTGTGTCAAATTCCAGTGTTCAGCACAATTTTTCAGTCATTCATGGACATATACACACTCATTGTCACATTTTTTTCTCTGTGAGTTATCATAACATTTTGTGTATATTTCCCTGTGCTATACAGTGTAATCTTCTTCATCTATTCTACAATTTTGAAATCCCAGTCTATCCCTTCCCACCCTCCACCCCCCTGGCAACCACAAGTCTGTATTCTCTGTCTGTGAGTCTATTTCTGTCCTGTATTTACGCTTTGTTTTTGTTTGTTTGTTTGTTTGTTTTTGTTTTTGCTTTTTAGATTCCACATACGAGCGATCTCATATGGTATTTTTCTTTCTCTTTCTGGCTTACTTCACTTAGAATGACATTCTCCAGGAGCATCCATGTTGCTGCAAATGGCATTATGTTGTCGGTTTTTATGGCTGAGTAGTATTCCATTGTATAAATATACCACTTCTTCTTTATCCAGTCACCTGTTGATGGACATTTAGGCTGTTTCCATGTTTTGGCTATTGTAAATAGTGCTGCTATGAACACTGGGGTGCAGGTGTCATCCTGAAGTAGATTTCCTTCTGGATACAAGCCCAGGAGTGGGATTCCTGGGTCATACGGTAAGTCTATTCCTAGTCTTTTGAGGAATCTCCACACTGTTTTCCATAGTGGCTGCACCAAACTGCACATTCCCACCAGCAGTGTAGGAGGGTTCCCCTTTCTCCACAGCCTCTCCAACATTTGTCATTTTTGGATTTTTGAATGATGGCCATTCTGACTGGTGTGAGGTGATACGTCTCTTTTTTTCTGATTTTACATTAGCAGAACTGTTTCAGAGAGTTTATTATAAACAATGCTTATTAAATACATGCCAATTTAATGGTCTTTTCTTAATTTAAAACACCGCTGGGTGAAACATTTTATATTTCTCTTTCTTTAAATGTGACAAAAGTTAAATTAGGCTGCCTTCTTACTAATGCATTTGTTTATTTGTTGTCTTCCTACTCCCTTTTGCTGACTTACACATCTCTAGTATTACTGAAGAAAGAAACCAGGTAAATCACAGTTCAGGATGGCTCTGTATCAGGACAAAGCCTGGGTTATGGTTCTTTATAATTTGTTTTAGAGGAAGCTGCCACATCTGCTGGCAACCAACAGACTTTCACTCCCTTCTCTCATCAGAGACAAAGAAAAAGAAAGTAGATTTTTTGCCTTAGAAAGATCTGTTAATTTTGTTCCTGGGAAATCAGATCAGTATCCTACAAAAAAAAAAAAATCAGTTAGTTCAAGTCTGTCTACAAGAAATCAAAATATAAGTTACCCAGCTCAGTATTTGGTACATAACAGACTGCCAATGAATATTGGATGAAAAACTTCTGGCAAAATGTTATTTCTGGTGTTTCTGAATATATGCCAAATACTAGCTATAGATTTAATAGATGGTGTCTTAAATGCCATATTTGTATCCATGACATATAAAGGAAACAGATAGTAGAAAGTAAAATTTGAAATATATATATTGGTAATCCTTTGTATGTGCTCAGATTTCATTCTTATGCACTTATTGGCCCAAGACTGGGACGCTACAAAGCCTAGTGATTAAGAGCTATGGAGTCTGCTGGAACTGAGTTCAGTGCTAGCTTGTCCACTATGTAACAGGAGACATAAGTTACTTAGCCCTTCTCAAGCCTCAGTTTTTCCATCTGGGTAATGGGGATAGTAATAGCTCCATCACTGGCTTGTTTGGGCCTTCATGAGATGTGCAGGGAAAGCATTTAGCCCTCCGCGTGACACACTGCAGGGTTAGATAACTGGAACTACTATTATTCTTCCTGAACGCAGAACATTTGTTAGTTCCCAGAAAGTCTACTCTAAGGGAAGGAAACTATCCCCTTTTACAATAATGGTCACCATTGCTTCTTATTTTTAAAAAATTAATCAGATACTGTTTATCATGGCTAGAATGTCCAAACAAAATATCAAATAACCCCATTATTTCAGTCTTTACTTTATTAGCTAAAATATATACGAAGCTGTGCAACTTCCACCAAGGGTGTGTCCCTTTTAGTGGAAAATACACAGGCTCCCAAACTGCCTCTTGCCATGTGGTCTTGGACAGGTCATAAAAACTCTTTGAGCATCATTTATTTTTTCAAAATGGGGATAAAATGCTGTGTTGTAAGTTTGTTGCAAAGACTGAGACAACAGGTGAAAAGGCCTGGCAACCAGAAGTTGGAATAGACACCTCTTGGTACTTTTGGAAAAGTATCTATGATTCACAACCCTTGGGGTAGGGATGGATCTGAGCCGCCCAGTCAGAACCATGGGACTCTCTCCCTTCCTCAGGGACTCAACCATGGTTGGGTGGCTGATCCAGGCTAGACTCATCAACTCTCTTATGGTCCCTTGTAACTGGGACACAGAGACTCTAGTTAGTTGGCCTTGGGCTCTGAAGGTGAGAGATCAGTGGTCAGCCAGGGATGTGCTGGCTGGCCATTTTTTTTTTTTTTTTTTTACCATTAAGGCCACTTTTCACTACTGCAAAGAAAACCATTGGATGGAGAAAGGACATATAAAGGCAACACCTAGAGAAAAATAAGAGCAACAAGAGCCTGTGTGAAATGAGAATTTGATGACAGTCATATTGGCTCTGGAACAACCATTTTTTGGAGCCTAGTGCCTTATTAAGCCCTGCTCTAAATGCCTGCCTTCAGGTATTACTTCTGCTTTCAAAAAAAGTTTCTTTTTTGTTGAGCTAGCTTAGTTATATTTTCCTTTTTTGCAATTGCATGATTAACTTCTGAAAGCAAGCACTCACCGAATGCTGGTTCCCCTTTCATTTACTTTAAACGTTTCATAAAATCATAGTCAGAGCTTAAAAGATATAAGTAACATCATGGCCCCCTCATTATATAGGTATAGAAACTGAGACTTAGACCCATATTTGGATGGTACATCTGGTATCATACTAGAGTTAGCAGAAGAGTCCAATTTAAACCTGAATTTCACCTACCAAACTGCGTGACACAAAACAACTGAGGTCTGAGGTGGTGGGGAGGGCAGTGGTTACATATTTTAAACTATCTTCAACTTTGTTTACATGCCCTGCCCAGATGCATTTCAAGCTTTTGAACAGAGTTGGAATGCTTCATTTGAGATCAGTCACCTCTCTGTTGTTCTTGGTGAGGTTGGCCAATGATTAGTTAATAAACTTATCATCGTACATGAAAATATGCTATGGAAATGTATTTAAGATATTTTGAAGATAAATGAAATTAATTGTGAGTCTTGGAATTCCTGATGAATTAATACAGATGGACCCCTTCCATTAAGTCATTTCAGGAACCAGAATCAGAATCACTGAGAAGTCTCCTTCCTCTGTATTTCAAGGTTCTCAAACACTGGAGGCAAATTCCATGAGAGATAATCCTGTTTACTGTGAAACCCAAGAACATAAACAAGGTGAGAAACATGCATTCCTTAGGTTTGAAGATGCTCAGCTTTCTTGCATTTAAAGAATGAAGCCTGAGAGCATTCCTGGTGAAACAAAACGTCCTTTCTCTAACCTTTGTTTTATTACTTTATTTTCTATAGTTAGATTGAGAGACAGTAGTGTCATCCTGATGATATGGAAATATGGGTCTGCTTTACCAAGCATGGGAGCTGACGCTTGCCAAGGAGAGGTAGGTAGTGTGTGGGAATGGAGTTTTGAGGCTCCTGCCTCACTTTGGAAATGATTTCTCTGGTGACCTCCACAACCTGCTCTGAACTCTTACATTGTATTCCTCTGTTGAATTAAATTGAATTCCAAAAATACTTCTTTAACATCTAGTTTTTTGAAGGGATAATGTGGGTAGGGATTGGGGATTCGGTTATGTGCTGTAGGAATGAATAATGCACATTCTCCACCCTCAAAAAAGTAATATCCAAGAAGTTTAATCATGTTTCTGATCCATATTCTTATGAATGATGGTCCTAAACCTTGGATGCACATGAGAATCACCTGGGGAGCTTTAAAATCTCTTAATGCCCAAGGCTGTGCCCCAGACAAATGAAATCATAAATCTGGGAGTGATATCCAGGCATTCGTAGTTTTTAATGCTCTCCATGTGATTTCAATGGGCAGCCAATCAGTACTTCCTGAATGGGCTATAGCTACACTCAGGTACTGGTCTTGTTATCTCTTGGAGCTGTTGGGCAAGACCTGGAGTAGATGGAGCCCACAGACTGTTAACTCTGGCCACAAGCATCCTCTACCAGTAAGGTGTTGAAATATATTTTCTATCTACTATGACATAAAGAAGATTGGGGAGCATAGAAGTGCTCATTTAAACCTTACAATAACACTAGAAGATAATCATTTGTATTTCTAAGTTTTATAGATGAAGCATTTAAAGCTTTGGGAGCTGAAAATTGGCTGTACTCACGTCACAGGATACTTCACAGAGCTCATATTTGGAACGTGCTTTTCTTATATTGCAGCTTCTTAGGTGTATTGTAATGCAGGATGTGAAAAGGACTATGGAGTCATGCAAATAAAACACTATGAGAACCCAGAGAAATAGACACTGATTCTGGTCTAGCGTGATCAGGGAAGGCTACCTGGAGAATCTGTCATCTGAGCTGGACCTTGAAGAATGTGTGGATTTCCAGAGGTGAAAATGAGATGTTATCCCAGGTTTGTATAATAAATAGTGGTCTGATTTGGCTATAAAATAAAATATTAGGAGCTTATCTATCCTGGATCCATAGTAGAATCATTTGGGAAGCTTTCAAAATATATTGATGCCAGAGCCCCACCATAAACCATTAAATCAGAGTAGTGGGATAGGACTCACTGGGACAGGGTGGAAGGAAGAAGCAGGAAATAAAACCAGTTTGGGGTTAGATCACAGAGAATAGGGAATGTGAAGCTTACATGATTTATTACTTAGGTAATGGCAGGCCAGGGAAGGCTATTAAGCAGGACAGTGATAAAGCAATCAACGTATAAACTCTGTCCAACTCCCTGCTACCTTTTGCTTTGTTATTTATTTAGAAAAGATCAAGAATTCCCAGTGGAAGTGGTTTTAAAACCAGGAGCATATCAGGATTCTCTGGGAAGGCTTTTCAATTACACTCTCTTTCTCTGGTTCTGGGGCCATGCCAGAGCCTTGAGGATACCTGGATAGTTTCACAAACTCTGTCCATAAAGACAGCCCCTTCTCTGGCTTACCCCAATTTTAATATACCAATTAGGAGACACAGAAGGTGAAATTGGGGAACAGTGTACAAACCACCCTCACGTCTGACACCAATTTCAAACTTCAGGATTGCCCAACACCACCCTCCATTTTGGTGATGCAGCAGAAGGACTCACAGGATTCACTGAGCTCTGTTGTACTCACAGTTCTGTTGCAGTGTAGCGAAAGGTTGGAATCAGTTGAGGGGAGAGATGCATGAGGCTGAATCCTGGAGAGTTTCAAACGTGGAGCTTCCCGTGGTCCTCTCCCAGAGGAACTCCGAGGAAGGGGACTTGCCCTCCCATGGCCTCAGGAGGCTGGGACCAATACCTATTGATTGCCTTTCTTTCCCTGTCTTCCTGCAGCTCAGCCCTGATGTGAGTCAGTCTCAGGAAGTGCAGGGCAGGATAAATAAAGCCCCAGTTTTCGAATAAGTGGATCTAGAAGGGGAGCTTCTGTGAACCAAAGAGAATAGAAGAGATCTGAGAGAGGAGGAGCTTGGCACAGAGACTCTGTAAAGTTGTTTATGAACTCTGGGGATCACATCTAAGCCACACGTGTGGGTATCTGACTCTAAACAGTAAATTGTAGATTCTGAATTACAAGATGAGACACTGCCCAGATCCCAGATTGGTCAGTGGATAGCAGACATATAATAGATCCAAAAAGCCTCACAAAGGCTTTGAAAATGGAACTGAGGTTGGAGCCACAGCCACCATGGGAGGCTGGTCATAACTTGAGAATTGAATCCAACCAAGTTGACTGCCTACTAAAACAAAAACTTCAACATTTTCCACAGAATTTAAGTAAGATGGAAAGGCTAAGTGTACAGAATACAGTTCAAAATTACTCAGCACAGAGACAGCCAAGAAAATCTCAGCGTGGGAAAGGACAATCAATAGATGCCAACAAGATGACACAGATGTTGGAATTAACTGACATAGACTTTGAAGCGGCTGTTTTGAAAACAAGTGATGGGTGAAGACACTTAAAAAGAATTGAAATATAGAAATGCTAAGCAAGTAGAAGATACAAATGAAAATTTTAGAACTGGAAAATACAATAACCCAAATTAAGGACTTACCTGTTGACAAAATAGCAAGATGGAGATGACGGAAAAATCATGAACTTAAAGACAGATAGAATATCCAATCAGAACAAAAGAGAGATGGAATTAAAAACAAGAGAAAGAACCAAGTCTCAGAGGACTGGAGTTGGAAAAAAAATCATACTACCCAATTTTAAGACTTACTCTAAAGCTTCAGCATAAAGATAGCATGGTATTTATGAAGGACTAGGCCAACGGAACAAAATAGGAAGTCTAGAATAGACACATACAAATTTGGCTAATTTGTTTCTGACAGAGGTGGCAAAGCAAGTCAATAGAGAAGGTGTATTGTAGTCTCTTGGTGTTGGACAAAAAAAGTTCTTAATTAAGATTAAGGTCTTGTATTTTGTCTTAATTAAGATCTTAATCTCTTGTATTTTTCAAAAATTAACACAAAATGGATCAAACATCAAAATGTAAAATATAGTGTTTAGAAGAAAATATTAGAAATCATTATGACCTGGATTTAGACAAAGAATTCTTAGATGTGATACCAAAAAACAGATCCACAAAAGAAAAAAAAATCAATAAACCGGAAGTTATCCAAATTAAAAACTTCAGGAGAATGAAAAGACAAGCTACATTCTGGGAGGAGACATCACAAATCACATACCCAGCAAACAGCTTGGATCAAGAGCATATTCAGAACTCTCAAACTCAGCCTTAAGAAAACAAACAACCCTATTTAGAAGCAGGTTTGAGGCTTGAACAGATGCATCCCTTAAAAAGGAAATATGGGTGATAAATAAACGTCTGAAAAGATACCCAATGCCATTAGCCATTGGAGAAATGCACGTTACAATCATGGCCTACCTCTTACAATGACTAAAACCTGAAACAGGACACTGATAATATCAACCCCTGGTGAGGAAGTAAATTAAGTAAAATATGAAATGGTGCAGTCACTCTGGAAAACTGTTTGGCAGTTCCTTATGAAGTTAAGCATACACTTTGCATGTGACCCAGCAGTCCTCTGCTTAGATAATTTTCCAAGTGAACTGAAAACTGACGTTCACATGAAAACCTGTACATGATTATTTATAGAAGCTCTGTTTGTAATCACTAATAAGTGGAAGTAACCCACATGTCCTTCAGTGGGTGGATGGATAAACATACCATGTGCGTTCACAGAGTGGAACACTAAACATCTCAGCAATAAAAAGGAAGAAACAATTGCACACAAAGCTTGGATGAATTTCAAAGGCATTTTGCTTGGTGAAGAAAGTCAATCTCAAATGTTACATATTCTCTATTTCCATTTATGTAACGTTCTCAGACAGACAACCTTATAGTGACAGACAACAGAACAGTGGAGTGTGTGTGTGTTGGGGTAACTATATATAAAAAAGGATAACATGGGAGGTTTTGGGGGTAATGAGATTGTTCTGTAAACTAGTTTGTATAAACTTTCCCCACATAGGTTAAGTCAGCTTCAATGATGATTTGATGATTCTGTCACCAGAGCTTATCACAGAAGCAGGACATAGATTTTCTTATCTTTCAAAAATTTAAATGAATGGAGAGAAAACTGCAGGCTTCAGGAAAAATGGTCTTTGTCCATTTGGATAATTACTGTCCTTGAAATCTTAGACCAGGGGTCAGTAACTATAGCCCTCAGGTCAAATCCTGCCTGCGACCTATCTTTGTACAGCCCAAGAGCTAAGAATGGGTTTTTTTACATTTAAATGGTAGACAAAAATCAGAACAATAATGTTTCATAGCACATGAAAAATGTATGACATTCAAATTTCAGAGCCCATAAATAAAGTTCTGCTGAAACACGGCCAGGCTCATTCATTTACATATGTCTATGGCTGCTTTTGAGCTATTGTGAGAGACTCATGTAGTTCCAACGAAGACTTGATAGCCCCCAAAAGCCTGAAATATTCACTGTCTGGCCCTTTCCGGAAAAGTCTGTGTATAGTTGTTTCGGAATATTCCTTAGATCACTTACATATTTTTATTTAATAGCAGGACCCTACATCGATTAAGATCAATTTATAGTTTGGCTCCATGAGTAACTTCTGGACAGTTGTTTTTTTTTTGAGAAACAATTTTTCTGACATAAACAAGGTTTATCTTTAAAAAAATCTGCAATATTTCGGATATTGTCCCGTTTGTTCCCCCCATTCAAGATCTGATATTTGATCAAAGAAAGAGTTAAAAAGTGCCCCCTCACTGCCACCAGAAGATGGGAAATCTCTTACTGCTTTTATTATCTGTGGGCTGCTTATGGAATGTCTGTATTAGAGGTTAATTATAGCAGCCCATTCCTGGGTGATGGGTCGTGAAGCCAGAAGTTATCAGAGATAAACACTGCAGAATCTGATTTACTTGTTCATGAGTATACCATAAAATCCTCAGTTAAATTACATTTTATGACTATGGCCTCCAAGTTTTTAAATATAGCCGTTTGATTACTTCATAGTTGTAAAGGCAGACTTTCCTTTTCCTATGTGGCAGTGAGTAATTTATATCGTCTGTTAAGTGAACAATATTTACCAAGTGCTATCAAGCAAAATAAAGATGTATTTCACTGTGTCTTTACAGCTGTGTAGATAGCCAGAGAAAATATTTTCACGATGTATGATTGCTCTCCATGACATTAGAGTTCTATGAGGTGCAAATCTGAAACAATTTTCCTACGGTCCTACCTCTATTCCTTGTGTAGTGTGTTTTTGAAGGCCATTTGGATGTCTTCTTTGAAAGGAAAAAAGAAATCATGCCTTAAAATATGGTTTTTCTTTAAATGCAGTTTAAATGACTGTATTCCATATGTTGAGGAGTTTATGTGCCAATCACATGTGATATATTGAATCACGTCATGACGTGTGTTCACAATGTGAAAGACTGTATAAAATAATAACTTGTATATTCATGGTGGTTTCATAGTTAAGTGTAGTCATGGGTGCAGGATGTATTGCAAAAATATAAAAATATCATCTATAATTTATGGTTTCACAAACGTTCATACACATTATCTCAGTTGATTATAATAGCACAATATGAAATATACAAGGCAGGTATAATGATCTTTATCCTGCGGAGGAGGGAGATGAGACTCAAATACGCTGAGCAGTTTCCCCAAAGGTACAGTTTATGAACAATTGATGGAAGATTAGAACAGATATCTTCTCATTCCCAGTCCAGAGATTGTTCTGCTATACTAAACTCGCTGCCTTATTCCTTATTAAGAAAAACACTCTTTTGTCCTAGAAATGGTACTATTCTTTTTAAACCAAGGAATGGCTTCTATATATTAAAAGTCAGGAGTTCAATTATTTTGCATAAGTGTTGCTGTTCCCTTCACCCTATCCTACTCGCTCTCTAGATCTCAGCTGTCTAATGGTGTTGATTTATAGTAATTTCCTGTCTGAATTTGGTAGTGACAGTATTAAGTGAAAATGTTCTATGGGGAGTGGAAACAGGTAACCCCCCTTGTGGAGTTAGAACAAATCGCTTTAGGGGTTTATGATCATGCATTGTGGTTAGGACTGTTTCTATGTTGATCTTTTTTCAGCAGCACTAAACCTTAGACAGAGTGAGCAACACTGAAGTTTTGCTTAACACCAGAGGCAGGATGGGTCTTCAAAACTGACTCATGCAGCTAACCTCACTGAATGTATTGAGGGTGGCAAATTATAATTTCTCAGCCAGTCGTCTACAAATATTAGATAAATGGGAGCGGGGGATGCATGATCTATTACATTGGATCTGTATTATATTAACAGTTAATTTTAAAACACACCAATTGAGCCATTGGTACATGAAACCAGCTACCCTCTTCTTGTACTATTTCCATGAGGTCAAATTTCCCATCCTGGGTATAAGGCATTGCCTGTGGCCAGGGATGTCCATGGGTAAAGTATGTGTGTTTGGAGAACCCTTGTGCTCAAACTTCCCCAGAATGGTGTTTTTCCAATTCTCTTTCTGTTGACTTCTCTCACTCTTCTGTGATCCACCTTTCTTTGCTTTGTGGGACCTTGTACTTCAGTGGATGTACTCCCTTTTCACCCAGTCTGTCACATGCTTGTTGCTTGAGCCCCTGCTGGGAAAGAGAACTGACTTTGTTTCCTTGTTTCCTCGAAATTCACCCTCTCTGTTTCCACTTTGATCTTCTCCACATTGTTTTCATTATTCTCTTTTTAGAAATAAAAATAGTATCCGTTTAAGGTGTCCAGAATGATTTGAGATACATAAACAATGAAAGGGTTACTACAGTCAAGCTAATTTACATATCTTCTCATAGAATTACCATTTTTTCGGGTGGTGAGTGCATCCAAAATCTACTCTCAGCATGTTTTCAACGTTCAATACAGTATTAGTTTAACTATAGTCATCATGCCTGTAGATCACTAGACAAATTCATTCTATTCAACAACAACTTTGTACCTTTTGGCCAACATTTCCCATTTCCCTCAATCGCCAATTGCCAGTAAGCACCACCTTACTCTCTGCCTCTATGAGTTCACTTTTTTGTTTTTCAAGATCCCACATATAAGTGAAACTACATAGTATTTACCTTTCTATGTCAGGCTTATTTCACTTCAGCAGTGTCCTACAGGTTCAACCATCTTGTTGCAAATGGCAAAATGTCCCTGACATTTCTCGTGGTGGTATAGTGTTCCTATATATAGCTCGCATCTTTTTTATCTGTTCATCCAAGGATGGACATTTTGGTTGTTTCCATATCTTACTATTATGAATAATGCTGCAGTGAACGTGGGAGTGCCGATAGCTCTTGCAGACACTGATTTCATTTCTTTTAGTTAAATACGTAAACGTGAGATTGGTAATTCTATTTTTACTTTTTGAGGAATCTCCGTACCGTGTTCTATAGTGGCTGCACCAATTTACATTCCCAACAACAGTGTCCAGAGCTCCCTTTTCTCCACGTGCTCACCAACAGTTGTCATTTTTGTCTTTTTGATAATAACCATTCTAACAGTTGTGGAGCGATATCTCATTGTTCTGATTTGCATTTCCCTGATGGTTAGTGATCTTGAGCATCTTTTCATGTATCTGTTGGCCAATTGTATGTTTTCTTTTGAGAAATGTCTATGCAAGTTTTTTGGCCTATTTTTTAATTGGGTTATTTGTCCTTTTGCTATTGAGTTGTTTGAGTTCCTTATATATTTTGACTATTAACCCCTTATCAGATGTATGGTTTGCAAATATTTACTCCTGTTCATTCCATGGGTTGTCTCTTCACTTCGTTGATTGTTTCCTCTGCTGTGCAGAAGCTTTTTAGTTTGATGAAATCTCATTTGTCTATTTTTGCTTTTTGTTACCTTTGCTTTTGGGGTCATACCCCCCAAAATCATTGCCCAGATCAATGTCAAGAAGTTTTTTCCTTATGTTGTCTTCTAATAGATTTATAGTTTCAGGTCTTAATTTAAGTCTGTAATCCATTTTGAGTTGATTTTTGTATATGAAGTGAAATAAGGATTAAATTTCATTCTTCTGCATGTGGAAACCAGTTTTCTCAGCACCATTTCTTGAATAGACTGTCCTTTCTACGTTGTATGTTTTCAGCACCTTTGTTGAGGATCAATTGACCATAAATGTGTAGATTTATTTCTGGGCTCTCTTTTCTGTTCCATTGTATGTCCAGTTTTATGCCAGCGCCATGCTGTTTTGATTACTTCAGCTCTATAGTACATTTTGAAATCAAGTAGTGTGATGCCTCCAACTCTGTCTTTTTCGCTCAAGGTAGCTTTGGCTATTTGTAGTCTTTTGGGTTCCATATGAAGTTTAGGATTTTTTTTATCTTTCTGTGAAAAATGCATTGGAATTTTGATAGGGATTGCATTGAATCTATAGATAGCTTTAGGTAGTACAAATGTATTAGCAAAATTAATTTATCTAACTTGTGAACATGGGATATCTTTCCATTTATTTGTGTCTTCTTCAGTTTCTTTCATCAATGTTTTAGTTTTCAGTGTACAGATTTTTCACCTCCTCAGTTAAATTTGTTTCTAAATATTTTATTTTATTGAATGCTACCATAAATGGGATTGCTTTCTTAATTTCTTTTTCAGATAGTACATCATTAGTGTGTAGAAATGCAAATGATTTTTGCACATTGATTTTGTATCTGCAACTTTACTGAATTTATTTATTAGTTCTGACAGGTTTCTTTTTTGGTGAATCTTTAGGTGGAACTGTTAGTTCTAACAGTTTTTCAGTGGAATCTGTGTATAAGGTTATGTCATTTGCAAAGAGAGACAATTTTATGTCTTCCTTTCCAACTTGGATCCCTTTTATTTCTTGTTTTTGCCTAATTGCTCTGGCTAGGACATCCAGTACTATGCTGATTAGAAGGGATAGGAGTAGACATCCTTGTCTTAGTCCCAGTCTCAGAGGAAAAACTTCCATCGTTTCACTGCTGAAGATGCTGTTAGCTGTGGGCTTGTCTTATATGGCAGTTATGTTGAGATGCATTCCTTCTATACTTATTTATTGAGAGTGTTTCTCAAGAAGGGGTGTTGAATTTTGTCAAATGCTTTTTGGCATCTGTTGAGATAATCATATAATTTTTATCTTTCATTTTGTTAATGTGTTGTATCACATTATTTTTGTATATTGAACCATTCCTGCATCCTAGGGTTAAATCTCACTTGATCGTGGTGTATGATTCTTTTCATGTACTGTTGAATTAGTTTGCTACTGTTTTGTTGAGGATTTTTATACCTATGTTCATCAGGGATATTAATCTGTAGTTTTATTTTCTTATAGTGTCCTTATATGGCTTTGGTATGAGAATAATACTGCTCTCTTAAAATGAGTTTGGTAGTGTTTCTTCCCCTTCAGTTTTTGAGAGAGTTTGAGAAGGATTGGCATTAATTCTTTAAATGTTTGGTAAAAATTTACCAGTGATGCCATGGGGTCCTGGGATTTTATTTGTTGGGAGATTTTTGATTACTGATTCTGGCTCTTAGTCATTATTGGTCTGTTCAGATTTTCTGTTTCTTCATAATTCATTCTTGGTTGGTTGTATATTTCTAGACATTCATTCATTTGGTCTGGGTTATCCAACTTGTCGGTGTGTAAATACTCATAGTGGTCTCTTGTGATCCTTTGTATTTCTTTAATGCCAGTTGTAACATCTCCTCCTTATTTATGTAGGCATAACTCATTTCATTGTAATTCACAAATATTGTGGTCTTTTTTTTTTTTTAAAGCAATTGAAAGTTTGTGGCATATCTGTGTCAAGCAAGTCTATTGTTGCCGTTTTTCCAATAGCTTTTGCTCTCTTTGTGTCTCCCTGTCACATTTTGGTAATTCTTAAAATATTTTAAATGATTTCATTATTATTATATTTGTTACAATGATCTGTGATCAGTGATCTTTGATGTTACTATTGTAATTGTTTTAGGGCATCACAAACTGCCCATATGGGATGGTAAACTTAATAAATGTTGTGTATGTTCTGACTGCTCCACTGACTGGCTTTTCCCCCATCTCTCTCCCTCTCTTCAGGTATCTCTGTTCCTTGAGACACAAGAATATTGAAATTATGCCACTTAATGACCCTCCGGTGGCCTCTAAGCATTAAAGTGAAAGGAAGAGTCAATCAATGTGTCAAATTCTACTGTTGTCCCATTTTAAGAAATTGCCACAGCCACCCCTGCCTTCAGTAACCACTACCCTGATCAGTCAGCAGCCATCAACATCAAGGCAAGACCCTCCACCAGCAAAAAGATTACGACTCACTGAAGGCTCAGATAATGGTTAGTGTTTTTTAGCCTTATAGCATTTTTAATTAAGATATGTAAATTGTCATTTTAAGACATAATGCTATTACACACTTAGTAGACTACAGTATAGTGTAAATGTAACTTATATGCACTGGGAAATCAAAAAAACTGTGTGGCTCACTGTATTGCAATATTTGTTTTATTGCAGTGAGTCTGGAACTGAACCTGCCGTATCTCTAAGGTATGCCTGTACTTTTATTTATCTGGGTGTTCTTTCTTTTTTTCTTAGTCAGTCTAGCCAGAAGTTTGTCAGTTTGGTTTATCTTTTCAAAAACACTGTTTTATTTTCCTTGATCTATTGTTTTGCTTTTCTAGTCTCTGTTTTTTTTAGTTCTCTTTGATCATTCTTATTTCCTTCCTTGTGCTAAATTTAGGCTTAATTTGTTCTTCTTTTCCTAGTTCCTTGAAATTAGGTTATGTATTTAATATCTTTTCCCCCCTTAATATAGATATTTAGTGCTATAAAACTCCATCTTAGAACTGCTGTTGCTGTATATCGAATTTTTTGTATATTGTATCTCCGTTTTTATTTGTCTGAAGGTTATTTTTTAATTTCCTTTTTGATTTCTTCTCTCACTCATTCATTGTCCAGCAGTGTTTGTTTACTTCCACACACTTGTGAGCTTTCCAGTTTTACCCCTGTTACTGATTTCTACTTCTGTACCGTTTGGAAAAAAAAAAATCACTTGACATGATTTCTATCTTCTTAAAGTTGTTAAGATTTGTTTTAGGGTCTAACATGTGATCTATCCTGGAGAATTTTCCATGTGCATTTGAAAAGAATGTATATTCTGTTGCTGTTGGATGGAATCTTCTATATATGTCTATTAGGTCCATTTGTTTATAATGTTGTTTAAGTCTGCTGTTTCCTTATTGCTCTTTGGGTCTGGATGATCTATCTGTTGTTGGAAGTGGGATATTGAAGTCCTCTGCTCTTCGTGTATTGCTGTTTATTTCTCTCCTCTGTTTTGTTAATATTTGCTTTATATCTTGAAGTGCTCTGATACATTAATTTTTTTTGTCCGTTCTCTAGTGGAGTTTATATACTAGGAAGGAAGTGTGTTTGGCAAGGGATTTGGGAAAGAGAAAGACAATAAGCACCAAACAAAATTAGGAAGTACTTTATGTAGCATATTAAAATGGAGAGAGGGGATGGCAGTGTAGATATCAGTTACAGCACCCAAGGTTAAGCTATGCCTGGCGTGTTTGAGAAATAGCAAGATGGCCAGTGTGATGGAATGAGTAGGTGAGGAGGAGAGTAATAGTAGGTGAGGCAGAGATGTAAGGTATGAGGTGGGAAAATCCACTTTTATTCTTAGTGAGACAAAACCATTGAAAAATTTCAAGCTGAGAAGGACATGATCTGATTTATATTTTGTCCACATAAATACCGAATCTACTGATGAGCCCATCAAAGGCATTCTTCATTTCTGTTACAGTATGCTTCACCTCTAGCTCTTCCTTTTGATTCTGTCTTAGAGTTTTCATTTCCCTGCTTATATTATTCATTTTGTCCTGCATGTTGCCCCCTTTTTCCATTGTAGCCCTTAATCATAATTATTTTAAATTCCTCGTCTGATGATTTCCACACCTCTGCCATACTTAAGTCTGGTTCTGATGCCTGCGCTGACTCTTCAGACTGTTTTGTTTTGTTTTTTGTTTTTGCCTTTTAGCGTGTCTTATAATTTTTTTTGTTGAAAGTCAGACATGATCTGGCTAGGAGTTAGGCTGTGTTTATTGTTTGTTCTAGCTGTGGAGTCAGCGGGCTGAAATTTCCTCTAATGTCCTTGGTTTTGTCTTCTCTGTTTCCCTTGGGCATCCCTAGAGATATCTTAAACAGAGTCTGGGTCTTGGAGTTCTTTTAGCTGTCATCGCCTGTTACGATAAAGAAGCCCTGCTGATGTGGTGGGAAGATGTGGGTGAGAGAAAGCGCCTGTAGTCCCATGACTCTGAGTTGTAAAAGTCTGAATTGGGTATTTCCCTTCCCCCAGGTCAGTTAGATTCTGGTCAAATGGTTTCCCTTGAGGGCAGGTCTCGTTAAGAAAGGGAAGAGAAAGAAACTAGCTGAAGGGGAGAGCCATACCAGAGAAGACCTTGTGCACAGGTGGCAGAGAATGCCACTTATTCCTCACCCATCTGAGTCTGTAGAACAAAACTGCCCATCTCACTAAAAGACAACTCCACTTTGCAAGTTGCTCTAACCAAAAATCAGAGAGGTTTCATGACTGCTTTCTTTATTTCAAAACTCACATCCAACCCACTGGGAAATCCAAACTATTTCATCTTTGAAATGTTTCCAGAATTTAAGCACCTCTTACCAGTTCTGCCATGGCTGCCACAGAACAGGTCTGCATCCTCATTTACCTGCTTTATTACTATGGCCTATTGACTGCTTCCTCCCTGGTCTCCCTGTAAATAGCATTCTTGTACTTGTACCTTCCTGTAACAGCCTACAAGGCCCTGTGCAGTATGGTTCTGCACCAGCTTTCTCATTCATCTCCTTTCACTTCCCTCTTCAGTCTGTCTTCACCAGCCAGTCCCGTCGCTTTCCTTCTTTGCCACATACGCCTCAGCCTCGGGGCATTTTCCCATACCAGTCCACCAGTCCTTCTTCCTGGAATGTTTCCCACCTAACAGATTCAGGCTGATTCACTTCTCTGCTCAAATGTGACCTTATTTATTGAAGAGGACTTCTTGACTGTACCTTAAAACAATCAATCTCCCATCTTCCTCTTTTTCTTACTACTTTGCTTTATTCTTCTTCTTAGCATTTAGCTCTACTTGAATGTATGTTTAATAAAAGCAGTCTGTTTACTACTGTGTCAGGGATTCAGTAGCTTCTCTGTCTGATAACGAAATGAATGGGTGAACCTGCATACTTCTTATCAGAGGCTTTAGTCGTCTGTCACTGATACTACATAGACTTAAATTGTGAAACAGTCTAGTCTGGGTTCTTGCCAAAGCAGAGTCTCAGATTAAGACTATGTATAGATAGCTTACCTGGAATGTGATCTTGGGAGCAGGAGTGAGGGATGGGGGGGACTGAGCAGTGAAGAGGGGGAACTGAGCAGTGAAGGGGGAACTGAGCAGTGAAGGGGGAACTGAGCAGTGAAGGGGGAACTGAGCAGTGAAGGGGGGAACTGAGCAGTGAAGAGGGGGAACTGAGCAGTGAAGGGGGAACTGAGCAGTGAAGGGGGGAACTGAGCAGTGAAGCGGGGAACTGAGCAGTGAAGGGGGGAACTGAGCAGTGAAGAGGGGGAACTGAGCAGTGAAGGGGGAACTGAGCAGTGAAGGGGGGAACTGAGCAGTGAAGCGGGGAACTGAGCAGTGAAGGGGGGAACTGAGCAGTGAAGAGGGGGAACTGAGCAGTGAAGCGGGGAACTGAGCAGTGAAGGGGGGAACTGAGCAGTGAAGGGGGAACTGAGCAGTGAAGGGGGAAACTGAGCAGTGAAGCGGGGAACTGAGCAGTGAAGGGGGGAACTGAGCAGTGAAGAGGGGGAACTGAGCAGTGAAGCGGGGAACTGAGCAGTGAAGGGGGGAACTGAGCAGTGAAGGGGGAACTGAGCAGTGAAGGGGGAAACTGAGCAGTGAAGAGGGGGAACTGAGCAGTGAAGGGGAACTGAGCAGTGAAGTGGGAACTGAGCAGTGAAGAGGGGGAACTGAGGAGTGAAGGGGGGAACTGAGCAGTGAAGGGGGAACTGAGCAGTGAAGGGGGAACTGAGCAGTGAAGGGGGGAACTGAGCAGTGAAGAGGGGGACTGAGCAGTGAAGGGGGAACTGAGCAGTGAAGGGGGGAACTGAGCAGTGAAGGGGGGAACTGAGCAGTGAAGAGGGGGACTGAGCAGTGAAGGGGGGAACTGAGCAGTGAAGAGGGGGACTGAGCAGTGAAGAGGGGGAACTGAGCAGTGAAGGGGGAACTGAGCAGTGAAGCGTGGAACTGAGCAGTGAAGAGGGGGACTGAGCAGTGAAGGGGGGAACTGAGCAGTGAAGAGGGGGACTGAGCAGTGAAGGGGGGAACTGAGCAGTGAAGAGGGGGAACTGAGCAGTGAAGGGGGAACTGAGCAGTGAAGCGTGGAACTGAGCAGTGAAGAGGGGGACTGAGCAGTGAAGGGGGGAACTGAGCAGTGAAGAGGGGGACTGAGCAGTGAAGGGGGGAACTGAGCAGTGAAGAGGGGGACTGAGCAGTGAAGGGGGGAACTGAGCAGTGAAGAGGGGGACTGAGCAGTGAAGGGGGGAACTGAGCAGTGAAGGGGGGAACTGAGCAGTGAAGAGGGGGACTGAGCAGTGAAGGGGGGAACTGAGCAGTGAAGGGGGAACTGAGCAGTGAAGAGGGGGAACTGAGCAGTGAAGGGGGAACTGAGCAGTGAAGAGGGGGAACTGAGCAGTGAAGGGGGAACTGAGCAGTGAAGGGGGGAACTGAGCAGTGAAGAGGGGGACTGAGCAGTGAAGGGGGGAACTGAGCAGTGAAGGGGGAACTGAGCAGTGAAGGGGGGAACTGAGCAGTGAAGAGGGGGAACTGAGCAGTGAAGGGGGAACTGAGCAGTGAAGAGGGGGAACTGAGCAGTGAAGGGGGAACTGAGCAGTGAAGGGGGGAACTGAGCAGTGAAGAGGGGGACTGAGCAGTGAAGGGGGGAACTGAGCAGTGAAGGGGGAACTGAGCAGTGAAGGGGGGAACTGAGCAGTGAAGAGGGGGACTGAGCAGTGAAGGGGGGAACTGAGCAGTGAAGAGGGGGAACTGAGCAGTGAAGGGGGAACTGAGCAGTGAAGCGTGGAACTGAGCAGTGAAGAGGGGGACTGAGCAGTGAAGGGGGGAACTGAGCAGTGAAGGGGGAACTGAGCAGTGAAGGGGGAAACTGAGCAGTGAAGCGGGGAACTGAGCAGTGAAGCGGGGAACTGAGCAGTGAAGGGGGAAACTGAGCAGTGAAGAGGGGGAACTGAGGAGTGAAGGGGGGAACTGAGCAGTGAAGGGGGAACTGAGCAGTGAAGGGGGAAACTGAGCAGTGAAGAGGGGGAACTGAGGAGTGAAGGGGGGAACTGAGCAGTGAAGGGGGAACTGAGCAGTGAAGGGGGAAACTGAGCAGTGAAGAGGGGGAACTGAGGAGTGAAGGGGGGAACTGAGCAGTGAAGGGGGAACTGAGCAGTGAAGAGGGGGAACTGAGGAGTGAAGGGGGAAACTGAGCAGTGAAGAGGGGGAACTGAGCAGTGAAGGGGAACTGAGCAGTGAAGGGGGGAACTGAGCAGTGAAGAGGGGGAACTGAGGAGTGAAGGGGGGAACTGAGCAGTGAAGGGGGAACTGAGCAGTGAAGGGGGAACTGAGCAGTGAAGGGGGGAACTGAGCAGTGAAGAGGGGGACTGAGCAGTGAAGGGGGAACTGAGCAGTGAAGGGGGGAACTGAGCAGTGAAGAGGGGGAACTGAGGAGTGAAGGGGGAAACTGAGCAGTGAAGAGGGGGAACTGAGCAGTGAAGGGGAACTGAGCAGTGAAGGGGGGAACTGAGCAGTGAAGAGGGGGAACTGAGGAGTGAAGGGGGGAACTGAGCAGTGAAGGGGGAACTGAGCAGTGAAGGGGGAACTGAGCAGTGAAGGGGGGAACTGAGCAGTGAAGAGGGGGACTGAGCAGTGAAGGGGGAACTGAGCAGTGAAGGGGGGAACTGAGCAGTGAAGGGGGGAACTGAGCAGTGAAGAGGGGGACTGAGCAGTGAAGGGGGGAACTGAGCAGTGAAGAGGGGGACTGAGCAGTGAAGAGGGGGAACTGAGCAGTGAAGGGGGAACTGAGCAGTGAAGGGGGAACTGAGCAGTGAAGGGGGGAACTGAGCAGTGAAGAGGGGGACTGAGCAGTGAAGGGGGAACTGAGCAGTGAAGGGGGGAACTGAGCAGTGAAGGGGGGAACTGAGCAGTGAAGAGGGGGACTGAGCAGTGAAGGGGGGAACTGAGCAGTGAAGAGGGGGACTGAGCAGTGAAGAGGGGGAACTGAGCAGTGAAGGGGGAACTGAGCAGTGAAGCGTGGAACTGAGCAGTGAAGAGGGGGACTGAGCAGTGAAGGGGGGAACTGAGCAGTGAAGAGGGGGACTGAGCAGTGAAGGGGGGAACTGAGCAGTGAAGAGGGGGAACTGAGCAGTGAAGGGGGAACTGAGCAGTGAAGCGTGGAACTGAGCAGTGAAGAGGGGGACTGAGCAGTGAAGAGGGGGAACTGAGCAGTGAAGGGGGAACTGAGCAGTGAAGGGGGGAACTGAGCAGTGAAGAGGGGGACTGAGCAGTGAAGGGGGGAACTGAGCAGTGAAGGGGGGAACTGAGCAGTGAAGCGTGGAACTGAGCAGTGAAGAGGGGGACTGAGCAGTGAAGGGGGGAACTGAGCAGTGAAGGGGGAACTGAGCAGTGAAGGGGGGAACTGAGCAGTGAAGAGGGGGAACTGAGCAGTGAAGGGGGAACTGAGCAGTGAAGAGGGGGAACTGAGCAGTGAAGGGGGAACTGAGCAGTGAAGGGGGGAACTGAGCAGTGAAGAGGGGGACTGAGCAGTGAAGGGGGGAACTGAGCAGTGAAGGGGGAACTGAGCAGTGAAGAGGGGGAACTGAGCAGTGAAGAGGGGGACTGAGCAGTGAAGGGGGGAACTGAGCAGTGAAGGGGGAACTGAGCAGTGAAGGGGGAAAAGCTGTTAGCAGGATCATTTATCCACCACTGCCAGCATCGGATGGGGCTGTCCTATAGGACCTTCTGAGTAAGATCCCTCCGTAACTAGTTTAGGGTGGTCTCTGGGGCATTAACTCCCCTAAACTTCTGGGTTGTCTGAGTGCCAAGTGAGTAACCCCTAGATTTTCACTTGACAACATCAGAGAAGCCGTGATGTAAGAAGCCACAAGTATACGTCACAGGCCTAGGCCGGGTGCTATCAAGTTACTTATGGACAAAGGTGGTTGTAGTGCAGAACTAGTTGCTATAGCAACACGTGGAGTAAGAGGTAAGGCCAGGAGGGTTTGAAGTGATACATAAGAGGCATCCATACCATCTGTTCCCTCAGATTCACCATGCTCTGCATGGAATCCCTTCTGGTTGGTGGCCAGCCACGGTATCCACAGAGACTTAAACCAGGTGAACAGCTATAGTCCCTGCTCTTCCACCCTGATTCTAGGTTTCCTTTCCTTTTGACTCACAGTTTGGCTGGTCAAAATTGACCTAGAACTTCATCCCTGAGGGTGCATGGCTTTAGCTGTCTTGGTCTTGTCAGGCTGTGAGCACTGAAATGCCCATGCACCATTATTTGCAGACCTGGGTCCTATGGCACCATCTTTGTTGCCTTCTCTTCCATCTGAAAATCAGTGCCAGGTATTAGGTTTAGTTTCAGCAGCCCCCTTCTTTCAGATACCACTTTTTGTGGCATCCAACTTTTATAACATTATAAGCAAATACTGTTCTCCAGTGGCATGCAGCAACCAGCATTTATTCTTTGCTCACACACCTTTGGATCATTGGAAGCAGGATGGGACAGGTCAGCTTCATGTGTCTCATTCTGGTACCTGAGTTTAAAAGGCAGCATGTAAGGGGGGTATCTTTTGTCTCATGAGGATGGCTGACCCACAGGAGGTAATATTTCATGCTTCTGCTGGCGTCCTGATTACCAGCAGCATGCTGGCCAAAACAAGTCACATGGCCAAGTTGAACGTCAAAGTGCAGAAAAGGAGAGTCTGCCTGCCATGAGTACCAGCATGGATGTACCTACACAGAACTACTAAGGAAGAGTGAAGAATTGAGACCGATAGCTCTGTCTACCACAGGGAGTGGAACAGAAAGAGAGAGAAGACCACAGTAAGAAACTATCTCTGAGTTGGCCGCTGCTGCAGGCAATTGGTGTGAAATTCTACAGGACCTCCTGAGAAGTGTTGTGAAAGGTGCCTTAGCACCATCTGCTCAGGGGAGAGAAAAGGAAAGGGTCTCTGTATAGTTCCTTCTGGGCTGCACACATGTGAGTGCTAAGTAGGCTCCCCGGGGTGCTCCCTTCGGTGGTATCGCAGCCGCCCTTGCGCAGGAAGGAGGCCAGCAGCACAGTCCTACAAGAACGCACTGCCAGCTTCAGCTGTGAAAAGTGGAAGAGTGTGTGGAACGGGCCCAGCCGAGAAGATGTGAAATGCACACGGTGTTTCAGGTACAGCCACTCTCTCACCTCCCACCCCAGCATCAGCGTTAAAGCTGGTGTTCATCTTTCCACACACCAGGGAATGTCTAATTCTGGGTCCCACTTCAGTAGAATCTTGTTCTTAATGATGCTTTAATGTAATATATTAACTGTTGGCTGACTGAGGCTTTGAGTATTACCACACAGATATTTTTATTTTTAAAAAAAGGGTATATTGCCATGTGTGCTTTTGACCAAGATGGAATAATCGGGATTGAATTTACAATCCTGCCTGAAACAACTACAGAAACAGACAAAATGTATCAGACAACTGTTCAGAAAACTTGGACAGTGAAGGACAGTGATCCGTTTGAGAGAAGCCGTGTCATTTCCCCAGCTCACTGCCTGGAGGGAGTTTGCAGGACAGGCACAGGCAAGGAGAACACAAGTGGAGCCTGGCTGTCTCCTTGATTTGAGGAAACAGAGCTAGAAGTCCAGGGAGGCCAAAGCAGGTGGAGTTTGCAGGGAGGAGAACATTGTACAGAAAGAGACAACTTTAGAGAACTCTTGAAGGTCCGTCTTGTGTCTTTGGTTGAGTGTTAATCACTGTATGCCAAGGAAAGAACCTTGTGGAAGGAGTAAAGGGGAAACTCTCCAGTGCTCACTCGGGGCAGGGGGTACAGCTCCTGTTGCCACTAGCCAGAGAGGAAAATTGCATAATTGATGGGGCTACAAGGTTGAGTATTTAGAAGGGTTTTATCTGATAGTGGGGACAAACATCATTCTGTACTAAACGCTGATCTCTCTGGTCCAGAAAAGCAAGAACTGAAAGGACGAAACTGTTTCCAGGTATCTTAACCTTTTCCCAGAACAAAACTCAAGAATATTTATGGAAAAGTAAGTATTTTCTAACACCTAAAAATGTGAAATTCACTATTCATACTATTCAGTCAAAAATCACCAGGCAGGCAAAGCAGCAAGAACACACAATTCATAATGATGAGAAAAACCAGTCAATCAGAGCTGACTCAGACATGACACAGACGACAGACTTAACAGACAAGAACATTGAAGTCCTCTACTCCCTATGTCAGAAGTCCTCAAGGCACGGAAGATATTTAAAAAGGCCAAGTTTCACACTAGAGTGTGTAAGATGAAAAATACAGTGGATGAGATTAATGGAAGATGAATATTGCAGAAGAAAATGTGAGTGAAGTTGGACAAAAGCAATAGAGACTACTGAAAATGAAATGGAGACAAAAAAGAATAATTAAAAAAAAAAGACCCCGAGCTGTGACCCCACTTCGGGCCTCTGGCGCCTGCAGTGTGCACACTTCCCAGTGCCCGGGGTGGGTGGCTCCTCCTGTAGCGAGCTCCTGAAGAAGGGCAGGCTTCTCGCATACCTGGCTCCTGCAGTGCACAGGACCTGCGCCAGCAGATTCTCCCAGTTCCCCCTCAGCAGTTTGATAGTGGAGTACCTCTAATGAGACATGTCTCCATGAACAGCTTTCCCTGGAGGCTCGATTTCTATCAACTTCTGCTGGCGAGTACCATAGTGACTAGTCTGTCATTGCTGAGCCACCACCATGCCTTCTCCATCAGGGTCCAGATTTCAGCCCTAGGGCAGGGTTGACTCTTCCTTTGGGGGCTCTATGTCAGCCCTAGGGGTTGTTGATTGCTCCTAACAACTGCTATTCTATTTAAACTTCTCTTTACTTCTTTTTTTGTTTTTCATCCGTTTTATCTTATTTTTATTTTATCGAAGTATAGTCAGTTACAATGTGTCAATTTCTGGAGTGCTGCTTAATGTCCTAGTCATGCATGTATATACATATATTCATTTTCATACTGTTTTTCATTTAAGGTTATTACAAGATATTGGATATAGTTCCTTGTGCTATAGAGAAGAAATTTGGTTGCTATCTATTTTTATATATAGTGGTTAACTTTTGCAAATCTCAAACTCCCAGATTTATCCCTTCCCACCCTCTTTTCCCCATCTTTACTTCTTATTTGCCAATATCTCATTACTCCATTCCCCTGTTTTAGTTAACTGTTCTTTCTATGAAGCATCCCTGTTCCAATATCTCTGTATCCTTATTTGACTTTGACTAGTATACTTTCCAATTCATTCTGTGAGACCATCATTGCCCTGATACTAAAAGCCAAATAAAGATATTACAAGGAAAAAAAAGATCTTAAAAGAAAACTACAAAACAATATCCCTCATGAACATAGATGCAAAAACTCTGAATAAAATTTTAAGAAATGAAATACAATATATAAGAAATGTGATACATTATGACTTGTAGGGTTTCTCCTAGGATTTCAAGGTTAGTTCAACATTAAGAAGTCAATGTAATTCAATGTATTATCAAACTAAAAATCAAGTGATAATCTCAATAAATACAGAAAAGAAAATTGACTACATTTACCAACTACTACTGAAAAATATTTCCTGCAAACTAGAAATAGAAACAAAATTCCTCTATGGTAAAACCATAGAGGCATTTATGACAAATCTGTTGAAGGGCATCTAGGAAAAATCTACAGCTAATATCACACTTAATTGTGGAGACTGAATGATTTCTTTCCTAAAATCACTAGCCAGACAAGAATGTCCACCCTCACCGCTTTCACTCAGCCTTGTACAGAAACTGTGGCCAATGCACTCGGGCCAAAAAAGGAAATAAAAGGCATCTCCATGGGAAAGAAAGCAGTAGAACTATCTTTATCTTCATATGACATGATAAGCTATGTGGAAAATATGATGGAGTATAAAAAAAAGCTACTGGAGCTAATAATTGAGCTTGGTAAATTTGCAGGATATAAGATCATTATAAAAATGAATTATATTTCTACATACTAGCAAACATCCAGAAATTGAAATAAAAAATATCCCTTCAATATCATCAGTAGATGAAGTGCTCAGGGACAAATCTGACTAAAGTTTTGAAAGACTTGTACCCTAAAAACAACAAGATATTGCTGAGAGAAATTAAAGAAGATCCACATAAATGGGAGATATATCATGTCCATGGGGTAGAAGACTCAGTGTTATTAAGATGTCTGTATAGTCAGATTGATCTGTGCATTAAATGAAATGCCAGTCAAAATCCCAGCAGGCTTCTTTGTAGAAATTGATACACTGATTTAAAATTCACATAGAAATGCAGAGGATCGAGAATAACTAGAACAACATTGAAAACATCATCATGAAAACATAAATTACTTTTTCAAGAGTGATTTCAAATGGACATAAAGAAACTTTTTAGGCTGTTAGATATATTAATTATCTTGATTGTAGCGATGGTTTCACAGATGTGTATATATCGAAACTTATAAATGTATACACTTAAACATGTATAGGTTTTTGGTATTGCAATGATAGCTTAATCTATTTTAAAAAGAAAGATGTACAGTAAGAAGTCTTTACCAAGAAGTGTTTAAGAGGCAGAGAAATTTCTAAAAGTAGGACTCAGACACTGGAGCGTATGTGTGGAGATACGTGGAGGGTGAAGACAGCTGTTTTGGTCTCGTTGCATTATGTCCCTTTAAGGCAAACATCAGTGTGGCTAGTCCTTTCCCCCCACCATTGGTCTCTTTTAGCCTTTTCCCTACCGTATCCTCAATCACACTCGTGAAAGAAAAAAAAAAAAAAAGCTTCTGGGCAGACTTATGATGCATGAAAGATGTGGGTAATTGTCTTCATGTTGGGGACAGATGTACCACTTCTGTCTTTGTTTTTGAAAACCCACTGTGTGTACATGTCAGTCATTTTGAACACAGAACTCTAGAGATCGACTCCAGAAGGAGAAAGCATGAATGAATGGGTCATAAACAAGCTTCGTCAAAGGCCTCAAATAACTTATTTTCCTTTTCTTCCTCTGTCCCTTCATCCTTCCACCCCTCAGTCTCTCTTTTCCTCTCTTCATTTCTTTTACCCTTTTCCTTTATTTCTTTTTTCTTTTACTATGGCTTTATCATCTTTTCCTATCCAAACACTGAGAAATTGTTGACAGATTGGGGAATGCGGTGGTGCAACGTTGGATAACTGTTTTTTAAATTGTTTCATATAAAAATGTACTTTGTTCACAGGTGGAATCTTCTCAGCCATAGCAAATTCAGTAATACGATGCTCTTAGGTTGATATACGAAAGATAAGCACTCAAATAATGTGAAAGGAAGCTTATTTCTGCATAAAAAGACAAAGAACAATTCTAATGGGTATTTAAGATTTCAGGGTTCAGTTTTTTGCTCTTCACACTTGGTTTAGAAGAAAAACTAACCACAACCAAAACCTTTTCTGAGTCTGTTCTTTTGCTTAGATTATGAAGAGAAAGCTACTTCACTAGGAACTAATCAGAAAGGGAATACTGAACATAGCTTGAACCAATTCTGGGAGATCTGAACTTGAAATTAAGTTAAAATTCCATCACAGTATTAATACTGGGTATCCGTGTAACACTATATTGCCCAGAGCTTCATAATCATCTGAGTTATGCCCTTTCATCACTTTAAAAATTCCATTTATTTATTGTCAGGTTCTAAGCATCTTGTTTAGCGACGGATGTTTCATTTTACCGACAGTACTCTGCTACTGCAGGGAAAAAAGAAATCTTAGCCTCTTGAGTTATTTCTTAGTAGGAACATGGACTCTACTCCTATAGTTTAAGAAGCTATATTTTTATGTCCATGCACAGCTGTGCTAAGGCTTAAGGTAAGAATTTAGCAACATGCTGACTCACCAGAGAGATTTTTACATTAGACACTGGCTTGTGAAGACTGGTCGCTTTGGTAAAATTAAATAGTCAACAGATGTTTGGCATTCCCAGTACTCCTGCCGTGGGGTCTTGTACTTCACTGTGTGTTAAGGGCAGAGAGGGTTGGAAATTATTTGAGGCACTGAGCCGTTCTGTGGAGATGAAAGACACCATCAGTAATATTATTCATGAAAAAATATGAAAGGTCGTCTCTCTCTCTTAAGGCTCATTTGGCGCACTTTTAATGAGTGACAGATGAACGGCAAAGGCTTTGCTGCAGAGGGGCTCTGCCCTGAGAGGGTCTGGAGGACCGCTGCTGCTCTGTCACCTCTCCAAACGTTTCCCCAGCCTTTGCCAGCGTGGATTTTCCCGCTGGTGGTCTTTACACCCTCTCATTTCTCTCTCTGTCTTCCTTCCTTCCTTTCTTTTTTTTTTTTTCCCTAAGGCATTTAGGAAATTTTATGTCTCTCAGGTCTTTCTTCGCTAAGTCTTTCATTTCCACACCTTCTTTTCCCCGCTTGGTTGCTTGAGGAAAATGACAGCTTCCTGGGGTTAAGTAAATCCAAGTAACTGTTGCTTAGGTGAGAGTTTCATTCATGTCCCCTTTTCTGTAGCCTACTTTGGCCTAACCTTTTAACTGGTGTTGCTGACTGCTCTCCCCTCCCGTTCATTCCTGCTCTCCTTCATTCCTTTCTTCTCTCTAATACGTCTCCTCCATTCTACTATGGTTACCTCACTCAGCCACACCTCCTTGCTCTTCCTCAGCATTTCCAGATAATCTTGATTTGCCTTCCTCCTTCAGTTTAGTCTCGGTTTACTTGCAGAGGAACAGAGATGCGCAAGATAGAGTCCTTCCTGGGAGAGTCGGGAATTCCGCAGGGTCAAGTCATCGCGCAGGGAGGCGGTTCCAACGACAGAGAAACTGACTTGGAGATGAGAGCACTGTGGCTGATGGGCCCAAAGTGTGAGCTAGCACAGCGCACGTGGATGAGAAAGGGGGAAGGGCAAAGTCAGGGAAGGTATCACAGGGTGTCAAACTGTTGAGATCGAAAGAAAGGGATTGGAAATGGCATTTAAGAAAAAAATAAACGACATTTGAGAAAAACAGTCTGGTTCACATAGAGCTACAAGGGAGGTTAGACTTGAGAGTCAAGGTTGTCTCATGGATAAAATGCCGGCATGGACACCTGGCTTTCAGTCTCCAGTCATGGAGAACTTTGGAATCTCAGGAGGGTTACTGAGTTCAGACACGCAGCTAATTGCTGAATGAGAATGACTCACCTGCTCCTGGTGGGCAGGATCTACAATTTTACTAAGGTTCAGTGAAGCCAAGGGGCTCAGGTCTCAGCATCTCTGGCTCCCCCACCATGGTTCAAACTCTCACATGGGTGGTGATTTACCATACTCATGCTTGGCTGCTCGCCATTCAAAAGCCAATGAATTCGAGAGGCAAGTGCCAGTAGAAAGGAAAGGTGCTTTGATCAGCAGAGCCGGCAATCTAGGGAAATGGTGGACTGCTGTCCCGAGGCCATCTCTGAAGCGTCTGCTCAGCCATGGCAGGTTTTAAAGGGAAAAACGGGGGAAGAATCTGAGTGAATCATCGAGACAGGAAGTTGTGTTCTGCCTCATTCTCTGTTGCGTGCAGACTGGCCGACACTCTTCAGATGTTATCTTGCCCTGTGACCTGCCTATAGGATTGCTAAGGGGGGTATTGGGGGTAGATTCTTTAACTGCTTAAGTGTTCATTCTAACTTCTTTTGATCTAGGGAAAGAATCCACAGGTTAGATAAGGCATGCTCAGGAGAGCATAAGTCAGGAGTTAGTTTCAGTTGCTTGGTGATCTCATTCCTGTAATTAGGTTCTTTGAAGGTTCCAGGGAGACAGAAATAGGCGAACAGGAAAGGGGCAGAGAGCTGCTTTCAGTGGGAGGCCAATACAGGGAGACCCAAGTTAGCAGAACATTTGGCAGCCTTTACCATCAAGAAATCAAATCCAGAGGCTGTGAAACCAGCTGAAGGAAGTCATACTTAACAAGAGAAAGGAATCCTGGAAATACTGAGATTAGATGTTTCCAGAAATGATTTAGAACTCAACTTCTTTTTTTTTTTTGGTCTTTGTAACTGTGTGCATTCTTTCGTTCTTTATAAGAAAAAGAGCCAACTGTTTGCACACATAGCCTCCCTGGTCAATGCATTACCGTAAATATACACACATGTGTGCATTCCTGTGATTGCCCTCATTTTCGTGTGGGCGGGCTGAGGCGTCATGTGTGCAGGGCCGTGCGTATTGTAGTTTAGAACAGCTGCTTTTCAGAGCTTCCTTTTTGGTCCAGTCACGCTGGTGACGGATTTCTGTTATCCTCCTTAGAGAAACATTTGGTCTTGCCTCCCTGCCCTGCCAGGGTCTCTAGACAGCTATAGCTTTTCCTGTTGCTCATCCAGGCTTACCTTCTCGTACCTCAGTGTCTAGGTCCTCATCTTCCAGTGTGAAAGTCAAAGCAAGCTCATGGCAGAGGAGGCAAGGCTGTCTGAAACAAAATGAAACTCCAGCACGGGAAGTTTGTCTTCTGTGTTGCTCCCCTGTATCCACACTCTTCACTCGGTCTTCATGCCCCTCACTGGTATTCTTTTTTCTCCCCTCTTATTGAGTTATTGATTTTTGTATATATATATTTTTATTGAAGTATAGTTATTTTCAATGTCGTGTCAATTTCTGGTGTACAGCATAATGCTTCAGTCACACATGAACATACATATATTCATTTTCATATTCTTTTTACTATTAGTTACGCAAGATGGTATTCTTATTCTTTCTCTTCCTCCCTCTCTCTCCGTCTCCCAAGCCCTGACACACCCCTTCCTAGTTTAGTGCTCTCTGGCTTTGATTTCTGCTAGATCGTCCCAGGTAGCTCTGTCGGGTAGGTATTCACCACCTCTGCATGGTGAGGATAGATACGAACACCTTAAACATTTCCCTTCCCAGCTAATATATTTGTACAACTATAGATGCAATGTCCAAACCAAAGACTGGTTCAAAGATGGACCTTTTAAAAAAATCTGGCACAGTAGTGTATTGAGGTTGGGGAGAGAGACATTAGAGAAGGATAGACCTCCCGGGGCCTCTGATATTACACCAGAAAGGCTCAGTTGTCCATGATTGAAGTTAACGTGGAGGACACTTGCCTGATCAAGTAGACAGTGCTGCTTTTGGAAGGTACAGGACCCACCGTCCTCATCAGATGCATCAGCACTGATGCTTGGAAACCTGTCAGGGTATCTCCTTGCAGTGTAAGTCGATAAAGGAAGATCATGGAATTAAGCCATGTACACCAAAGAGTTCAGCTTTTCTTTCATGGGAGAGCCATTCTAGGTTGTGATCATAATGGGGATTTAACGTGCTTTATGGTGTATGCCAGCCTACTTTTCATTCTTCTTGCCAGAGTAGGCAGCTGTCTTTACCAATAAATCTTGCAAAGTTTGCCACTTTTGAGGAGTCATCTGGTTCAAAGCAAAAGTGTTCTTATAACCGCAGGAAAAATATTCAAAATCTCTGCTGTCTCTTAAATATCCTTAGAGCAAGACAGGTTAAAATCTTATTTAGTGCCCCATGCCTCACATTCTTGTGGTAAAAATGTCCCTCCTAAGAGCTAACTCAAATCTTTTTTTAAAAGCCATCTTCTGAGCCTGGCTAAAGAGAGAGTCCAGAACTTATATTACTTTCTACTGCTTGTGGGAGGCCAGTATGTCTGCAGAGAGACCAAGTGTCCTGAGAACCTTTCTGGTGCTGACATCTGTCCCTTTGGATGACTTTTCCTTGAGTTCCTTTGGGATTCTGGATCTCCACATCAGTGACTTCTGAAGAAGAGACAGGGAATAAAGATGCTCGGTTTTCCTTTGAACTTTTCTGGCCATTGTAGAATTGAAGACATCTTTTGTCAGAAAAGAAGGCAATGGATGTGTTCCTCAGGGGACCCTGTGGAACAGCTGCGTGAGCACAGGACTGGGAGTCCCCTTCCACTGCAGAAAGGATAGGGCTGTGCTGGGGGACTGATGCGCCTGGCTCAGCCCGGCCACCGTCTGTGAGTCCCCAGCCTCAGCATTAACCTCAGTGCAGCTTTTTCTGCGACTTCTTCCTCCACCAAATTCCCCAGCTGGCTCTGGGCTTGGGTAGCTCAATGCAGGGGCTGTGCGAGGCGGTGGCCTGCCACTGAGAGCCATGGTGGCGACTGTGGAAGAGCTGATTAGCTTTAAGAGCAGACCTCCACCAGACAGGCAGGAGTCTAAAGAGTAAATAGAGGTGCTGGCCCTGGAATTTTTTTTTTAAAGGCCCCAGAGGAGTTTGTTCACCGGCGTTTGAATTTCTATAGAAAAGCTCTGTGAAACTCTAAATTAAACCAAGCTGATCCCTTTCACAGCCCGAGTTATTTACAGTTCACAGGTCTTCGGAGAGTTCCAGTTTGCATGCAGTTGAAAATAGGTCCCGGTTGGCAAAGGTAGCCTACTGTGGGGTTATTTGCATCACACTACCTTGCTTTCCTTTGGTGTGGGCGACAGCTCTGAAATGGGAACCAAAAGACGGGTCTAGCTGTAAACAGGCCTTTGTTTTTCAGCAAAGGCAAGGCGCCGGTAGGAATATCCAAAACAGGAGCCAAGCGACTAGCGAGCAAATAACCCAGTTCTCTCTGTAATGAAATGCATTCCTCAGAATAACAACCGAGTAGTAGGAAGGAAACCAAGTAACACCCGCCTCCCCCACCGTAACTGATTTCCTTTGCAGTTTAACAATCCGATCAGTCAAGGAGACTGGCTCTGATTACTGCGCCCAGTTTCCCATTTTGCTCCATACTGGAAGAGTAATTAAGTTAAAATAGCTCTCAGTGCCTGAGATCTGGTTTGTGTCAAACGCAAATCAACTGCTAATTCAGGTTTGTTGATGAGCGCCTTGAACTTACCTCTGGCCCCCACTTGTACAAACCGTGGTGAGGTTTAGTACCACGGCAAGTGTTGGATGGGGAGGCCCTGAAACCCCACACAAACTTCATTTCCTGCCATTAAGAACGTGCCTCTCTTTCCCGAGACTGGTAAACTCTGTTTGGTCCGTATTTAGGAAAAACTTTTCACGATTTATCAAATAAAAGAGAATAGCTTGCCAAGAGCCCAGCCTGACTTTAGTCTCAATATCTCAACACTGAATTTCATGGTCAAAGTGCAACAGCAAAGTCTGTAGTCTAGAATCAGGGGGAAGGTGAGAGTGGAAGGCCTGGTCCTTCTCATTTAGAAGAATAATGAGGTGATCCTGCACTTCATTCCTTTTTGCCTTTATCTGAAATTCCATTTAAAACACATCATTCTCCCTTTTCTAGGTAGGAAAGCATACTAGCTATGGATATGGGTGCATGTGAGTGTGGAGAGTGGGGAGAGCAAGTAAGATTGTTGCCAGAAGATCGGCCCCTGTCCCTGACGAGCCAAATAAGCAGACAGGGTCTTAGAGCTTAGAAGAAAAGAGGCAGCTTTATTGCTTTGCTGGGCAAAGGGGACTCACAGCAGCCTGGTGCCTTCAGAACTGTGAGCCCATCTTGGGGATGGAGCAGGGTGATGGTACAGCCATAGCTTAAACAATGAAGCATCGATAACAATCGACAGAATTGTTTTCTTCTCCTAAGACTCAGTGGCGTCACGTGGCTCCAGGTGACCGAGTCTCCAGAGGCTAGTGGTTGTTGCTCTTTCCATCTTTTTATCTGATAAGCACTCAAGGCGTGGTCTTCTTGGTAATTCGGGCTACTTTGTAAGGTTACAGTCCCAAGACCTTCTCCCTGGAGAATGACTCAGAGACCGAGAGCATGATTATAACTTTTGATTACCCGAGTTAAGTAGAAACAGTAAGAGCAATAGCTTTAGTTTTAACAGTGGGCCTGGAGCTGTGACTAGTAACTGGCCGGTCAGGTTTGTTGACCATTTTAAGGGCAAGCATAAGAATAAGCAATCTGTTAGCCTCAATGTGGCCATTTTATTAATTCTCCTTCAAGATGATTGCAGACGAGAGACGAGCCGTCATCAATCAGGTCTTCAACTTGTTGGAAAATAGGACTCACATGTAAAAAAGACATGAAAACATGTTCCTGCAGCAGCATGTGTCAGAAGTACTTGATATGGGTCAAGCACTCAAACGACATTCATGAAGTACAAGAATAAATGGATAGAATGGAAGATGGCCGGCTGGCTAGAAAGCCAAGTACTTCAGAGGAGACTCGTTACTGAAGTATTCTGCTGACATGGAATTAATTGTCCATCTGGGAAAAGAACTAAGGGCCACACTTCTTAGTAGTATGGCTACATTAGAACAAGTTTTAAGTATTATGTGAATAGCTTAGGCAGTGTAGGATGACTAAGTTTCCTTACTCCTATGCATTTAAACTATCCTTATCTACGTTCTAGGCAAAAATCATTTATGCATGTGATACAGAAATTAAAGTGCAAGATGTGGAAAGTTTAGAGTACCCGTTTTATACACATCTAAGGAAAACAAGGGAGGTTGGCAACAGAGAAAGCAGTGACCAAGAGGGTGGGAAGTGAGCCCTAAAGACGGGAAGTAAAAATAAGTCTGTATGACACGTTCAACATTTAGACTGGAGATGCACACGTGGGGGTCCGCAGTGTTCTGGGTCTGTGTGGGCGCTGCGACGTAGTCTTTGATGATGCAGGTCAGATGTTGTTTTCTCCGGGAAACCTTCCTGACTGTGTAGTCATTCCTTTCTCTGCGATCCCCAGGGCTTCATACTGCATTGCAATTAATTTTCCTGCTTTTGCAAGAGCAAGAATCTAACATATGTTAGCAGTCAATAAATGCTTTTTCATTATAGGCCAGGAACAGTGCTAGTTTCTTTCAAATCAACCATCGTAGGCAATGCTTGCAGGTACCCTTTTATTCTCATTGTGTGTCGAGGGCCTTGGGCTCGGTGTGATATGTGTGGTCAGAGGGAAAGGCTTCACACCAGAGGTCTCCAGACAACAGGTTCACTGCTGTTTGCTCCATAGCAACTCCATTCTCTAGAGCAGTGCTTTGTAATAGGACCATAATGTGAGCCACATGTGAAATTTAAATATGTTTAGTAGCTGCATTAAAAAATAAAAAAGAAATGGGTGAAATTAAATTTTTGTAATAATATTTTTATTTTAGAATAGTTTTAGACTTACAGAAACATTGTGACTATAGTAGAGAGATTCCTTTATTCCCCGTATCCAATTTTCCCTAGCACTAACATCTTATACTAGTGTGGAATATTTGTGACAAGTAATAAATCCACACTGATAAGTTCTTATTAGCTAACATCCGTATTTTTTCAGATTTCCTTCTTTTTTACCTAATGTCCCTTTTCTATTCTGGGATCTTCTCCAGGATACACATTATGTCTCTTTCGCTTTCTTTGACTGTGACAGTTTCTCAGGCTTTCTTTGTTGATTTTGACAGTTCTGAGGATATTGGTCAGGTGTTTTGTAGAAAATCCCTGAATTGGAGCTTGTCTGATGTTTTTCTCATGATTATACAGGGATTGTGATACTGTGATCTATAATAAAAAAATGTATATTTGATCTTTTTCTCATTTTTGGCAGAGCTCCTAAAAACCTTTGGAATTTCCTAAGTGATGTGAGCAATAAAGTGGTCTTGATATTCATAGCAAACACCTTTTAACCAAACCTGAGTTTATGTTAATGAGGTAACTTTTGGAAAGTACCTAAGGATGGAGGTTGGTTGCCCAGGGAACCAACCATGATGTGAAGTGCCATGGAGGATTGGCACTTCAGTCCCACCCACTGACCTCTAAGAAGGGGAGAGGGGCTGGAGGTTGATCTCCATTGGCCAGTGATGTACTCAGTCATGTATCATGAGCCTTCTTGAAAACCCAAAGGTGATGGTTCAGAGAGCTTCCAGGTTGGTACTCCAGAACTCATCCCCTTGTAGTGCTCCAAACTCTGTGGGGACTGAAGAATCTGGCTGTTCGTTCCTGTCCTTTATAATAATGTCCTTTGTAATAAATTGGTAATCTAGTAAGTGGAATGTTTCTCTGAGCTTTGTGAGCAGCTCTAGCAACTTAATTCAACTCTAGAAGGAGGTAGTCAGAACTTAGATCTATAGCCGGTTGTTCAGAAACACAGGTAACAGTGGGGACTTGTGACTGGTGTCTGAAGTGGGGCGGGGGAGGGCCCAGTCTTACAAGTGTTATAAGTCTGTGGGATCTGGTGCTGTCTCCAGGTAGACAGTATTAACATGGGATTAATTATTTGGTGGTAGTGTTAAAAAAAACACAGTGTTATAAGGTTTATGGGTGTTTGGGAGAAGATCACTGAAGTACATTACCATTCTCATCCCATCATATCAAAGTTTCCTGCTGTCAGCACGACTGACCACACGTGATGTTAACCTTGATCACCTGTCAAGTTTCCCACTGTGAAGTTACTCCCCAACCCCTTTCCACTTTCTGGAAGGAAGACTTCAGGGGTGGGGAGTTATGTTCTACTTCCTTGACGGAAGAATATTTACATAAACCATTTGGAATTCTCTGTGAGAGATTTATCAGTTCTCCTTCATTTCTTTACTTATTGAAAATAAAAGCATCATTTTTTTATGTCAGTATAGATTCATGACTATTTAATACAATTAATTTAGATATGTATTTTGTTTAACCCCATAGATAAAAATTATCATTTCAATTCATAGTCAAGATAAATCATTATTTATGAGATATTTTCCATTTTGTTTTCATAAAAAGTCTTCAGAATCTGGCATGTAATTTACACTTCTGTCACATCAAATTTGGATGTGAAATTTTCATCAGGACTACTTGATCTACATTAAGATTTCACAAAGTTTGCAGTTGAAAGACTAGATTCACACATCCCAGTATCTAAACATACCTAAAATTTTCCAACAATTGGAGCAAGAGCCAAAAAGTCATTTTCCTTTAATTGCAGTTGACAAAAGTCTTTCATTTTTTTTTTCAGAAGCACTGATTTGATATAATTTCAAAACTATGTCCAAGTTAATTAAATTGATTTAACTCTTGTGTCATCTCAGTCTTATGCTATCAAATTCTGCAGTATTGCATAAAATGAAAAGCATCTTTAAATGTACCACAATTAACAAAGATTTATTCAACTGTTCAACTTTTCATTTTGGCAGCAGTGTAACTAACACTGTTGATTAAAATTAAAATCTTTGTTATATTGATTTATATTAAAAATAATTGAAAAGTAATTATTCTTGAATTTTATTATGAAAAGTTTCTATTGCACCATAAGTTCCCATGCTGTATTGGTAGGTCACAAATTAGTTTTACTTTCTTTGGAGCATCAAATTTAGCTTATTTATATGCAGTGTCTCATCAGTGAGAAAACATAAATCACGCTCTTATTTTTTGTGGAACGAAGCATACAGCCACTTTTTGTCTTTGCTTTTATTGAGTATTTGATAAGCGTTTCTTTTGTTTCAAGAAAATCTTGAATTAAAATTAACATTATAGTAAATCTCTGTGAAACTCTTCCACAACTCAACCGATAACCACTTGCAAAGAGTAAAGAACATTAAATTGTTTTCTGTTTCTCTTTACAGTTTCACAAATGGATGATTTTTCATTTTCTACATACAGGATGATTTTAAGAACTCTATCCATGATGCTTTTCATGAAGGCTGCCTCTGACAACCAATCACAGATGCTTTCAATATATATCGTACATTTGTATAAGACAATACAGGAAACACCAGTCTCTTGTTTTAAAATTCCAATAAATCCAATTTTTTTGACCTAACGTAGCTAGAACAATGCCTGTCATAATAGGAACTATGTTTTTTCATATCCAGCTGAAATTGTTTGATAATTTGTAAAAGATTGAAACATGGCTGGGCCATGCTCTGAATGTTCTAGGCTAGGAATTAACATTATTTCTTTGTAATTTTGGAAGTCCTTGGAGATAAAATATAATCAAAATATTATGCAGGCAGTGACTTATACAACTCAATAAATACTAAAAATATTTACAGTTTAAAAATTTTTGAATCAGTTAATCTCTAATATTGTTAGTAAGATCTTGGATTCTATGTGCAGTCATTTGCTGGCTTAACTCAAGAACTTTTACTTTTTGTAAAACATCCTTTAAGTTTTATCCCCTCATAATTTTCTAATAAAATTTCAATAACAAATAATTTATTTTACCATATTGTCATCCAAAAATAGTGTTCTATTTTGTGTAAGGATCCAAACCCGTATATAGCTGGTCAGAGTCACAAACCAGATACCACTGAAAAGTCATATAAAGTTTTATTAGACATTAAATTTGATCCCATTAAACTAATCCCATGGAATACTTTCTATTTCAACTTTTTATCAAATTTACCATATACTTACTAAAAATGTCTTATTTTAAACTTTGCATAATTTTTTTTTTAACACAACCAAGAGCAGCTTTTCATTTTGCTCTGCTATAGCAAATTTTAACTGTCCTTGTGAAACTGTGACGTCTTCTTCCAGTTTCTTCTTTTCCTTCATACTGTTATGGTCATAACACTAGCTCCAAACTTCTACTTGACTCTGCATGAGTAGTATGTCTTCATTTTAAATTAAAATTTTTTTCATACTTTTTTTTAAAACTGATTTAATTCCATTGTGTTTAAAATAAGTATTTAAATTTGATTATCAAGCGGACTTCCATGGATTTCACTGTAACTTCTCCTGTTTATATACAATATTCAAGTAGACACATTAGTGTTACACCAGTGCACAGAAAAAAATCATTCAAACTGAAGCAAACCATTGACACGTAGGAGATTGGTTATGCCCTTGTGCATATACTAGGTATGACACATATGCCAGAAACGCACCCTACAATACAGCAATTATATCTTACGAAATGCAATGGCTGAATTAGAATGTAATCTGCTAAAACAGTCCTGTTGAATGCAAATCATTTACACTGCTGTAATTTTATATTTAAATTAAACATGAAATAAAAATAAAAATTCAGTTCTTTGATTGCATTGGCCATATTGCAAGTGTTCAATTTATGCACGTGGCTGGCTGGTTAATACCATGTTAACAGAGCATCTCTAAAAGCTACAGTTTAAGTGGCCTGACTTTTATTCCAAGGTCAAAGTCTGAAGAGAAAGCCCATAATCCCTTAACTAGGGGTTGAAACAATGACTAGAAATAATTTACAGAAGATTTTTGCCTCAGTATTCTTTGTGTAGTTTTGTTACATGGGAAAAGTAAGAGAAAAACAGAAAAAGGCAAAAAAAAAAGAGTCTGAGAAATATGTATTTATAAAGTAATGAAAGTTGGTAGCTGACAGCTCATTTGAGGTGAATTTCCTTGTCTCTTAGGTCAGAACTCATCCTAAGGCAGGAGATGTCTGAAGGCAGACATGCATCATTGGGTTTTAGGTTGTAAATGAGAAATTTGACTTGCCCTGTGAATGGATGGCAATGAAGTGGAGAAATATTTTGATCTACTTACTATTCAGAAGGACTCTGTAAAGGTCAGAGCCAGACAACTAAGGGATACACTGCTTTAGTTAGGCTCAAGCTCTCTCACTAGACGTAGGCGTTCAACTAGATACCGAGTACAGAATCTAGTGCATTCCAGCATCCGATGGAAAAATAAGAGTTGGATGTCCCAGAATGTCCACTCCAATCTTTAGATTTTGTGAGTTAAAATCAGAAAGGCAAAGTTGGCTTTCTTTTGTTTTAAATTAGGAAGCTACCAGGTGTTACAACTTATCCATATTCTTTTTTCAGTCTGTGAAGTGGGTGGTACTTTTGTATTTCGTCCCAAATCCTAACTAGCAGAACTGTTCTGGCCATATAGATAAGCACAATCCTTTGACAGTTTCTCTATTGACTAATACGTGATTCATTTTGACTCTATTTATGGACTTATTTTCTTCTTACTCACATATAACATTTGAAATAGGTCACAGTAAAAACAACATACTTGGGCATTTTAGAATGCAGGACCAAACAAATGATTGTGTCGGGTTCGAATCGTCATTATTTCCAAAGAGAAAAGAATCCAACTCCCCTGTATCTTTTTTTTTTTTAATAAAATTGATTAGTGACTGGAGCCCAAGGTGTTTAAATTTAAATCAACAGTCTATGAATGACATGGATGAAATTATCTTACTTAGAAAATTTAGTTGCAGATTAAATTATCTGAGCACTGGAAGAGCTCACCCATCCTTGAAGCTCTATTTCTAAATGTAAATGAATCGCCAGAGTCAAAACAGAGGAAAGCAACATGACAAATTTCAAATTAATTTTTCCCAAATGCACAGTGTTCTCACATATTTAATGGATTTAATGCACAGCCGCTCTAAGCAAGAACCTGCTTTATTAGAAAACCACATCAAACCTGACCCAATGAAATTAAAATTGTTTACTGCTACTATGTGAGTAATGTAAGATGTGTTTAATTCATTGATTTACTCTAAGGGTCTAAAGCTATTATTTTAACAATAACATTTACAAGTGGTGTTTTACATTTAGAATTCACTCTCCTTTTATCCTTCCATAATCAATAAAATGAGGACGTTGGGTTAGATAACTTCTGATGCAGCACTCTTTGTAACTCATAATTTCCAATATTTATTCTATCTCTGCCTCTGTCACAAAAGAATCTACCTGATTTCCTACCCTACAGAAGTCTTGCTGGGGTTCCCCACCCTGTGCTAGCCGTTAGCCTTTACCTATAATCCAGGATGGCCCTCCTGACTATCCTTTGTGGTACCCACTCCACATGTGTAGTTTACACAAGAGAGACACACATCCCTACAGAATGAGGCAGAGGTAGAAACTGCAGACACACAGAGAGAAGACAAGGCACAGCCACAGAGAGGTTGAGTCCCCAGAGGAAGAGATGAACAGCAGAATCAATGAGTGGTTGAAACTGACAAAGCACTGAAAGGCTAGATTCTCATTCACCCTTTCCTCCAGTTGTTCGGGTGGGCGGTTGCCACAGAGATCACTCAGTATCTGTCCAGGAATTCTTGCATTGAGCTCCTGTACCCCATGTGAGTCTTCCCAGTGTCAAGATCTTTCTCCTTGCTCTTTACTCCTCAGGCAACTACTACTATCTACTGAACCAAGACTTCTTTCCACTCAAGAATCCCAACATTTGCTCTGTATTTCCAAAAGCCTTTAATGTCCTTTACTGCCCTAATGTTCTAGTTCAACTTTTATTCTAAAGCTGAAGAGGCAGGTGGCTTAAGAATAAAATAGATGGCTCATCTATTCTGATTTCTCTCTCCCTTTTTTTTTTTTTTAACTTCCTTCCCTGGCACATGCTCCTTTGCTAATTGTAACTACATAGTGGTTTCTTCTTTGGAGTCTCATGCAAATTTACCAATTTTTTTTAGGCTGTTTGGTAAGTTTGAGAGCAGGTCCCAAGAGTTCAGCGAAAGACATTTTCTTGGTGTAGACTGAGAGGTTGAAAATATTAAAATCAGAATAAATTAATTGGATAGAGAAAGAAGCAATGTGCAGATCAGGGTGAGATATACTCAATAGAGAAAACAAATCATTAATTAAGTTAGGATATACTGGAGTACGTTTCTAGGGCAGTGTTCCTGTGACCGTGAAGGTGTTAGGGATTGAGCTGAATCAGAAAAGGAAAGATTAAGGTGAACTCTTTAGGAACCTGCTCAGTTCGTTTTTATTCAACAAATACTCACTGAATTTTTATCTGTGTCGGTACTGTACTGGACAAAACCACAGTGCAGATGACAGACACAGTGTTGTCCTATGAGGCTTACTCTTTGGTGAGAAGACAGACCTTAGGTAAACAGGCTACAAATAAAGTATGTCATTGCAGAGTCATTTACTCTGCACGTCAAAAATGATTCTGATCATTTGAAAGACAACATACATCTCAAAGAAACTTACCTCTCTCTAAAGGAGATGAAAAGATGCTGTTGGTTTCAAAATTAACATTAAGATACCGCAATAGAAGTGCTTAGTGGTGATACACACACACACACACACACACACACATACAGAGATTTGTATGAATATATATAAAATTATTTTGTTAACAGTTTTGTTAATTGTTTCTTGGAAGATCCAGTAGTATTGGGGATGAATTATTGGAATCAGATGGTTCTGGTATAAATCCTAACTCTACCTGTGTCGCCTTGAGCATGTTATCTGACCTTCCTGAATCCACTCTCTAATTTGAACATGACAACAACCTTCCCCCTAGTATTGTTCTAGCTACCCCATAAAATCATTTATGAAGAGTGTCTAGTAGAAAAGTGGCATGTAATATAGTAAATAATTGTTGGACAAAACAGTCACAATGTTTAGGCATATAACCAATTTTGTGATTTGGCAGAAACACTTAAGTGTTTCTCTCTAAAATTTTGGACCTGAAATGGATTTGCAGGGACGAGAAAAATGTTAAACCATTGGTCTTTAAGAAAACAGTTGTACTAATCCTTGCATCAAAGGCTTTTTAATAAAACCAAACCAACAGAATTCTAAGTGGCTACTATTAAGGTGGCAAAGATGAATAACAAGCTTCTTCAGACCCAAGAAGTTCAAAATTGGTTGGGGGAGTGTACGATAAATATTCTCAAAATAATAGTTTTGATATTTCCTTTATGTGGCCTGCAGTTTTTCTCCCTCCAGCTTCCTTCTCACACAACCTCAGAGAATGGGGCCATGACAGTGTATCAGTTAGCTAGTACTGTCTAACAAAATACCCCCAAACTCAGTGACTTAATATGTTAATTTTTTTTTCCATTTATGTGTCTGCTGTTACACTAGGGGTCTGCTGGCAGAGGCTGAGCTCAGTGAGGCATCTCTACTTCAAGTTGAGGGTCAAGGTGGACCTGATTTCTGGGTGTGGGTTGTGCTCTTTTGCTGCATGCATATTCACTGTTGGTCACAGGATGAAGGAACATTAGTGAGAGACCCTTTTCATAGCACGTGCAGAGGCATGAGAGTGCAAGCAGAAATACATGGTTCTCGTAAAGCCTAGGCCTAGCACTGCTGTGCTGTCAGTTCTGCTAAACAAGTCACATAACCAAATCTAAAGTCAAGAGCCAAAGAAATACATTCCACTCCTAGAGACCAAGAGACTGCATTCTCACCTGGCAAAGATTAGGGATTCTATCCTAAATTAGGGTGGGAGTTATGTGCAAGACAAGTACATTCACAGCTGATTTTTAAGAATTTTCAGTATATAGATCAATAGGGAAAAAAAAAAAGAAATAGATAAAAAAAGTATTATTGGATCATGAATTTCTCCTTGAAGCATATATTCTAAGATACCTTTCAGAGTTTTGAAAGATTCCTTTGCTCAGTTGTTAAGCACTGCTGGATAGTATTTTGAACATTTCAAAATAAACTATTACAGAGGAGCTGAAATGTACTAATTTTGAATACTTAGCCATCTGGAGCATTAGATGTTTAATTACAGCTGAAAACTCATGAATGAAGAGTATGAGGCAGTTTTTCTTTCCAGTGGATCCCAATTGTCTTTGTCTTTATTCTCAGGAGAGAAAAAAAGGAAGAAAGATGCCAGTGGTCATATTGTGCGATTTCTTGGGCTTTGTTCTTTTCTTCTCTTTTTATGTAAGCTCATCTTAGAAGCATTGTCAAACCATGCCAAGATCCCTGTCTCATTTCATAAAACATCCTATAAATGTAAGTCTATCTATTACATAAAATAACAATAGTCACAGAGAAGTATTTTATCTTACTATGCCAACTGCACTTAAGGTCAGTTTCCTCAAAGCTTACACGTTTTATATTTCTCTTGGAGCATAGTCCTCCCTGCTCAATCTATTTAGCATTCTTAATATATAACCACAGTCATAAACACAAAAGAAATGTGTTTCTATTTTCAGTAGGAGAAGCAAAATTAGTCTATAACAACTGAGCTAAAAATTAAGACGTATTTTAAAAAATTAATCAGATGTGATACTATATTTAAAATTTTGTAGCATTCATATAATTACAGATTTTAGGAATCTCATTTTCCCATTCTCTCTGCAACATACTAAAGGTCAGTAAAAACCAACTAGGTAAACACTATTTAATGAACCTAAGGAGTGTGCAGTGCTGGCCAGGTGGTGGAGAACTTGTAGATCTAGTTTAAGACCCTTCTCTGCCTCTGAAGAGCTTGTAGTCTGGTTAAGAAGTGGAGAGACTGGTAAGAAACAGTCAACTGCAAATCTAGCAGTATATCACATGCTACATTACTCAGTACTATAGGCAACCTCCCTTTCTCCACCCTATTGTAATTAAGTCTGTCCTCACTGTCTGTTATTATCTCTCAGCACACCCTGCTTATATCCCTCCAAGCATCTATTATAGCTTGTGATTCTGTTTTTGTATGCTTGTTTATTGCCTGCTACCCCACTTAGATCTGAAGCCCTGATGGCAGGTGCCTTGTCCAATTTATCTGCTGATATTATGCTCCTTGCTTAGCATAGGGGTTGCCATTTATAAATACTGTTGAATAGATGACTGACTGAAGGCATAAAATAAATAGATGAACAAATATCGCTGCTTGAGTCTAATTAGGGGATTTTAGTTTGAGTTGGTGTGTTAGACAGCAGGCACATCATATCAGGGTTTTCATTGTTGTTTGGGAGGTAGTATGTTAGATGGAAGAAAAAAAGGCAGTCAGGGAAGGAGACATGGAAGCAATGTGTGTGACCACCCTCCTCTGCTACCCTAGAGAGGTAAGTCCACACTTCCAGGAGCAGAGAGTGAGACTGTGGCCACCCTGGTCTCAGCTCTCTGCTTCTCAAAGGTAGCTCTTTGGGAGCCAAGTGTGTCATAACGAGTGCCTTATTACCGAGCATGCAATCATGACAGCAGCTACTATCTACGAAACACTTTCATTGTGTTGCATCCTGTGGTTAAGTGCGTCTGTGGTATAATCTCTGAACAACAGCCCTAAATTTAATCTTCTGAACAACAGCTCTAAAAGGTAGATAATCTTACTGAATCCATTTTACAATGAGTTGACTAAGGACAGGAGAGGCTAAAGGGTACCGAAACATCTCTGCTGGGATTCGAACCCTGCCCTCTCTGCAAGAGCACATGCTCTTAGTCCTTGCCTCTCACAAGGAGAAAAGGAAATAAAACTAGGGTGGAATTCTTCTGCTGATTAATTTCATTTGGTTCCCTTTCTTGTGCATGGAAACAACTTTGAGACTGGCATTCACTCACTTAATCCATCAATAGTTATTGAACTTCTGGGCCCTTTAAGATACAAAAAATCGACTCATTCACCTAGTCAAATAGTTCCTGAACACCTTGTTATGTGCCAGGCACAGTTCTAGGTGTTCATAATTTATGAGTAAGTTCAAGACTCCTACTGTCATGAAATGTATATTTTTAGATAGACAAACCATGATCAATAAACAAAATAACTAAAAAGTAAATTGTATTAGGTTTGAAAAAGTGTTAATTGAAATAGAAAAACGAAGGTTAGGTTAGGTCCCTTAGGACCCGGCCAAAGGGATCGAGGAAGAGGGAAGGTCAGGTTGCACGTGTTAACAGGGAGGCCAGAGGAAGCCCCAGCAAGAAGCTGGCATTTGAGCAAAGATGGAGGAAGTAGGGGGTGAGCCTTGTCAATCTCCCAGGGAAGAGAGTTCCAGGTCAAAGGAAGAGCTGGTGCCAAGGCCGTAAGGTGGAGTAAGGACAATGCTTTCCAGAAGTTCACTCTCCCATGGTGAAAACGCTAAACAAACAAAGTAATTATAAAGAACTGTAGTTGAGGAGAATGCCTTAAAGAGAAGGCGTGCCTAGTGTGACGAGAGCACAGAAGCAAAGGAACTGACTGCCCAGAGGCGTTCGGAGGTGCCCTGCTGAGGAGGTGATGTTTTCATTCCTTTCCTTGAACACAGGAAGTCTTCCGGTTGACCAGAGGGCCTGGCAGAAGGCAGAGGGGCAGCTCAGTGGCATACTGCACATTCAGGACGAAAGAGGAGCTTTGCCTGGAGGCTGAAGGGAGCAAGGAGCTGATGGGTTAGAAAGATGGACCGGGGTCGGATCATAAGGAGCCTGGCTTACTGCTAGAAGAACATTGCACTCCCTGAAGATAATGTGGAGGCTCTGAAGGATTTAAGGGAGGGGTGCTCTTATAGATAAGAAAGTTGAGGCTGCTGAGAGGTTAAGAAACTTCTTGGACCACAGAGCTACCAAGTGGTGGAGCCAAGACTTAAGCTAAAGCTTGTCTGAACTCTGAAATACAATGACACTGGTCGTCCCCCTACGTATGTAAAGGTGCAGTGGTAGTGACTGCAGGACAGTTAACTTCACGAGGTGGGTGCTGCTCTCAGAGGAGACTGGTCAGTGGTTACCTGCCCTGTCTTTGGGAATTGCAGAAACCACTCTGCCTAGCTCTCTGCTTTTTAAGGGAACCCAAAACTTGCATCACCAGTCATTTTACTAATGTTTACATTGTAGACAGAAGTGGCCAATAATATTTCTCCCTTTTAGTAGGTGAATACATGGTGTCATAGGTATATTAAGTGACTTCACTGAATTCACCCAGACCTGCATGAGAATGAGACTAAAAGAACCTCAAATTAAAAATACAACATTCCAGTTGGCAGGAATATGTTAGGCCCTATTTTTAGGAGTTAGAGCTACATGTAAAAACAGTTACGTTGAACAAACTTAATTTTTGGTGTTTTAAACTGAAGGTGCATTGAAATGAGATGAATAAATATTACATCATTTGTGCAGAATAATTAGAGCTGGTTTCCTCTTTTCTCAAAAGTTAGATGTAGTAGTTACTGATATAACACACTGTTCTTTGCAGAGATGTTTTTACATCATGATTTATAAAGAAAAATAATGTAGTCGCCTGAATGTCTTGTTTTGTTCATGAAAGGATGAATACACAAGTTTAAAGTAAGGCCAGCTTTATTTGTACCCTCCCTACTGCTATGTGTGTGAGTGTGTGTGTGTGTGGGGGGTTTGTTCTAGGGTAAGATTTATAAAAGTATCAGACTTGGAGAAAATACTTTTAAAGTTTAAGAGCAGGCTCATGTTTGGTATGAGCTGCGGAAGGGCTGATCTTGGACCTGAATACCAGTATATTATTTAGGGCAGGTAAACTGAGGTTAAAAAAATATGGTCTCTAAAATTCAGTCAGTTCAGGAACAAAAAGTTGACCTCTTTCTCATCTCAGGTTCAGGCTGGGAATTCAGGTCCAGGGAAGCTCTCCTCCATGCTTTAATTTAGAAATCAATTTTGCTGGCGGCTTCGACATCTTTAATGTGTGGCTTCGGAGTCGTCCCGAGTGTTGCCATGGCAGTCCGCCTGAACGGGGAAAGAGCACGTCGTTAATGGGTTAGATCTGGAAGTGGCACCCATCACTGCCGCTGGGAGCCCAGGGAGAGAGCTCAGCCACGTGCCCGCAGAACTGCAAGGGGGGCGGGGAAACGCGGTTGTGCGCCCAGACAAGGGGAGAGTGTGTTTTGGTGGACAGCTAGAGCACTCTGCCCCAACTGCTGACACCTTGTTACTGGTTTTTTACCTGCCGATGGGAGACTGATTCCAGTAGGAAAAAAAAAAAATTTCCTTCATTTGCTATAGATTCTGTGAACTAAACACTTGTACTGATGAAAGCTCAAGTCCCATGTCAGCGGAGGGGGGTTGGAGAGGGATTCGAGAAGGTGAGCTGCCCAACTGGATAAAGGCAAGAGGAGCCAACATGCGGCATAACAGACTGCAGGAGGAACCGACATGGAGCAAAACAGCACTTCATCGCAGTACAAGCAAGGGGCGCACACCCGCAGGCGCTGGCAGCATTGGCGGCGGGTTGCGCTCAGCACTTTCTTCTAGCTCAACAAGCTGGCGCACCCCTGCGTGATGCACTTGTCCTTTTTGTATATTTTCTGCCTGCGCATGCGTATTGTTCATAATGCCGAGTCACGCCACTGGCGCATGCGTACGTTTATCTCTGACCAGGTGCAAGCTGTTGTGGCCTGGGTCCTACAGCCTACTCGCTTAAAGCTGCCGACATCCCACATTTCGGAATCAGCTCGCTTGACTAACATTTCTCACTTTATTAACTTTCCCATGATTTATACCAATTGAATCATAGTTCTAATTCACATTCAGGGTGAAGCCAATTTGCAGTTATTAACCACTGATTCTCACACTTCAGCAGGTTAAAAATCAGAATATTTTTAACCTTAGATCAGAATCACCTGGAGGGCTTGTTAACGCACAAATTGGCAGGGCTCACTCTCTAGTTTCTGATTTAGTAGGTCTGGAGTGGGACCTGATACTTTGCATTTCTAACAAGTTTCAGGTGATGTGAACGTGTGATCTGGGTCCACACACTTTAAGTACCGCTGCCCCGGAAGTAGTCAGACTCCTGAACTTTCCTCTCCCCGCTGTCTTTCTCCGGCGTCTTAGGTGGAAACCAGACTTCTCTGAACCGAGAAGGACTTGAAGATAACCGCTCAACTTCGCAAGGCAAAACTGAAGTTCTTTCTGAGCTGGTAGGTGTTTTTTGGCTATATATTTTACTGTAGAATTGTGCTGTCTACCAAATTTAATTGCAGGGCTAACAACTGTGATTTGATGAATTACCCTCTACCCCACTACCTGAGATTTCTTTTTCTTTTGCTTGGGTTTTCTTGTCGTCCTGCCTGAAATCAAGTGTTGCTTGTCCACAGGCTCACAAATGATATTTAAATATCCTTACTCAAAGGCTATAATCCTTTACATATCTCTTAGAAAGTGAAATACAAGTAGCATTACCCAGGAAGCTGTGTTTGTTGCATCAAATGTGTAGCTGGTTTGGGACTTCTAAGAAATGTTTTTAAGTTAGCAACCTAATAATCTTGGGGATGAGTAAACAAATGATTTGCATGTAATTGTGTTTTTTAATGGTTTTTGACGTCTTGGCTTTCGTTCATTATTTGAAATAATATGCTTGCTTTTGATTGCTACAGGTTGTGTTTATAACCCCACGTGAATCAGAACATTAAAAATGTGTTTTGTTTGGTTGTTGCTACTCAAATAGTTATCTCAGGCAAACAGGAGTCTACATCAACTACAATCATATTCTTTGACCCGATTTGTCTGCTTATGTCTCTGGGTGATTCACAGTAAGACACAACAGGTGCTAATCTGCCTGGGACAGGAAAGTGCAAAATAGATTTGAGAAAACAGATTCAGGTCTTCCAGGTAATTAACTCAGCATGAGGTAGCTGGTTTTGTACCAAGTGTTTGTTTGCCCATGCTGAGGAAAATACTACTTCGTCCCTTTCATCAGTGGATCTCAAAATGCTTCGCAAATGTTAATTAATGCTTATCACACACGCCATCATCCCCACTTCCAGATGAGGAAACTGAGCGATAGGAGCCAGCACAGTCATTTGCCTGCAGCCCAAAGGCTGGGTGAAATGAAGTGTGGAGTGGAAGGCTCATTTTGGTCTCCTGACCTTGGGGTCATGCTTTTTCCTGTTGATGGAACAGCTGTCACTGCATCTTAAACTTGGGTAATCAAGGCTAGTCCTCTCATCAAACTAACCTATTGAAAACACAACAGAAAAGTGGGAAATGAGGGAAGAAAGGTAGATACCTTTTATATAGATAAACTCTGACAGGTGTGAGTGTGTAAGCACGTATGCTTATACTTCTGAACATGCATCGAGCCCTGAGGTAGAATTTTTCCTTGCTTAGACAGTGTTTTATAAGTTTTTGGCACTTTGCCCTCTGGAGAGAGTGACCAATGAATGACCCGGAGTTGGAATGAAGGGTCATCTCTCTGCATGTATATGATGAGGAGTTAGCTGGGAAAAGGTCACTGCAGCTTTCCGCAGGACGAGTAATTTCTCCTCCCTGCATGGACGGGCTATGGCTAAATCTACATTCACACCAAGTGTACACTACGTGCCAGAAGCTGGCATTCCCAGATAGCTCCCTGAGAGGCAGGTGGCTGGCCAGGGCTGCCTGTCTGCCACCTGCAAGTCTGCGGTCACACTTGTCTTTGAGAAAAGGAGATGAACAGCAGGGTGGGCCTCTGTTGGGGAGCCCATCTCCAGCGTGGCCCAGTGTGGACCCGACTGGACTGGGACAGGCACGCCTCTCTGCAGGGAGAAGTGCACCTGCCGACTCCTCTCCTGTGAGCTCCAGCCTGCACCAGGCGATGCTGCTGCTGTTTGACCAAGCTCTTGGCATAACAAGTCCATTCTAGGAGGTAGTCTTGGTTCTCAGCTGGGTTCTTGGTGCGGTATCTACAAATAACAGTAGTGGGAACGTCTTTGTTGCTTTGGTTGAGAACTCTCTGAAGATGACGATGGTGAAGGAATTGAGAGGGTCCAAACTCTGAATCGTGTATTTTACAGGGCACCGACATTAGCCTGGTAAACATTTAATTAACGTTTTCTTACATACATCTGTAAACACATCCACACGTTAGTGGACATTGATAGACTTGAGGTCTACCTGATGAAGAGCTTTCAGACGCCTTTAGCTAAGGTGGCAAAAAGCATGGTTGCTGCTTTTCTTTATACTCGATATCCCTTTCCTTTTGGTCTGAAATTTGGGTTTCCCTTCTACGGTTGAGGTCATTGGTGCCCTGTGCTCTTCCATAAGATGATGTAGGATTTCTTTTACTGCCTCCCTGTCAATTTAGTGGTTCGCAAGTGATAACAGTCATTGGAATGATCTAGAGATTGTAATTTAAAAAAGAAGAAAATCTGCATCTCTGCAAGTGGGGCCCGGAAACTGAGATTTAATGGGTCTGGGGCCCCACCTGCAGAGATGCAGGTTTAATAGGTCTAGGAGGGGGCCTAAAGAGCTGTGTTTTTAACAACTGCCTAGATCATTCAAATGCATGCGGTCCATGGACCACACTTGGAGAAACATGAGTTGCTTTATTTTTTTGCATTTGAAAACATTCCAAGTTTATTCTGAGTATAGCCCTTGCCAAAGCTTTACTCTTAGAAAATGGTGGTTGCTTACTTTATTAAACCCCAGGAATAGCTTTTGCTGCCTAACTGGTCTCAACGCTGTTCCTTCTACCTGAATGTCCTCTCCTGCCCATGATCTCTTTATCCTTATGTGTTTCATTGTGGTACACAAGGGTAAAAGGAAAAGCATGTGTTTTCTGCAAGAAGTGTAACTTTCAGGTAGCAGTCCTAATTTAAAAACGGACCTATTACACATGGTGTCAACACCACGAAGCATCTCTTAAGTGGCAGTTACTGAGTTTTTTATTCAAGTAACTACAATGTTATGATTTTGGGTGGCCCAAGTCTTAGGAAACAATTATGAATGATCAATCAGAAAGATATATTCTGGGTGTATATGTGTGTATACATACGTAAATCAACTTTATATTGTATTTACTAAAAAATGAAAGGGCAGTCTAAGTTTAGCAACCTTGATTCTAGTCCATGACAGCACCTAATGAGATACCTTACTTCGGAGCTTGGTAAACTGTGACCCATACCCCAAGTCAGGCCTGTCACTTGTTTTTGTAAATAAGGTTTTGTCAAAACACAGCTAAGAGCATTTGTTTCCATTCCATTGATGATTACTTCTGTGCTACAAAGGCAGGGCAGTTCGGACAAAGACTCTACGGTCCACAAAGCCTGAAACACATCCTCTCTTGTCCTTGACCGGAGAGTTGGCCTGCACTGGCTCTGCACGAGACCACCGGACCCTTCCTGTGGTCACTGCCCATGTGGAGTCAACACAAGCCGATAAATAAAAATTGTCCCTGTGGGGCACCCTTCCCTGTGAGACTTTATCGAAAATTGTGATCACTCATTGGCTGAATGTTTTACGGGATTCCCATGGGCACAAGCATTGGGGGGCTATATTTAATGTACATTTGTAATAGGTTAGAAAAACTTGCTGTTGTGAATGCCTCCAAAAGTGTCTTACACCACGGTTTTGCAAACTGTATTCTGAGAAATGCTTGTATACCTTTAGATATGACTGTGATAAATAGACTCTTCATTCTGTGAACCTCTCAGATTTACTACACTCCATCTGTAAAAAGAAAATACAGCATGGAGTTTTTGAGGAATAGTGATTTTTTTTTTTTTTGCTACTACATGGTTCCACATAATTCTAAATAAGTATGATTTGTCGTTCTGCACAGTTGGGTCAGGAAATTCCATCCACTTCGTTGCAGCTCCACTCACCTAGTTGAAACACTATTAATTTGTGGCTTCAAAGTCTATATTCACACCGTTCCAGTGGCTAGCACTGCTCATTCTAATTGTTTTAAATACAGTTGCTGTTAAAAAAAAACAGCCTCCACAGACTGCCTCCAGAGGTTGCTCAATTATTTAAGATGCTGATGCAGAGAAGCGATACATCCTGAGGAAGACATGCTATTAATTAACACGTCTCCTGGCTCCTCATTGTCCTTCTTGCCTTCTTACCCTGTTGTTGAGTTTGTTTAGTTCGTTAATAACTAAGGAGGAGTTTTGCTGCAGTGTTTGTGGTCTTAGAAAAAAATGTTCATTATATACAAAAAGCTTAGGTTTTATTTCCGCCTTCCATTGTATGCGGGTGTGAAGGTGGTGGCATGTGTGGAGAAGAAGCTAGCATCCCTTGTTGGGTGTTTTGGTTTTATTAGGATCTTCATCTTGTAATTGACCAGTGGGTTGAATTCATGATGAAAATTTTTAGGACAAGGTTCTCACGTGTGTGTGTATGTGTGTGTGTGTGTGTGTGTGTGTGTGTGAAATGACTTACTAGGCTTAGAACTGTGATTGTACTGCTGAGACTGATCCATCCCAAACCACTGATTCATTCAGTGAATGTGGGATAAACTTGTTACCTGCCCTTTTGCTCTGAGCCAACAGTTCCCCATTCAGGCCTGATAGATTCTGGAGACATTTATAAGACTTAAAATGAATACCTTCTCTGTTAAATTTAATACATTAAGACAATGTTACATGGATATTGAAACTGCTTTCTCCAAGCTAGTTTTGATGGTTATCTGGAAGTCTAACCACCTGGAGCCGTAAACAAGCAGGTGTGGAAGCAGCCAGAATCTTCTGGCTTGGGGTGGGCAGCATAGAATTAACTTGAAACACAACAGAGCAATTTCAGTTGTGCCCCGAGACCTGAGCTGCTGCCACAGTGTTCTGACAAGTGAGCTTCCACTTGTGAGAGCAGAGGTCTAAGTTGTATTGACTTTCTGTGATGGGTCTGTAGGTGTCGGCCAGCGGGTGTCTGTGTGGATCAAGGCAGCAGTGACCAGAGGTAGTGTCTGTTCTTTTTCTCCCCATGCCCTCTTTGGGAGGAAGTCTGGCATCTTAATCAGGAATAACACATGCCTGTAGGAGTCTGATGGTTTTCTTATTATAATTCACACCTGTGCAGACAGCAACATGCCTCTGTCCTAGGTAATAAGCTCGCCAAACACTGCTCACCGGTGCTTCTCAACTCCCTGACTTTGAATTTGCTCGTGGTGTGTGGGAGATGGCTTGTTCTGGCTCACAAGAGCCAAAGTTGTGCACATCTCCTAATGCTATGGTCAGTGAGGTAGGTGGTTTGAAACGAGCCAACTTAGGAGCATTTACAAATCGGGCTCTCCCCACAAAGAGGACTGGATGTTAAATATTTAATAACACACTGGATTCTTCCTGTCTAGTCTAGTCTCCCCGGACTTGACTTTTGGCATGTAGAACTTGAGTATATGGACAACTCAATCTAAATTATTCTACTTCTTTGGATCTAATATCTTTGATTCATTCATCAATTTATTTATATTTGAGTACATACAATATGCTAAGCACTATTCTAGGTTCCAAGGATAAAATACAGTGTCCTGACTTTTTAAAAAATTGAGGTAAAATAAGCTGTAATTTTAACAATCATAAGTGTATAATACAGTGACTTAATTTTTTATTTAAATTTTTTAATTGAAGTATAATCAGTTTACAGTAGTGTGTTAATTTTTGTATACAGCGTAGTGATTCATTTATACATACATATATTCCTTTTCATATTCTTTTTCATTATAGGTCATTATAAGGTGTTGAATATGGTTCCCTGTGCTATGTAGTAGAAACTTGTTTATCTGTTTTATATATATTAGTTAGTATCTGCAAATCATGAACTCGCAATTAGTTGCTCCCTACCCCTTTTCCCTGCTGGTAACCATAAGTTGGTTTTCTGTGTCTGTGAGTCTGTCTCTTTTTTTGTAAATAAGTTTGTGTCTTTTTCTTTTTCTTTTTTTTTAGATTCCATATATAAGTGATATGATATGGTATTTTTCTTTCTCTCTCTGGGTTACTTCACTTAAAATGACAATTTCCAGGTCCATCCATGTTGCCACAGATGGCATTATTTTATTTTATTTTTTGGCTGAGTAGTATTGCATTGTATAAATATACCACAGCTTCTTTATCCAGTCATCTGCTGATGGACATTTAGGTTGCTTCCATGTCTTGGCTATTGTAAATATTACTGCTATGAACATTGCGGTACATGTAACTTTTCAAATTACAGTTTGCTTCAGTTATATGCCCAGAAGTGGAATTGCTGGATCATATGGTAAGTCTATTTTTAGTCTTTTGAGGAATCTCCATAGTGTTTTCCATAACGGCTACACCAAACTACATTCCCACCAACAGTGTAGGAGGGTTCCCTTTTTTCCACATCATCTCCAGCATTTGTTTGTAGACTTTTTAATGATGGGCATTCTAACTGGTGTAAGATTCTACGTCATTATAGTTTTGATTTGCATTTCTCTGATAAATAGTGATATTGAGCATTTTTTCATGTGCCTATTGGCCATCTGTATAGTTTCACTGGAGAAATGTCTGTTTAGGTCTTCTGCCCGTTTTTGATTGGTTTGTTTTTTTTCTTATTAAGTCATATGAACTGTTTATATATTCTGGAAATTAAGCCCTTGTCAGTTGCAGAGTGATATTTCTAAATTAAATTCACAATGTTGCATAAATATTACTGTTGAACCCCAGAACATTTCTAACAACCCCAAAAGAAATCCCCATGCCATGTCAACCAGTAATCTCTTCTGTCTCTATGGATTTGCCTAGCTTACTGGACATTTAATATAAAAGAAATCATAGTTTAGATAATTTTTGTGTCTGTTTTCACTTAACATAATGTTCTCATGTTTTATCCATCTCTTTTTATGGCTATAAAACATTCCATTAAATGCACTACTCATCAATAATGGACTGTTTCCAATGTTTAGCTATTACAAGAATGCTGCTGTAAACATAAATATATACTTTTTTATGAACATCTATTTTAAAACCTTTTGTGTATATACATAGTCATAGCACTGTTGAGTGTTATAACTTAGTTTAATTTTTTGAAGAAATGCTAAATTATTTTCTAGTGTCTGTACTAATACACATTTTCACTTGTATTAAGATTACAATTTCAGTGTATTCTTGCCAATATATTTAAAAAATTTATAGCCATTCTAGTGGGTGCCTGATGATGCTGAGTATTTTTCATGTGCCTATTGGCTATTGGTGTATTTTCTTTGAAGGAAAGTTTATTCAAATCCTTTGCCCATTTTTCGATTGGATTTTCTGTTTTACATACAGTCTGGATCCTAGATTGTCATCAAATATTACTTGCAGATATTTTCTCCCATTCTATTGGTTGTTTTTCACTTTCTTGATAGTGTTTTTACTATAAAGTTCTATATTTAATGTTGGCTTTTTTTTTTCCACTTGTTTCTTTCGTTTTAGGTGTCATATTTAAGAAACTATTGCCTAATCCAAGTTTGAGGATTTACACTGAGGTTTCCTTTGAAGGGTCTTAGTTATAGCTCTAAGACAGAATACTATAAATAACTGTGTGCCAGTAAATTAGATACCCTAGATGAAACAGGCTAATTCCTAGAAACACACAAACTACTAAAGCTGACTCAGGAAGAGATTGGAAATCTGAACAAACCTATAGCAAGTAGAGGGATGGAGTCAGAAATGTCTAAGCGACAACAAAAAATGGCAGAACCAGATGGCTTCACTGGTGAGCTCTATGGAATGTTTTAAGAAAAATAAACACCAATTCTTCAACTTTTCCAAAAAAATAGAAATGAATAAGAAAACCAGAGACTAATATCCCTTATGAAAATTAATGTGAAAATCCCCAATAAAATACCAGGAAAACAAATCTAGCAGCATAAGGAGAGGATTGTACACAGCAAACAACTGGAATTTATCCCAAGAATGTGAGGTTGGTTCAACATACAAAAAATATTCACAAAAATAATTAGACAAAATCCAACATGATTTCATGAGAAACATTCAACCAACTAGGAATGGAAAAAATTGCTCAACTTGATAAATGACATCTATGAAATGACAGCTAATATCATTAATAGTGAAAACAAATTTTCACCCTGTGATCAGGGGACAAGGATGTTTTCTCTCTACTTTTGTTAAATGCTGAACTGAAATTAGATAAGAAAAACTCTGTCTGCAAATATCATCATGTTATATTTAGAAAACCCTGAAGAATATACATACATACACATACACCTTACACCAAATTATAAGTTCAAAGTTGCAGGGCGTAAGATCAATACACAAGTGAGTTGTAATTTTACATATGGGCAGACTACCATGAAAAACATATTTTAACCAAGAAAGTTGGAAGTCTTGTACACTGAAAGCTGTGAAACACTAGTGGAAGAAATTAAAGAACAAAACAAATGGAAAGACATTCTGTGTTCATGGATTGAATGACTTAATATTGTGAAGACTTCAAGACCCACCAGATTGATGGAGATTTAACAGTGTCCCTATTAAAATTTGAATTGCTTCCTTCACAGAATCCAATTTGGCAGTTTCAACTGTCCATTTTTGCAGTTGCATCTAGGTTATCTAATTTATTGGCATACAACTATTTATAGTATTGTTTTTATTTCTGGAGGGTTGATAGTAATATACCCACTTCTTTACTGACTTGAATAATTTGAGCCTTTGAGGTGGTGGTTAGGTTATGGACTTAAAATTAGTAAGGGTCAGATTTCTTTTTTCCTTACAAGCCGATAAGTTAGTCTCCCACCGTTGGGTGGATGCTAGTTGAAGATAAACCATTCTTGGGCCAGAGACAGAGGACAGGTAGCATTAGCCAGAGCAGCAACGTTTTTTTGTGCTACTTCTGTGGGGCCCCAGGAGAAGGGTGACACTTACTTAGACAATGAGTTGTGTTAGAGGAGAGAAACCTGAGCTCATGGAACCCACATCTTTTATAACGGGAAGTAAGCATGCCTGCCCTGTGTGCCGCTGGGAGGCAGTCCCTATCTTTTAAGGATCTTTGTTATACAAACATTAAAAAAAAAATACATTGTCTGGAACAAAATGCAGCTGGTGCTTCACATAAGGTGCAGAGGTAGTAGAGACCTATGGAGAATTTACTTCCTGACAGTCAGAAGACTGCATAGAAACTAGGGCACGAGAGCTGGTAAGGACTTCAGATTTTACTTTATAGAAAGGGATGTCATTGGAGGGTTTTGAGGAAGAGTGGTGAATGTTCATTTATGTATTGAAAGAATCGCTCTGCTCCTGTGTAGAGATGAAACTCTAAGAATAGAAAGAAAGGAGGAAAGGATGAGAACAGTTAGGAGACTATGATAATGTCCGGGACAGAGATGATGATTAATTAAGTGGTGGAGGCAGGGACAGGTGGTCAGATTGACAATGAGTTTTGATGGCAGAATCCACTGGATTTTCTGGTCAGCTGGATAAAGTTCAGGAAGAGAACAGGAATTAAATGTAACTTTGATGGTTTGGCCTGAAGAGCTGAATGCATGGTGGCTCTATTTACTGGGATGGACAACATTGGGGTAAAAATAGTTTTGAGGAATATAATCAAAATACTGTTCAGAATGTCCATTTGGCATCCAGGGGAGATGCAGAGGACATAGCTGGATATGGGAGCCTGTGGTTAGGTGAGATCAAAGCTGGAGATAAACTGCTGGATCCCAAATTTTGTATCTGTCATTTAAGGTCCTGAGACTTCGTAAGATTACATTGAAACAGAGTATAAACAGAAAGTCAGAGTACTGAACCCTGGTGTCGTTCTGACATTTGGAGGTCAGAAAAGAGGATTCTGTAAATGAGAGGAAAAACCAGGAGACAACTTGACCTTAGAGCTGGATAAATAAATACAACAATGCTGGTGATAAGGATGGCCTCAACACTGGGTGGGGAGCTGTCTTTTTTTAGATAAGGCAGTTTCCAAAATAATGCTCAGGGAAACCCTTAGTGTATAAATTCGAAGCAATATAATTATTAATTTGCTGTTCATGGAAGTTAAGCAGGAATTTGGAAACATGGGGTGAATTTTGGTGAAGGGGACTGGGAGTTAGGGGAGAGTTGCTGACTGGACAACATGGTCAGGTGGCTGGAGAACTTTTAGATTGTATTATTTTAATTGCTAGGAAGTAAATCCACCTGTTTCCCCATGCCTTCATTAATGTGTGGCACACAAAAATGATTTTAGTATCTCTGTGTGTTCATGTAGATGAGAACTAAGACAGTCGTCCGCATCTGATGCAGAGTAGAGAGGAGGGGCAGAAGAAGCCACATGTCCTGAGAGAGGTATGATGTAGGTTTATGTAGGAACAGCAACTTGAAGCTGGAAGGGGCAAGGGTAGGGAAGTCGCAGAATGCCAAGAAATCTTGGTCAGAGGATGGAGCTGGCATCTAGGTTACACCCGTGAGACCCAGTACCTGCCTGGGTCATCGTATCAATTGTTCCATCATATCAGTGCTTTGGACCAGGACCTCTTGCTACTTAACTTTCAGTGTTGATGCCAGTTTTCATAATTGCTCAGGCTCCCTGTCCGGGCTGCTGCTAGGTGATGCTGTTGTGCCGTCAGCCTTGCTCTGGCCTTGCCCTTCCCTTCTGGGGCAGGCCAAATGAGATTGACGGGTATCTCACGCTTCTAACTAAATACAAATAATTACATTGCATAAGGCTGTAGCCTTCTCTGAAGCAAGGAAGACGGTATCTTCATGTTTTCAGCTGCCAAGTTTTTAAAATACACTGCGTATGTTTCCTCACCCTTGGATTCTCCTTGGTTGTTCATTTCTTGTCATCACTTACACAAATTAACTCCATATTTAAGAGAGAAAACGTTTTCTCTCTGAAAGGAAGTTGAGTTTTGACAAACTTCTTCCCCCTTTTGGATAATGGCTAGTTGATGTTATTTTCGATAGAATCTGAATCCTGGTTTCAGTATTTGAATGCCAGAGAGAGACCACAGAAATAAAAAAAAAAAAAACCTTGAAAAAGACTAGATGTATAAATCTAATCTTCCAGCTCTCCAGCATGCTCATAAATTGCTGGATTAGGTAGTGCTACTCTTCTGGTCTGCACTTGAATTTATCTTTCTTCTCTAACCCTCTCTCATCTCTCCCTGTCTCCCTTTCTCTCTTCTTTTATTCCTAAATGTATGCCTTTAAGCCTCAAAGCTAAAAACAAAGCACAAACCCCCAAAACGGAGCCACTGTTGAATAGAGAAATTTGAGTCCAGCTCTGATCTGAGCTCACATCTCAGCTTGAGCACCTATCTTGTCTGAGCTAATTCAGAAAAGACTATACCAGTTGGTTTCCTTGTCCATCACGCCTGCCTATGAAGCTCTCCCTTTCGCTGCCATTGAGAGAGCGTGAGATTGCTATCTGCAGGCCTACCATTGGCCTCGAAACTAACAAAAACAGTGACTGCGAATAATTCATTTAACTTCTGGAGTTTTGATTTCTTGTATCTACAATGGGAATAGTAACTTCGAATCGAATTTACTACAGAAATGCTCCTTGAAAACATTCCCAAGGCTCCCCCTGGGTTGGGAGCTTTTTAAGAGTCTACTGTAAGTAAATGAGGGCCGGGTATGATTTGACAGAATTCATCTGGTCCTTGCAGAGTGACTTGCCCGCACCAGTTCTACTGTTTCTAGGGAAATTACTTCAATTAATCCCTGGATGGCAGCTCCTTCCCCTGGCCCAGCAGACAGCAGCTGTTCAGTGCCCCAGAACAGGAGACAGCGGTCTCGGTCTGTGAAAGGCAGGACAAATGTGTTGTTCAACTGTAATCACAGAGGAGTTTCTGGGTGGGTAGAAATTTTTCCAGAGCAGAATAATTTCCTCTCCTTCATTCAAAACAGAAAGCAAAAACAGATGAACAACTCCTACCGGTGTCATGACAAAAGAAATCCAGTCCAGTTGGGGTCCTTCGCTCCTGGCTGTCCCCCCTTAGGGCCGAGGCACGCGGTCTTGGAATCAGCCACAGCGTAGGATATAGTGGCCGTTTTGAAGAAGTTACAATCTGTCTCGTCAGAGGCCTTTTGGGGACACTTTAATCCTTGTATTAACACAATATCCTGGAAATGGTTCTTTGGAAATGACCTGAATGTATTACAAAACCCCATGGTTTAGGAATCCCAACTCAACTGACTAAAAACTCCTCCTCTGATTCTGGTAATTTTTCAGGGTACAAACAATCGTACAACAACTTGAAGCACTTTGTTTTTTTCCCTTGGAACTTGCAGGGAGCCGTATATTGACATTAGAGACCTGTCTCCTACACGATTTCATTGGAAAAACCACACGTATTATAAACACTCTCTTCTAGTAGCTAAAACCATAAGCCGTTTTGTTTGGACTTTTCATTGCCTCTCAGAAATGGTCAAACTGCTTCATACTTAGTTCTTACAAAAACAATTTGCCCTTGGACCGGTCCTTGGTTTGCTCTGTGACGTATCTGTGTAAGTTTTTCCATTAACAGATTCAGGCATTTTGGCGATTTCAGCATTAAAGGCAGATTAATGGAAGTTTAATTCAATAAACAGCATAGGATTAAACCTAGTGCCTGAAGTGGGGGTGATGTAAGGTATTTCAGCAAGGATCTTAGCTTTCACTCTTTTCTTCCAAGACCCAAACTGGCTTCTACTTTGATAACATTATTTGTCTGTTTCTCGGAGCTCTTTTCCTGATCGTGCAGAGTTTGAATGCAAGGTGGCCTATTTGATCCACCTGTTTTTCTGCTGAGGTTGGTGCCAGGCTGAATGGCTTTCTGAAAAGCATTAAGAAATGTTCTTTTTGATTAACCGCAGGAAAAAAATAGGAAAGCGTTAACCTATTGCAGTTGAAAGGACCAGTTTTCTGTATTTAAAGAAAAAGTTAGAAAAGAACCAGTGGAATACGTATGGGACTAAGTCGAGCAGGAGAGTTCTAAGCGATTCAGGAGCGATGCATCTTAGGAGAGGAAGTTAAATGTAGGTTAAAAAATTAACCATGCATTTCAAAGAAATTGAGTAAGAACAAATGAAGCTTAGGAAAGCAAGAGGAAGAAAGAAACTATAAATGTAAGAATTAATGGATTAGAAGAAAAATAGTGTTGTACATATTCTAGTTTTATAATAAAACAATTGCATCCTTATTTGTTACCATTAAGTAACTAGCTCGTTTAATCAAGAAAGGGAACACCCAAAAACATAATTGGGAGTGAGAAATGTGAAAACCTATAATTAGAGAAGGTATCAAAAATGTACGTAAGAATAGGTGAATTTATATAAAACTTGGATGAAAAGCTCCTTTTCCAGGGAAATAGGAAAGACCAAAGCCAAGAAAAGTTCAACCTAACTAGACCAATAATAGTGAATTAGATGACATGATTAAAAAAAAAAAAAACAACTTTAAAAGATTGGAACCCATGGAGGAATTCTTTTTAAACCTTTAAGCAACAAACAATCCCAATTTTATCTTTGCTATTCTGGTTTTGTTTTGTCTGTTTCCTTCCCCTCCCCACTCCGCAAAACAAATCAACCTTGACAAAATGCACGCCCACCGGCCGACCCACTCATACATAAAATAGATTACTCTTACACATGAAAGCTGATAAAACTAAATGGAAAAGAAAAAATGTTAAGAAAATAAGGAAAAACTTTAACCCTAATCAAGGCAGGTGTATTCCAACTTATGTGATTGCATGTGAGCAGCTCCACTGAGATCCTCCTAGATTCCATGTTGGTGTACGGAATCAGCAGGCCGAGGCTTGAATGTGGCTTTAGACATGAAACTATCCACAGGCTCAAACAGTGTATCCTTAGGTGGATCAGTTGTGCTTTTCTCTGTGGGCTGTTTAAGGTAACGCAACAAGGAGGCCAATCGTCTTGGGCGCTTCTCATGCCTTCGTAACCTGTGTAGGCAAAGGAAAACCTAAGGTGGAGTCAGTGCCCTCCCATCTGGGAAAAGGGAACTTAAGAGCTGCCACCCACAAACATCCAAGTAGGCTCCCCCCAGTAAGGCAGCTGCTTCCGGGCCAGGCAGTCCACTAATCTGCTTGCTTTGCTTCTACGTGTCCTCTATGCAAACCTCTTCCCCAGCTCCTGTCAGTGCAGAGTTCCTAACCACTTTCGGTTTGGCACTGCCTGATTTGAGTTGGTGTATGCATAAATAAAACTTGAAAATTTTGTACCGCAGTTATCTTTTAACAGTTTGACTCCTTCCTTTATGGGGAAGGGGAGATGATTAAAAGCAACCTGATGTTCATATTCTGTACACTCCACGTTGGCAACTGAATGAGACTTTTCTTCCAATACTTGTACGGCTAACCCAGCAGAGAACTCTGGTCTTTGTGTTGCGTGCTCACCTCTGTCTCATTGAACCCACCTAATTGTTCTCTAGGCTTTGTCTCTGTGCCCTTCTATACTGGCAGTGATTCAGGGGGCCAGCAGCACAACGCGGAATAAGAGAGAAGTAGCCAATCAGATCCAGGAATGCTGGTGCATCAGTGCAATATGTCCACTCCCAAGGGTTTGTTCTAGAAATCCATGTCTGTTTTGATATTATGAAATGGCTTTCACAATTTTACTTTATTTCTGATTCAAGTTAAAGAGAATAAACATGAGATCAGATCTTTAAATGCCAAAAAATTCATTTAATATAATCCAATATCCATTCACAAAGTGTTTTTAATTAAAGTCTCAGTTAAAGAATTTATCATAAAAAACAGGCATCTTAAACTAACGGAGCGTAGAGCTTAACGGAAGAAGGCTAGGATGGTCAGTAATAAGCAGTTTGAAAAGAAAGCGTGTTATCAGCACTATGACTCACAGTGGTTAGGGGATGCTTGCTAATACACTTAGATACTATAACAACAACAGAGATGATCGTATTGGAAGAAAGAAGCAAATAATGTTGCAAATGGATCATTGAGCTGAAAAATGAAAAAAGCTTACTGGCCTTTGACATTGTGTTGACATTTGCACTAACAGTACAAACCTAATGGTAGGTAAGGCCGTTGGCACGTTAGCACAAACCCGCTATCAGGTACTCACAGTACAAGAAAGGGCTAGTTTAAACTAAGAATGGCCTTATAAAGTAGTTTAAAGGATTAATTCTATAAAATCCAGACACTTGAGTGAACATCTTTTTAATATTCTGTGTGACAAAGTGGGAAGTACACACTTCTGGAAATGAAGTATGAGTATCCTGAGGAAAAATACATGTAATGTTTTTGAGTTGTGAGCTGAACTAGCAGCTTCTTTTTTTTTTTTTAAACCAAATACCTTTTTTATTTGAAAGTTTAACTAACAAAATTATGATTACTTAGACCTGGACTTACTTTCATTTTTTTTATAGAATTTCTGCAAAATACCTATCACTTCAAGGAAAACAACCGACAGTGTTTTGCTGATGATGAAAATGTAAGCTTTCAAAACATTTTTTGAAAACTTGAATCTATCAAAATGAGCTTGACGGTTTTGAAGTATAACTTTTTTCTGTAACATTGATGTTAAAATTAACAAATGTGATTTCCATTGCTAATGTAGATATAATATGTTTACATCTGGGAGATCTCTGTATCTGAACCCAGGGATCTAATATTTTTGAAGAGGCCAATGCAGGACTTTTATTTTTTTTTTAATTTATTTTTATTGAAGTACCATTAGTTACATTGTGTCAATTCCTGGTGTACAGCACAATGTTCCAGTAAGAATGAATGACTTTTAGATAAATCTATCAAGCAGATATAAAGGATTCATTCAAAGTGCAAGATAGACCAATGGATTTTCATATAATAAAACACAAGAAATTTCCAAATGTCATCTTTAAACTACCACTGGCCAGATTTTAGTAGGATATCAAAAACAGAATTATTTGGCAGACTGTTAATATACTCCATTTTCTAACTATATTTTTTTTAATAAGGCTATATTTTCATCATACATTGCCATTAAAACAATATATTGTAGTAGATTGAATGCTGTAGCAAATAAGAAGACAATAGAACATAGCTATCTTCTACTAAGGCAAACGTTGAAGAAATTTGCAAAGATGTAAACTGGAAAGCAATGTCACATTTGTCACTAATTTTTTTCATTTTGAAATAACTTTAATACCTGATTTGTGATTACATGCTAGATTCACTGTTTAAATATATGAATAAAATTTTCAAATAGTTGCAATTTGAAGTATGGAAAATACTGAGAAGAACCCACGTAAAAGTGCCCTTGGAGGAGCCTGGATAATTTTTAAAAGGATAAAGAGGTCTTGAGTCCAAGGAACTTGAGTGATCAGCATATGTTCGCAGTTGTCCTTCGGGAATCTTCCCTCCCATCTACACCTCTCTCAGCTCTGACTCCATGATTCAGTCTGCAGTGAAGTCCTCCACTGCCCAGGACAGCGTTATGCTGCCTGACAAGGAGCTCCCAAGAGCTCCTGAGTTTCTCCTTCATGTGACACTACTCTCCCTTCAGGTTCCATTCACTCCTGCTGCCACCTTCACTACGTTAAGGAGGTCTGTTTCCTTGGTTTCCTAAGAGTCAAAAAGAGCATTTAAATCTAGTTTTAAAAGCTGGAGCAGAAAGGGCACTGTTAATCCTTGCTGTTAATTAAATCTTATATCCCATGGGTTCAGTTTTGGAGTTGAATTCAAATACCAAATTGTGATGATTATAATTGGTATGATCTTATTTGGTACCTATTTCAGTCTCACCTTATTCTGTTACCCATCACGAAGCCCTCTCTCTCCCTTCCTCCCTCTATCCTCAGTAGTACTGTTACCAAGTGTTGTAGAGCATTATAAATATTATAGAATGAGGATCAGACTCAAGGCCATTACATCAGGCCAGTCCGTGTAAATATGAGAGGCTAGAGACTATTGCTTCTTACCTTCTCTGCTTCTGAAAGTGCACATTACCTAGCAGCTGGGAACAGGTGCTCACAGTCTCTGGAGAGAAGAGCAGAGCTGGTGAGTTTAGTTCTGATGGTGACATGACCGTGGGTTACTCCGGCTCTTGCAAGGGCTTACACCATCGTTTTTCTTACTGAGCTTCTCGCATTATGGATCAGAGAGCTCTCCCACTCTTAAGGCACCCTGATCGATTAACTCGGGTAGACGTCTTCTGAGGGTGGGTGAGCGCATTTCCTCCAGGAATGAAAGTCTCACTTAAAAGTGGAATGAAAACCAACCAAGAACAAAGGCATCATTAATTTCAACTAAAAGAAATAGTTCATGAAGCTGAGTCGGTCACTCCTCATGGGGAAATTACTTCCTTTGATCTACTCTAGGCACCTTGGTATATGTATTAGTATACAGGAACCAGCCAGAATAACTTTATTTGTGCCCTAAAATTTCCACACCACTAGTCTCATGATCTGAAAATGCTACAAACTTCAAAGTACACCCATAGGTAGATTATTACTTTTCCAAACCACCCTTCCTCAGCAGCCCACAAACTTCCCACCCCTGAGTAGGTAAGGTGAGTAGCAGTTACAGACTCCGTGTGTAAGTTCTTGTCCTCTTGACCTGATGCCAGCTCTTGTGGTTGAAAGAAGAATAAACACTTACTAAATACTCCTGAAAATACATCACTCAGTGTTTTTGCATGATTTGTGTGGAAATGAATCATGACACACAGATTAAATTTCCCCCCAAATTCAAGTGATTTGAATGAAATGAACTAATAGTATGTGGCCCTGATGTGAAGTTCCATGCCATTTCTCTTCCAAATAGTTTTTATGAAAGCTCACCATTGTCCATTTTATTCACTCCCCAAGGATAAACTAGATTTATTAGTGTTTCAAGAACATTTCCCTTGAAAACCTGAATATCTTCTTTGTCGCCTTCTGATTCTTTGCATTTTCAAAAGAGAAGTTTTAGTTCGTTGCTGCCAAGTTATGTGAAAGTTGATGTTGAAGTCCCCTCCACATGGAACTATATGTTTGTTTTGGTGCATGAATGTATGTGTGTATCTGTGTATTTAAAACTTTTTCCAGTGTCTTTCCTGTTTATTTCAAAGGCTTGATAAACCTTCCAATGTTAACTTATAAGTATGAGCCTCCATAAAATGAAATGTCATCACTTGGATTATTTACTCTGAAGATTTCTTACAAACTTGTCTTTCTAAGTGTTTAAAGCATTTCTCCTACAGTGTAGTCTGTTTCCTATATACTTCTTGCCAAGGCTGTTGTTAGAATGTAATGCATAAGGGTTTGGACTCTTATTATTTTGCTTATTATTGCTCTAAAGGCTTTAAGATCTTCTTTCATACAAGTCAAAATACACAGCATGGGAGATAGTGAATGACAGTTTTTGATACTGATGCGACTTTCCCATAATCAGATTTTGAGAGTCCATTGCTGGAATCGTGAATAACCCCTATTGTTAAGATGTAAGCAAGGCAGGCGAGGAAGACCAGATGTTCGATGTTCATACTTCCTGTCATCACATTATGTACAGTGGGGGAAACTGAGGCTCTAAGGTTGGCTTTATCCACTTCTGTCCGGGATAGAAACAGAACTCACATGTCTAGATCTCTCTTCTGGAACTTAGGTGGAGTTGTATCTTTATATACTAACTTAAAGAGAATAAATGTACATGCAGTTTTCATTTAATAAAGTATTTCTGTTGCATTCACTGGCTGCAATTCAAATGGTGAATGTATTGTTTGATGTCTTACTCTCCTTCGAATGTTGAGATGTCTTTTGACTCAGTGTCAGAACTCCCCCATTACTGAACATGTAGGAAGTTGAACACAGCTCTTGAGAAATTTGTATATTAAGAGCAACTCATCCAGGCTTACATGAAAATAAGTCCCATGTGTTTCTCTGTGCCTATTGTGGGTATCTGGTCTGACCGAAGGGGGTTTGGAGGGCTGCACTGTGCAGTAAGAAAAATCAGAGTGACTCAGAAAGTAGGGAGTCCTCAGAGCAATGGTCCTTAACTACAGGACAACAAACAGGCTCTGATGGGTAGGATACACAGTTAACAATGTTGAAGAGCTTAGTTTTGGACTATACGTATGAATACTAAAACTCGCTTGAAAAGAATCAACTTAACACTCTTAAAAAACAAAGCAAAAACCCTCTCAAACTCAAAAGATGGCTCCCCTCTGACTGAGATGCTGTCCTTCAAAGTGGGTCTTCTTGATAGTTCTTTCATGTTATTTCGAGCTTGACGTAATTCTGGCTAAAGACATTTTGAAAAGAATACCTATTTGAAATTTCTCATCTACCCAGTTTTCCTCTGTTGCATCATTTCTGCCCAGGAAAAGTGATTCTTAGCTGTGGCTGACAGCTCTCCGCAGTCAGGGCTTTGAGCCACCAACTACGTGCAGGAAGGGCAATGCGGGAGATACATTAATGTGGGAGAAAATAGATTATCTCAAAAGTGGCAGACCAGTAATTTATAAAAGCTACCTGAAGAGCCAGTTTTCTTCAGTACCTGAATCACTCCCTCAAGTGAAGTAAGAAGCGAAGTTAATTTCTCAGCACTCAGAGCCATAGTTGGGAGCATCGCTTGGCTTTTGCATATGTGGTTTCTTACCCTGAAAGAGTTAAAGCCATTGTAGACAAGAGGGCACGTGTGTGCTCTTGTGTGTTTTCATTATCTCAATTTTTTGTATGAGTCAAATGTAATAAATACTGTTGTAATTTCCACTTGGCAACATAGACCTGGTCTGCTCCAACATACTGTTAATGGAAGATACACATCTTGTCAAGTCTCCTGTATCATGAGAGTTTAAACATCATACTTAAAACCACGTATTTCACTGAACTGATATTTTGACTGTTAGTGTATTCGCTGTGTGCTAAGTGTATGTGAATTTTGACAATCTTCCTAATTTTATCAGCAAACTGCCTTATTTTAATAATCTGAGACTCAGGTCAGATTAGGTAAAATAGGGCATGAAATAACACGTGAAATTCATGGCTTCTTAATAATGTTGGAATGAAAAACCTTTCCCTTCTATCTTACATGTTGGTTCTAATTGTATCATAACCCCTTTTGGCTATTAAAAAAAAAAACAAAACCTAAGTTAGGTTAAGCAGATTGATGGAAATACAAGTTGGGAAATGCCAGTCTTACAACTGCCTTGAATGTGGTTGAAATGGAGGAGGTGGGGTGTCACCTGTCAGCCATGCACTCTCCATCTTCTCCCTTGGGTGGAGTCTTTTGTCTCCCATTAGTGTCCAGTAGGAGTCCTGGATGACTTGGAACTGTCCACCATAAAGGTGACGGCAGTGGTTCACTGTGGTGAACCCAGCTTAACGGGGAGAAGTGTGAACCGAGCGCAGGTCTGCGAAGTCTTAGTCTATAACTGGGGACATCCCTGTGGGTGCCGGCTGTAGAAATGATCTTCAGTGAACCTGTTTCAGGTCGTTGTATCTTTTCAGATGGTCTGCCTCCACCGTGCTAATGCCTTTTAAAAGACCAACAAGACTGTGTTCTCTTTTGTGTGAATGAAAGAAGGGCTAAATAAGCCAGAGAAACTTCAAACATTAGCTGACTTTTTAAAATAGAAATTCCTGCTGATTGGAGATCATTGTTGTCTATATAGGTAGGTCTTTCAGGGTCTTCGAGGTCCAGGGGCTGGAGAAGGGCTGCTCCCCGGGAGGTGGTGTCTCCTTGCTTGGTCTCAACCATGTCTGCACATTGATCTGGTGATTTACTGCAAGCCCAGCAGCTTTGCTTATTTTTTCAGCACTTGAAATTAAAAAATTCATTTGTCATTGAATCTCAGAGAGAAATAATATTAAATATGACTTCCTGTCACCAAGGAGCAGAAGGTACAAGCTTGTCTCATGACTTAAAGCTATCTGCAGATAGACCTCTGGATGCTGGTTGGAATGCATTTTTAGCTGTAGGAGGTGCTTTGTCTTGGGGCTTGAGCTTAAAAACAACTGTATGTTTTTCTGATTAGCATGACCAGCACTAGTAATCCAGAAATCAAATGAGACTTAAAAACATATGTGCAGATACTCACGCCTACACACATTCACTCCTGCCTTTTTATGCATATGTGAGTGTGTGTGCACACCCCTCCCACATACATACACACACACACACACACACACACACAGTTGTAGTATTGCATGGATTCAGAACTAGAGTTAAAAAGAACGAAGTAGTTGCATCTCTAATAGAACTAAATGAATGGAGTAGTTCAGGCTGAAAGAAAAATGTCTAGTAAAGGTGGAGAAAAGCTCCAGAAGCCTCTTTGTTAGCAGTGGTTTGGCAACAGTTTTTACAATTAGTGTGTCCTTCATAGTAGCCTATTGGTGTCACACTGAACTCCATTCAGGCCATTTTTTACTTAAAGCAGCATTTAGTTTCTTCACTCATCCACATACAGTTTTCATTTGTTTGCATATTTATCCTATTTTAACAGGTCATTTTAATGAGAGCCTTGGGTGTTCCTTCCTCTCTGCAGACTCTGGTACTACCTGGATGACCCCATATTATCAGGGCCAAGTCCCCGCTTTGTGTGAGTGTGTAAGAGACAGACTTATAAGATACTGTTTTTGTGATGACCACATGTAAATAGGAGGATGGACGGGGTGTTATGGTACCACAGAAGAGTGACTGGCAACTTGACTAAAGAGAGCAATTGGTGTGGTTCTTTTAATCGGTCCCTGAAGAATTCACTTTTTCAAACAATCCTAGATCCTCTTCCCAGTCAATTCTCAATCCCAGGTGAGGAGTCTCTTCCCTTACGATGTTCAGAAGAACATCCGCTTCCGATGTGGCTAACTTCTGACTACAGTTCTACTTAACAAACCCTTTCAAACATCTTATCAGATTTCAACCAGGACAAACAGTAAATATTCCTGCTGGTATTGAACCGCCTTATGGATGTAAGAGGCATCCTTAAAGAGGGACAAAAGATACTACCCTCCCGAGATCCAGAGCCACTCCCAAAGGTCACCACAAAGAAAACCAATTCCCTTGAGAGCTGGCAACATTCAGGAGGGACCCTCGCCACAAATGGGCTACAACCCACATTGCTGTCCATATTTCTGGAGCCTCCAACCTGAAGTGTCAAGCCAAGTTCTCAGGACACAAAGTGAGGCTAGAAGGCAATACAATCCCTGGGAGGGAAAAAGTTGATAGCCAGTGGGTACCCGAGAGCAAATTCATGAGTCATAATTCCAAGGTCTCATGCTTACAAATATTTTTTTTGCCTACCAGTCTGAATTTACAAAGGCAAGGACAAAGAAATGCTACCTTCCTCTCTGAACCAGGCTCCACTGATAGATTTGGAGGGCTGACTTTGGTAAGAGTTTTCATCCTTTGCCAGCTTCTGTAAGTTTTCCCAAGATCCTGTGTGTGTGGACTCTTGAGTAAGTGGGATGTTACAGTGACTTTCATCCTCATCTCCAGAAACTGTAGAGGAGGAAAAATAACTTTCTTTCTGCTCTTGATGGTGAGTGCTTTGCTGAGATTCCTCTTCCTCTAGGGCACCTCATAAATGGATAAGTTACCTAGGTTAAAGGGTCTTCACTGTGGCCACTGTCATCCAAGATTATCCTTGGAAAGGTTACACTGCTTGTTGAGCCTGAAACTTATTATGGCTCCCTTGTACCACACTCCCTGCTTCAAAAAGGAATGCTCAAGGTTTGAAAGCTCGTAACAGAAAAACTGAGAAGTTAGGGCCCACGGGGGAGTTGGCCACCACCTCCAGAGGTGGTGAGAAATGGCGAAACTCCTGGGGCTCACCATGCACCTTTACCTGGTTGCTTGTTGCTCCTGGGGGCCAGTGGGGGTCTGAGGTTTTTCCTTCTAACTGTAGAACTGGTCAGAGAAACTGAGACATACAACACATCTTAAGCGTTTACTTGAGCAAAAATTGATTCGATGAGGAAGCATCCCATCTAGAAGGTGGAAAGGAGCACTGACTGAGGAGCTACGCGGAGTGGAAGACCTGTGTGGGCAGAAGGGAGCGGGAATGAGTAAGTTGTGATAATCCACCGGCTTCTGATGTGTTCCTTCCCTTGCGGGGCTGGCAGGGGCTATGGAGCAGATGGCCTAACCAGTGCCGGTCAGGTGACTGCTGATGGGCTGGTGTGAGGTTCAGTTTCTGGGAGAGCCAAAACTGAAATTAAGTCTTGGTTTGGTGACATGGGGCTTAGAAAAAGTGACTCAATCATGGGCCTGTTGTCTTGTCTTTAACAATGTATATTTTGGATATTAACCTTTTATCAAATACATGATTTACAGATATTTTCTCCCATGTAATAGGTTGCCTTTCCGTGTTGCTGTTGTTTGGTTTTTTGCTCCGCTGAAACTTTTGACCTTGATTCAGTCCAACATGATTTTTTTTTACTTTTGTTTGTGCTTTCAGTGTCATGTCCAGGAAATCACTGTGGAGGCCAGAGTCAAGGAGCATTTTCCCCTTTGTTTTGTTTTAGGAGTTATATGATTTCAGGTCTTAAATTAAGTCTTTAATCCACTTTGAGTTCATTTTTATGAGTGGTGTAAGTAGGAGTCCGATTTCATTCTTCTGCATGTGGTTATCCAGCTTTCTCAATACCATTTATTGAAGAGACTGTCCTTTGCCCCCTGAATAATCTTGACTCCCTTGTTAAGTATTAGCTGTGCTGGAAAAGTTTGGGAAAGCGATCATCAAGAAACTGTGAAAAGAAAACAAGCAAAACTGCTATTGCCTGTAATAAAAATAAGGAGAGATCTAGAGATGAGAGACCACCTTAGGTTCAAAGGCAGGATCCCTGTGGCTCCGGGTCTACCCCTTACTAGCTGGCTGCCTCCTGAGAGTAAGGAGTACATTTCTTGGGCCTCAGCTTCTAAATCTCCTAATTGGGGAGTTTGATGAGATCAAACTTTGCATTTCTCTCTTCTGAAGCAAATGAGAAGGGTGACGGTGTGCAGGTCTCAGGGCATTAATTTTGTCTAAAGCTCTTTCTCTCCTATGAAAGAAATCTGAGCAGAAAGCAAATCAAGTACCATTATTCTAGGATGGCCTTGAATTCCACTAATCCACAGAATGGAATTTTGGTATTTTAATGATGACGAGAACTAAGTTACTAGGGGTCTTTTCACATTGTTACAGACCATTCCTGAAACGGAGACCTCTGAGAAACTGAAAGAAACCTTCTAGATTTCAAGTTTTATTGTGCCTGTGCAGAAAAGGTTAACATAGCCAGGACTGAGACTGCTGTTCCTAAACGACTTGTTGGAAAGGTCGGCCCTTGGCTAGTGTCTGGAAGCTTTAGAGATAAATAATTCGCTACACTGATAGGAAGCTTTTCCTAAATGGTAAGGGTGGCTGAGTGTGTCTAGACTGTGCAAGCAAATGCTTTATGTGGAACAGCTTTCTTCCTGGGAGTCTGGAATTTTGGTACATGCTAGGTCGACAGTACCCGTGTAAGCAGCCTCCAGCAAACCTGGGAAGCGGAGTGTCTGGGCTTACTTGGTAGACGGCACTTGACAGCTGTTGTCACAGTTTGTTGTTGGTGGAATTAAGCACATCTTCTGTGGCCTCCTGGGGAGAGAATTCTTGGAAGCCTGCACCTAGTTTCCTCTGGGCTTAATTTTATCCCATGTGTCTTCTTCCTTTGCTGGTTTTGCTCTGTTCCCCTTCACTGATGGCTTTGTGCTGTCTTACGTATGAGTCAGCTGAACCTGAGGTGGCCTTAGGGACCCTGGACACAGTACCACTTAATGATTTCTTTTAAAGAAAATCATTTCTTGAACAAATACTGCCTATGGAATATATTTTGAGGTGAGAAGACTCATGGGAGAAGAACAAAGATGAGTAACATATGGAAATAGCCCAGTTCAGTGGATGAGACTAACTTATTCAAAGGACAAATGTAGTGGGAGCGATGGGCAGGTGGGGCAGGTGAGAGGGCCTGGGGTGCCGAATGTGGCTGACTTTCTTGGAAGCTAGCTTGAGATTTATGCCTATATCATTTTTGTTTGTCTGTTTTTTGGGGTGGGGGAGGTAATTAGATTTATTTATTTGATGGAGGTCCTGGGAATTGAACCCAGGACCTTGTGCCTGCTAAGCTCGTGCTCTACCACCAAGCTATAACCTCCCCACTCAGCTTGAGATTTAAAATGGAAATATGAGGGCTGTGATCAGTGCTTCTTTGACATTCTGCTGCAGTGTCTAGGTGACTTAGAAAGCCTGACCTGAGTATGGGTTCAGGGAGAAGCCCCAGGAAGTGTTAGAGAAGTGTGAAGTTACATTTGAGAAGGGCCTTCTGGAGGCACAGAAGCTCAGGACTATACAGTTAGCCTTCTCCTGACCAAGGGAGAAGTTATTAGCATTGAGTGAGGAACACCTTTTGAAAGCGTCATCAGGTTGGGGCCCCAGGAATTCCAAGTCAGCTGGACAGAATGTATATCCTTGAATGGAGTAAGCACTGGTTGGATGATTGTTGAAATAATGGCTAATCTTATTGTGTGCTTCCCATGTGTGTTTACTGTTCTGCTTTACACACATTAAATCTTTTAATTATCTCAACAACCTAGGAAGTAAGTGCTTTTAGCATCATCCTTAACTTCTAAGTGTAGAGTGGAGAACCAGAAAGTTACTTTTCCCGAGGTTATAAAGCAGGTAGACCCAAACTTTGAACTTCTGCACTCAACCACTCTCCAGGAAGTTGGTAGAGGGTTTTGTTTGTTGAAAGGAGAACATTTTTCCTATTGTCAGATGCCTCTTACAGGAATACTTCCAAGCCCATCCAAGAGCATTGGAGCACTGGGGAGAAAGGAGACTTTTCTCCTCCTGCCTAACAGTGTGGTGATGGGGCTGTGGGCAAGCAGTCAGTGCGGTGGTTAAGTTCCTGGCTTGAACCAGAGGAACCTGGATTGGATCAACTCTGCTGTTACTGGCTAATTGATTTGGGACAAGTTACTTAGATTTCTTGGTGCCTCAACTTCTTTTCTAAATCAGGGGCACCTAGTATGTACCTTTGTGGTTGTTGTGAGAACATAGTGCCATAAATGATGACTCTGGATCCTTAGCACACTGCCTGGTACACAGTAAGCACTCAACAAATGGTAGCTCTTATTAATCCATAGGGGATAGGTTATTCTCACACCAATTTCCATATCATGGTCACTTTTAATTTACCACTAATTGCATTTTGATGGCATTTACATACAGTATTTAATTGACTGAAAAATCCCATTAATACTTCATAATGGAGTACACAAATTATATAGAGAAAACATGGCTAGGATATTATAAAGGAAGGCCCACGTTTTCTTTCTATTACACATCTATGTCTCACGAGGATGACTATCTCAGCGGCAACTGTTTCATTTAATGGGATCATTAGATTCCTCATGAGAAGAGGATGCAGCCATTTAATGGCCTTACTCTATTTTTGTGTACCACCAGGGTAGGTGCTGTACCCAATTCAGCCCCCTCACTATCAGCACTGTTACTATGTCAACCAGCCCCCTCCCCTAAGGTAAATTTTTGAGTCACTGCTTTTGTTCACATGCCAGCATTACTCTTAGGAGGAGAGCCTTAGCATCCAGGTAGGTCATCCGTTCTCATCTTCTGGATCTTAGTCAGTTGCTGGTTTCACACACACGTGGATATGGTGGTGAATGCTGAGACTTCTCTGGGTTTGGTTTTCTGCCATCTTCGTGCTGCCTCTGCCAGTGTCCTGAACGGCATTCTCAACCACACGTCACTGGCTGCCGCCTTCTCCCCACTCCCAACCTGTCTTGAAAAAGGTGAGAAAAATTGTGGGTAGACCCACTCATGGATTTCCAGTTCTTTCTCTTCAGTGGCCGTTGGTGACTTAAAATTGTGTGCCCAGCCTTGAATCCTTGTCATGTGTGTCAACATTACCTCTCACAAGGATGGAGGGAAGGGGTCTAAAATGAACTTCCTAACTATCCACCTAAAGGGATCTTTGAGTATCCATTTTTACTGTTATGTAGGTCCACTGTGACCCCTAGATCTTTTCCACCTGTATTTCTGCATAGCATTTGTTTCCTAGTCTACTGTATGCACTGCGGATGTTTCTTCTTAGGGATTACACTTGACATGACTGAAATTCATCTGTTATTGATGTAGAAAATATTTTCTGTCCTCCTGTACAGAAATCATACCATAAAAAATGTTAAAAAAAAATCTTTTCTGTTCCAGAGTTCTAAGTATAGCAATTAATCAAGTATTATATGAAAATTTTATGAGACTGCTCTATTTTGATATGGAAGACATTGTATTTCATTCATTCATATGCAACATCTTTGAAACTTTTTGCTATATGCACATACCTCACTTACTTAATATATTTAAAGCCAAATGTTCCCTGGTGGGCAAAATTGCTCTTGTGATTCATGAACATGAGAGAGACCCACACAGATATCCTTGTCTTGATATTTACTCTTAGAGTGCAAACCTCAGGTCAGTTAGTCACACCAATGTGATGGCAGCTGGACCATCCTTACCTGTTCTGTGATTGAAAAGGTCACACAGGATGTAAAATCAGACTCCACGTATTGCTTATGGAGGCTGTCATGCTGTCAGAGAAGGAAAGTAGATAGGTTTGCTAAGATTTATGGTTGCTATTTAGTATTTAAATCGAGGGTCTGTTATCCTCTTAAAGGGGCTAAAGAGGAGCTACTCTTTCTCTCACTTGAAGATACATCGCTAACAGAAAGAGACCCCTCTGGGGGAGATGCTGCTGACTGCCTGGTAAGTCATGGGAAGGGCAGACAGCTCATGAATCAGCAGATGCTTCTGCAGTCCTTAACTTGCTTCCAGGTTCTCCAGCTGTTCCTGTGATAAGGCTGAAGCAAGGAGCATAATGCTGTTTCCCTCTCTCTGGTTCTGTATTTGTGTAAATAATGTGAACTGCCATAACAGAAACATACCTACCCATACAATTAAAAAATTGGGTTCTGGGCTTCAGTCACAGTTGGAAGTGGGTTTGGAAGGTCCTCTGAGGCACATTTTCTCTATGTGCTTACTCAGGAATCTCAGTGCTGCTGCCTCGTTGAGTGTGTTGTTAGAGCATCTTGGACCAAGAGCTCATAGAAGATCATTTAGGGTATTTTATGGGCAAGGATTGAAGTGGTAAACTTCACTTTGCTCCATATTCCATGGTCCAAAATTGTCTATGTAGATGTAGTAGAGCTAAATTTTCTTCAGTTCTCATGAGGAAAATAAAATGTTTAAACACATAGCATTGCCTCTACCCCATTACCAAGGATGCCTGACATCCGTGTAAAGATGCGGTCTTGCCTCTGGGTTTGGGACTGATGCCCTTAAAAGTCAGGGAAAATGAGGAAGTGGTAGTCTTTACTCTCGGTACTCAGCCTGAAGTCCTAGTTATCCAGTATTTTCTATTGCTGCTGTAACAAATTACCGCAAATTTAGTGGCTTAAAACAACACGGACGTATTACTTTACAGTTTTGTAGGTTAGAAGTCTAACACTCGTCTCAGTGGACACCAGAGGTGCTGACAGGGTTGTGTTTTTCCTTCTGTGGGTTCTCAGGTAGAGCTGGTTTCCTTTTTCCAGCTTCTGGAGGACCAGCCTTAGCTTGTGGCGCCTTCCGTCTTCACATTCAATGTTGTGTACCTCTGATGCTTCTCCCATGGTCACATCTTCCCACCCTGACCTCAACTAAGAAGGATTCTTTTAAGGATCCACATAATGAGGTAACCTAGGACAACCTTCCCATCTCAAGATCCTTAATGTTAATGACATCATCACAACCCCCTTTTCCATGCAAAGTAACAAATTCGCAAGTTACAGGGATTAGGGTGTGCATTGCTTTGGGCGGGGGCATCATTCTGCCTGCGAGACTCAGCAAACGTTACAATATTGCTTAGTATCTAACAGGTTCTTCATGTCCCTTAGATACATTTCTTCCACTGAAATATCATAATAATCCTCTGAGACAGATTCGAATACTGTACCAATTTTCAGATGAAGTTTTAGATGAGAAACCTATGGTTCAAAGAGGTTAACTCATCCAAGTCCACAGAGCTAGGAAGTAGGAGAAGGGGCATTCAGTCCTGAGCGGCACACTCTAGAATGCAGGTGCTTCGCTGTGACCTTACATTATCTGTACACGGTGGCATATTAATGTATATAACGTTTGTATATAATGTATAATGCCTGTAGCATGTAATATATAGTATATAATGCAGTTATCCTAGAGATCTGGTATATATTCTAACTTATCATTGGAACCCTCCCTATTTGCTGTTTTCTCACCTTCTTTCCATTTTCTTGCAAACCAGGCCCTTCCTTGTTCTAGAGCCCTCCTTATCCTCCGGTCTGGAGTCCTGCTACTGACCTGGAGTGCATGAAACTTGCTACTTTCTGACATACTTCGTAATTCTAAGTCTGGAAATTTCCCAAGTGTGGATTGGCCACTGCTATTGATGGTCCAAGGATGGTCCTGGTCTGTTTCACTTGTCTTTGAATATTTCCGTATAAATCCAGGAGAATATTTCTCCCTAGTTTATGTCTTTCACACTCTCTAGCACTTGATAATCTCTTTTTAATGAGAAGAGCAGACCCCCTTTTTGTTAGTGGTCTCTAGAGCAGGCTAAAAGCCTTGTGCAGAAAAAAAAAAAAGCGTTGGCCAGCATTTAATAGCGTTGTTTTTATTATGTTGATTAACTTCTATTCATGCAGGTAATCCTGTTTTCTCATACACATAAAGTTCTTTAAAAATTTATTTATATAAAACGTACCAATTTCAAGAAAATAATAAGCACTTAAAATGAGAAAACAGGTACATGATGGTGACCAAAATTGTGAGGGAGGCATATGCGCAGATGCCATGTGCCTTCCTGTGTCGTGGACTGCCACCAGCTTCTGGATGACCGTTGGCTGTGGGATCTCCCGGGCTCTCTGGATCATGCTGTCTGGGAACCTGCCTGTCTAACAGTACTCCTAGCCATGTCCTGTATGGCTTCTCTGATGTCTCCCCTACCTCCATTCCAAATCCCAGCCACCCTTCCCCATCACTCACACAGTCTCTTTTCTGGTTCTCTGTGTGACAAGATATGGCAGCTGTAAGGGCTCAAACCGTTCCACCAGGATTACAGTCTGCGATCTCAGACAATGAACCATGACTCCCCCAAGTTATAAGCCCAGGCATTCCGATGAGAAGGAATGTTGGAAAATGCCTTCTTATGTCAGATGAGACTTTGGAAACGAGAGAATGCACTGTGAGAGAAATGTGAGGTTTTATTTTTAATAGTGTGTCTATTACAGATGGAGTTGAAACTAAAATAAGGAGATTTTCTCCTTCAGCGAAACCCAAAGCCAGTCTCGCTACAGTCTGGTCACCCCTGACAAAGATGAAAATGTATGAAACGTTTTGACTGTTTTCTTTGAGTTGGATAGCCAGGTGTTTTGGTATATATAGTGGACTTACATAGGAACACCAAAAAAGCAAGCAAAAAATGGCCCACAATTGCTTGTATGAAGGTCATGCGAAGGAAAATGTTAAACTGAAAAGTTACTTTTACTGTCATCTCTTAGGATTCCCCCCCCCCATTTTTTTTCAGTCTTTCTCCTAGAGTGAAATAGTTTTTCTAGATCTCTTGTTCTCCTCATACCAGGAAATACTATGGTTGATGTTCGATGTTTCGATTAGTATAATCAAGTAAAATTTGATGGTGAGCAGAATTGTGAAAGAGGCAAAATCTGTATTCTAGCCATCTTGTTCCTCTGCTTTTAACTACGCTGACAGGTTCACGAGCCCCTCAGATGCAGGTATTCTCAAGCTGTTTTTGTGGGATGAAGATGCTGTAGATCAAAGGTCATGGACACGTTCCTTGTACTCCATTCAGCTACATGGGGATTTGAAAGAGGGGGAATGCCAGCAGTAAATGATGGTCCCTTTGAAGCCTGCTCATCCCTTGTGTAGTGGCTTTGTTTTTACTGCTATTCAGGGAAAAAATTCATCCAGTGAATAGAATATACGTGACGGCGTTAGGCGACTAATACATTGTATCCTTTACAGGAAAATCTTTATGTCCTTTACAAAACTAGGGTGTTGTTTCATGTTAAGCTATTGAGAAGAAAATGCAACTAAAAACGTTAATTTCATATACGTATTTGAGACCCATGTGGCTCAGAACATAGCAGCCTATGGACGTTAATAACAGATCAGCAACAATCATAAGAAAACTTAATTTTCTTTTTGTGGGGCAGGCACTTGGCCTTCTCAACTTTGTGTTCAATAATTTTGGGGTTCCTCAGGGGAATCTTTCCTATCTTTGTCCTCACGATCATCAGGCCTGCTGCTGGCCCGGCTGTTCATGCTGTTTTCTGGAGCCAGTAAGGTCCTCTAAGGCCCAATATCCTTATCTTTTTCTGATGCTAGAGGTTTTCAGTTTCTCTTGTCACGTATTCCAGTCACAAGTCCCAAGCTAAAGAGTCCTCTGCTTCCTCACAGAGGAATATAGATTCTGAGCTTCAGAACGGTGCTCCTCAGTGAAACAGTGCTGCAGTGAGCTGGATGGTGGCTCTTCCAAAAGATAGACCCACGTCCTGACTCCTATCACCTGTGAATGGGACCGTACCTAGGAAAAGAGCCTTGAAGTTAACGGTCTGGAGATGAGACTGTTCTAAATTGTCCAAGTGGGCCCTGAATCCATTGACCAGGATCCTTCTAAGAGACAGGAGAAAAGACACAAAACAAAAGAGGAAGGCCTTGTGAAGATAGGGGCAGAGATAGGAATTTTTCTGCCAAAACACAAGGGACATCTGGAGCTGGTGGAGTCAGGAAGAGTTCAGAGAAGGACTCTCCCTCAGAGTCTTTGGAGGGAGTGTGACCCTGGAGACACCTTGAATTCAGACTGCTGGCCTCCACCGCTGAGAGAATCAGTTTCTGTTTTGAGCCACCGAGTGTGGGGAGATTTGTTAAAGCAGCCCTGAGAGTAGCACAGATGGACGTTTCAGACGTGGTTCCCCCTCCTAACTCCTGGAGGTTGGGTTCAGGACATTATGTCTGATGGGTGCAAAATCAGTCCTCAGCTGAATGTTGACTCCTTGACCCTGAACCATCATATAGGCCTTAGTTTTGTCTTGCTTTAGGTTCATGTTTTTGAGTTTCTCCACTCAGGGACTTCCCTAAAACCTGTGAGGGACCCTGGGTGTCAGTACTGGAGGTGTCTCCCTAGCAGCCATGGTCATTGACCCCCCCCCCCCCAACAGAGGAGTGCAGAGGTAGACACCTGGCTCTGACGTAGCCATCAGACTGAGATGGTGGTGTTGGAACCCAGGGCAGGCGGCAGATGAAGTGCTCCGGTGTAAATGCTGAAGTGGGTAGGACCACATTTCATGGAGTAAACTGAGAAGGAAAGGAAGTGACTGCAGATTGAAAAATAAAGTGGACCCATAGATCAGAGACTGAAGCATGTCCCCAAGGCTGTCGACTTTCTGGTCCTTCCTGAGGCCTGCGTTTTGGCTGTATGTTCCCAATTATGAATGTAACAAGTTTGCTTTTTTTTTTTTTTTGCTTACCTAAGCTTGATTGGGTAATATTATTTGCCATGAAGGAATCCTGCGTCATGAACAGACCCATCCCGGGGCCTCCTCAGGTAAGCCTAAGAGCAGTGAGGCTCACACTGGGTCTTTAACCACATTATCTCATTTCAACGTTACTCGGGAAGATGACCTTCGAGGCGCAGGAGCTTTGACCCCAGCTGGAAATAGAAAGATACTGAACTTAGAATACGCTCTGGTTTCCCAGTGCTTTCTGCTCAGTACTATCCTGTTTTATAAAACAAACACTCAAAGCAGAAGTAAACAACCCCAGCAGGGTCTGGATGATGAAAGCTGCTTCAGAGTAGAAGGTTCTGAGCAGGAGGTGTAATGGGACCAGTGTATTTTGTGACTACATTCAGGCCAGACAGCAAGAAGGAAGGAGTTGAAGCAGGACAGGGAATGGCCCAGGCATAGAGCTATTAAGACCCGTCAGCCCCGGAAAGGATGACAGGGAGCACTAAAGATGTAATTGGGCCCCTGATGTGAGGAGCAGTCACAACTAAGCCGACAAAGCCGTAAGTAAGCCCGAGGCATCCAGCAAGGATTAAGTACCATTAGCTAACCTGTTAGCTTAGAAGTATTTGGCTTTTAGAAGACAGTTTTACTTTAACTCAGGCGTTGACCTATACCAGTTAACTCTAAATGGAAAGCAGGCTTTGTGGTTGCAAGTTTCAGGTTTGAACATTTCAAAGAGTTTGGAAGCACAGATGATGACTTTCAGAAGACGCCTGCGATTTCTGTCATAGTCATTTTCAAACCTAGCTCAAACTCTTTTTTTTTTTTTTTAAGCAATAGAATTATTAGTCACTACTTTGTGCTACAGGCTGTTTTTCCTCTCTAAGCTTAAGATTTGTAGCTGCTTTCTCCCAGCAGGAGCAATGAAAAAAATATGAAAACGAATATATGTATATGTATCGCATGACTGGGATATGGTGCTGTGCACCAGAAATTGACACATTGCAACTGACTATACTTCAAAAAAACCAAAAAATCCTCCCAGTGATTTGGTCATTCAGTCAAGCAAGGATGTGCCAAGCATGGTTCTAGGAGCTTAGGCTATATCAGTGAATAAGGATTCCTGTCTTTTTTGAGTCTTTGGAAGTATGTTCAAAGGCAAAGTGCTGTGGAGCAGGAGGAGGGGTGGGGAGTATGAGTTGCAGTTTTCAGTAGGGTAGCTTATTGCTGTTTTGATTCACACCCACTCTGCTGATCTGACGTCAAATCTCCCTGATTCTACCCTTCGGTTCTGCTCCTCCACAAACCTCTGTTTTAGGATGGAACCATGCTCCTAAAGTTAGGATTCCTATTTAAATCATTAGAATTGAGGTAATACTTGCTAAGGGCTCAGGATTGGGGATATTCAGCACGTAAAGAAGTTCCCAGCTGTGAGGATGATATAATATTGTCATGTGTTACTTGCATTATTATCATTACTCCAAAGCCTTGCAGAAGAAAAGGGCAGCCTTCTTCCCTCTTGATCATTAGGATTTACATTAAGCATGCTGCCTACTTACCCTCCATTCACCTTATTAGGAAAATAATTCAGAGTAGAGGAAGAAAAGTCTATCTTACATAATCAAGCTGGCTATTTCTGACATTTTTAGCAGAAACAAAAGAACTGAGTTACCTGTTTTTCAGAAATAAAAAGACTTTTCCATTCATTCTGTTGCCTTTCTTGGCTTCTCCACCTTCTGAAGAATTGGTACTAGCAGGGAACTTCCTTTGAAGTCAAGCAAATGAATCCTTGAGATTGCAGAGTATGAACTGGCTTAAACTTCATTACTGGGAAAGCCTTTCTACCTTTTGAGTTCTTATCTTGCCCTGGAGGACCAGCTGTGTAATTTTCAGGGCTCAGTGCAAAACGAAGATTTGGAGCCTGTGTTCAAAATGAAGAATTTCAAGATGGCGATGGCAGAGCATTAAATCAAATAAGGGACCCCGCTGAGCCTGCCATGAAGCTGGCCCTGTCTCCTCTCTCACCTCTGTTTGAGTCAGTTGTTCACTTGGTTTAAAATTCATAGGAAAAATTCAATACGCTCAAAATAAACGGTAGCACTTTTCAGCCGTAGTTTAATGAGAGAAACCTTGTGATTGCGCTTAAACTGAGAAAAAGAGCAAACAATTTGCAGGATGTATGAAGTTGAGAAAACAAGTCCATTTTATATACTGTAAATATGTAATTAAAAGAGAAAATTATTTAAAAAAATCAGCTGAGAAACAGTCTTTGGAGTACTACTTCAGTACGTACTAAACACAATCATAGCTAAATTATCTGCTTAACCAAGCTTCCTTGGTCGGCATGTAATGTGCATGTTCTAGGAAGTATAGGAAATAGGAAAACAGAGATAGGAAAAACTGGATTGTGAGATCTAGTTCTAGGGAGGAAAAAGGTGAGAAAAATACTTTGCATTATGCAAAACAGATACAGTAATTACCTACTGAAGATGTATTTCCTGATTCACAACTGTCATGGTTTTGTTCATCATTACTACCCATTTATATTTAGGGGTGTGTCACTAATATGTGATATGTTCTATGTCTCTTGAGATAAGTCCTCACATTTGTTAGCAACTAAGCAGCATCTTCAGAGGAAAGTAAATTCATACTGAGTAATTTGGGTTCTGCAAGACATGCAGAGGTACCTGCTACTGTGTACATACAGGTCGTCATGTACACGTATGTGTTAATGCACACATACCAACTGCTGAAAACATATTTCAGAGCAGGAGTAGGCAAATGATGATTCTTGGGCCAAGTCTGGCTTGCAGCCTGTTTTTGCAATCGTTTTATTGGAACCTAAACACACATCCTCCCGTTTATTTGTGTCTGTGGTGACTTTGCATGAAAAAGGCGGAGCTGAGTGGTTGCTGCAGACTCCCTTTTACCTGCAAAGCCTGAATATTTGTTCTCTGGCTCCTCACAGAAAAGTCTGGTCGCTATTTTTGAGTTATTTAACTGACGAATTATTCCTTTAGCAGGTGACTAGTCCTACAAAATACATGAGTGTTAATTCACACTAATTTTTATTTATAAATGTATATGACAAAGCAATATTTTTTTCAGCTTAATTAGCATAAAAACAGTGTTGAAATAAGTCCTTTTTCTGTAACTAAAACAAAACTAATACTTTGTATTCTGGACACAATTAATGAGATTGCTGGTTTGTCATTTTACTGTGCAGGGTGGCTAAGAGGTTAACTTCACAGTTGTGTATTTCCCATTTAAAATCTCCATATATATTTTTGTGTGTGTTTAAAACCTGGACATAGTGGTAGCCTATCCAGGGGCCTTTTGGGAACAATTTTGCTTTATTGTCTTAATCAGCCAGTCATGGTATATTAGCTTCTGAATATATTTCCTTATTACAAACTTTAAAAATTTTCATAAATCGTGTGATTTACTTACTAGCAGAGAATGAACTCATGATCATAAGTTTCAAAAAAATGAACAAGCTAAGTAGAATTTAATTTTTCCACAGATGTTATTTACTTAAGATAAAAATCAGCCAGTTTCCCAAAGCAAATTTAAGCATACACACAATGAGAGAGGTGAGCATATTTTCTCAACCAACTAAAAAAAAAAAAAAAGTAGGTAATAATGTATGTTTTACATTGTTTAAACTGTGAGTAGATTTGTAAGTTCTCTGAGAGACTATTTAAATTTGGACTTGTAGAAAATCTTGGGTATGGAATCACCATTTAGTATTTTTATAGTTTTACAAGTAAATTGATAGCATCTCCCCTTTTAAAAGATCTTTATAAAGCAATAAATACTCCTTGGTAACTATAATATTAACTGTAAAGAATGATACCCACCATGCCATTTAAGAGAAAGAACGTCATTATCTGTCATGTTTCCCGTATGCTGCTCCCCATCAGAACCTGTTCTCCTTTTCATCTCAGAAGCATGGATAACCTAAATCTTGTGTTACTCAGCCCCTTCGTGTCCTTTCTTATTGAGCTATAACTGATATACACCATTGTATTTCAGATGTACAACAATGATTTGATATATGCATATATTGTGAAATGATCACCACAGTAAGTTTAGTTAACATCCATCACCATACATAGTTAAGAATTTTTTGTCATGAGAACTTGATAAATTTGGGTCTGTTAGCAACTTTGAAATATACGATACAGTATTGTTAACTGTAGTCACCATGCTGTTTATGAGGCCCCCAGATTTTACTTATTTTCTAATGTAAAATTTGTACCCTTTGACTCATACCACACCATTTCCCCCACCTCTCAGCCCCTGGTAACCAACTTTCTATTCTATTTCTATGAGTTAGAGTTCACATATAAATGAGACAATATGGTATTTATCTTTCAGTTTTGCCTCATTTCACTTAGAATAATGCCCTCAGGGTCCATTCATACTGTCACAAATAGCAGGATTTTTTTTCTCGTGATTGAATAATAATCCATTATATATACAACAACTTCTTTATTCATTCGTCCATCGATGGATACTTAATTTGTTTCCATGTTGTGGCTATTGTAAATAGTGCTGCAGTTAACATTGAGGTACAGATACCTTTTGGAGTTAGTGTTTTTGTTTCTTTTGGATAAATGCATAGAAATGGAATTACTGGATTGTCTGCAATTCTATATTTATTTTGAAGAACCTCCATATTATTGTCCATAGTGGTTATACCAATTTGCATTTGCATTGTACTAGAGGTCTGGTTGCTCCACATACTGAGCAACACTTGTCAGAATGGCTATTATTAAAAAGACAACAGATGTGAGGTGATAACTCCTTGTGGTTTTGATTAGTTTTGCTCTGATGATTAATGATACTGAATGCCTTTTCATGTACCTAAGTATTTTATTTTATTTTTTGTATTCCTATTTTATTTTTTTAAGTATTCCTAAGTATTTAATTTTTGATGCTATTGTAAATTTGTTTTCTTAACTTCTGTTTTGTATAGTTTATTGTTAGTATATAGAAATACCTGATTTTTGTATGTTGTTTTTGTATCTTGCAACCTTACAGAGTTTATTAGTTCTAAGAGTTTTGATGGAGTCTTTAGGGTTTTCTCTATATAAGATAATACTATCTGCAAATACAGTTTTACTTCTTTCTTTCCAACTTAAATGATTATTTCTTTTTCTTGCCTAATTAGTTGTTAGGACTTCCAATACCATGTTAAATACAAGTGGCAGGAGTGGACATCTTTGTCTTATCTCTCATCTTAGAGGAAAAGCTCACCTTTTCCCTTTGGGAGTGATGTTAGCTGTGGGCTTGTCATATATGGCTTTCATTATGTTAAGGTATGTTCTCTTTGTACTCACTTTGAGAGTTTTTATCGTGGTAAATGTTGAATTCTGTCATACACTTTTTCTGCATCTATGAGATGATTGTATGTTTTTTAACTTTAATTTCATTACTGTGACATACCTCATTGATAAGTGAGTGTTCAACCATCCTTGCATTCCTGGAGTAAACCCACTTAATCATGGTGTGTGATTCTTTTAATGTATCATTGAGCTGAGAATTAAAAAATTAAAGGATTGAATCTTTTTGTTGAACCCTGCTTAGATGTTGGTTGTGTCTCCAACATTTGTGGTGAGGCAAGCAGCCTACTTTGTTGCTAGTAGTTGAGGGTATACCAGGACCTATCAGTGTTCCTCAGGGGAGGCTCTCAATAAGCATCTAGATTCAGGCTAATTAGTTGTGCATCCTCAGGCAACAGCTTAAAAGTTTGCGAATATATTTATTTCAGGGCAAGACTGGGAGATGGGTGTTTCTGTCTGTTCCTTCTCCACTGAACTCTGGGCTGATAGCTGGTTAAGAAATGTTTCCTTGTTTGTTCTCATTCCATTGAACCCATTAACGCAAGGTCTGCTGGCCCCCAGAGCCAGATTGTCAAGGGGTATGTCCTTTGGACAGCAGCCACGAAAGCCAGGATGACAGATGCGTGAACAGGCTCCTTTCTTGGAGATACTGGTGACTGGGGTAAGGCAGAGGAAGGGTGTAATGTGGTACCTGCTATCTTCAGCACTTTTTAGTAGGCTCCTAGTTGTGTGTTAAATCAGATGCCTGCCACTTGGGCTGAAGCTTTAAGGAAGCAAATAGGCCTCTTTCACAGGAAGATGGGGCACATTTCAGTTGGCTGCCTCTGTGCTGGGCCCTAGGGATAGCCAGGTGAGTCCATACAAGCTCCTTAAGAACTCACTTCTCAGTTCACTACACCTTTGTGGGTCTTGTGAACACAAGCTCTGGCTTTCAAAGCCAGATGTCTTGGCAGCTTGTCTATCAGGTGTACATTTTACAAGCTGGGGTGCTAGATGGGGGGTTCATATTCTTAGCTCCCCCAGGAGAAGCTCAGAGTTGTGAGTTCTGATTGTGGGTTGCTGTGCTGGGGGTGGGGTTTATGGCAAGATTGTGCGTCAGCCTCTCCAGCCCAGGTTTTCATTTCTCTGGGATAATCACACAGGAGAGCAATTTCTCTGTCACGTGGTGAGTGTATGTGGTGAGAAGCTGCACAACTGTCTTCCCAAGTAGCTGGACCATTTGATATTCCTGCCAACAATGTACTAGAGACCTGGTTGCTCCACATTTTTGACAGTATGTGGTATGGTCAGTATTTTTTAATTTTAGGCATTCTCATGGGTGTGTATTAGTATCTCCACTTTAATTTGCGTATCCCTTACGGCTAATGATATTGAATATCTTTTCATATGCTTATTTGCCATTTATATATTCTACTTTGTGAAATGTCTTCAAATTTTTAGTTCATGTTCTAATTTTTCTTCCTTGCTGTTGAATTTAGACAGTCTTTTATTCTGATACAAGTATTTTATCAGATATATGATATGCAAATACTCTCTCCAAGTCTATGGCTAATATTTTTATCCTCTTAATGGAGTCTTTCTCAGAGCAAGATTTTTTTTTAATTTTAGTGAAGTACAATTTATTTTTTTCTTGCGCAGAATGTGCCTTTGATGTGATGTTGATGTCACTTTTATTGAATTCTTTTTAAATAATCTTTAAGACTAATTCGTGCTTGTTTTAAGTATTTGCTTGTTCTTTTGGTAATCTAAGTGTCTAACATATTACTTAAAATGAATCACATTATTCAAGTTCATACAAGATTACTATCTACGGGCGCTGTCAAATTAAATGTGTATAAGGATCTGCTAAAGATTCTTTCTCTGACTTTGTTCTTCTATTTTGAGGCTTATTTGAATATGAATTTTCATGGCTTCTTTGGAAAAGATCTTAATAGATGTATATACCTATGTAACTACCACCTCAATCAAGGTAGAGAGCATTTTAATCATCCCAAAGAGTTTTATTCTGTCTTTCAGATGATCTTCACTTTCATAGTCAACTGCTCCTTATTTCTATCACCATAAATTAGCTTCCTCTTTTTTGAACCTCTAAAGTAGAATTATACAGGAAGTATTTTTTTGTTATAGCAATTTTTTTTTGGCTCAGTCTTTAAGAATCATCTATCCTGTGTTGTGTGTACGTAGCCTTTTTATTGCTGAGTTGTATTCCTTTATATGAATGTAGTACAAAGTGCTTATCCCGTGGCCTATTTATAGGCATTTGGATTATTGCCAGATTTTTTGCTATTACACACACACAAAAACTGTTGTAAACATTCTCACACAAACATTTTCATGGACATGAGTTTTCATTTCTCTTGGGTCAATACCTAGGAGTGAAAGTAATAGTTACAGAAAAATGTTAACTTTGTAAGAACCGGCCAAAGATTATTTTAAAGTTTTCGCAGCAATTTAAAACCCCCACCAGCAATGTATGAAGGTTACTTTATGTGCTTGTGAATAAGACTGATAACCTTTGATTCTGCTTGCCCTCAGAAACGGTTTTCAGAGTGTTCTTTGTGTCAGTGGGTTCTTTTGATGCTCTCAACAGAGATAAGTTCTTGCTAAATCAAGGAAGGAGGGACACAGTCAACACTACAAGTGGCTCACAGAAGCAATGGGACTGGAGGGAGTCACAGTAATAGGCTGATGGCAGGGATGGAAATTTCAACCACCCTTAATGACCGAAACACCAGGCAAGAGGATCTTATTTATCTTAATTGTGTCAGATAACTTGCCTCTTGCTTAGGGACCAGCAGAGCCCCCAGACATCTTTTCTGCTAGGAAACTATTAACTCAACTTTTAAGGGGAGCTGTTAGGAAGGGGAATTAGATCTTCTGTAGGCAAACCCAATAAATAACCATTATAATCTTCTTCCGAGTTGCCTCATGGCCCTGATATAATTTGCATAAATACCTTGCTTTTTGTTTTTGCTGTTTTCTGACTCATTGAATCGGAAATGAGGGACACTCTTGGCAGACCCAGTGTTTGCCAATGGACATAGAGAAAACTTTCCTTCCATGTTAATATCAGTTCTTTGGCAGTCTACTCCAGCAGAACATATGAAGATAATCTCAAGAATGTACTACTTTGAGGCTTTTAAGAAACTTCTTCCTTTTCCAATTTTTTGACTACTATATAGGAATTAAACTTAAATATAAGAGGACATGACCCCTTCCTCCCTCTGCTTCCTATTTTACTATTCCTGGGTTGTTGAAACTGTCCAGCAACTTTAAGAGGGATTTCTGCTAGGTTGTATTCCTCCATCTACCTCTTAGCAGTGGGGCTGTGACCAACCTGGCTGGTAGAGAGCTGGTTACCGAGTTAGGGGACAGGCAAAAGAGTAGCCCAACCAAGGGTCTCCCTGGCTTCTTTCAGGATGGTGGATCAATCTGCGTTCTGCTGGTGAAGCCCATTACCAATAATTAATCTAAATTCACTCCATAGAATTTGTAGCTCCTCCTCTAATTTTTACTGTTTTCCCCCCACCCAGTGTTAAGAGTTTTATCTCTTTCAGTGATTTTAATTTTAGGTGTTAACATCAGAAAATTGGAAGGGGTATTGATAACTGATAAGTGTTTTGAGTTGAATGTGCATTTATCCCAGATTCTATATATTAGATAAAATCATTAAACATCAGATGTTTAAAGAGTCTTATTTTCTGTACCAATGAGTGGTGCCTTCAGGATTGCAAAAGAAAGTTGAAAACTAGATTTCTATGTGGGAATCATCTACAGCTTGTCTGAATCATCTGCAGTTTGTTACTTCTCTGGAGAGTGAGGGCAGTGATTCATTCATCAAACTTACCCTCACGTAGGCCTGTGATCAAGCTCTCCTTGGCGCATGAACTCCAATCATCTGTAACAAGATACTGGACTCCAGTCTGAGGGAGAGATTTATTTTCTGAAGAATAACTATTTCAGGTACATTCATACAATTACCTCAATCAAACGGTGTGTTGATGCCATTGTCTTTCTTGTAATGGTATTTAAGTCTGTTCTAGTTAATAACAGAAGTCTGTTGATGCATTTTTTTCTTATACATATACATTGCCAAAGAGGTTTAATCACAATGAGTAGGGCTTCCTATAAAATTGCTACAGAAAGGGCAAAAACCAGACCGACACACTCATAACAGAGTGGATGAGGGAATAGCAAATGAACAGTGAAAAGGCAGGTTTCTGTGATTTCTCTGACTATTCATAAGTAGCTAATATAATTTGTTCTGGTGCTGAGGATGATCAGAATCTCTATCTCTAAACTCTTGGACTGAAGTAAGCACTAAGCAAAAATAAGAGACAAGCTACAACTCAGAGAAAAATTTAATCCATTCATCAAAGTTAATCCACATGAATAAGTAAAGCTAGGCCTATGGAAGACAGAAAATGCATTTCATGTTTATCTTTTTCTCTAAGTATAAAGTCAAATGCACGGGAAGAAACTCGGTGCATTTCATTTGTGATGCTTTTGAAGTGTTTTCTTGAGACTGCAAATTATTGTTTTGTATCTTAGCATCAAGCTTTCAGAGTAGTGGTTGTTTATTTTGGAAATATTTTCTCTTTATCAAAGAGGAATAAAATAGTGATTGGCAGATGACAAGAATGATGCTCCTTCCAATGGAGACATGACCCAAAATGCCCCTGGGTAGCAAAGTGACCTCTGAGGGGAACTTAGTAAAAACACCGTTTTGGCATCTAACATACCACGTTGGAGAGCTACTTTGGTAGGAATCATATCAGATATCTAGCATTTTTTTGTGTGCAGTAGTAAATAATGAAAAGCATCTGACTTACTTCCCTTGGAAGAACTGGAAATGAAGGCTTCTCTGAGTTGAATGAAATCTGACAGGGACTTCCTAATCCTCTCCCTCTAAATAACTTCCTGTGAATCTAGGGTTTTGACCCTGCATTTGTCTACTTTGTGTGAGCTTCTGAATAGAAAGATGCTATCAGTTAAGTCTGTGATACGAGAATTAGCTCACAAAGACAAGGTTGCAGAGGATTTTTGTGGCCACACGTTTCCATAAAATCCACAACTGTACAGCCCGGGCATAGAGATAAGGTTGATCTTTTTAAAACAAGAATGTATCATTTATTTTTTTGTAAAGATTTTTAAAAAATTGTATTACTGTGTAACATAGGCATGATTATTTAAGTCGATACATTTTTTCAAGAGTTTCACATGTTCTGATTCCTTCCATTGCCCATCACCTTCGTTCCTCCAATGTTGCCATGTCAGTTCATAATTCTAGTTGGGCTTCTTTGATCTCCAGTGGAACACGGATACATTTCAAAAACTCCTCACCTGAAATCTTTGGGATCCAAGTTCCTCAAGCGATTTACTTTAGGACTGTTACATATTTGGAGTCAGGGAAGATGGATCTGCCTAGTTCTGAGTTTTAGACAGTCTCTAAACATGAATTAATTTCAAATCATATTTGCCCCTAAGCTTATCACACCCTAGGACAGTACTGATACTTGGGATATGCCAATATCTAAGATAAAAAAGTTTGACCGTCAAGGTTTTCGTAGTTGATTTAGCAGCGCTAAATCTTGTAGTTCTTCCCCACAGACCTGACATGGAGTTCTGTGAGTAAAAGAAGCCAGACAGTTACTTGTAAGACGCACCCAACGATGCAGGTCCACAGAAAAAGCCCCATCGGGCCATTTATTATTTTCAACTAACTCTTGGGAATCTGAGTACTAAAGTCAAGCTGAAGAAATACTTTTTACTTTTGTTCTACTTTTTATTCAACTACTTCAAATGGCTTTTGTAAACCCTCTGCTTCATTTGAAAGTATTCCTTCGACCGTGGTGCGTGGTGGGAGGGGGCTTTCCATTCCAAAAGGGAATAAATGCAAAAGGCTTAATCCTAATTCATAATATCTTAGATTGGAAAGCAGCCTTTGAGATCACGAGTCTAATCTCTTCCTGAAGATAATCACTGGGCCTCCCTTCCACATTTCCAGTGATTAGAAACTCATTAGGTTTCAGAGGATCCTCCTCTGTGGGGAAATTACTAGCAGTCCTTGAGATTAAATCTGTGTACCTGTAATTTCTACACCTCAGAGCAATATAGAAGATGATTAATCATTTTACATAAAATAGCAGTTATTTTAGAGCTCTTCACGGGTGGGAAGAGAGGTGGTGTGCTCACTTGATAAGAGGACACAGCTAGCTCGAAAGCATGTAACCAGGCCTAGCTGAGTCTTGAAAAAGCCTATTGAGCATTTCAGGAAAAGGTGCTATTTACCATTTATCAAATGCTTACTCAGCGCCCGGCATCAAGCTAAGTATGCATTGGCTTAAATATAAAACTTGGTAGAACTTGAGGCTCGAAGTAACTAAGTGACAGGGTTAAGGTGATACTGCCAGGAACAAAGAGACAAGGAGCTTCCACTAGGTTCTTTGGCCTTTGAACTAACCGCCCTCTTGATCACCTGGCTGTGCCAGCACACCTGGTCGTCAGGGAGTAAGGGCCAGAGAATAGAAATGGCGGCTGTCAGGCACTGAGGGTCAGTTCTTGGGCTGGTGACAGGCCCAGTGTGTGTGGAAGATGGGATGAGGCCCTTTGCTACCCAGGTCACTTGGGGCCTAGGGCAGGGCAAAGCCAGGTAGGATGGTCTCTTCCATGGTTCCCCTTGCTCCTCATCTTGCCCATGGGGCATCCTGAATACAGGAGGTCAAGCTGGAGGTGGAGGACAGTTGCTTGAAGAGGCCAAGTGGCCTGGCTGCACCATGTTGAGTTCTGAGGAGGCCAGTAGGCATACAGGGCCCCATCCTGACCCTCATGTTCATTCTCCTCTTACATTTGAAAGCAGAACGTCCAGCCTTTCTCCAGGAAGTCTGAGAGGGAAAAAAATAGGACTGTCACCTTGAACTAGCTAAAGAAACAGATCACTTCTGATAGACTCACTGCTCTATTCTGAATTTTCAGTCCTGATACCCTTACAGACCTGAGAACTGACTAAACCGATTACTTGGTATGTATAAGTCAACCGGTTTAACACTGTTCATTAAGTCTGACCGTCTTCGGAGGGTGCCTGACCATCCCATACGGACACATTGTCTTGGGCAGGTCCACGTGATGCTGTCTTAGTAGAGACAGTAAAGAGAACGCTAGGAGCCCCAAGGGGCCATTTTCAAGTACTTGATTTTGTAATATTAAGAAATAGACAAAAACTTTTGTCCTAGGTTCATCTATGTTGATTTTCAGGTGATTACTCCAGCCTGTGTGCCTGCAAGATTCAATGACAGGATAAAAATTCTTATTACTTCTAAATATTGACACTAGTAAGTGACAAGTAGTGCCCTATTTATAGAATCTTTTGTTTCTAAATCTATCACAGGGACAGACTTGGATCAGATTAAGTTAACATCTTACTGAGATTTTAAGATTTTGTCCCAGATAATACATGTTGCTTTCTGAAGAGTTTATTCACTACTTATCTCAGTTTCAGTTTTCCTAGAGCAGAACTGAGTGAATGATGTGAGTTTAAAAAATTATGGGGAGGTCAAAAAGCACTGGCATGGGAAAGGGGAATTGATGCAGGGAAGGAAAGACAGAAAATACATATGGAAGATTAAACCATCTCCCATAGTGGAGTAACTTAACTGCATTGAGAAATGCTGGAAAACAGTGTGAAACACAGAATTACCCTGCCAAGGAGAAAAGAGGCTGGGGTATTTCTATCACTGTCAGTCCCTGTCAAGGACTACCTTGCACTGGCAGTCCTTAGGTACCGCCCTGCTTTAGAGATGGAGATGTTGAATGTCTGGTCAGGCAAGCATAGAAATGTTATATGGGTCAGGAGGAATTGGGGGAAATGCACTGAACACGTTAAATGTGGTATCTGAGAGGGGAAGTAGTCAGTGGTATTTCTCCATGATGTATATAAATAAATAACTTTTATAAATACTTCTTTTTATATTTGTCTACCACAGGTCTTCAACACTTCATTGTTACCAGAACTGCGCACAGTTTTCTAGAACTATAATTTAAAATAAGTTTTGGTCTATACCAAGCTCTGAAGATTTCTGGATGCTGAATCTCTCTTCTAAAATGTTTCTCCCAAGTTTGTTAATTTCATTAATTTACATGTGCTTGGTATCTAATTTGCACCCAGCACAGTACTAGCCACTTACAGTATTAAATAAAGGAGGTTATAGTGAAAGAGTCTAAGTATTTCAGTTACAGCATAAACTGTTTTAAAAATAAGTGTATATGAGGACTGGATAAAGAACTTGTGGTATATTCATACAATGGAATACTACTCAGCCATAAAAAAGAATAAAATAATGCCATTTGCAGCAACATGGATAGACCTAGAGATCATCATTCAAAGTGAAGTAAGCCAGAAAGAGAAAGTAAATAGTATTAACAAGCACCAGTCAGAGTACTTCAAATCTATTAATTCATTTAAAGATAATTTACTTAACATTAAAATGATTCTATTTGGTAGTAATAATATCATTATCCCAGTTTTAGAGAGAAGCCCCAGCGACAGTCATGACCTTGCCTAAGGCCACATAGCAGTGAGTGGAAGTGCCAGGATTTGAACCCAGGTCACCATGACTAACCAGTGTACTACTGTCTCTCATTAAAATGCAATGGGTTTATCCAAGTGTTTTAGAAAAGATTATACCCACTGTTGCTTCCTTGTTATATTACCTGTGAGTGCTCTTGAAAAACAATAACAAAAATGTTACTTGGGCAAAATATTTATCAGTCAGTGTATTCGGCTATTTTTATACCATTATTACCTCATACTTCAATGCAGCACTAAATTGATTTTCATTGCTGTGAATACTTGGATAAGCAAAACAGAATCAGGACTTTGCTTCATCCCTGGGGGCATCTGACCCAGCACCTGTGTCCATTTTTCATCAGACACTTATTATTAAAAAATTTCTTTTTAATTAAGCTCTGAAGGCTCAAATGCATGAATGCTGTTGGTTGAAAACATGTCTGTACTGGGTTTTAACCTTTCCTTGATGCTCATGTTTGAATATACCCATCAAGTTGGGCAGTTCGGCCGGAGAATGCAGCTTTCAGTGGGAAGGGTGAGGGGAGAGCATAGTCCAGTGGCAGGAGTGAGGCTTGCTCGAGATTTCTTGTGCTTGTGTAGGAACACACAGTAGAGGCTGTCCCAGAGACGTATGCACACACGGCTGGCTTTCCAAGTTGTTTTATTTTAAGATTTTTTTTAGTGCTCTAAAGAAAGTGACTGCCTCATTAGCATCCAAGGACAATTGGGAACACGTAGACCAGCTGTACATTAACTTCTCATATTTACATCGATTAGACTCAGAGATGAGCTAGTTGGGGCATACTGATGGCTAATAAGCTCCAATTTACCTGGAATGTCCTATATGCCAGGCCCTGTTGTAAGCATTACCTCATATCAATCCTGTGAGGTTGGAACTACTGCAACCCCATCTTAAACAAAGGTTTAGAGACTGTTAACTTGCAAGGGCCATGTCATTGGTACGTGTTGGAGCGAGGACTTGAACTGGTGGGGTTCTAAGAGGAGTGATTGGTGACTCTCTGAGGACACAGTGCCCATTAGAGTTAGGTCCGCATGCCCATTCTCTTGTTTGATGTTGGGAACATTTCCCTTCACTCTGAATGGGGCAATGCCACCCTCAGAATTCACCTGAGATGCACTTTTACCTCCCCGCTCTGGAGCCTCCTGTTGGGAATTGGAAAGTGTTTTTGAAGTTAGTGTCTGGTGATGCTTGAATAAGTCTAGCAAGGGGCTGGGAGAACCTAAAGACTAGGCTGCCTAGAATCTGGACTGGGGAGTGTGCCTCTCAGTCAGACAGGGGTCAAAGCAGGCAGCACGGCATGTCCTTCCCTGGAAGGGGACTTGAAAGAGCATCTCCCTCATGAAATGCCACACCTGCAAATCAGACTGTACTGATGACATTTTTGATCGTATCTTGGAGGAGCACATACAGACCCTTTGTTTGAATTGTTCAATTTTTGACACGACCTTCCCAGAAAAAGAAGCAAATCTTTGAAAACCATGTGTTCTGCCACACGTCCCAGCCTCTTGGATCTGTACAGTATGCAGATTTTCTAGAGTAGTACCTAGAGCTTCTGTTAGGAGTTAGAACCCAAGATCCTGCCGAACCTGGATTATTAGGGATTTACTTAGTCCTTACAGCTACCCTGTAGGTGGAGTCATGTCAGTTGTCTGAAGCACAGTGTTAAGGGCTGTGACTTCCATCCTTGAGGGTTACTACCTTTTAAATCGCTGAACTCCAGCTGTATTAGCCTCTCACCTAAAGTGCCCATTCTTCTGACGGTCTCCTGCATAAGGGCACTGAGATGCACCTGACCTGGCTACTCACGTCAGGCCTGATTCAGGTACTAAGTGAGTTGTTTTCCAGGTTGTCCCACTGACATTCAAGGTCAGTTCTTGAGTGTGTTGGTACTCAGTCCTCAGCCCTAACCCTGGGAATGACCAAAAGAAAAGGAATACACAAGCACACAAGAAGTGTAAAATTAGAAAGCCTAGCAGGGCCCACTGAGATCAGTGGAAATGGAGAGAATTAAACATTGTGAATCTAACCACAGAATTCAATGAGAAATCTTAGAACTATTGTTGAAAATGTAGATATGACTGATGACAAAATGCTGTATAAAAATACACTGGATCTATAACCCTAAATTAAGAACTTGGAATTGGAAAAAAAGGCGGCTTAATGAGTGGTGATCAGAGCAGCTCAGGAGAACCCACAGGCTGACTTGGCAACCCCACGTCTCATTGTGGTGGAGGTGGAACCAGTGCTTTTAACGGAACACAAAGCAATAGGATAAATGCCCGTTTTGCAGGGTTGCCCACAGTCCCAGTCTGACATTTTCTTTGTCCCAATTACAGCATCATTCGGCATTGATGGATAAACAGAGATCATGCTTTGAAGGTGCTCAGGTTTACAGTGTATCATCTTCTCTGCTCTCCATCCTCTCATTCCTCCTCTTGGTATTTCAGAAGCCAGTGGGCGTCCTCTTGATCTCAGACCCAGAATGTGTGTATTGGTGGCAGCTGCCAAGGGAATAAACAGGACATAGCAGATGTGACAACAGCTGGAATGGACTTTGTTCATTTTGAAACAACTTTTCAAGTGAGGCTCAGCCAAACAGCACGCAGACCTATTCATGTGTTTTCCTTTGGTTAGTTAAAAGTACAAGAAATTTATACTTGGATTAGAAACTCTTAGGAAATGTTTTAAAATGGGATGTTTTGATCTGAAGAAATAGATTTAAAAGGGAGGACTTTCCTAGCATGCCTCATCCCCGAGGCATATGTAATTGTCTTTGTAGTCACTGACCCTGGTAGAGCTTTTCCTACGGAAGTTTTCCTAGTTAGAAAGTAAGCTGATCTTTTCAATCCTCAGTTTCCACATCCCTTCACCTGGGGCTTGGAGAGCTAAACCTGAGCTCCATTCAAACAGAGGAAGGAGGAGTTCTATTTAATTGGTCTGGAGTTTAGTCCAGCCACCTGGATTTTAAAAGGCTCCCCAAGTAGTTCTTAGATACAGCCATATTTGAGAGCCACTGATTTAGAAAGAATTCTTGGAGGCAATGATTCTGCCCTGTTGGTGGGGAAATTTGTAATCCTCTCCCCTTGCATGGTGAGGTTTATTGACATCAGCATGTGTTGGAAACTAAGCAGAAGGCTTAGGGAGGGAGACTTAAGATCCAAAGCTGTCTCCATCACTCTATCTCTTATTTTGGGAAAAGCAACCTCTGTGCTTTGGTGTCTTACTTTGAAAATGATGGTAATAGTGCTTTCCTATACGGTTGCCGATGAACTAAATGAAACAATTTGTGAGAAGTGCTAAGCACCAGACCTGGTACTTGATGTGCTCAAACATGTGGGCTTCCTAATGTCCTTCTCCCCTGTCATTCTGAGACATACACAGGTGTGTTTGTGTGTATGTCTGCTCCCTTCTGGGACATGGGTTTGCTCGAGGCAGAATGAAAACTAAATACATGTTTGTTGCTCTGCAGTGGATAATGAAGCTGATGTCCACCCTTAGGTGGAAACTGGGGCTGGAGGGACCCTAATACCCAGCGAAGAGGGGTAGCTCCTGGCATCTCCCCTACTGTTTTCTCGTATGTCTGCTTCTCTCTGGCTAACGAAGGAATTCTAAGATGGCTTCCCCCAAATCTTCAAGAATACTACTTTGCAGCAAAGTACACAGCCCTTTCCTTTTGGCCTTATGATGCGTTTCATAAGGGATGAATGGGCCCTTAACTTGGATCTCTGTCTTACGTATTCAGGATTTATGTAAAATTCTGATTGACAATAGGCCTTTTTCTGTTGGGGACTTTTGATGAACATTTCTAGTCTGTCTTCCTCTATAGATGAGGATACTGAAACCCTATCAGATTAAATACTTGCCAAGTTCTCTTTGCAAATAAGGGAATGAACTGGGAGGTGAAGGAAGCTCTTCTCTCCCCTCCCCGAGTCTTTTTTAATGGTCTGTAGTGGCCCTTAGCAGACTTGAATGCATGTAAGAAGGCCTTGCGGATTTTGTGAAAATGCAGATTCTGATTTATGAGGTCTGGGACGGGGTCCAAGAGTCTCCATTTCAGATGTTAGAATGTAGCAGCCCTTTGTGTGACAGTAACATCCAGGTGCTTCACTTAGATGCTGCTTAGACTGGAAGATGTAACACCCTCCCCGCCCCCTGCCTCCCTATAAGTCTCTTACCTTGTCTAACACAGAGACTCTCATGTGACATGTGTCTCCTCCTCTCTCCCAGGATCAGAACCCCACTGTTCACGGAGGCCTCCCTCAGTGTTCCAGCCTCACCCATCTTCTCTCTACTCTCCCGAATTAACGTTTAATAGCTGACTCAGTGTTTCTGCAGATGGTTTCCTGCATAGTAGGATAACTACATCACAAACTACATCACAAAGTCCTAGAGATGGAAATTCTGTGCTGACTTTTCACAATTCGGAATGTGTGTAAAATGACTAAGAAACTTAAGTAGCCTAAGAAAATCTGTCCATGGTAGCTTGACTGGCACATGGGTTGGGGGGAGTTGCAGACTTGCCTTTTCATATGTACATCCTAAAATAAAGCCCACTGTCATTATTATTTTTATCAGCCTTGCTTTATGATTCTTTCCTTTCCTCAGGTGGTCAGCTAGGTCTTTGCACAACAGTCCTCTTCTGAAATTTCTGACATGCGATTTGCTTCACTCGGGCAGGGTCTGTTCTAGTCAGCTGTTGCTTAGCAATAATAATGACATGTGGAGAATCATCTGACGGGCTTTGAATCCCCGGAGCAGAGGCGAGCTAAGGGCAGCTGGTTGGTTAATTGTGGCCTCCAGTCATCACCAGGAGACCAGCGCTACTGAGGGAAGAAAAGTGCTGAAACCACAGCAAAATGGATTTTAAATCAGATTTCTGGTGCAAATACACAGTTTGAAAAATTAAATAGTAATAAACTCCTTCATACGTAGACAATTTTCATGTGCTTGAAACAATAGACAGAGATCTGGCCTAAAGTACTATCCTCCCCAACGACCCAAGAGGTTATTCGACAGTGTGTGTGTCTTCTGCCTTCCAGAATTCTCTGTGGGTGATGGGTAGTCATGGCTGTGACACTGATGGCAGAATGGTCACCTGAGGAATGGCCACTTGTAAAGTGTCAGTTTTAAACAGAGCCGCGTGTGAGTGATTGGAGTTTGTTGCTTCTCTTTCTTTTCTTTTTTCTTTTTGGTATATAACTCAGAATAAGCTGATTATGTTCCTATGCCTGGGGCCTTTCATGTCAAGTTTTAAGTTGGCAGTAGCTCACAAATGCTAAGTTATAAAATCCTGAAAATAGGGTGTCTGTTGGAAGCCTTGGAACTGCATGCTAGCAATTAAAGAGACGGAGGACTGCCCAGATGACCTCATCATTGCTCTTCTCCTTCAAGCCCTAGAGCTTTGCAGTCATGTTGCAATTAGTGATGGAGTGATAGAATGTGTCTAGAATGTTGTCGTGACTGATGACTGTTTCTTTTGTCATCCTGACAGTATTGTTACTACTTATAGAACATTGAGACCCTCAAGTATCATAGGCATAGGACAGAACAAGCCTAGGAATCTAAGAGATTTCAAAGAAAAGAGAAGATGGACCTAATCCTCAAGTGAGAGAAAGACATCAGGACTGGGTGGAGATTCCAGCTGGTGATCCTCAGCTGCACCATACGATGCAGAGGGGAGGAAGCAGTTCTTTAAAATCAAAAAACTCTCAGGAGACTCAGGTGGGAAAGTGTGTGGCCAGTGACAGTTCTGTTTTGTGAGGTCTCTTGCTTGGTTCTCTTAGGGAATTAACCTAGTGAGATGTAATCAACTCATACTTGGGTTAGCTTCACTGCAGAGGATCTTTCTCCTGGGCCTCTGACTTCCCTTTTTTTTTTTTTTAATTGAAGTATAGTCAGTTACAGTGTGTCAATTTCTGGTGTACAGCACAATGTCCCAGTCATGCATACATATACATATATTTTCATATTTTTCATTAAGGGTTATTATAAGATATTAAATATAGTTCCCTGTGCTATACAGAATAAATTTGTTTTTTAATCTATTTTTATATATATAGTGGCTGACATTTGCAAATCTCAAACTCCCAAATTTATCTCTTATTCTTACAACAAGGGGTAAAATGTTTTAAAGTCACTTCTGGGTATTGGCTCATGAGTGGGTAGGGTCCCTGAATACAGGAAGAATGACAGAGTCTGTCTACCTCTAGTAAAACCCCTCAATAAATTTGAACTTTGTTTTCAACCATGGCTCTACTTGGCTACAAAAAGAGTTATCGTAACTGCTGTCATCAGACTGCAAGCTCTTGTTACTGTATTCCTTTCTGGAACATCAAGGTCCTACAGTGCATATGACAGGGCAGAGCCTAGAGTCTCACAGAAGACACCAAGGGAAAGATAGAAAAACCCCAAAATGGAGAAGGGAAAATAGGCTTGAAAAATGTATCTTTGAGAAAACAGGTTGCTGTCTTCATACTCATGCAGTCAGATCCATCCCTTTAAGACATCCCATTTGTGAAGTTGCTCCGTTGCTCAGAAACTGTCGTGGCTGCCCACAGGCAAAGGATGAACTATGAACAGTGCCTTCAGACCTTCCAGACTTGCCCTAACTGTTCCTCCTCTCCAAATCAAAGTGCATGTCACCCTGTCTTCACTACATGTAAGGTTTTACATTTCCGCTCTGTGTGTCAGTCTTCCCCAGTTAGGTTGTGATGACCTTGTCAGGGATGTTATGTCTACCTTTATATCATTTACAGTATCAGTGTTTGCCTTCCTTTGCTCCCCACCCCCTAACCTCGAGAATCACTTAGGCCCACCTCCCTCTGTTGACCAAAGATCAACCCATCCCCTTCCTTGCTAATCTGGAGCAGGGCATCACCTACAGGCCTACCTGAGTCAGGGCTACAAATTAATCCTCCGTCAGGCAGGTAGTGAGCCTCAGGTGAGTCCCAGGCCACAGACTTTTCCTGTCCCGGTGTGTTGATTTGCACTTGGTACCTGTGTCTTCTGTCTTGGTTTTTTCCCAGTGTCCTAATGAATCACCTGGTGGCTCAAATCACCTAGCTCCTTAGGTACCTTGACCTGCTGCCACCCACCCTACCCCCACACATCTCACCTTGTGAAAACTCTTTGAACTTGTGAATATGAAGCCTTGTCTAAACTTGGTCAGGTGGGACACAGTGTTTGGAGCTGCTCTGCTTCCTTTGAAGCCGCGTCCTGATTTGAACATGAGTCTTTGCAAGCCGCTTAACTCTCTCAGGCTTCTAGAGTTTAGTTTTCCAAGGGTATTCACGTACTTTCCTCCTGTATAGCCTTTAGCAGAAGGTAAGACTATCATCTCCCTAAGAAGAGTTTTAAATTTAGTTTGGCCTACAGACAAGATAGACAGATTGCCTTGAAGATGCCCTGTGTATCTCTGACTTAGTGACTGATTCCAAACGGATCCCTGAGATGTCAAGTCATTAGCAGACTTGATAATGTTCAAAAATCTTCTACAGTAAGGGAATTTTGTATAATCTGGGAAAATCTGCTGTAATGTGCTGTTGTTAGAGTTGAAAAATTTTGAGAGGAAAACAATTATCGGTCATGCTTAGGGTGCTAATAATGGTGAGTCAATACAGAAACTCTGTTAGTATTCTGAAATTCAGAAAATTCCTATACAATTTGGTATATGCTTAAATTACATAACTGCTCAAATAAATGCATTATTCCTGCTTCATGTCTTCAAGAGAACCATTACAAACCTGAGGTTGTTTCCATTTATTTCCATTTGGTTTTTACAATTATAATAAAATAGACCTTTTAGAAGACTCAACAAAAGCTATGAGCAAAAATTTAAAAAATATGTATCGTCACCTCACCTAGTGATAGTTTTTGCCATCACTTTGGTCTCCCTTACTCATCGCCATATACATCATTTTTACCAAAATTAGATGCTTATGTGTTTACTTTTTTTTGTAGCCCTCTTTGAAAATTGACAACAATCAATATATTTTCACACCAGTAAATATGTACACATGTCATCTCTTTTAATGGCCAGTAGGATTCTTGTATTAATGCCCTGTAACAAGACTAGTTTCCTATGATTGGATATTGTAGATACTCAACTTTTTGTTATTTTTAAAATGCTGAAAAAGTATACTTCAGCCTACACCTTTGCAATCTTGTTCTTTAATATAAATAGACAGAAGTAGATGTCTAGCACAGAGTTTTCAGCTTTTAGATATCTACTGCCAAATTGCCCACAAGAAATTGGTCATTTTAATTTGTCTTCAGCAGTATATGGCACTACTCTTTCCTTTATGTTCCATGTAGATCTTTAGATTAATAGAGTGCTTTTAAATTTTTGTTAAGCTGACAGGCAAAAACACATTGTGTATTTTATTGTGTTTATGTATTCACTCATTTAATAGGTACTTATCAGGTGCTTACTATGTACCAGAAACTGTTCAAGGGATGCTGGAGGGGTACAGAGTAAGACAACACAGAAAAAAGTTCCCTTCAAGTGAGGAAAGGTAGGATTCTAGTGGGAGGGGGGAACCAAAATGCATCCAGAGTCATCTTATATAATGAGAAGTGCTATGTTGAGATTGGGCAGCAGGTGATTGGGAAGCTGCATTGGAAAGGTGGTCATGAAAGACCCATTTGAGGAGAGAACATTTAGGATGAGACCTGAATGACAAGGTGCTTACCTTGCAGTGATCTTGGAGATGAGTGTTCCAGATGGGGAGAATAGCTAGGGCTAAGTGGCTGAGGTCAGCATTTATAGTGGCACTATTCGCATGCAATAGCTAAATGGTGGAAACAACCCATTTGTTCATAAGCTGATGAATGGATGAACAGAATATGGTATATCCCTGCAGTGGAATATTATTCGGCCATGAAAAAGAATGAAGTACCGATACATGCTGCAGTATGGTTGACCCTTGAAAACATGAGTCTAAGTAAAAGGAGACAGACACAAAAGAACTATGTATTGTATGATTCCATTCATGTAGAATACCCAGAATATGGGTGATGGAGACTGCTTAATGGGCATAGAGCTTTCCTTGGAGCTTTCTTTTGATGAAAATATTTTGAAACTAGATAAGGGTATTATTGCAGAACATTGTCAGTGTCCTAAATGCCACTGGATTGTGTACATCCCAATGCATGTTATGTAAACATAATGAGTCATGGTGGGTATGTGTGAAAGTGGTAGGGAGAGAGTTGAGTTTTCTGTGCCTGCCTTGGGGCAGAGCATTTTAGTTTGACCCCTTGTCCAGCGGCAGTAGATCCTTGGCTCTATCCTGTGGGAAGGAGGGCTTTCTACTCTTTCTCCAATGTGTCTTCTACTCCTCCATGGATGACTGATTGCCTGCGCCCTGAGCAGAGGTGGGTGAGGAGGCTCTGTGCCCTCTGCCAGCATTCAGTTCATAGGAGAGTAGGGTCTGGGGAAGTGGGCATGTTTCATGCCTCCCCTCCAGCAGCTGTTGATCACCTCCTATAGGCTGGCCTTGTCATGGTGGTGGGAGTTCTTTTGTCTGCCCCGCCCTGCCCTGCCTCCAGGCTTTCTTGTGGGAAAGGAGCCAGCCAGGGAGTGCATACTTCCCATGAGTCTGCAGTTTGCAACTCTTTCACACTGAAATCTTCCCTATCCTTGACCTTTATGAACTTTGAAAAACTTCAGCTGATTTCTTCTTACCGGCTTGTATGGTGGCTACTTCTTCCTCCCATGTTTTGTCACAGGTGAAAGTTACGTCTTGTGTCTCCTTGGAAGGGCTTGTCACTCTTTGGAAATTTTGTTCCCTTGCTTTCTTAGCATGTTCAGCTCCAGAAAAGTTAGGATTTTGTAGATTATGTGTCTTTTTTTTAATTATTAGGTGGGGAGTGATGGTCACATACAGCTTTCTACATTATAAGTGGAAATAGAACTCTGTATGTGTGTGTATAGTTTGTAAATAGTCAAATCAATCCTTTTTTCCCCCTAAGCTTTCTGCTTATGGTCATTTTTTAGGAAAGGAAATTCTCACCAAATGTTACACAAATATTTGTCTATATGTTTTAAAATAGTTGTTTTTCTTTTCATGTTTAGATATTTAATGTATCTAGAATGTACTCTAGGATAGAATTTAAAGTGGGTAATTCCCCCCCACCTCCACAAATGATTGGAATTTTTTTTGTAACATAATTTATTAAATAACCCATCTATTTCTTCTTTTTTTTTTTAACTTGAAATAGTACCTTTATCACATACATATTTTTGTTTGTTTATTGGTTTTCCATTCCAATCTATTGATGTATTTTTTCACTGTGTCCCTAAGTTTTAATTACTGTAGCTTTATAATGTGTTAACTGATGTGATAATTTCACCCTCATTTCTTATCTTTTAAAAAAAGATCTGATTTATTCTTTGACTTCTTTTTTCTAGATAATCATCTAGAAAATCTTTGAAGTTTTTGAAGTGTCCATTGGAATTTTGATTGTGATTTTGTTAAACTTTAGGGCAGTTTAAGGAAGAACAAACACTTAAAACACTATCTTTCTATTCCAGAATGTGGTACATTTATTCCACTTTCTTTTATGATATTGAGCAAAATTTTGTTAATATTTCTATATATGTAATTTTTTCTTCCTTATAAATGAAATTCCCTCATATTTTCCACTTAATTATTGTTGCTATGTTAGAAATTACTAATATTAATATGAGCTAACATATTTAACTCTACTCAAATGCCAAGACCTACGGCAAGAAATTTTGCACAATTCTATCATTTAATTCTGACAATATTCTTTTGGGTTAGGTACAAGTTTAAATCTATTTTACATATTAAATCTACTTTACATATGAAGAAACCAAAGTTTAAAAAGATTAAATTGTCTGATGTTAGAGATAAGGAAATGAGTCTTTGGATTTGAAAAAGCAGTCTGACTTTACTGTTACATTTTTAATTACTCCCTTGTTCTAATATTTTACTACGATGATGGTGGTTAATTTTCTGAGTTTTTCAAGGATACATAACGTAACACTAATTTTATGCTATTATTATGAATGTTACAATTCTCTACCTTAGTTCCTACTTTCACTGGCTGGTAGTACTTTGAGCATTACATAAAATAATAGCAGTAATAATAGGCAGTGTTGATTTTTTCTTTTTGTCAATGTTCTTAGCATTTCATCATTATATAAATGCTAGTTACTGGTTTTCAATGTATTTTTAAAAATATATTTTAATTTATCATGATTTTTGATAAATCAAGAGTGGATCTTAAATTTAAGGATAAGACACTAATCTTGTGTCTACTAAATAATATTTTTTCTTTTTTGAGATTTTTTTAAAAATAGTATTTCACTGGATTTCTTAATATTGAAAACAATTTGCATTTTGTTGATAATTCCATTTGGTTATCATCAATTTAAAAAGTTTATTGTTGGATTTGATATTTCTTTTTAGTTTCATTTCCACTCAGATTCATAGGTGAATATAATTTGTGTCATTTTTGCTAATGTGGCAGGCTTAGTGTCAGTTATTCTGCATTTTAAAATACATTGAAAAGTTGTACACAATTTTTTCTGTTGTGGAACTAATTAGTTACTATAGATATTATCTGTCAGAAATACTAAGACTGGGAGTCCACTGAGGAATAGCTCTCTGTCACGGTTCTCAACTTCTTGAAAGTTTATTATATACTCAGATATTCAAATTCTTCTTGGGTTAAATGTGATTTTCCTGGAAGTATAAATTATGATAAATTATTAACCTTTCAGATACACTGATCCTTAATTTTCAATTTTATAAAATCTCCACAGAATTTTAAAATCTTCTGTACTTCTCTGGTTACATTCTCTCATTTCTCTTATTCTACCTTTTGATAAATCTTGCTAAAATTTGTCTTTTCAATTATATGTTTTTCCAAGATCTAACACTGCATTTTATTTATTAACTTCACTGTTGTAACTTCGCTGAATCTTGGCTTTGTCGGCCTTAAGTGGAAGGTAATAGCATTGACCTCACAATATTGTCTTGAGGTTTGGATGAGACAGTTAATACAAGTAGCTTTGCTCAGTGTTGGTCTCATGGTCAGCACTCAAAAAATACCAATGATTACATTGGAATTTGTTTTAAACATATTAATTGCCCTTTTCCTCTTTTCCTTGGATTTCTATTACAATTCTTCAAGAACCTTGAGTTTCATGCTAATTTAAAGCTGTTTATTTTTTTTCTGAGTTCACCTATACCTTAAGTTTATCTTTGAGGATTAATGTGAAAGTTTTTGAACAGTATGTAATTAAAGCTTTAATTTACTTTCTGGCTTAAACATTATTTGAAATAATGGTTTGGAGAGATTGGAGTTTCATCATAGTTTTGAATCCATTTAACATGATTTTCTTGGTTATTCAAATTTTATTGCATTTTATTTTTTTGCATATCATTTATTCTATTTTTGCTGCCAGGGATTCAGTGAGGTTTTTATCTTGTTCTATCTTAAGATGATGGAAAAAAATCTTTACTCTCTGTTTGAATGGTATGAAGTATCATATATATTGATAATAACAAATGAATAATTGAAAATGTCCCTAATCCCTAAAGCTGAGGAGAAGATTTTAGATTCTGATAGGTGAGAGAAGAATTAAGTCTGACTGGAATGAGGTAAGGAGTATTATCAGTAAACATTTTCACTAAACAGTATGAACAGTGAAGTATGAAACAACCCTAGCCTTAAAGGAATAGAATAAGGTGGAGAAGGAAAAAACCAGTATGTATTAACATAATTTTCCCCAAAGATGTAGTGAGCCATTCACTCTACACATACAAGTCTTTTAGTCAGCTCAGGAAATTGTCTTCCATTATATCTATGAATATTGTTTTTATTCTACCTGTTCCCTTCTGTTCTCCAGGAACCCAAATTATACAGTTAATTTTATTGCTCTTTCATATCTATAAACTCTTTTTCTCATTATTTTCTTCTGCATTTGGGAAATACAGTTGGAGTTGCCCTTTATGCTTGGGTTGGATTTTTTACATGTTCTTTTTCTGTTTAATGCCAAAATGAATTTTAATATTTTTCTCTTAAGACATCAGTTCCTTAGGAAAGCATTCTTTGTTCATTTATGTTACATTTCTTACAGTTTTATCCTCAGATTTATTTATTTATTTTGCATTATTGTGAGCATGTCAGTTTCTTGAAATTTTTATCTCCATGCTGCCAACCATTTTCCAAAGATAACTTCTTCTGATCACCAGCATATTATTTCCTCTTTTGTGGCTTGTACTGTATTTGAATGGATCCAATTCTTTATTTTTGTCTTCCTTTATCTACACTTGAACAAAATACAGATTTTGATGTTTGTCAACATGCAGAATGTGTAAACTACCTACCTTATGTTTATGATGGTCTCCTAAACTTACTAAGCAGTAATTGGAGGACAGTTTGATGAGCACAACTTCTGGTCCCATCCCTGCATTTACATGGGAACCTGGGTACCACTGAGGTACCACCTATCTAGCCTCCCACTCCAAAATTGGGTGAGTGCAGTATAAATTCTTTTCATTTGTGTCAACACAACTCACCTTTGATTTCAACTCTAAAACATACACACTGTTTCTCATTCATTTCATTTTTAATTCATTCCACCCTGAGTGTTTTTGGACAATAGGCTACCTCCTAGTTTGCATAATTCTCCTTCCTCCTGCTAATTATACTTACTAATAATCATTTGTGTGTTTTCCCATGCCTGTTTGTTCTTGTTTATGATTAAACTTATGTAATCTAATGGAACATTACATAAACCTAATACATACGTTTGGAAATAAAGTATTTTCTATGACAAATGTTCTTGAAAAGGTAAATTGCTAATAAATAATGCTGCCAAAATAGATATTGGCAAGAAAACTGAAAGGTTGAAACCAGTGAAAATCTATAAAGATTTTATACTTAGATTGTTTTACAAGGATATTAAGTTTTTCAGTGTTCCTTAAGGAACTAAAACTAGAGATGATAGTGTAATTATTCTGAGAAAGAAAACAGGAAACTCTAATCAGTAGGCTTATTATCAAAGGAAAGGCCTTGGTCTTGTATCATTATTTGTGAATTACTGTTTTTTTTTAATGTTTAAGTTAAAATGCTCATATGTTCAATGTTCCTGATTTTCTGCTTTAACCAAGGAATAGACCAGATTTTATCAAATCCATGAGCTTGTGCACATCATAGCTGTTTCTGTTCATGGCTTCTGCTAGGGATCTCACTGTTTTTCCCCTCTCTGAGGCACTGCTCGTGGAGGTGTAGCCTTCATTTTACAAATCGCTGCCACCAATATTCTACTGTCTTCTCTCCCCCTTTGTTTTTTTTCTTTTTTTGAGCTACTAGATCTTAAATGTCATATGACATGCTGTAAAGAAAAAAAGGTTAGGTTAAAATGATAACTACACATGTACACAAACACACACACACGCACACACACACACACACACACACACAGAGGGAGGCTTCTTGCAAGCATTATTTTTCCCAGCTTTGTAAGGAAAAATGAAAGCTATGACCCAGATTTTCTTCGGGAGGGAAGTTTTGGAGGCAAACTTTGTGTGATATGCAAAATAAATGAACTCAAACAAGCTGCAATGCAGTGGGAGTTCTGCTTTCATGCTGTAAACTCATTTGTCAAAATAATAGATGCTATGTCTACGTCGATGACCTATATGGCTTCTCATTAACGTGGTTTGATTGGACAGCTAAACTATTGAGTCAAGTCTGAGGAAGATTATAACTACAATAGGGGGCTAACTGTTGTATGCATGTGAAGAGACCAAAACTGAGTGGTAAGAATGTAAATTTACTATTCAAATAATTTAAGATGTGTACAGCCACAGAAGAAATCAGAATTATCCCTGGGCATCTTTGTGCTACAATAACAACCACTTATCTATGTATGTTGAAACATTGCTAAAACATCGGAGGATGCAATGTGTTTAATAATACGGCGCTAGACATTGCTCATAACAGCTGATCATATCTATTTAATTTTCTTGGTTATTTTAGGAACTAACTTAAGAAGTGCAGATTGTTATAAAGCATTAGGGATAAAATCAAATATGTGTGCTTTCAAATACTTGTTCTAATTATTGGGGCTGACTTGAACAGCATCTTCTTTTTGGCAACTGGCAGTTGGATTCATTGTAGAGGATACTCACATCTTTTACTCATTAAAAATGATGACAATGGGCCTGTTTTCAGTTTGTCTCTGTTGGTTGCCATAGTTTCCTAGGATACAATGACTCCCAGTTTCCATGGGCACACCACTGGCTGGGGCTGAAATGCTCTCTATCACGATGCAAGGGCAAACCTGGGAGTATAGTCAGCAGAAAACCACATTATTGGAAGTTTCAAAATGGAAGCATTAGAAAAAAAATAAAAGCATGGGCTCCTTTTGCCCCACCCCCAAAAGGCATAATGTTAAAGTGCCAACTGCTCATTGGAGGCAAGTAGAAATAGCACCAAAATTCATAGACAAAGCAAAAGGAGAGGGAGATGGACAGAGAAGGAAGGGGACACAGGCCAGGAGATTCGGGAGCTAAGGAAGAAGTCACAGACGTTATTAAATAACTAGGGTCACATGAGTTAAACAGGAAAAAAAAAAAAGATTTCTTAGCAATGCTTTAACAGTATTAGCACTGATTTTTACCCTTTTGCTTTATACTGACTCTAGCTTTTGGCACCTTTTTACCTCTTCTTTTTCATTGTGCATCAATTAAAAGTTAACTATTACCTGAAGAATTCATGGTCCTGAAGGCTGTTTTCTTCCCGCTTTAAATCAAATCGTTGTATCTGCTACAGATTTCCATGCTAACATTTTTTGTTTGTGGATTTCCTTTGTTGCTTCTTTCCCTGTTTCCCAATTTTGTGTGTCTTTCCTTTGAGTTTATTTCCAGTGACACTATTTTTCACCACTGTTCTGGAAAATAGTAGCTAATATTAGAGAAGGCAAAGAAATAGGTTGCAAAATATTTGTAATGAAAAGAAATGAGTATTTGCAGGAATAGTATTTTTCCATAGAACACTCCAAATAATTGAGTAGGGAACAATTTAAAAGATTAAGAGAATTCAGTAAATTAGCAGTTATGAAAATTAATCTGGAAAATCAGTAGCTTTCCTACATATAAACAATAGTTAGGAAATAAAACAAAGAAAAATCTCACTTCTAAAAGCAACCTGGAAGTTAAAATATTATGATTGAAACTTAAAAATTGTGAAGAACTATGTGGGAGAACTGTTTTAAACTCTATTAAGAATATCAACTTTGTCTAAATTAATCTATACATTCATCCAATCCCCATGAAAATACCTACGGTTTTTTTCCCAGATGCTTAAACAGTGCTAAAATTAATCATGAAAAGTATAATATGAAGACCAGCAAGAAAAAATTCAGAGAGAAAAAAATAGAGGAGAATAAGATACTAAAAGGTACTGTAAAAAGTAGTGACTACCAATATATTTCAATGTGTGGAAGAAATAAACATCACAGAAAATCAGTGTATTAACTGGAACAGGCTAGGCAATAACAAAATAACCCTGTAATCCTAGGGACTTAATGCAGTGAGGTTTCTTTCTTGCGCATGATCCAACCTTACTGTGGGTCACTGGTGTGGTACGTGGCTCAGAGCTAGGTCATCTCTCAGGGACCCGATCTCATGTTACTTCTGCAGGTTCTAGTAGCATCCTTGGCAACACAGAACTTGTCTGCAGTCTCCATAGCAGCATAAGAGCTGAAGCATGACACATTGTTACTCCCCCGTCTCAGTCTGGGAATATAGTCTGTGGGTCAGACATGACCTGGCCTAACTACAAGGAGTGGAGAAACACTGGCTTCTACGCACCCAGGAAATACTAGAAATGTCTATGATGGAGAGCCAGAAATAGTTCCAGATACTTAATGGGAATACAGTTTGCAAACAGGTGCCACTTTACATCTTCAGGGAAGAAGGATATTACTAAATGGTTTGTTTGGAAAGCATTAAGTGCTGGTGTGGGAGGAGAGAAATCAAACAGCATTCCTGCCTCAGACCTGTACTAACAAATTCCAAATGGGAAGTTTGAAAAGATGAATTTCTAGAAGGAAGAAAGGGCAACGAACTTTCTAAGCATGATATCAAATTCAACCCAATAGAAAATGGTGAGAGGTTTCAACTGGCAATTTGGTGGTGGTGGTGGGGCAGATTAATCTCAAACTCATTCATAATTAATTGCAAATAACACAAAATTTGTTGATACCAAGTACTAGGGAGTATTCGGAGAAATGAACATGTTCACAATTCACTGTCAGGAGTATACATTGGTAAAAATATTTTTTATTTTTATTAAATAACAAAACATTTTGGTACAATTGTTAGGAATTTAACCCTGAAGATATACTTGCACAAATTATCCCAGTGAACAGTGCTCACTGAAGAATTGTTTAGAGTATCAAGGAGATAGAGAACATTTAAAATGTCCTTCAGTAGAAACTGGATGAATGAATTATGCTTTACTGTTCATGTAAAGGTATACCAGATACTTTTAAACAGGAAGTAGGTAGTGTTGGTATGTAAATGTCTTCAAAGTACATTATTAAACAAAAATATAAGGTACTGAAAGTAGTGAATAATATATATATGTTTTATGTGTGTGTGAAAATACACATATACATACACACATAGATTATTTATCTATGTGTATTTGGCCCCAATTTACTCAGCTCTGTAAGATTCATTCAATTAATTCTATTGTTTTTGTTTGTTTTGTTGAATGTTTTTTTTTTTTTTTGAGAAAGTCCTATAGGGCTGTGTCTGTGGGAGAGGAGGGTTTTACTTTTTTTTAAAAATTGGATTTACTAATCAAATATACATCTTTTACATCAAAGCAAAGTTTAATGAAAATGTGGTAGCTTTAATTTGTATTTCTTAATATTTAACAAACAATAAAAAATTTTATATGTATATGAAACAACCAATTAAAAACTTCTTCTCCAACATTATTGCTTTTCTCATATTAAATAGAAATAGGAAGAAAGTAAACACTGAAATTAGAAAATGACAGGTTACACTTAAACTATTAAAACCCTTAATCTCATTAATCCCTCAGAATTTTTTTTCCTTTCTCTTATTTTCCAGCTTTATTGGTATATAATTGACACATAAAATTGTATACATTTCAGGTGTACAACGTGATGGTCTGACATACATATAGTATACATTGTGTACATTGTGAAATGATTACCACCATGAAGTTAATTAACACATCCGTCACCTCATGTGGTTACTGTGTTTTTTTGTGTGTGTGTGTGGTGGGAACCCGTAAGATCTACTCTCTTAGCAAATTTGAAGTGAACAATAGGGTATTATTAACTGTAGTCACCATGTTGTACCTTAGATCCCCACAACTTTCTCATCTTATAACTGACTACTGAAGACCTTTGACCAGTATCTCCTGATTCCCTCGCCTCCAGCACCTGGCATCTACCTATTCTACTTTCTGTTTCTATGAATTTAACCTTTTTTTCTTTTATACTACATTTCCTATTAATTTCAAGAAGTCTCAGTGAAGAAAGGCTGCATTTCAGGGTCAAAATTTTTTGAGTTTTATATCTTTATGAATCCTGATGAAAAAAAAGATAAATAAATTTACCATAATTCCAAGGTATCTGCGTATTTACAAAAAGATGTCTACATAAAGATATTTACTGATAAATTATTTGTAATAGCACAACTGCAGAAGTATCACATATGTCCCTTTGTTAGGCACAGGTTAAATAAAGCATGGTACAGACATAAAATAGAAACCTTGTAGAGCTTAAGAGAAAGAAGCAGCTTACGTCCTAAAATGAAAACTATCAGGGCTGTATTGCTTTGTGAAAAACAAGGTGAAGAAAATACTGTGTAGTGTGCTACCTTTGGTTTGAAATAAAATCATGCCGTCCACGCGTGCAGGAAGGATGTGTGCGTAGTCTCATGCTGCAGGCATACGTAAGTAACTAGTGAGAGGAGGTGCTTTAATGACAGTGGCATGAGCATAGAAGACTTACTTTCCTTTGTTTTGCTTTTTTATCTTGTTTGATTTGTTTTGCCGTGTCAAATATTTCTTTTTAAGAACGTGAACCAAGGAGGCAATCAAAGAAACAGATTATGTTCTACATTTATTACCTTAGGCATATGAGCAAACAAAATTAAGGTAAATAACACCTTGGTTTTTGAAAACTTGTCTTTCATTAACTTTCTGTAAATAGTGGTATGTGTGTTTTTATTGTTCGGGGAGTCATATTATCTTCATCATGGTAACAAATCTTACCCAGTCGAATTTCTTTTTTTTTTTTTTTTTCTTCCTTTACCCTCAGTTGTCTGATAGCAAATGCTATAGACAAAGCAAAACCATGATGCGGTGCAAGTGGCTGTTACGGAGACCCAGTGAGGCAGCTTGTGTCCAAGGCCCACCCCTTGCTGGCTCTGTTAGGTTAGGCTAATCATGTAGGTTGAGAGTCAGGCTCTCTTGGCCCCACAGTGGGGGGGTGACAGCCATGCTCCCTTGTTGGATTCGGGTGTGCTATCTTATTAAATGTGATAAGACATGGGAAGGGGCTTTACACGCCGCGACATTCAGTTTCGACTGAAGGAGGTGGTACTGATACTCCATTAAGGGCTGTAGAATGGATGCTCTAGAGATGTGCATGGAATATGGATGTGGACTTGTGCCTCAAGATACCATAGCCCTGTGCTTGGTTATTCCATAGGAAGAGAGATTGAATGGCTACTTAACAGGAAACCAGGGAATGCAGGGTCCTTAGAAGAGTCAGAAATCTGACTGCTGGAGGCTCAAATAACGAGTTCCCCGGCAACAAGGTCTTCATTCCCAAATCGCCTCCACACTGATGGAAGATTCAGGCTTAGATCCAGAGAGGAATCAACCTCCTTTAGAACTCAGTTACTGTTGATTTTGTGTAACTTCTTAACCCTCTGCTATTTAATTCCAGTTTTAATTACAGTAGAAACAACAAAAGGCAAAATAAATTAGCTTTTAAAAATTACATGCGTATACATCGATAAACGCGCACACTTTTCTGTTACCCAAGAGTTAGTGAGAAAGAGATAATGGCATTAATTACCTTTTTGCTGCACTTGTCACATCATGTCTGGCTTTCCCTTTTGCAGTGACCTTTTGTTCAATAGCTCTGGAAAATAAGGGGATCCAGTCGACTTGAACATCCCTGACATCTCATGAGCAAACGATAAAGCGATATTTTGGGTGACTGCTGGGGTAATTACAAATGCAGTGATAATATATGCGAAGCTCATGTGAGAGAAATTATAGGTCACTGCTGTTTGTATCATGCCATTTCTGCGGTGATAAAAGAAATTGCTGTTAATTACCAGATTATTACCATGCTTAATTTTGATAATTCTAGGCTATCAAGCAGTGTTTTGAAACACAAATCATATTTATTTAATTTTTCTAGCAAGATGGCAGTCCTGGGTTCCTCAGTCATGATCTCTGCAAATTCTGGGGGGGGGGGTGCACGTGTGTGTGCGTGCGCGCACTTGCATTTGATAAATTCATAGCAATTATGGGGGTAAACAAAGATTATTCATGAGTCTTTGGAAGACAGTTTCCTTTTCGCTGGCCAGTGTGCATATTTCATTCCCTAGAAGCTTCACTCCTGAATTCTTCTGCACACATACTGCTCTGCTTATAAGCTCCCTGGGGGAGAAGTGAAATCAGAAACCCGTGAGAGAGCGTGTTGGCAAGTTGAAAACCACAACAGATTCTCAGGGTTAAAATTGACTGTGTAAATCACTTGACCACTGATGGACCCACAATCACTATCTCACTAAATGCTGGACAGTAGCATTGCGACTGCCCTAGAAAGTGGGTCAGACTTCACTCAGCCTCTGGGCGGCTTTTACGACACTCATCAGCCATGGGAGGGTTTTTGTTTTTGTTTTTGTTTTTGTTTTTTTTTACTATTGAAGGCCCTGGAATGATCTGGATCTTTCTCATGATGGCCCTGTTTGTTTATAAAAATGAAATTCTTTGTTCATCATTTTAAGTGATGAGAGAAAAGATATTATCTACAAGGATTGGCAGCTTTACTTGGTTGGCTGTGGTTAAGAAGGTAATTACTTTGTATTTGTGACATTTAAGTTTGTCTTTTCTTGTCTGAATACAATTATTGAAATAATTTTTGGTGATCATGGGTGAAATTCTCACTTACTCAAGACTCAGTAACTGAGGTTTACTTGCTCTGTTCCTACCTGATGAAGCTGAAAGGCAAGGGCCTACCAAGCTCCTTTGGAGAGTGACACAGGGAGTAAATCAGACCACCTCACATACACGCAGCAACTGCCTTCACAGCGTCACTCGTGAAAAAGGCATTTTTATGTTTACAGAAACCATAGCTCAGCCTGTCATTAATTTCTCAAAGTTGAAAACTTTCTTACACTCATAAAGACAGCCTGACTGGGCTGTAAATTCAACTTGTTTTCAAAACTGAGTTATTTACTCTTTGTGGTGAAGAGCTAGACATTGTTCAGGGGGAAATGTAACCTCTGTACTGTTTATCAGAAATGGGACAACTGCCTACATGCCTCTGTCTTCCAAGAGCAGAGAGGATCTTCATGATCCCAGAGTGCCCCCTTACCTGTTTTCTGACCTCTGCTTGCTTATTGTGTGCATAGGTGTTTTTGAATTTTATAGATTTCTTATTTTACAGGACCTACCATACCCCTACTAACATTTTAGATGAGAACAATTTCCGAGATGCAAAACTTTGGATTTAAATCCTTTAGATGCAAATCCTTACGGGTTCATCGGCGATTTGTATCTTTGATTTTTCTCATCTAAGATGTTAGCAGAGGTGTTGTCTCTGCTTTATCTCTGCCAGTAGTGAGAGATTTTCAAGAATACCCTTCTTTCTCTCCAAACAGAAGACTGATGAAGACTGAATGTTAAAAATTTGAACTTCTACTATAGTGTAAATACAAACAACTTAAACTGTTGCAGGTTGTGTAGGGCACACGAGGTCCTATAATCCCTGCGTGGCCTTTTTATCATTAGAAATCCTGTTGACTTAAAGAGAAATTTAACCTGCATGTTGTGTGTCTGTGGCATTGCCACCTGTCTTAATTACAAGCTGTGGAAGGAATAGTGTGGTGTTCACAAAAGTACTGTTCCCCCCTGCCCCCCACCAAACCTGGGTCTCCTAAAATGTCCTGACCCAAATGTGCTTCCTTATTCCATTTATGAAGACTTTTGCTAGCTACACATGGTCAGGTTATCTGAGAAGTCTTGTGATTGAAAGAAATAAATTGGTATACCACTTTTCAACTTCAACTAGACCGTTAGTGTAGCTCGCAAAGCAAAGATGAAGGGAAAACCAAGTTTTCTTTAAAGGATGTTTAGAGACAAATGTTCTCTAGAAAGTGGAATTTTCTGCGAGATTTCCATCAAAGCTTTCTCAGTAATCATGCAGCGGATTATGGAAGATCTGAGTATGAATCATGTAATTTAATATATTTTAATGTAGGTCTACTGGTTTTCAATATTCTTGAAATCAGTATTAGTAGAGGAATATCAGTGAAGAGTTCTGTCTCCCTAGATGGCAGAGACTACATTTACCTTCAAAGATTGACAGATGAGACTTGAGTGCAATCAATAAAGAAAAGAGAAAACCTCGCAGACATTGTTTGTCAAGCTTTAGTGCGCATGACTAGCACTGCAGCTGCTTCTCTAAAGTGCAGATCTCTGGGTTTTGGTCTCAGGGGCTCTTATTCAGTAAACCTGGGCTAGGGCCCAGGAACTTGGATGTCCAATCTGTCTCCCAGGTGATTTTGATGGGATTATTCCTTGAATACGCTTTAGAAACACCCTTCCAAGGCAATAATTTGTGCTGCAGTTTTCCTGACTAAATGTAAAGACACATGCCAGGTGTGTGCTCTCTAGCCAACCCCTCATATATATATGTATATGCCCACTGAAAGAACAAAGGAAGACATTAAAGGACCTTAGCCCCTTGTATAGTCTCGTTAATGTAGCCAGTGTCCAGCCCAGGAGTAGCGCACGTGAGCTGGAGTGACCTTGTCCCGTCCCGTAGACGGTGATGCACGGTGACCTTCTGGAGCCGGTAAGCTCCTGCAAACTGTGGGTCGATTTCCTTACAAGCTTTATTTCTTACCAAGTCTAGTTTGGTTCTTTGACCTGCCTGTAAATTAAGCCTCCTAATTTTAAAAATGACTACCTTTGTAGGCATCCGGTAGAACCTTGAGCACCCAACATTTGGAAGTTCTGCTTCCTGGCAACTGCAGAAGGAAAGCCAAGCTGAGGCCATGATTACCAGAGCCTTGGGTCGTTCACGGTCAGAAACATTGTGACACTTCCTTCAGCCACGTGTGGCGTGAACATGGATAGTCCTGAATACACATCTGTAGCTCCCAGGGAGCTGTGAAACTGGCTCCTAACTGTCCCGGACAGGCAGTTGTCTGAGACTTCTTGTAGATTTGTAAGGTGGAACATTTCTTCTCTGAGTATGCAGTTCCTGTTCTGATGATCTTAGCAACGTTCTTGTCAGACAGCGAACAGTGGGTTCAAGTAGATACTTGAGAGGCCTTTCCTGTCCCTGTCTCTCTTCATTCCTCTTGTCAAAGAGAAAGTAAACTGATGAAGAGGTTAGTCCAGGGACATCTTGTATGTCCTTCTAAAGTGCCAGCAGAAATGAGCCCTGTCCGTCCTTTTGTGTGAGCAGGTTCTCTGGGACCTTACAGTCCTCAGGAGCTTGTTGTAAGTGAGGGGAGCTGGAGGAAGGGGAGACAGGAGAAACTGAAGTTGATTTTACAGAAGGGAGGCAGGTATCCTCCATAGGAATAGTGGCTGTGGCTTGATTTTCCCAGTGGGCGTGTGTTGTGCTGTTTGCTGCATCAACCAAGCTCTTGGTTTTGGCTTATGTCCCCCAGTTTTGTTCTTCATAAGCCTGGCCAAGAGGAGAACAAAAAGGTAAAAAGAGACACGAAGGAAACTTTGCACATGTGATGCTTATAAACCTGGCGGGAAAAGTAAATCCTAAAGAGGTACTGTATCTTGTTCCAAGTTAGCCATCAAGTCCGACTCAGATCTTAGAGTAAAAATTGCAGCAACTTTTACTTCCCAAACCAGGGCTTCAGCTGTCAGAAATATTCGCACGACCCTCTGAACTCAATGAGAGAATTCGGTAGAGACTCTAGTTCTCATTCAGAAGACCATTTAACAGCGGTACAGACCAGAGATTTTGATAGTTGAAAACTGTTGTATCCTGGATTGAAAAATTGATTTACAGTAGATTTTAATGCTCCCAGCAAGAGATTTTTGGCATTTTATATCCTACTGTTTGTCACTTTTCTCTACTGACACAGCTGTAAATCTCGATCATAGCTCCATTTCCAGTTAATATGGACTTTGTACATGGAATCTTCATCTTCTTTCTTCTGAAAAATGAGAACATATTAAAACTAATACTAAAGTTTCTGTAAAGCAAAAATATCAAAAGTGATCCGAACGACATATCCTGTGTGGTGAAGGACAAAACAGTATTAGGAGAACTCCCCAGATTCGTGCAAGTCACGCTGAATATAAAAGAGTATGTGACTCTATGAAAAACTGACTGTGACGTTTCTAGTTAACTTAGCCTTATGTAATGTTTCTGCTATATAAGAAAGTATAGCTTTTGCATTGAGATAATCGTAGATTCATGTGCAGGTGTAAGAAATAATACAAAGAGCTTGTGTGTGTCTTTTTCCCAGTTTCCCACACTGAGACATCTTGTAAACCTGTAGCACACTATCACGATCAGATGGTAACTTGGAGCCATTTAAAATACAAACCGTCATCACCTTACAGACCCCTCACATTGCCCTCATTTAGACATACCAGTTTTCCTCTTGCCCTCACCCCTCCTTAACCACAAGAAATCACTAATCTTTGTCTATTTGTATAATTTGTCATTTCAAGCATGCTTTGTAAATGGAATCATGCACTAGATAACTTTTTGGAATAGGCTTTTCTTACTAAACACTTCTTTTTTTTTTTGGAAGCTCACCCAGGTTGTTCTCTGCATCAATAATTAATTCTCTTTTACTGCTGTCCTATTCCACGGTATGGACATAATCCAGAATATTTAGTTCGCCAACCAAGGGATATCTGGATGGTTTCAGGTTTTTAGCTATGGTAGGAAGCTGCTAAAATACTCAAAAAATTAAAAAATCTGTGTGCATATAAACTTTCATTTCTGTGAGTTAAATGACCAGGAGTGCCATTGCTTCATCGTATGATAGCTGTGTGTTTAGTTTTTAAAGAAAGTCAAGCTCTTTTCCACAGTGGCTGTACCATTTCACAGCCCACCAGCAATATCTGAGTGGCCCGCTTTCTCTTAACTTCTGGGTGGAGTTAGGAGTGTAGACTCCACATTAGGCTCCACTGGTACCTCCCTTGCAGGTTGGGCCAGGAGTGCCTTGTTAAAGCTCCCCTCGTGGCCTCCACTGACCACAGGGGGCAGCAATGGGGTGAGGGTGACCTCATTTCTACTAGAGTGTGATGAAAATCCTTTGTCTTCTCTGATACCACCCACGCGGGGAGAGAGGAGGACACTTCATTGCTGCTGGGTGGGGATGGAAGTCCAGGCTCTCTACGCAACCTTAATGCCACTCTGGCCAGGGGAGTGAGTGCTTCATTATGTTACCAAACCAGCTCCATTTACCCCATGCACAGAAAAGCCACATGCTAAGATGTCTAGGCTGGTAACCCAGAAGTTTATTCCTAAGGCAGCCAAGTGAAGAGATGGGAGAATAAACCTTGGTTCTGCCTCCCTGAAGTGGAGGCTGTTGGGCTACTTATGGGATAAGGAGGGATGGTGGCCTTAGGTGTGAGGAATGGTCATTGGAGGCTGCGGGGGAAGAGGTAAGGTAATTGGTGTTCTGCATAGGCACATCTGGGTTACATGCTTCTGCATATTAAAAAATGGAGGCATTTAGCATGATCTGAGGGTGGAGTTTTCTGGCCCTTCAGGCTGTTTGTCAGACCCCTGCGTCAGCCCCATTTGAAGGTTGGTGGCCCCAACCAGCTTTAGCCAGCTTGCTCTGAACAAGAGTTGGCTGCAAGTTCCTGTAAAATAATTGGGCTACATGAAGCTGGGGAAGGTATATGACTGAAGAAGGAAAAAAAGAAAGAAGAAACTACAGTGAGTGTAATCAGTGAAGGCAGTTTACAAGCAGGGGGGTTTAACAAGCTATCTGTTGCTCCGCAAGACAAACTCATAGAATTCCTGTGAGCCATCAGCTTCTGTTAAGCCAGTGGGGCACGGTGTTAATTATAACCTGGCCAGAGTGGATGCTGAGCGCCCCACGCAGCCTTGTCTGGTCTGGGTGTGGATCAGGGCAAGGTTTCCTGCGGCGTACGGCTCGGGGAGGGCTGGTGCTGTCTAAACGTTTTCTCTATTGCTAGGCTGTCCCTTCCTGGTCCTTTGCGTGTAAAGGGCAAGTGTCTGTGGGGACATGTTCAGTCTGTGCCTGTTGGGCTTACCAGCCACCTGGCTTCATCAGCTTCAAGCCTGAAATATCTGCAGGGGAAGAAAACCTTTCACAGCGTTTGTTCTCCAACAAAGGTATAGGTATTTTAGGTGTGCTTGGTGAGAGGCATAGGGGAAAACACATCTACTCCATTTTCCTAGAAGTGAAAATCCTCTTACACCTTTAACACAAATGCTAGTTCAACTTTCTGTAAGAGCCTCAGGTCATTACCTTGATTTGTTCATTCACCAGTTAACAAGCGTTGATGGAGTTGCGAGTCTGTTCCAGGCATCAGGCTAGGTGACAGAATGAGAGTAAATAAGATGCCTTCCCGACCTCATGGAGCTCAGAGTCTAGAAGGAGAACAAGAAATACTTAAGAACCAAAAGCCAAAGAAAAACCTGGTTACAGTATGTAATGACCATAGCAATTGTGATAGGCACCAGGCACTAGTTTTGGTGGGATGGCTTTTCAAAACCTCTAACCTTCACCCTCTGCTACACCCAAGCAATCTTGGGACAGTATGACACGTGGAGAACACAAGGTCTGCAGGATTTTTTTAGATTTCTCACCAAAAGATTAGCTGGGAAAAATTATCATAAAATAATGCACAATTTTAAGTCAGGTTATGACATATGGAAGCTGAAAAAGCCTCTTGCTGGCAACATTCCAGTCACTGAAACAACCTAGTCACTAAAGGTAGCGGACAAGTGTTTCTGGTACGACTTCCTCCTAGATTTTTTCTCCCCCCGTGCTTTCTGTTGTAGTTTTCCTGGTTTTCTTGTTTCTCCGCAGGTGGCAGATGTGGGCATCATTATCTGCCCTTGGGGGTCCCCAAGCATATACTTAGCCTGTGAATTATTCTGACATAGATTACTTGCCTGTTCTTACAAAATCTGAAACAGAAATACTAAAAGCTCTTATCTGCGGGTTGCTTTTCTCTGAAGATAACTTAATCCCTGTCTGACCTCCTCCAACCTCACCCTTTCCTTCAAGACTTTGCCATCCCCTTCAATATCCACCTCTCTCCTTTCTGCTGTCTTTTGTTGTCATAAACCAGGATCCCCTCCTGGTGACGGTGGTCTTTACTTTATTTTAATGAGCTTGTGCTTTCATACTTACTAACACGTGTTTCCTGTTAATTCTCTTATTCCTGCTCATTCTACTTCTGGTGTCTCTGCAAATTAGTACTCCTCCCAGAGCAGTTTTCTAAAAATACATCTTCTCTTCTTAATCCCAGGGCCTTTAACTGTTTCTTCCAGTCCAGAAAAACTTAACTTCTTTACAACTGAAAACCCTTTTCCTTTAATGGACACAACAATTCGGCTTCTCTGAGTTTGTTGGCCTAGAGTTGGGAGCGTCTTAATGGGCTTCCTCCGCAATATCCCCCCAGTTCACTAACTCCAGATACAATAGCCTTGACAATGGCAGAATACTATAGAAACCATGCTTCCCCTCTGCCTGTCCCTTGTTTTGGCAGACTGCAGTTTTAGCGTCTTTACTCGTTTTCTCTGGAGAATGTGCGAGGTCTGAGTACTTTCCTGTGTCTTGGTACTTAACATTTGCACCCAATTAAGTGCTCAGCAAGCAGACAGAAGGGAGTGAAAAAAGAAAGGGAAGAACTGATAGCTACAAGGAGAGACACGAGAAGGAAAAGGGCAAAGAAGGAAATTAGGACTGACTAGTGAGTTGTCAAAGCACATCACTTAACTAAAGTGGCACTACTTGAGACGAAGCTTGGGCTACTCAAAAGGTCTTCCTAGAATTTTCTCTTCCCATGAAGATCACTTCAGATAGATGTAGATTTCATCAGCGTGAATAACTTTGCCTCTGAATGGGCACTTGGTGAAAACAGATTTGTTTTGTCTATCTTTTCTTATTAAGGGAACGGAAAATAAAACTTCAGTGTTTTCGCAAAGCAGTTAAGGAAAGAAAATCACCACACATCAGTTAACAAGAACAGCATGCTTTATTTTATGGTGTTTACTTACCCCGAGTCAAGAACACTTCAGTGCTGGGCAGTGAGAGACCGCAGTCACGTGTGTTGTAGCGTGAACACGCACGCCAAGCCGGCAGAAGCCCGGTCCCCAGTATTGTTGCTAACGGAATGATAAATCTGCTTTTCTGAACTGTTAGTTCATCGTTCAGGTGGAGGAAACCACGGAGTTCTAATTTTTATTACTGAATGGTATTTTGTAATGGCTTGCGTGTTGACTCAAGTTTTTAGGTCTGTCCCAATTGCTCTAATTTGTCATTCCTGCTGTTACGGTTTCTTAGCTATTACAAAAAAAAAATCTTGCCAGCTAAACTGCTATAACAAATAAATCCCCAACTATATACTGGCTCAGCACAGTAGAAGTTTCATTCTTGGTCCTGTCCAAGGCTGGTGTTGCTGGTTAGTTAGTAGATGACTTACGAATCTGAGTTTCTTCCAACTGTCGCCTGCACGAGCCTGATTAAAGTAGGCAACTAGTTGAAAAGTCCTTTCACACGACTTCTTAATCTGTATTTTTTTAATTGAAGCTGACTGGCAATGTTGTGTTAATTTCTGGTGTACAGCATAGTGATTTCAATCTTAAACGCCCCTTCCCAGAAGCTGTGCTCATCATTCACGCTTACTTTCCCTTGGAAGAAAACAAAGTCATTTTGACCCACCTTACTGCAAGGGAGACTGGGAAATGTAGTCCGGCTATGTGCCCCAACACAATCCTACAAATATGGGAGGAAGAAACTGAGGGCTGTGTTACGTTTCTATGGGTTTTGCCTTTTTAAAAAAGTACTTAGACATACCTCTGGAGAATAGTCCATTTGCCCTATACATCTAGTAGAAAGTCAGTAGGGTTTTTCTGTGTTCATACTTGGGTACAATTCAGAGGTTTCTCTTGGGAAATGATCTGATTCCTTTTAGAATTATGATCTAATTTAACATCTGGATAAAAGTTACCACAAAGATATTAAATCCAAGATGTCTGTATTTGTAGTTTTTACTCTCTTCACATTTTTTGTGCCAATGTGAACATTTTCTCTAAGAAAAACCCATAGAATCATGTATTTGAAGGAATTAAAAAACTAGATGTGCAATGCAAACTTGATTTTTATTGCACGTGGAACCAGTGTCATCAACAATTAATTATTAGGTTTTTTTTAATTAAGAAACTATTAGGTCTTTAGCACTGAGCAAGGTTCTAATGGAAATAAATGCTCTGAAAACCTCTGAATGGGTCCGAATATGTGTAAATAGAGGAAGAGAAAACCAAAAATAGAATGTGATTCCATCGGCAGGCCTAGCATTAAATTTGTTTCAGGTTTAATAAACCAATATGCCCACTGATCTCATATTACATGTGACAGGGCATGTTAAAATCCGCAAGTACATCTCAGGAACTGACCAGCCCTGGGAGGTCTGGCACTGGAATACTAAAGATGTAATAAAGGTCTGACTCTACTGGGTTGAGTTAGTTTCTCAAGAGTGAAATAGTGGTAAAAAAAAAAGTTATCACATCAAAAGCAATTTTCAAATAAATCCTGAAAATAAAACAGCCTCCAACATTAACAGTAAATATTTTCAGATGAATGTTTTAGACATTGCCTTTTGTTGTATTAAAAACCTCAAACTGGTCTGTATACCTCGTGAGCGACAACATCCCTTTTGGAAGCTCTATAGTTCATTGAGGCTGCTGCAGGTGCGACAGTCAACTCGTGGGAACTGAAGTTGCCCAGTGAGATGACCAGGATTAAGGATTTAATTCTCATTGACTTAATTCTCAGTGACTGTGCACAGCTCCATTTTTTTTTGAAAATACACCTCTATTCATTAATGTGTTGTAGTAGTACTGGAGAATAACCATAGCTGTGATAGATTCATTTTCTTTAATCGAGGTGCAATTCAAATAACATACAGTTAACCATTTTAAAGTGTGTGGTTCAGTGGCATTTAGTACCTTTGCTGTGTTGTGTGACTACCACCTCTCTCTAGTTTCAAAGCTTTTCATCACCACAGAACATACCTCCTACCCTTTGAGTAATTAATCCCTATGTCCCTCCTCCCCAGCTCCTGACAACACTAATTTGCCTTCTGTCTCCGTGCATTTGCTTATTCTAGATGTTTCATATAAAAGGGATCATATATGGGACCTTTCTGTCTGGCTTCTTTCTCTTAGGATAACATTTTCAAGGTTCATCCATGTATAGCATATATCAGTACTTCATTTCTTTTCACAGTTAAGTAATACTCCATTTCATGGATATACCACAATTTGTTTATCCATTTATCTGCTCATGGCAGAGTTTCATTATTGAGGCTTTATTAATTACACAGAGCTTGGCTTAACTTAAAAGAAAAAAGATTGATTCTGTGCAGCATAGTACAAATTTAGTTTTAGAAGTACACATAGAGGGAAAAGAGAGAATAAGGGCGAGAGATGAGGGAAAGACAGAGACAGACAAAAGAAGAAAAACACTTGGGTAGATGGATAGCTGAGACTTCAACAGTGGGGGATGGTTAGGGTCTCCTCTGCCTAGTTAACAGTCCATATGTGATGAACCGTCAGATTGCATCTCTGCTTCTGTGGATTCAACCAACTGTGGGTCCTGTAGTACTGAAGTGTTTACCGTTCAAAAAACTCCACATGTATGTGGACTTAAGCAGTTAAAACCTGTGTTGTTCAAGGGTGAGCTGTATTTCAAAATTCTTTTCTGAATTTTCTGAATGTAATCAGCATATATTAATTTATATTCAAAACAGTTTTAGTCTATTTTCTAACTACCAAAAAAAAAAACTAAACCTATGACAATGATAGATTTTAAGAGATTTTTATAGAAGTCTACAGATTTTATGCACATAGTTGAGCTTTTACTGTGCAGTTTGTTATGCACTTTGAAACTATAAGTAGCTATATATTTTTGGAATTCATTGGGGGTTTAAATCATAAATCAATTAACAATACTTTATAGAATGCAAGCAGAATAAACGCTTGAAGAACATTTGTTCTAAAGATAAAATTTTAAATTTCAGCTGAAGTTCTAATATGCTTTTTTATATGTATATTTTTTAATTGAAGTATAGCCAGTTTACAATGTTGTGTCAATTTCTGGTGTACAGCATGCTTCAGTCATATGTGAACATACATATATTCATTTTCATATTCTTTTTCACCATAGGTTACTGATTGTCATTCTGAGTGAAGTAAGCCAGAATGAGAATGAAAAATACCAATATGGTATCACTTAGATGTGGAATTTAAAAAAAAAAAGACAATGAACTTATTTATAATGTGCTTTTAAATTTTCCTCACATTCTCTTTAGAACTTCAGCCTTATGCCTGCACATCTCGAAAATGTGACTATAGCCTGTTATCTCTTAGTGTGTCAGAAGCAGATAATGAACTTTATTTGAATTTGAGTAGGGAATTTCTAAGGACCATACCATTTTAATTTGAAGGAATAATTAGTGATGTAGCAACAGTTAACCTTCATTATTTAAACATATGTCAAAGACTAATTCTAACAAAGAGGAGTGTATTAGCTCTAGACAACAGACTGCCCCAGGTCCTCTCAAAACAAAGAATAAAAGGAAGCCTAGAAAGGGTGCGACAGTCAACTCGTGGGAACTGAAATTGCCCAGTGAGATGACCAGGATCTAGATGATCCTAGAAAGGATCCAAATTATTTGAAGCAACTGCCTCTCAGAAAAACTCTAACACTAATTAAAGTAATACAAGAAAATCCAGCAACCAAAAATAAAAAAAATTAAAATTATGCAACAGCAAATTAAGCTGTTCCATATGGTTTTCTGTGTATGTGTGTGTGTGTTGTGGATTTATTGGGCTTCTTATATATCTGCATTGTTGTTTTTAAAAATCATATTTGAGAATGTTTTTTGATTTTTTTTTCCTCAAACTTTTTTCTTCTTCATTTTTTTCTCTCTCCTTCAGGGTCCCAATTTCATGTGTTAAACTACTTGATGTTCTTCATGACACTGACACTCTGCACATTTTTTTTTGAAATCTCATTCTGTACTTTATTGATCTGCCTTCAAGTTCACTGATCTTTTCTTCTGGTGTCTTCATCTGCTCTGAAGTGAATTTACTCCTTAAAATGTCAGTTTTAGAATTTATATTTGTTTCTTTAAAAAAAAAACTAATTTCCATTTGTTTTTTGAAGTCCTTTATCTGTTCTAGTGAAGTCTCTACTTCAGTATACTGTTTTATTTCTTTATGGCCTTTACTACCACCTGCAATTACCTCGTTTCTTTATGTATGTCCTTGTTGATTCTCTTCCCTTCCTCACTAGCAGGTAAACTCTTGGCGAGAGGCGACCTTGTCCGTGTTGTTGACTGCTACCTCGTAGAGCCAGCACAGTGACTGGTGCTGAGAGGTATTTAAAGAACATCGCTCAAATGAGTGAAAAGAGAAGAAAATTGCTCAGGTCCTTAAACCCTGGGTTAAACACCTGTGTATTGAATGATGCTGGTTGATGTGCAGTGGAGAAGCTCTTGTGAAGTAGCTTTAGATTGTAAATAACTAAGTTATTTCAACCTGAATCTTCATGAGGGTACATTCTTGTAATTGGAAATAATGCACTTCCTTTATTCTGAAGAAATTCAACATAGACTACTTACCCTCAGTTTACTAAGTTGTATTTCATTTAGTAATTCACATTTTAATGATGTTTTATGAAAAGAGAGTGTATCAGAAAACCACATTCTGCAACTGGATGTATTAGGAGAAATGTTATGAAGAGTCCCATGTGATTCAATTATTATTTTTGCATTCTGAATGAATATTTGATCATTACATGATAAATATTTGACAAAATCAATTTTGATAACTGAAACTTTTTTCTAAAGTTTGAAGAATGAGGAGGAAAGATGTAGAAATATTTTTTAAAAGTGTGGCTAAATGAACATGTAGAAAGAATTTTAAATACTTTTTAATGTTTCTTGCTCTTATAACTTTTAATTATTTATCCATTGAGTCTAAAATTCTAGTTTCCTCTTTTCAAAAATTTTAATTTATCCCTCCATAAAGTCAGATTTCATTTCCTTATGTGTCTGATCATTTCAGTGTTCTTTCCAAATGAAATTATCTCTGTTTTAAATAACTTGTACACCTATGAAGTCGCTTAAGATAGTTCTTTCACATTTACAACACTTACTTGAGTCTTTTAGGACTTAATGTGTGCAATGAATAAAAATAAAAGGTATATAATTTTAGCGCATGCTGTGTGTATTTATCTTAACATAAATACAGAAGAAATTGGAAATAACTTTCAGCCACAAAAAAGATAGCAAAAAGGCAGGAATATGCTACAGTATTAGACTGTATAGAGAACTGTTATGTGTAAGTTTCTACCCTGTGACTTTTCTTGTAGATTTCCAGTTGAGAAATACACCTTTCAGGGCAGTGAAATGGAGGAACCTGTAAACAACTATGTCAATTCGGGCTTTAAAAGTCTCTAAGTGCAGGCAACACTTTGGCTTTCCACTGTGGATTAAATACCTTAGCCATCAATGAATGCTTCTGTAGCATCTGTTAATGTAATGGTCTGCTCTCCTTGAGACATAAGAAGAGAGTGGATCAGTGTTTCTACCTTCTTGCATGCTTTGATGAGAAACCACAAGAACAAAAATCCGATGTACTCGCTAGGACAGCGTGATGGTTTAAAGGGTTTAGAAATCTTGACATGAGCTGTCCTTGAATGTGTTGAGCGAAGCAAGAGCATCTTAGAGGTTTTAATGTTGGGGCATTGAGATAATGTATAGACTCTCCTCACTGCGTGCTGAGATGGGACCAGATGTGCTTATGAAACAAGTTTCCTTAATGCACGCTGCAAGGAAAACAATTTTCAGAATTTAGATCTTTTTGTCAGGAAGCATCCATTCCAATGAGAGAAAAACAGTCAGATTTGGTGGTGATTCAGCAAACCAGAGCTAACTTTGCTTTCAACAAGAAGCTAGCAGAGGAACACTGGAATTGATGTCTTACTAAGAATTTTACATTCGTTGCCCATTATCTTGCTGGTTGTTAAATCCAGGAGTTGTTGCTCTTTCTGAAATTTCATGTAGAGAGAGGCTTACTTGATCTCAATTTAATAGATACAAGTCTCATTAAAGAGGCTGAAGATAAATGGATGTGGCCTGTAAGAGACAAATGGAAAATTTTGTCTTTAGATTTTGTGAAGTCACCATGAAAAATACCCCAAGCCCATTGATTTGTCGTGAGATGACAGGTTTGCATTTGAGAAAATTGGATCATGCCTGTCAGTGTATTACAGACATAAACTTATCATCTGATAAATATTCTAAAATTCCTCATATCTCTGAGGCACATCTACATGACCTTCATGGTGGAACGACGGGATTGTTTGTGCCGTGTCAGTTTTCTCCTGTTCCTTCTTCCTCCACATGAGCTTGGTAGACAGTAGTGCAGCAATGTCAAGGTTCTCTGGTTCAGAAGCATCAGTAGAGCTATGAGTCAGCCTTTTGGTCTTACTTCTTTTACTTGGTTAATTATAGATAAGATACTCAGTGAGGCCCCATTGAGATGTGATGAGTGAGTGAGAACCTTAAGCACCTCAGGCCACTGATCACTTGTATATGTAGAACAGCATTCCAGGCTGAGAAAGTGGCAAGTGCAAAGGCCCTGGATCTAGTGAACATCATTAGCCTTATATGATGCATCATTTATTCATTCATTCGTTCATTCACATATCCACTTATCTTTAGGCACCTTTTGAGTGCTTAATTATTTGTAAAGATTTAAGTTCTAGAAGAAACTAAGGTGGACCATGCATATGAATCTTACTAAATGATGTGAACTTTTGGTCTTGAAAATAAGCAACATGTGGGAAAAAGTAGTTTAAATACTAGGAGGTTACTTGTTTACTCTGCAGCAACTACAGCAAGCTCTTGGCTATTCCGAGAACCCACCAGACACAGTTGTACTTTGGACCCTTTGCACAAGTTCCCTCCATCTGAAATGCTGTTTCCTCAGAGAGCACATCCTTGATACCCTAACTGCCTTTAGGATGTTATTTAAAATGTACCTTTTCTGTGAGGCCTTTGTCACCTCATGTAAAATGTTACCCGCATAATACTTGCATTTTCTTACCTGCTTCATTTCTACTGTTGGGTTACAGTCAGCAGTTATCTCACATAGTGTACATTGCACATGTCTTGTTCCTTGTCTCCCTCATTAGAATATTACCTCCATGAGAGTGGAACTCTTTTTACTGGTTTCTCCAGTGCCTAGAACAGTTCCTGATAAACTGTGTGTGCTCTGTCAGGATTTGTAGTTGAGGGGTAGATGTATTAAGTAAAAAACACAAATCAGAGCAGTGTGTACAGTATATCATTATTGATGTGAAAGGTGGGGAAAGTAATCATGATGTCCTTGTATGTACTTAAAACATTCCCAAAAGAGATCATAAGAAAACATTTATTGGTTGATGGAGGAATGAGGAGCAGGTGGCCAGAGGGAGAGATTGTTCATCGTATCTTTAAAAGTGCGTTTTAACTTTGAGCTCCGTGAATGCGTCGTTCAAAATGTTAGTTACTATTAAAGTAATTCCAAAGAATACTGAGCAGAAAGTGCCAAATGTCAAGAAGAAAGGAGACAAAGTATTGTATGATTCTTGGTGGAAGAAAACATGGCAGTGTCATTAGCCTTGAAGGATGGGTGGTGTGCGGGGGGTGGGTGGGGGGATGCTGGAGGAAAAGCATTTGTGAAGAGATCAGCATGAGCTGTCCAGATGCTGAAAAAAACAGGCTACAGTTTTGGGAACACATACAGTTTTGCTCAGTTGGAATCAAGTGTATAAGAAACTGGGAAAAACATGTGTTGATAGTTTGGAATAAAACTGTGGCTAGCTCTAGCTCCAGGTTAAGAAGTTTGCATTTGCTAAATAATTTGACTCCTAATTATAAAAACATAGTGTAGACTCTGGAATGCTATGGTCTTGTTAATCTGAAGGTGAACAAAAATGTCCATAAGTTGCTTTAAAGATAGCGGCCATAATGAGGGGAGGGTAGAAAGAGATAAAATCAGAAATTTATTAAACATCTACTTTTTTTTTCCAGATTTGAATTTTTCTTACAAAAGTTATGATACATATTCATTGTAAGTTTATTCAATCAACTTCTTAGAGGTAACCTGTCCTTGTTAGGAACATGTTTAGACTTTTTCTCTGAATTTATAAACACATATTCCTTAAAAAAATGAGACCTGCATAGTGCATACTGTTTTGCAATTTAATTTATTACATTGGCATCATTCCATATCAATTTATAGAAGCTAAAACATTCCTTCTATAGTATATAATGTTCCACTGGGGGGATATATTGTAATTTTATTTTGACCAGTTCAGCACAAGTAGATACTGATTTTTTCCACGTTTTTGTTATTTAAAACAGTATTTTCAGTTAAAAAGATCTTCAGATATTCCTCTACTTTTATTGCTGTTGCCTTTGCATTCTTGTTTTATTTTCATGAAGTTGGTAGATGGCTTAGTATGTGAAAGATAGCCTCTATTATTATTTATCAGATTTAGAAATTCTAACAATGTTGGGGAAAATTGAAAACCGAGTTAAGTATTTCAGTTACCTATTGTGATACCCCACCCCCACCCCCCAAATGCACGTACTTGAACGATAAATTCTTAGTCTTTCTTTGGTGCAGGGGGTTGACTGGGCACTGGTGGGCCATTATCACTTGGGATCATTCATGCTGCCTAGGTAGACGGTACCCAGGGCTTCATCTGTCTGGTAGTTCAACTGGACTGGTGTCTAAGATGACTCCTTTATTCACACGTCCAGGGCCTCGGTGCTCCTTGCCTTCACACTGTTTATTTCCTCTTCATGCGTATTGGGCTTTTTAAAGATGGTGGTCTAGTGAATGCACTTAATGCAAGGTAGCTAGCTTCTGAGAAGCAGGAAACAGGAATTTCCAGGCCAGTTAAGGGCTATACCCAGAATCGGCCCAGCGTTACCTCTGCCATATTCTTTAGGGCAAGCAATCAGTCGTTTCTGGGTGGTTTGGTACCAAAGCAAGCAGAGGGTGTGGTCACCAAAAGGTTAACAGTGGAAATGACAGGAGATGAGGCTTGGAAATAAGTGAGAGTATTCAATGGCTAACATGTGGAAGGGTATTTGAGATATAGGGGAAAAAAATCACGGTGACATGAAATAGGTGGACACAGGGGACATGAACCTCTTTGCATTTTAGAAAAACAAAATACCATGGCAGTGACAGGGAGAATGAGTTGGAGGAATATGAGATTAGAGGCAGTAGATGATGTTAGAGTCCCTTTCTTGGTGAGAGCTAATGGCCTCTGTTAAAAATAAAAAGCATGCCCAGGAATGGAGGTTTGAGGCTAGGCATGAAAAAGGTTGAGAGGTAGAATTTATAAGATATGTTCACTGTCTGCTTGGCTGTTAGGCTGAGAAAGAGGAAGTCTAGAATGACTCCTGAGTGTCTGGCTAGAGTGCATAGTGGATGGAAGTGCTAGTCACAAAAGAATGAAGCAGAAAGAGCAGGGTCAGAGGAGTCTGCTTTTAAAACATCTATAGAAAATCCAGGTGGAGCTGCCCTGATTCCATTCCAAAATCTTAAGCTGGACATAATGACTTGGGACTTATTAGCAATTAGCTAGCAACTGAATGCATGAGATCAGTTAGCTCTTGTAATACTCAAGGTATTCAAGAAGATAGAGCAATAAAGACCGGGAGCAAGGAAGAGAACCAGGCAGGAGTGAAACGGAGGAACAGGGGATGGATCCAGTTGCAGGATGGGAGTAGTGAGTGATGTAGCCACTCCAGATTGGTTGGTTAGGCAAGTTAGATCACTTCAGTGTGGTTACATCCGCCAAGGGTGGTCACTCTTGTGTTGAGAGGGTGAGGCCAGAGATACCATTTCCAAAGGATTAGTTCTTTTCAATATTCACCTTAGTGTTTTAGCATACATTCACTTTCTTGGCGCTCCTTTTGTGTCTGAGTGTACAACGTACTCTATTCTGTAATTCCATGACCTGCAGCTTTAGTGACTTCATCCAGACGAATTATTTCCTGCTCAAGATTTTTCTCTAAACCTAAAGTTATTATGTGTATGTGGCTTGATTTGTGACTTATTTCTCTTTTTTTCTGTCTTAGCATCTAAGTGAGCTTATTTCCTTGTCTCAGCAGACTTCCCTCAGTTATGCTTAAAATGTCAACTTGAGGAAATCATTCTTACAGGTTTAAATACTTCTATTTCAAGTGACCTTAAAATACAACCTTCCATGGTAGATGTGACGTCTTGCTGTGAATAGAACTGTATTGAGAAGGGACAGGGAAAGTTGTGATGGGAAGGGTATATTTTTTGAGCTTGAGCGTCGCAGGATGGGCTGTGCTGGGATGTTGAGAATTTAACTTGAATTTCCAGAGACTGTGCCAGGATACGGGGCAATGACATTTCCAATAGGGAGTGAGAAAGGGAAACAGTTTTTGCTGAGTACCTAATGTGCTTCCATACATATTGTCTCATTCTGTAGTCATAGTCAGTCTGTACTATCTGCCTTACTTACAGATGAGAACATTGAGGCCTTCAAAATTTGAATTATTTGCTCCAGAATTAGAATGCATTTTCCCCCCAAAACCGTTGTATTTGCAAATCCCTAGGTTGATCCAATTCCTACCAGCATGTGAGCTTTTTCTACATTCATGGGTTTTATGGGCCAGTGCCTCAGATGAGAGCTCAGAGTCCTCTGCCATCAGTTTTCCCCCGTCTCATGTATTTCATTGTATCAGTCAAAAATCTTTGGGTTGGAAGTAACAGACACTCAATTCAAATTGGCTTAAGCAGAAGAGGCAGTTTATTGGCTCACATAATTGAAAGATCTGTGGGATATTGGAATTCAGGCATGGTCGAATCCAGAGTGTTCAAAGAAAGTTGTCAGGAAACTGTCTCTTTCGAAGCATGGTCATTATTTTGATTTGTACTGGCCTCTTTTTTGGGCCGACTGTCCCTGTGTAGGGACAGAGATCACCACTGGTAGCTCCAGGTTTATGCTGTACTAGCTTAGAAGACCCAGGTGACAGAGTGCGTGTACCCCAGAGCTGCCCAGTTCTTCCTGATACTACTCTTAGAGGTTGGTTTCAGTCACATACTCATCCCTGAACTAAACTCAGGGATGGTGGTGGTGGGGGGGGTGTTGTCCTTCTTGGCCAGGTCTGAGTCACATGCCAAATTCTGGAGCCTTAGCTTTATCCAAACCATGTCTGTGATAAGTGGAAGAAGGGTATTTGTCTAAAGGAGAATCAGGATGCAATTAGAAAAGAAGAGAAATGGAATCCTGGACAGTCACAAACAACAAATGTCCACTGTTGTTTTCACATTATTACCCTCCCTGGGCCTTCCGCTCTAGTCAGTAACGCAGAGATGATTATGAGATGATCTTCCCTCTGCACATTCCTACCTGCTGTTTCCTCTGCCCTTTGCTATTCCATCCGACCAATCCTTTGATCCTTTCAAAGACCTCCCTCATAAGTGCTCCCTGCATTTGGGAAGCACGAGGGATCTCATTTCTCTCAACTGTGTGTTGGTTTTTAAATGTAAGTAGAATTTTTGCCATATATTCTGGTGCAGGGTATATCTTCATGTACGTAACAATTCAGAGCCCAGGGATAGGAATCTACAGACAAGATGCACTAAGATTTAACTGGAAAAGTATCATCCTCACCCTGCCACCAGGCCATGCAATGAAAGTGAAAGGCTGAATTTGGGGAAGTCGTTTAGTAAAATTCCTTGTGATCACATTGACATAAAATATTTCAAACCCATTAGGAAGGCAGGCAGTGGCGGTACAGCATCCTCCACACCCAAGTTCCCATCCTGATTCCAGGAAGGTCTCTATGTACGTGTGTGGGCAGGTGTGTATTTGTGCTCTGCTTTGCTGCAGATGTTTAGGGCCACTCCTTGGGCTGTTTGATCTTCCTGATTGATGAAGTACAACTCCACAAGTTTTGAATTTGGCTCCAGCATCTCCTGACTTGTCTCTCTTCTTTCCTCCTCCACCTTTCTCCCTCTATTTCTTCTTTTTCCTTTTTTCCCCTTGTGGCTTTCTTTTTGTCCTTACCCCATCACAATTCTCCCTCGGTAGCATCTGTCCCCGTTTCTTGAGTTAAATAGTATTATCATTGAACCCTATTGGACTATACAGGTTTTAACCAGTCCCTAAGACATAGACAGGAATGAAAGTTACTAGAATCTCTGTGCCTTCTTCGTCTAGGCTATATTGTGATCACTCTAAGCAGAAAATAAGCATTGCTGAGGCTCTATCTAGAAACAGAATCCGAACAAAACAAGTTAGCGCAGAAGCTCTCAAGAGCACCTCCTCTGATGGATCTTTATCTCACAGCAAATATGAAAAGAAATTCTTCCAACAAAACATTTCCAAGGGTACTTTTTTATATTGTGGAAAAAAAAATCTTCATGAAATCTCCACTCCAGGCAAAAAGTTCCCTCAAGTAATTCCAAAATGTCATGGATCTCAGTTAATTTGTTAGAAACTGAAGGAATACAAATTCTCGATGTTTGCTGATACCAATGTAAAATTGCCCTGAAAAATTAAGCTTTCTGGTTTTCGCATATCTAAATAAAACTGAATGCCTTACCTTTTTTTTTTTCCAACCTCATTTGAATGTTGGTTATTTTGGTAAGGATTACATCCTAAGACTCTTCTTTGATTAGCACTGGGCCTATTTTTTTTTATATAATGCCCATTTAACAAAGAAATAAGAATACTGTTTTATCTGCAAGTAGCATCTTAGTTGCCAACAAAACCCAATTGGCTTTTTAATTCCTAAATGGTTTCATATCAGTGTGCCTCTCTGCTAAGGTATGGTAAAGACAGATGTATCTTGAAAGAAAAACAAACAAAATGAACGTATTATAAGGCAAGGCAAGCTTCAGAACGAAACACAAGTATAGATGATTTTGCCTACTCTTCCTAAATGAGGAAGGGAAGTAGGAACTGAACCAAATAACACTGCTGGGGTGATACCTGTGATGGTGGTTTTGGTGGTGGACTGAGAGCATTGACTGTGTCTGCAGGATATTTAGCCTTTCCTGAATTTATAGAGACCTTCATAAAGAGATTGTTCTATACTTAGTCTGATATTTCACAGCCAATTTTATATAGGGCATACGGAGAGAGATGAGAAGGGGGAGATAGAATATGTGCTCAACAAAGTTTACAATAACGTGCGAGTCAACTATAAAGACTTGTTCCTTCTGAGTTTTATTTTTTTTTTCCTGTTCTGACTTGACAAAATCCTAGCTAGGTAAGCTCAGAAACGAAGCAAAATAGAACAAAAGTCTAACCCATTTTTGTTACATGGTTGAAAAAAAGAGGTTATTCTTTTTCTTTTAATATTACTAGATTCTAATTAATCATTCATTTGCAAAGATCTTGTTTCTTACAGTTGAGACTGGTAATCCAAAGATGCCCACAATCAATATAATTTGGCTTACAAGATGATACGTAGTCATGTGTCAAAGCACTTGGGGCAAGCATATTTCCTATAAATTGAAAAATGGGCTTGCGTTGTCTGTGCTGAGGCGAGGAGTAATTCACATAGGAAGGGTACCCAGAGCCCACATGTGCACACACAACACACATGTCAAATAGATCACTGAAAAGAATACTTCCCTGCATCGTTTACAAATGATGGCTCAAAATCCCAGCGACAGTCTCAGTGGTCCTGCAGCCCTGTTTAAAAGTGCCCAGAGGTGTCATAGATTCCTGGACAGGCCACGGGAAACGAAAACCCTTGGCTGCAAGATAGAAGAGTGCAGCGTCTCAAAGGCAATAGAGGGCAGAACTCTCTCTCACAAAGGAGAAGCCATTCTTCAGACACACACTATTACAGTTTCCTGCTGAGAGTGGTATAAATTTTTACCTACTGTTGGAGACTTGCTAAGTTTCTTTCCAGGAATTTTTCATTATTACACAACTGCTTTGGAAACTAACCACAATTTCCCCCACATTCCATGAGCAACTTCTTGGGCTTAGAAACTTTTATAAAAGCAAGTCTATGCATGGGAAATGAATATAGTTAAACATCAGCTTCGACAAATGAGTTCACTCAGGTCTCCATTAGGAAAAAAAAGAACTCTTTCTAAATGTAAAGAAATCTATAATTCACATTTTACAGCTTCATTTTACCACCAGATTTAGATAAATATGAATTACTGATGCGCCCGCTGTTTTGCCTCCGTGCCCAGAACTTCCCCTGGTGGTCTCAAGAAATGAAAACAGACCTTCCTAGAGAGCATGTCGTAGGACCAAGGACTTAAACACAGGCAGATTCTTTCTGAATCTCTAGTAATTAATTATCATCAGTTGTCTCGTTGACAGCTGGGGGCCACATTTAGCCAACCAGCTGCCCTGCGGTGCACAATGCTGTGTTTGTTCTAAGCCCCTTGGGTGATTCTTGCTGTATGTAAAATAGCAGCAGTTGGAGTCCCATTTGCTTCCGCATAGATGCTTTATGACTTGCGTGTCAGGACTATGGCAACCCTTCAGGACCAGTGAGTGCCCGGTGAATACCGGAGATGATTCTCTGGATGTGAGCGGAGAGAACAGGAAATGATTAAACCACAAGTGGAAATAAAACAGAACGCCCAACAAAATGGCATTCAAGTGTGAAGTTGGTTCAAGCCTGACTTAATTATTTCGCTTATTAGGAATTTTTCTGTGGAGATTTGAGGTGGAAGATCCAGCCCTCAGCAAGGACCCCCGTGAATGTTTTTGCTCCTCTATAGGAAACATTTTGGTACAAAACATGTCTTACCAGACTGTGACGGACATAACTGAGTCTAGCCTGTTACTAGATCTTACTGATCTATGAATTAACGGATGATATTCTGCAGGCAATATCCTGTGTCCTTATCTGTTTCTTTAAATATCAGCAGTATACTCCTACCTAATACATCAGAGTAAATCTGAGCTTTAGAAGAAACAGCAGAAAATTCTGAATTTGATCTGTTATCCAAGTGAACGTTCTCAGACTTCAGAGGCCAAGAGCTAATATATTCATCATCTTAAAGGAAGTTCAGGAAACTGGGTGCTGCTTTTGTCCTCAATTTCCTTTTGCTGTGTTGAACACAGCCTGTAAAATGACTTTAAAGCCTTGGCATTTTTAGCAGAGACTATTCTTCTATTTATAGAATGCTCTTCAGATAGACTCCTTGTTTATCTCTTTACCCGGCTCCTATCTTCTTAAGAGTTATCTCTTATGAATTTAAAATTAATTCAAATGAATGCAGACAGAGGGGTGGGAAGGAGTCTGAGAGGTCAATTCTGAGTTCACACCAGCTCTATCGTGTCCACATTTTTTTTTTTAACTTGATCAGATATATCTGATCAAGAGGCAAGATCCGGCAGGGTTTGTTCTGGAACAGGCTAGTTGCTGCTGGTTTCTTTTTGAAAAATTGCTCTCAAGGTTGTCAAGATTTATTAAAGCTCAATCCATGACAACTTTGTAATTAACACTTAAAATTTTTTTTTGAATTTCAAAAACGTATGTGTACAAGGAATTATCTTGATTTATGTGTGTGTGTAAATGCGTGTGTGTGCTTACTAATTCTACAGCTACAAGCTTGGTTCCAAGCTTGTATCTGTAAACTTGGGTTTACAGTCTTGAAGACTTCTTTGAACTATCATTCACTTAGGATTTGAGTTGCAAAAAGACACATCATACTAAGCAAATCCTGGTAAACATCACGGTTTTGCCCATGTTTCAGAATTTCTTTTCCTGGTTTCAATCTGACATTGTTCTGACACGAATTGGAAAAGTATTTCTCAGCTTTGTAAAATTCACATCAACATTTGTTACCACTGTAAAAGTTTATAGTTACATGGAAATTTGAAATGTAAATCAGATATCATTTTCTGTTACAACTTTCAATTAAAAAGAAATAGCTAGATGTTTTAAGGGAATCAGTGTTAGCAGAAGGATGCTCACAGAACTGCCTTTTTACCTAGAATCTAAATTTGTGCTGGCAACGCCATCTTCTCTTTTGGTGACATTTTGTGTGTTATGCAGTGAGAAACATGGTCCTTCTCCAAAATACTTCTGATGATAGGAAACCGTTAAATATTGGCCCAAATATTACCAAATTTTATCTTTTGTCTTAGCAGACATTTTATTAAGGATGGTACTGGTGTTTCTGAAGAAAATTGGGAACAGATTTTCCACCTTCAAAATGACTCCAGATTTCTCTATTGTCAAGGAGAGCCGTCTCTGACCTAGAACTGGGTAGATTTTAATAGTAGCAGCAATGTTAATGGAAAGGCTTACACTCTGTTAAGTGCTTTAAGAAGTACTTTTCCTGGTATATAATAGACACTCAATAATGGTTTTGGAATGAGTGAAGCACAGAAGGAAAAATGCACAATAAAAGCAGTGGGAAACTATCCTGGTAATTAACAGGGAGGCTTTTTACCCAATAATACGGTATTTTCATCTCTTTATGGTTACGTTACTTAATCTTTTGTTTCTCTTAACAAATAAAATGTATTGGGGAGATCAGTGTAGAGCCAGTACAGTAAACTCAAGGTGATTTCCTGTCATAGCAAACTTAGGAACAGTTCTTGAATATCTACTTCAGTATTGAGAATTTAGAAATAAACAGAAGAATGCTGAAATTGATGGCATCTAAAGTTCAGTGTCCATAATAAATACAAAAAGTCATAAAGACTTTCATTTTTTTTTCACAGTCAGCTTATTCCCAGACCTCTTCCTTTTTCATTGTCAATCATGAACCTTGATATTTTCTTAAAGTCAAGTCAGTTAATAGGTGGAAATATTTGTTGACCACATTCTAACTCTAATCCACGAGATACACCGATGGGGTTTGGTGTCGGAGAGACCTAGCTTTGCAGTTACTGTCAGCTCTCAAAATGTTTCCTCGTGTGAAAATGGTCATAATGACACTTAGCTTTCAGGGTTTGATCGGTAGGTATTAAGACATAGGATTTGACACAAGTGTTTCAGCCCAATTTCTAAATGCATAAGAACTGGTGAGCTAGTGTCCTAATAACTTTCTGTGGTCCTTTCTGGTTAGGGTGACCATGTAATTGATTATCCAAGCCAGGAGACTTTGGAGAATGGAAGTAAAAACTATTCATACTTGCACTGAGACACCAGGCATAAATCAACACTACGGGCAAGTTGGGAACCATAGTCGTCCCAATCCCGACACATCCATCCGGAAGTAAAGCAGGCTTACTCGACGTTAAAGAGAAACAGAATGTGTAAACCTTTCTTTTAAATGTGATTAAAATGGCAATAAAGGAGATTTTTTCCTTTAATCCACTGCATAAGTGGATATTTGCATTACTGCCTGAGTAAGAAGACGATAATTAAGAGGGGAGAGTTGTATTGGTGGTTTCCCTCTGGAAACCAACATGGAGAGAAGAGAAGTTCCAGCAAGGGGAGATGGAGTAGTGGGAGGCGTCTGCTGTAGGACCCGGCTGCTCAAAGTGCGGTTCTTGGACAGGCAGCACTAGCATCACCAGAGAGCTTGCTGTAAAGGCAAGTTTCAGCGGCGTGTTTCACACCCGCTAAAAGGGAACATATGGGTCCAGTGCCCAGGGGTCTGTTTTAACAAGCTCCTCGTGTATTCTTCTACACGCTGAAGGTTTAGAAGCTCTGCTCCAGGAAATCCAGAGATTTTTGAGTTTGTAAAAGTAACCTTAGAGGTCGGCCAACCTCCAATTTACATACAAAGAAACCAAGTCTTGAGAGAGGTGAAACACCTGGATTAATGAGCAAAGTTAAGGGGAGGGAAGTGAGAGGGACAGCCTGAGTTTTTCCATTGCATATTTCTTTCCGGTTTGTTATAGTAATACATGCCCATCTCCTGATGCCCAGATATCCCTTACTATGTTTTGAACACTACCTCTCCCTGTCAATCAAGGACAAATGTATACTATTCAGTATTGTGTTTTTACTCCCTGCACGCAAACTAATTCACAGTATGCCTGGGGATGTGTAAGAGGTTGGGGGTTTTCATCATGAAACATATTTGTTTGGCTCTGACGAAATTATGCTTGCAGTACGTTACCATCTTCATTTGCTTTAAATGAAATCTGTAACTTAGAGACGAGTAAAAAGAAGAAGGGTGTCACAAATTAAGATACTGGGCGCTGTCATGAGGATCTTGGACTACTGGGAGGTGTGTGACTTAGACAACTCAGTGGGAAAAAATAAACAATGGAGTCAGAAAAATGTAGGATATACTTTAGGATAATAACAATAGCTGATATTAACTGACAGGCAACGTATGCCAGGCAGCCCAGTGCTCCATGGGTCGTATTTAGCCCTTGTAGTTGTCATATGATGCGGGTGGTACCATGATTTCAGTTTTAAAGATGAGTAAAGATAAAGACAGGTTAAACTGACGTTCTTACGTTTGATTACAGAAACCACTATTTCAGTTTGTTCACATAGACCCCCGCCGCTACCACAGAACAGTAAGAACAGCTGCAACCAAACAAGAGATATTTAAGGTTGCTGGCAAAAATAGATACCTCACAGCATAATGAAACAAATGTAAAAGAAAGAAAGTGAGGGAAAGTGATCATATGTTAGGAACATGAGAGAAGCCAAAGAAAAGACAATGCACAAAAGAACAGCAAATAGATAAGCATATCTGTTATAAATCAGCCAAGTTAGCAACCAGTGTGAAGGAGGAAATAAAACAAATTATGAGATTCATAGAGTCCATAAAGTAAAAAATATAAAGTAACTTTTGAAAATCTTGATTGCTACTGATACTGAGATGAGAAATGAATTTTTCCAAGGGGCCCTCATAACTTATAATAGTATTAATCACTAACATTTAATTCAGTACTTGGCTTCTATTACTGCACTTAATCTTCATAGACAATTGGGAGTTACTCTCATTTTGAAGGTGGGAAAATTGAGGCCCAGAGAAGTTAAGTAAATTACTTACGGTCACACAGCTGGCAAATAGCAGAACTCGGATTCCAAACCAGATCTATTCTGGGGCCCCAGGCAATGGTTTTAGCTACCAAATCACACAGATTCTTGAGAACTTCCATGCAGTATACTCTGGCATGTATTTAAAAGGGAGCCCTCTGTTTCTCACAGCTCTCCTTAGTAAAGTACAATGAAATCGCTTTAGGGAGAATTTTGCAAAAACAATCCCTGAGGCAGCCAATGCAGCAAGAGTCAGTAATGTATTTTTTGTGCTGAACTCTCCCTGGACCAAAGCTTTAGAAGAGGGCTTCAGTTTGCCGGGCATCGTGTTGCATTGTGCTACATGTACTGAGTGGCAGGGTGATGACTCCAACATACTGCAGATGAGAGCTTCGTTAAAAACTCAAAAAGCCAAAACCTTGGTATGAAAAACTGTGATGGGATTTGGAATTCATTTCAACATTCCATTGGATAATGTAAAAATAACAAGAGCTGTTAGCTTCTTGAACTAAAAATGTCAACTGTTGCAAACCTTTTAAAGGATGTGAAAAGGTCTTAGATTTCTTTCCGTGGCTTTTTGTTAACAACTTAATTGAGGTGTAATTGGCATACGATAAATTGCACATATTTAAAATGTATAATTTGATGTGTTTGCCATGTGTATACACCTGCAAAAACTAGCACCACCATTAAGAGTGAATACATGAATCACTCTAAAACGTTTCCTCCTATCCCCTTGGAATCTATTCTTCTTTCTCTTCAGTACTTGCCCCTTCCCTGGCCAACACCACTCTGCTTTCTGTCACTACAGATTAATTCACATTCTCTAGAGCAGGTGTTGGCAAATCACATGGCCTGTGAGTCAATTACTTGTTCTTGTAAATAAAGTTTTATTGGTGCCCAGTCCTGCTCATTCATTTACACTTTGTCTAAAGCTGCTTTTGCTGTACAGTATCAGAGCTGAGTATTTGCAACACAGACTCTATGACCTTCCAGTATTTGCTATCGGGGTCTTTACCAAGGAAGTGTGTTAACCTTTATTCTAGAGTTTTGTATAAATGGAACCATAGCATACACCCTTAAAAAAGCAAAAATGCTCTGGTTTCTTTCATTCAGCTTAAGCATTTTGAGATTCATCCCTGTTGTTGCAAATATTGTAGTTTATTCTTTCTCATTGCTGAGTAATAATCCATTGTATGGATATGCTGAGACTTGTTGATTGATTCACCGTTTGATGTACGTTTGGGATGTTTCCAGTTTGGGGCTATTACAAATAACGGCGCAGTGAGTTTCCATATACAAGACTTAGGATGGGCAGACTTTTTCTTTATTTTTAGAGAAATTCTTCAGAGGGGATGATTGGACTATGTAGTAGATGTATGTTTAACTTGGTAAGAAACTATTCAACTCTTTTCCAAGTAGTGGAGCCATTTTTCTCTTCCCACCAGCTGTGTGAGAGCTTCAGTCCCTCTGCATGCTTCCCAGCACTTGGCTTGGGCAGTCTTGAAAATTTTCACCATTCTGCACACAACCACGTGTAGTGGTATCTCACTATAGTTTTAATTTGCATTTTGTTAATTGGTGATGAAGTTGAGCATGTTTTCATGTACTTACTTGCCATTTATATTTGGGTATGCATGTATGAAGTACCTTGTCAGCCAAGGGAGGCTGACGTGGGGTTCTAGGAGGTGAGCGGCCCAAATGAAAAAATGCACGAGTAGTTGCCATACCGCTGGACAGACTTCAGCCAGAGACACCATGGGGTTAACAACACTTTATTGCCACAGGGAGGTGCGCGCCTATGATGCACCTGTCCTGCGTTTATCTGTTTTTCTGTCAGCACATGTGCAGTCTGAGTTTCTTTGTTCATTAGGCTTACAGAATATCTCTAGCACATGCGTACTTCTATTTTCTTTGTTCTAAATCTTATACAATTGACGCATGCGTGGAGCAATTATTTACTGCATACTACAAACATGCTCTGTAGTCTCAGCCTTGGGTCCCACAGCCTTAACTTATCTCAAGGCTCCGGCCATGGCCTTGGGCCCCATGGCCTTAACTCGTCTCAAGGCCAGCTCACATACCTATTCAAATATTTTGCTCATTTTTTAATTAGGTAGTTTTGTAATTACTGGATCTTGAGAATTCTTCATATGCTATGGTTACAAGTCCTTTGCCAGATAGGTGATGTGCAAATACCATCTTCTAGCCTGTAGCTTGTCTTTTTATTTTCTTAACATTGTCTTTTGAAATCAGGAATTTAAAAATGAAACTCCAGTTTACCAACTTAATCTTTATAGATTGTGCCTCTGATATTATATTTAAGATGTCTTAACCTAGCCGAAGGTCAGAGAGATTTTCTCCAGTGCGTTCTCCTATAAGTTTTACGATTTTAGGGTTTAGAACTGTGATTCATTTTGAGTTAATCTTTCCATATAGTGTGAAGTATAAATAGTTCCTTTTTTGTCTTTCTTTCTTTCTTTTAAACATGGATATCCAAATTTTCCTGTATCATTGATTGAAAAGACTATCCACTGAAATAACTTTAAATATTTGTTAAAAATCACTTTTTTGCATATTCATAGGACTATTTCTGGACCCTTTATTCCATTTAAACATTTATTTTTACACAGATTCCACGTTCTTTTGATTACTCTAGATTTCTAAGTATTAAAATCAGGTAGCACTAGTCTGTCAATTAAATTCTTTTTAAAAAATTTGCAGAATTGTCTCTGGTATTTTGTCCTATTTCCATGTAATTTTAAAAATTTAACAATTTTTACGAAGAAAATTCTGCCAGATTTTAATTGGGATTTCATTGAATTTATAGATCAATTTGGGGAGAACTGACATCTTGACAACATTTTCTTTCCATGTATAACCCCATTTATTGAGGTCATCTTTAATTTTTCTCAGCAGTGTTTTGTAGTTTTTAACACACAGGTCTTTCACATCTTATTGTCAGATTTATTCCCAAGTATTTTATATTTTTTGATGCTTTATTTTATAATTTCAATTTGTGCTAATATATACAAATATAATTGATTTTTGTGAATTACCCTTGAATCTTGCTAAGTTAATTTTTTAGTCATGGTAGTTTTTGTGGATTCCAGCTGACTTGCTGTGTAGATGACAATGTCATTTGTGAACAAAGACAGTTTTATCTCAGTATGTCTAATCTGAGTATTATTTATTTTTCTGGCCTCTTTACACTGGCCAGCACTTGGAGTGCAGTGTTGAAAACAGCAGTGGTGAGAGAAGAGATCCTTGCCTTTACCTTAGTCCTGGGGAAAATCTTTCAGCTTTTCACCATTAAAGTATGATGTTAGCTGTAGATTTTGTGTGTTTTTGTTTTTTGATAGATACCATTTATCAGGTTAAGGAAATTACCTTCTATTCATAGGTAGCTGAGTTTTTTTTAATCAAAAATTAGTACTGGATTTTGTTGAATGACTTTTCTGTACATATTGAGATGATTTTTTTCTAAGTTGTTAGTATATTGCAATACATTGACTTTTTAATGTTAAACAAATTCTGCATTCTCCGGATAAGTCTTACTTTGTCACGATATATTACACATTTTACATGCAGTTGAATTTTACTTGCTAAAATTTTGTTCAGAATGTTTGCATCTGTGTTCACGGGGTATATTGGTATGTGGTTTTCCTTTGTTGTAATGTCTTTGTCTGATATTACTACCTAGTTAACACTGTCCTCATAGAATGATTGGTGCCATGTTTCCAGCTTGTCAACTTCCTGAAAGAATGTGTAAAATTGATGTTAGTGTTGACTTTCAAATAATGTGAAGGTTAATCCACGTATTACTTAATAGTCAGCCTTCTGTATCCATGGTTTCTCCATGGATTCACCCACCCATGGACTGTGTAGTACTATAGTATTTACTGTTGAAAAATAACTGGTTTTAAGTGGACAACTGTATTTCTCACTTAGATATTTGGTGGAATCACTGGTGAAGCTATTCTGGCCTAGATTTCTCTTTATGGAAATGTTTTTACTACAAATCCAATTTCTTAGTTAGATTCAGGTCTATCTAGGTTATTTATTTATTTCTTGAATAACGTTTGGTAGTGTGTGTATTGCTAGAAACGTGTCCATTTCGTTTAAGTTTCTAAACTTATGGGCATAAAGTTGTTGTTAACATTCACTTCAAATCTTGTTGTTTGTATGATGAGTAATGAAATTATCTCTTGTTTCTGATATGGGTAATTTGTGTCCTTTTTCTTTTTTTATAGGTCAGTCTGGCTTGAGGTTTATTTTACTGGTCTTCTCAGTAAAATTGTTGCCATTGCCTATTTGTATTTCTTTCTGTCCTATATTCCATTGCTTTCCACTGGGATTTTTATTATTTACTTTCTTCTGCTTATTTTGGGTTTAATTTGCTCTACCTTTTCTGATTACTTAAGATAGTTTCTACGAGAACTTTCTTTTTTCCTAATGTAGGTTACTGCTATAATTTCTCCCTTGCCCCTGCCCCAGTATTATTTTAGTGGCGTCTCACAAATTCATATATGTTGTGCTTTTATTTTTATTTAGTTCAAAGTATTTTCTGTATTGCCTTTTAACCTTTTCTTTGACTCATGGACTTTTTTTCCCCCCTTTTTTGAAGTGTTAGTTTCCAAGTATTTAGGAATTTCCAGAGATCTTTTTGCTATTAATTTCTAATACAATTTCATTATGGTTAAAGAATGTATTTCACATGACTTGAGTTCTTTTAAATATATTGAGATTGGAGTTTTGGTCTAGAAGTTGGTCTGTCTTAATAACTGTTTTGTGAGAACTTGAAAGCAATATGTGTTTTGTTGTGTGGAGTATTATGTGAATGTTATTGAGGTTAAATTAGTCAATAGGGCTCTCCTTACTGATTGTCTGTCTACTTTTCCTGTCAGTTATTGAAAGTGGGGTATTAAAATCTGACTATAATTATTGAATTTATTTATTTCTTTTTGCAGTTCTACTTTTTGCTTTACCAATTTTCAATGTCTGATATTAGGTACATAAACACTTAAGTGCAAAAACACTTAGGATTATTATGTCACCTTGATGAATTACCCCTTTTGTCATTATGAAATTACACTTTTTGTCTCTAATTATATTCTTTGTTCTGAAAACTACCTTGATTCTAATATAGCTACCTCACCTTCCTTTTTATTAGTATTAATACATATTTTTCTATCCTTTTACTTTTAATTCTTTTTTTTTTTTTAAATGGAGGTACTGGGGATTGAACCCAGGACCTTGTGCCTGCTAAGCATGTACTCTACCACTGAGCTATACCCATCCCCAAATGCTTTTACTTGTGTCTTTATATTTAAAGTGCATTTCTCATAGGCAGAATACAGTGGTCTTACTTGTTCATTCAGTCCGACAATCTCTAACTTTTAATTGGGGTGTTGAGATCATCTACATTTAATGTGATTGTTGATATGCTAATATTTGACTTAATCATCTTGGTGTTGGTTTCCTATTTGTCGGATCTGTTGTATCTTGACTTTTTCCCTTTCCTGTCTTATTTTGGAGTAATCAAATATGTTTTATAATTCCATTTTTGTTCTTTTGAGGGTTATTATAAATATTTGGACATTTTATTTTTAATCTTTTAAACATTTTTTAAAACATTTTTTATTGAGTTATAGTCATTTTACAATGTTGTGTCAAATTCCAGTGTAGACACAATTTTTGAGTTATACATGAACATATGTATATTCATTGTCACATTTTTTTTCGCTGTGAGCTACCACAAGATCTTGTATGTATTTCCCTGTGCTATACAGTTGCATTTCTTTACACTAATGATGAATCAACAGAAAAAGAAAGTAAAGAAACAACCCCCTTTAAAATAGCACCCAAAGTAATAAAATACCTGGGAATAAATCTAACCAAGGAGGTGAAAGACTTATAAACAGAAAACTATAAGACACTGATTAAGGAAATTAAAGAAGACTCAAAAAAAATGGAAAGATGTCCCAATCTCCTGGATTGGAAGAATCAATAGTGTTAAAATGGTCACACTACCCAAGGCAATCTACAGATTTAATGCAATCCCTATCGAATTACCCAGGACATATTTCACAGAAGTAGAACTAATCATAATAAAATTTATAAGGGAGCACAAAAGAACCTAGAATTGCCAAAAATTACTGAAGAAAAAGAAAGAGGCTGGAGGAATAACTCTCCCAGACTTCAGACAATACTATAGAGCTACAGTCATCAAACAGCATGGTATTGGTACAAAAACAGACATATGGACCAATGGAACAGAATAGAGAGCCCAGAAATGAACGCACAAACTTTTGGTCAACTGATCTTCGACAAAGGAGGCAAGAATATACAATGGAATAAAGACAGTCCCTTCAGCAAATGGTGTTGGGAAAACTGGACAGCAGCATATAAAGCAGTGAAACTAGAACACTCCCTTACACCATATGCAAAAATAAACTCAAAATGGATCAAAGACTTAAACATAAGACAAGATACAATAAACCTCCTAGAAGAAAATATAGGCAAAACATTTCACATACATCTCAAAAAGGTTCTCCTATGGCAATCTACCCAAGCAATAGAAATGAAAGCACGAAGAAACAAATGGGACCTAATTAAACTTATAAGCTTCTGCACAGCAAAGGAAACCGTAAGTAAAACAAAATGATAATCTGTGGAATGGGAGAAAATTTTTGGACATTTTAGTCATTCGTTTGGGGTTTATAGTTATATCTTTATCTTATTTCACTTTACTATTAAGCATATTATATTATTTCATGGGTAAGAACTTTATAATAAAATAATTCCACTTCCCATTATGGTTTTTATATTTAAATAGACAGTTATCTTTTTAAATAGATTAAGATAATAGGAAACAATTTTGTACATTACCCATGTATTTACCATTTTTTATGTAGTTTATTTCTTTGTATAGATTCATAGTTCAGCTGTATTGTTTTCATTCTGCCCGAAGGACTTTAGTTTATATTAAGTGAGGTTTAGGGTGATGATTTCTTTCAATCTTCTGTCTGAAAATGCTTTGATTAGGCTTTGATTTTTAAAGATATTATTTCTGGACTCAACAATTTTTTTTCTTTCAGTACTAAAGATACTGTTTCACTGTGTTCACTTGCATTGTTTCTGACAAGATGCTTCTCATCATGCTAATTTTTTGTTCTTTTGTAGTAAACATACCTGTTTTCTCCAGCTACTTTGAAGATTCTCTTTTCAAAACTGGTTTTGAGCAATTTGATTGTGTTGTTCTTGGTGTATTTTTCTTGATGATTTATGTACTTGGAGATAGTTGTGGTTTTTGCATCTATGGGTTTATAGTTTTTGCCAAATTTTGAAAATAGTAGGCTATTATTTTTCAAATTTTTTTTCTGTCTGCCACCTCTCTGCTCTCTTTCAGGGGCTCCAATTACATGTATATTGGTCTATTTGAAATTTTCCCATTTTTCAATGATGTTCTTTTCACATTTTAAATTAATTATTCTGTTTGTGTTTCAAATAATTTCTGTTGCTATAGTTAGCAGTTGACCAATCTTTTCTTTTGTAATGTCAAATCTGCTGTTAATCCCAACTGGTGTGTTTTTCTTCTCCGATTAGTAATTTTTATCTCTAGTAGTTTTATCTGAATGCTTTTTACATCTTCCGTGTCTCTATTTAACTTTTTAAAAAACCTAAATACAATTATAATAACCATTCTAATCTTCTTGCCAATGAATTCCAACAAATATATCAGTACTAGTTTTAGATTGATTGATTATGTCATTTTAGGTTTTGTTTTTCTTTCTCTTTCAATAACTGGTAATCTTGGACTGGATGCCACACCTTGTAAATTTTATTTTATTTTATTTTATTTTATTTTATGGGTGCTGAATATTTTTATATTCCTGTAAATATTATGCTTTTTTTTCTGGAAAGCATTTGATTCTTTCGAGTCAAGATTTTATGATCTGTTAGGTGGGTCAAGAACAGTGGTCAGTCTAGGGTTAATTGTCCCCCTTTACAGGGTCAGGGTCTGTTTCACTATTCTACCCAATGCCCTGTAAATTATTAGTTTTCTTTTATTCTCTCAGCTGGTTTTCTCCTGGCTCTGGATAGTTTTCCTCACATGTACACATTGGCCGATTTTTTACTGAACAGCTGTGTGGGACCATCTGCAGATCTCTAGGGTTCTCTCTGTACAGTTCTCTTCTCTTCAGTGGTCTGTCGGAATTCTAGCTACCTTGATCTCCCTGAGTTCTCACCTCCATCTTCTCATTCAGGAAGTTGTCTGTGTGGGTTTCCACTCTCTATACCTCTCCTTGAAATTCTTTCAAGGCTGTAGGCTTGGGTAAGCCTGTCTCTCGGAGATCACGATCCTTGCTGCCTGATGTCCAGGGTGTTGGATATTATACTTCAGTATATTTTGTGTGTAACTATCGTTTGTTTCAAGTGTGAAAGTAAATCTGATACCTGATACTTCATCTGGCTTTACACTTTCTGTTACCTATCTGCACAAATAAATTTTCTCATGGATGGTGACTCTCAGGATTTTGATGATACCACTATTAAACATTTTAATTGAGAATTGCATCTAGGCATTTTTAAGAATATTGGAAAGTTGTATTCCCAAAAGCAAGCTAAAGAGTCTCATTAAATATTTGAAAGTATTTTATTTGGACATTTTAGGCACATCTAATAATGATTATCTTCTCTAATGCTTTGCATTTCATGCCTATAATTACATAATATAAGAGAAGGTAATGAATTTTAGAATCATTTGCAACTTAGATTCCCTCATGTCCCTTAACGTGTTATACAAAAAAAAAAAAAAAAGCTAATTTTCTATTTGTACCATGACGTGAAAAATTTTGGGAAGTGCCGACTTATAAAATCTGATTAAAGCAGTGAACTGTCTTTCCTGAAAAATGCCCACAGAAATCCAGTGCTACATAAAATTTGGAGGATTTTTTAGGCCTCTTGAATACTGCTCATGGACTCCCTCTGTTAAGTCTTCACTAAAAATGTTTCAGCTGAGCATTTGAGCAGTATTTGGTAGGAATGAACTAAAAATTAGGGGTAGATTCTTAAAATAGCATCTTTAAGCAAGGGGCTAGGCTCTTTGGTCAGTGCTACAGCTGAAATCATGTTCTGTTATGCTGACTTTTGAAAATCTCTTAAATCTCCTGTAAAGTAAAATACCCATGTTTGTATATACAAACCTATTCTGTAATTCTTAAATATACTGAAATTTGAGAACCCTTGAATTTAAAAGGAACAAAAGGAATATCTTTGTATAGATGTTTGTGTTTTCAAAACACTCCTGTTTAAGCTGCCCAGTTCTTAGGTTAAATAGGGCAAAGGTAGAAGTTACTCATGTGGGCCTGGAGGTACAGGGTTTAGCTTACCTCATTTTAAGAGTAAATATTTAGGACATAAATACTCTAATATTTTTTCAAGTATCTGTAATATTTGACCTCTAACCGTGAAATAAAGCATGATCTTATAAATTGCAAGAATCTTTAAAGTTAAATAGAAGTTTTAATACATTGGGAAATCAAAATACAAAAGTCAAAAGCTGATGAAGTCAAAATGCTTTTAGAGTTAGACATGTACGTATATATGTACCTTAAGAGACAACATACAAAATCTAATCAAATGATGAATGTTGGTGATAGTCACAAACTTATCTGAGCTGAGAATTCCATAATGTGATCTAAGGTATTGACCCCTCTTAAAGTTTTGAAACCCGGATATAGGGACTAAAAAAGGCTTTCAGTAAGCAGTTGGTGGAAATAAGAATCTCTCCAGGTGTGAAAAGAATAAGAACTGAGTGGCTGTGGTTTACTGGAGTCTTCTGTGAGAACACATCTCATAACCACTGGGTGATTTAGCATTATATACAGTGATGGAATAAATTGTACAAGACCCTGAAAGAGAAAAATGAAACCTCTTGTTTAGGAATGTATACATATGTGATAAAATACTATACACTAAGAAAATAAACAACAGGATGATAATCACCATCAGTATTAAAATTTTATTTTTTTCAGTTTATGTTTGGGATGGTGGGATGGGTGTGGAACTTGTAGGTAGAGTTCAGTGTAGGGATGCTCAGGGCAGAGGATGTGCGCTGTGTTCCACTTCTGAGTAGAAGGTTCATAGGTACTCATTTTTATGATTATGCTTTACAATGAACATTTTTGTTACATCTACTCAGTTAAAATATTAAATATTAGATTTAAAATAAAAATGAAAACATTTTTATAAGGTGAAGGAAATAATCATAGTACTAATATTTTTGTGTTAACATTTTTTGCATATTTGATGTTTTTAATAGTTAGAGATACGTAAGAAAAAATAGCACAAGCTTGGCAGCCCTGCAACTCTAATGGACAGTGTGTAACTGTGTAATTGATTCAGTCTTAGGTTTTAAGAAATTTTATCAAGTGGCTAAATGGTGCTGGAATATTAATAACATTAGATTCATTATATTTACAAACAATCTGTTCATGAGTTATTGAAATACTGCCATTTTTATTAAGTCAGAGGAAAAAATACGTTTAGAAGGAATAAAAAGTCACAGATGTAATAAATGCTACTTAACATGCTTAAATGTCTTTAACTAGATTTGCTAATACAACAAAATATTTAAGGACCCTTTGAGAAATAACTGATAAAATCTGCTAGATTTAAAAATAGATGGTATGATGAGTCACCTAAATTCACAAGCCTAAAGAAGAATGAAGATTTTAAATTCTTACCTTTAATAAATTTAATAATAATGGTTAAAACTAAACTTGTGATCAGTCCTTTTTGTGTGTTAAAAAAACTCATATTCATAATGTGTAACCAAGTATATGTATTTTTGCCAAGTAAATGTAGAATCATGAGCTTTACTCATCATCAAACCTGGGGTAGAGTTGACAGCACGCTGTGAAAGTTCAGAATTCCTACAAGGAGAGGTACATGAATAGAAGGCTCCGGGAAGAGAGGCAATCAGTCCCAGCAGGCACAGTCAGACCTTTCTGAAAAAGAGTTTGGGTTTACTGTGATACAAAGATAAATGGTAATCATGGGCTCCAATTTATAACACAAAGAAAGAATGCAACCATCTTGTCCTAGGGAAAAATTCAAATGAGTTGTAACAAAATAGACTCCTCCACTTTTAAACAATGAAAATGAAATAAATTATTGGTAATGCCCAACTTTAATAATCTGTCCTAATGAGTAAGTTGCTGTGATAAGACTGTTAGACATTACAGTTAAAGGTCGGGCCATGACTTTTCAACAGTAGTGACTCTGCTTTGAATCTAATTCTTCATGGTCGTCTTCCTGGCAGCTACCAGATGGCAAGACCAGTGTTCAAACAAGGCTGCTCTTTATTGTATTCAGGAAACCAACATTCGTGAATTTAAAAAGAAAAATGTTTAGATTTTCAAAAGGAGGAAGATTTCATCCAAAATCGGTATCAAATAATGAGCAAGTTTAAAGGAATGGGCACTGCAGGATATGTGTTTTACATGCGTCTCTCTGGAATGTCAAGTTCAGAGCTCATCTCCCATAGTTGCAGGGGATTTGAGATGGTGGGGGGGCATCTTGGGATGGCAGTTGTTCTGCTGTGTGGTAGTTTTCTCAAATTTTTCGCTGTAGAATTAACATATGACAATGAACTTGGTCACAGTTTTATTTCTTTAAAAATGTTCTATTATGCACACACCTAGTTTCCATAGCAGATTCCGTAATTCAGCTCTGTAATGACATCAGAGGGAACATGATGTCATGGGTACAGGGAGCTGTGAAAATGATACATGACTGTTAATCTTCATCTTGAAACTCCAGGTCACGTATGAATCTCATTGTCATCAGTAGTCTCCTGTGAAGTTGAGAACTGTATTCCTCAGTAAGAAACAATAAATCAGACTTGTTGAGGGACACTGAAGAGTAAGCCTTTAGCATCCAAGAGGTTAAAAAAAAAATGGACACAGAGTTCTACTTTGATCTCAGATAAAGTACGGTGTACTCCTTGGGAAGAATCTGAGATACTAATGGGCCTGGGATAGAATGTGAACATATGGTTAAGCATGAAATAGATTGGACTTACATTAGGAGGAAGGTGTTACACTACTTGGGAGAGAGGAGACAATGTGATAGATGAGGATATGCTGTGTATTGAGTGTGTGTGTGACAGTGAGGGAATAATATTCTCTATGGTTGTGCCAACTTGTTATATATTATTTTCTATAGAAATAAATGTTATAAAAGGAATACATTGCTGTATTTTTATCCAAAGACTGATTTTTTAAGGGTGGAAAACCGTGTGTTTAACAACATGAATAGCACTTAAGGTCATGTAACACTGTATGAAAACTTATTATTTGATCTCCTTTTGACAAAGTAGAAATTCAGTTTGTTTTAGCTTTGTTAGAAATCCTCTCATCTTCCAATTATACCTGTTGGTGCATGCGTAGACAGAGCAGTAGATAACACCCTGACAACTTGCAGACCAACGTGTGAATATCTATTATCACAAGTCCTAGTGTTTAGACCAGATGTTAGTGAAATCGATGCATTTTTCTAAGTGTGAAGTAGCCACCATTTTTAACAGAAAAAAACTTCTCTTCTAAAAAGTAGAAGGCTGTTCAAAAAAAGCTGCCTAGACTAAAATTAATTATCACAGAGAGGCATAATAAAATACCCTAAAATAACCACCAGCAAAAAAACCTCCTCGTGATATATGCAAGCAAAATTTATCTTCCTGGAAACTTTTTCTGGGCGAAATGAGAGCTAAATTTCCAGCCGTGGCAGTGAATTTCAATTATCAGAGCAAGCTGAAGGATTACTGGACATACCTCTAGGATGTGAGTAAAATAAATCAGGTTCCCCAATGACTGATCTCTATTTAATTTTCTAGTGGAAGCAAATCGTCCTGAGATTCTGATCACTCTTTTTACTGATGTCCAGTGTCCCTGCATTAACTTATGGATATCAGTCAGTATATTATTCTAAACAACAAATACATCTTAAAGCCATGAATCACTGAAGATGACATAATTTATAGTGAATATCAAAATCTGCATCAAAGTTTGCTTGGACAGTAAAGATTCATGGCTGCAAAATCCAAACTGAGGATAATAAATTTATAGCTTGAGGAGGTTTTCTTATAATGCTGTGGGAAAAAAAGTATTTCAAACATTTAAAAAATGAGTGTATGCTGGTGTTCTGAAATAAGGGGATATATCAGAAATCTTTTATTTATTCATAAAACAAAGAGCTTTTTTACTGTGCCTTGCCTGTGACCTTAACCTCGCATAAACGGAACATAATCCCCCCACCCCCACCCCTGCAATCAGCCTTTTCTTCTGCCAAGGAGGAAAGCTGTTGCCAAATTACCCTGATTGTCCTGAATAGTGGACAAGTAATAATGGGAATGCTTTGAACTCATGAAACACCTTTTCATCCACAAAGCGCAAAACACTTCAAAAAGAATAACTCACACATTCACATAATCACCCAGGCCCTTCTTGCTGGGGCTGGGGGTGGCGTGAAGTGTAGCAACGACGGGTTCTGCTTTGTTCAGAAAAAGAAATTAAAACTTACAAACGTAAAATATTCTTAGGTAAGGAATGATTGAACATACAAGGATGACTTGACTAGACTGAAATTTTACTGAACTGAAATGCAAGCGGTGGAATGTGACTTTGGGGGAAACAGGCATTTAACAGGGCTGGGATGGGGGCGATGTAAAAAAGTGCCTAGGACAGCTGTTAAGGTTACATAAGTGCCTCATTGAATTGTGCCCTGGGGGCGCCTCTTTTGCTTCATCCCAGTGCCAGCGATTTCACTAGTCCAACAGTTACGCCTGGTGGAGCGTTGCTGTGTAGTCTGAGATGTGTGCTTTTGTGTGTGCGGTGATGGTGGTGGGGGCAGACTGAGTTGACTCCAGACAGAAAGGCCGTATTAGCATCTGGTAGGTGTTGGCCATAGGCGGTGAGATTTGTGATTGGAACTCAGCTCAGAGTGACTGCAAAGGCAATCCTCTCCATTCTGTGGTGGGACCGGTCTTTCATCTCACCCTGGTAACTCAGAGAATTGAGTTCCACTGCACCAGATCCATTTGGAGACACAGCAGGCTGACACAGCTAGCAGTGAGGAAGGGAAGTTAGTCTCTTTTAGTTTCCAGGTCACGGTTCAGAAAACGATGGTTTGTTTAAATAATGATTACGAACAGGTCAGTCATTATGAACACTTATGAAGTAATATTCAAATTCTTGACATTTAAATTTTTTTCTTGTTTTTTTTTTTAGTTTTACTACATAAAATTGTAGAGCCTTCTTTGTTCCCTACTCAGTAACCATTCGACTACCTTTCCTTTCTGATAGAGCCTCAATTTTATTTAGGTACTGACTGACCTTTCAGTCAACCCATTTGACTTGAGGGATGTTAAACCCAAACCTGAGTCCCAGTGTGGTTTCTGGTTGGTTTAATCTTGGTAATCCCCTCTTTGCTACCAGTGACTAATTCAGGACCTAGGCTAGAACTAACCAGCTAGTTGGAACTATTCTTCGTCCAGGTATGCATACTGGTGTAAATTGGCCCAGTCTGTCTCAAGGGAAGAAATTTAATTGCATAACTGTGGAAATCTCTCATTCTTTCCACTCTATGTTGCTGTAGTTGCTGTTGGCCTCCATCCCCCAATCAAAACGGGACTGAGCTCATGCTATTAAAGGCATATCAGAGCCAAGAATGTGATCTGGGCTTTCTATGACATCACGGAGTCATTAAATCAACAAAGCCAGGGCTTTCTACTTGTTGTGAGATAAATTTCATTACTGCCTGAATCACTTTGAATCTGAGTTTACTGTTAGTTTCAGAAAGCGGCTTCTAAACTGACTGAAGAGATTCAGTCAGTTTCTCTTTCCTTTATATAAATGCCTGATGCCAACAATATTTGGTGAATCATACCCTTAGCTGGGATTTGGTACTTGCCATTTTAAAAGCTTACATGTATATCTTTATATAGAATATACGTATGTATTTATAAGCATGTATACAAATACAGTTAATGTGTTTATACATGTCAATTATGTTGACACATTTTTTATATGCAGAGCATATGTTATTAACCATATTTGATATTAAAAGTATTTTCTATTTCTAGTTTAAGAATTTGGAAACTATCTTATTATTTGTCCTTTAAGACACTCACCATCTTTCTGCTGATAAACCATGAATTCTGAAATAGAGGATCTCAGTCCAGCATCCTGACATTTGGTCGGTTTTCGGGGGGAAATAATCTGGGGTTAAACTGTATTGCAGAAAACAGAATAAATTACAATTTTTGAGATTACATCTAGGTGATGTGCAAGTTGAAAATACACACTAAAAATCAAGAGAAGAAATGCTATGAGTAGTCAGTGACCCAGTGAGTCAGTGAGGTTTTGAAATAATTGTCCCTGAGCTTCAATACCCTCGTCTGAATTCCGTGCTCCAGTAGGTTTGCTCTGGTTGTCCCACGTTCCTATGAAACAACATGTCCTGCTTATCCCACAGGAACATCGCAAAGAAAGAGGATTTTTAAGGAGAAAAACAAAAACGCCTTTCCCATGAGATTTGAGGCAATGAATTCATGTAAATTTATTCAGAAGATCTTCTTTGATAATTTAGGGACCAGATTTTGTAAACGATAAACAATACACCTTTTTTTTTTTTTTTTTTTTGCAGCTGATTCTTTTTTTTTTTTAAATTTCAGGCTAACTTTGAACTGAAGTAGCATAAGAAAAAGCTCTGAATTAGCTACTCTGGCCAAAAAGCTCTTTCACAAAAATTTAATGCTTTTAGAGCCCCTAGTGCCGCACATATGGGAGTTCCAAATATTGATATAATGCTATGCAGAGTCACATTCAAGCTAAGAGATCCTAGAAAGTAAGGACTTAGAGTCACTTAGAAAGTCCTGAATGAAGAGTCTGAAGGGGAGCAGAACTTAACAACACCCACAAAACAGATGTTTGTTGCAAGACGGGTAAAGGTGATGTAATCCCCGTGTACAGCATAGGTGGACATACTACCAAGCCATAGAACACATTTTGATACACAGCATCTGATGAACACTAGGAAACATTTTTTTCCCTATGATATTAAAAGCACTGGGACAAGCTACTTTATCACCATCCACACTTCACCCTATACAAAGCATCATTTTCATTTCTGCATGCATGTGAGTGGGTGGCAGAACCAAAACTTGATGGAACATTCGCTTGCAAAGCACACAATTACATGAAAATGTAACTGGAGGAGAGGTCTAAGCACCTACTTGTACGAGCATCCATATTGCTTGCTGTTACACTCTGGGGAACCATTGCTTTACTAGCTGACTAGTTGTTACATTAAGAAGGAAAGGAAGTCTAGTTTAATGTCGTAAAAGTAAGTTGAGCAATTGCAGTAAGTTTGCATTCATGAAATTAATGATAAGCATATATCCATCCTGCTTGCTTTTAATACAGCTGCATTTAACTAAATTTTCTCTATGTAACTGTAAATTCTAATTTCTTAGCAAGCCTAGCCTGAAATTTACCTCCTTAGGGATTCTTAGAATTACTCATTTAAGGTCCTAGTTGGCATTTATCAGTGTTCTTGTTTCCGAATTTTGTGAAGACTATCCCACCCTTGATTTGCGATTGGTGAGAAATAATATATTTAAGTGTTTGGTTTTATGGTAAGCTGTGCTTACAATTTCATTATTTGAAGAGGAAACAACACTGATTTAGGGGTCGGAAAGCTTTGGAATATTGGGAAAACTTTCAAATTGATGTTTTCCTAATCTGTAGAAAAGGATTAAAGCCCCTATCCTGGTAGAACAAGTTTGAGAGTAAGGAGGTAATGGTTTTAAAAACAATTTTTAAAAGAGCAATGGGCTGTACTCTTGTGAGGTCTTACTATATTAAATATTGGAGAACTAACGTGGCATATCAGTTCAGATGCTGTCAGCTGCCAGTAATGGAAACCGCAATTCCAAATGGCTTAAAGACAAGGAGATCTATCATCTAAATGAACAAGAAGTCCACGAGAAGGGAAGCTACAGGATTAGCTAACTTAGTTCAGGGGCACGATCTCTTTCATAAAACCTCCCTCCCTTGGGCTTGCCAGCCAGCTCACCTCAAGGTCAGACATGGTTGCATCTCTCCAGGAGTCTGATGCTGTCTTATTCTGTTCTGGCTCCTGTTAAAAAAAAAAAAAGCCATAACCTGCATGGTTTATAAACAGCCAAATGTATTTCTCATAGTTCTGAAGGCTGGAAAGTCCAAGATGAAGATGCCAACAGATTCTGTGTCTGGTGAGAATCCTCTCAGGGGCTGCAGACTGTGGAATTCTTGATACATCCTCCCATAGTGGAAGGGGCAAGGGACATCTCTCAGGCCTCTTTTATAAAGGTCCTAATCTCGCTTGTGAGCGCGCCACCCTCATGGTCTAGTCACCTCCCACAGGCCCTCCTTCCAAACACAATCTAATTGGGCATTAGAACCCATACAAAGGAGAACAAATATTCAGTCCACAGTAAACGCCTTATACAGCAGTGTCCTTGTGTCTCTTCTGAGGATCTATGAAGCCATTCCTTGAAATTTGAATCTCATCGCCAGTAGAATTCTCTTTACGTATTTCCCTTTTTGCAAACCATTGGCAAGAAACATTGGCTTGAAATCGTTGGTTTAGACTGACCAGCCCCCAGCCTGCTCCCACCCCCAACTAGGGATGGGGGTCAGGCTATCCTGAGTCTGGTGGCCCTGCATAGCAACACTGAGTCACAGACTGGGCAAGGAAGAAGAGGGTACTGACTCTTACGTAGCACCCAACAGCTGCCACTAAAAGAGGCCTCAGATATGATTGGTTTTGTATGTGTTATGCTTTAAGCAAAACAAAACCTGACCTAAATTGGCTTAATCAGCAAAAGCATTTTATTGGCTCAATAAGTGAAAATCCAGATGTAGGCTGGAATCAGGCCTATTCATATGCAGAAACTCCGGGTATTATGGTTTTCAGCCTCATCTCTCTGAGCCTCTGGACTCTCTTCAGCTCTAAAGGCCGGCTTCATCTTTGTCTTCAGGCTGGCTTCTTGGTAGCAACACTGACTACAGCAGCTCCGATTTTAGATCTTAATGGCATGCCATCACGATGAAGAGAGGGCCTCCGTTCCGGTCCCTGGAGAAGAGAGTGGGAGTTTAGGTATCAGGAGCCCTAGCACATGTCCCCTCATCACTCCTTGGCTCTGACTGGGGTTTGTGCCCATTCCTAGGCCAACAGCTGTGACTAGGGGATGGGATGTGCTGGTGGACCTGTGTCATCAAGAGCCCACCCTGGAGTGCCGGCGGAATCTGTCACCGGTGCACCTCAGTGCAGAGAATGGCACTGGGTGTTTCCTCAGTGGAAAGAAGAAAGTGGAGGACATGAAGGTCGCCAGCAGATGTTGAATGTGTGGTGACATCACAGACAGGGAAGTTAGGACACATGGTCATTGACATGGCCTGTCCGTTGGTGACTGACAATACGAGAATGCAGGACTTCTGACTTCCGAGATGCTCCTTCCAGTATATCACAGTTTCTCCCTTTATTCTTCAATATCATCTCTTCTTATAGTTGGTTTATTTATGGCAGTTTTTATTAACATTTCTGTTGGAGGCTACTTCCCATATTTGAATATGACATTTATTTTCCTAGAGCTGAGTTTGGTTGACCATAAATTGAGTTTTCCAGATTTCAACATTATTTCAAAGCTGCCTCATGCTGAATGGGCTTTGTGGCATGCATTCAATTTGTTGTATTGTAGGAAATGTAGTAAATTTTAATCCTTAATAGGCTGGGAGAGAGTGATAGTTTAACTCCGCCTCTTGTCAAAACCCTTTCAAGACTCCTGAGTATGGCAGAGCAGGGGAGATAGATTTTATTATCTTATATTCATAAATGCCTTTATGAATTAAGCAAAAGTTAATACTTTCAAATTAATCCTTGTATATTGGTTTATAAAAAGGATTATCATAATTTACAATCTGTTTGACATTTATTCTGCATTGTAGCTATGAGGTAAATTCTTTCACTTGACAGCTTGATTTGCAGAGGAAGACATTAAATGTGAAGAAAATCTCACTTGGTTTCTTCCTTTAGTCTTCACTATTTGCTTAGAAAGCCATGGTTAAATAGCTAACAAGCATTTAGTTCAGACCACCAGTTCTCTGATTTAAAATAAAGTTTTGTAGGGGGTTTTGGAGAAAATTCAGCAGACTGGACAGTGTATTGCTTTTCACAGTAACAAGGAAAGTGTAATTTCATTATTTAATAGTGAGAAACAACAGCTGCACTTTGGATATACGATATTTGGGACACATGGAACGTAGTGAAAAGACTCCATCTTTAAGGGAACCTGGATTTTGGTTGGTGTTTGAACCAACATAATTTGAGGCCACAAGCAAAAAGTTCATGTGTCAAATAAAATGATGGCAAAAGACTACCAGTTGTCAGATGCTTTGAATAGCGTAACATTTTTAACACATAAGATCTTACATGAAAGCCATTGTGTGAACAGATAAAAGCAGAAGTGTTCCAGCTGAATCATTGGAAGGCTCAAAACTTAGCCGTCGTAGTTTCACACTCTTTCTTCTCTTCTTCTCTCTGCCATGGAAGAACTTGGTCAGGGCCCCAGGACTCCAAAGAAGGTGTTTTGAAAACCAGTGAAATACATGCCTTTTTTTAAAAAGTCACTGAGCATCTATTATGTGCCACTCACTGGGGATGAAATAGTGGGATAATAAAGCAAAACAAAGCCACTGCTCTCCTGAAGCTCATGTTCCAGTACAGGGAGAGAAAAAGGCAAGTATACAAATAAATTAACAAGGAGCCTTTGAAGACTAGTGAATGATAAGAGGAACATGAGTAGGGTGTCATGTTAGCACTTGGCAGACCTATGGATATCACTGTTCAGTGAGGGTAAACGAGTAGGTGTCACTGAGGAGGTGACCTGAAAGACCTTGATGGAGGCTGGATCTGAAAGACCTTGATGGAGGCGCAAGCTTGGTTTGTTTCAGGAATTGAAAGAAGTTTGGAGTCTATCAGAAAAAGGAATGGGAAGACACTTGATCATTTCAGGCAGGGAATTGTAAGGTCCCTTATGCATTAAATGTTTCCTTTAGCTGTTGATGGAGGATGGAAACAAGGAGACTGGCTGAGGGGGTTTTCCAGGGAAATAGGGAAAAAAAGATGCCTTTTGTGGATAAATTCAACAAGATTTGATGATGTACGTAGGGTGAGGGAAAAGCAGGGATCTAGGATGAGGCCTAGTTTTATATTTGAGCCACTGGATACATGGGATAATTTTATTGAAATGACTGCAGTTGGGGAAGAGAAAGGCTGGTGTGGTAGAAACAGGTTTGTTTTCCACAGACAAGTGGAGATGTCAAGTGGGCAATTTGGTACATAAATCAGGGGAAAGGTCAGGGTGATGTAAATTTGGGAGTCATTGACATACAGGTGATATTTAAGAGAACGAAATGGGATGAGACCACCTGGAGGGAGAGAGAGAGTGGAAATGGGGAACGGGAGGGCCAAAGACTACGACTGAAGACACTCCAGTCTCAAGCCCTCTCTAGAAACTCTGTTCGGTCTCTCAGTTCTGAAAAGTCTAACTGTGGTGTGAAAAACGCAGGATCTTCTTCATTGGATTAGTTCGGCTCTTTCCACCTTCAGCTTTCTGTTAGTGCCTCAGACTGCTCCTCTGTCCCTTAGTTCTCTCTCTCGTCCCCTGTGATTGGGAACGTGTGAAGGGTGCTGCTTAGCCTGACAGCATAGATTTGTTTGTCACGCGTGCCATGGTGGTTAGATGGTCTCCTCTGGTTAGTGTTGTGTGGGCTGGCATGCTTAGTTATGGAGCAAAAGGGTTTCCAGCTGCTAGCTGCCAAGGGTTTAAGACTGTTGGACTAGAAGTCCCTGGAGAACTGACCATCACCCGGGGCTCAGCTCGCACCCTGGCTACGCCTGAACGGCAGCCCAGCCCTTCAGATCACACAGGCGTGAGTTCTGAAGGAATAAGGAAGAGCCACTTCTGAGGTGTCATCCTTAGCATTGTGCCTCTGTTTCTTGTGCCCCTCCCCTTGAGAGGTCCAGAGGGCGGTATTTGAGCCTCCATTAGGGAAGCAGGCAGCCCACTGGGCAAAAATGAATTGTATCCCCGGATGCCACGCGGGGAGGGCTAAGCCCCGCGTGGCATCCCCCTGACCTGCGGTAGGCTGGGCGGCTGTTGTCCAGGAGACATGATCCTCTGTGAAGATTCTCACTCATTTTCTCTCTGGTTCAGGTAAAAGCAGTATCCTCGGCACAGAACACTGTGAATAGAAGCCATCTATGCTGAAACTGGCAAAGTCTAAAGAGGGTGGTTGTGGTAAAGATGCTCAAAATACTGAGACTAGAATTAAGCATAGAGGATGTCTAACCTGGCCGTTACTCAGATAGCCCAGACACCTAACTCCCTCTACTCTGTCTCTGTTTGGAAATCTAAAGGCATTTTGAAATTAAAATGAATATGGCTAAAATGGCGTTTGTAATTACTCTCACTTTCCCCAGTTATCTGTTCTGTCTTCAGAATTCTCTGTCTTAACAAGTGGCAGCACTATGTGCAGACCGAACACGGAGTTTTCCTTGTTTCTTCCCTGTGTCTCGCCTGGCGTATTCAATAGAATAACAAATTCTGAGGTTTCTACCTTTAAGATGTACCCCATATCTGATAGCGCGTTGTCTCCTCCCCTGCTGTCACATCTAATTCCCCGTCTGTCTTCCCCCGGACTAGTCATCTCTTGTTCACTGTCTCGGTTAGATATTACCACAGTAATGCTGTGCAGCACACCATCCTCAAATCACAGTGTCTTACAGCAACGAAGATTTCTTCTTAGGCTTCTAGGTCAGCAGGTCAGCATTTAGAACCTGTCAGTTCTAGTAGACGATTGACAGTCACTCGATGTATGCGTTTCATTTTTGCCACTCCCCTCGGTTTTTATACCTCGCTACTTCGCAGATCTGTGGTTTGTTTGGGTTTGACATTTTCCTTCCCCTTGACCATGGGGATTAATGCAGGGATGGTCAGGCATGCCGCATCATCAGTGTTAGGCGTGGTGGGTGATCAAGCAGAAGAGGGGCCCTCTCTCCCTCCAGACAGTCAGGGGTGGCGTAGGCTGTGCCGGGACGGTGGGTTCATTGTGCTACTGTGGGAGGCGTGAGCCTGGAGCTGCTGGGAGCCCCCCTCGGGAGGTCTGAGGATGAAACTGAGGTTGGAAAGCAGAGGGGAGAGACAGAAAGAGCAGCTTCCTGGTGACATCATTTGTTCAGAGCTTGCCTGCAACCAACAGTATTTCTGGATTTGGTGATTCCAGGAGCCATACATTTATTTTTAGTGTCAGCTTGCACTGGGTTTTCTCCCCCTTGAAACTGGAGCAGTTTTGGCTGATAGAGGATCTTAGATCACAGTGTGACTTGTACTTGAGGGAATGTCCTCACTGCCCTGCACGTAAAGACACCTGAGAGCAGAAGGGAAACGAACGTTCATTAACTGCCTGGTGCTACGAGGAGTGTTCCGTATATCACCTCATTTGCTCCCCAGGCAATCCTCAGAGGTAAGAATTATGCTGCCTGGATTTAAGGCAGTGGGAGTTGAGGTTCAGGAACACTGGGGAATTTCCCAAACTTGAATCTCTCATTTGGCTTGGGTACTGTGTGAAGTGACAGACGAAGTCACATGTGGGAATGGTGGTGCAATTTACAACGCCTGCATCTCTAGCCTTTGACTAATCTTCCCTCACATTGTGCTCATTTTTTGTCCCATATTTCCCATCAATTTCTCACTTTAAGACATCCAAGTTTAAGTTTATTTGCTGCCGTATTATTAGCAGTCCTTGTAGCATTCTGACAGGAATGCAGACATACTGCGTGATACATGGTGTTCCAAGCATAAAGGTGTCCATATTCTGGATGAAGATGACGGTGGAAGCATAGATTCAACTGCTCAAATCAATAAGATATTTGCCCAAAGGAACAGATTGATTTTATTTACATCTGCAGCAGTGGGCTCTTGGCACCTCTCCTTAGGGCTCATACTGTTCAGGGCATGGCGAGTGACAGGACTGCTGAGGATCCCGGAGAAGGGAGCCACATTTAGGGATGCTCAGCCACAGCTGGAGATGGGATGCTTTGTAACTGAGTGAGTTAAAGGGAAAACCATTGAATTCCCACAACATACTCAACTTTACATTCCTTGAAGAACATTTCTTACCAAGTAGAAGCTTTTTGTGTTAACCAGGTCGTTCTGGAAAGAGGTCTTTAAAGGATCAAGTCTCCAAAGGCAGAGGAAGCTGAGGCAGGAGCTGACTTCATCTGTGGAGGTGACGCTCACTTCAATAAGCTCAGTTCTGTGGTTCTAGGACCAAATCTTGACTATCTAGATGACTTTGACAAGTCCTCCCACTCCCTGACAGCTAAGTGTGCTTCCAGAATTTTGACCGTCAAATCAATCTGCAGATTCCTTATGATTTTTTTTTTTAAAGAAGTTGGTCTTTCCTATATTCTACCATTCACAAATGATAACCCCAGGCCCAACATTTGACTTTTCTCTTGTCATATTTTTACTCTTTCAAGATGCGTAATTTATGATTTCTCAATTGTGATTGCTTTTTTTTTTTTTAACAGTTTACACAGTTGGATCCACATTCAGTAAACGTAGCCTCTCAAAAATCCTGGATTACCATATGACTGTCCCCAATTCTGTTTGTGCTAGGGCTGTTCCTTGGTCATCCCTGAGTGGTGCTTAGGCCAGAATAGCCAACACACTCCATGTCATATGCCAGCTGTGAGTAAGCAAGAGTGGTGGTCCAGAGCCCTGGGTTGAGGGTTGTAAACTGGGCTGTGTCTGGGTTCAGTTAGAAGAATTCTGTTATCAGTGATCAGTGTCTTCCTTGGGTGCCCCCAAAGAAGAGAGGGTGATTGCTTTTCCCTTTTCAAGTGTCTGAAATGGAGTATTGAGGTTGCGCATGGGTATCTGTCATTTAGGAAGGACTCAGAAAGGAATAAAGCGGTGCTTCTCATCCTGATACAGAAAGTTCTTTGCTTCTCAAGCTGCAGCTGTCACATTGCCAAGATGGCTGGGGAGATACTCTGAAGGCCATGAAGCTGGGAGTAGCTTCCTGGGTCTGGATGGCAGAGTGTGAGCATCAGGCTGGGGAGAGCTTGGAAGGGCAGCCTGGGGACTGGGGCAGGACCTCACAGGGTGTGTGCGTGGAAGGTTACACTGGCATTTGAACTTGAGCCTCTGCAGTCAGTCTCATCCAGGTGAAGATACCTGTCTGCTTGTCCTCAGAGAGGTCAGTGCACCTTGGGCTGTGCTGGATAGTCAATCTTTACATGAACCTTCCCATGTAAGATAATTGTAATCCCTAGCTAAACTTACCAAAATTTATTTCAGCTGGGACTATAAAATATTGATACTCTTCAACCATAATTATTACTTTTACTAGGCATATTTTTTGAGTGCCACCTCATCTTGAATAAGTGAATCATCGGTTTTCAGATTAGTGTTTATTAAGCTTCCAGTTAAGACTCTGAACATAACAGATCACAGTCCTAGAATAATTTGACTGTGCCAAGCGAGGCCTCCCACAAAGGTCTGTTTACTAACAATTCAACAGTTATACTCAGATTTCATGAAGTATTGTCATGCCTTGTTCACACTCATCACTCTTTTTCTGAATGTCAGTAACATATACCAAATTATTTAATATTACGTTATATTAACATAACATCACTCTCCCCTTGTATAGAGCGATGGAGCATGGATTTTATATACTTTTCTTTATACTCTTGAAATAACACAATGCAGATAGAGCAAAATATGTTAAGATGTGTACTATATTATTATAAATAACATTGTTGTGATAAAATCATGGCTCTTTTGTTCATCTGGCAAGAATAAACTACTAGATCTAGTAAAGGAGAATTTAGCATCAGATTCACTCATTTAGTTACATTTGAAGGAAACTATAGACCCAATGTGTGAATTTATCAAGCACGGCCTTGTTTCGCTGAAACTTTAAGACTGATGTGGGCTTATTCATAGTTTTTTCATAGGTGGTTAAGTCAACCAGAGGAAGAGTTTACAAGTCAGTGAAGAACTTGTTAGAGAGGATGGGCCTATTAAATACAACTTCATAGAAGAATTATCTCTTTTCTATTTCATATGTTTACATCATTTTCACTAAAGATGTCAAAAGACATCTTCAAAAGCATCTTTTTGGAGTGTATAATATAACTCATCTTGGAAAAATATACTTTAGGTACAAATGATATGATCATGTCAGAAGTACAGAAACTTTCTCATTTCCCCCAAAAGTTCTACTCATTGAATTTGTGGAAGTAGCTTCTCATTTTAGAGATCATATTTATGCTACATATATACTGTAGCCTTCTTACGAGACGTGTGTAATAACTTATTTTAGAGAAATAAAAAAGCAAAACCTCCAGAATGTTCATGTGGCATTGAAGGAATTGCTGAGTGCGGCTCCCAGGCTTCTAAAGCAGGATTGTTATTACTGCTCCACACCCAGCCCCTCTCTTCTCAATTCCACGTCGTATGGAAGAGAGGTAATTTTCTTTATGGTTTGAATTAGGCAAGCAATTTGTAATGCGTTTCATCTGGCCCTCTCCATAAAAAGGGACCCAAAATATTTTGAATTCCATTGTAAATTAAACTAAAAATTTTGTTATTCCAGATGTTTGCCTCCTGACTGGGGATTGTTTTCTGGGAAAGAATATTAATTTCTGAAATGTCAGTCTTGACGTTCTCAGTATTGTCGGTGATGGCGCTTCATTTTCCTTACATTCAGAATAAAAATAGAGAGTCTTCTAGGTGGTAGGCTATATGGCCATAAGGAGAAGTCCAGATGAACTGATGGAGGTGTCTAAACTTACGGCAGGATTGATTACTTTGATTATAAAAGACTTTTTGATTTTTCTTGAGTCTTCTAATAAAACACAAATACTCAGGGAGAGTTAAACTTATAAGCACTAACTGACAGTGAGTTCAAGGGGGAGGTGGATTACTCAACATTTGCATTAAGTTCCCTAGGAGAACAGGCCCTGGGAAGGGGATGTGGACAGAGGAAAGGGATGGAACAGAACTAGGATTAGCCAGGTAAGGGGAGAATCCTGGGACTTGGCTGATCATTAGAACCACCTGGGAAAACTTAGTTGGAATAATTGGATGAAATTAGTTGTAAGTCATTGTGGGCCTTGAAGAAATGTGGTCAGAGGTTTTAAGTAAGTCATAGTTTTAAAGTAATCATTGAATAAATTTCAGGACGTATATATGTGTGACAAAAGCATTGCTTTCAATAAAACAAGATTGGTGTATTACCTTAACACAAATGATTATCTCTCCTTGAAATTCACTTTTTTTCAGTTAGAAAATAAGATGTTGGCTTAGATAATTAAATAAGCAATGTTTTTTCTTTTCTCTTTTGCAGCTCTGACAGGCAAATGCATAGTATATGTGTTCATCTTGATATGTCTTTTTAACAGTAGTAGATAATAATTGTCCTAGTGAATTATATATTATAATTGGTTGTCATAAAATCATTTTGACATGAGAAAACTGAAAACAGCTAAAGATGTTTTTGCATTAGAAATCGGAAAATTTTCCCTCCTGTCTGTGTTACATTTAGTACCATTTAGTGATATGGAGGTTAACCAGAAGGAAAATACAGGATTGAACAATTTGTGTTCTTTATCTTCGTAATAATTTAGAACAGAGAAGAGTGGTTGATCACAGCCTTGGTCGTCTTTGCAGACCGGGATCTTCCAGATCAGGGCTGTGATTCCCTCCTCTATGTAGATGAAGGTCTTCTAAAATATCATTCCTTCTTGAAAGATTTACTCTTACATTCTCTAACCCCGTGTGACCATTACTGTCTGAACACAGTCATCAGGGACAAGGACCTGATTTGAACTCAGTTTCTTAGCAGTAAACCAGCTAGACATGTGGGTGTTAACTGGTATTCGGTTCTATTTTTATGGTGATTTGAAGGCACAGTAACTGTTTTGTGCTATAGGACGTTGACTTCCTAATAAAGTGGTAATTGATAGGACACTCTGGTGTGAGATCATCTCTGATCAGATGACTCGACTTAAGTGTTTCTGAGCAAAAATAAAGATTCTGCATACAAAACTCTGCAAATAGACTGAGCTATTAAATGCCTGACACGCAACTGGCTTTACATGTGTCCAGTGTAGAACGACCAGTTTTGGATTTTGAGAAGAAAGAAACTTAAATTTCCTGTATTTGTCATGTATAGTTGCTTTCAACCCCAGGAAATTATTCTGTTCTCACAAGGATGCTATGATGTAAAAGGAACATACATTACTCGCTCCTTTCTGCAAAGAGAAACAAAGGATTAGAAGAGGTTAAGTGACTTACCTAAAAGTTAAGTGACAGGCTGTAGACGTCTTCCAAGGTGTACAGAAAATGCCCCTACTTCTCATGGCCATTAAGGCTCAACCACGGAGCCGGAGTCCAGGAGAAGCAGGGTACAGGAAGTCTCCTTCCACTCGCATGGCGTCATGGCAGGGAGAGTCTTGATGGCCTCATGACAGGTCAGTGAGGTGGATCCCGAGAAGCCGTCTCCCAGGCCTTTCTCTGTTTCTGTGCAGTGTGGCAGGGACCCCTGCGTTCTCTCTCCCCTGAGTCTTTCCAGGAATGCAGCTGAACTAAAGATAGCAGGTCTGTCATAGAGACTGCCTTGGTGAGGAGCAGTGTGACCCCGCAGCCAGGGTAGAGAGCTGACCACTCACTCGGGAGATGGGTCAAAGACTTTGAGAGTCTCTGCATGTGAGAGCCAAGGTTAGGTCTCCCTTACCAGAAGCAGCTACCAGGCCCTAAGCAAGGCAAGAGAAGTAAGCGCACTGCCACCTGCCATTACTCTAGGGGAACAAAGGACTCTGCCTGAGGACGCCTACCTAGACCTTCACAAGAAGGTTTTAGAAGTCCGAGCCTTCATCTCTCCCCGTGCTTCAGACATGCCCAGCAGTGATGATGAAGGCGGCCAAATCTACAACACTTTAAAGTGGATTAAACAATATTATTTTGAGGATTTTTTTGTAAGGCTGGACCAAAATGTGTTTTAAATTGAATCACTCCGTAAACTAGGTTTTCTCTCTAACCAGCCAAGAATGGCTCAATAAGAAAAGCAGATTGTCTAGTGACAAATTAAGAGACCTATATATGTGCTTTTTTTTTTTTTTTAAAGAATTTATTTATTTTGGAGGGGAGGTAATTAGGCTTATTTATTTTTAATGGAGGTACTTGAGGATTGAACCCAGGACCTTGTGCATGCTAAGCACACACTCTACCACTGGGCTATACACTCCTCCCCTTAACAGACCTATATAAATGGTGGTATGAGTGGATTTGGGACCCTCCTCCATGTACATATAAGAGAAATTGTCCATTAAAATCTCCTCATAATGTACATGGCTGTTCCTTCAAAATAACTGTTCCCAGATCATGAATTTTAGACTTTTACTTGGACCAACAGCTCAAGCCTGCAAATGTTAACAATTATTATGGCTTTTATTTTACAGTGCTCAGGAGTAAGTGGGTAAAAAAAACATTATGAAAGAACTCAGAAAAAGTGCTTGCTTTAATAGTCACTTGAATGGGGAGTATTCCCATAAAGAAAAGAGGGGAAATTAAAATTTTAACCTGCAGGACTTGAGGCCAGAATAGTTAGAGGCCATTTATCTAGGGAATTCCATTTCCTCACCTACATGTGAATTGCCGGGAGGAGAGTGGAAAAATCTCCCACCACTGCTTTTGGAGTCAGCAGTCAGCATTTCTAAATGTTCCATGGTTATGGAAACTTAACATGGAACCACTCTGGTACTCAGGATGATGTTTGAGTTTATGTGGCATCTGGTGCAGAGTCGAGGGCATTTGATAATTCAGCACAACTATTTCACGATGTCTGTGGGTCAGAAGTTTGATTACACTATTGTTTTCACTGAGGTTGTAGGTTCTGTGAATTTCCTCTCTTACCCCACATTTGGAAGATTCTCATTGTTAATATGTTAAATCTTTAATTGCCCACAGCTGGAAGTTTCCTTCAGTAATTACGAGATTCTTTTCTGCATTTTTTTTTTTTCACATTGTTGATCATCCTGTGTGAAACTCCGTAACAGCCCTCATTTAACTCTTCTAGAGTGCTTGAAAAATTACCACTTTGGAGACAGGAACAAGGTTGTATTAGATACTTTTTTTCCTTTTGGCATCAGTGCAGGTTCCTATTGTTTAAAAGTAGGCATGATTAAAATATTTTAAAATCATTCTTAGTTGTTTTGGGATTAAAATTCCTCCTAGATTCAGGCTTGAAGGCTTTGATCTCAGTCTGAAATTTTTTTCTTTCGGCTTTTATGAAAAGTTGCTTAATCCATTTTTAATTTTTAGAAGCAAAAATTGCTATATGTGCATTGGAGAGTTTCCAATTTTTTTTTTCCCATTTGAAAAGTGATAGAAGTCAGCTAATTTGCTTTCAAGACAGGTTTATGAAGTGGCTGTTACTTCACCTATTGTTATTTCATACATTTTGAAATAAATTCTTTAAAAATCATTTTCTGAATTTGCCTTTGGCTTACTTGAATGTAAAGCTTTTAGCTTCAGTGAAACCCATTGAGTTGAAAATGACAGCTCTCTACAGACATTGACTCACCATCGCCACTTGGAATCAATACTCTTCTGCTTGAGAGGCGTGATGGTAATTTACATTATCACAGTACTCAACAAACAGACATTAATTTCTTCTTCCAAAAAAGAGAGGTGAGGTTTCCCTCTGGAGTATGAGACCTTAGCTCAGAAGTTAATACACACATTTTTACATTTTAACTTTCCCACTTCCAACTTTGCTTCTTATCTGAGTGATTGAAAGCAATTTCAGTAAGTGCTAAATCTAATTGTTTCATACCCACACAGGATCTCTGGGGGTTTCTTGCATATTCCACTGCTAACATGCCCCCCCCCCTCAATTCTCTCCCTCTGTACAAAGAACGCTTCCCTCAGGATCTTTATTGCTGGCTGGTTCACTGTACCTGCGTCAGGTTTACTAAGTAGCTGTGTGAAATCAAGTGTTCATTAACCAGACAGCCTCTGCTCAGGGAGGACTTGTAGAGAGAAGCTTAACTGCAGGGGACCAAGGCAGATGAACAAGGCACCGGAAGAGCCTCTTGGCTTCCCTGTGTGAGATATCGCCCACATAGAGTGATTTGCAGTAATAATAATGGCCATTATTTATTGAGAAATGATTGAGCTAAGTGCTTTGCATGGATCACCTCACTTCATCCTCACCATGTCTGTATGCAGGAGATGCCATTATGTACAGTTGTGAACCCGAGGAACACAAATTGGAGTTACTACTTTGTCCAAAGTCCTATCGCCAGTAACTGTCGAAGGTAGTGTGAATTCAGGCGTTCTAGCTCGGGAGCTTAGGGGCGTAAACTTCTCTGCTGTTCTTGACCTAGCTTGTGTCTTGAGGTGCTAGACGGTGGCAGCGTGTGTCTGCCTGTGGTGACCACAGACTGCAGTGTCAAACTGGATGTGACCCTCCAGGTTTCTCTCTAATTCTTTTGCACTGAATTCCTTACGATGCATCACTTTCCTCTAGTCTTACTGAATATATACACCGATGTGAGGTATCTCATTTAAACTGTAAAATCACTCATAGTAGGACCCCTGTTTCTGTCATTCATTTATTCATTCATTCATCCCCCAAATATTTATTGAGCTGACACTGACTCCCAGGACTTTGTGTATCCTTTATTTGCCTGATAATATCTGGTTTCTTAAGACAGCTGGGGCTGAGGAGCTTGTGGGGAGGGAAGGAAAAGCCCAGGAACAGTGAGGACTCTGAGGAGCAGAGAGAAGAGGGGGAGAACTTCTCCTGACCACTGGGGGGGGGGAGGGGAGGGGCGGGAGCCGCAGGAGGAACTGGCCGGGAGATGGTGCGCACATACCACCTCGTCTGTTTATGTGCTAAGACACATTGCTATTCTGGGAACTAACCATAAAGTGATTCTTCTTTGCATCTCTCACTGCCTCTGGTCCAGTAACCTGCACATTCTGGGCACGTAATTAACATTCACTTGAGGAATAAATAAATCATGTAGATGCACACTGAGAATATATGAATTAAAATGCAAATCAATTAAATAAGCAGCAAATAAATTCTGGTTTGATACATAAGGAGTTTCTGGGTACAGGGAATGAATCTTCTGGGAGACTAGGTTGGCTCTGATCGGGGGCTGAAGAGTCCTTGGCAGAAGTTGAGCTGTTCTCCTTGGGAAAAATACAAAGGGGAAGAGCTGTTTAAGCCTGAAAATCTGGTTTTCTGCGTTCCCTAGCGCACCTGGATACTGGTTTAACATCTAACCCATTTCAGGTACTAGAGGCACTGGCTGGCTGAGTTACTGCGTTTTAGGTCTTTAGAGCGCCCTGTGTATTGTTTTTGAGTATGTTTACTTTATTTGACTTATTTTTGGCTTCGTTCCCTTGGTGGCAAACTGGAGATCAGCCCGAGCATAAAATACGCTTCACTCAGTGCTCTAAAAATCACTTAAAAATGTTTCCCTTTAAAAGACTTAAACAATGCTCAAATTGGGCAGATACAGGGAACATTAAATTAATGTATTTTTTTGAAGCACCTAATGGCTTTCAATTTATCCACAAAATGGGACACAAACTCTTACTTTGGGGAGTGTCACAGCATGTGGAAGACCCGCATTTAACCGCTCCATCTCCTGAGCTGTTGAGGCCGTAGAGTGATTCCAAGAAGGAGCCGGAGGAGAGCTGACCATGTGGGTTCAGAGCTTGACGTCAGGCCCAGGGGTGACATGTGCACTGTTTGGTCTCTGCCCAACTGGGAGCTTCGTAAGGCAGCCTCTCCATCCTTCAGTGTGTGGGGGGGCCTGGACACCTGCCTTCTGGACATCCAAGAGAGGAGACTGCCAAGCCCTCTATTTTGGTTTCAGAGTGGTTTCTGGGCAAAATCAGCGGCATACAGTAAATATTTTTAAATGCTGCCAGGAGTTCTCTCCAGACAGATCAAGGGCCCACCCTGAGGGAAAAGGATTGTGACAGATGCCCTCCGAGTCACCTTGCTGAGTGGATTTGTGGACTCCTGTTGCTGTTTGATGTGGCTTCCGGCAGGCCTTTCATTAAATCCATGCCTTGGGCTGACCCACGGCTCTTTGCCTCTGCTTCAGTGCCCTTCTCTGCAGAGGCAAATGGCCAGGACCGCAGAAGGTTGTGTGAGGAGCTGGGCACCTCTGGGGGACAAGAGGTACCCACCTTGTCTCCACCCGCCCTGGTAGGCAGGGCCATACCCGGCCTTAGAGAGCCATTAGTGTGACCAGATGTGCCCTCGGAGAGCCTGGGCCTCTCAGGACCGCAGAGAAACAGCAGCTAGCAGCGAGGGCTGATGACATCTCAGATGTTCATGTGCTTTCAGATGGAAACAACTTAGGACATCATTGAACCCTGGTACCCTCTACACAGTCTTCTGCCCGTTTCTCATCATTGGCTTTGCTCGGCCTGCCTGAGAGCTGCACAGCAAGATGGAATTTTATGACTGCATTTGCTCAACCTTTGCTGTTCAGTTACACGAGGGGCGTGTGGTTCATGCAGAACCCAAATTTAAGTAATGGTTGATGAGTGGAAAAGTGAGTCTTGACTGTTAAGGAATTCCTCCCATTTAAATGAACCCTTGTGTTGGTAACACGAGGATATTTCTTACTTTGCAACGCTAGAGGCATTGGGCAGGTTTGATTAATCCACATGACACACCTTCAGGGTGTTTGGGCAGCGAGCATTTTACTATTAAAAGCAGCAACATCTTGGTATTCTACATTTCAGGGTAGTGACTTCCATAAACACGCCCCGGGTGGTCTGCAGGGGGACAGTTGCGTTCCCCGGCCACCGCGGTGCCCTCCGCTCAGTTGGGAATGGACTGCTGTTGGGGAGATTATTTCAGCTCTTGGGGGCAGACAGGGCACCAGGCCCCAGGCGACCTACAAGCTCGGGGCTTTGCCCTTCTGCAGCTTGGCTATTAAAAGGCAGACCAAATTGAGAGAGGCACTGAAAAAGCGGGGGGATGAAACCAAGCGGTTAGCATCTCCCTCTCCGAAATCTCCTCTCGGAATTGCTTCTTTCACCAGGTGAGGGGGCCACACAGGGCATTTATTCTTCCCCTATCCGAAGGGACACGAGCTCTCCGGGGTCAAGGGTCAGGCTTAGTTTTACCCCTCTTTGGGCATCGTCCAGATTTTTTCTAAAGGGAAACACACCCACGGGTAGTGTGACTAACATGTACGTTTTGCAAGGATGCTTTTTTCCTCAGTCATGGTGAAAGCTGCCAAGCCCTCCACCAGTCCCTGCTTTGGACTGACCCCACTGAGTGGCATGAAGCAAGTCTGGTGATCCTGAGGGCTTCAGTTTTATAACTTGTTAATGGGAGCAGGGGTTGCACTTAGAGACGCGTAACATCCCACTCAGCTCTCAAACTCTATGATCCTCGGAGGCTCTCTCTTTCTGTCCGCATCAGTCTTTCCCTTCTCTGAATTTTTGCTCTTTTACTTTGAATGCTTTATGGTATAGAACAGCAGCGTCGGCCTCACCTGGGCACTTGTCAGAAATCTAAATTCCTGAAGCAGAAACTCGGCAGTGGACCCAGCTATCTCTGCTGATTCACATACACACTAAAATTTGAGAACTGCTGGTCTAGGGCTCTGATTATTTGTATATTTTTAGCATCTTTGGGGCAGGAGTGAAGCCTAATAGAATTTCTATCTCCCATGGTTCAGAAAATGAGTACTGAAAAAACCCTATTAATTTATTAAGTGCATCTGCATGACACTGAATAGACTCAGCCTATGATATACATCTCAGTTCCAACAGTGACTTTTAACAAGAGCTACATAAGAGGAGTAACAGAGTTCCTGTCTTGATCACAAACTGCTTTTCCTCTCATTCCTTCTCTCTTCATTGACCCCTTCCTCCTGCGAAAGTGTACCCTCATTTTGTGTTTTGCTTTCTATGACTTATTCTTTTGATGGGCAGTGTCATATTTATATGGAGCTGGGAGACAAAGAGATTGAAGCTTTCTTTAAATATATCATGATACAAGGCTTCCCTCCAGCAGGAAAAAGCAAAAACAAACAAACAAAAAACAAGTAACATGTATTTCAGTATTTGAGGCCATGATTTAAAACCTGTTTACATGGCTAATTATTAAAGCATAATAAACACACTTTTTCAAAGACATGAGGAGAAGTGCATATTTTAGTCTACCTTCTGTTTCTGCTGGGCTATGTTTCCAACAGATGGCAGGAGCATCTGGGAAGCAAGCCAGTTAGGCACACTGATGGGCCCTATACTTACATAGCAACGGCTCCTGGTCATTTCCATGAGTCAGGAGTGCCAATGAGAGCAGCATTAGCGCTGAGCTTAAACAGCAAACTTGAGCTGTCCCCTAGAGCGAGACCAGAGATAAAGGATCATAGATCTGACAGACCAGAGAAGGATTGTTAACTTCCTTTCATTTTAGAAATGATTTGTGTTGGAAAGAATTAATACGTGTAGGTGTGTTTTTCATTATGCAAAGGTTATCTCTGCCGTTATAAAGGAGCACAGCCAGCAGTAATTAAGCATGTCATTCCCTGCTGGCAGCTGCTTGGTTTATGTGTTGTTTCTATTCCCATTTAGCTGTTTTCTGAAGTAAAAGACTCTAGAATCAACAAGGACATATATGTGACAGGGAAAACATCAACTTCTTACAATTAGTACATCATAAAAACTACGAATGGCCATGTCTGTGAACGCAGTTAGCTTTATAGAGCATGCAAAATTTATTCATGGGTAGATCTGCAAGGGAACTTGGGTAAATACTGCAAAACAGTCACAAGACACTGAATAACTTTGCAATTCTGATGACATTTCTTGGAGCCAGTCTGCAACATAATGAAGGAATGTTCACATTTTGTGAAATGAGTCAGAGGCTGCAGGATAAGAAGAGGAAAATACATTTGCCTTTAAAAAGTCAAACATGTTGGACTTAAAAAAAAAAAATCAGTGGTTGAGGTGGCAATTTCAAAGGAGACTACAGTGGATATTCTTAGCTTCAAAGATCCCCACAGGAATTTCCTAAATACACCTTGGAATTTGTAAGTAAAAGAGGATAAACATATTGGAAGGACTATTAAAGACCATTTCACTTAAAAGGTACAGTAAAAAGCAAACGTTTTCAGGGCAATTTTTCTCCTTGCCCTTTTAGTACTGGTCAGGACTCCTGTCCCTCTGCCACCAGGGCCCGAGCATTCTTCTCTAGGGTTGTGGCCTTGGGCTGATGAGCTACTCCACTAGGCTCTGAGAAACAGGAAGGTATTTTATCTTTCTAGTTTTGAGTCCCCATTCCCTCGTCTATAAGGACTTCATAAGTGTTGAATGTTCCATGCCTTAATAAGTCCAGAGGGAGCCTCTAGCTCAACAGACTGCTGGCTTGTTATCAAACCCAGCTCTTTCTTTATGGTCTGTTGGTGCCCCCTGTGCATCTTAGGCCCCTTGCCCAGAGTCGGACCTCCCATCAGCTTGGCTGCCTGGAACTTGGCTTTCTGATCCTTGGGGCCCACAAGAGAAAGCAGAGGAGGAAGGAAAGAACTCCTGAGAAAGATTCCATAAACAGATGGGAAAATTTCATGGTAGCCATTTAATCACTTCATTTCCTTCTTTGTCACGTGGAGAATCCTTAGGACAGTGGGAAAAAGTCCATCCTCCTTACGTGAATCTTCTGTATGGTAATTCTTCTATAGACACGCAGTCAGCTAGATCTTTGTCGTTCAGACAAGGCAAGAAAGTAAGTTGTGATGAATGTGAAGGCAGGATAGGAGAATGACTCCTTGGTGTTATTTGGGGGAATGTGGCAGCTGGACACTTGCTTATCCCGAGATTCCTTTTTTATTTTAAATTGAAGTTTAGTCAATTTATAGTGTTATGTTGATTTCTGATGTTCATAGTGATTCAGTTATACATATATATGTATTCTTTTTCATATTCTCTTTCATTATAGGCTATTACAAGATATTGAATATGTGCTGTACAGTAGGACCTTGTTTTTTATCCATTTTACATATAGTAGATTCATTCTTGACACTATTAAGCCTACAATTCTGCAGTTGGTATTTTTTGAATGGAAAAAACATGCGAATATTCCTAGGAGAAGTAATAAATTACCCACTGTGCAATATATTATCAGACTGACACATTAGAATATGTGATTATAATTCATGTTACTGTGAATACATGTACCAGTTCTGTGTACTTTCACTCTAACCATCTTTGCCATAGACATCTTTGCCACGTTTTTATCACATACATTTTCACTGTGTAACTAACTGGCCATAAGGCAGTTTTGCCATGAAAGATACAATACCTGGTTGACCATTTGGTTTGGCAGTTTGGTTTCGTCTGGATGAAGCACATTAGCATTTCTTTCAATTAATGACATTTTTGATGTCTTTATTGAGCTGACAGATGATGATGATTTGCCTCAAGAATTGGTTTCTTTTATTTTTAATTAATTTTTATTAAGGTATAGTTGTACAAATTATAGCAAATTTTAAGGTGTACAACATAGTGATCACAATTTTTAAAGGTTATATTCCATTTACAGTTATTATAAAATATTGGCTATATTCTCCGTGTTGTACTATGTAGGTTATTTATTTTATACATAGTAGTTGGTACCTTTTAATTCCCTACCAGTACCTTGCCCCTCCCTCTTCCATCTCCCCACTGGGGACCACTGGTTCATTCTCTATGTATCTGCTTCTTTTTGTTATATTCACTAGTTCTGTTTTTTAGATTTCACATATAAATGACATCACACAATATTTATCTTCCTCTGTGAGACTTCAATTAGCATAATACCATCAGACTCCATCCACATTGTTGCAAATGGCAAAATTTCTTTTAATGACTGAGTGGTATTTCATTGTGTATTTCATTTATCCATACATTTATTGATGGACACTTCGGCTGCTTTGATATCTTGGCAATTGTAAACAGTGCTACTATGAACATTGGGTTGCATCTGTCTTTGTGAATTAGTCTTTTCATTTTTTTTTTTTTGGCATAAATACCCAGGAGTGGAATGGTTGAGTCATATGGTAGTTCTGTTTTTCGTTTTTTTGAAGAATGTCCATACTGTTTTCCATAGTGGCTGCACCAATTTACATTCCCACTCATGGCGTATGAGAATTCCTTTTTCTCCACATCTTCAGCAACATTTGTTGTTTGGAGTTATTTTGATGATAGCCATTCTGACAAGTGTGAGGTGATGTCTTACTGTGGTTTTAATTTGCATTTCTCTGATAATTAACAATGTCAAGCATCTTTTCTTGTGCCTATTGGTCCTCTGCATGCCCTCTTTGGAAAAATGTCTATTCATGACTTCTGCCCATTTTTAATTGGATTGTTTTTGATTGTTTTTGGTGTGGAGCTATATGAGCTGTTTATATATTTTGGATATTAACCCCTTATGAGTCATATCATTTGCAGGTATTTTCTCCCATTCAGTAGGTTGCCTTTTTGTTGTGTCGATAGTTTCCATTGCTGTGCAAAATCTTTTAAGTATAATTATTTTTGTATATGGTGCTAGAGTATGTTCTAATGTCATTCTTTTACATGTAGCTGTCCAGGTTTCCCAGCACAGTTTATTGAAGAGCCTGTCTTTTCTCCATTGCATATTCTTGCCTCCTTTGTCATAGATTAATTGACCGTAAGGACGTGGGTTTATTTCTGGGTTCTGTTTTGTTCTCTTGATCTTTGTGTCTGTCTTTGTGTCAGTTCCATACTGTTTGACGACTGTAGCTGTGTAGTTTCGACTAAAGTCATACTGCATAATATTTCCAGCCCTGTTCTTCTTTCTCAAGATTGTTTTGGCTATTCACGCTTTTCTGTATTTCCACAGATATTTTAAAATTATTTGTTACAGTTCTATGAAAAACGCCCTTGGTATTTTGATAGGGATGGTATTGGATCTGTAGACTGCCATGGGTAGTATGGTCATTTTAACAATATTAATCCTTCCAAGCCTTGAATATGGTATGTGTTATCTTTGTGTCGTCTTCAGTTTCTTTCATCAGTGTCTTATGGTTTTCTGTGTACAGATCCGTTGCCTCCTCAGGTAGGTTTATTCCTAGGCATTTTATTCTTTTTGTGGAGATATTAAGTGGGAATGTTTTCTTAATTTCTCTTTCTGATAGTTGTTAGTATATAGAAATGCAATAGACTTCTGTATATTTGTATATTCTGTATGTTTGTAACCTTCAATTTTAGCAAATTCATTCATGAGCTCTAGTAGTTTCCTGGTGGCATCCTTACAATTTTCCACGTACAGTACCATGGCATCTGCAAACAGCGACAGGATTACTTCTTCTCTTCTAATTTGGTTTCCTTTTATTTCTCTTGTCTGATTGCTGTGGCTAGAACTTGCAATACTATGTTGAACAGAAGAGGCAAGAATGGGCATCCATGTTTTGTTTCTGATCTTAGAGGAAATGCTTTCAGCTATTCACCACTGAGTATGATGTTAGCTGTGGGCCATCATATATGGCCTTTATTCTGTTGTGGTATGTTCCCTCTATGCCCTTTTTATTCAAATTTTTCATCATAAATACATGTTGAATTTTGTCAAAATCTTTTTCTGCATGTATTTATTCTTCAGTTTGTTATTATCATATATAACATTGATCAGTTTGCAGATACTGAACCATACCTTTGTCTGGTCTTCGTATAAGGGTGATGCTGGCTTAACAGAATGAGTTTGGAAGTCTTCCTTCCTCTGCAATTTTTTGGAATAGTTGAGAAGGATAGGTGTTAGCTCTTTACTAAATGCTAGAATTCACTGTGAAGCCATCTAATCATGGACTTTTGTTTGTTGGGAGTTTATTTAAAAATTATTATTACTGGTTCAGTTGCACTACTGGTATTTGGTCTGTTCATATTTTTTTATCGCTTCCTAGTTCTGTCTTGGGACATTATACATTTCTAGGAATTTGTGCATTTCTTCTAGGTTGACCATTTTATTGGCACATAGTTGTTTGTAGTAGTCTCTTGGGATTTTTTATATTTCCTTGCTGTCAGTTGTAACTTTTCCTTTTTCATTTCTGACTTTTGTTGATTTGGACCCTCTCTCTTTTGTTGGTTAGTCTGGCTAAATGTTTATCAGTTTTGTTTATCTTTTCAAAGAACCAGCTCTTAGTCTCATTGATCTTTTCTACTGTTTTTTTTTTTTTTGTAAGAGTTGGTTTATTATTTTGAAACACACTACGCTGGAGGAAAAAGAAGCCAAGGGCCTCAAAGACACAGAATTGAATCCACGTTTCCTATAGAACTGTGGAAAATCTATCAGTGGTCGTGTGATATAAACAACAGTGCTAAAGGCTTTTACAGAACAATACAAAGCTTAGCTCCAAATATGCATCCTGGTATTTGGAAACTGATACCTCTCTTAATAAAGGAAGAAACTTCAGTGAAAAGAGCAAAGGGCAATGCTGGATGAGGAGACAAATCAGCAAACAAAAATTTTATACTACTATGTCCCTCTTTTATTTTTTATGATTTTATCTTTTACAACAAAATTGCCTTATGGCTCATTAGTGATGTAGTGAAATGTTTGTGATGAAAATGCTTGTAGTAAAGGGCAAAGATGTCTATGACAAAGATGTGAAGGGTGAAAATACCAGATCTTTGATCGAGAGAGGTAAGAAATGAGTCTTCTACAAGGGGAGAAAAAATATTCCAGAGAAAACAGACAAGCTTTGCTATGTGTCTATGAGAACGCCTGCACTGCCTAGTAATGTCTTTGGCCAACTCAGCCAAGCGTCCCCCAATGGCAAAGCGACTGGCGATGTGGGAACTGAGTGTGTAAGTCAGTCCTCTTAAATACGCCAGGGTTTATCTTTACTCTCCATACTCCCTGAATGCAAGAGACAAGAACATTATTAATTCTGGATGAATGAATCTAGTACATGCCCTACATTTCACAGGCACTCTGATAACCTCCTGTGCTACCAAAAGCAGGTGAAAACTGTTGTAAATCAATTTATTTTAAGACAAGTGATTTCATTATCAGATTTGCCCTGCCATCTGTGAAGTAAAAGGACAAAAACCCCTGCACATCTACCACGTTTGAAGAGTGAAATTCATGCTGATTCATTTATTTTTTCTATCAGAGGTTTCATCTTTGAAGGCGTAGGATCCTCTGTTTCTGAGGATTTGTTATCCTAGAGTAGATATCTCCATTGCTAGTCTCATCTGCAAGGAAGCTGCATGTGCAGTGTGCAGATGCTTGCCAAGGGTGAGGTCCTCACTCTTTGTCTAAGCAGTCACCAAGCTCTTGGTTCACCTCAGTGCCCACCATGTGTGACGGGATCACCAGCTTTCTGAAATGGATATGGCTGATGGCACTGATAAGGCAAGTAGACCAGACTGTAAACTGCTTCTGCACTCTGTGAACCCCAACTCCATCCATGCGTGGTAAGTGGCAAATCTCTGTATTGACTCGTGTTGCCTTCCTTCAGCTTCATTGACATTACTTTTATTGGCCAATCCATTTGGAGATTAGGATAGGTTTTTTGGGGACTCTGTTGAGAATGTGCCAGAGTTCTTACCACGGGATTTGTGCCAACACAATGAAATCATCAGAACAAATGTCCGAGGATGAAAAAATTATTTCCAAGGTTAAGACTCATAACACAGGAAAATAAAAAAAAATATTAAACTTGACAAAATACTTGGGAAACAAAGGAACTTGGGAGACCTTGTGTTGCTCTCCAATAGTAGGATTTAGCTTTGAGTAACCTTCTTGAGAGGGGAAATCACATCACCTCCTCTGTGCGGCATTTGCTTTTAGAAAGCACATTACTTTGTTTATTAGAAACACAGAATTTTAAATGTGGAAGTGATGCAGGAAAAATCGATGTGGGGCATGAGAAGGGTTGTGTCCCAGGCTTCAGTTGAGCCCCCAGCATGTGCCCCGCCAAGTGTGGGTCCTTGGCTTCATGCAGGAAAGAATTCAACAGCAAGCCACAGTTGAGTAAGGGTAGATTTATTCAGAGAGATACATTGAAAGGCAAGAGAAAGGCCGTGAGGCGTGGGGGTTGGGTGCTCAGATTAAAAGTAGGCACACACTCCACAGACAGAGAGAGAGGGGTGGTGAGGCACCGTGTTGCTGGTTTCTATGGGCTTGGTGGCTTCATATGCTAATAAGTGGAAGGACCGGTCTAAGTAGCCTCGGGAAGGGGCTGGGATTCCCAGGAAGTTGGCCATTTCTCACTCTTTGACCTTCTGTGGCTAGCCTTGGGACTGCCATGGTGCCTGTGGGCGTGTTATTGTATGCTTATTACAATAGGCATGTAATGAGGCTGAAGCTCTGCTGGAAGTTAAATCTCCCATCATCCTGAGCCTCAAGGCCTACTGGGGGTTGAATCTTTCACCATTTGATGTTAATTGCTGTGGCATTCCTTGGATGGCTGTGCCCTGCCCCCTTCCTGTCTCAGAAGGTAATTTAGTATTATCTGATGCAGCCTGCCTTTTAGGACAGTGTCTTGGCTTTGGGTTCCCTTGAAAGCAGAGCCTGAGACTAAAGCTTGTGTACATTTTACCAGAAGGTACAATCCTTGGAAGCAGAGTAGGAAACAAACTGGGCAGAGCCGGAAGGAGGTGTGAAGATTTGTCGTCAAGGTGGCTGCAGCTGAGGGCAGCTGAGGGCTCCTGTCCGTAGGGGAGAATCCACATGATCTGTGGCTGCTGGCCGTCAATCTCTGAGAAATCGGAAATTCAGATAATTGAGAAGCAGGCATTGTTCATTTCACAGTATAACTATTGTTTCCTCTTTCTCTCTGTATTGACTTTGTTTTTCCGCCTGCGTCCAGACATTCTTGCTGATCCACTTTTATTTCAGCATCGTTTCATATCTAGTCAAAGCTTCCTTTCTCATGGCCCCACCCTGGTTCAGAACTGCATTTCCAATCTATGAGCGAACTTCTCGTAACACTTTGTCCCTACCTGAATTCATCCCTCGTACCATGCTCAGATTAATCAATCGTACACTCATCTTCTGCTTCTAAGTGTCTCTGGTTCCTCAGTGTCTGCTCTCTTGTTAGTAAGTCCAAATTCCTCAGCTTTGGTGTATTAAGATGTTTTGAAATGTACAAAAAATACAAAATCCAGCTTTAATGGATTAAGCAATACAAGGATTTATTATATCTCAAATAGTACAAAATTCTTAGGTAGGCTCCAGTCTTGGCTCCTTAGCAGTTCTTTTGGGTCCATACTCTCTCTTGTTGGCTTCATCTATAGGCTGATAAGACAGCTGTATAAGTTTGAAGGATCACGTGCATGCCCAACACTGGAAGAAGAGGGGCCATTTCTAATATTCAAGAGCAAAGTGACATTTGCCAGCAGGCCCACAAGCAGACAACCCTCCCATCTAATTGGTCATGTGCTTCTGCTAAATCAACTCCTAATTTTGGGGGGATGGGGGTATCATGACTAGTGTAGGATACTGAGAATTTAGCGTTGGGGTTGAGGATAGGATTAACATCACTGAATCATGCCGGAGGGGGAGGTCACCCAGTGGCATCTGCTTCGTGCGGTCAAGATCTGCCACGCTCCGTCTCTAATCAAGTTTTGCTTGATTTCCCACTGTTTCCTCTCACCCACATTGTGATAGCCACATCCACCTCCCTGCTCTAGTCCAATCTTACCTGCCCTTTTACCCTGTAGAATACCTTTCCCTCATTGCTGCCTGGGAAAGCCAGATCCGTTCTCCCAGGCCTGTCTTCAGTGTAACATTCGTGGTGAATCTATTCATCATCACTCAATGAAAAGTGATTTTTTTTTCCCTTTACCTAATAATACTTTTTTGGAATTTGTATTATTTATCTGTTATTTCAGCTGGTAGGCTTCTTGAAGGCAGAGCCTGTAATGTATTTATTTTTGCATTGTTATATTCTAAGCAGCAAGCACCAGCCCTATACTTGGTACTTAATATTTATTTCCTGAGAAGGTAAAGTAAATGTCCAAGAATTAGTCAGATGAATCATAGGGTTTTTAGTTTGGGCAGTGCGTGGATAATGGCTCTGTTTTTCCCAGACAAAAGCATGTTAACTCAGTCTTTAAAGAGTGAATTTAAGATTGTGTGAGAGAGGTTTGAAAGAAGCTAAACATTACCATGAAAGAGAGTTTTGCAGTAGGTACATTTTTGCTGGTTGAGTGTGAAAAAGATTGGCATGGGTTTCCAGCAAGGAAAGTCATTAATTTAACTGCAAAGACTGTGGGTTCATCCTGATGTCTAATAATAAAGGATGTGATATCTCCTATGAAGAGAGAATTCAGCAGTTCTCCTGTATCCCTAACTCCTTCACAGCCATTATGAGCATGGAAAATCTGTTTCTGGTTATAAATCTGTCATGTCACTGGAAAACCCAAAGAAAAAGACATTACCAGTTACTAACTGAAAAATCCACAAGTATTTAGATGATAAGAAAATACGTATCCTATAAAATACAGTGTTACCTTCTGTTAGTGCCACAGTATAATGGATTAATAAAGCATCCTCATCTTTATTAGGACATTCCACTGCAAATTTGCATTTTTTAAGGCAGACATCTATTCTAGAATCGAAACAGCATAAAGCAATATTATAAAGTGATCTTGTATTATGTCTGAGAAACTCTAACTGCTGTCTTTCATATTGGGAAAATTACTATATGCATGTGAAATTTAGTACGTTAGATTTGAGTACTGACTGATTTTATTTCTGGAAAAAGATACGTAGGTTGCCTAAATTACACGGGGTGTATAACATATAATGGACAAGTTACTTAACCTCTCTGTTTCATTTTTCTCATCTATAAATTAAGGATAATGCTAATAACTATGCTTTACAGTTGTTGAAAGAATTTAAATGGTTACTATAGAACTTTCTGTGATGATGCAATTGCTCTGTAATTTAGCCACTAACTACATGTAGCTGTTGAGCATTTACAGTGTGGCTAATCTGTCTGTCTGGATTTTTAATTTAGTTTAAATTATATTTAAATAGTCACATATAGCTAGTGGCTACCTTATCTGACTGCGCAGGTCTGGAACAATCCTTGGCTTGTGATAAATAATAAGTCCTATTTTTCAGCCCCTTCTCAGGACAGAATGTGCCACAAAAATGTTTCACAGTATTGCATATACATATGACTTCTTTTTAAAAGGTCAAACAGAACATGTCTAGGAAAGTTGTTTATATCCTTTATTTAACTTTATTGTGTGCATACTTGATTGGTGAATTTATTATCTTATCCACTTCAAAAACAATCCTAGAATAGTTTCCAAGTTTTGGCTCAACATTTTACTTGAAAATAAAAAAGGAAAGCAAAATAAGAGCATATAATAAACTGGTCAAAACAAAAAAAAAATCGGTGTTGCCAGAGGTATGAAGAAATAGGCATCCAATGCAATCCTGATGCATTATTTTCTGTTCCATTCGCTTGGAATGCTCTTCCCACAAATAGCTGTACATCTTGAATCCCCATTCCCTTCAGGTCTCTGCTTTGATGTCACTTTAAAAAAGGGGGCTTTCCTTGACCATCAGTCTCCTGACCATCAATGTATAAAATTGTACCTTCCCATCACTCTCTCTACCTCTGCCTACCATTCTCTATACCTTTATTTAACTGTTGTATTTTCTTTGATATGCATTATTTCTTAATATATTACTTATTTGCCTGTTTATTGTCTGCTTCCATTCACTAGTATGAAAATTTCTTGAAAGCAGGAGTTCTGTTGAAATATTTGTTAAAGTGAAAAATGGGAAGTCATTCAAATATCTATCAGATTCTAATATATTAACACAATGAATGCAGTGCTATAAAACCAAACTAAAGTGTTAAAGGTTATGAATGTTTTAAAGGTTTCAGGGAATCAGTATCTCCCCCTGCCCCACATGGACTGACGTACCTTGTCTATGCCTCTTCCCTTTTACTATGTACTTTTTATTCACTTTGGGAAAAATTACAAAAACGTATTTTCATTGTACTGTATGTTATTATAGGCAAGCAATACCATAAATACTACATAAAATTGTTTGTCATATTTTAATGAAAATCAAATGGTTTTCTATCACCATAGAACAAAATCCAGCCTTATGTGGGCCTTGAAAACTGTCCAGGCTGCAGACCCTAACTACCCTCTGACTTCGTCTCCCCTTTCTCTCCCCACCACTGATACTGTTTCAGCCACAGTGACCTCCACGGTCTTTTTGGTTGTCCAGATGGCTCTGCCCAGGTCTTTCTAATTTTTGGCATGACTCTCCTCTCTCCCCAGAACACCTACAAGGCCTGTTGTCTCATTACTTCCAGGTGTTTGCTCAGATGTCACCTCCTCTACTGCCCTGATCATTGACTTACTCTGATTAGTTGCCTTCATAACTTTACTTGTTATTATGTTAGGTTTGTTTGGTTGACTGCATCTTTCCCCACAATGTAATGCTTTATATGCCTTGTTCACTTTTCTATTTCTACAATTAATATTGGTTGAATGAATTTAAAAGTCTGTTGAACACAGTGAAGGATTCGTGTGGATAGAGATTGATAACTGTAGTAGGAGTGTTGAGAGAGAACACAGAAGGGCTTTCGTTCAGTAGCATTCATCCAGGTATTTCCTGAGCAACTACTATGTGCTGGTCACTCTTCTAAATCGTGGGGATATGTCAGGGTACAAAACAATGATCATCCCTCATAGAATATTCATTCTAGCAAAATAAATAATAAGCCCAATAAAGCATCATGACATATGTTGAAAAGTAACAAGTGCTATGAAAAAATGAAAAATCAGTGCACGGTTAGGAGTGTGGGGTGTTTGAGCAGTAGAAAATGAGATGGCTGGGGTGAGCTGCACTAAGAAGTAAGATTTGAGCCCAAGTTGAAGGGGATGAAAGAGCTGGCTGAGGTGGTATTTTTTTTTTTAGTGGAGATAAAATTGACATTCAACATTGTGTTAGTGTTGGGTATGTAACATCATAATTTGATACATACACCTTTTGACTACCTTCACTCATTTCACCCACCTTCCACCCCTGCCTCCACTTGTAATCAACAATCTGTTCTTTATGTCTATGAGATCATTTTTTCCCCACGTATAAATCAATGCATACAATATTTGTCTTTCTCTAACTTACGTAGCTTACACAATCCCCTCTAAGTCCATCCATGTAATTGCATATGGCAGGATTTCTTTTTGTGCCCAAGTAATACTGATTGCATGTGTATATATACACCATATTTTCTTTATTCTTCCATTGCTGGACACTTCATTTGTTCCCATATCATGGCTGTTGTAAATAATGCTGTAGTGAACATAGTGATACAGATATCTTTTTGAGACAGTGATTTTGTTTTTGTTGGATAAATACTCAGAAGTGAAATTGTTGGATCATATGGCAATTCCATTTTTAATTTTTTGGAGGAAACTCCATACTGTTTTCCATAGTGTCTGCACCAATATAAAATCCCACCCATGATACACAAGGGTTCCCTCTTCCCCACATCGTCACCAATGCTTTGTTTTTTTTGTTTTTTTTTTGGTAATAGACATTCTAACGTGTGAAGTGATATCTAATTGTCATTATGATTTTCATTTTCCTTCTGATTACTGATGTTGAGCATCTTTTCATGTGTCTGTTGGATAGCTGTAAGTCTTCTTTAGAAAACTGTCTATTTAGGTCCTCTGCTCATTTTTTTAATTGGATTAAAATTATTTTTGCTGTTGCGTTATCTGAGTTCTTTATATATTTTGGGTATTAACCTCTTATCGGATACATGATTTACAAATATTTTCTTCAATTCCATATGTTGCCTTTTCATTTTATTGATGGTTTCCTTTGCTGTACAGAAGCTTCTTAGTTTGCTGTAGTCCTGTTTGTTTATTTTTTCTCTTGTTGCCATTGCTTTTAGTGTCAAATCAAAAAAAATTATCCCCAAGACCTATGTCAAGGTGCTTACTTGCCATACTTTCTTCTAAGAATTTTATGGTTTCAAGTCTTACGTTCAAGTATTTATTCCATTTTGTTTTGTTTTTTGTGTGTTGATTCAGGTAGTGGTCCAGTTTCATTCTTTTGCATGTGGCTGTCCAGTTTTCCCAAGACCATTTATTGAACAGACCATCCTTTCCTCATTCTTGGCTCCTTTGTCTTACATTAATGGACTATATATGTGTGGATTTATTTCTGGGTTCTCTATTGTGTTCCATTGATTTATGTGTCTGTTTTTAATGTCAATATCATACTGCTTTGATTATTACAGGTTTGTAAGACAATTTAAGATCATGAAGTATGATGCCTGCAGCTTTGTTTTTCTTTTTCTATATCACTTTGACTATTAGGGTTCATTTGTGGTTCAATACAAATTTCAGGATTGTTCTGTTTCTGTAAAAGATGCCATTGGATTGCACTGAATCTGCATTTTGTTTTGGGTAGCATGGACGTTTAACCAATATTAATTCTTTCAATTCATGCACACACAATATTTTTCCATTTATTTGTGCCTTCAATATCTTTCATCAGTGTCTCACAGTTTTTAGTGTTCAGATCTTTCACCTCCTTGGTGAAATTTATTTCTAAGTATTTTTTTTTGATGCAGTTGCAAATGGGATTGTTTTCTTAATTCCTCTTTCTGATAGTTTATTAGTTATGAAAACACAGCTGATTTTTGTATATTGATTTTGTACCTTGCTACATTACTGAATTCGAGATTAGCTCGAACAGTTTTTGGTGGAATCTTTCAGCTTTTCCATATATATATATATATTTTATATATATAAAGTTTTTGGATCATAGCACCTGCAAATAGAGATAGTTTTATAGGTGTTCCTTACTTTTCAGAAGTTTGCTTTACTCCAATTTGCTTTTATGAAATTGCTATCTGAAATCAATGCCTGTTTTCACTAATCACAAGAAATCCAAAGAGAATTTTTGCTTTTACAAAAAAAGGGAAAAGTGAAAATAGCATTCAGCATTTGTTTTGCAGTGCATTGTTACAAAGGCAGCACACACCCCAGGTAGCTAGAGTGCTGTAGCCAGGCTTTTTGCCAGGAAACTGCACTGAGCATCTCAGCATCAAGTTGCCATAGCTTTGAACTGTGTCTGTGAGCATCTGTGCTTTGTCTCAGTTTATTTTGTGCATTCATGAGCAAGATATGACCTAAGGTAATTGCTTCTTCACTTTGTACCATTTTGACTTACGAAAGTTTTCACAGGAACATGCTTCTTTCAAATAGCAAGGGAAACCTGTACTTCCTCCCTAATAATTTGGATTGCTTTGCTTTGCTTTGCTTTTCCTTTCTTTCTTTCCCCCAAATTTGCTCTGCCTAGGACATCTAGTACTACAGTGAATAAAAATGGCAAGAATGGGCAACATTATCTTTTTCCTGATCTTAGAGGAAGAGTGTTCAGCTTCTCACCACTGAGTATGTTAGCTGTGGGCTTGTTGTAGTGATTATTCTTATGTTGAAATATGTTCCCTGTTCGTCCACTTAGTTGAGAGTTTTTATCATGATCAATGTTGAATTTTGTCAAATGCTTTTTCTGCAGCTATTGATAATATTGTACAATTTTTATCCTTCCTTCCGTTAATGTGGTATATCACACTGATTGATTGTGGATGTTGAAACATCCTTGCATCCCTGGAAAAAAATCCCACTTGATCATAGTATATGATCGTTTTATATTTTGTTGAACTTGATTTGCTAATATTTTGTTGAGGATTTTTGCATCTATATTCACTAGGGATATTGGCCTGTAATTTTCTTTTCTTGCAGTGTCCTTGTTTGGTTTAGATCCAAGAGAGTGTTTGTAGGAATAGAGTTCCTGAAGGAGGGACAGTTAGAATAAAAGCTCTAGAATGAGAGCACACAGCAAGATAGCCAGTGTGCCCCAGCCAGAGTGATCTAGGGCAGTAGTGAGAAAGGAGGTGAGAAAAGTAACAGAGAACTAGTTTGTGCTAGAAGGAGTTTGGCTCTTACTGTGAGTAAAATTGAAAGCCATTGTAGTCAACTGAATTCAGTAAGACGTTGTTTCAACTTAGTGCTAAAAGAAGTTCAAATGATAATTCCTGAATAGGGTTAGTTTGTGAGGTTAAACTGTTCATGGGGAGGAAGGTATAGCTCAGTGGTAGAGCGCATGCTTAGCATGCACAAAGTCCTGGGTTCAATCCCCAGTACCTCCATTAAAATAAATACAAATATAAATAAACCTAATTACCTCCTCCCAAAACAAAAACAAGAACAGCAAACAGTAAATAAGTAAAATATTTTTAAAATCTATTTAGGAAATATATATATAATCTAATGCAGTATACAGATGTATCTATCTTTAAGACAATCAGTGATACCAAGTGCCTGAATCACATCAAAATAAACCTTAACTTTAATTCCTTTGGTGCGTAACTGAGTTAAGAACATTTAGGTAATCCACAGGGCTACTAATAGTTTTGTATACATGATTGTATACAATTGTCTAGAATTTTCTAATTGTCAAGAAATTTTGATAATTTGATCTAGAATATCACTAAGGTAAAAGTAATCAACTCTTAAAGAATAAAGTAAAAAAAAATTTTGTATTATTTCTTAGATGTTTCAAAATTTTAAACTGTGTCCCACAAAAAAGAAATATGTATTATGTACACAGATACAGAATCAATCCGTAGGATTCGATGTGTGTAACTCAGGCATTGGTTTCATAAAACAACTCACATCTGTGTATTCTGCTATATTTAATTTCATTTTGGTCCATACCTGTTGTGCTCTCTAGCCTTAAAAGTTTTTTTTCTTCTTTTCCTTTCCGGAGTGATATCTTGCTGGTTCACTGAAGACCTGCGGATCACTATTATTTCCCCATTAAATTCAGCTCTAAGAACATACAGGAATACATTTATAATTAACTGCAAATGACTGATAGCAATTCAAGTGCTGTATTTCCCAGAACACGCTCCAGGAAAAGAGTGAAGGTTTGCCTGGAAAAAGATCAGACAGATTCTAGGCAAAGGCAAACTTACAAGCACCACATTGGCCAGGAAGCCTTTGCATGAGAGGTCAGAGGTCCTACCCTGTAGGCAGCGGCGGCGGGTGCCAAAGGCCAGCGGAACTGGAGCTCTTGCTTACAGAGACTGAGTCGCTGCCTCCTCTTCCCAGGCAGCACGGGGCCAGCTAACCTCAGTTCTGAGGTTATGTGTAGAAGACGAGGAAGCCCTTACAATCAGGGAGTGATGAACTCTTAGGAAAATAAGACCCCACGCTCCCCTACCTGAGCACATATGCTGTAGTTACACAGCTGCACAGGCTCTGTTGTCCCTGTTTCCAATTTTCCAGGCATTTCCCAGGATTTAGGGGAAATTCCAGAGTCAGGATATTTACTTTTAATCTTTAAGTAAACCTCATATTCACTAATTTACTAGTACGCTCTCCTATGACCAATTAGATTTCCCCATGTGCCAGCTGTAATAAAGAAAAGTAAACTGCCCGAAAGAATATAGAGCATTTTTGTTCGTTTAAGGAAAACTGGTAATAAAAAATGTGCAGGGGAGCTGCTGACACATAGCAATGTGGGTCTATACCAAAAAAGAAAGAAAAAGGCTAATAAAGACCAACTGATGGTTTGTAAGTTTGAGCACATGGAATGGCTTCCTGGGAACCACTCCTAATACAATCAGCTTTGTGTCTTCACTTGAGTTATTCCACCTCTCTGAACCTCAATTTGCTCATCTGAAAACAAAACAAAAACCAAAACAATAAACATCGGGATGTGGCTTTGCAAGTTGCTCTCCTGCTTCCTTTTTCTAAGAGTTTATCACTGAACTTGATCTTACGTGATGGTAGTGTTCCGGAGATTTTCTCCTTCCCTGTCTAATTAATCCAGCTGGATAAAATCCAGATAGTAGAATGTCTATAAGAATGAAGAATCCCACCCTGCTAACTGTATGACCGACCGATAATTGCATGGCTGACGTATTCCACCAGTCTTGCCATCTATTATATCAAGCTCCTGGTCTGATGAGGCAGTCTAGCCATGAGATGAGTTGACCAGATTTGTCTGCACCACAGTATGATATCAGGAACACAGTGAAATGCTTTTAGAATAATTGAGAAAGTTACAAGGAGAACAAAATGACTAGTTCTTTCCTAGCTAAGTGTTGGCATGTTGAGTCAACTTGATTAAGTGAATAAATTTAATACTTGATAAATTTATGTTTAAGTACAAAATAAAATTTTAAAAGTTATTATTCTGGGGGATTTGGAGGCTGAGAGGACAAGCCAGTTGAGTAATTGTGAATTTTTATTCCAAAGACATAGAATTATTCCTAGTTCCACCTTTTTCCTTCCGTGACATACTTGGTCATTATTATGAACATTTTCCTTTCTAAAGAAGATTAAGAAAGGGGTCAAAAAGTAGTTTTAATATAGAAAATTTATTTTGAGAGATTTATTAGCTAATTTTCTCCTGAAAGCAACCAGAAATCAAGAGCTGATTGAGGCTGTGTGGTTACAATATATTTTCTTCACCTCTACAAATAGCCTTATATGTATTTCATCATCTAAATCCATCTCATTTTCCAGTATGCTGGCTGTTGCCATTTGTGGCAGACAGTTCACTATTCTCCAATGTTCGTTTGCCCATAGTTTCTTAGTAACAAGATATTCTGGGCACATGTGAGCCCAGCTGAAGACTTTTCCCATCCTCCCTTGCAGCTAGATAGACCTATGGGGCTAAGTTACAGCACGTCAGCTATAAATGTAAGAGCTTTGGGGTCTTGTTCTTAAAAGGGTTGGAAATGCATTTCCTTCTTTTTGTACCTCTTAATGTTAGCTGTGAAGTGGTGAAACTGGGAAATATATAGCGGATATTGTATTAATTTTTTTATTATTTGTATTATAAAACACTTTATTCTATAAATAATAAATATTATATATTTTACTTTCTTATATGGAAATGTTTTATATATTGCTATATAAAAGAATAAAGCTAACATGGAGAACACTCATGTATCTGTCCCTTAGGTTAAGGACAGGAATATTGCTAGTATCACTGTAGCCCCTGGGGAACTCCTCCTTATTAAGTGTCTCCACCTACCCTCAAAGAAAACCCCAGAGAAACTATTATCCTCCTGCACATTTTTCATTCATTTACTTGCATTTAAAATCTTATGACACACATATTTTCTGTAAATCCGTATTTAGGTTGGCATGTTTTTGAACTTTGGAGAACTTCTTTGTATCACATTAAATATATTATTGGTGACTTGCTTTTGCTTCCTCAAGATTATATTTTTGAGATTCATCCATGTTGACTAGGCTTTAGAAAATTTATTTTCACTGTTGTGTAGAATTTCAATATTAAAGGTCTCATAAAAATATAAAGTTTTTAATATTAGCTAATACTTACAGAGCAGTATGTCTCATGGTTTATCCTAAGTACCTTACCTTTACCAGTTAACTGAATTTTCATACCAACATCATGAGATGGTTAATATGAATAATTGCACTTGACACGCTGGAGAAGTATGTCATTGCTTAGTTGAGTCATTAAGTTACAGTTAGTAGAAGTGAAACTGGAATTCAGACTTAGGTGTTGCGCTCTGAAGTCTGTGCTCAAGTCCTGCACTATCTTCCTCTCCCTCTCAGACCCATTCTTCTGTTGATGTACATTTGGTTCCTTTGCAGTTTTTGCTGTAAGGGGCCATGCTGCCAGAACGATTGTGTATGTGTCACCTGGTGCATTCATGTATTTACTTACAAGTGGAAGATTGCTGAATTATAATAATGTGCATTAGTTTCCTATTGCTGCTGTAACAAATTACCAAAAGTATAGTGGCTTAAAACAACACAAATTTATTACCTTACAGTCCTGGAAGTAAGAAGTCTAAAAGGAGTCTCATGGTCCAAAGTCAAAGTATCAGCAGGGTTATGTTCCATCTGGAGGTTCTAGGGAGAATCTGATCTCTGCTAACTCTTGCCCCCGTCCATCTCCAAAGCTAGCAATGGTGGATTGAGTCTGTACATAGAATGATTCCAACCTTGCTTTTGTTGTAGAATCTCAATGTTTTATTTTTCTTGAACATTGTTTTGTCCAGATAAATACCAGAATCAACATTTCAAGTTTCATAATATTTCCTGATTGTACTTTTATTGGAGTGGAATGATTTTCTATATTAATTTTGGGTGAATTGACATTTTTCACAAAGCTGAGATTTCTCATTTCATAATATTATGCATATTCTCATAAGCTCATATTTAACACTTTTTAAAAGAGTTTTATAATTATTACATAGCTTTTGGGATATTACTTTTTATCGCCGAACAATAATTTACTGTGTTAATTTACTGTATGTAATTTGTGTGTTGATCCACCTGTTGTCTGAAATTTCGATGGATATTATAGTTTTTGACTATTTTAAATGAAGTTGATATGAACATTTGCATATTCATTGTCATTTGGTTAGAAATAATTTTAAATGTAATTGTGTCTTGATTTAAGAATCACCAAGAAGTTTGTTGTTGAAATCACAGGTATTTGGCATTTTCTTACATGTCTTCTTAGTTATGATTTCTAATTTAACTCTGTTGTGGCCAGCGAATAGGTGCTGTATCACTTCAGTTCTTTTACATACATTGAAGCTTATTTTATGGCAACAATTCATAGTCTTGTGCACAAAATTATTCACATTCACCATGTAAATGTGCAATGAAAAAGAGTATTTATTCTGCAGTTGTTGGATACAAAGCCCTTTAAATGTTAGACAAAGGTGGTTGATAGTGTTGAGACCACTGAAGTCTTTACTGATTTTTTTTGTCTACTTGTCTTACCACTTGCTGATTAAAATGATTGTGTAATTGCTTATTTCTTTCTTTAATTTTATCCATTTCTGCTTTCTGTATTTGAAGGTTGTGTTAAGTGCATACACATTTGTAATTTTTATTTCTTCTCAATGAATTGTCCCTTTTGTCACTATGGAATAGCTTTTCCTCTTTATCTCTGTTAATACTAGTTTTCTTGAAGTCTGCGTTATGGTAACCAGCCTACACGCCTTATGCTTATGCTTTGTGTTGTATTTTTTATCAATTTATTTTCAATCCGTCTGTGTCTTCATATTTAACAGGTATTTTTTATAGGTAGTATACTATCAGTTTTTTTTTTTTAATTTTCCAATTTCTTGTAATAGTTTGAGAAATATTGGCATAAATTCTTTAAATGTTTGGTAGAATTCACCAGTGAAGCTGTCTGGTCCTGGGGTTTTCTGTTTTGGGTGGGTTTTGATGACTGATGCAATGTCTTTTCTGGGTAATCGGTGTGTTTTCTAGCTCCTCCTTATTCAGTCTTGGTAGGTTGTATATTTCTGGGAGTTTATCCATTTCTTCTATGTTATCTAATTTGTTGGCATATAGCTGTTCATAGTCTCTTATCAGGCCATGTGTTTCTTTAGTATCAGTTATAATGTTTCCTTTTTCATTTCTAATTTTGAGTCTTACTTCTTTTTTTTGTTAGTCTAGCTGAAAGTTCTGTCATTCTTGTTTATCTTTTTTAAAAAAAACAGCGTTTAGTTTTTTTGCTCCTTTACATTGTTTTTCTGGTTTCTGTTTCATTTATTTTCACTCTGATCTTTATTATTTCCTGCCTTCTGCTATCTTTGGGCTTAATCTGTCCTTTTTCTAGTTCCTGGAGGTGTAAAGTTAGATTGTTTATTTGAGATCTTTCTATTTTCTTAATGTAATTTGTTGCTATAAAGTTCCCTTTTAGAACTGCTTTTGTAGCATCTCATAGATTTTGGTATGTTGTGTTTCCATTTTCATTTGTTTCAAAGTATTTAAAAATTTTCCCTTTGATTTGTTCTTTGACCTACAGAGTGTTTAAAATAGTGTTGTTTAGTTTCTACATGTTTACAGATTCAAATCTTACTTTTTCATTCATGCTGATAATCTATGCATTTTAATGCGGGTTTAGACTAACATTTACTATGGTTACTGTTATGATAGGAATTTGGTCGATACTTCATAAACTGTTTTCTGTTTGTCACTACTTTCTCTGTTACTCCTTTCTGCCATCATTTAGATTTTTGCAATATTTTTTGTGTTTCACTTAAAAACATTTATTAGCTTTTGGCTATAGCATCAGTAGGAAAGACTGTTGCTAGCAGTTTTATTTCATCATCACCACGAACCACAAACATAGTTTTTTCCTTCTATGTATGTGGCATTGTGAAATGGATGCTACATTCTGCCTATGGTACAAAGCTGATGAATACAATATACCAGTAAAAGTTGGAGCCTTTGAACAGAGCTTAACAGCAGCTTGTAGGAGATACCTAAATCTGGAGTGTTGATGAAATCAATTAAAAGATTGAGAAGCAACACACAAACTCAAACATTGTTCTTGTGTGTATATATATATATTATATATATATATATATACATTGTGTGTATATATATATAATATATATATACACATATAATATATATATTACATATATATATACATATATATACACATATTATATATGTAATATAATATATATATTACATATATATTATATATATATATTGTGTGTATATATATAATATATATATTACATATATATTATATATATTATATATTATATATATATTATATATATATATTATTATATATATTATATATATATATTTATATAATATATATATATGTAACTTACTACAATCTATTTAGGGCTAATTTTGTACCAGTTCATACAAAATATAAAAACTTCACTACCATACAAATACCTTTACCACCACCCTTTGTGTTGTCATATATATTACACCTATGTATATTACCCAACTAATGCCCAGAGCTCAGGCTTTTATTTTCTTACTTCATTTTCTATATCTTTCCCTGGAAGTAACATTTTCCAATTGTTTACCGTGCACAAACACTTTCCATTTCTATATATAGACTGTGTACATACATCAATATTTTTATACACAAATGCTATAGAGCTGATGTCAGCCAGATGAGAATATTACATGATGAGGTTGAAGAGGTAACAGGGAACCAGGCCATGGAAGACTTTGTAAGCCACTTGGAAGGATTTTGGCATTTAATCTGAAAGAAATGAGATTTGTCAAGTTTTCAGCAGATGAGTGGCAAAATCTGACTTACATTTAAAAAAGCTGCTACATTGAGAATAGGCTGTAATAGGTCAAGGGGAAAAGGAGAAGCCAGAGAGGAGGCACTTGCAAAAACCAGGTAAGATGAGATCATCACTCACACTGGGAGGTAGTGATGACTGGTTGGATTTCAGATATGTTTTGGGAGTGATGGCAGTAAGATATCCACATGGACTGGATGTGTAATGTGATAGACCGGAGTCAAGATTTTGACTCCAGCAGCTCAACATTGAGAGTTGTCAGTGAGATGGGAAAACAAGCAGGTGGAGTAGTTGGAGGTGGGGGCAAAAGGGTCCATTTTTGGAGATGTCCTATCGGCAGCTCACCAAACATTCTGGGTGGAGGAGAGAAATCTGGGGACTACTTCATGTAGATGGATGATATCCCCTAAGGAGGAAGTGTGTCTAGAGGAGAGCAGAAGGAAAAAGACTGAGTCCCAGGGTACGCCGAAGATAAAAAGATCTAGAAGAAAAGGAGGAGAGTAAGGAGTTTGGAAGAAACAACTATTTAAAGAGAAGGTGGGGGCTGGAGTGTATAGCTCAGTAGTAGAGTGCATGTTAAAGGTCCTGGGTTCAATCCCCAGTACCTCCATCAAAATAAATAAATAAACCTACCCCCCCACCAAAAAAAAAAACCAACAGAAATAAAAAAAATTTAAAAAAATACATAGAAGTTACTAGAAGGATGTGTATTGTCTTGAAGCCAAGTAAACAGAATACGTGAAGAAGGAGAAATTAGCGTTTTGTGTCAAATGCTGCTGACAGGTCAAATAAAACAAGAACTGAGACTAGACCTTTGAATGTAGCAACTTAGCAAAGGTGATGTCCTTGACAAGAGTAATTTTAGTGGAGAGATTGTGATGGTGGGAGAAAGTCTGTTGGGTATATGATTAAGAATGGCAAGGGAAACAAAATAAAAATAAGGAAGGAGGGGAATTGGAGGTAGGGCGTATAGACAATCCTTTTAGAGTAGATTGGCTTAAAGAAAAGGGAGTAAGGAAATGGTGAAATGGTGATAGCTCATGGGTAATGTCGGGTCAAGAGAGATTTTTTTTTTAAGATGGAAGAGACGAGTATTTGTGTGATGACAGGAGTGATCAAATAGAGAAGAACATTCTGAGGATGAAAGAGAGAGACACACTGGCTTAAACAATGCTCTTGAGTCTGCAAGAGTGGGTGGGCTTAAGAACACAGACTGGTTGAAGTTAAGAGCATAGGTAGATTCTTGTGGTAAAAGGTTAGAAAGCAGAGGCTCTGGACATAGATGCTGATAGTAAGTAGATGTGGTTGATGGAGTCTGAAAATTGTCTTCTGGTTGCTTCAGTTTTCCTGGTGAAGTAAGAAGCAAGGTTATCATCTGTGAATGTTGACCGAGGAAGATTTGAAGTTTTGAGGATTGAGAAATTATGAAACAGTCACCTAAGAGCATGAGAGAATTAACGGTTTCTGGAAGTGTTTTGTTGTTTCCCTGAATGTTTGGAAATTTTAGCAATGGGTGTTTTGACATGGGCTTTTGAAATTCATCCTACTAGACACTTGTAGGTCCTTCTAATTGGAAGACCCACTTTTTTCTTACCCTCCAGACAGGGAAAAACACCATGAGCAAGCACGTGGAGCTTCAAGAAGAACTCTAATGAAAAATAATGTTGCAGTGGTAGTTCAGTGATAAGACAGAGTCTTAGATGCGAGGCCGGGGAGGTAGGTGTATTCAGTAGATAATGAGAAATATTAAAACATTTTTGACCTGAGAAGTCACGTGCTTACTGGCGTATTTAAGAAAGCGTATCTTGCCTGGTGCTAGTCCTTTACATGCAATTGCTCTCCCAAAGGCAACATCATGATAAGTACCAGAAAACCAGGCACGTGTAATAAACAGCAGGTGGCTTGGGTATTCACTCCCCGTGCCTCCTGCTCTCCTGTAACTACTCAGAAACCTTGTCTCCTTGAACCTCAGCCTTCTTCCTTTAGATTTCTGTTACTAGATCCCTAGATTTAGGAGCCTCTTTGAACTGCTAACTTTGTGTTTTGCTCCCAGCTTTCCTCTCCTTTATTACATCTCTCCAACTCCACGTGTCCCAGTTCCTTCGCTGGTCGTTGGCGGTGTGTGCCTGTCTACATCTGAACCATACTTCCGTGTTCCCACGCCACAAAATAAATCACATGGAGATCATATGGGTTAGGTCCTTTAGGAGTGGTTCAAAATGGGTTAGATGAAAGAGAAAGACTGGATTTAGGAGACTATTCCACAGCTAGTTGAGGGGGTGAAAAAGGTAAGGAGGAAGGAGGCTCTGAACCAGGACAGAAGAGGAATTATTCTTAAACAGTAGTGTTGTGACAAACGTTATTAAAAAGGCACTTCTCAGTTATGCTTCTGATTCCTTTGCATTTAATTAGGAGTAGGAACTGAATATAATGAAGTTAGTAATAACTTTGGGGGACATATGTATAATCCATACCAGTGGACAGTTGGGTTCAAATTGTCCTGAATGTGTCCTGAGCTAGGTCCGAGATGTTACGTCACGTTGCTCCTACTCACCTGTTCGCCACAACGATGCCAAGGACACACAGGCTTTGGAGAGTCTTTTCAATTTTTATTTCATTTTTCTTTAAGATGATCTGATTTTCTCTTCACAGTGGGAAGTCACAGGTACATGGTCACAGCAGACATCTGTGCACAGTATTTAGAATGAAAACTATATTTATCTTCTATAATGAATGTTAGATTGATAGTCTGTGTCTCAGCCACCAGGCATCCGTTCAAATGGGATTTACTTAATAAGGAAACGATTGCAGAGATAATTTATTGCATAGAAGCGTATTGCAGAACTTGAGGTGGAGAGACTAGGAATTTCTTCTAAGTCACCGAAGACTCAGGGGACGTTCAGTGTGCTGGATGCTGACACAAAAAAAAATGCAGAGAGTGACAAGATAAGACAGGGCTTACCTTTGTGTTAAAATAATTGCTATTTGGAAGGATAACCTCTGCTTGTCTACAGAAAGCCGAAATGCTTTTATGGTAGAATAAATTTTGCTTCATTTTCTAGTGTTTTGATGGTCCCAAACCCACTCATTAAAACTTCACACTGAGGATACTACCCAGGTCTACAGCATAACATGCCAGCATTTCAGACCCCCACTCTATATTTGAAGGGAAATAGGAGATCATTGGATCAAATTATTCAGATATTGCTTGATAATTCATTTTATTTTGTGTAGGTATAGGCTAGTACAGTTGCGCAGAGAATTTATTTTGAAGTTACTAATTTCTCAGGACGAGGAAAAAGCTTGCGTTGGATTACAAGTGCCATTCAGAGAAATGTCTGGAAGGTAGACACTAACTTGTTTTTAATTTGCGTCCATTCCTTTACTAGCATTTCTTTTTTTTCCTCCACATTCATCCACAAAGTTGGACACATGCCAGTTTTTCTAGACAATTTTATGACAATCCAAATCGAAAATGTCTGTTTCCCAGAGAAAACGATGTGGCAACAACCTCATACATTTTCATTCAATTTATTCTTTGAATGTCAGGAAGAAAACTGACTGAGCAATGATGGCAGTGATATTTCAGCGGCTAAACTCGTTATTTTGGAAAGAGGATTATGATTTAAACAGAACTGAACACGCTGACCTCTGAGCCCCTGCCGTGGAGTTCTAACACCGTGATCTCTTGGTGAAAGTCTCTAGACTGTCCAGTGTGTCCTCTGCATGACAGGAGGACGGGGTCTCCTGACCAAACAACTGAGTCCCACAGCCCCACCACACACGGACAACTTTGGTTAATCAGATTAGTGTGTGGTCCATCACCCCAAAGGAAAAGAATTGTCATTTAGAAGTAGTTATTACACTGTGCTAAAAATGGGTCATAATTCTGCAATACTATAGTATTAAATAAAAGAATAACAAAATATTGCACAGAAGGCCGAGAGGTCCTTGAAGGACCCAAAACACATGTGATATGGGGGATTCTCTGATTTACAGAAAAGCAGTAACAAAAGGGGGAAAGACAAGTTGGGGACTTAGAGCCAAAGAGGATGCAACTGCTATTACCTTTTCAATGTCTGCAGCACTGCCTTGGACCATCTCCAGTTTTGATTTTTATTGGTTTCTTGACCTATTAGCCTGACGACTGGCCTTGACTGTGTAGGGTGCATATGAACGTGTGTGGTGACAAAGACAAATGTGAGAAATCTCCTTTTACATTTATCTGTATCCTGTCTATACAGTCTATATGTGGCTCTTCCATTATGTGTCAGACAGACCACTGAGTGGTTTTATGCATGTTATCTCATTTAATTTTATCCATAGTTCCACTGTCAAATGAAGGACCCAAGGATATCTGTCTGGAGACTCTAAAAAAACACTGTGAGGAGAAATGCAATGTGACTTTTTTAAGGCAGTAGCAGGCATGGTTATTGCAAGTCTTAAAACTCACGGTGGTCATTTAGGAAGAGAAAAACAGACACATAAATTAGTCACTGCCTCCCAGATGAAGTGTCTCTGGGATGGGGGAAGGAACATGCCAGACCTTCTGTAGCCTGGAAAATTTAGCATTTGGTTTTATGAGTTATTTTTTCCTGATCCTACTGTCCCACAGGTGCTCAACTGTCCATATAACTGATCACACTGTTCTTTTTTTTATTTACCTCAAGAAGAAGAGTAATTTGAAACTTCAAGAACAAAACCCAGAATATAAATATTGTTTGTTGAAATAGCAGTTTGAAATGTCTTCCAGTGTTTCTTCCTCAGTTGACTCTTTAATGCTGTCTCCAACCTCCTGAACTGCCCTCTGCACATACCGAGTTCTTATTTCTGATGGAAGGCTAAATGTTGTATGCAAAGAGATGTGGAAATTGGCTACAGGCCACGTTCTTTCTCATTGCCTTCACTTATAACAAGAATAGCCAATAGTGTTTTGCCTCTGTTCCTGTAAAATGTTTGTTTGGAGCCTGCCTTGCAAAGGAGGTGGTGAGACACATACTATTTGTGTCTCAAAGGAAGGGCTGACTGGTTAGCAGGTAGTGTCTTTAACCAGCATTGTCCCTCTTCTCCTTTACAGTCTCTTCTGTACCAATGCACAAAACCAACCATCACAGCCATCCCTGAACTTCATTCTTTGTTTGCTTAAGCCATTTAGTAGTCTTTGCATTAATGGTAAGAGGTAGACCTCAGATTACACCTCAGATTCATTAAAATGATGTATGGTGTTAGAATTTTTTTTTTTTAAATACGTGGTACATGATTTTAAAAAGATGGTATCCCTGACAGTACCTCAAGACATGATTCTGGACAAAATGTAACACTAATGCTGTGCCACAGCCTGGGAAATTTGAACAGTTGGATTTGTTTGTACAGAATGTTCCATGTTGTGTCTTTGAATCGAACACAATCTCACAAAGTTATTAAGAGCTTCACCTGTTCTTAATGTTAGGGACAGTTTGGAGCTGAAAGGATTTGCAGCTCTAATGTCTTTGCCAGGTTTGAAAAAGCAATTTAATGATGCCTGAGACCCCTTTATGAATGTGAAGTTCCCTACTGCTTTTGAAGAGCCGCCTCTTGCCCCTGAATCTTTGAACAATCACCAAAGAAGACATTGCACAAGGAGGGGTGGAAATGGTGCATGTTAACTGCAGCAGTCGTGCACAATCCAAGATGAGTGGTTCTTTTTCCTCTCCCCTCATCCCTTGTGATTAGAGGTAAATTTGTTAGGTATGTCTAGAAAACTAATTACATCATCATGAGGAATATCCCAGTGGGGAAATCTTTTCTTTCCAGATCAAAAGGATGGCTAGCGGCTACTGTGTTCAATCCAGTAATCTGCAGGCGATGAGGCCAGGGCTGGCGGAGCAGCTCTGCTCCTCGGGAACATCTGCTCGCAGAAAATGTTGGGAAATTAACCATGTATTGGGAGGCTGCTGCAAAGTGCGCAGCAAACGAGAGTCCGGGAAAAGCTTACCAAGTCAGAAGAGATAAAATGGGCAAGAAGCTTGTGAAACATGGAAACTCAGCACAGTAAGAGGAAAAGGGTTTATTAGAAAACAGCGTTGAGAGCCAGGAGTCCTGAGTTTTATGTACCTGCTTTGATTCTTACAGGCCACTTTTCTTCCCAGAGTCTGTGTTTCCTCATGCCTACAGCGGGGACTGGACCTGTGACCTCACTGGGCTGTTAGAGGACTGAATGTGTTAAATACAAGGTACCAGGTTGATATTATCAAGTGTGAGCCAGTCCCAGGGTTGATGTTTCAACTGTTCACTTTTTTTCTTGGAATTTTTTTAATACAGCTTTTCTTAGAATTACAATGTGGTATGCAACTGAAGGCGTATTTTTCTTAAGATGGAGCCCTCTGCATGGACGTACCCTGAGAACAATCCCCTGTCTGGCACTGAAGACTATGAACAGTCAGTGTTCAGTCACTCAGTTTCAGGGACAACCGAGAGAGACATTCAGGATCAAAGAGCACTTGGTGAAATAGAAGTACACATGAATCCTTAAAACATTCTCAGGAATTCAGGCCTAAAATAAACATGTATCTGACCTGAAACCTTTGAGCCATAGAACTTTCTATGACCTGGAAGAGATGATAGAGACTACCTAGTTCAATATCCACAGTTTACAAGAGACAAAACTAAGAGCTAGATGGCTTAAAGACTGAAGCTACAAGGTGTGGTAGGGAAGGCTGGATGTAAATCAGAGATGCCTGCTTCCCCTCCACACGGTGGAGTGATGCCCAGAAAGTGACTGCGCAGCGAGAGACGTTCCTCTCCTCAGTTAGCACGGTGGGGCCATCCAGCCTCGTCTCACCAGAGAAATGGGAGTGGAGATGATGTCAGTCACTTGAGAGACAAGGTGTTAAGAAGCAGGTGTGCCTGTAGTCCTTCCCTGGTCGGTTGACTGGGTGTCAGTGCCACTAGATGCTTCGGAAGCCATGTTAGAAGATGTCAGCGCCATCTCTGGATTCTTGGATGACTCTGTGAAGCCAGCCTTTCACTCTCTTAACCTTTCTCTTTCTTTCTGATAGTTGATCTTTCTGAGGAAGACGTGTATTTCTTTTGTGGTACGGTAGGGTTTCTTTGTTAGAGTAATTAACTTTACCTTAATGATGTGGAACTAGGTCCCAGATTTGATTTTCAGCAATTGATGTCTGTAATAGGCTGCTGTTTTTTCCCTCCGTATGCCCAAATAGAAAACATGCTGTTGGCCCATGGTGAGCCATGTCTTATTTTTAGACGAGCTTTTAGAGGTAAGAATTTCAAGGATAGACAAATATTTCAAGAAGCATATTAAGAAATGTGAGCGGTAGGGAGGGTATCGCTCAGTGGCAGAGCACATGCTTAGCATGCACGAGGTCCTTTGTTAACCCCCTAGTACCTCCATTAAAGTAAATAAATAAATAGACCTAATCACCCTCCACTTCAAAAATAAAAAACACAGAAACAAAAAGTCTTTTAAAAGTATTGAAAGAAATGCAAGAGGTAGCATCAGGATAAATGATAAATTGCATGTCAACTCCTGACTAATTAGGTTGATAACTGAACTTCTTTAAGGACCGAAGTTGAGGGGAAATTTTCACATGTATTATGGTATCAAATAGAATTTGCGTTTCTTCAGCATGGCTGTTATCGTCATCTATTTGTATATCTACCCTAGACAGACTGAGAGGCGAGGCAGAGGCAGAGGGAAAGTTTAGTGTAGCCTGACTGCTGAGCACATCAACTTGAGGGCTCTGGAGCCAGATTGTCTGGGGCTAAAGCCTGCTAACACCGGCCCTGTGACCTTGGGGATATCACGTGTCTGTTCTGCAGCCTCAGTTGCCTTATCTGTAAAATGAGACTGGGTGGTGGTCCGTATTTGATACGTTTATGAGAAGGATGATATGAAGTATTATCTAGAAATTAACCCAACACAGAAACATAAGAGATGCTCTTTCGGGGTGGAAAATGATAGAATGCACTATTGATTGATGAGCTTTGTACGGTCATCCAATGTAAAGAAAAACAAGAATTGTTAGAGGAAGGATATGAGGCTTCTAGATGTTATCTACACATCGATACTATTTTTGTTCATGAATATTACAGAAATTAAGTGCTTTCCTTTAGCTATAATGCAAGTAGTAGGGGAATGAATTGTTCGCCATGAGCATGCTGGAAGGTGTAACTGACTCGCGTAGATACTGTGCCGCCTCTCCCGTTCTCCATCGTTTCCCATCAGAACTAAATGAGGTAAGCTTTGGGAGAAGTTCTTCATGAACTGTGATGCTTTATTAGACACTTACCCATTCATTTTCCCCTTGAATGCGTGTTTATCAAGTGTGGATAAGGTATCGTATATTCAGTTAAGGACCGTGGTAGTTATTTAATGGTCTGGCCATGGGCTTGGTCATCCTGCAACACCAGATCTAGTGACAGGTTACAGACACACGGTTTTCTGATCATGTGCTGCACTGCAGAAATGTGCAGAGCTGAATGAAAATAGAAGAGAATGACAAATGACTTCATTGCTAAAAACCTTTTTCTTTCTTTTTTAGAATAATTGATCCTAAATCTAAACTTGCCTTCAATTAAATTTCAAGGTCAGGATGAAAGGGATTATTATCTCTTTCTCAAATTGTTAATGATGCTTACAGCAGGAAACCAAATCTGGATTTTCTGAAAATCAAGATTTATTACCTAATGTAAAATATTGGTTTAGGCTTTCCTTGGGTCAATATTTACCTGGTGTGTCTCTGTAGCATGGCTGTCATTACAAAAAATGTCTGTTTTTTGACCTCATGTTGACAAACAGCTGTTAGAGAAGCTTGAATTCTCTCTTTTGAATTTGTCTAAGTAGATGCCATTAGTTGCAGCACAAAGTGAAGAGTTGATCCAGGAATCTTTGTGAGTTCAGGCTTCCTGTGGTCCAAAGGGAGCTGTGCGAACCCCGGCAGAGCTCCGTGTGACTCGGTGTGACCTGTTCTCACTGAGGTACGCTGTGGCCTCCAGGCAGAGGACAAGGTCCTGAGAATGAGCCTGGAAGGGTGCATCTGCAAAGGTCCGCCACCAGAACAAGCTGGAGACAGAGCAGGGAGGATTTTCTAAGGATGCTTTTCCTCTCTGTCAACTAGTCCACTTGCTGCCTTGAGTGTATGAGTAACAGCACTGGGATCACAGATGCATTTGGAGAATCATTTGCCAGCAATAGAGTTTTATATTTTGTTTTAATAACCATTTATTATATACATAGTATCTGCTCACTGTGGGAAAGATAAACTATAGATTAACATAGAACTATAGATGAACTATAGAAAAATAGCAACCAGAATTACCCAGTTCCTACTGCCAGTGGCTTCTAGGGTTTTTCTATGGTTATATCCACATATATTTGCACATTGTTTTGTGACTCTCCTGTTACTATGAATCTTTAAGGAAAGATTTTGAACTAGAACATTCTTGAAAATGATCAGCATCCCTAGTATATTTGATGTTCCTGGATACCTTTGATATATATTATGTCAAGTATGACACTGAATAATTTCATAGGTGAGATTTATGCACATATACTGTCTTCACCCAGTAGTGTGAAGCCTTTTAGTAGAGTGAAAAGAACATGAGTTTCAGAAGCCGACAAAATAGTTCCTATTTTACTTTGTTTACTTACTGGCTGTGCAACCCTGGCAAATTACATAGGTCAAACCTCATCAAACTGCCAAACTACGACCCTTTTTGACTTAGAAAAATTGCAGTTTCATATGGTTTAGTCTAATTCCTAAATGCTTTGAGTTTAGCTTTTTCAAGTATTAAATACAGGGTGATACTGTCTAGCAGGGAATTAATTGAAATTAGATAATATTTATAAATTACTTGGCATATAGTTGATATTCAACAAATGTTCATTGCTTTCCCTAATATCTTCGTTGGGGATATAGCATATGCTTGGGAGAGGAGTGAGCATGGGTCTTTCAAGAAGTAGATGCCAAAATGGAATAAATGCACAAGAAACTTTTTAAGGAAAATGCTTCTCAGAGAAGATAGAGCTCCAGTGGGGATAGGTTGGTGGAACCATCAGACCACAATGGAGGTCTGACCTCATGTGAAGGAGAGAAGGAAGGAAGGCAGGTTGGATGGAAGGGTCTAAGGCCTGAGGAAAGTTAATCAAGGTGCTCAGGAGTCCTGGAGCCAAAGCTGCCCATTCGAGGAGTCCCGTGTCTCCCAGGAGCTGGGCTGCCTGAGTCTCCCTGCCACACTTGATTGTTGGCTGGGAATAACGTGGGAGGCACATCCTCAGCACAGGGGCAGGTGGCATTTTCAGAGGGCAGCCCCTGGGCCCCCAGTCAGACATCACACAGGTACATTCTTAAGGTCACCACTTATGAATAGCAGACATTAATCAGTGTAATATGTTGATCACTATTTTGGGAGGATTGAAATTAGAGTTTTGGGAATAATTAGTCTATAAGTGAAGTTTTTCCAGCACTGTTGATGACTCCTTCTCCGTATCTACCCCCACATTCCCCTCCAAGTTAGATCTTGCCTGACCCGACCCTTACTCTGCTCTCAGTCATACTCCAAATCTCTTTTCTTTTGGCCTCTCTTCCCATTTACATGCCGTGAGCTCTAGAAATCCCTGAGAATGACATTAAGTTGTTCGTAATCATCGACAAATGATCTAATTTTTGGATTTTGTTTTTGGTTCTTCCTATTGATATGACAAGAGTCCTGACATGAACTCACTGTCCTTTTGCCTCTGAGTAAGGGAGTCCCAGAGAAAGAAAATAGGAGAGCTGGTGGGAATAACATCCAGAGACCAGAATCGTCATGACTCCATAATTGCTGCCAAGGGTATTCCTGCCTGTAGTTGTGATAATTATATTATAATTTCTGAATATTAATAAGCTGATGAGATGGTATGATGCTTCAAGATGTAGCTGCTTGGCTTTTTTTTTTTAGAGGGGGTCATTATGTAAAGACACAGGAGGAACACATAATGAGTAATATAATGTTTTGGTTTGGGGCCATTATGAAATACTATACTGTCATTTTTCTAGTTAACGAAAATCACATGCTAATGTCACATCATCAGAGCCAAAGATGATTGACAAACCTGTCATGTGTACACAGTTTTCTGCCTTCTCTAGAGGTTTAATACATTTCAGGAGTCATTGTAATTGTGTTAGAATTTATTCTTTGCAAAACCATCACTGTCAGTGAGCTAATATCAAAGTTTATATTAACAACTTAAAATAGTTCCAACCTTTAAATTGTTGACATGGAAACACATCTTTCTTCACCTTATCAGAACTCTGCACATGTGCCTATGTGGATTGGGCCCTGGGTTAATCAGAAATACACGGTTCCGATAGTGCCTTCAAGTCAGCAAGTTACGAAGGGAAACATTATTATTCATATATTCTGCATATCTACAGAAAACAATCATTCTAATGGCATCACCATGTTGGCTCTTTTTCTGTTGTATTTTACTGGTATAATCTTCAGACAATCTTATATTTCTCAGCTCCAGCACCAGAGTAATTAACAGATGTTTACTTTGCAGAGAAGGAACAAAGCTTATTTCTGTGTCAGTATTATCTTTGAAAGTTGAAAATATTTTTTTGCATTTAGCTTATGGTATTAAAAAGAAAAGTGATGAGGGAAAAACTATATTCCAAACAGCTGATCCCTAAACTATATAAGAGAAAGGCAGTTAAGGAGCTTGAGGTAACCGTGTAGCATCACGAACTCAAGCTCCCTGGGCCGTTGCTGTTCATTGCGCTTTGTTTGAACTGTTAAATCAGGCATTTGGGAGAGCGTTAACTGGCTCATCTATGTGGGTGCTTGGCTCTGATGGCCAGAGTGAGATCCTGATGCCTGAATGTCACTCACCTGGATGGCTTCCTCAGGATTCTGTGTTTTTTGGGCAAAACCATGTTTGAGAAATGATCTGGTGCAAATGAGTTGCATCAGGGTTTGGCCACTTCCAGATACTCATAAAGAAAGATGGGATATCTTCTTCAGAAAGGGGCAGGCAGGTCAGGGATGACTAAGCTGTTCACATAGATCAAAACTCATGTTTGAGATTTTCCCTTTAGTACTGCACCTAGGTGAGTCTGAAATTTAAAACTTCTGGCATACTGCACTGAGAAATAAACTAATTAATTTTGTCCCCTTTGTAGATTTTCAGGAAATTCGAATATTCACACTTACCATGAGTCGAACTCTAGGAATCCGTCTTTTTCAGAGCAGAATATAATTTTTCTTTCTTTGAATTCATAATACCATCAGGGGATGAGGATCATGGTGCTGACAATCCACGTCAATAAATAAAAGGAAAGAGGATGAATGGTTTTACACAGGGCTGTAAGGAGGGGTGTGGTCCAAGACAACCTGTTGGAGCCTGCCATGGCATGATTCATCCCTCTGGGTTTCAGGCTTTACTAATAAGTAAAAAGCTTCCTCATCTGTAGCATGCAGTTTTGCAGTCATTCATGTAGTCATTCACTCATCCATCTATCCGTTCAACCAGCAGGTAGTTACTGAGCATTGGCCATGTGGCAGGCACTGTGCAAGCTTTGGAGATGCAACAGTTCCTGCTTCCCTGGATCACAGATGCTAATAGTAAGGGTTATAGAGCCAAGGGAGTGTTGAATTGCTCAGTCTCCTCTAACTATATGGCCTTGGCATAGAAGACAGGTTCATGTGTCCTTGGTGCCTAGCCTAGGGCCGGGCATAACAGAAGTGTGTCGCCTGGGACGTACTTGAAGCACTGCACTCTGGAGGTCCTAGTCCTTTCATTTAGAGCATGCAAAGTCTATTTATTTAGATTCTTACTAGCAGTAATAAGACAATCAATGTTACAGTAGTTGGCACAGCTCACACTTCCCCCGTCACATTCCATCAACTCCTGCACACATCCACAGTGCTGGTGGCTAATCCAGAATTCATTCCTTATAAGCCCTTCTGTGTGGGCCCAAAGAGTCAGATAAAGCCATGTGCTCCGATCAGCATTTTAGTGACTGGAACACATCTGAGATGTTATTGTCAGCTCTGATAACAGCTCATAGACTCCAATAAATTACATTCAGAATAAATCCCCATACAGTGATCTTGACCTCCAGAGCATTTATTAAATTTTGGGAGAAGTGTGTAAATACCCCATCTCAAGCACCTTTTTCTCAGTGGATCTGTGTGATTAACTTCAACTAGTCACTACTCTCTTTGTACTTTTTTTTTGACGTGAAAATTGTTGTTTGCCCCTAAAAGATGGCTGGCTGATTTTATTTTGTGGGGTGGAACCAAAGAAGTAAAGGCACGTGAATAGTAAAATCAGAAGTCACTTTGCATTTGATGCTGGGTTTAAACCCTTCTGATGATTATTGCTGATGAATAACACTGGTGGATGTGGCTACATTTGTCCTATCAGAGACGTGACATCGTGAAACACCCCTTCTTCAGCAGGGCGGCACAGACTCACAGATCCTACCCCTTAGCTAAGTCCCCTCCATTTCCTCAGGTAGACCTTCTTCAAGTTTCTTTCTAAATGGCTTTAGTTCTGAGCCAGGTGTAGCAATGCAAATCAGAGAACAGCCCACCTGGGCAAAGAAGGGCTCTGGGAAAGAATGAATGTAAAAGAGAGAAACATTTTTAGTGCTTCTGCTATTCCTGAGGATACACACACGTATCCAGGTAACAGAAGAAGCTTACATCATGCCCTGTGAGATGAAATAAGGTCCAAGCACAGCTCAGGGGCCCGTCGGACCTTGATGCTCAGGGACTCAGCCTCCCGTCCTGGGGCACATGGATTTCACTGAGCCTCAGAGGTGAACTGTCTGACCTTGCTATTGACACTCGCCATCACTTGGGAGCAGCTTAAGGCAAACTGGGAAGTCAGAGAGGGGTCAGTGCTCATTAAGTCAACTGGCTATAGGTATAGCAAATGAATGAGCGGAGCCTGAGGTTGGGTATTATGGTACCTGGGGCCCAGATACTCATGTTCAGTTATAGTGGAGTATTGTCCTCTAGTGTCGGTAACTAGGTTTAGGGTTGCTAAATCTGATTTTTCAGGGTAGAAGAAATTCAGATTTTTATGTGAATCTCTCAGTCATTAAATGTTGGCCCTAATTTTAGAAAATACACTGTTCTGACACACATGAAAAATATATATATTTGAAATGCCAGGTTGCAAACTTGGTTTAAGAATGCAGATATATTTATAACATTAGTAGCCTTGGCTCTCTGTCACCTGGGAACACATATTTGATGGAACCTATTACCTGAACTTCAATGCCACCTGAAGGGCAAAGTCTCGACTTTCCTTTGGCAAAGGGAAATCCGGACACTGGTGCCAGATAAATTCTATTTCTATCCCTAAAATAGAATTTAACATGAAATCCTGTTAAATTCTGAGAAACTGGGGACCACAGGACCATGATGAAACCACCTGTCTCAAGCAGAGCTTGACAGATTACAGGTGGCCATAGATTGTCCAAATTCCACAGAGATGCCAATTAACCGCCTCCCTGTGAGTGGCCTGAACAGCTCACAAGACTTCCCACGTGCATCATTTTATCGGTTTCTCCTCTATAAGGGGAAGTACTGTCTCTCGCAGGTAAGTAAACAGAAGCTCACAAAAGTGAACGGATTAAGCAAGTTCACACGTTCCTGCTTTGTACACCTAGCCTTTGTTAGATGTTTTCAGTCTCTTTTGTTTTTTTATACCAGTTCCTTGTGTCCTCCCTAAATTGGGGGTGGGAAGAGGGAAGAGAATGTTGTGTGTAATGGGGAGACAGTGCTGATTTAGTCCTAGGAAGGACTGTTGCCCAGGAAACTGAGAGATGATGGGAAAGGAGGCAGGACTGGGCAGAGAGAGCTCTTCTTGCAACTCAGCTCCCGAGTATTACTCACACTGACTGTCCATATTCCCAAAAAACCATGGCTGGCTCCTTGTACATAAAGACGTTGACTTTGTGGACTGCTTCTCCACCAAGATTCTTTAAGGTCTTATAGTCTCTCTGAGCCCATTTTGAATAAGGAAGTAAACACGAGTTTTAATGCTTGTGGGTACTTGACTTGTACATCTATAATAAAAAATCTAGTACAAAATGTGATGTAAGTCAAGAGTCAACCAGGGAAACAGACCTAGCAGGAGATACATACAAGGACATTTGTGGTGAGGACGTGGCTTTTGTGATGGAGGTGACTGGCTAGGCCAGTCTAAAATCTATAGGGCAGGATGTGTGGAAGGGCAGGTTGGAAACTCTTCGGCCTGAGCTGAAGGTACAGTCCACAGGTGGCATTTCTTCTGCAAGGAAGCCTCTGTTCTACTCTTGAAGCCTTTCAGTGATTGGATCAGGCCCACTCAGATTCTCGAGAGTGATCCTCCTTAAATTTAAGTCATCTGGTTATAACCTTGCATGACATTTACAGAATACAGCAGCACCTGGATTAGTGTTGGACTGAAGCACTGAGCACGGCCGTTTCAGCAAGCTGACACGGAAAACTGGCCATCATGTGACCCATGTAACTTACTGCCAGGTCTCTGCAATTTAAGGTGTCAGGCCATTTATCCACCTCTGCAGAGATGTGGAAGACGCTGTGGCAGAGAGCAAGGAGCGCTTCTCTTTCGCTGTGTGGTGGTCACGGTCCTCTTTCTGTCGTTGACACGTTCACGTGTGAGTACCCTGCCCATGTGTGCAGAGAATTTCAACCCAGGTGTAGTGGTGGGCTTCCTGGCTTCTTAGTGGCCACAGGTATGGACCATGGCAACAGATAAAACCATGAAATAGGGGATGTTTCTCAGACTTTAGCCACTTTTGAATAATCCTCATGATTTTTTTAAGTCTGGGTGCCACTCATACTTAGTTTCAAATGTGTTACTGACTTTTCCACTTTGGACAACACGGCAAATTGAGGTCGTAGTGAACATCATCTCTCTAAAAAGCACAAAATTACATATAAAAATTAGCCATGTTTGAAAAACAACAGGCTTCATGGCCAGAGCATAAGCATGTGACTTGATGTTGGGGAAGTTCAGAGTATATTAGCTCTAAATACGAGTTCTAAGAGCAAGAAACCGAGACTGTGTCATCCTTAGAGGAACTGCAGGTGTGGCCTTGGATGGGGAGGAGGCAGAGCTCTTGCCCGAGACCCTTTTCTAAAGGTGGAATCCTAGAAGAGCTGCCCATTCAGTGCTAAAAGAAAAGAAAAGAAAAGAAAAAAGAAAAGAAAAAAGAAAAGAAAAGGTCCCCAGCTGGCTAAGGGAAGGAACAGGAAAGCTGCAGGGAAACAAGATGGAGGCAAAAGAATCTCCCATGGGAAATCAAAGCTCACGCGTTTTGTGACACACAGACACATCGACACTGAATTCAAATGTATATTGCTTACATGATATGAGACACATAAACGGAAGCGTTACTGGAAGATCTGGCCCCACACTGATGAAATGTGAAACATGGCAGAAGCAAACACAAACACAAAAACATTGTGGAAGGACACTTGTACGACACAGGGCACATAAGGATTTTCTGGGGGAGTATGAGTCCAGGAGCAGGTGACAGTGAAGATGAGCTCACGATGGGAACAAAAGGTACACACAAGCCATGCGATGAAATGCACACCACAGTGGAGGTTTAGAGGACAAAACAGCTTGAACTTCAGTAAAGCAATCTGACACTGTAAGTTTAAAATGATTAAAGAGATAAAAGTAGGAATAAAAACCATAATGAAAGAACTAGAGACTATTGAGGAGGGGAAGACAGATTTGTAAAAGATAAAGAACTCCCAGGAACTAAAAGGGACACTGAAATTTTAAAAGGGATTGCTAATTAGAAAAATGTTGCCAAGATTTTTAATGTTCCAGTGGTTTTCCCTGTGTGGAGTGGAATATTCACTACTGCCTTTTTGTTGTATAATGTTGAAAATATTAACATTTTCATTTCTGTCAAGCACAGAAACCTCCAAATATTTCAATCCTGCTAGTGATTAAAATGTGGGCATTTGAAAAAAGACATGCAAACAGCAGTTTTAGTCAAATTTTCCAAACCCTTTAAAAAAAATTCACGAGTGAAATATGTCCCGTTCCCTTCAGGGCTGCAGACATTTTAAAGACAACACAGACACATAGACATGTGACTAATGATTACAAAACACTGAATATGATGGAACTTCACTCCTGTGATTCAGTTACGTTACATGATGAAAGGGAAGGGCTTTTGCAGATGTAATTATGTCCCAAATCAGTTGCTTTTAAGCTAATAAAAAAGGAGTTTATCCTGGTTGGGCCAGATTTGATTAGAGAGAAGCTCATAAAAGAGGAACTGAGCCCTTCCTGAAGAGAAAGAAATTTCCTGCTCAAGGCAAATGGCCATTTGTGAACTCCGATCTGTCAGGGGACTGGGAGCAGCCTTGGCACGTAAGGGTGGACTCAGCTGGTAACTAGCAGCAGAGTGAGGAGTGAGCCGTGTAACTGTATGAGGGGAATTCTCCCAGTCAACGAAGGGAGCTTGGGAATGGATTTTCCTGTGAATCCTTTACTGAGACCTTAGTCAATCACACCTGGATTGCAAGCTGGTAAGAACCCAGTAAAGCCATACCTGGACTCCTGGACCACAGAAACTGTAAGATAATAAAAATACACTGTTTTCAGCCGCTAAACTTGTGGTAATGTGTTACATTAACAGTGAGGAATTAATTCACTCTCACTGTTAGTGTTTATGCCAGTCGTGTGGACACACTAGGGCATCCCCTCTGCGGTCAAGGACAAGTTGTTAGATCCCCTACCTCTTGGACCTCTTTGGGTGTTGGAGTCAGCGCACGTCATACTTGAGATGACTGCTCTCATCCATTCTTGAGTGACTTTCAAGGCTAACAGAGTAGAACAGAGGCTGGATCAAGAGGTTTCTGCAGCAGAGGCGGGTTGTTGCCCTGCTGCTCAGTCTGTATCACCCCGTAGATCCAACGGCGTTGAAGTTGAAGGTATCCATTAGGCATCAGAATGCCATGAGCCATCTCTGGAAAGTGCCCATAGATAAAATCTGGGGAGTTCCTGCTTTGTGCAGAAAACAAGTACTCTGTGTTTAAAACAAAGTTCCTGGCATGCTTGACCCTTGTAGAAACCGAGGGTCTGACTAGATGATACCCATGGTATTTGCAACCAGAATTACCTGTCAAGAACTGTGTACTGCCAGATGCACCAAGCCATGAGACCAGCGAGGCGGTGGCAATCCACACATGATGAAAATGGCATATTTGGGATCAGGCCTGGGTAGACTCAAAAGACACTAACAAATCACATAGAAAGGTGAGCCAGACCTGTATGTCCCCTACTTCTATGACACCAACCCCTCTTTATCAGCCCACAGTATGGCTTCAGAAGGATTTCTGTATAACCAGTTCATAAAGGGGAAGATCTCAGGACTGGAACCAGCCTGGAATGAGCGCTGTTGCATTAAGTTCCACTCAGGGCAAGTGCTCCAGGACAGGGTAAAGGAAAATCTTCGTCTTAAGCAGAGATGGGAACAAACACTTGGTTATTCCCTTTGTTTGGAAAGAGAATGGAGGTAGGAACATATCCTGAAATCCAGGGAGGTGGCAAATAGTTTGGCTGGCTGGCCGAGCTCTAGAAAAGCAGCATGAGGTTGAGCTAATTGGATTGGCACAGCATGTATGAATCTTTGTGTTTCGTCTTAGAGGATGCTCTCAGAGAACAAGTGTGCAGAATGGCTCGGTCTGTGGATGCCGTACATCGTGTCTCTTCATTCTCTACTCTGTCACAATGGGCATGTAGACAGGGGCCATGATGGAGGTATGGAGGCTATTCAGGTACAACAGGAACTCCCTTTCACCAAGGTTCATGTACCTACCGCCACTGCTAATGTCCTATTGGCTAACAGCAGACAGACACTGAATCCTTGATCTAACACCATTCTTTGGGTAGACCAGACAGCTACCTGGAGTAGGGTTGCTAGATATAGCAAATAAAAGTACAGCATGCCCAGTTAAATTAGAATTTCAGGTAAACAATGAGTTATTTTTCAGCATAAGTATTTGGAGACATACTTATACCAAACAATGCACATGTTTATCTGAAATGTAACTTTAAGTTGGGGCTCTGCCCTGATCCGGCAAACCTAACCAAGAGGCCAATCAATTAAGTCAGATTACTTCCATTTGCAAACGAGAGGGAGGCAAAGAGTGGCTTTACAGGAATCAGTATCTGTTCTGAATATAAGTTGAATTTTCCTGCTTATAGTATACAGAGAACACCTGATTTATCAGCATGTATCCCACTGAGCATTGTCTTGGATTGATAAACTTATTTTATAGGAGAGGGGGTGTACTCTGGCCTTATCTTATCTTATCTTATCTTATCTATTTCCAGTGACCAGCCAGACTAATAAAATGGCTTACTAATAACTTATCTAAGGTACTAGTTGGGTAATATTAATCTGGAGAGTTGAGACCCTGTCTTGTCAGAATATATATATATTCATTAAACCTGCCATCTAAGGTGTGAGAAAAATTATTTGATGAAATTCACTCTTGTTTCTTCATTTTTTCCTACTAAATTCTGTTTATTGATTTGTTTTTAGATTTAAAATATTTTCATTGAAATATAGTTGATTAACAATGTTATATTAGTTTCAGGTGTGCAACATAGTGATTTGATTTTTTTGTAGGTTAGAACCTTTATTTAAAGTTATTATAAATTACCAGTTATGTTCCCTCTGCTGCACATATTGTCCTTGTATCTTACTTGTTTTATACCTTGTAGTTTGTACCCTTTCCCCACTCTTCTCCTCACTACAACTGCTAGTTTGTTCCGTGTATGAGACTGTTACTTTTATTTGTTTTAGTTTTTAGATGCCACATATAAGTGAAAGCACACTGTATTTGCCTTTCTTTGCCTGACTGACTTCACAAAGCATAATACTCTCCAGGTCTATCCATATTGTTGCAAATGGCAAAGTCTCACTCTTTTTTATGGCTGATTAGTATTTTATTGTATATATATACTACATCTTCTTTATCCATTCATCTGTTCATGGACACTTAGGTTGCTTCCATATCTTGACTATTCTTAATATTACTGCTATGAACATTGGAGTGCATATATCTTTTTAAATTACTGTTTTCATTTTCTTAAGGCTATATACTCGGTAGTGGACTTGCTGGATCATATGGTAGTTCTATTTTTAGTTTTTTGAGACACCTCCATAATGTTTTCCATAGTGGGCTGTGAAGTTTTATATTCACACCAACAGTGTACTAGTGTTTTCTTTTCTCCACATCCTGGCCAACATTTATTACTTGTTGTGTTTTTGATCATAGCCATTCTGATAGGTGTGAGGAAATACCTCACTGTGATTTTCATTTGCATCTCCCTGATAATTAGTGATGGAGATCATCTTTTCATGTGCCTGTTGACCATCTGTAGGTCTTCTTTGGAAAGATGTCTTCATATTTTCTGTCCAGTTTTTAATTGGCTTGTTGAGTTTTTTTGATACTGAATTACATGAGCTCTTGATATATTTTGGAGATTAACCCTTCATCAGTTATATCATTTGCAAATGTCTTCTCCCATTCAGTAGGTTGTCTTTTCATCTTGTTGATTGTTTTCTTTGCTATGTAAAAGCTTTTAAGTTTAATTAGATCCCATTTGTATATTTTTGCCTTTGTTTTCATTGTCTGAGGAGATACATCCAAAAAAATTGCTAAAATTTAAGTCATAGAGTGTTCTGCTTACATTTTCTTCTAGAAGTTTTATGGTTTCAGGTCTTACACAAAGGTCTTTAATCCAATTTGAATTTATTTTGGTATATGTTGTAAAAAATGCCCTAATTTCATTCTTTTACATGTTACTGTCCAGTTTTCCCAGCACTTCTTATTGAAGAGACTGTCTTTTCCCAATTGTGTATTTTTGCTCCCTTGTCTTAGATTGAGCATTTGTGCCTTGGTTTATTTCTGGCTTCTCTACTTTGTGTCTTTGATCTATGTATCTATTTTTGTGACAGTACTGTAGTATGTTGATGGCTATAGTGTAGTCTGAAGTCAAGGAGCGTGATGCCTCCAGCTTTGTTCTTTTTTCTCAGTATTGCTTTGGCCAGAGTCTTTTGTGGTTTCATACAAATTTTAGAATTACTTGTTAAATTTTCTGGAAACTGTCAAGGGCATGTTGATAGGGATTCTGTTAAATCTATAGATTGCTTTGGGTAGTATGGCCATTTTAACAATAATAATTCTTCCAATCCATGGACATGAGATATCTTTTTGTTCCTTTGTATCACCTTCAGTTTCCTTTATCACTGTCTACAGTTTTCAGAGTACAGTTCTTTCACACCCTGGGTTAAGCTTATTCCTACATACTTTATACTGTCTGCCGCAATTGTAAACAGGATTGTTTTCTTACTTTGTTTATGACAGTTCATTAGATTTCTGTATGTTATTGCAAATTTACTGAATTAATTTTTTAAATAGTTTTTTGATGGAGACTTTGTGGTTATCTTCCCTTCTAATTTGGGTGTCTTAATTCTTTTCCTTGTCTGATTGCTGTGGCTAGAACTATGAATACTACATTAAATAGAAACAGCAGGAGTGGCAACCTTGTCTTGTTCCTGATTTTACAGGATAAACTAAGTTTTTTGCCATCAAATATGATGTTAGCTGTAGGTTTGTCATAAATGCCCTTTTTTATGTTGAGATGTTTTCTCTTTACACAAATATTGTTGAGAATTTTTATCATGAATGGATGTTGAATTTTGTTAAATGCTTTTTCTGTGTCTACTTGAGATGATCATGTGATTTTTTAATTCTTTATTAATGTGGTGTATCACATTGATTTGCATATATTGAACCATCCTTACAACCTTGGAGTAGATCCCATGTATGATCCTTTTTATGTGTTGTTGAATTCAGTTTGCTAATATTTTACAAGGAATTTTGCATCTCTGCTCATTAGGGGATATTGTCTTATCATTTCCATTTTTGAGTCTTTGGTTTTGTTATCACAGTATTGGTAGCCTCATAGCATGAATTTGGAAGCATTCCCTCTTCTTCAATTTTGGGAATAGTTTGAGAAACATAACTCTTCTTTGTATGTTTGGTACAATTCCCCTGTGAGGTGATCTGGTCCTGGATTTGTTTATTGGAAGTTTTTTGATTACTGATTCAAGTTCAATGGTAGCATTCAGTCTGTTCACTTTATGTCTTCCTGATTCAGTCCTAGATGATTGTATCTTTCTAGGAAGTTATTTATTCTAGGTTGCCCAATTTGTTTTCATGTAACTGTTCAAAGTATTCTCTTGTGACTGTATTTCTGTGATACTGGTTGTAATTTTTCTTTTTCATTTCTTACTGACTCATTTTGGTTCTTCTCTGTCTTTTTTCTTGATGAGTTTGGCTAAAGGGTTATCAATTTTATTTATCTTTTCAAAAAAAGAGTTCTTGTGTTTTTCTTATGTTGTTTGTTTGTTTGTTTTGGTCTCCATTTTACCTTTTCCTCTCTGATTTTCACTCTTTCCTTCCTTTTGCTGCCTTTGGGCTTTGTTTTCTCTTCTTCTTCGGCTTCACACAGATGGTAGGTTAGGTGCTTCCCCTGAGATTTTACTTGTTTCTTGAGGTAGGCCTGTATTGCTGTCACTTTCCCCTTAGAACTGCTTTTGTTGCATCCCATAGATTTTGGAAAGGTGTGTTTTTATTTTCTTTTTATCCCAGGTAATTTTCTGATGTCCTCTTTGATTTATTTCACCCAGTGGTGTTTTAATATCATGTTATTTAGTCTCCCTATGTTTGTTTGTTTGTTTTTTCCTGTTTTTCTTAGTCTAATTGCCATCTAGTTTTGTACCCTGTGGTCAGAAAAGATTCTTGATGTAATTTCTGTCATCTTGAATTTGCGACCTGTGTGTATCTTTAGCTCTGAAGTGAATCTCTTGTAGGCAGCATACAGATGAGTCTTGTTTTTTTAAATATAATCAGCTACCTATGTCTTTTGATTGGAGCATTTAGTCCATTGACATTTAAAGTGATCATTAAAGTGATTCGTGCTTACTGCCGTTTTGTTACTGGTTTTTGGATTGTTTTTGTAGTTCTTCTCTGTTCTGTTCTTTGTGTTTTAGTTTCTTCCCTTGTGATTTGGTGATGTTCTTTAGTGTTGTTTGTGTTCTGCCTCTCTAGTTCTTATTTATCTACTGTATGTTTTTTCCTTGTGGTTACCATGGAGTTCATACATGTTGGCTGTATCTATATCTACTTATTTTAAACTGATACTTATTTTACTTTTGATGTAATCTTAAAGCTCTCCATTTTTTAATCCCTATCCACCACACTGTTTGTGTTTCTGGTATCATTTTGCATGTTCATGTCTATTCCTTAACTGGTGTGGTTAGAGTTGATTTTACAGTTTTTGTCTTTTGACCTTTGTACTGGTTTACTTAAGTGGCAGATCTCCATTTTTCACCATATGTTTGCCATTACCAGTGGGATTTTTTCTCCTTCCTATAATTACTTATTTTTTGTTGTAGCCTTTTCTTTTGCACTTAAAGAAGACCCTTTAACACATCTTGTGAGGTCATTTTAGTTGTGATGAACTTTTAGTTTCTGCTTGTTGGAGGAACTCTTTATCCCTCTTCAATTATGAACGGTACCTTTGCTTTGTAGAGTATCCTAGGTTGTCGGTTATTTTCCTTCAGCACTTGTCTTGGTGTTGCACGTCTTGTTATTGCAACATCCCTAGGCAGTCTCTCTGTGCCTAGTGCCTTTGGTGGGAGAGCTCTGATCTGAAGTGAGCAGGGGCCATGTCTTCCTCCAGGGTGTGCTTGCAGTAACTGTGTTAATGGGAGGTAAGGCTGGAGTTGGAGGGGCTAGAACCAGATCTATGTGTAGGTTGGGATTTCTCCTGTTCTTATTGTCACTGGCATATTGGGAATGGGGACAGGGCTCAAGGGGCTGGAGCAGAAGCTCTGATGGAGTTTCATTTCTTCTGGGTGTGATGAGAGTCTCTGCCTTGGTTTGGGATGTGGTCAGGTCCTAAGGGCTTAGGGCTGCCTTCCTGTGCTGATTGCATCCCCCCTCCCCCCACTGTGTACACCTTGATTAGAGATCAGTTCAGGGTGGAAGGGGTTGGTGCCACAGCACTGAGCAGGCCTTATTCCCTCCCAGGTGTGCACCAGGATGCATGCTCAGGTGACGGCTGTCTCTGCCCTGGATCTAGCCTCGGTCCCTTCTAAGTGTGTGCCTGCTCACTGGCCAGAGGCTGGGCTGGGGTCTGAGCCATCTCCACTCCCTACCTGTGTGCACACTCTTGTTGTCAATGACAGGCTCTGCTTTTGTGGGGAGCAGTGCCAGAGCAAGAGGGCTTGGAGCAGAAACCTGGTATGGGTTGGGGTCTACACTGGGGTGGTCCTGGCAAATTGGCTGGAGCCTCAGGCTGTTTTAAGTCTGATGTCTCTGCTGTGATCAGGAGAAAGCAAGTCTGTGTGCTTGTTCTTTAAAAAAATTTTATAGCCCTTAGGTAAGCCTCATTGGTTTTCAAACCGGCTAAGGGCACTCATATTCCTGTGAGACCCCAGGGCTGGGGTGCTTCATATGAGACTTGAACCCTTAACTCCTCAAGGAGGATCCATGAGCCTGTGATATACCCTCCTCTGTGTACCCCACTAGGGGTGCAGGATCCAACCAGATTGCTTCCTCTCCCTTCCTACCTGACTCCATGTAGACGTTTATTACAGCCTTGGTTGAACAAGAGTTGTTCTGCCAGCCCCTAGTTGATTTCAGCAAGTGTTATTCTATATGTAGTGGTAGTTTGATGTGTTCATGAGGGGAGTTTCATGTATTCATCCAGCATCTGAATCTCTTCCTCTTTATCCATTATTTTAAAAAAGTCTCGATTAAATAAAAACACAGTAGAACTCCTTTAACCTGAGATGAGATTATGTCTAGCTAACATCATTTGAATGGTTAAAAAAATAGAAGTGTTCTCTTTTCAGTTGGAAACACCCTAAGAACACCTGCTATTCCAACTCCTATTCAATATTGTCTTAGAGATCGTCTCTAGCAGAGGGAGAAAGATCAAATAAGACAAGGACTGAATATTAGGATTCCTGTGAAATGGAGTGGTTAAAGCAGAGTGATGGGGAAGGAAGGAATTTCAGTGGGTGAAGGATATAGAATGTGACTGTGAACATCCAAGAGTATAGATGATTCTTTCAAGAAATCTGGCTTTGAGGAAGAAAAAAGAGAGAAGGCGATGCCTTGAGATGGGCGTGAAGTTTAGGGAGACTTCAACCTTAGGCTCATACAGGGATAAGAAGGAGCCAGTAAAACGATGCTACATGCGCAGGTCCCCGAGAAGGAGGGAAGAAGGGGGGCCCAAGAGGAGGGATACATTTTGTTTTTTTCAACAACAGAGTCAAAAGTCTCTTTGTTTCATTACACAATAAGATTTTGCTTATTTGGACTTACTAATTTATAATTAGACTATATCACAACTTGAGATTATTCAAATATGGACAGAGCTAAAGTTTATCTTTGTGACATGTTTTATTATATTTTAATTGGTTTTACCAGTGAAATCAATAGTGTAAAGAGAATTCGAGAGGGGTGTTTATCCCACTGAAGAAGTCTTAAAAAAAAAAAAAGTGGAAGCATTCTATTTGCATACCCACAATGGTGTACTAGTTACAAATTGCTCTTCTGGACTTACAGACATGAAATAGCCTCTTTGGTTAATAACAATTGTTACCCTCAGGCTGTAAAGGAATACAATGGTAGTGTTCCAAAAATATTGTATAATTCCTTATTTTAATTTGGAAAGCCACTTTCCCGTCTCCCAATTATTCCAAATTAATGAGGTTTTGCTGTAATGCAGAGAGAGAACCCAGAGAACGTTGCCCAGTTTGCTGACCAGGCCATGAAACTTGAAGCTGTGTTTTCCTTTTTCTTTCTTTCAACCCAAAGCGCTTTTCCAGAGTCGAATTCAAGCTGTGCTCCTTTCACTCACACCTGGTACAAGTGTTGGTCCCCGCTTGGCCCCGTTAAGTGGAGGTTGTCTGACAGTGTGATGTCCTCCCAGACTCAGAGCCTCTGCACATAGAAAGCCAATTTACTTCTTGCTGCTTTGTCTTGGGCACCTCACAATGTGCTCTAATGACAGCTCAGCAGTTTTAATAGCCCTTTTTAATGGCTAAAAACAGACCGGGTCTGTCCAAACATAGCCTATTCACCAAGTCTCGTCAAAACAATTCAGTTTAGCTATATGATGATGCAGCAGACCATGGAAACCAGTCACACAGGCTCTATTCAAGTCCGAAGTTGGACCCCGGGGCTAAAGCAAGTCAACCCAAGCAATGGTCATATTAAATAGTGTTTTTTTTTTTTTAACTGTCTGTTTCTGAAACAGGGCTTCTGTTTCAGTGGGACAAAGCAGGCTCCACTTGCAAAAGCAACTCAGCACAATTTAAAAAAACCATTAGAGAAACTTCTTCCTTGAAGGGGTGAAGGATTTTCATTTGGACTTCAGTGTATCGTTTGTTCTTGAACACCTTTGTTTCACAACACAAAAAAAGAAAATCTGAAGCTAGCTGGTGGGTAATTTCTTTAATTCTCACCCAAGTTAAAAATCTCTGTCTTTAGTGGAACTTTGTGACTTTTCTATCTCTGTCATCAGGTGGTTTTCATCTCGAGTTCTTTATAGTGTCCTGACCTACAAAGGGATAGCAATAAAGGGAATACCAAGTGACACTTAAAATAAAAAATAACTAGTTTCTCCAGGCTCCCTCAGGGATGTAATTTTAAAATGTAAATGTATTAATGATCCTTCCATGAAAAAGCGCCTTTCTCTGCACTCTTAATTTTTTTGAAAGACGGATTTCTAGGCAATATTTAACAAATGCACATTTAATGATGCTGCCATAAATCACTTCATTCAACTGTTCTTCTCATATACACGGAAATTATAAACTTGTTTGCTTGATGCTGGTTATTTATCTTCGATGTGCAGGGCTAGAGTTTTTATTTCAGAATGAACTGTACATATGATAAAAAAAAAGGCTAAATTGTTAATGGAATCATATTTCAAATCGTTGCCTGCTCCATTGGAACTTTGTGGAGCAGTGACGATGACTTTCAAGCCCAGAGAACAGGTGAATGAACTCAGGACCATTCCTGATGGGACCTTCAGGGAAATGACAGAACAGTAAATAGCTCAAAGTCTTAGGAGAGGCTGTAGAAGAGGCAGCCATTAATTGTAAGGGTATAGGCTTCTCAGATGACTTAAAGCTGTTCCTTTGTCTCTCAAAAAATGGGAATGATTGTTGAGGTCAGGGAAAAGGAAATAATCCCTTCAGCCGGATGAGATAATAAATGAAATCTGGAGGAATCATTAAGTCTTGTTATCAGAAAGGTGTGGAGAGTGGAATGGTTGAGACTAAGGCAGTGCTGGTAATGGGCCCCTACTGTGCATGGCTCCTCCAGGGGGAACTTGTTCTAGGAATAGTAAATGGTGGATCCCGGACCTCCAGTCACATGTTGATGTGACCGTGCAGTTCCGTGGGGTCTCTTTGTTGGACCAGGCTGCCTGAGACTTGTAGGGACAAGCAGTACAAGGCAAAGAACAACGCTGACCGGCAAGACAGGAGCACAGACCACTGCTTCCACCCAGGCTGTAAGTGCAGTTCCCTCTGCTTAGTGTAGAAAAGAATTCCCTACGGCTTCTAAGGGTTGGACTGACGTTGCCCTGTAATGAGGTGGAGCTGGTTCAAAGGCAGAGGTTTGAGAAGAGTAGCAGATGGACACAGCAGTTAAAGCCAAAATCCTTGTACAGTCTGAGTACACAGAGTTCTAGCCTGTGGCACAACCAGTGTGTCCTCACAACTACAGAGTCACCCTAGCTGATGTGGCCTGAATCCCAGGTGTCAAGGACCTGACCCATGTCTGGTGACCCAGCATGGGCATCTGCTCCTGACTTAAGATCTACAAATAAATCCAGCCCATTCTGACTTTCTGGGTGTCTGGATCACTTCTGCCCTTTCTGGAATGTGAACCCACCGTTCCACACCCAGGCTTGAAGCGGCCTGCACTAGCTTCAGGGACCGAAGGTGACAACTGTTGCCCCCTTACCTCGCTGCACTTGTGCCTGTGTCTAGGTCGGAGACATCTAGAGGCCAGGACAATAGTAAGTTGTTTTGTGGGGAGGGCAGTGGAGTGGAGGCAGGCGGCCCATCTGGTCACGCCATAAGCCTGCTGTCCTAGGCTCTGGCAGGGGACAGCGGTCAGTTTCCCTCGCATGGTAACGCCTCTGGTCATGTATCAAGTTCACCTAGAGTTGGTGGTAAAGCAAATCATTTCTAATACCTCTACCTCTTGGTCCCTGGTGGTGAGTTTGGCTTCACGCTGGCTACAAAATTCAGACAAGAGTGTCCTGCATAGTGCCTAGCGGGGAGACAGCCAGTGGGGAGGACCTGGGGCACGTTCTGTATTTCAGCACCTTTACTGAGGTGGTCGGAGCCTGTCACTCACGTGACTGACTGGCGGCCTTCGATACGCTTTCCAGGGCATTTAAGAAGAGCGGTTTTTTTCTTTTCTCTGTTGCCTGTGTTGCTGACACTAAATATTTAATCACTAACAAGGACCACGGTGACAGTTCCTCAGAAGCGATGAATGATGAGCCCCTGTGCTCTGGGGAGCTCCCTGTCGTTGGCTGATGGGGTTGACACTGCACGCAGGGGCTGAACGCCGATGACTCACCGCTCGGGGTGAAAGAGGAACATGTAAAGGCGAGAACACTGACGAAACTCAGCGTGGAGAGGCTGCTTCGTCACGGCTGTGCGATCATTAACAGTGGCTTCAGCGACAGCGGTTCACCGGGTTCATCTGACTTTTTTCCAGATTTATCAAAGTGTCTTTTCAATGTGTTCTGAAATTTCCCCTTTTCTATTCCTGTGGTTTATTCCTGTCCTGAAAGGTATGAGTGTTTATTTTTGCGAATGAAGAAGCTGCATCCTGGGGAAATTAAATGGTTAATCCTGGCTCGTGCATCAGTAATAGTATGAGGATGGATTAGACAGACTCCGAAGTAATAGTGTGAAGATTAGACTCAGATCTCCTGATTTATTTTAAGTGGCTCATACAGAAATCTAACTTGCAGTCTCCTGCCCTGCCCCCCTTACCAAAGCAGTGGGGCGCTGGCAAGTCACCTGTCTTCCTTAAGTTCCTCTTTGCTCGCCGGTGGAGTGAGGACAGCAACGCCTCTCTGACATATGAGTCTGTTCCCGTGACCCTGAGCAATGCATGTAAATCGCGTAGCCTGTTGCCGACATGCAGCAGGCGCGTCGTGTATTGTGGTTTATTTATTGTTACCATCATCATTATTTGTGTCTACTTAGCAGGCACTTCCAGTATATTGGTTGCCAGGGCTGCCGTAACAACGTGTCGCAGACTGGGCGGTTCAAACAACAGGCCCTTCCTTCGAGATCAGGTTGCGGGCAGCGCTGGTTCCTCCTGAGGTTTGGGGTCCCACTTCTGCTCCTTGGCCGGTTACATGGCCGTCTTCTCGCTGTGTCTTCACGTGATCTTTCCTCTACACGGGTTTATGTCCAGATTTCTTCTTTGAAGGACATCGGTCATACTGTTTGAGATCCCACCCCAATGACTTCATTTCAACTGAATTACTTCTCTAAAAATCCCGTCTCCAAATGTGGTCCCATTCCTAGGTGCTGGGGCTTAGGACTTCGACACAAGAGTTTGATGTTGGGAGGGAAGCGGGGGTGGTCACCATTCAGCCCATAATGTGGACTTTCAGTAGTAAGCAACAGTCTATTTCACTTCGTTATCTTTGCAGGATATATTTACTATAAAGGATAAAGGGCAAAGAATATGTTTCTGTCAATTATGAAAAAGCAGTTGCTGCGTCCTCTTTAGGTGAAGAACCATGTCTGATTTCCAAATAGATGACTTCATCTTGTGCAGCAACTAAACCTGAGTAATTTGTGGAGAGAGATGATCCCAGGAAATGGCAGAAAGGGAGTGGAGAAGAGGCAGCCAATCCGGGACGTACTGGTGGGCAGGTTCTGCTGTGGGCGCCTGGCACTTGCTTCCACTGGGACCCAGGGCACAGGGCCTAGAGCAGGCCCAGAGTTCTCCTACCCCAGCTGTGAGGAAGCTGGGTGTGTAGACACGAAGTCCTTTCTCATTTGCTAAGGGCTGCTCCTAGAGGCATGCAGTGCCCTGGGAGCTCTTTGGGTACCTTTTGACTGGGCTGAAAAAGAGTTTGTGGTCACCAGGCACACCATGTGATTGCGGATGCGTTTCTTTCTTGGTTGGATAAAATCATTGTTCTTCTTGATCTACTTTTATTACACAGCACCTCCTTTTCTACTGGACCTGCCCTCTCTGACCCACATCTTCCCACAAAATTCAATGTGCCTGTCAGTTCAAACCCCAAATTAACCCTTCAACACTTTTTTTTTTTTTGCTACATGTACGTTTTAGAGAAGGTGGATTGTTACCGTATGATATAAACTGGTGAGTAGGGTGATTCTTCACAATGCTGAGGTTTATTATTTAACAGAAATGCTGTAGAGCCTGAGGGCATACATGCCATCATGCTTAATTGACTGAGTACAGCCCCCTTTGTCCTTCCCTGGGACATAAATGCCATTCAATTCCAGTCAGTCTCAGTGACACTGGCGTCCATCCCATCCCACCCTACCTGATTCTTCGCCAATGTGTTAGGCACCAACCTTGAATAAGGGATTTTCTTTCTGGGTAATAAAACCGCTAAAAATAATCTGTAAGGTTTCTAGCGGTTGTAGGGTTTGAGGAGGTCATTAATAGGAGGATAGAGGGAGTTGAGGTTCTAGTTTATTTTTCATAACAACGGTGTTGTTCGAAGATGGCTAGTGTGTGTTGGAGTCAGTAGAAGTTAAAAAAAAAAAAGACTTCTTCTTCAAAGGAAATTGCCAAACTTATTTCAAAGAACAGTATTTAGTCTCTGTTCTTCAGGGGATAAGATAGAGGTGGTGGTGCACGTATGTGGTCTTTCAATGAGACTTAAAGGGCAAGGAGTAGAAAACAGCAATACATCAGAGTGGGCATCGTGCTACTGCCCCCGGTGACCAGAGCCCAGGAAGCCAGATGGCCTGGGAGTGGGCCCAGGTGGTGGGCTCTGCCCGGTGCACCGGCGCCCCCCCTGCCGTGGGGCAGTTGTTCTTGGGGAGCCTCATGTGCTCACTAGTCGGGCTGTTTCATTCCCAGGCTGAGAGAGTGCCACATTTTTTTTTTCTGTTTTATTTATAAGAAGTGAAGAGACAAGTGACATCAAATATTTGTAGTCAATAAATAAAATATTTTAATAGTGAAAGCATGATACTTTTGGAAGAGGAAAAATAATTGCGAGTTGATTATAGACACTATTTTAATGCAAGACATGAACATCAAGATAATATTTGAAGAGCTTTACAGTTTTGCTGAAAAGATTTAAACAGCTACTAGACTTAAGACAATTTCCAAGCTCCTTTATGTATTTGCAGAAACAAAGGTACGCACTCCATAAAAGGAAATGGCATGCTAGCTAAACTTGGCTACTTTATATCTGATTTTCCAACTAGCTTTTTGATCATGCACAGTTCATCCTGCATATAATATACATTACAAGTGGAAAAAGCTGCGTCATGTCAATATGCTTATTTCGTATGATGGCAATTTCTAAGATATCCCTAGTTAGATTTGTAGAGTTTTATGCCTCTAAATTGAGTTGTTTGTTGCTTTTGGTTGTCTTTCTTTTGAACTAATTTCAAATTTCAAGAATAGCACAAAAACTGATTCATTCTTTATCCAGATTCATCAATTGTTAACCTCTTGACCCATTTGATTTCTCATATTCTCTATGTATAAATACTGTCTCTTTTCTAATTCATTTGATAGTAAGATGCCTATGTCGTACCTTTCTTCCCCTAAGTGCTTCAGTATTTATTCACTAAAAACATGGACAATCTCTTACATAAAGTCATTATAATGATCAAAATGAGAAAACCTAACAAAATTTATTTAATGAAGTACTTTTACCCAATCTGCGGTGTAGGTTCAGGTTTTGCCAACTATACAATTAAGGTCTTTCTTTCAGACTGTTTTTTTTCCAGCCCAGGACAGAATTCAAGATTACACATTGCATTTTGTTGTCATGTCACTTTGATCTCCTTTAATCTAAAGCAATTCCCCAGCCTTATTTTGTCTTAATGAAATTGACATTTTTAATGAGTACAAGTAAATTATTTCATAGATAATCCCTCACTTTGAATTAGCCTGAAATTTTCTCGTACTTGGTCTCCAGTTATGCGTTTACTGCCCGAATGCTGTGCCCTTCTGCATGTGTTACATTGAAAGGACCACGGTGTCACTTTTCCTGTTAACTGTGATCACGTTAAGGTAGTTTATGCTAGATTTCTCAGCTCAAAAGTTAATCCTTTGCTTTTATAATTTACAGGTAATTTGGAAAGAGGTGCTTTTTGACCATGTAAATATTCTGCACCTAATCACATTTTACCCACTAATCTTAGACCACTGCAGATTGTTGCCTGAATCAGTTATCCCAGTGATGGCTTCAAAATAGTGATTGTCTAACTCAGTCATTCCACCTTTATTAGTTGCCCTTTCACTGGCTTTGTTCCATTTTCCTTATTTACTTATATCAGTATATACTATTTTATTTGATAGACTATAATCCATTACTACAGTTCTGTATTTTGATGCTTAAGGTGTCCAGGCAATATAAAATACTGTATGTATCATGGTTGCTCCAAAACTTAATCATCTATACTTCATTACAGGGTATTACATAACTTAGAAGAATAAGGAGTTCTGTATCTTCCATTTGTTCCTCCAGATCGATTTCCACTCTCTTCCCCCTGCTTTCTGCCCCGGGAGCCCAGCCTACACATCCTGCTGCCATAGGTTCCTTTGTTCTGTGGTTTTTAGGTAGTTTGACCTACAGGAAGGAGGCGAGGAAAAAGAAGAAGATCACGCATTTATTCATTAGATGGCATTATGAAAGGGAATTTAATTTTTTGAAGTTTCTTTAGTTTCGCATTCAGGGTATATAAGTCAGAGTTGACAGTTTCCTCGTTACAGTTCTTGAACAATGACATACTGTCTTCTGGATTTAACTGATGCTGGTGAGAAGTCTGCTATCAGGATAAGTTTTGGGTTTTGTAGATAAAAGAAAACTATTATTCTGGCTTCATGGAAGATGTTTTCATTGTCATTATTGTTTTGCGGTTACACTCTGATGTGTCTATGTAGAATTTTCTTTTTTATTTATCTTCTTGAGAATTTCTTTTGCCTCCTAAGCTCAGACTCAAATCTGACAGTATTAAAATATAAAATACCTGGTTAAAAAAAAAAAAGTATCTCCCCATTCTCAAAAGGTGTCCTTTGGAAATCCTTTTAGAAGTAGTTTGAGATCTCTCATGTGATTCTTCATGTCTCTCAACTGCTTTTTCATACTTTGACCTGATTTCTCTGCTTCATTCTTGATAATTTTCTCATAGCTACCTCCAGTTCACTGATTTTTACTTTAGGTTTAATTTGCTGTTTAGTCCATCCACTGCATTTAAAAATTTTAATGTTTGTTTTCCCTGTTTAGAATTTCTTTTGGTTTCTTTTTAAATCTCTCAAACTTGACCCATGTTACCATTTTAAATAAACTTTTTTTAATAGTTGCTGTCACGTGACTTGATTTTCTAAGGATGTCCATGCTAGAATTTGTTCAGCTCCTGATTTTGCTTATGGATTTTACGTCCTATTGTATTTTGTAACTTTAGGATGTGTGTTTATCCTCAGTAGGGTTTTTGATGTGGGGAATTCTGTGAGGCCTCCAGGGTGGTTTTGTGTTTGCTTCTTCCAGGAGCCCAGGCTTCTTATCAGCCTGGAACAAATTTTCATGTGATTTCTCATCTGGAGATTAATGAACCAGATGAACAGTACAAATTAGAATTCTAAACTGATGAGAAGTACAGGTCATTGTTGGAGTTATACCTCAGTCCTAGACAGGATTTGCTGAAGACTCTCTGTGCTGGCAGGTGGATTGTTACAGTCTGCACCTGCAGTAAGAATCCCACTACAAGCTCTAACTTCAAACAGAGATACCTCATTTTTAAATCTCTGGTTTTTCTAGGTTCAGGGTCTCCTCTTCTTGGTGCTTTAACCACCAGAGTTTAGAGGAGGCCAGTAATCGTGCCTAGGGAAACTGCATCCTCACATACTCCCTCCTCATTTTTCATTTACAGCCACCTTTATTGTTTTGGCCTGTATGTATTTCCTTTCCTTTCTTTTCTTTGGGAGCTCAGTTAAGCATTTAAGATATTTTAAATAGCTTTTTAGATATACTTCACCTACCATAAATTTACCCATTTAAAGAAAATTTTCAGTGTGTTTCAGTGTTTTAAATTTGCAACTTTCACTGCAGTTAATTTCAGAATATTGTCATCACCTCAAGAAGAAATCCCGTATCATTTTGTAGACTCTCCATTTCCACCAACTTTCACAGCGGTAAGCCACTAATCTATCATCTGTCTTTATTAATTTACCTTTTCTGAATATTTTATATAAGTAGAATCATATGATGTGTAATTCTTGGTGACTGGCTTCTTTCACTTAGCATAGTGTTTCTGAGGTTCATTCATTGGTAGCATTTACCAGTACTTGACTTATTTTTTATCGTCAAGTAATATTCCATTGTATAGACATACTACATGTTGTTTATTCATTCTTCATTGACGAATGCTTAGATAGCTTTCATTTTTTGGCTACTATGTATTGTACTGTTATAAACAGTTATGTACAGATTTTTGCATGGACATAAGTTTTCATTTCTTGTGCATATACCCAGAAATGGAACTGCTGAATCTTATAGTAACTCTGTGTTTAACTTCTAAGAAACTGCCAGGCTGTTTTCAAAGGAAGCTCCACCATTTTACATTCCCATCAGCAGTGGATAAGGGTCCAGTTTCTTCACATCTTCTCCAACACTTGTTATTATTTTTCCTTTTGATTATAGCCATCCTTAGTGGATGTGAAGTACTATCTTGTTGTGGTTTTGATTTGTATTTCCCTGATGGCTAATGATATGGGGCTTCTTTTCATTCTTATTGGCCATTTGTATATCTTATTTGGAGAAATATCTACTCGTATCTTATAGGGCCATATCTTAATAGGATATATATATTTTTTTAATCTTACCGAGTTCTAATAGTTCCTATATCTTCTAGGTACAAGTCTATTATAAAATACATGATTTCTGCAAATTTGCTCCCATTCTGTGGGTTTATTCTTCACTTTCTTGCTGTTCTTTGAAACAAAACTTTTTAATTTTGATGATCCCTCTTTTTTGTGCCTTTGGTGCCATATCTAACAAACTATTGCCTACTCTGAGGTCACAAATAGTTACACCTATGTTTTCTTCTATGAGTTTTATAGGTTTAGTTTTCACATGTGAGTTTTTTCACAGTTTGAGTTAATTTATGTATACAGTGTGAAGTGTAGGGGATCCCAATTAATTCATTTGCACTTGGATATCTAGTCTTTGTAGTACCATTTATTGAAGGGAGCATTTTTTACCCCTTTTACTGGAGAAATCTTGACTCCCTTGATGAAGATCAACTTTCCATAAATACAAATGTATAGCTTAGACTCTCACTTCGGTTTCATTGATCTACATGTCTTTTTTTATGCTAGTGCTATGGTGTCTTGATATGTCCTTACTGGGGCTTTGCAGTAAGTTTTGACATGAAGAAGTGTGAGTCTTCCACGCTTTTTATCATTTTCAAGATTGTTTTAATTTGTATCTCTTTCAATTGTATAAAGCTTTTAGAATCAGCTTTTCAATTGCTGGGGGAAAAAAGTAGGTGAGATTTTTTTTTTATATGGATTGTATTGGATATGTAGATTAAGTTAGAGAATTTTTTCATCTTAATATTGTGTTCGTATCAATAGACATGGAATATCTTTCTTTTTATTTAGATCTTTACTTTCTTTCAACATTGTTTTGTAGTTTTCAGAGCAAAAGTTTTTTACTTTTGTTAAATTCACCCACTTTTTGATAATATTTTAAATGTGATTATTTTCTTGATAATTTTTTTGATTTTTCACTGAGTATAAAAATTGATTTTTCTACATTAATTTTAGTTAATAAAGTTTTTAAAGTTAAGTTTTTGTTAAATAAACCTGAATTTAAAAAATTATACCTTGCAAGCTTGCTGAACTATCATTTAAGTTCTAATACTTCTTAGTGGATTCCTTAAGATTTTCTATATACAAGGTTATGTCATCTGCAAATAAAGATAGGCTTAAATATTTCTTTCCAATCTGAATGTCTTTTAATTTTTCTTTTTCCCTAATTTACCTGGTTAGAACCTCCAATACAATGCTAAGTAGAATTGATAGATAAGCCATCCTTATTTTGTTTCTTATCTGAGTGTTAAGCCTACTTTGCATTACTGGGATAAATCCCACTTAATCATGGTGTATAACTACTTCTACATTTTGCTGGATTCTGTTTGCTGATCTTTTGATGAGGAATTTTGCATGTGTAATCATATGAGTAATTGCTGTATAGTTTTCTTTCCTTGTGATGCTTCTGTCTGGTTTGGACAGCAAAGTAACGCTGGATCGTGGCTGAAGGACCAGACTCTGCCTTTTCTAAGATTAAGTAAATTTTCTTAAATAAATGTCTCTTTGTTTGCTGTGTATTTGCTTCCTGTTGCAGATGTAATAAATTACCACAAACCTGGTAGTTTAAAACAACAGAAACTTACTGCGTTACAGTTCTGGAGGCCAGAAGTTCTAAACTAGCGTCGTTGCGCTGAAGTTAGGACTTCAGTAGAGTGGGGTTCTTCCTGGGGTGCTGGGGAAGAATCCATTCCTTTCATTTTCCAGCTTCTGGTGGCTACTGGCTTTCCTTGGTTTGTGCTCACATCATTTTAATCTCTGTGCCCATGGTCTTTTCTTGTGCTTTCGGTGCCATTGTCTTTTTCTCCCTTTGTCATTATCAAATCTCTTTCTGACTTACTTTTAAAGGACATTTTTGACTTAATTTAGGGCCCTCCCTCTCAAGATAATGCAGGATCCCATTTTAACACAATCACATCTGCAAAAATACTTTTTCCTTATAAGGTAATAGTTACACGTTCCAGGGTTTAGGACCTGCTCTCTGGGTAGTCATTACCCACCCTACCACATGTTGTATGCTCTTAGAACAATTTCCAGAGACTTTGAATGTTTTTATATTTTTAGTAATTTTTACTTTATTTTAGTTGTGATTGTTTCTGAGGAATGGGTCTGCAGATCTTCTGCCATAGCCATTACAGAAATGTATCCATACATCTTTTTGCTCTGATACATGAAGGTGTTTTTAGTTCATGTTCTCTGTTACATTTGGGGAACTGGAATTCTGTAGTTGTATAAAACCTCAGAGTCATGAAAACCCAAATTGATATAAAAGAGTCCTCAGTTAATGGCAATTAGATCCCAATGGCTATTTGTTTATACATCTACAGATATGTTATTACAACTTCTTGTTGTAAAAATCAGTGATATTTTAACATAGTGCTTCATAAAACATCTCACAGAAGAAACTTTTAATAAATAGGATTTTACAGTGATTTTGGGGGGGAAACCCTGCCGTATGCTATGATGGTTAGAACCTTGAACTTTGTGTGTTGGAAGAGATCTTAGTTTTTCCATCCCCAGCATCCATTCTTCTTTCTTCAGATAATTGGCACCTTGATTTTCCTTTGGGAAGTGACTCCACCCCTGTTGTCTGTTCATGTGGTGCAGATGGGCCTGTCTCTCTACTTCAAGTTCTAGATGTTGGCACGTCAATCAGAAAAGGCCACTTAGAACACGTCACCCTTGGCACAGTGATTGGCATGTGACTTAAATGTGGAGAATCATTATTTTTGTAGTTGGTGGTAGTGGTGGTAGCAGTTTGGTTTACCTGTGTGCATGTGTGTGTGTGTGTGCACATGCACATGTGTGTTTTCCACTGAGATTTAAACTTGGGATTTTTGCTGGAACTGCGTGAGAAGAGATGCTCTTTTGCTTTCATGATTGCTAAGGTAAGAGGATGAAAATCGGGAAAATTGAGAGGCCGTTTTTCTAATAGTTGAGGAAATCTCTGTGAGAATAAAGTCAACAAAGGAAAAGGTGAACCGAAGAGATAGAGAAGATTCTAGATAACACTGTTCAGTACGATACCGCAGTGTCTAATAACAGCAAAAGCGAGGCTTATTATTTTCATGATGTAACGCATTTCTCCCCATTTCCAGCCTGCTCCCCTCCACATACGGCTTCATCTCTTGCACCTGGGCCAGCTTGGGTTGAACTTGTATCACTTGCAATTAAAAAGTTTCTGGGAAACACATGCATTAATATTAATTTTCTCAAAATGTATAAATCATATGTCTCACCCAACTTAAGCATTAGGCAATAAAACTAATAATCACTGGTTGCAAGTATATCCAGCTTCCTTCGACCTCTTTAAATATACCAGTTACTGGTTTTCCTGAGAGCTTCAGGGATTGTTGAATCAGGAATTGAAGAAAAGTGGGAGGTGATGGTAGCTTCACTGCTATTTAGAGACGAGTGATTTTGTGTGTGTGTGTATGTGTGTTGTGCATTTTTTGATGGCATCTATTTCTTCTAGGCAGAACGCCTTCAATTCGTACTCCTGCAGGGAAAGCATGCACTTCATTACACTAGGTACTTGGGTACTAACGAGGGACACCCAGTTACAAAGGCCCCCTTGTCAGCAAGTCTGTTGGCCTCTAACAGCAAAAGCCAAGAATAACCTAAGCCTTCTCTTGAGCCTTCATTATCACCAGGCGTTGCAAATGTGTACACCTGAGGGAACAGAAAGAAAAGAACTGAGTCAGAGCTCCCAGGGAGCAGCAAGCATATTTTTGAACAAGCTCCAGGGTTTTCTCCTGTAAGCGATCACTGAGAAAATGAGACAAACTGCAGACTTAGAGTTTACAATGGGATTATTTTAAGGAATCTTGGGTTTTGCGTAGTGTACTTGCCCGTGCTTCTGAAGCTCTGTGAGCAGAGTGCAGGGGCAGGCTGTTGGGATGTGCAGGGACGCTCACACACCAAGCCCTCGGGAGGGGACGGCCAGGAAACTGGGCCCAGCTGGAATGACTTACTCCCAAGGAAGTATATGAAGTGGAAAGGCTCAGGGGAGTCTGGGCAGCTCTAAAAGCTGGTTGCAGGCAACGCCTCATTTTGGGGAGAGGAGGGAAGGGTTTTGCTAAATTAGGAAACTGGAGGAAAAAAAGGACAAAACAACCCTTTTGTAATGATTTTTTCCCCCGAGGGGATGATTCTTTTCTAGTTTGGGGTATAATCTTGGATAGAGGCCATTTGTCTTTACTGTTCTAGGTTGTCCTTTTTCAATTTCCCTTTCTTATTTCTGGAAAACCCCCCTCAGACCTCAGTTATTACTTGTGTAGGAGAAATATTTTCTCCTATTATTTACAGCGGACAGGACCACCTCTTCCTCATGCAGGTCCCCATGCCCTTGGCCAACCTCCCACCACCCACAGATCCCTGTGGATATTTGCATGTGGACTTGTCTATGCTTGACTCATGGCAAGTGGGCACCTTGGAGGCAGATGGGCAGGAGAAAAAATTTCCAGTTGGTTCACAAAGGTTTTATGACTTGATGACTTTGAACTCTCTAAGGACTAACAGTAGGGATAGCAAAAGAAAAAGTTGAGATTTTAAACAGTGAGATTTAAACCTCAACATAAACACCTTTAAAAAGAAATGAAAGCTTAGTTTTTAACAAGTCAGCAGCGAAGTTTGAGTCTTAACTTGCTCTATAATATGATTACTTGCTCTTTTGCGACATACTAGGTCTACACAAAGCTTTCTAAACAGTTCTTCATTTGGTTTATATTAATCTGCTTAACAAAATACTTGAGAGAGCGTAAAGGTAAACTTGGACCTAATCTATGGTATGTGATTGCCAAGTCCATTAGTTGAGCTGGAATTAATTCACTTTTATGATGATAGGGTCCATTTTTAATCCCTTTTCCCTCTAATCTTTTTAGACCTTTCGTTACTACTGTTATTTCTGAAACCTCTAAATTTTGGTCACATGCCTCTTTTAGTCCTTTTTTGGTTCTTTAGTTCTGTCTTTACTCTGTGGCCTAGATGTTGAAAGGTAATCTAGGAAAAAATCAGACCAGCCCTAAAGAGAGAAAGAGAGCGGTCTGAGTCTCTTCTTCTGTTAATTCTCTAAGAACAAGGATCATGATTACTGCCTACAGCGTAGTTGCTCCGACCTTCACTTCTTCCTTTCATGTAACCCACACGATTTCGGTTATTTTTGTATTTGTTTTTGTTGTCTGAGTACTGTTTCGTCACTTGTGTTTCTCTGTTAGTGTTTTTCTAACAATCTCTCTAATGTCTAAATCATCCGTCTTCGCAAACCTTTCCTCTGCCTCTGAGGAAGAAGGAGTGAGGACAGCAGAGAGAAAGCATCCCAGAGGAGTGACAGAAATATTGACAAGCGCTCCTTTCAAACTCCTCAGTTGGCTCCTGTCCTAAAGGGGATTAGACTCTTTTGACAGGAAGAGTCTCAGAAGCAGAGTCCATCCTGCATTTTCCTGCCAGACAAATTGTCATTTAACAGAGCTTTCATCTCGTCACTCTTTTGCTCAGCACCCTCTGCAGGGTCCATTCTGGATCAACGTGTGGTTCGTGTCTGACTTCTCATTCCAGCAGCATGCATGCAGGCTTCCATGTGCTCTCCTGCTACTTGCAACACAGAGCCAGCCAGCTACATTCTGTTCTCCTCTATCTCTCGTTCAAACCCGTCCTTTGTGTGGCGAGAGAACCCCTCCCTTATCCATCTTGTAGATCCTACCATATTGCCCTTGGATTTTATTCATAATTATTTTATTTTGAAATACTTTTAGACTTGAACAAGTTGGAAAAATAGGGCCCTGAGTTCCTGAATATCCTTCCCCATCCTCCCCAGTGATAACATGTACTATGTATTCATAGTACAATGATCCAAACCAGAAAATAAACTAATTTAAGACAGAAGTACTTTAAGTTCTATAAATTTTGCCAATTGTCCCTACTAATGTCTTTTACCCCCTAGTTCAGAATCCAGGATACCACATTCCATTCATTGGCCACCTCTCCTAAGTCTCCTTCAACGTGGGACAGTTTCCCATCTTAGTCTTCTTTTGTTTTTCACAACCTTGGCACTTCCAAAGGGTCCTGGCCAATTATTTCAGAGACTGTTTCTCAATTTGAATGTATCGGATTTTCTTATTATTAGATTGATGTTATGTGTTTTTGTCAAGAGTACTGCAAAAGTGAAATTGTACCGTGCTCAGTGCATTCTGTCAGGAGGCACACACTGTTGATGTGGCTCTTTTCTGATGACGTTTCTGATCGGTTTTCTGCTATAAAGTTACTGCATTCGTTTCCTAGGGATTCCGTAACATAGTACCATAGGCTGGGTGACTTAAAACAGCAAATGCTTACTCTGTTACAGTTCTGTGGACTAGATACCTGAAGTCAAGGTTGTTGTAGGGACATGCTCCACTGAAGCCTCTTGGCTTCATTTATTACATCTGCATTGACCCCGAATAAGGCTCCATTTTGAGGTCATGGAAGGACATGAATTTAGGGGGAGACACTCTCCAGTTCAATGGAGTTATTACTTTTCTTTTTGTGTCTTAGTTAGTTTTTGGCATGTTACTTTGAGATTTTGCAAGTATCTTGTTTCTCCTTACACTTTTGCCCACTAATTTTAGGATCCAAAAATGAGTCTTGCCTGCAACAGTTATGACTGTGGTATTTGAAAAATGATGAAATTCAATTTCTGCCATTTCTTCTGCATTTGTCAGTTAGCATCCTGCCATTAAAAACTTTGTCCCTTTTCTCTTAGGTATTTTTTTTAACATGGTTTATTTGTACTACCATGAACTCATAGATTCTTACTTTGTTCTATGGGTTAAAATCCATGATTATTGTAATTTTATTATTATTTTTGCTCAGAAGTGCTCCAGATTTGGTCACTGGGGGCTCCTTCAGGATGGCTGCCATTCTTGAAGCCTTGCCGTGTGCTGATGGAGGAAGCTTTCCTTGATGACTCTGCTCCTCATTTTGCCGTCCCTTCTGATTTCTCACTGGACTTGAAGTTAGTACCACATTCTAGCACCTCATTTTGTCTACTGTTACTTTCACTTAATAACATTTCTCATTCTTCAGTGTCATCTCCCAGACAAGAAATGACTTCTTGTATTTCTTCAGTTCCACTTTATGTTCCAGATTAAAAATTGAGTCTCAGGGTCAAACACATAGTAAGTCTTCAAATGATTCCAGCTTAGTTGATGAGTCTATTGGTGTATAAAATTACAGTTCTGTTCACTCAGAATCCAAGATTCTGTAGTTCTTTTCAAGGAATTTGAAAACTGAGTACATGATGTTTCTTTCTGAATATAGCAAGTCTTTGCTTTCTTCTGGAGAATATTTCTAACTAAGCACCTGGCTTTCTTTGTATTAAATACTAAGTACCACTGACAACGCTTGCTTGGGTTTAAATTTCCTACTAATTTAAATTAAATACACCAAGCAACTTTTTACCCACATTCCCAAAGCCTTAATTATAATAGCATATCAGTACAGAGAAACAATTACTAGTTCCTTCCTGTGACAGGGTGGAGTAAGTGCATCTGGATAAATGTTTGCTGGAGGATTAAATCAAAGAGAGCCAATTCTCATCTCAGTTTTTGAGTAAACGCGTTTGTGAACGGCTTTGGCCAACTTGAATTTAGATTCAGTTCCTGAATGCATATATCCCGGCGATGCTGATGAAGGATGGCATTGTTTGCAGACCTGTTGCGTCCTTTTCGTGAAGCTGCTTAAGAAATGAATAGCGTCAGTTAATACTGCAAATATTATACAAAGTCATGTTAAATCCTGGGTGTGCTTTTTACTGCGTTTTTGGGAGACAGTCCACCTCAGTTGAGGATGAAACATGTGCACTGCCAAAATGCAGAACATTTTGCCTCTTTAAAGTCCTCACCCTCTGCAAAGAAGTAATAGCATATGGCATCAGTAGAATTAAAGAGGATTACGTGTCACACGTGGCCTCCCATTTATCTACATGGATGCGTAGTTTCATAAACTCTTGACTATGGAGCCGACATGCTGTGACTTACTAGCTGGGACCTGTTTGTGGGCAGGAGACTAGTCAGCTTTTTATATCCAACCTTCCCTTTTTCTATATAGTTAGCATAAAGTAAGTGTTTGATGTGTGACAAATATTTTATTAAAATTATCTGAAAATTTATTACAATTACTTCCCGAAGAGGAAGGGCGTTGTTGCAGGGAAAGGCATTTTTCTGTCAGTATCTGATGGGTGAGGCTATGCAAGTGTAGGAGTCAAAGTAGGAAGTTTCTGCTGAACTTGATGTTGGAAGGGCAATCTGTAAGGGGAGAGTTACCAGTGACGGGATATGAGACTGAAATCTGGATGGGGTGGGGGGGAGGAAGGGTCAGTAGAGAAACGATGAAAGTGAAAAACTACCAACCACCCAATAAACCAGCAAGCCAAAACCCAGACAAACAAGGCGCTCAGAGAACAAGGGTGCGTGATGTGGAACTTGAATCCGCTTGCTTTGGGGCATGCAGCATCGCCCCCACCTGATACCTGGCAGCTCTTACTAAAGCCTGAGATTCCAACACCACGCGGAGTTCTGCTCGTTTGTTTTATGCATCTGTGACAACTCACATTTAGAAACAATTGTTCTGGAAGGAGAAGAGACCAGGGGAGGCAAAGTTTTCTTCTTTTCAGTTCTCTGTCATCTTGGAAATTGTTTTCGAATCTGAGAGTGTGGAAATGGGCCCTTGAGATACTCTTAGTTCCTGAGGGACTGGGAGAAAATGCAAGAGCTGATGTTTCATGTAATGCAAAACAGTAAGGAGTTAGACATCATTGTTCCTGTTGTACATGTCAAAGAACTGAAGCATGGAAAAATTACATATAGCAAGTGGATGAGTCAAGACTGGAACTCAGGCTGTCAGACTCCAAAGCCACTCTGTTGGCCTAATTTCTAGGATTTAGAATGCAGTACGTTCTCAGTAGGTGTGAATTGAGTTGTATGGAAAACATATTGAAGGCCTCTTTTAAACAAATCATTTCCCTGCTGGTAATAGGGCCAGTGGGGAGATAGGCATGAAGCCACAGCTGTTAGCTGTTTGTAAAATTAACCCATTTATGTCTTTGAAGGGTCATATGTGGTGGTTAGTGTAGAGGAGTGGAGTCACAGGACTAAGTGGTAGACCAGGTGGCTGGGCTCTGGAATCTGTGCTCTTAACTACGCCCTGTGCATTCTGTCCTTGAGACGTCTAGTTCTGTTTGACTGAAGAGGACACTCAGTCAACAGATGACTTGCCCTAGTTAGTAGTCAAATGGGAGTATTAATAGAAGAAGGTCTATATGTCTCTCCTTGGTGGAGGATCATAAAGGTAAGCTCCCTGCAGCTGAGGTGGAATGAGGGGCCGTATTCCTTTGTCCTTCCGTGTGTGTGGGCCACCTCTCCCCTGCCATGCTGGCTTGATTCTTACTAAGATTATGAAGCATGGTGGGATTAACTCCAGCTAGGAGAATTACTCTCCGTTTGATTCCCTTTCACAAGAGGGTCTGTGTCTAGCAGAACTAAAGAGCAGTTCCTCTCGAAGTCTAGTTTTCTGCCTTTCCAGCACGCCCCTCTAAATTTGAGAAGTGAGAAAAAAAAAAACAAAACACTGCGCACCCCACCCTAGTTATTGAAGTGGATAAATCCCAGCTGTCGGGGAGTAAAGCTCTTTCACTGTGGATCCTAACTCTCCCATGCATGTGTATTCCAACTGCTCTTTTTTCCACCCTCAGCCTCATTTCCTTATGAGCGCATCAGCCAACACAAAGATTCTCTTTCGAATGAGCTGGCAGGGCCCTGAATTCACTGCTGGCTCTTCTCAGTGACAACTTTCACAGTCGAGATTTTTGGCAAGGCCATCTCCTGCTCCTCCTTCATTCCAGCCTAGACAGACTGTGCAAGGACTTGTTTGCAGAGGATAATAGGCCATCACGTCTCCAGAAAATGATGGGTGGCTTTTAAGGAGTTGATTAACACCACATGATATTGTTTAAAACAATGGTGGGAAGGGTGTCAGTAATGGTAAAAACATAAGCTGCTGATTTTTGTTCTCTTATTTTACTTGGCTGCTGTCACAAGCCATAAAACTTTTCTTTTGTGTGACTGCTTGGCATTGTCATAGGTGAGAGCTAGAAACTTTGGGTCCTCTTCCTGGCTCTGCCCTTGATTTATCACCTAAGCTTCTACTTTTTCCACTTAAGCTTCTGCTTATTCCACAGTGCCTCTTTTCCTTTCCTAAGAGAGCAGAAATGTTGTCCTTACTTGGACAGTGTGTCTTGTATTTCCTATTGTGACCTTAAGTGCCTTGAAAATATGGGCACTAAGTTGTGATATAAAACTGGAAACCTGTGAGAAGCTGGCACTGATGAGGGAGTTCTCTAAAGAACTGACTGGATTTAGTGTCTAGACTGGGCTATTAGGATTGAATTTGGCCATTCCCAACAGACGGAAGCCTGGATCCTTGGAGAATAGGGTGAGCTCTGAAATCATCTCTTCCATTCAGTGCACAAATGGTTTCAGCACACCATTGTGTGGTCCATCTGGTCAACTCTTAGGCCCAAATGACTCTTTCTCCTCAGGGAGAAAGAGAAATACTAAAAGAACAAGCAGTTTAGAATAGATCACTCATTCATATAACTTACAAATACATATGTGAAACTGCCTACCCAGATTCTGGCTGGATTAGGAAGTGTTCGTTGTGGAATGCTGTCACTTGAGGAAGGCTGCTACATCTGCTCCTTTCCATTGGAGGATGTTGCCCTTAGAACAGTTCACCTCACCTCCAGTCCGTGCTATGCAAGAATGATGCTGAGTGTTGGTGGGGAAGGAGGCAGGAGTGTGGGACACACACAGATTGCACGGAAGTCACACAAAGTGGCTCCTTCTGTACCTCTCTGTCTTGTCTGCAAGTGGCCGGTGCAGTAGGGCACTGCGTGCATAGAATGAGAGGGGTTTAATGAATGGAGGAACTTGAGCAGTGGAAAATGTCAGAATACAGTGGCATCTCGGGCTACAGCAAGCCTGTCCCAGAAGTCCCTTTGCTCATCTCATAGAAGTGCTGTAAGACTCCCATTATGAATAACACTGGAGATGTTGATGTTGGTACGAAAGATGATGAGATGGCGAAACATAAGAAAGTTAATTAAAAGTTTAAATATACACACACATACACTTCCATGTACCAAACATTTATATATCTTAACTTTTAATCTATATCCTATAGCATATTGATGTCACTTACGTACCTTAACTTTTAAGATCTATCCTATAGTACATTGAATTATACTACATGACACTTATAATATGTCATAATGGTGTTTCCTCGTTATCCATGAAACACATTGTAAAATAAAAGAAAGCTTTAAAAGTGGACATTGTTCTTATCAAAACCACCAAAACAATTGTTCATATTCAAAACCAATGAACATCAAAATCCCTCGAGGATAGCTGATTGATGATATTCCAAGACTAAAAGCTGATGGTGTTAACCTGCTCGCTGTGTGATTTTTTGCTTACATTTTCAGAGTCTAGAAACTCTTTAAGAAAAGCTTTCAGACCATTTGTCAGGATTCCTTCATTAGGAAAGCGATCCTCCTTCAAAATATCCTTTTTTTTTTTTTAGAGAAATAATGCTTCAGAGTTAGATTACCTGCTGGCTGTAAGCGTGGGATCTAGTCAAGGTAATGTCTCAGTGCCTCCACCAGCATCACGGTCCCATGCAAAGTGCCTCTGCCACTGGCTGGAATCAGGACTTTGCACTGTGTGATACAGAGAACGGCTAATGGAACATGTTCAGCTGTCTAAAACTCTCTGTAATCTTCTGTCTCCCTCTGTTTCACTTTGGTTTGGTTGCCATATTCTATGGGAGGAGGAGACAAGCATTGTTTTCTCATACTTCTCTCATTCAGGTCCACATGGGTAACTGTTGGGAGTCTAGGATGGTCTTCTTCTTCTCCTGACCTTTCTAGGAGATGAAGGATTCAAACCCAAGCTTTTCTACATGAGGAGATCAATATGTATCACTAGCGCAATGAAGTGTACAAACACCACGCTACCCATCTCAGCTGCCGTTAGTTACAATTGTAGTTGTTAAGCAACATTAAGTGAGCCTTCTCTGGCCTGAGCATCTAACACCTCAAAGTCGCACGAATGCTGGTTCATGAATCCTGATAAATACCCATCAACAGTTTTGGGCACAAGATACCCAATGAATATGAAAACCTCTCAATGATAGGTTTTTCAGTGAATATGAAAACCTGTCAAGGATAGCTGATTGAAATCAGGTATAAATATTTAAAACAACACTCTTTTCATTGACAACCAGAAAGAGAAAATATGCCAAATGTAGCTACTGGCAAGCCCTGTTGTGAGAGAAGAGCGTATCTAGGTGACGGTCGGTACACAAAGTTCTGGTGAGTGTTCTTTGCGGCTATTGCTCAAAGATAATAAACACTTGACAAATAACACAAGAGGGCCCATATCTACCGAGTGAGGTGGTCAGTGTGGAAGAGACCAAGAGATTCAAAATGGAGGTCTTTCCTATAAGAGATGAATAATCTCAGTAGTCTAAGGGGCAGCCACAATTTTGGAACCAAGAGAGTAAGAGTCGAAGAATTAGGTGTAGAGAAGCAGGGTGACAGCAGAGAGGAGACCATCCTTTGTACCAACTCAGGCAAAGGACCTTTAGGGCCTCTTGTCAGGACAGGAGGACCCCCAAGTCCACTTGTCTCAGAGTCAACAGAAAAGCTCATTAATTATAATTCTAGCAGTCAGGGTTGTTCCTGCTTCACTCATAGTGAAGATGAGTGGACTATGTTCCTTAGCTCTTAACTAGTCCCTTAGAAACCAATTTACTAAACTAAATTTTTTATTAGCTAACAATCTTATTTCTAATTTTGCAACATCTTATCTTGCAGACTAATTTTTCTGTTGATATTTAGACAACCAGGGGCTACCATGTTTACCTTCTCAAAAACAGGCCCAATGTCTGTTTTCAAATAATGTCATGGAGGTATGGAGCTGGAAGACAATTTAGAGATGCATTACAAATGACAGACTTTGAGTAATTATTTGCATAATTCAATATAGAAACATCTTACCATTAATAATCTGAATATTTTAGGTAAAAATGACATTTTTGGCTTTTATTATGCAAATAAATTTGCCTCAATCCTTTATTTCACTTTGAATGCAGAGAGGAGCTGACTTATTATGTAGTCAGGTGGTAGAAATTTAATACTTTTAATCTGGTATCTTAAATCAATAATTTCTGCCTTTTAATAGTTTCTTTTGTCTCTTTGCCTATGGTGTTATCTTTTAGGATTGAGGCAAGTTTTTGAAATTTGCTTTATTAAAAGCATAAAAGGAAAGAAAAAAAATGAATAGAAAGCAAACATCAGTCTATGTAGGACAATTATCAAGAAAATAAATACAGCCAAATGTGCAGCTATCCTAGAAATCCCTTCATAAACCACAATATTGCCTCACATAACTGTAATAGGAACCAATCAATTTACTCTCATTATTTTTTAATGTCCACGCACTGCAGAAGTGTACACATGACTCTAAACTAAATGTGATTGTGTCTGGAAACAAATAAAATAGAGCTCATTTAGCATCTAATTCTAAGGAGACTTATTATTCATGGGTATACCATAAGCACAATGACCTTTTTTTGATACATAAATAAGATTATCTCAGATAAGCGTATGTAGTTGAGATGGTGATTTATAACTTCACAAATGCTTGTCATCTCTTGACATGTGTAATCAAGATTTTCGTTGGAACAGGGTAGTTTAACTTACGAAATTCCAGCACTAGGCAAGCTTCAGATTGAGTTTACGTGGTAAGAGATTGGAGTCATTCAGTTGGCCAGAGCCAGCCCCCTCCCAATGACGAACAAAAGGTGTAGGTGTTTGGATTAAAGGTAACTTCCAAAATCTACCTACTAAACTATTAAAACTTAATCTCAAATATGGTTCCATGGAGCTGTATTTGAAAAATGGTGGTTTTACCTTTTTTAAAATAAAAGATATAATGGTGAAAGTGAAAGAGGGAGGAAGCTTCAACAGCTTGAAAAGACCTAGTTGTTTCCTTTTGTGTGATTTGGAGAGTTAATAAAAAGGCTATATGTAAAGACAGAGTGTATTGACCAGCTAAAAGTTTCAGAGGTGTGATGCTCACTGGAAAATCATTTTCAAGACGCTGAAAATAACAGACTCTTCAACTTGAGTGTCTACTTACATTTATAGAAACCGCAAGATCTTGAAAGCTCATTTTTTTTTTCTTACTTTTCCTCATCAGGGAAGACTCAAGTTAAACCTGGAAAAGAATCTGTCCTTTCAAATTAGAGCTGAGAAAGAGATGTCGCAGAGCCCTTCAGAACCAACGGAAGCATCTAACACCTTATATTGTTGAAGATATAAAACTTTTTTTTTAGTTAGGGTGTGAAAGGAGAGAAGTTTTGAATAAGGCCTCTCAAATTAGACTTGCTAGAAATTCAACAGTGTCAAGTTAACCAGGTAGATATTTGAAAAAAAAAAAAACAACAACCCAAGTTCTAGCAATAATAGTGATTAAAAAGAAATGTGCTGCTGGTGAAGATTTTTCTTTTTAAATTTGGGTGCGCAGGTTCTGAAATGGAGAAGTGTTTCCTTATGCACAGGCCCCCTTTCCTTCTTTCTCTATCAGGTAACTTTTCTGTGAAGCTCTTTCTACGCAGTATTGAACGACCAGTTCCAAACAGATTATCCCTCTCCACTACCATCCTCAGCTAACAATTAGGCTTCAGTCCTTTATTTTTCCCATGGTATGAACCTATACACATTATTATATTATTTAATAGAAATATATGAAGAAATTTGTGTGTACGTGTATCTAAATGTGGAAACTGACCTCTTTGTAATGTGACCAACCTAGCAGCAGCTCGTATAGAGAACCAGTGAATGGAGAGGAAAAAAAATTCCTTGAAGAATTTTTTTCAGAATCAATGAAATTAACTGCTGTTTTGTGAAATTCAAACAACAGATACATCTTGCAGTTTTGTGGAATAAAATCCTCATATTCTTTAAATAGTATTTAAATCAGTGGTAGCTGCATGACCTTGGGATTTAAAAATTAAATTGCATCTTAATTTAACTATTTTGAGGGAGTGAGAATGATAATTTTGGCTTTAGGTACTAGATTGATTTTTTTTTTCTTTTTCCTGGATACCTGGGTAATCCAAGGATGCACCAGGTAAAAGGCACTGCTTTCTATATTCTGCGGTGTGGCTTCTTTTAACACACATTTTTCTCTTTTCCTGAACTCCTCTGACTTTAATTTGTATAGGCCACATAGCTCTTTATTCAATTCGGCTGTGTTTGAGTTTTGTCTATCATTACGGGTAACCAATAAGGCATGGAAAGCAGTGATGCCCACTAGATCAAGTCAACCTCCATTATTCCTCATGCCATTGTGGCAGTGAGTAGTGAGAGGCCAACTTTGGATGAAGGAGAGAGTGATAGGTGCTGATGTAGACACCAGCAAAGGAAGGAAAGTCAGTGCTTCTAAGGTGTTTGCACCTGACATCCACAAGAAGAATGTCTTAGTTCATGCTGTCATAACAAAGTACTATGGACTTGGTAGCTTATAAACAAAAGAAATGTATTTCTCACAGTTCTGGAGGCTGGAGGTCCAAGGATGAGGATGCCAGCATGGCTGGGTTCTGGGAAGAACCTTCTTCTGGGTTGTAGACAGCTGTCTTCTCATTGTATCCTCACTTGGCAGAGAGAGGGTGAGAGAGCCCTCTGGGTCCCTTTTATAAGGGCACGAATCCTATTCGTGAAGTCTCCACCCTTAGGACCTAATTAGCTCCCAAAGGCCCCACCTTCTAGTACCATCACATCCGAGGTGAGGAATTTAACATATGCATTTCGAGGGGACACAGATACTAGATCCATTGCTGAGAGGTTGCATGTTGAAAGGGAGAGGATTGAAAATTGACTTGAGTCTTAGATGTGGTGGTGTGGTGGAGTGGTTAAGAACACATTTGGAGGCAGACAGACCTGAACAGTAATTCTCATTTTATGCTTTTATTGGTTGTGAAATATTGGCTGGGCAAGTCACTTCATTTCTCTAAGACTCAGTTTCCTCATCTGTGATACGGAAATAATAATAGGACTAATTAACTTGATGATTGTAAATAATGAATGAGGATAATTACTTCAGGCCTATAAAATGCCTATTTGAGTGCTATGGACATAGTAGGTACTTAATATTTATTATTAGGCTGCTTTATCTTACTGCTGTGTCTAAGTCGGCAATTTTAGCCAGCTTTTGCAATTCTACTCTGTTAGCACAGCTTTATCTTAGCATTTCACTTATCTATGCTTAAGCTCTTGAGAGCATCGTGGACAATAGTAAAATAAAGATTTGTAGCTTTGATTCACTTGACGGTGCATAGCAACAGATGCAAACTCAATTTGAATAGGTTATTCCAATAAATGCATTCACATAAGTACGTATCAGTCTTTCCTTGCCTGCAGTTTTAAGGCTGTGATGGCTGTCCTCCTGTGTAAGGCAAAATTCCTCCACATTTGCTCTTGAATTGATTGCTTCTCTTCCCACTGGTTCTTAATTATCTTTGTTCCTCTGTATCATCAACATGTTTTTTCTAAGGTGCTTTCTCCTCATCCTGTGAACATAGTCCGTTCCTCCCCCTCAAATATAGAACAGAACAAAAAATACGGTCCCTTCATAGGAAGGGTGGATGTGAGTGGAATTGTTTTGACATATTCTTACTGGGGGATATATATTTTATGTATCTTACATATTTTTAAAATGAATGATTCTCTATTGTTTGTTTTTCTCTACTTCTGTTTATATATTACACTGCAATGAACATGCCCCTTGCCCCACCCACCCCAAAGATCCCCACTGACCTCTGAATCAGTAAAGGAAAATGTTCCAGTTTTTACATGACAGGAGATAGCCACTCTTGTAACAATTTTGCCTATTTGTCCTTGAAACTTCCTCTTTCCTGTGGCTTCTGTAACTCTCTCTCCCTTCTGGTGTCCCTCCTCATCACTGACACAGTCTTCCTTGGTATTCTGTAATCTTGCCGGTCTGTAGGTCTCTTGTCTGTGGCCATTCCTAGTTTCAGTTCTACCTACGTCTGCTCTTTGATTTCAGTCATACTCTTCATTTTAACCACTTTACATAACAGACTCCTAATTTAGACTTGGCTTCATTCCATGAGATTTATATCAAGAAACCCAGCCTATTCCTGGAAATCTCTCATTTAAACGTGGAGTCATCTTCTTCAAGGCTATATATTTTTTGGAAAACTATTCTCCTTGGTTGATAGGACTGCCATACATAGTCATGTACACCAAAAACCTCCCTCTCTTTGCTGTAGAATCTGTCAGTACTAATTTTTTTTTTTGTCTTCTAAGTTTACATTGGCTCTGTTCATCCCTACTTTCTCTACCTTACTTAGAACCCTATCATCTTTTACCTGTTGTTTACCATCTCCTTCACACGGGCATCATAATATGCTACTCCAAATATGCGCTTTGGCATAAGGATTATTTTGAGCTGAAGGCAACTGAGAAGAAGAAAATATAAGAAAAGCTCTCTGTCTGCACCCCACCCCCATTTGTCTAAAAGCAGAACATAAATTTGTGAAGGTGGCTGCCATGTCCTCTCTACCAGGAGGGACAGAAGTTAATGACCAGAGACAACTTTAGACCCTTATGAGCCCTGAGATGGCACTGAGAAAGAGTCTACACGAACACACTTTCCAACTAACCCTTGTCTACCATTAGTTTCCCCATATATTTGCCTCCTACGGTTTACACCCCTGGAAGCTCAAAGTCCTTTCATTTGTCTGGTCACTTCTCTACAAGTTTTTTGTTCTTTACCAAGATGCTATATAGCCCACGTTCTAACCACCACCTTGAGTTCCCAGTCACTGAGTACTCCCATGTGTGTGCACAGTGCAAGTGTTGATAAACTTGTTTGCTTTTCTTTTGTTAATCTGCCTTTTGTCAGTCTAATTTGCAGGGCCCCAGCCAATAAACGTTAAGATGAGTAGAAATAAAGTATTTTTTTTCTCCCCTCCATATCTCTGGCTTCCATCTTGCTCCCCCTAAAATTTGTCTTTGTCACTGATGAGACCCATCTGAAATGCGTATCTGTTTAGATTATGATTTCCCTTAAGGTTCTAGTTCTTCAGCATCATGTCCTTGGCCCTTTGCTACCACGCCTTGCTCATGTCTTCAGTTCCATTGCCTGCCTGAAGTTTATACCCCACAACTCTGAATTCCAGAAATGCTGACCCATGTGGAGTTTTCTGTAAATACTGTGCTGTTTGAAACTCGGGGTTTTTGTGTCAGCTATAGCTCCTCTGGGTTACTCTTTCCCTATTTTTTTTTTTTACCTTGATAAAAATCTATTCATTTTTTAATAGTCAGTTTAGGAGTTATTTCAGGAGAGAGTTCACTGACCTGCACTTCCACCCCATGTAGTCCAAACTGGATTAGGTCTTTTTTCTCCTGCTTTCATAGCACACAGTGGAAACCACAATTAGAATTATCTGTTGGCTGTGCATTTCTCACAAGGATACTGAGAATGGGAACGCTATCTTTTTCTGTGTGTATTGATTGGTTCCAGTTGTAAATCATTGTTGAACTTATGTGAATTCTAGCCAGAAAAAGCATATTTGACTTGTGTTAAGGCAGTTATCCCAGAGTGAAAGTTGTGCAAGTGTCTTCAAAAAACATGGCACACGTAAATCACTGTGCATATTTTCCCCCAGGTTTTTTTTTCTTTTCTTACACTTTGTCCTTCCCACTAATTTTTTTCTCCTGTAGCAAGAACAAAGTACTGATTGGGCAATTCTTAGATTGCTCATGGCACTTTAAGGATATATGGAATAAATTAGCCCATTTTTGAAGACTGCAAATCTTTCTCCAATAAAAATTACTCAGTGAATGAAAATATTCTAGTCCCCAGCTGTGCTCATATGGCCAGAATAAATTGTCAGTGACTAAATGAAGGGTCTGTCCAACCGGTCAGTCTGAAATGCTGGCATAGAACTTAAAAGAGGGAGTTTTGTTATACAAGACAGATTTCTGTTCTATAAATGAAATAGGGTACAAATGCAAGCGTTAAAAATAAAGTTCTAAAAGTTCATAGCTAACAGAGATGTCCTGATACAAAAATGCTATAAGAAAACAACTTGGCAGAGAGGGAAAAAAAAAAAAGGGAAACCATAAGTATATGGTGTGGAAGTAATGGAGATCTCCGAACTTCAGCAATTCTCTGGATCATATTAAATTTGTTCAAATATATAGTCATACTGTACGTCCTTACAAGTTTGGTAGTTGTCATTAGCCGCAGTGTAAAGGGATGCCATTAGAAGTTAATCTCCCTATTTGAATTGAATAAAGGGAGTGTTATTTTATAAATCAAAGTAAGAAGGTAACATGATTTATTTTTTTAAGAACTGCTTGTCACCGTGGGCTGGGAAAATGAGACTAGGCACATAAAATGCCTTACTTAGGATATGCCAAGTAAGAGAAATATTAATCTTTAGTACTACTTTCAATTTTTACAAAATAGTGTGATGAAAATTAAATAAAAAATTCAGTGACAAGTGTTCCGAAGCTTTTGTCTCAAAAATGATTAAATAATACAGTTTAGGTGATACAAACGAACTTTATTTAATACTTCATGAAGCAGACAGTCTCCTTTTGTGGAACTGTTAAATGGGGCAGAAGGCAGGAGGCTTTTATGGAGTAAAGGGTAAAAAACAAGGAAGGGCTAAACAGAAAATACCTGACTGTCTGGGGCCACATAGTCAAGCTTGCCGACGGGAGAAGGCCCCCGGCTGGTTTGGCCTTTCGGGGCTGGCTGACTGGATGTTCTGTCCCTGGTCCAGGAAGGCCTTTACAGAGACAGAAAGTTCTCTGAGTCTGGTGTGCTGAGTGGCGCCCCAGGCAGGAGCGGCTTCATCTTGGGCCTGGAAAGTTATTTCAACACTAATATCCGGGAATGAAAACACATTTTCACATCCGTGTTTCTTTCTCGGATTTGACGAAAATGAACTTGCACATTTAAATTAAGCATGTGGTCATTAGTTTTCAAGAAATCAGGCTGAGAAAGCTGGAAAATCCTTTAAAAATATGCTTATCAAACTTTTCATAGAATCAGAGAGCTGGGAATTGAATCCCCTTTACAAAGGTGCTGATGCTCCCAGGATTCCCACCAGGAAACCGAGGCTCTTCCCCCACACCTCACCCTCACCCCACGTAGATATTCAAGGTTGATTGTTTTGCTGTCTAATTTTTAAAAAAAATTGGCCTGTGTTTATTTGCTCTCATTCCTTTATTATTATGAACCCATATTGCATTGCATAGGAAAAAAAATATCTGAAATCAGGTTCCTGAAGGTGAGGGTGGGGGAAAGAACAGCTATTAAGAGGGGAATTTTGAATGCTACAGTGGAAGTTGCCAGAATCATGAAGCCATCCTTGGCACTTACATATAATCTCTTAAGCAGCCCTGGACTGGTTTCTGGGTAGAGCCCTTCCCCTCACGGAGGCTCTGCTGCTTCTTACCTTGTATTTTGTCTCCCTCTTCCTGGGGCCTTCCCTCTCTACCCGTCCCGCTCAACCTGACATTCTGTTTATTCATTCTTTTTCTTTTCCCTCTTTTATCAATCTTAAAAGGAATAATTAAAAAAAATGACTAAAGACTCATCTTAAAAATGATTCAAGAAGGAATTCACTGCATGAATACTACCCCCCTTCCCACCCTCAAATCATGAGTTGTGAGTTAATGAGGCAGCATATAGGGTAGTTCTTTTCTGACCTTTAAAGATACGTGATTTATCAAACATTTTTCTTAATCTGACTCTGTTCATTCGAATTCAAATATCTATTTCATACCTGTTGTCTTTACTGTATGATGAGAGTTTGATAGTTATTCTTCATGGTACGAGGCTATGGTAACCTTTCCTGGAGAATAGTGTCACTGAACAAGTTATGCTTTGACACATTTGTATCTCTTCTTAGCATCCTTCCTTTTTGCTTGCTCACGCTCGTCCAAGATCATCAAGAAACATGTCAAGCCTGAACACCGATTTATTCAGACTTACTTTTCCTGGAGCCTTGACTGCCAAACCAACCCTTGTCTTCTAATTCCCCCTCCCCCCAAAATATCCCCTGTACCTCATTTTCATTCATTTCACAAGAAATTGAGTTTTTGGAGAATTTTCTGAGTCAGACTTTTCAGATTATGGCATTTGTCCTGTTACAGAATATTCTTAAAAGTCTGTAAAGTTTAAGCTCAAAACAGTCTTAAATGATAGAATTTCAGGCAGTTTCAGGGATGGGTGTAATGAGAAAGCGAAGGGTAGGAAGTTTGGTGTAGGGAAGTCTTCTCTGATCTCACTTTCCCCTCAGGCTTTGGGAAACATGTTTCTGGGTCATGAGGTGTGTGGACACTTCAGAAATATCAGATAAACGTGAGCTACATAAAACTGGTCATAAATCTTCACTAACCACCCTTGGGAACCTGTAGCGTTTTAAAGCCTTGTTTGCATTCAGCCTTTTAAAGTCTCCATTACCCTCTAAAGTGTTGATCCTGCATTGGTCTATGTGTTTGTCTCCTGGCAGTCCTCAATGTATCATTTTCATTTTTTCTGTACATAAAGAGGCTGGGAAATGATAAAATATTTTCATAAACTATATAGCCATCCTGTTTTCTGTGAAATAAAAATATCTCTTTCTTTCTTTATTTCAGTGAGGCAATGAGGGTTTCAAGGCTTTATCTGCAACATTACAATACTAAGTTCTTCTGGGAAAAGGAGTTTAATAATAATTCCCTTCTGCCAGAGAATACAGGGAATGAATATGATCAAACCTATAAAAATGCATATGTTTTCTATGTCTATAGATAAAAAAGCAAACTGTGGCAGAGTCATACCCAAAGTGTATGTGTCAAGATAGTTTTTGCCTTTTAATGAAAACAGAAAAAAAACGTTAATGGATCTAGTGCTGTGTGCATTCCTCTATCGTGTACGAGCGCCACTTTCCCTTGCTTTTCCTCTTTATTTTACAAAGTTCTAAATCACAGTTTTTTTTTTTGTTTTTGTTTTTGTTTTTGCCGCCACATTGTGTCTAGGCTACGCTTCTCTCTCTTCCGCGCTTCTCCAGATACCTGTCATTCAGTTCTCTTTCCTTTCAGTATTTCCCTTAGATTTCAATTTGCTTCATCTTCTATCTCTTCCTTGTTAGAAGCATGCCTTGAGCTTCAAACCTTCTGCAAATTGTAGAAAAATTAGGATTTCATTTCCTTCCAAGGAAAAATAATATTATAGTTTCTGTTAAGATCTTTGTTTAATAATACAACACTTTCAAATCATCTTTACATCATCGTCTAAATTCTTCTCCTCAGTTACATCAGTCTGTTAGGCAGATGTTCTGATCCTCCTCCTTCACGAGTGGGGCTCTGAGACGCTGGGACTTGATGAAAATCACACACTTGGTCTGTGACCGCGCGAAGACAAGAGCCCAGCTCTCGGTCCAAGGCTCAGTCCATGAGCCCAGGCTGGGAGCGGGCGTGGAACACACCGTTCCAGACTGTTTTAAAAACACGCTTTGAACAAAGAATTCATCATCAAAATTAATAAACCCGTATAGGATTTTCTTATGCTCAGGGAAAGTGAGAGGGAAAATGAGCTTAACACCGTAGGTTAACCCCGTAGGTTATCGGCAGAGCTTAAAAACTTGGCCACAAAATATACTACTCTCCCACTGACCCCTGAAGTCAAGAATGTTTCACATTTATACCAGTGAATTCTGCTGTAGGTTTTAGAAGTTTAGACTCGAAAAGGAGGTATTTTCAACTCAAGAATATTAGAATAAGACATAAACTTACCCTCTTCGTTAAGTGTGTGACTCATTATTCATAGTGAATTTCCTTCTGTAAAACAAGCCCACTCCAGCCTAAGGACCCGTGTCCCTACTGTGACCCCAACTGAAATTCTTTCCCCCTAGATTCTGCGAGCTCCGTTTTGTCATTAAGCACTCGACTTGGTTGTCGAGTGTCATTTCAGAGAAGACTTTCTTGAACCACTATCTATAGGAGTCCTCTGCCCTTGGTCATGTTCTGTCATGTCGCCGTTTGTTTGTTTCAGGATGCTTACCAGTATCACAAATTTACTTATTCATAATTTGCTTAGTTGTTTATTTCTCACCATCTCTCTTGAACAGAACTTTAAGAGGGAAGGGTCCTATTTCGCGTTTAACACTTTTGAATTTCCTAATTCCATGCCTCTTGTTCAGCATGGCATCCTCAGCATGTAGAAGAGTGTCTGACTCAGAGTAGATGCTCATGTCACCTGTACCAAATAAACGCATGAATCCAGGACACAGATTTCTTCCACTGATTCCCCAAACTTAGCAGTCTAGCCACTGTGTAAATTGGAATTCAAAGAAGCCAGGAATATTTTGGAATAGTTTTCATTATGATGTTTGTCTTCTTATGTTAAAAAATCCCATTCCTTATTCATAGTATGCCTGTGAAATTCTCTAGTCCTTACTACGTCATTTTGTAAGTGCTCAAGAATGATTTTGGAACTTTGTCAGGATTCATGCCAAGCCAGTTTGTAGGTCTGAAATCTACCCTTTGAACAATGGAACACTTGCACATGCAAACTTGCTCACTTGATTCCCCAAAGATAATCAAGAGTAGAACAGCCAACTACATCTTCAAAATTTTCCCACATATTAAGAAGTAATTTTATATGAGTCTAGAGACTCAACTTTATTAAAAAGCTGAGTGTTCACCTACTATCATTTACCTTATTTTGGGCTCCAGTTTTACTTTAACCTGTTCTGTTCCACACTTTTCTGGGCAAAGATTATCCTCTTTGATAACCTACCTGGAAAAAAGTAAACTGCTTCTTATTCACATTTAACCATTGACCCCAAGAAATGGGCCAACCCTTTATCCTTCTTCTGTCTAGCCTCTTTAACACATGGATGGAAAATCTCTCTAGTAGTTATCTCTAACTTTAGTTTAAGAAAAAAAACAACGTTTTTATGTGCCTTTGACTTTCATGGCAATATTTGTGCTGCCCTTGTATTCATTTATTCTAGATGTCCTGCCATCCTTACGTCACACCAGACCAAACTGAGATGAGCGAAAGAAAACCACCAAAGATTTAGAGCATTTGCTGTGTTGCCAAATTCCTTTTTTTGCTAGATAATTGTGATTACATTGACATTATTTTATTACTTTATTTAAATTTCTGTCCCTACTGAGTCATACTGCCTTTTTCATACTGCCTTTCAGGATCTCCAGAAATAGCATTATAGTGGTGAGTTTTCTCTTTTAACATTAATTTTTATAAAATTTTAACAAAATTTAGAATGTCCCTATAATTGTCCCAGCACTGTTTTAACCTCTAAGATATCATAGTCATTTCTTCATTTCTCTACACTATGTTTTTTCATGTAACTAGTACAACAGTATAACTTGTCCTAGTGATTTCCCCCTTAAAAAAGCACAAATTGTTAAAAAAAAAAAAGGAGTTTAATAATTTATAAAATCTCAAAATGGAGAGGTATGTTAAATACTGAGCATATATGCATGATATGTTATGCAAGCATTAAAATATTTATGATAAGATTAAAATAATGTCATGAAATAGAATGAATGAAAATTATATTAAGTGATAGAATTGAAAGAGGAGAAGGTACCATAGTGTTTACTGTGTGTGTTGATACAGGGATGAAGGATCCAGAGTGGTTTATGTGCTGTTATCTGTATTACTGCAAGATAGGATTACTTGAATTTTTTTACATTATTATTATTACAGAAGCAATGAAGTAAATATATTTTATCATTCTAAATGACTTAATCAAAATTACACATATTAAAGTATGAAAATACCTTCATTATAGTTAGAGTCTAATCAATGCCAATGTAGGTAACATGTTTAACATTTTAAGAGGCAGAGTTGTAAATGAAATTTTCAGTTTTGTTGCTTTATTCAAGTTTCCTGCTGTCTCTCATGTATGTTTTCCTGAACACACTACTTCTGATGCTGTTTATTTTTGTGTGCGGACTTTCTGTCTCTGTGAATGTATTTCTGGCTCTGGCTCTCTTTCTTTCTCTCCCTCTGTCACCACCTCCCTCTTTGTCTTTCTCCGTATCTCTCTGTCTCTCTCTCTTTCACGCTCAGTGATACAGATGGATAGATAGATTCTTCCATGAGACCCGGTACCCATGCTCCAGTTTTCCTGTCAGGTATTTATGATGTGCACGAAATGCAAAGCTCTGGAGCCATACTCCAATTATACACCAAAGGCTACTCAAAACACATGTGAATGATAAGTATGAGATGTTATTATTAATACGGTTAAACTGTACATTCCCTGAGCTTATTACCCACCCTTTCTCATAAGCATGAACGTAAGTACATGTAAGGCTGTAACAGTTGTTTCTGGGTCTCTATTTTGGATTCTCCTTAATCTTCTAGACTTGCACACCCTCCTTCTTCCTCCTCCTCCCTCCTTCTCCCCCCTTCTCCCCTCTCTTTTTTCCCTACCCTCTACTTCCTCTTTTGCCCTCCTCCTCTTCCTCCTTCCCTCTTCCTTTTCCCTTCCTCCTCCTTCTGGTTAACATCTATCATTGTTTATGCTGTTTGGTTTGTGTTTCATTTGTGCCTTTTTCTTCTTCCTCAATTTTCTTTCTTTCTTTCTTTTTTTTTTTTTAAATTAAAGTGTAGTCAGTTACAGTGTGTCAATTACTGGTGTACAGCGTAATATTTTAGTCATACATGTACATACATATATTCATTTTCATATTCTTTTTCATTATAGGTTACTATAAGATTTTGATATAGTTCCCTGTGCTATACAAAATAAACTTGTTTATTTTACAAATAGTAGTTACTATTTGCAAATCTCAAATTCCCAATTTATCTTTCTCACCCCCTACCCCCCAGTAACCATAAGATTATTTGCTATGTCTTTGAGTCTGTTTCTGTTTTGCAGGTAAATTGCTTAGAGTCTTTTTTCTCTCTTGCTCTTTTTTTTTTTTTGAGATACTGCATATGAGTGACATCATACGGTATTTTTCTTTCTGGCAAACTTCACTTAACATGATGATCAGATCCATCCATGTTGCTGCAAATGGCATTATTTGATTCTTTTTTATGGCCGAGTAATATTCCATTATATAAATATACCACAACTTCTTTATCCAGTTCTCTGTCAGTGGACATGTAGATTGTTTTAAATCTTTTGATTAGGTTGGTCAGACTCCTCTTAAACATGCTTTATATCCATGGAGAGCGCATTTTGTTTGATAGGCAATTATCCTGCAAACTTAAGTCAATGTTTCTCAAAAACCAGTCTGAGTACCAACTTACTGCCTTGGATATCACCCCAAGTGCTTATGGGAAGCCCACTCCAGAGCAACTAAGCATTGATGTTGGTGATCAGGCCAAGGAATGTGCATTTTTAATAACTTTCCCAGGTGATTCATGTGTCCCACAAAATTTAAGACCCATTTGTCAAGATTTGGTTCAGAAAACTAAATCCCATTCTGCAACACTTTTTACATAGCCAGTGTATCCCTGTCTGCACTCTGGTCTCCCTCTGTTTACTTTCACAGGATGCTTTCATGTCTGTATTGAGAAACTGGAGTTAAAGCAGAGATTAAAAAAAAAAATGCTGGGCCCCACTCTGTCTAAACAGTATTTCATAAACAGTTAAATGTATCCCAGCCTTCTTATGGTATAATTGTTTTATTATGAATAAGCTGGTATTTGTTATTATGTGGAATACTCCATTTTGTGTCAAAACACATTCTATTAAAAAGTTCTCTTCCTAATTAGTAATGTCATGATTTCAAAGAGCAAACTTCCATTGAGTTCGTAATTTAAGTTCTCTTTTTTAGTATTTTTCCATTTCAGTTCCAAGAACTATTTTAATTTTCCATCATGTGTCCATTGTGTTTTTGAATGTAGATATCTTTAAAAGTGATTTTATAGAGAAAAATACAAAAAATAAAATTGCATTTATGTTATGATTATAACTATATAAAATAAGTGAGAGAAAAAATGTACAGGAAAGAAACCAGAAGGATATGTTAATACATTAATAATAGTTGTTGGTCATTGATGGAATAAACATTTTTTCCCTTCTTTCTTCTACTTTTTGGTATCTCCATCTCTTCTTTCCTGAAGACATCATTAGATAAAGAAATAAACTTCCCTATTTTAAAGGTCATCTAAATTTCAGAATTAAAACTATGGACAAAAAAAAAAATCCTAGTTTTTTTTCTTTATGCCAAAAATGTGATATAACTGGATAGCCTACATTTAGAATTTGGAAAATTGCTAACAGTTAAAATTTAAAACTAAATGTTAGTCTGTGTTAAAAAGTATTAAGTCATTATTTTGGATTATTTGAAAATTTGACAGAAATAGAAAAAAATCATTCCAGCTAATCTCTAAGGCTAAAGAGTGCTAACATATACTTTCCCAATTTATTTTATGCATATATTCTCTAGATTTGATTTGTTATCTGGTGTTTAACATTTAACATTGCAGCAAGCAAATATTTTTTCGTTTTATCATAAGCATTTTTAGAGACACTTTTTTTTAATATGAAAGGGAATATATAGGTATAACTGAATCACTATGCTGTACACCAGCAATTAACACAACATTGTACATCAAGTATACTTCAATTTAAAAAAATAGAAATACTTTTGCTGATTGCTTATTAAGTCTTTTAAGTTCCTGTGCCATAGATTATATAGCTGTTGTCCTGTGAGTATTTATGGTTTTAATATTGTGAATAATGCAAAAACCACCACACTACCCATTGTATCTTAACTTTCGCTTTCTCCCCCTTTGTCTTTGCCTCTTTCCCTTTCTGCCTCCTTCTGCACCCTGTCCTTTTCTCTCTTCATTTCTTTCTCTCTTTCTTTTCTTATCTTACAGATAGGCCATTTTCTGAGAAGTGGCATCACTGGATTCAAGGAAATTTTTGAAAGACGCCTTATGTACTTTGCCAGTTGCTTTTCTAAAAGGGGTTTTTATATTGATAATGATCAGCATGTAGGAATAATCTGGAAACTTCTAAAATATTGATACTAGAGATTCTTTCGCCATGTTCTTTCTGGGCACGTGATCATATATTGACCAGTACCTTGCCCCAGATAAGCTAAGGCAGGTATTTCTTTTATATGAAATCTGAAAAGCTGTTCTTCAGAGGACATGTGCTAGTGGATGGCTTAACTTAGCAGCTCTGATAAACAGTGGCAATCTCTCCCTTTGGACACGTTTTGATAGCAAAGTGGACCAGCCAGATTTTAAGGTTTCATTTGATATCGGATTAAGGTGTTTATTATGTATGTTGTATATTGAGGGTATATTTTAAGGTCAAAATGGTAGCCCACACTAGATTTAATGCAGCTATAATCATACGAAAGTTTCAAAATAGACACATACCATCTCAGCTGCACAATGCCCACAGACAAATTTGACTGAATGGGTCTGTAGGGTACAGGTCCAGTTTTGCCAAACACAGTGAGAATTGCTTAATTTTTATTCCCAACAATAAATTAAAATTGTATTAATTTTAGTGCTTTGTATTCTAAGACTGAATAATACGAATTTGTTAAATTTCAGAAATGTTTAGACTGTCCTCAGTGTGAGAAGTTGTTGTATGTTAGTTTCCCTGGTTTCAGATGTGATTCTACAGCATGAGAAAGCTCACATGCTCGTGGACAGGACATCCTTCTCGCATCCTTCTCCTTTTCTAGAAAACATGAAGTCAGCAGTTAAACTTGTTGTGCCATGCACTTCATGTGGGATAGTGGTGGTTCTAACTGTTGAATTTGGCTTTGGATGCCTTTGGATGGACATTCATCTGGATGGACCAGGCAGTTCAGGTGAGACAGTACCATCTCCTGCCCACCATCATCACCTTATAAAAGAAGAAACTAGAGCTGAGACACCTCAGATGACTTTCCTGGTTATAACAAGAGTAAATGGCAGTGTCCGAACAAAGTAAGCATTCTGACTACAAAAACTGCATCTTTTCCTTGTACCGTAAATGGAGACAAGCTGGCATTTCTCAGTTCTTGAGAAAGTTCATTCTAATCCAATAAGACATGTTTGAAAAAATGTATTCAAAGGTAAGGAAGAGAGAGGAGCTTGTGTAATATTTGAGAAGATGAACTTTGAGATCAGGCAGACTGAATTTCACTATGAACCAGCATGATAACCTTAGGCAAATTACCTGACCTTTCAAAACAAGTGCTCCGTGTGAAAAATGAGTACAAAATGAGATCACGTGCAGAAAGTTCTGGAGTAGTGTTTGGTACATGGCACGTTCTCAATAAATGATCTTATCTTTGTATTAAATTCATTGCTTTAATTTTATATTTTATTCATTATAAAAAAGAATAATCCCAAACTAGTTTACACTAATATTACTGTAGCCAGATATTAATATTAATTATTTCATATAATATTTAAGACTATCACAGTATTCTAAAAATTACGATTTAGCCCCAGATTTTATTTTCTACTAAAACTTGGATGTATACCACCAGATTATTTATGTTGTAAAATGAAGAGAACTCTTTTAACCTTTCAGTGTCTAGGTCAATGTCAGATGTAGCAAATAATATTTATAAGGACATCAAGATGGAGCGCCTTGGTCATCCTTTGCTGTCCTGGGGGATCACAGTGAAATGAAGATGAGAATTAATGTTTTGTTGAAGAAGGTGATGCTAGTGCTATGTAGGAATTGACACAAAATTAGCCTGAGACAAAAAGAGGCTCAGTATGTAACGGGGCGACGTTTCCGCTATTTACTAGCATTCAGGGCCATTCAGTCCAGTGAGTAGCAAATTCTCTTCCATTTTTGCATGAATGGGATGCTTAAAAAGAAGGAGAGGATAGAGGTCAAGTAAATTGAAAATCCGGGGGATTATAAACTTCAGACCTGAAAATCTTCATGCTCTCAGTCTGCTAGTCCATTAAATATAGGTGATGAACTTGAAGAAGAATTAAGCCAATTAGTTTTTAAGGTGCCAATCTAAAAAGCTTTACAGAGTAGCTGGTAGCTCTGGAAGAATTTGGAGAACGCTTTAATCAATTCTTAGGTTATCCAAGATTTTATTTTTGTACTTCTTTATGCCACATGAGACACCACTCTGAAAACACTTCTTGTTTCTTAAAGTCCTGCATCTTCTGGGCCTGCATATGACACAACCAAAGGAAGAATTTTCTGCTTTTCTGCTTATAGCACTTGGCTGGTATTTGTGGTAAGGGTCGCAAAGTCATAAATTAAGAATTTAACTCCTATTGGACTAAAAGCTAAGGAAATGAATTTCTATCTCTAGCGCCATAAATCTCCAGAGGTGCTGGCCACAGAATCTAAAACAAATGACCGCTCTCCATGTCACATGTCAAACATGGATTGCTCACAGGTGGCTAGAGTGAACACTTGGCTCTTGGTACATTAATAAGCAATCAGGGTTGCAGTTTTTTCTCAAGTCTACTTGTTCCCATAGGATCTTATCTGGCTCCTTTCTAGATTTCCTTAAGGTGATCAAATGACAGTCTGATACATAAATTTAAAAATCTCTTAGTGAAAGTTTTATACATCTATTGTAATTGTTCCCATGGCACGATTATTTCTTGGTTGTCATATATCATTCCAAATGGGAAAACAAAATCACATGTGATTTATACAATAATGATTGCTCCTTATTGCAATGGTTCTTAAGCATGCCTGAACTGAGAATTACTAAAACATCCACTGTCCCTTCACCCTAGATTCAGAATTCTTAATTCTTAAATGGGACTGAGAATCTGGACTTTAACAAGCAGCTCAGGGATTCCTTTGGTTGGATGCGTTTGAGCCATGTCTTCCATTGACAGGCAAGGAAACCTGGAAGGCTGATGAATGTCCGTCACTTTTTTAGATCACGAAACATGCCACTGAGCTCCTGAGCTCAGACTCACTCTGATTTGGGGGATGATGACAGAGTTAAAACTATCATGTAACTACGAAGCTTAAGGAAAGTGACACCAATGCATTTAGCACCTGATTCTTGGTTTCTGTCTGGGTAAGAAAACCAACAAGCTCTGAAGCAATCACTTTAAAAAATATATGGAGTTCTTGTTGCATTAGGAAATGCATGCTTTTTCTTTTCAGGTATACCCACGTGTAAATGAAGCTTGAATTGCCAGTGTGCTTTTCCTTAGGAACTAAAGCAATATCGATAAAAATTGTCTAATTCCCCAACCCAGTAGAACTGCAGAGTGAGACTGAGATAGTAGTGGGATCAGCTGAAAGTAGGAGGAACGCTTTCAGACATTTCTTTTGGTTAAATATTTGAGGTTAGATTAAATTAGATTAATGTTACAATTGACTGAGATGCCATTTCTTCTTGTTTTGTTTTAAGAAGAAAGTTTTAAATTTTCTCATATTTCTTTAGTTTTTCTTTGAGATTAATTTGGGTTGTATCATTCTCCATCTTTCATCCTTATTTCTCTCCTCTTTTTTTTTTCCTTTTCTATTTCTTACACTTCCCCTTTTTCTTCATACTTTTCCTTTCTTAGTTGAGCTCTGTTTCCACGTGTGCCCTCATTGACTTTGTTTTTGAATTTACATAAGCACATGGCATTAAGCAGCTAAGCACCCGGAGACCACCGTCCATTCTGAAGACCATTCTGTGCTCACAGGGACATGGTTATAAAAACTCTTCAGGGAACCTGGCCTTGAGGATGCTTCCTGTTGACTATGTTCACTGGAGTTGTAGTTATTGAATGGATTGAATGTAGCTATCACAGCCCTCCTTTTATCTCCTCCAAGTTCAAGTCTGGGTCATCCCAACAGACTTCTCTTCTTAGTTCCTTGTCATCCATGGGCTTTGTGTCACCCTCAGAGGCTGCTTTATTCTTGGTAGATGGAGTAAGTGGTGGGTGGTCCAGAGGTATTTTGGTACTTAAATTCCATGTCTATACTTTCCGGTGTCCAGGCAGTAACTCTGTCATCACTCACCCCCTCCCTTTCCTCAGCATCTTATTTTTGAGGTGCCCAATAGAAATATCCTTTTATGGAAGAATTAGCTAATCCTTTGTAAACTAAATGCTAAGCCACATTCTGCCATTGATACTTCTACCTTGGAGTTTTTATGCCAGATGTTGAGTCTTCTTTTTCCTCTGGGCTTTTCAGTGTTGATAATTCTAAGATACATAGATAAACACTGGGCTGTTAGCTGACTTGATTTAATTTCTTCCTTATAGGCTGTTGAGTGCTCCACTTCTTAAGGTGGAATCTTACTCCAGTCCGCCCTACAGAGGAAAGGAAATATTTGTGAAGAAAGCAGATGGTTCTAAAATACAGCAGGGATGAGCCCACAAACTTTTCAGAACTCATCCATCAGGAAATTTAATATGACCCCAGCCAGAATTATTTTCACAGGGGAAGAATGAAAAGGAAAAGCTTTAGTGGAGTGCACTTCATTGATGAAAAAAGGTGGCTAGCAAAGAAAGAATTTTAAGGAACTAGGTAGTGTTTAGAGGACGTAATTATTCAACAGGTAGGAACAATTTATGATTTCATTTTGAGGTTAAAATACTCCCTGGACCTTAGCTGAGCCTTTGAAGTGTCAGGGCCAGAATACTGGAGAGTCTTAGAGCTTTCAGTTAGTTGCTTTCAGTTGAAACCTAAGAGCCTGGATGAGCCTAAACTGTTTACATGGATGATAAAATGTTTTATGGATGAATGATGTGATCTGCTGCAAAACTAGGCCATGTTCACTGTTGTATATTTTGCCTATTTACTGTTTTTTCCAAGTCTTCAGACGCTAAGTGTTGGTGTTAAAAGATGTGAGTTACGGACGGCTATAAAGTTACCCAGCTGTTCTGAGAAACGTTTTATGTTTAGTGGGTATTTGTTTCTTTAATCGTGTAGAAAAAGTTGCCATCATCCTGGGTCAGCCAGTTTTTCTTTGTCTTTCTTACGACTGACTATTGACCTGTTAAAGACTGTTAAAAGTGTTTATTTTTACTATTTGGTGAGCAGTACTGGAGTTTAGTGTCTAAGAAATACAGTCATATACATTTAACATATCCTGTTACAACAGTTTTACTACCAACTTCTCATTCTGTGAGCTGCTTCACCTTTTTTCTCAGAATTCCAAGATAGGAGATTTTAGTCCGTGTTTTCTCACCCTTAGGATGAACTAGCATTTGCTGTCACACCTTACAGAACAAGGACTCCACAGGGCTCTTATTTTTTCCCATTTACAGACTGTGGTCTACCTTGCTTTGCTCTTTCCAAAATCTTTTTTGTTTGTTTGCTTTTATCTTCCTCTAAATAAGCACTATTCTCTGATTTTACTTTCCCTATCACTTTTTTTTTTGAAACTAGAAATTCAACAAAAACTATATTAAATGGAGGAGATAATATATGATGGGCTACCTGTTAGTAAGCCAAGTCCCCAAATCTAAGTTAGACGGGATCAATTTAAATGTAGTACAGAACATTTCTGTAGCTAGCATTTATTATTTCCTATCTTTGAACACAAGGGTTATGTGAAAAAGCAGAATAATTAAATTATAAATTCTTTGGAGGAGGGGGGAAAAACTGAATACTATCATCAATGAAACCATAAAACTGCCAAGAGCAAAGACTATATGGAGGTCAAGGGAAATGGAGCTTGGGTCATGGAGTGAAAATTCCCCAAAGAGTCATATTTCAGACAACTGCTGCTTGAATCTAGCTGCTTCTGGGCACACGCTTAAAGCGAACCTCTCGTTCCTGTTTTATACAAGAGCTGTACTGGGGAGAATGCAGCATGAACTCGCAATACTACCATCATGTCTATTTTGTAGAATCAGAATTTTCAGTATCTTCTGTTATCTCTTTATCCTGTGATACCACGTGTTTCAGGAACACTCAGAACACTGGGCAGACCTTTCCACGTTCCTCAGAAGGGGGTGCTTCTCCTTGTCTTCTCATTTTGCACACAGGGAAACCAAGCCACAGGAGGATGAAATGGAGGTGAGAGGAGAAGCCAGTGAGAGGAGGGCACCCCTTCCTGGTGCTGTCTAAACACACATGCGCCCCGAGGCCAGCTGCTTTTCTGAGGTGTGCATTGCAGGGTGGAGTCATTGTCATGAAAACGATTTTGCCAGACGTTCCGGTCTGTCTGTTGGCAAAATGACACGGGGAATTTGCAGTAAGACAGTTGCCCAAATGGTCATGACAGTATTGCTTTTCTGACCTCGGAGGTGTATTAGCCACAGTGGGATCTTTCCCAAAAATACAGTGTGAGGTTGAATGAACCCAAGAGGCCCTGGAAAGGAACGTGGCGATAAAACAAAAGGACTTTCAGTGCCTCTCACTGCTTTCTGACTTGGAATCGCTTTTCGGTGGCTTCCAGACAGCTGCAAGAGGCCCGGGTAGCTTTACTGTGTGGCTGTGACGTGTGTGAACAGGCTCCATGTCGTTCTGCGTGTGAAGTGTGTGCTCACTCTGTGTCCCCTGAAGACGCCACTTCTCTGTGTAGCATTGGGGATTCTGTAAGTTTGGCTTCTTGTTTTGTAACTTGAGAAAAAGCTGCTGTGATAGTGTTGACACCTTTTTGAAGAGTTGACACTCTTAACAGATCTCTATACCACAGGGTTATTTACTGACCATTCTTTATTGCTAACTGAAATAAACATCTGTAACCAGAATTCGGCATCATGGCCATATTTAAAAATGACACTATGTTTTCAGAGGCGAAATGGAAGTTAGAAATTCTCCAACAACTGTAATCACTCAGTTGCCCTTTTCAATCTTCCTTACTGGATTGTATTACTTGTTTTATAAACACTTAATTTTTAAAATGTTTTGGCTATTTTTAGTAATTTCAAAATAAGTTAAGTACATAAAATTCATAGACAATTTGTACAAAATGTGTAGGAGGATAGCAGAACTGTCCCCTCCCCCACAACCTGGCAAATCTTAGTGGGATTTTTTTTGCAATTATAGATATAATCAAGATTATTTCAGGGAATTTGTAAAACATATAAAGAAGCAGAAAAATCTCAACCATCATTCCTATTTCCTACTCCAAGTCCTGTTGTCAAACATTTGGACATCATGATGTAGTTCCTTCAATTCATTTTGTTTATGTGTTTTTGTAATGCTTGATATTATGGTGTGCATTTCTTTTCTGTTTTGCATCATACATATTTTCCAATAAAATAAAAAAGTCTTTGTAAATATCTCCTCTGGTGTTTGCACAGGAGTGCATAACAGCTCAATTAATATGAACACAGTTCACAGTGGAAAATGGTTTGAGGTGTGTGTTGTTAACCTGTCAACCCATACAGCCTAATGGTTTGCAGCAGAGTTTGTGGTTAGAAAGTTTGAATCCAGGTCTGTCACTTTTTAATTGTTAATTTGCCAATTTCTTCTATGTCTCTGAATGTTAACTTTCCAGCCTAAAAACTGGCAGAAACCCTGGACCCACAGCACTTTTTTTTTTTTCCTGAGGATTCAATAATAATAAAGTGTCCCATAGAAGCAAGGGTTTAATGGGTACAAATGTAAACTTTAATTTTTCTCCATTCTCTTTTCCCAACTCTACTGGACTGAATTTTTCTTTCTCCTTAACAGATGAGGCAGTTTTAACTACTCTCTGGTTACTTTCAGCTATTAAAATGTCAGTGTAGTTTAGTTTAAAACTTGAGTCTGAACCTGTTTCTCTCAAATGCAGGCTTGGCAATAATGAGGAATGGTCTGCATTTCTACTAATCTAGTCTGGGAGCAGGGAGAAGGGACTAAGGCAGCACAAGTCATTTTACTTAGCTTGGCTTTGAAATAGTCTTCTCATGCCCTTTCTTTGGCCAAAACTCATTGACCACCATCAATGCCTTCATTGTGACAGTAATTCAAACACTTGCTTTCTCACTCATGCATGGTTCTGACCGTGTCTGCAGATTTTCTCACTGCAAACTTGCTCTGCCTCCTGTTCGACTTCTTTCATTCCCTCTCAGTTTCTACCAAGAGCTGACTCTTGATAGTTTTTTGCTACTGGGATTCCCTTGTCTGGCAGACAAGAGACTTAGTGGGGTTGGAAAGGAGGGTGTTGAGGAGATACTAGCAAATAACTTTCGTGGTGTTCCTTGATCAGCGTTACCCCCAATTAAGAGTCCTGGCTGCTTCTCTGACGGATAGCATTGTCAACACAAACTTGCACATGTGGGACCTATAGGGTTGTGCAAATTAGAGAGACTTCTCTGCTCCATTCGCAAATAGAAACATCGCAAGGAAGACAGACGAAAAACGTCCAGGGCTTGGAATCTGTCAGATCTGACCCTCAGCCCTGGTCCTACCTCTTCCTACTTCCTAGGTATGTGTCCTTTGGTATACTGACTCCCTCTGGCAGTCAACTTCCTGAACTCCTCGTCTGTAACAAGTGAATAAGAAAGGTCAGAGGGTTGATAGAAGGATTAAATGATACTTGGTATTCCAGTTCCATTCCAATGTCTGTGGCTCACTTCTTCCCTCTCCTTGTTCATTCTACCAAAAAGGCATATAGTGTGTTATTCCTTTGTCTTATTTTTTTCTCCTCCCCCTCCTTATTTTTTTCTTCTTTCTTTCTCCTCTCTCCCTACTTCCTTGCCTTCTCTCTCTCTCTTTCTTTGCTGTGTTGTTGGGGAGTAGAAATAAAAGGATGTTTGTGTAAATAAAATGAGGGAGGGGATGCCAGGAGGACAGTGAGAACACCCTGTACCATACTAGCCAGTGGTCTACACTGGGTGGGTCCCGGACACAGAGCTTTCCATGTCTTGACTGGAGTCAGGAGCTTTGTGGTGTTCTTTTCTTTTTTTTCTTTTCTTTCTTTCTTTTTTTTGCTTTTTTGTTTAATGTTGTGTAATGATGGAAGAGGTGTACAGAAAGAGGAAGTTTGTCCCATTTAATTTGTAAGGATGTAACTTCTAGACCAAAGGACAGGGTGGCACAGGTTAAACATTTATTTCAAGTGAGAGGAGTATAAAATTTATATAAATAAATTCATTGATAGTCATACATAGTTTTCAAATATTTCTTCAAGTTTACAGTTTCCCTGCCTATCCACAATTTAGAATTTTATGTTCATTCACTTTAATATTTATAAGAAATACGTAGGGAAGACATTAATTCACTTCCAGTATTAAACCCCCATTATTCCTAGAAACTCATTAAGATTTGTAGTAGTTACCTTCAAAATGCATTCTTGATAGAAAAATCCAAGCCGAAAGATGTTCTAAGTTGCCAAAATAACTGTACAAGCAGTAAAGTTGAGTATTTCCCCTAAGGGAAAATGATGCTCAGTGGTTTTGATATAATTTTGTATTGAGAAATAGGAAACCAGAGGAGTGGGTGGGCAGCACACAAAGGGGAAAGGATGATAAAGAGAAGAGAGAATTAACATAGAGCAGAAGCACTGAAGCTTTAACTTAAATACCAATGATTTTCACACTGTTCTGGGAGACAAGGGTGATAGTCATAATTGCCCAGCTGTTGTTTGGAGAATTCAGCAACTGCACACGAGTGACGACACAGATAGGGAGTTTTTTGTCTTTTCTTATGTGACTCTGGGTAGTGTGAGATGTTATTTTACCCCTGAATGCAGGGAGGAAAACAATGTTCTTTTTTTAAGAGATTTCGATAAATCAAAGAAGCAGGAGACTTCAACTCCTTCTTGACATCATTTTGTTCAAATGTTGGTTCAAGATGCAATTAATTATACCTGCCTCGTTCACAGCATTTAGAATATTCCAAGTGTTGACTGCTTAATTGCCTTAAGCCATGTACATTTTGAAGAAAACACTCAGTTGTGAGTGCTTATTTTTCCCTTCAGTGACCTAATGAAAAAATAAAAATGCAGTAAGACTTTTCCCCCTTTATTTCAGGTAATCAGTGCTTTATTTCCTGCAGTCTGTACAGTTTTTAACATTAAGAAGTAGTGGAGAGATGCTTTATTGAAAACGTGCAGTAGAAATTGCAAAATCAGTTTCATATCTGAATTTTAGAGCTACATGGCAAGCATGCATCATGGGCTGAGTGGTACATGGAGGGATGATGCTAAATGTGGAGGGCTGCTCTGTGGCAGAGATTCTGACATCTCTGTGGCCCAGAGATGAGAAGCCTTGAAGGTACCACCTAGTTACATTCTGACTGAACCGCTTTTGGATTTTCTCCTTTATAATTTTCTTTACTAGACGCTTTCTGTTTCTATCAGTAATTTCATACCAACTTAGAATTATTTCTCTTTTTCTTCTCCATTTGCACGTAACTGTTTTCACTGATTGTTGAGAATTTTTTATTTACTTATAAATAATTTAGGTTGCTTCTACTTCTTTGCTGTTAAAACTGTAGGCATCTTTGCCATGAAACAAAGAACAAGCAATTATTGAGCGCTTACTGTGTGCAGGAAATGATACTGTGCACTTCTCTGAGAGTTATCTTCATGAAACTTCCAAGAGACTCGGAGAGTTTTTGTGATGATTATCACCACTTTACAGATGATGAAACTGAGGAGCAGACATGCTCACATGAGTGAAATTGTGGAGCTTAGAAGATCGCAGAAGTAGGATTCAGACTCTCTTCTCCTGGTCAGTCCTTAATGTTGGCCTAAGAGTCAGTCCTGCCCCTTCTCCGTGCTTCCCTGGTCATCACATTCTGGTTCTCACTCTAAAATTAATCATGTGATTCCAAAATATGTTTTTCCAGCCCTAACTGCTCCTGGAATTCAAACATCATGCATGTGCTTGCCTGGCTGATAATTCTATCTGGATGTGGGGTAGGCCCCTCAAACAAAAGTAATCAAAAGAGAAATACTGTTTACTGATAGCTCGCAATGAACTTCCCTCTCAGTCTTTCCCATCTAACTTCATATCACAATCTTCCTTTCACTTGTTCAAGTCAAAATTATTTTTTGGCTTTCTTTCTCTCATCTCCATGTTTAATCCATTAGCAAGCACTATCAATTTTACTCCTACGATATATTCCAAATCCCCTTACTTACTTAGTATTGCCCCTGCAGGCCAGGGTTCCCTTGTGTTTCACCTGTTGTAGAGCAAGAGTCCTCACACAGGTCTCTCCGAGTCTGCTGCCGCCCCTAATGTATCTATTCTTCCCAGTGCAACGGTTACAGTGATGGTTCTAGAGTGGAAATTACACTGTTAAACATTCCTACAGTGAATTCTCATTACACTTAGGATAAAATAAATACTCTTTATCCGTGGCATTCTTGTCTGAATTATTCTTATTATCATTCAGATCTTAGCTTAAGTGACACTGACTCAGGGATACTGTTCCTGACCATCCAGGGTAAAATTAGTCACCCCGTTACTCACAGATCGCTACATCTCCTGGTGTTTTTCTTCTACATTTGCTTTTCCCCCCCAGTTTTTCAATATAATGGGGGTTCCATGAGTCATGAACCTGCTTATCTTGGTTATATCTGTACCTATAAGTACTTCATGAATATTTGTAACGAACACACACATAGAAACAGAAAAAAATTCATGTCATCACAGTGTGAAATCCAATCATTTAGTCAATACACTCTATTGTGAACTTTACATATCTTTCATATTTTCTTGGAAATACACTTCTAGATGTAGAATTGAGTCAAAAGGTAACCATATTTTAATATTTCAGAATTATCCCTTGGAAAAATTGTATCAGTGCTTCCCAACAGTGGAGGAGACTTTTTAATCCCTCTATTCTCTCATCAACCTTTGGATATTGTTAATTTTTTTTCTCAATTTGTGCTAATCTGAAAGGTGAAAAATGGAATTTCAATATTGTATAAATTTGCATTTTTTCATTAGCAGTTAATTTGAACATCATTTTGGAATTTAAATGCTGTTAACATTTCTTCTTTTCCAAATTCCGTTACACTATGGTTCCTGTTTTTTCTGTTTCCTTTTCCTATTGATAATGTGAGAGCCCTTATGTGTTGCAAATAGCTTTAACCATTTAAAAATTTTATTTTACCCTTATTAATGTTTTTGTGCTGTACAGAAGTTTTAATTTTTATATAGTGGTATTTATTAAGTTTTCTTTAGTTTCTTTCCTTAATGTTAGGTCTAGAAAGCTTTTCCCAATATTTTAAACATATCTACTAATATTTTGTTCTGTTTCTTTTAAAGCTATAGCTTTTATGTTTAAAATTTTTATTTGCCTGAAATTAAGGAAGTGAGATAGAGAACTGGCTTCTTTTTAAAAACAATTAAATGTAAAGTCAGTTTTTCTGGAGTCATTTTCTTCCCATCATCTTCTACTGACTAATCTTCTAACATAACTAATCTGTTATGTTTTTCACATTCTATATTCTCATATGCACTTGGATCTATCAGTAGAGTCCCCATTCCAGTATATTCCATAGACTGTTCTTTGGAAGATTATTTTAGGACTTCTCCCTAAAAGGATTTCTTGGTCATGTACATGTGGGAAATTTAGGTTATATAAGTTTAAACAGGTTTCTCTAGAATAGTACTCCTCTGATTCTTTAATATGCTAAAACGGATTGTAAATCTCCAGAGGTGGATAAAGAAGGTAGTACTTTGATGAGTGTTTGTCCATGCAAACTTTTTTGAGAAGCATTTCAGTGTTAGATATTCTGGGAAACTTGATGTTTTATTTGTATTGATTTGTCTGTGCATAGGCAGTGCTACAGACTTTTAATTCATGTTCCTTTATGTTTCATCATTTTTATAAGGCATGTTTTTGCTCATTAGTGTCTTTATTTAGTATATGAGAGATTCCTTAAACAGTTTGCCTACCACGCATAGAGCGGACATACGACTGTCTTCAGTTATGGGGGGAAAATACGTCATGAAAATTTTTATGCTTCTATAGGACAGACCTTGTCTGATGTCTTCCTTCCTTCCTCTCTTTCTTTTCTTCCTCTTTTCCTCTCTCTCTCTTTCTTCTTCCCCTTCCTTCCTTCCCCCTTTTCCATTTCCTTCTCTTTGTTTAAGTTTAGAAAAAAGCAAGATCTTGGAGAACAGTAAGATTTTCCAAAGGCTAACCATGGCTAATCTGAGATTAGATGAGGTAATTCTTACTACGAAGAAATAAAACCCCCGAGAGAGGGAGCAGCTAATCAGTAAGAGCTGAGCAGACTAGGGCAATTTGACAGTCATAGTCCTTAACATTGAGAATGAGCTAGCAGGGTTCAGAATTGGACAATAAGAAATTGTTAATAATAAGTGAGGCATGTGTCACAAAGTGTATCTTAACCATTTTTCATTTTCCAAGGTGTTCTAAAATTATCTTTGAAATCATACTAAAGTTTAAATTTTTAAAGACAATTATAATCTTGGTTTAGAAAAAAGGTGGAAAGTTGATACTGAGACTAGAGAGCAGGGCTCTGCCCAGCTGAGTTTATCTGATAGCTTAGGGAGACAATGCACCTGTCTTGTAAAATCTTAATTTATGCACTTGTATGACAATGGGAGAATTAAGACGCCTGAGGTCAATTTGCTATGACAGAACAATTCCTGAACTGGAATCAAGAAAACTTGGCTTTGAATCTTGACATGTCACTAGCTGTATGACTGTGCGAAAGTCACTTAGGTTCTCTGGTCTTTCTATCACTGCGGCCATGGTGTGCTGGAGTCTGCTCTTAAGGGAGAGCTGACTGTGAGCATCATCGCCGACTCCACATTCGGCGATTTTATGGTTATAGTAGCTGGAAATTGGCTATCGTGAGAGTTTGTACAACAAGGAAAGTGATACATGCCACACGGGGTACTTTTGTTGTTGTTCTTGCTGTTCATGGAGAGGCTGTATGAACACACTGCTGTCTATAATCCATAGAATCTTAAAGATTCATTGGAAAAAATCATAAATATGAAATAGCATTGTTAATTAGTAACCTTACTCAACTGAAGGCATTATGTGTAACTTTATCTCTGAATACTTCTTTGAAAACTAAAAGTAAAAAGATAGATTTTTTTAAAAAAATTACAGCACACAACTGTTAATCGTTCATTTTTGGCTAATTTTGGAAATGTTTTAAGAATTTTCACAAAGTAGGTATTTTACACGTTTGCTTTTATACTGAAATGAAAAAAATTTAATTATTTTGTTCAGTGTATTTCTTGAAATTCCTCTAATTGTTGTGGTTTAAGCATAGAAAACTAATAGAATAGTAAATCTGATGCTAAGAAAGATCACATAGTGCCTTCCCAAATTTGGTGCCAGTGTATTTGAGATTATTCACTCTAGTTGATTATCAGCTATGATGTTATTTCTATCATCCAGAAGACTTTGAGTCATACTCCCAACTTCTTTCTGTCTTTGACCACTCCAGATATATTGATGGAAAACCAAGTGACAGTTCCAGTCAGAGATGCTAAATATTTTATTATGTAATGGAAAGAACATTGAATTCAGTGAGGAGAGCTAAGTTCTAGCCTTTACTATAGCCTGAATTAGAAAATGGGAGGGGAGGTAGCCATGAGGTGAGTTTCATTTCCACCTAAAGCAGAGTCCTGTCTCCAGTAATACTATGCAAAATATTTTTATTCCTTCTTTTCCTACCCGCTTCCAAACCAATTCATTGGCGTGCCAGTTCTCAAGAGTACAGTATGAACCTTGTACGGTATGAGTATTGGAAATGCTGTCTTATAATTAATGATACATTTGGCAGACATGTAAGGAAATCAGAAAAGAAATTTTGAGAGATACTTACAGTGAAAAGGTAGGAGCCATGATGACAGTAGTTGGTTTGACAGTTGGGTCAAGGTACTGATGAAATTGATCAATACAGAACTTGCTTTCAGAAAGTCCTTTCTTCAGTTGTTGCTTTGGGATTTGCTCTAACTTTACTCTTCTTAGATAGCATTTAAAATTCATCTTTTGTTTTTAATTCAACCTCATTCTCTAAAACAGAGAAATTGATAGCTATTGCATACGAATTTTATGTAAATATGCCTGAAAATATAAGTATTTTCAGTGTGTTAGAGATGAGAAATTTAGCCTGATTGGGTCACCTGCTTAAGAAAAGTCTATTTCATTGCCCTCCAGTGGCATTTGATTGGTTAAGTATTTTCCTTAGTGGGTTAGGTGGGCTTTTCAAGAATAGACCTTTTATTTACATTCTGAGATTCTTGAAACCATTGTTAGAATCAAAACCACACATAATAAAAGTCAATTTTTTGAGTCTCTTTGGATGAGTCTTTGCCCATGGTTCCATTTTTTTTTTCTTTAAGAACTTAAATTTTAGCCAGATGAATTCTTTGTGTTTTGGTATAAGTAGGAGACACTAGTCAAGGGGCCACTAGACTAATGAATGAGAGAGAAAGGACTCAGAAAGGACAACTGATAAATGGCTGGAATTCCATAGTCAGCAAAAATGCAAATGCTAGTGATATTGACAAATCTCTAATCAGATGACAGATTGTTATGTAATTTTCACCCACCACTTACTTTGATGAAATATCATAGCATTTTAAATATTAAACACAAGTAGAATTTACTTTGATATTACAGTGGATAAAGAGCCAAGTTTTCAATTCAAATACATACTATGTGAAAATGAAACTCAGTTTAGGAAACCTTACACTTAAAATAATTTTCTGGTTTTACAAAATTCTACCCATTTAAGCTAATTTAATTTGATACTCAAAATCAGTGTTAGTTTACTTTGATAATTGAAGTCAATGTTAAAATCATATGAAAGATCTAATTACCTCTTTCCTTTGATAGCACTGTTAGAATACTCAGCACACATCCTACCAGGAAGCAGGAAGTACTGGGAATCCAAGAGAGGGGCTGGTTTCTCTAAGATTGCAAGTTTTAATATTGTGTGTATCCTGATATTGAAAGAAGACCGGATTTCAGTCTCTCATTTATTGTGCTTTCCACAGAGAAATATTTTAACTCATATAATGTCATATATAAATAAGTCTATTAATGTCATATGTAAATACATGTATATGACATACATTTATATATAAATAATAGCAGAAGGGGAGGTGTTTTAGTAGGTAAAATGGTAAAATTTCACTTCACATCTTTCCATGTCTACTGACCTTGCTGTTAAATTCCCACTTCAAACATTCCATATTCATTCCCTAGTGAGAGCTTTTTGACTTAGTGTCCCCTTTATTGGAAGAGTCTTTACTGCTTATCTATATCCTATCCATTTTTCAGAAATTTTCTCAAGAGTTCCCTGAGACCTTACATGACCATTCCAATGCATACTGCAATTTCCTGTGTCTCAATATCTTTAGGAGGTAGAGTCTGTCCCTTTCAGCTTTGCAAGAAATAATCATAAGTTTTTATAGTATTATTAAAATATTTTGCAACATTAACACAAAATGAAAAAAAATGTACATTCATAGCAAATTTACAATTCTTTTGCTTTAAACTTGTTTAAAAACTAGTAATTCATTCATTTATTGACCATTTGACATACATTTGTGGATTATGTATCTTATACATCAGTCACTATTGTAGGTACTGAGAATATAGTGGCAAATGGAAGGACTTCTCCAAATTCTTGCTTATATGAAGAGATAAATAAGTACACAAACGAAAATCATTGCAGCTTACGCCTAGGGCTGTGAAAGGAAGGAGATAAGCAGAATCATCATAATCAGGCAGAGGATTATTTTTCTTTTTCTCCATTGTACAGATAAGAACACTGCAGCGGAGGATAACCGCGTGGAGGTGGTGGCCCCTGGCCAGCTGGGATTAGCCCAGGGCTATCGGAGTCTGAAGCCCATGCATGCCCCTCTATTGTATGTTGCCACTAAAGAAAAGTCATTAAATACTTATTCTTGTGGCACTAAAATTGTGATCCGGGCAATTTGGGGTAAACCTATTTTTTAACCTTCAAGTTATTATTTAAAAAAAATCAATATGTATGTTTTTAGCTCAGAGAGAGAAAGATGAATCCGTAACACAGAAAGCAGAGCCTGGGAACAAGGATATAAAGAAATTTGGGCACATAGCAGAGACACCGTTATAAAGCAACGGCGAGAGGGCTAACTCTTCAGTAAACAGCGCTAGGATGATTAGTTGTCCTTACGGGGAAAAAAAGTCTCAACACCTACCTGACATTATACACAGAAATAAATTCCAAAAGGAGTAAAGATTAAAAAAAAATTAGACTCTCTCTTTAATGTTAGGGTAGTAAGGGATTCTTAAGTCACAAAAAGAATTTCAAATAAAATAATAATACGCCTACATCAAAATTTTTTAATAAAAAATTTCAAGCCACCGATTGGAAAAAAATACTTGTAAAAAATACAACTGTACAAAAAGGTAGATCAGGAATTGATAATTTACACAAACAAATAAGAAAAATAGAAACAACTCACTGAAATATGGGCCAAGGATATGAATGGGCAGTTCTGAGAAGAAACAAGAATGACTAGTTATCACACGTAATTACGCTCAGCCTAACCAGTGCTCAGGGAAATGTGCATTAAAACCACAGTGAGGTGTATTTTGACTCACCAGAATAGCAAATAAATAAGACTGACAATACCAAGACTGGTAAGAACATGAAGAAACAGCAGGTCTGCCCAGTATAGTATAGTCTATCCAACAGAGTGTGAATTCTGCAATAATTTTAAAGAGCAGTTTGGTAATTTTTCGTAACAGTGATCAAGAACTAGCAATGACTGAATTCCTATTTTAGGTGCAGACTTAGGAGAAGCTCTTGCATACAGACTGAGAAAGAAAAACCATGTACATGAATGCTTTTTACAGCATTACATGCAATGGTAAAGATTTAAAAACAAAATCCTTCAATAGAGGAATGAATGAATAGACAGTGAGTTATGTAGATCATGGATAATTAGTTTACGTGTATTGACTTAGATTAATTTTAAAACATAACTTATATAGAAAAGGGCAAAGTGCAATACAAAGCTATATATGTAAATAAAAGAACTCTACATGGTTACTAGGTATACACATTTGCAGAAAAATGTAAGATAGAAACAGATATACCTGAACTTGAAAAAGTACTTCCTTCTGGGAATGGGAGAGGGCTCCAAAGGGCATCCAGTTTATATCGGGAAAACTTAGTTTCTTAAAAAATCTAAGGTAAAGATGATAAAATATTAACACTTGTTAAAGCTGCATGGTGAGTAAACAGGTGTTCTATTTCTGTGCTTGTCGCTACATTTGAAATATTTTATAAAAAATTTATTTCATATTTCATGATTTCATAATTTTCCTTAACACTGCAGTCATGAAATTATCCTTTAGCTTTTTATTCCTATACATGCTACTTGTTTTTTTTTTTCCCACTCCATAATATACTGTAATGGTGCTATAAATGGAGTTTTTCACTTAAAAGTAAAATGAAATGTATATAGGTATAGATATATGTATACTAATATACTCAAACAGCTTTTGTTTAGTGAAGAAACACATAGTGCAATCTTTTTAGACTCTGTGGCTGCTCTTGTAGACCAGGGTTGTTTCAGACACAGTTGCACGGCAACTATAAAAACTGATTATGACTGTGATTATTTTCCCTGCAGAGGCATGAAAATACTAGATGAAAATCTGCCTTCTCTGTTCTCATGGGCAGTGCTGCCAACGTAGAGGTTAAGGCTGCACAGGTCACGCTCTGGCTCTATAGTCACGACTAGTGTTGAGGAGGGTGACAGGTGGCCCGTGGAATCAGCTCCCCTGCCTTTGCTACGCCTCCTCCCCATTTATGGTCACCCTGTTCTCCACCACGCGCGCTGTTCTTAAGGAACCTGATGCTCTGATGCTAACCACGTGTAAACTCCGTAGATGACTCTCAGGACTCCACCTGAGTTGGCTTTGCCTCATCCTTCATCTTCATCGCCTGCTGCTGCTTAACAGCTCCGCCCCGCACACCGCCCTGCGTTACTCCCCCACGCCTGCGCGTGTGGTACTCCCTGTGCTGAGCGCGCCTTCTGCTCGCTGTCTCCTTCTTCCTTTGGCCAGTTCTCACTGTCTTTCAAGACCTGCCCCAGATATTATCTCCTACATTCATTCTTTTTCTAAAAAAAACTATTTATTTTCTTATTTTTGGTTTGTTTTTGTTTTGGGGGGAGGTAATTAGATTTGTTTGTTCATTTTAAGGGAGGTACTGGGGATTGAACCTAGAACCTTGTGCATGTTAAGCACGCACTCTACCACTGAGCTATACCTTCCCCCTTATGTTCATTCTTAAACTCTGCATTGAGCCTGCTTTCTAGGTTGTTCTCAGGGCAGCAGCAAAACTAGAAGGAGGTACCAACCATGTGTTTTCATATCAGCTGACTAGACGCTACGGAGAAAATTGCACTGAAATCCCTGAGTTGAGGATGATACGGGAGGAAGGAATGCATCTCATGCATTGAAATGCAGAAGGTGCTCTGTGGGTGGGAGTGAGAAATGTCTTAAGCAGTATTCACTTAGACAAAAGATAAAGAGGGCCGTGCCCCCTCTTCATTCCACCTCATATGCTGGTACCTCAAAAGCATCCAAGAAACTAGACAGGAGCCCAGAGAAAAGGGGCAAGAGAATCAATATGGAACGATCTCTACATTTGGTGTAATCGGGGCATAATAGAAAATAAGTATTAATAGAGCAGTTTGAAGAGTTTTGTCTCTTTAATCCTTGACTGGGTGGGGTGATAGTCTGCTTCCTCAGCTTCTGTTTGGACGTGGAGATGGAGTTGAATAGTAACATCCTTGGAGCTGTATGTATGTTTCCTCCTTCACACTCTGCTCCCCACAATCCACTTGGTTCTCCAACCCTGTAATGCGGGAGGTAGCACTAGATTCCTCTGGACTTCTTTTAGTCTTTATTTTAATTTTCAGAGATGTAAGGGATGACTTTAATATTCTACACAGAGTTCTTTGTCTGTATAACATTTCATTTCTTCTCAGTTCTGCCTCCTCGTTGTGCACCCAGGCACTCATCTATGCCATAACAGATAGGAACCAGGAACTCCAAAGTCAGTAAATAGTCAACTGTATTTTCCTGGGCAGGCAGAGTTTCACATTATGCTGTCTGGCTCAGAATTCGTGTTGCCCATATTATCAGGTAATTCAGACATTCAGTGTGCAAGTGGAACATTGAAACCGCAGAACTCAAGACAGAACCTAACCCCAGAATGAGAGGTCAGTCCTTTGCCGCTCCTCACAGAGACCTAATTGGGTAAAACTCACCTCTTTTAAAAGATCCTACCAAGCATTTTGACACATGGCAACATGAATGAACGAATTAGACCAGAAAGCAATACTTTGCCTTCTGAGTGATTTCAAGTTCAAAATGTTAAGAACGAAACAGGAAATCATAAACACCTTTCAAGTGTCCCAGTTATTGACAATCATCCTGTTAGGATCCACTGAGCTCTATTTATAGCAGACAAGCAAGAGATGAGAATGAATCTCATTCTCATCACATCACAAGGTACAAGGTGAAGATTGGTTTTTCTTGGATAAAATTGTAAAGAACCTGACTTGACCCCAAGTTATCTTTGAAGTAGTACAGTTCCATGAAAACATTACTGAAGTGTATTTGGGGCAATTTAGGATTTCACATAATATTGGGATTTTAACAGTACTTGAGATAAAAGATTTTTCCATTGCTGGTGAAGAGGTGGGTAAATGGTATGCTTAAAAATCATTTGCATTTACGGCTCTAGGTCCCAGAGCTGCCTCGTAGCGTAACCCATTTCATTTGGAAATGGTGGTCTGGCAGAACAGTTGTATGTTGAGAACAGTGTAGTACCCTGACATCATCTTTCAAAAGCCAATGGCTCTTCCCAATTGTCCGTACCTGTACCTCTGACCACACCCACTGCTGTTCAGTCAGGCTGCCTGCCTGCCAACACTTGTGAAAATGAGCACTTCAGGAACTGTTATCATTCAATTTGCTTCTTTGGAAGAGTCACTTTTAATGACATTTATAAAATCTGGAAATATTTGCTGCCTTATGCTTCAATTTAGTATTTTGTGCTTCTGATCACTCAAACAGGTGTGTTAAATGATCTGCTTATGATAAGATTATAATAGTGATCTCTACATCTATGAAATTCCTTTTGTTTTCATTCTTTGAGTCTAAGCTAAATTAAAGGTACACGTGGATCTCTCGAGTACCTTTTGCTCAGTTAGGTAGAACTGTTAGTTTTACTGTGTCTGTGACATTGATCAGTACATACGGAATCTGGGTGTTCAGTCAAAATTATTCTGAGTGTCCTCTTCTTCGTTTGTATATCATATAGGGAATCTTTTATGGAGAACTGTTCAAAGGTATCTCTTACAGATTTTTTTAGATTAAATTTGACACCAGGGATGCAATTACTTTTTCCAGGAACCCCAGCAGAGTGTGTGCTCCTTTACATGTGCCGTCTTCCTTGTGAGGATGCACAAGGACTTCTGATTTTACTCTGGGTTTACTCTGTAATTCATTTACACGTGTAGCTTAGCATTTCCTTGGTTATACACGTAGAAAGGGACTATGCTGATTGTCGACGGGAGGAGTCAGAGAAACATATATTGTGTGAAAGGGTCATAGATTAAGTTGTCCAGAACTCCTGAGTGTCTCTGCCCAGTGCCCTAGAGTGCCTGCCTCCTCCCTGACAAGGCCCTTAAATGATTAAGAACATAGAATCCTGATTGTCTTCTGCCTCTATTTTAATCAAGGCAGAGAGTCCTACAAGTCACTAGGAAAAGCCAGTCTTAGAGCCCTCCCTTGACTGCTGAATTAAAGGGAGATAATATTCGAGCTAAGTATAAATGGCTTTCTTAAAGTTACCATCAAATAGGTTTCTATTTAGGATTTAAAAAAAAAAAAAACCTCACCCATTCTTTTCTAGGTTGGAAATAGATGGTGGTTAATGCCGTATTCTAGTTTACTTTTCTGATAAATAGGAAAATCCCCAGAACTATTTATAATGGAAGAGACAAAGTATGGCAGTATGTTGAAGATTGCTGCCACTTTTCAAGAGGCTATTTTTGTGAATTTAGAGGAGCCTGTCTGTACTTAAAAAGTAATATTCAAAGGAAAAGGCTATTATTCACGATAATACTATACTGCTCCTATGTCCCCGCATATTGGTGGGAAGCGCATGTTGGAAAGTGAATGGACATCCAATTATTCAGTAGTGTAGAAAGACTACATCAGAAATGTACTGACTTTGGGAGTCAAAGCCACCGGAGGTTAAATGATCATGACTCAGGCTACTTGATACCAGGCTGGAAGAAATCATTTTTGCCACTGAGAGTGGGGGAAAAAGTAAAATGCATTCAGGGTGGGATGTGAAAAAGATTCAATCACCTGAGTTAATATAAACAAACTGAGGGGTTATAGGAGCTTAGCAGTCTCATGTGGTATCACATTAAAAAGGAATATTTACTGGGGAGTCGCTGAATTAAATCCAGTGATGAACTGGGACAAGACTGGGGGAGTCTAGGGAGGGAGAAGCCCCACAAGGTTCCCAGCGCCAAAGAAGAGAGAATAAAAATCTAACTCCAGAGTTCAGCACTAAAAGCAACATCAGGTAGGAGGGGAAGTTTTCAGACTTTGTTTTGCATGAGAATCATTCAGAGCAAATGTTAAAAATTCAGACGCCAAGAGCCTACATCTGATCCCCTAAATCTAAACCTCTGGGTTGTGATAGGTAACAATTGTAGGTGTTTTTTTAAAACCTCTGGATAATTCTGACAAATAGAAGAGCTTGTGAAAAGCTGAACTAGAACATCGAGAACTCTCAGGTATATTAAGTGCCTTTTAAAGTGTCTCTCTGGAGAAGCAAGCAGTGCCTTTCATACGTATGTACACAATCTTCCAGGTAATAAAATTTGGCTCGAAGGGTTGCTAGGAGTAGTGTGGCTTGTACATTGCGGAGACCAAGCTACAGAGAAAAGAAAGGTGGAGATCAAAATGATTAACTGTCTTGCCTAGGCTTCCATTACTAAGTCCCCCGCTGCTCCCAAGGTGTGGAAATACACTGAATTGGACTTAAAGGTCAGAAAATTATTTTGAATATTTTTTCTGCAGTAACTAGTTTGTTTGTGACCTAAGGCAAGTCATTTAAGCATTTAAGCCTCATTTTTGTCTCTTCTATTAGAGAGATAAAAATTCCTACCTTTCTCATTAAGTAGGAGAAATTACTTTGAAAATTCTAAATTTTAATCTAATGAAAACTTAAGTGGATTAAAAATTTCCAGAAATCTAAAATATTAATGAATTTTATATAACTGACCTTGCCTTTGCCTGGAAGGCTCAAATCTTCCAAAAATAACTTCTTTCAGTTTGATCTGGTTTTCATTCACAAATATGTATTATTATCTCAGGCACTGGATAGTTCAAAACATAGGCACTTTTGGGAAAATTCTTACCTGTCAAATATGTTCCCCTTCTATTTTTTTGTTTCTTTTCTAGGGATGTCTTGAACAAGAGAAGCTTCTGGAGCAGTGAAGGCAATAGGCTAGGGGCTTTCCCCCTCTGAGTTATCTTCCATAGTATTGCTAGTTTCTGCCACAGTTGGGAAGATTCATTCTTGTATCTGCTGGTTTGGACAGATTTCTGTATCTGTCAAAGTGTGGCGAGGCACACCTTGTCATTTGGGCCATTACGCTGGCACGGGACACCTGTTGTGATGCACTGGCAAGACTCTCTGAGGCTGTGGACACATCGCCCCTCAGCCTTCTTTACTCTTCTATGTTCATGCCTTGTTAGAGGCAGCAACACACTGAATATGGAGTGTTTTAAGACAGGGTCTCCAGAAACAGACCTTGAGCCAGGGATTTAAGTGCATATGAATTCTGAAGGAAGTGCTCTCAGAAGAAGCTGATAAGCAAGGGAGGAAGCAGGATATGTAAGGGTAAAAAACAATCAAAAGTCTAAAGTTAGGTAAAGTCCTACTATCAGCCTGATTTGGCAGGAGTTCTGGAGCATAAATGAGACCTGGTGCTTGTTTCATCTTGCACCAAAAAAGCTGGACTTTTTCACTCCTGCGTCAGTTACCCGATCAATTACATTGGCTACAAGGCTAGGATGGGGAGTGGATGGTTGGTCATAAACTCCCTGGTAGTTCCAGCAGTGGTGTTCTCATAACCTGAAGGCAATCCCCTGTAATCGATCATATACTAAAGTTTTGACAGAACAGCGGAAGCTAAGGGGTGGATTCATGGAGTTGATGGGATCTGAGGGTGTTTGGGTAGGGGACCAGCTGTGTCTGCTACCATCCACCTTCTACTGCTTTACTAGTGAGTTCAAAGCTTTTTCAAAAATCTGTTTGGCTGTGATTTCTAAGGAAAGATTAACAAGATCTCCACTGCTATACTTGGTCTCAAGGCTAAAATTTACTCTCATAATCTCTTTCCTTTAACACCCATTTCAAACTCACTCTTAGCACCTCTGCTGTTTGAGTAGACGTCTTGGTGGGACAAACCAGACCATCATTTGAGGAGCCTGAGCTCGGGTTACCTGCATTTAAGATTGCCCTAATTGTTCAGTCATAGTTAAAACTTGTTAGGAGAGTCACTGGCTTAGGATGATTAGACTCCGAATTTTTCGACTGTATGATGTTGTGAAAGTGATACGCATTCAGTAGAAACTGTAGCTCACGTTTTGACTTGTGGTCTTTTCCCGGCTAGTGATCGGCAGTGCAGTACTCTCTCGTGATACTGGGCAGCAGCATGGAGCCGCAGCTTCAAGTCCGCTACCCAAACACGAGGGCGAACAACCCATACACCCTCGCTGCTTTTCACTTTCAGTACAGTAGTCAATAAACTGCATGAGATCTTCTAAGCTTTATTATACAGCAGGGTTTGTGTTAGATGATTTTGCCAAACTGTAGCCTCATGTGGGTGTCCTGAGCACGTTTCAGGTAAGCTATGATGTTTGGTAGGTTAGCTATATTAAGTGCATTTTTGACTTAAAATGTCTTCAACTTGTGGGGGGTTTATCAGGATATAACACCATTTGTAAGTTGAGGAAGAGCTGTACTTCCTCTATGACAAGTAAAGCTGACCCTAGGTGACAGTCCCACCGATACCAAGTGTGTACTCTGGAGAGAGCATAAAAGAACAAGTACTTGAAGGCATTGGAGGAAATTTGAAAGGTGGAAGATTTTGGAGAAGAGTTGGCAACTGGGTGAAGGGAATAGTATGGATGAAAGGGTTTTCCCATTTTCATACCTTCTAGCCTGTGGACAGGCCTCTTTACGTACTGTACAGAGCATGTAAATCTGTCAGAGAAAAAAGCTGTATTTTCTCTGGCTTGAAAAACCAGAAGACCAAGTTTGAGGCAGTTACAACAGCTGGTGATGTAGGAGGAGTTACAGAAAAGAGGGAGCCAGAGAGAGGAAACTAAATTCTCTGCAAATTTTGTGCATAAACTCTAAAAACTCTCTGGGTAACTCCTGAATCACGTAAGACTGGAGAAGGACAAGCTGCCATGTTTAGAGAAAAAAAAAATTGAACTAACATTTGAGCTGCAGCCCAGAAGACGATTTTCAGTTTTAGTTCAAGCAAGTTAATTACCTGATAAAACAAATAAGGAGCGAAGATGAACATTCTTTGAAACAGTATAACAGAATTCAGAGTGTCTACAACATAATAATTCAAAAAGTCCGTGATACAATTCAATATAACTTGAAATATGGCGAAAAAAGAAAATGGGTCCCATTTCCATGAGAAAACATAGTCAGTGGAGACTGACCTGGGGATGAAACAGATTTTGGAATTAGCAGATAAAGATTTTACAACAGTTATTATACTAGTGATAGGAAAATATGCCCCTGATGAATTAAAGAACAAGGAATCTCAGCAGACGGTTAGAAACTATAACAAAGAACCAAATGAAAATTATGAAATTAAAATACACAATATCTAAAATTACATTGGTCATTGGAACACTAAAAGATCTGAGAACCAAATTTGAGTTCTAATGCATAATATTGACACTAAATCTTTATGATCAGCATCAGCTACCCCTGTCCAGGTGGTAATCCCTTCCTTTGCTTACTGGTCTTTTTGTGTGAAGAATCCACGAAACCCAACGGCAACCAAAATTTTAGATTTAGTAGGGCTCTTACTGTCTTCCTTGGTGGAATTGTTCCCCTCTGGGAATTGGAACTTTCAGACCCACAGAGCTTAAAAATTCAGAGGTGGGAAGCAGAGATTCTCCAAATATGCTCGTGGGTGTAACAGTAAGGTAGGAAACTCTATCCACCCCTTGGTTCTGGAACCCAAGTATTACCCTGGTTGTGGACCCAGCACCATGTAATGGCTGTTGCTTTAAGGTTTATACTGTCTCTTGAGGGACAGTCCCCTCTCTCCCTTCAGAGGAAGGTCTCTGCTGTGCTTTTCAGAGGTTATTCCAGGTTATTTCCCTGCAAAAGCCAGTACAACCCCTTCTACCTGTACCCTTTCCCAGTTGACCACAGACGCCTACAGAGTAACAACATAATGACGGCTTTCCACGGCTTATCACCATTCCACATACCATGATATGATCCTCACTGATGTCTGGCCGACATGTGACCGAACTCCAGATTCCCATCCATAGACTCTGCTTTCTAAGGCCACTTCATGTACCAGCTGTTTTAGATTAGGTTTCTGTGAAGCAAGGATTTGGAATGCCAGTGATGTACTAAAACAAATTGTTCCCTGGAGAGAGCAGTAAGAGAGTGGGAGAAGCAGAAAAGACAGGTTGCCATTTTGGTTGAAGTTGCACGCTCAGCCTCATCCCCTGAGGCATGTGCATTTTACCCTGGAGTTTGTTTCACCTTGAGGCAAGAGAACCGGACTGTGGTACTTCTCCACTGGCTGTCGTCATTGGCTCCTAGCCACCCTGAAGCGATTGCGAACTTTCAGGCACTTCGGGCTCTCCAGTGGGGCAGCTCTCTGAAGCACAAATGGACACTGTGTGCAGCAGAGCTCTGGAGGATAGGTTTAGTGGTATCTGAGAGACTGGTGCACCAAGAATATTTACTGCAGATCCCGTGAAAGGGAGCCCAGGGGAGCAAGGTACCAGGACGCAGTATTGTTAGATTTCTCCAAACCAATCCAGATGTTTCTAAGATTTCCCCACCCTTTGATGGTCAACCGTTAGTCTGGAGAGATGCAAGCGTCAGACAACATCATTCACATGAAACCCTTTGCTCTTCGTACTCTTCTCCGGTTCATTCCAGCACTGGAAGGGCTTTTCCATTTCTCTTTGGGAATTGTCCTTGTATGGTCTCTTTGTCCTCTCTTATTGTATAATTTACAGAAGAAACTCTGTGGTCTTAAATCCCCTGTGACCTGACAGCATACTTTCAAAAATCCTATCTCTGTATTTTTAAGAATGATTTTCTCTTTCAGTGAAGTCTCTCTCCATTAAAATGAAAAATACTTACTTTGACAAGATGCCTCATATTGGCCTAAAAATTCTCTTTTGAAACTTCAAGCCAAGCCATGACTCTTCTGAACCTGGCTTAGTATTACTGCCCCTGGAAGCAATGGACGCCATTGACTGAAAAGGTAATGTTGTCAAGGGGGCAGCGGTGCTGGATGAAGCACTGGTTTCCCAGCTCAATAAAGTCGTCCTTGTTAAACAAATTATTATAAAGTTATTGAACATTCACAGTTCTGCACTATAACATTCTTATAATTCTGCTCATGCTGTGTAAGTTTTCTTTTCTGTTCAGTCAGACAAGCAGTATCACCTGTTTCTCTCTGTCCTTTATTTTCCTTTTTGCCTCTGCTGTCCCTCCCGAGTCACGTCACACCCCTTAGTTTATTTCTTCTAATGTGCTTAGTGCTGAGAAGCCAAATACACAAGCAAGTTGGGATTGTACACTTACGAATTTCAAGTACTTAGATGACAGACGAAGACTTCTTCCATGGCATCATATTAATGGCTTATTTGTGAGTCCTTATGGCAGAAACTCTAGGTACTGAGAGCTGTGTGTGTGTGTGCGTGTGCACATGTGCTTGGGTGTATATGTACTGGTACACATGTACATGTGTGTGTATGTTAATTTCTTCCAGGTATTTTTTTAATGAATGATTGCACTAGAGGTCTAGAAATAACACCTTCCCTAAGTGGGAAGATTCCATTCTTAACAAAATAATTTACTTATTCATCAAGTCTGCTACATCTTTCATAAATTAAACATAAACATGGAAAACCCTGAAACTTTTTGGGTCAGTCTTTAATCAGAGACCCAGCTTACTATAGATCCGACACATTTGCATGCCCTTTGGGATGGAAAAAAATCTGCTTGAGTTGCTTTGGGAGAGGAAGTGTTGGAGTGGAGGAAAAGGGAATTTGCAAAGTTCCAGGAACATCAGTGGGCAAACCAATGTGACAATCAAATTAATAGGCCATGTGTGAAGCTGACTGTAGATGAGGGGTGTATGGCTTTCAATTAACTATACCACACTGAGCCATCTGGTGCTCGGAATGTATCACGTTGTTAACCACTGGTTTCCAAACTGGAGGGCTGTTCTATTTTCTCAAGTTCCTTTAAAAAAAAAAAAATTTTACCTTATTCGGTGGAAGCACCACTTCCAAGGCTATATCATGAGCTGACAGTTCTTTTCACATTTGCGTAAGTGAAACTGTTGACGTCACGTTGAATTTATTCCACTGATGTTGCATTCCTGATGCACGTATAGGTTCTGAGTGAAACAGAGTAAGTTTGTGTAAGTCTGTGACTCTTAAGAGCTGTTGTAGTAGGTACTGGTGGAAGGGAGGTCACTTTGAAGGTATGTGGGGAGGCAGGGAGGTTCCTGCTGCTCTGAGTTGGAGCTCATAAGACCTGACGCTACTTGTGCTTTACCGGTGGCAGGAATTATTTCAAGGGTATCCCTGAATGACAGACATCTGCCTCTGCATAAAACTTGCTGACGACGAGTTCCCCAAGTTGCTAATTTCACTCTTGGATGTATTCATCCAGCAGCGAATCATTTCATATATTGATCGTGGTTGTCAGAAGCATCTTTCCACGGTGAGCCTCAGTCACCCCCTTACCTCTCTCTGTCTTTTATTTCTCATCTTGGTTTCCAATTCTGGGTTGGAGCAGTTGAGTATCAGTGTATTTCACCGTCCTTTGACTATGTAATAATGTCTACAGTGTCCTTGTTAGAGATACGAAAAAATTAAAAGTTCAGAGAGTCTAGCTTAATTTATTCCTTCTTAACTCCTATAAGTGTGTTGCTCGGTTTTGCAATCTTGTGCTGTACTGAATCAGGGCCGGGGTAACCAGAGGAGAGTTTGTGCCATTGAATGCTGTTCATACGAACCTACTTGGCTTTTGTCATTAACTTTTGACTTGACACCCCCTTCTCACCTTAATCTTCTTTGCAGATATGGACCCGAGGCCTTAGAAGGTGCAATTGGCCATAAGCTTCCTCTTTCATTATTCACAGTTGGTTCCCCATACAGCTGAAGGCTGCACAGGAAGACGAGAATATTGATGTTCCTAGAAAGTTTTTCATGGCTCAGCTCAGGACCTTGCAAAACAAAATCGGGGGCTAGATGCATTTTAACGGAAAAGCTGAGCATTCATCTAGGGCAGATGGTTGAGACTGCTAGTCTGGAATGTTAATATGTGAACATTAGCCAAGGTACTTCTTCTGGTTGTATTTCAGAATGAAGGACTGCTTCGTGGTTATTTATTTAAAGGAGTGCGCAGTTAGGAAATACTTTATTTTCAGTGAAGGATTCATACAGTGTCAAGTACCTTCCTATAAGATGACTGAGAGGAAGTACAGACGAATGGAATCCTGTTCCTTCATAATTTCTGTTTGTTTTAATGGATCAGAAAGAAAATGTACACGAGTCATGCAAACTACTACAGACATGCTGGGATCTGAAGGCATTAAATGTAGCTAGACAGTATGACATGAGTTTTGGACACACTTTTGACATGAAGCTGATTATCATGTCACAGACTTGGACCTGCTGATCATGGGTTGAGCTGGTGAGACTTGAATGGACAAGTGTACATGTTGTTAACGCAGGGACAGTTGGATCCATCTTGTGACTTGACTCATGTAATGACATGGATGTGAATGCATATGACATTTTGTTCTCTTGAAGAGCCAGCCCCTATTCTGTTTCTTGACAGACTCATGCAGTTTAAAGCTAGTGAACAACTTCAAAGATCCTTAAGGACTACCAGTACAGTGGCTTGGAAATTATTTTTCCTACATTTCCCCCCACTACAACCAACATTTTTTTCTGTCCCCTCCCCTCCCCTCCCCTCCCCTCCCTTGTCTTCCCCTCTCCTTTTTTTTAAAAATTAGTTTTGAGATTTTCCGTTTGGTAGGTCCTCATTCTAACTTTAGGAAGTCCTCTCTGCACGGAGATACTCAGCCTCATTTGCACAGCTGGTCCTTACAAGTCACAGAAGCCTCAAGATTCCTTCTATTTTTTGTCAGAAAAGATGCTTCTATTGGGTAGAAGGTGAATGAAATTTCAGTTCTTCTAAGTGGAAGCTAATACATGTCCCTGATGAGCCTGGTCACAGGCATGCCTGCAGAGGAAACAAGCACCCAGACAGGGATAATGCACACATGTGTAAATGGGATTCCCAGAAAACAAGTGTTTCAAGAGTCAGGACAGGAATTTTCTGTTGAGCTTTTCTCAAGTGCTGCTGAACAAAAGTCCCATTCACTCATATCTGTATTATTGGAAGAGTGAGTCAGGGAGTTTTCTCTAGCACGTGACTTGTCTCCAAATGGAGACAGTTTGTTGGGTGCTGCAGGATCTCCTCTCTGTTACACAGCCACATGGGAAGACTTCCGTCCTTGCCTTTGGATTGCCTTCTTCACTCCTCTGCTGTTAGTTCAGACTTTGTAGCTCCCTCTGAATAGAATGGCCTCCCATGTGCGCTCGACTCTCTCCTTTGCATTACAGGTGTCTGAGTCTCCAGGCTTCTGAGCTCATCTGCGTACATTGATGCTTTTCTTAGCCTGAAGGGAACAGTGCTGGGGCATATTAGAGCCATTTCAACCAGCAAGTAGAGAAAAGTAAACAGCACATAAGAAGGAGTATAAAAACTGGCTTTCAGTCTTTTTGGAGCTTTGTGTTGGAGGACAGGGGTTTATTATAGGGGTAATCAGGCATGGGGATGGGCCGTAGGTGGAGAAAGCAGTCAGTGGGCCTAGATGTGCTTGGCCGACATCACTCAGAACATGAGGAAAACAAAGGAAGCTTTAAGTGGGTGTGCTCATCTCTGGATAACATCTTGTTATTGGAAGAGGGATTTCCAGAATGCCAGCTTGTCAAAAATAACATTGCAGGGAGGAGTTGGACCTAGGTTGTGAGTACTTTCTGGTCTTCACATCTGTAATCTGGACAGGTTCTCTCTTTGGCTCAGGAGGCAAAGGCAATGGAATTGAGCCTGCCAAGACAATAAAAGCTTTTTCAAGACCGTGATCTGTTAGATAAACAATTTTCCTTCTGCTCCCCATCCCATAAATCCACTGCTGACTCTGACTTATTTTTGTGTGCATCTCAGAATATAAAATCTTTTATTAACCACAAAGTAATGGGACCTATTCATCTAATTGATCACCCCTCCACAGTGCAAATATCTAAAGCAGTGAAGTGATGGGAGGAATGCAGAGCTGAGAAAGATTAGCAGAGCTCTTGCATTTGTTGAAATCAGTCAGTGAATGGATAAGATATTTGCTTTTTAAAGCAATGTACATTTTTAAGTTAAAAAAAAACTGGTACTAGAGTTGCTATTAAAGGTTTTCTTCAGGACAACTCATTGTTTTGTTGGTTTTTAGTTGTTATTGTTGACTTGAAGTTTGGATGGTACCATGTTTTTCTCCTCTTCGGACTTCTTGGCACGCTTGCCTTTAACTGAAAGAACGAGAGACGGGGAGAGGAGGAAGGAGAGAAAGTGTAAAACAAAGAAGTACAGTGCTTGGCATACAGCAACATGGAACCTTCTCCTTTGAGATTCACCTTGAATTTGCATAGACATAGTTTATCATAGCTACTGGATAATTACGAGAACTCTGGTAAATAAAATCTGGGCATAAAGAATGTCTTGCACAACTTCTGGCTGGGATGCTCACTCCCCTTCTCCCATTTCTTCTCACCCTCCCCAAATCAAGGAATACAATTGAACTACTTTAGGCCGTGAAGTACTTACACTAGTATTGCTGCAGAAAAATGAATACTGAACATGAAAGAAGTTCAATTTAATCAGGGTCAATTTGCTGCCTCAAATGAGTCAAGAGCAAAAGAGGAGTTTAATTAACTTCATTTTAGGTTTCTGAATATCTTTTGTGACTATGTCAAAAATACAGAGCTTGTTTGTTTTGTAATACCTAAAAGATCTTGGGCTTTTTAAAGCTCCCTGTATACTTAAGTAGCATGGCATTCTCAAGGCCAACAGAAAGCCACTTTTAAGATCCCTGAAACCCTAGTCAACTATCGGTTTGTGGGCCATTTACTCATGTAGAAAATGAGTTAAAAGCCAGCTGTAAACAGTCTATCCAAACAGAATGTACACTTACGAGGTTCATAATTAATCTAAATAAATCTTCATTTCCCTTCTTTTCTCCCAAAGGCATGACATATTTATGTTTTCTTGTTAAGGCCCATGATTTCTACTTTCATGAAAATTAGAGTGCCTTAAGGGAAAGAGAATGAGAATTCCTCCTTTATCAAAATACTAATGTGAGAATAAGACTCGGTTTTATAAGGAAGTGTTAAGGGGAGAGGGAATACTTGGCTAAAATTTGAATGTATAATCATAGTATTTAAGCACAAGTTGACAAATGCCACGGAAATACTTGGAAAAGGGTTGGTGAAAACTTCTGCTAGAGAAGTCTTGCCTAGCTCGGCACTTTGGATTTTTTCTGTCTTTACAGCCAATACCATTTCTCTAAGTCCTGCTCTTTAAGAATATATTGCTTGTTCCATCTCCTATGCAGTTCAACTCGGATCTCTGTATGCAATAGTTGTCATACTGTCCTCTGACTCCTCAAAGCCCGTTTTCTACATGTTGTGCGTTGTGTTAAACACCTTCATTAACCAAGTACTTAGTATGTGTTAGGCATTACTTCAGTCTGTCAGGTCCTCAGTCTTGCCTTGTAGAGAGCCAATTTAATTTAGAAAAAGGGGTTTGGGATCGAGGTTAGAGTCATCTCACTCATTTTCTCCCTTAATTCCACAGCCTGTCATCTTGTTCTTTCCTGTCAACCTAAGTGCTGGCCCCCGGTTGGTGCTCATGCTATTTGTATTCCAGAATTAAGCTAGTGACTAACAATTTCTATAAACAAAAAGATCATTTAGCTTGTTTTATTTCTATCTATCTATCTATCTATCTATCTATCTATCTATCTATCTATCTGAACAGTGAAGAGTAAATCCAAAATTAATTTGGTTAGATACACATGTCCATTATTTATTTTAAGATGACCAGGTAACATTTGGTCCTGTTTTCCCTGTGTTCAATTCATCCCTTTATTATTAAACAGTATTTATTAACCTTACCATGTGCTTGGCACAGTCGTTGAAACAGTGGGACATCCCCTACACACACACACACACACACACACACACACACACACATGCGCGCACACAGCATACATTATCCAGGTGCTTTGAGACTACATGGGTAAACAATTAGACACACAGAAACTCTTTAGTAATCAAGCAGTGAGATAATAAAAGTAAAAAGCTTATTATTAAGAATTGCCTCAGTGCTACAGACAGTAAATGATTAGTTTATAACAGCAGGTGATCCTTGAGGTTGAATAGGCAGGAAAAGTTGTGTGAAAGTTCTGGAGCTTGAGGTGGGTCTTAAATGATACGTGGGATTTGGGGACCAATAACACTACCGCCTGTGTATAAAATTCTTTAAAATTTACAGGTGTTTTTGCAGGCTGTGTGTTTTAATTCTCTCCTGTGTGCTGTGAGGGAAGTACTCCCACCTCCATTTTACATATGAGAAAACTCTCACCAGAGTGAACGTGACTTGCCCTGGGCCACAGAGAGCCCTGGACCTGCAACCCCAGGCTTCTGGCTAAGACTCTCTCCTCTCCATCAGAATTGCTTCCAGTAGAAGAATGGCATAAAGGAAAGCATAACTGACAAAAGTCTCAGGATTCATTCTCATGAATTCTTATTTAAGTCTAGGTGTGATGTAGAAAATAAGAACATTGCAGTAGACTTTTTGTATGAAAGAATTCTGTGATAAAAGACTCATTTACTCCTTAAAATAAAGATAATCCTTGAGAACACACTAGTACAGAACAAGGGCTTTGGAGGCAGACTGACTTGGGTTAAAGCCTGGTTCTGCTGCTGAATTGTTAGTTGATTCCCCAAGTTCCATGGGAATGTCTCCTTAAAAAAAAAAAAAATCTATCTTCCTTCAGCTTGAGCACAGATTGTCGTATTCTGGATTTAATTGATTAATAATATGTATAATATACACACATATATGTGTGTGTGTGTATATATATTTACATACACATTTATGGGTCTATATGGGTCTGTACATACATATAACCAAGTCTTTATCTATCCATGTGTATTTTATAGCACTTCCTATGCCAGACATTGTTCTAAGTGCTTTATAAATCATTCATTTAATTCTCCAATAATCTTCTAAGGTAGGTTGTTTTATACCACTATTTTACTAATGAGGTTACTAAAACTCAGATAAGGCTAGGTCACCTGCTGAAGATCACTCAGCGAAGTGGTACACAGATTCACATTCAGATAATGTCAGTCGGTACTCTGTTATGTGTTTAAATCACTACGCTGGGCTGCTTTTCAAACCGTCCTTTTATGATTATTTGATTTGGCAGTCCCAATTGTACTATGCACTCTTTTCATATTTGTATGCATAAAATATGGCGTAGTATGCGGAATGTGGAAAGGCTGTGATCACAGGGGTGTTGCGCTGTCTGGAAAAGGAGTTCTGTCCAATACGATCTCTGCAGGGACTTGCAGGGACGGCGGGGTTGGGCTGAGGCGAGGCAAAGGACACTAAGGCGGGGCGGGTAGATTGGTGCTGGGAAGGCTTCTTACTCTATGGAGGTCTTTTTGTAGGAAGAGAAAATAATTGAAGCTTTTCAGTTGAAAGGTAACGTTTTAGAAAAAAAGTTGAGTGTGCTACGATGTGCACAGACTGGAGAGGGGGCATCCGTGCCTATGTTCTCACAATATTTCCAGAAGGAGACGATGAGACTTAAAAAAATTTGAGTGGAGACAGTGGAGATGGAGAAGGAGCAAAAGAATTGAGAGCCACTTAGGAGGTGCAACCAGAAAAAGTTGTTGTGAAGTTGGAAGGAAAGGATTTAGATATCCGAGGGAATAGCTTATTCCTATGCCCAGGCAGGAAGTATGGCAAGTTGGTAGAAAAGAACACAAGCTCTAATTTAGGCATATTTAGACTGACATACCTTTAAGATGGATAAGGGTGCGCCACTGGGTAGAGGCTTTCATATAGCATTAGGTATGGTGCTCTGGCATTTAGGAGAAAGATCCGGACTAAAGGTAAATTTTGAGAGACATAACTTATTAAATGACAAATGAAGTCAGAAATGGTTTAAAAGTGTATCCCTCCAAAACTAGGCCAAAGGACAAAATCCTTTGAAATATCAGATATCAGCATACATAGGGTAGAAGAAGAGGAAGAGACTGGTTGAGGAAGCTCCTGGAAAGAAGTTCATGCTTTTGCCCCCCGCAAAATAAAATAAAATAAAATAACCCTCCCCAAACCTACTAACCAATAAAACAAACAAACAAAACCACACATAGAAAAATATCTGTTCTATTATATATTCAAGGCCAGAGGTTAGGAAACTATGGCCAGTGAGCTATATCTGGCCTGCCATCTGTTTTTGTAAGTACAGTTTTATTGGAGCAAGGCCACACCCACTCGTTTCTTTATTGTCTATAGGGTGGGTCTTGTGCTTAAACAGGAGCGCTGAGGAGCTGAGACAGGGACCGTATGGCTGCAAAGCCAAAAATACTTACCATCTGGCCCTTTACAGAAAAATATGCCCACCTCTGTTCCAGATACAAATAAGAGGGAAACAAATACTGGATACCATGAACCTCCTACTTAAATTTCCAGAATAATTTTCTACAATACTTGTACAGGCAAAGACTTCTGTATGAAAGACCACCACTTCCTGTGTGGTTGCCATCAACAACCACCACAAAGTATACAACACACATAAGTAATTACATACAATATATACGCATGTAATTATAGGTATATGTGTACACCTGTGTATATATAAGCATGGATGTGTACATATGCAATTCTGCAGCAATGCCTCTGAAAATAGAAGGGTAAAGCCTTTCACATTCATCTTACAGGAAAGGTGTCCTGTATAAAGGAGGGTCTCCTGGTTCCTTCCACATTAAAAAGATGAGTTGTATCCATCCATGTCAGATCACTGCAATTTTCCACTGAGTCTTGGCTCCCTCCTTAGGAAGACAGTGCTTCATTCAGATTCATAACTCACACTGGGAAAACACAGTCAAGAAAAAGGCTTGCGTTATGGGCTCATTCAATTAAACATTCTGCAGGGCATGATTGCTTTAGGCCTGGAAATGGAACAGCATCTCAGTAGAAATTAAAAACATAAAGGAATGTGTTCAGGTAATTGCTTATTCAATTTTCAAACCCCAATGACAATAACAAGTTGAAATTGATTGCTCAATATGTTAAAACTAGAGGATGCTGAATGTACAACCAAGCCGCACCAGTGAGGCCTAAAAGTAAACCTTATTGACTAAGTATGGCAGTACCTTTTTAGCCTCTGGGGGTTGGAGAGAGTTCAATAAGGCTGGCTGAGATAGTCCAAATTAAATTGGTTAGTAGCAAGGGCTACTGTTTGTAGTGTATAGTGACCCTTAGCTCAGAAGCTTTCCAGTCAGCTGTAGGTCTTAGCAATAGAAAGGCAAAGGCACTCATATTTCTGCCCCTGGAGTATACTTTCAGTGTTACTTATTGTTTTCCCCCAGGAATCTCTCCTGACTGCCCCCTCCTTTCCCTTACCACTCACCCATATGTTGGAAATATGCAACAGTTTAATTATGGAATGTATTTTCTGGTCTTCCAAATGTCTAATCAGCATATTTGGTTCCTTTAGAAAGGGGTCTTGTTATGTCATTATTCGGAAGAGTTCCATGAATATTCTGATTAGCCTATATTTAGGGAATGACTGTCTCAACATAATACAAGATAGCCTCACTTAACTGGAACTTTAAAAATTAAGACTCTTCTGAAGTCAAGTTTTTATTATGGATTTTATATATTCTGTAATTTGTCAATTACAAACAATAGCTTTTTAATATCTGAATATTTTTCTTTACTCTTCCAGGAATCTCATGAAATAAATATATAGTCAGACCATTTCTTACACTATTTTCAGCTCTAGCTGTAGCACCATACAATATTCAGAGAGGTGCCATAGTGATCTGGAGAGCTTTGTTCACATATGGGAACAGTGATTACATTATGTTAATTGCAAAATGTAAGCTAAACTATGAACATAAAACAATACGTTTTCAACATAATTTGAAACCAGAGCAGGTCATCTTCATCCATGAGTGAGAAAACTCAGTTACCAAGAGCCTCCCATGCTCCTTGGTTATATTGGGCTGAGTGCTCTGTACTTTTTCTGTCTTTTTTTTACAGGTGGGGAGTTTGGAAATTCTACTGTGATAAATACAGAAGGCTGCTCTGGGCATAGTCTCTGATGAGAAAGTTTATTGTACACACTTGGAGACTCTTAAAAACTGAAGAGTGAAACATATCAAAGAAGGGAGAGTGAGAGAGTGGACTGGAGAATAGTTGTTTGGATGAAAGGAAAATAGAAAAGGAACAGTTTCTCTAAATAGAAAAATTGTGATACATACAAAACTTCTAAGAAGAGTTTGAAATCAAAACTGGCCTTGTTGGAATCTAGCACCTGTCTGTGACCACATTTGAGCTGAAAATTCTTAAGGACCAAATTCTCCTGGGTTGAAACTTCTTTGTTTTTACCACCTTCCTTGCGGGTGGATTCTGCCTATCTTAAATGTAATTGGGGAGGTCTTCTGATTTTGCTTATACATGTGAGTCATCATCATGATCCTCCACAGATACCTGGAGTACTCTGTTACTAGTCAGGTAGGTTTGGTTGTGCTGTGGTAACAAACAACTCCCCCAAAATCTAAGTGATAAAATCACAGAAGCTGGTTTTCTCTCAGACTTAGCTTAAGTCTACTGGGTATTCTACTCTGTGTTGTCTTCATTCAAGGACCCAGGCTCTTAGCATGGCATTTACCTGGAGCTTCTTTGAAAGTTTCAGCAAAGGAAAAGAAATACAGTGGTGAAATGCGCTCTTAAAGCATCCAGCTGAGAAGAAATGTCACTTCTGCTCATATTTCATCGGCCACAACTAATCATGTGATCATTTCAACATACAAAGGTGTTGTGAGGTACAGTTGGCCTGTGTGCTCAAGGAAACTACAGCGATTTGATGGAGAATACAGTACAGGTGACTATCCTGCTTAATTATTATATATAAGGCACTGAGAAGGGGTATCTGCCTTGAAAGGGCTTAGGGCTTGTACAAAGTGATGGAACTTACATGCATATTATGCAAAGGCAAGCTGGCCAAATGAGTGAACTAGGGGCATCTCAAAGAAGTCCTTTGGAGAACGTGCTACAATAATGTGATGAGGATTTGAACACTGGTTCCACCACTTCATAGCCATATACAAATAGACAAGTGACTTACTCATGCAAATGACTCAGTTTCCTCACCTATACAGTGGGATGACTGAGAATGCTTTCCTCATAGGTGTTTTGTGAGAATCATACAAGATAAAGTATATAATGTTCTCAGATAATGTTACTGAGAATGAATAGGAGCAAGAGTCTTGGCTTATATACTTATCTGAGGCTCTGGAGTGATAGAGGGGGCTTTGCAGAACAAGATTGCTTAAGCTGATCCTTGAAGTAATGCTGCATTTACTTAGCTAAAAAGAATGAGGAGAAGGTGAGCAAAAAATCAGAGCCAGGGTGTGATTGGAGTGTTTCAGGAGAGTAATTAGATCTGGTTGGTTGGATCAAGAAGTTTGAAGGGAATTTCTTTAGTGGCAAATTAGAGTCCCATGGAAAGTTTTTTTTTTTAATCTTTTTTATTGAAATGTAGTTGATTGACAATGTTAGTTTCAGGTGTACAGTGAAGTGACTCAGTTTATATGTATACATTCCTATGTATACTTATATTTTCAGATTCTTTTCCACTGTAGCTTATTACAAAAAATTGAATATAGTTCCCTGTGCTCTTCAGAGGGTCCTTGTTGTTTATCTGTTTTATATATAGTAGTGTCTATCTGTTAATCCCAAACTCCTAATTTATCCCTCCCTCCGTTTTTCCTTTGGTAACCATAGTTTTTCTATGTCCATGAGTCTATTTCTGGTTTATAAATAAAATTTATATCTTTTTTTTTTTAGATTCCACATGTAAGTGATATCATATGACATTTGTCTTTTTCTGTCTGACTCACTTCACTTAGTATGGTAAGCACAGGATTTCAAAACAGAGTGTGAGGAAGTTCATTGGACAGAATTGCGTGGGGTAGATGGAGAAGCAACAACACAGGGAAGAAGCTGTTTGCGTAATGAGAAGGAAGTGTAGGTAGAAGGGAGAACAGAAGATCTGTAAGATGTTTTGCCTCATAGGAAAGCACGGAATCTAGTTAACCATGGTTAACTGACTAAAGGTAATGAGAAAAAAACATAAAGAGATAGTTGCAAGGACCAAAAAGGCTAGTATTTTATGCTTCAATACCTAAGTACAACAAAGCATGTAAGAGCTGAATGATGACCCTAACTTAATTTCCTGTCGTGAGGTGACGTGTCACAGCCCTAAATTCCACCCAGATCCTGGTATAGCGATACGACGCGGGAAGTCAGAAGGAGCCCATGAAATTATGTATGTTGACTTGCCAGTTCCCCTGAGAACATGCCAAATATGAGGCTATCTAAGAAATGTAACAAAAACTTTGAAAGAAAGAAACACAAGCACAGCCAAGTGAACCAATCAGCTTGAAGTGAAGATCCAAGGCGAGTTTGGTTGTTACGGCAGCGATAATTCCAAGGCTGTGAACACACCAATGACTGGATTCCTTGGCAGGCACTGTGAGCTATAGCCTGCTGCCAGCTGCTGTCTTTAAGGCTGCTTTAGATTAGAATGCAGATGTACAACATTTAAAGTTTATGGTTGAAACATGGACTCATGGATCACTTTACAGGCAGCCAGCCCAACCTGTAAAGTTATGGAATGGCTAGAGACTAAATTACAGATTAACCTGAGCTCCTTGCTTGGGAGGGACTGGAGCCAAAATATCAGCACTTTGCTTCCAGGAAGGTTCTGACAGATTAAACTTGCAAGGGTCAGGGCAAATGTAAAGGAAGAAGATGATATTTTTTCCACATATCCAAAAAAAAAGACTACAGGTTAGGTGTGAGGGTTATAGTATAAGCATGCCATTTAAAAGAACTCAATAGATTTCTTCAGAGCAAGAAGAAAAGTTACATCTTTTTAGGTACATTACTATACTTTGATAAGGAAGAGTTAGGAAGATCGCTGTTCAGCCTTGTGGCTTCATAGCTGACAGACCTAGGGAACAATTAACTCTTTTATTTTCGCTATGAATTTGCTTATTTTCATTGTGAAGATGCTATACAGATTTCTGGGATTACACATCTCATTCACAGATCCAAACTACTTCATGCATACCTGGTTAGTTTCTCTCCTTACTAGACATTTAGGATTAAAAAAAAATTTATTGATGGTTAGTCAGTTTACAATGTGGTGTCAATTTCTGGTGTACAGCAGAATGCTTCAGTCATACATGAACATATATATTTGTTTTCATATTGTTTTTCACCATAAGTTACTATAAGATATTGAATGTAGTTCCCTGTGCTATCCAGTATGAACTTGTTGTTTATCTATTTTATATATATTAGTTAGTATCTGCAAATCCAGAACTCCCAATTTATCCCTTCCCACTCCTTTCCCACCCCAGTAACCATAAGGTTGTTCTCTATGTCAGCTTTGTAACTTCATAGCTGATAGACCTAGGGAAGAGTTAACTCTTTTTATTAGTTGATATAAACTCATATTTCTTTGGGAAAGAGGGAAAAAGAATCTACTGTGGAAATGAAAAGATTGAACACTTTTTCATAGGGCAGGAGAATTTAGATATGAATATTCATAATGAATATGATTTAAAGAATAACTAAGATTGTTTGAAGGCACCAGCTCTTCAACTGTAGAATTGTTGGCACTTCCTTAGGATTTACTTTTTTCTGAAAGCTTTCCTTTCTAGAGTTTCCAGTCTTTTTGCTCATAAATTCAGTTCTGTCTTCTGCATTTAGCATCAGAATTTGCTTTACTTTGTCCTTCTCATACTGTGATGCATTACTCTTAAAAAAAAAAAAATCAGTGATACTCTCTCATCTTACAGACCTCTGTGCCATTATGATGCTCTTTTGTACAAACAGCTCAATTCATTTTCCCTGACCTACCTCTACCCCAGTTTCACTGTCCCATTGGTACGCATGTCAGAATCGGAGCCATCTTCCTCAACAACTTCCCGCTGCCTTTAGGGGCACGTACCTCATCTTCCATCCTTCTGCCGTAGGCTCTACTTCCTACCTTAAGTCCGTATTTGATGTGCTGAGTCACTGTGATATTTGCAAGCCTATAGGAATCTTATTCAGTCTGTTCTTGTCAAGGCATCAGAGGTAACATGCCTTGGCTACATGGGTACACTCTCTTGTATGCTGTCTTGCTGTTCACTTTTTAACTGCCTGATACCTTTTAAATGGTACGATACGCTCTAAGCCACGAAGACGTAAGCATAGATACCCACGGCACGTGAGCATTCACAGGAAAGTGAATGAACAACGTTCAGGAATTGTTTAATGTATAGCAGTTCTGGGCAGGGACGTGAAGGAAGCCCTTATTACTTTGCTGAAAGAGACAGCTTGTGGGTTCCTGGACACACTTGCATCAGAAGTGATATTGTTTTTGTTGAGCTTTGTGAATTGAAATTCCAAGCTCTGAGGCTGAGCACATTCTCCAAGGGGTGAAACGGCCCTTACCAGCTGGCTTGCTTCACACGTGTATGTCGCCTGCCTGTCTTCTAAAGGCATTTTTGTTTGTCCCTTGCTCTAAAGGTCTCTGCATTGTTTGGACAGTCAACATTAAGATTGTAATTAAGAAAGTGCATGAGACAATAAGCCAAAAAATATGAACATAGGTGTGATCACCAAGGGAAGACCAGAAGGAGGTTTTCCAAGAGGCTGCACAGAATGCACTTGGCTTAAATGACTTGCTTCTATCCTTGGAATCTTAGAGTCCCACTCTGTTTCCAGAAAATGGAGAGCAGGTAGATCCCTCAGTGTTTTTATAATACTATTTAGAGTGCAGTGCATAACATAAGGCTAAAATGGTTAATATATAATGGGAGATTAAAACTATCAAAAGAACCAGAATAGTTCAGTTACAGGACAGCCCAAACTTTCCTTATAGATATGTGAGGAGCCATATCATAATACAGATGCCAGCTTACTGCTTTATAATATGTAGCAACTGGCATGAAAATTGGGAAACTTGAAGTTTATACGGTAGGGTAATCTCCTGTCCTACCAAATTCCCTTAATTACCGCTGCGCCTCCTCCACCCACATGAGTAGGGCATCAGGTGAAAGTGTATTCTTATTTAATAATGCAAATAATTATTTATTACTTATTTAATAATTAATTTAAAATAATGTATTTAATTATCTTATTTAATAATACAAATAATTATTTATTCTTATTTAATCATGCAAATGCATTCTGGCTTAAAGTGAGTGTGTTTGTCCCTCTGAGGAAATCCACATAAAGCTTTGATTTTTCTATCCATTTGTGTGGCAGAGAATAATAAGTAAAATAAAAAGTAATATTATCTATTACTTTTCTCTTTTTCTTTTTCTCCCTATGCTAAATCATTTCTTATTTCCCAAGAACATTTTTATCAAAATTGGTCCCAATTTATGAGCAAGTTGCACAAACATTTTGACGTCCATCACTTCTCCAAAAGAAATAACTTGGCCAGTGGTAGAAGGTTAAACACAAATTAAAATAAAAATGATGAACACTGTTACTTTGATATATACTCCTCCCCAAGAGGAGTTTTGTTCATTTATTTTGTTTTGGAGATTCTGCATATAAGTGAAATCATATAGCATTTATCTTTCTCTTTTTGACTTATTTTACTTAGCATAATTAGCCTCTAGGAACCATACATGTTGTTACAAATGGCAAGATCTTTATTTTTAATGGCTGAATAATATTCCAGTGTGTGTGTGTATGTGTGTCTGTGTACACCATTTCTTTACTCACTCATCAATTGATGAACACTTCAGTTGCTACCATACCTAGGCTATTGTAAATAATACTGCAGTGAACATAGGGGTGCATTTATCTTTTTGAATTACTGTTTTTATTTTCTTTGGATAAAAACCAAGAATGGAATTGCCAGATCATATGGCAGCCCTTTTTTTTGGGGGGGGGGAACTTTATACCGTTTTCTATGGTAGTTGCACCAGTTTAGGTTCCCTCCAGTAGTACCCGAGAGTTTCCTTTTCTTTTCATCCTCATCAGCAGTTGTTATTTCTTGTCCTTTTGTTTATAGTTATTGTGACAGGTGTCAGATAATATCTCATTTGGTTTTGGTTTGCATTTCCCTCCTGATTAGCACCTTTTCATGTGCCTGTTGGCCATCGGTATGCCTTCTTTGTAAAAATGTCCCTTTGGGTCCTCTGCCCATTTTTTAATTGGATTGTTTGTTTGCTTTTATATTAAGTGGTATGAATTCGTTACATAGTGTGCATATTAACTCCTTACTAGATATGTGATTTGCAAATGTCTTCTTCCATTCCGCAGACAGTCTTTTTGTTCTCTGGCTAGTTTCCTTAGCTGTGCAGCTTTTTAGGTTGACACACTTCCATTTGTTTATTTTTGCTTTTGTTGCCATTGCCTGAGCACATACATCTCAAAGATTGTCACTAAGACCAATGTCAAAGAGCTGGCTGCCTCTGGTTTCTTCTAGGAGTTTTGACACTCAGTCTAAAGCTAGTCAGGGAAATTTCCTTCATGTACAGAGGGGCTGTTCTGACCGTTGCCTCTGTGCTGAGACTCGAAGTGAGCGAGTTTCTGCATGAGCCCTTTTAATAGCGATCCTCGGTTTCCTGTAGCCTGCCGGCCCTCCTGGGTGTAAGCCCTGCCTGCTGGGTTTCAAAGCCAGATGTAGTGAAGGCCACCTTCCCAGTGCAGGCTCCCCAGACTGGGGAGCCTGATGAGGGGCTGTACTTCACACTCCTTAGGGAGGACCTCTCCGTTTCTGATATTCCTTTTCACTTGTGGGTGGCCTTGCCAAGGGTGTGTGTCTAGACCACTTCTCTGCCTCTCCTGTGCATCTCACTGGAGTTTTCTCTTTATATCCATTGTTACAGAAGAGCTTTTGTGCTAGTCTTCAGGTTATTGTCCAGGAGAGTTGTGCTGTCTGTGACTGTAGTATTGGCGTGTCTATGGGAGGAGGTGAGCTCCGGGTCTTCCCACTGCGCCATGTTGAAAATCTCATTTTTTTTCTTATTTATTGTGAACAAAATTGTTCTATTAAAACAGGTATGAATTCTAAGACACGGGTCAAAAATACACAGTGCAAATGTCCTTTGAGTGAGGATCTTTTTGTGTACTTGCCTTTTGCTTGCCCCCCTTTCTTTGTGGTAGAACAACAGAAACTTGTTCTCTGTAAAAGGCTGGGTCTTTTGTGTTGTACCTAACAGTGCTGAAAGTTGAAGGGGTGGCCGGGGAAGGGGCAAGGGGGAAGGGAGAAGAAGGGAAGTAGGGTGCAAGTATCCCTGCCTCCAAAAGCCTTACCGACCATGGGTCTGACTGGCCTCTGTACTCTTCTCTCCAATACACTTACATGCAGCCCGATGTCCTTAAGACCCGGCTGCTTTCTTTAATATCTCTGACATGATCATGTCTTGATCCCGATGGAAAGCCATCTGGGCTGGAGTGAAGGCCTTTTCTCTTGTGCATCTGTACTCTATCCCGAATACCACCTTAGTCTATTTCTCTTGCCTGGGGATTAAAATACAGCCTTCAGAATTTGCACAGGGGGGTGGCTGGGGCTCTTAATGGGCATGGAAGGAATTTTATTCCTTAGAAGCCCTGGTGGCCTGCAATTTCAAGATGGCAACTTGTGGTTAAATTAGCCTTCACTAGGGTTAAAAACATAACAAGAAAACTTCACGCCAGAAGCCACAAAGATCTCATCTGCCATCACAGGATCATTGGTCGTGAGTAGCGGCAGGAGGGGCACCACCCGCTGGTCCTTCTGAGACGAGCCGGCAGTCAGGAGCAAGTGGAGAGAGATGAAAACTGCACCATCGTATGTGAGAGTTGCACAGACTTTTTGTTCCTTTTGAATCTGGACACACTGTTTACAAAGCTCAAAGAATCTTTTTTTTTTTTTTTAAGTATTGCATTAAAAAAAAAAACAAACCCAAAATGATTTTCCTCTTAGGTTTACTGGAAAGGCTTCACATTTTAGGCTTCCATCCACAGTAAGTGCAGGGCTGGAAGTACCTGCTTTGTGCCCCATCTCTCCATGCTTGGCGAGTCTGCTACTGCATTTCTGCTTGTACGCAAGACTGGTTATCACACAACCGAAGGAGGCGGCGGCGAGAGCTGCAGATGGTTAGATGGCAGAGCGGGCCGTGTGGAGGTCTGCATTTGAGTTATGGGGACACTGCTTGTGTTTCTCTTTTTATTCTGCATGGTTGTTCTTTTCCGAGTCAAGCAAGGAGGAACTATTTCTAAAGTCTATTTAAGGTGGTTAGAATGTGAAATCAGACTCCCCTGAGGAGGACTCAGACATAGCAGACAGTGTGAACTGTAAGCCCTACCACAGGCTTAGACAGAAAAAGATCAAATATCTCTGACATATGGTGGGAGGATTTTCAGGTCCTGATATTAGAAGTGCGAGCAAGGGGGGGTGCCCCTTACAGGAAAGGGGAGAAAGCTGTGGAAAATAGTTTTTGGGTGATAGATAATTTGCCATACATGTTTCTGAGCTTCAGAAGCCTCCTTTGTCAAGCATGTGAGACAGAACACAGTATTTGATTGTGATCCATAGGAAAAGGGAAAAATAAAGTCAGAAATCACATTAACAATTTTGCTGCACTTTCAAAAAATTCCAGGTAAAGTGCAAGTTAACGTAAATGTAAATGAAACAAACATCATTCAGGGTAATGTACGTAATAAATGGCCATAGCTTGTTAAAGCCATGCACCTAAAGTTATTAGGAGACCGGCTGAAATGTCAGTCCTAATGCATAGATTTAAAGGTGCTTTAAAACCACACTATCTTCACATAATCCATTAAAGGACTCAGTGGTCCCAATTAGGTGCACTAGAGAGTTGAAACTAATAAAAGTACGGCAGCATTAGGACTGAGAGCCTCCGCTGTTGGTTTATTCTGTTAAACCAGCATCGTCGAGTTGTCAGGGAATATCAGCATTGTTTTTCTTAGAGATGTTTTCTAATAACCCAGGCATATATCTTCACTTAGCTTTGGTTTTTCTTATTTTGTTTCTTGATTATTTACTGGGATGAAATGTGCAAAATATAAAGATCTAGGATTTTTTGCAGCTTTTCTTAAAATTCTTGACATATTAGACACACTGAGTGAAAACTAGTAACCTGGAAAATCATTTTTTTTAAATAGATTGAACAAAAAGAAACACCAACCTAAAAAAATATTTAAAGCCTAGTCTTCAGCTTTAATTTACAGTAACTGATTATAGCAGTACACGTGGTGCATTGCAATTACTTGTTAAGACGAGGCAAAGCCTTATAATGCTATGTGACTGATAAACTGTCATAATTTTTTTTAGCTAGGCCTCTGATTTATGTTGAGGACAGTGGAGCAAATGTTTCCTATTCTTTTCAGTTCTATGAAATCTCTAATCTTTAATTAAATCAAGGTTTTTCCTCTTGTTCAACCTCTGTGTTCATGATAAACTTGCATAATGAATCATTATTTTTCCATTTTGTTAGATTTCCTTTTTATTCCAATTGATGTTTTTTTCCACCAGATTTGTCTATTGTCTTGAGGCCCTGCTGATCTCGTGTTGTCTTTTATCAAAACTCACTTACGTTAGTGATGGAATAGATCATCTTTCAACCTAATGTAACATCAAGACTGCAATTTGACAGTGTTCTAGGTCTTGACCTGTCCAGGGGTCATATCTTGGCATAGTGCTCGAGAGTGATATTTAAAAGACTGAATGGCCAATTCCATAAAGGCTCTGAGCAATTAGGGAAAAAAATCAGTGTTGAAGCAGAGTCCTGAAGGTTCCCTAATGTGACAGATATGAGCACTTGAGTTGCTGGATTGGTGGTGACCCCCGAGGCTTCGTGGGAGAAGGTCTAGGCTAGCTAGGTAGGGGAGCTCAAAGCCATTGCAATTTACCAGTCTGGAAAAAAGACTTCCATTACTTTAACAACTGACAAGGCCACACAGGTGTGTGCCAGCTGTTGTAACCCCTGAGGATGTCTCTCAAGAGGTCCATCCTTTTCCCGGCTGCTTGCAGAAGACCACAGTTCATGAGATCATGACCACAGCTCCTGAGTGGTTTAGCACTTCTTACTCCAGGAGGTGGTGTGTGGACAGACAGCATCGACAGCATCACCTGGACCTTGTTTGCAAACTAGAACCTCAGGCCCTAGCCCAGAGCCACTGAGTCAGAATCTGCATTTTAACCGTGGACACACTGAAGTCTGAGAAGCATCAGTTAGCACCTGCATCCTGGCTGGCCAGGAGGTGGGAATGAGATTCAGTATTTCTTAATCCAGACCCCAGATTATAAGCACTTGGGAAAGATTTAAAAACTACGTGTCGCCAAGCCCTTTTTAGCGAGATTTAATTTGTCTCGGATGGTGCTTGAGCAATGCTAGTATTCTTGAAAATCTCATTTGGTTATTATTTCATGTAGCCTGGGTTAAGGAAAACTGACATCTCTATCTGATGTGACTCAAGTAGGTTTATTTTGTTTTTATCTCAGTCAGAGTTGGGTCTGACCACACAGATGTTTACTTAAGTTTGCCACTGGGTTTGAAAATCAAAGTTGACTTTATGCCCCTCTAATAAATGTTACATCAGGAAGATTAAGGAACCAGCGTGTGACTCCATTGAACAGAAACTTACTTATAAGAATTGTGGTTTTATGCCCAATTTCTTTATCACAGACAGCCAGGAATCTGCTTATTATTTTAGTTAGTCTGATAAAATCAGGAATTATGATTTCCTGGTACACAATGTATAACTGATCTCCTGTATGAAACTTCCCTCATAGACGCAGAGTTTATTGCTTTATTATTTGTTTTTTCATCTTTCCTTCAGTATATAAAAATGAATCTCCTATGTCATCAGTAGTGTAACTGACATACGAAGTTGGGCCTCGCACCTGCTATCTACCTCTCTGAGTATGAAATTGTAACCATCTTCTTTTCCCTACAAGATAGAAAACTAGACTTGGCTAAATAGGGACAAACTGAATTTTTTTTCTTTAATTATATAGAGAAATTCTAGTAATACTAAAAGGCAGTTCTTCTTCACTCCCTTACATTTCTGTACCAGCTTCCCGAGTCATGGGTTACCAGACAGAACCAGCCCTCCATGTTGCTGGTCACACTTTACGGCTCAGTGGCTGGAAATGTGGGCTCCTGTTTTGTAGAGGTAGTTAGAAGGGGAAGGTGTTTTTGGCCAAGAAAGAGGCCAACAGAACAACTCACTGGAGATCACCCAGTAATCAGTGAGTTCCAGCCCTAGGCAGAACTTCTTGGACTGTTTGTAGCCTGTGGTCCTGAAGCAGTGGTCCACTAGGCACTGGTTCCACTGGTGCCCAAATCGTTGCATTTCATGCATTTATGCATGTATTCATTCACACACTTGCACTGAGTGAGGGCTGTCTGGGTTGCACTCTGTTGAGCTTTGAAGAGACCAAATAAGGAAATGCTCTCAAATTGTCTCTAGATTGAGGGGTTGCTTTTATTTTAACTTCCATCAGGGGACTCAGGTTTGGGATCCATTCACAGAGAATTGATAGCTGAAGTTACGGGACTAGATGAGTTCACTCTTACTGAATGATTTACTAAGTGTTCACGAGGTAGGTAGGGAGCAGAGTCAGACTCTGTTAAAAACAAAAACAAAAATTCAAATGTATTATATTGTAATTAGCCATTTCCATATCTCTGTTTAACCCTCCAGGCTGGGAACTCTGTGATGGCAAAGATGATGTCTCATTCATTTGTGTACCTAAAAAAATTTTTAGCACCATTCTTGGTATATACATGCTCATTAAATATGTGAACATAAATTCATGAGTAAATCATGAAATCCCGGATTCTGAATGATTTAAGAAAACCTAACATCATAGTTGAATATGTTGTTGCACCCCCATACTTTTAGACAGTAAAATGTAAGAGAGAGGTGGTGACTCCAGGTATTTATTATAGTTTGATTAATTACTTTCATCAATGACAGGATAGAGTGTTGTACCAGAGCCTTCGAGATTAGTAATCACCACAAGTTTAGAAATGATAAAATTGTCTTGAGACTAAGTTGGTACAAAGAATTCTCTGAAATTCTGAAGGCCCTTTCTCTTCCACACAGATACGGAAGGCTATGTTGACATTGTGGAGTTGTTTTTTTTTTTTTTAAAAGTCAGACCTACCCGAGATGATCTCTTGATTGCTATGTGCTCTGTTCTGTTTAGAGGTTAATTTGCAGTGATAACATTCTCTTAGGTGGACCGGAGGTTCTGGCTCTGTGTCACCAGTGTAGCACTAATTAATAACACACGACGAAAGGAAGGGCTAATCAGTAAGCCTGGTTGCCTCAGAAGCAGCTAGGCCTTTTCTCAGATTCATACCTGACCCTGAACCCACCCAGATTCCTCTGAAATGACGGATGGTGTGTTCAGCCTCCCTTTCTTTCTTTGTCCTTCATTCATGTGACACAGTTTTAGATTAATGACTGGTTCCCACAAAAGATACTGGCCTTCATTTTGGCTACCATTTATTGAGACCTCGGTCTTTGTGAGTCACTCGAACAAGTTGTACCTGTACAATCCAATTTAATCCTTAAAATGCCCTTAAAAGATTATGAGTATAGTTGTCATTTTTCACATTAAAAAAAAAAAATAAAAAAGACATGACCAAGCTCCCAGTAAGTGGCATACTGGAATTAATGTGGATTTTTTATGATTCCAGAATCTACTCTGTTCCTTCCTGCCCCTGTGGACATTTACCTTCCTTTCCTATAAAGGAAAGCGTGGGATAGTTCTCATTGAGAAAGCTGCCGTTTCAGGGTGTTTACCTTGGAAGTTCTTGCTCTCTGAATTTTGCAGAAGGAAGGCAAGAATTATGATCTGGTGTCTCTCTCCTTGATAGCAGGAAATGTGGTGACTCTCAGGTAACATACACGTTCACTAAATACAACTCACTGAGTGGAAAGAAATGCCGAGAGTCTGTGGAAGAGAAGCTGATGGAGAAGTCGGCTGGTGTTCTCGGAGGCGTTCAGATGGGGATGGATGTCAGCTGTGTGTAACAGGCATGCCCTGGACCAGGGGGTGGGAAACGTCGGCTCTCGTCCCAGTTCTCTAACATTCTAGCTTTGCCATCTAGAAATCAATCATCTGTCTAGCTCTCTTCTGCCTCAGTGAGAATGAAGTAAACAAGGACTAGGAACAGTTTTGTAAATGCTAAAGTACACGACAGATGAGTGTTTTAGGAGTCCTGTGTTCGCAGCAGTGTCTGAGCATAAAGTGTATTGGATTCCTCCTCAAGCACATCAGGCCTCCGTTGTGAGAATGCGGAACCTTGGGGGAGATGGCGGTTACCCTTACCACCTCCTCCTTGACCCACTACAGCTCCCCCACTGAAAGTCTGGTCAACTTGACATTCTAAATGCCTCCATTCACCCAATGCTCTCCATCTCTACGTCCTGTCCCTAATTCAGTCCACTAGTACCTTACACCTGGACCCTGTAATAGCCTCCTAATTAGTATCCTGGCAACTGTTTGTTGTTCTTTCCAACCCATTTTTCTGACTGTGGCCAGCATATACATTTCCTAAGGCAAAACTACTTACAGGACTTTGCTTAGGTCTTCCAGTGCTTTCTCATCACACTTAAGATATTTAGAGCATACTGACCTCACCCCCGCTTTCTCAGTCCCCAGCCATACCACTCTCACCTTGGCCAGTGGCAGTCCCTTGTCTTTGAAACTGCTTTGCTTCCTCCTGCCACAAGGCCGTTAGCCATATGATTCTTTGGACCTAGAATGTCCTTCTTGCCCATATTTGCTAGCTAACTCCTTTATCCTTTGGACCCCAGCTTCAAAGCTTCTTTTCTAAAAATTGGAAGTTTTAATTTTAAAAAAAATGACTACAGGTAACATTTATTTAGCATTTACTGAATCTTGGGCATTTGGCTAGGTACTTTAGAGGTATCATTTTAATTCTTAGGACTAACCTTAGAGGCAGGTACTATTAATTTCCTAGTTTATGCATGAAGATGGTTTGATGACTTGCTTAAGGTCACACAGCCAGACAGAGATGGGACCATGTTGGGTATTTATTGGCTAGATATGGAAATAGTCACAAAATTGAGTGGAAGACTGGGGAAGGAAGCTGGAAGCATAGCTGAGTCATTCTAGGCATCAGAAAAACACAGCCAAGGTCTGGCTGTAGGATAATTGAAGTGCCACCCTTGACTTTGCTGCCCCAGGGCATTGTCTGTCCCCACGGCTGACTCTGGCCTTTGCTGTGAGTGATTTCTACATTAGCAGCATACACTCAAAGTCCTAAGTTCCGAACAAGAGCACTGCATTGGTTGATTCTTATCAAAGGTCTGTGCTGTAGTGGCTAAGAATGAGTAGGAGTCAAGACCCTCCCTCCTGCCAAAACTCCAGAAATGAGTGATTTTCCCAAATCAGAAGGGAGTCTAAAATGGGCATCTCAAGTCTCACATATAGCCAGTGCTTTAATAAGCCTCCTTGTCTCTTAACTTGTGCCAGGGGACTACAGACACACATAACAGTGCCAATGTGTAGCTGAATAGTACAGTGTACTGAGTGCACCCAACAAGCCACACCTCACAGGGCTGCTTTTCTAGGGCATCAGAGAGCCGGCTGTAGGGATCTTCAAAGGCCTCCGGCAGTAGCAGAAACTGGGCAACCAAATTAAGAACCACCAGCGCCTGGGGTGAAGTGGCAAAGGCCCGTTCCTCAGCAGTGTGGCACAGTGGGAAAAATAATGACTCGGTGTCAGATGCCTTTCGCACGTTCCTACCTAAAGCTTACACCTGGTCTTCACGCAGCCCTCCCATGTGAAAGGTCACTGCAGGGAAATAGCCTACTGAGCCGGAGTCATCAAGGACAGACGTCATGGCAGAGCGGAGGCTTTGAAATAAGGCAGTGTACAAAAGCAAAGAGGAAGAAACCTAGGGGCAGTTGGGCCCAGGTTGTCTTAAGAGATTGATGCACTGGCCGATTGAGTCCTGGTGAAGGACAGAAATACTTTCCTGTGACGAGGGATGTAGAGGAGATTGTGCCCTGAGAATCTTCTGTGTCAGTGTGTTAAAATTTGAAATGAAGCAGATTGCCTTAAAAATAGTAATCCGTGATGCTCAGAGCAGTACCAGTCTTTGCTGATCCAGACCGGCTTGTAAATAAGATTCCCAGCTCGGAGATAAAACGAACTGATTCTGTGCACAGGCTGTTTGCCCTTGCCTTCTCAGGTGGGAAAGATGGTGGCTTATCCCCCTTGCCCTACTCCCTCCCCGTCAAAGAAACAGCCTCTTGAGATCAAGAAAAAGGCAGGAATCGAAGTGGCTGTGACACACGACTCCCACTGTACTTCAAAAATCTCCTCAATTCCTTGCTTCTCTTTGACAACTTTTGAAGGGAAGGCTTTGGTCACACCCAGGCTGTGCTGTCTAGGGGAAGCCTGGCATCTCGTGAGCCTGGGCCTATTTGAACATACATGTTCTTCATTCTTACACTTCTGTCTCTTCCTTTCTTTAGCCAGCTCATCACCCTCCCTACTATACCCATGGTAGGTACAGAGTGTAATGGCTGAGAAGACACTAGAAAAAGAATATTTTTGATCTATAATTATAGTTAAGTAATAATACTTATTTAACACTTGCATTGGTTTTTACCATCACACTAAGAGCCAATGCCACTGTCATATCTAATTTAGAGATGAGGAACTTGAGGAGTGGAGATGTAGGTGACTTGGTTTGTGTCATTTCTTGAAGAGGTTTGACCCGGGTGGTAGGTGTTCAGCATTCTGACAGCATCTTAATGGAAAGTGCGTGCTGTTTCTCGCCCACCAATTTCCCACGGGTTTTGAGCAACTTCTGGTTTAGAAAGAACCAGTGCTTAAATGGAGGACCAGCTATTCCCACTCCCAGCAACTCACTCCCTCACTTTGCCTGTTAGGGTGCGAGTGACTGTGTGGGGTGAAAGGAGTTAGGAGATCTGGCCCTAGTCCCACCCCTTCTACTCACTGTGGATGTGAGTTTCAGCAAATCAGATAATCAGCCTGGTTCGCAACTGTCTTATCTTCAAGGAAGGGGTCAGGGAACTAACATTGGTGTGAGTAGTATTAACAACAGCAAACCCCCGGAAGCTGAAGACAAAGATGACGAGATCTAGAACTAAAGTAACAAGATTATGGGTTAAAGAAATTAGGAAAGAGAATTTGAAAAGAAACAGGAGGGATACCTTCAAATATTTGAAAGCAGAAGAGGGATTAAAAGTTCTGCACGTTTAAGAGGGAAAATGTGTATAATGGGCATAAAATATACAAAAGCAGATTTCAACTCAGTAAAATAACTTTCCAGATGATTAGGGCTGTTCAGACATGAGATTGAATCCCTCAAAATGCAGACTTTTCTAATCTTTGATATGGCAGAAACCAGAAAGGATGAATTCCTACAATGGATAAAACATTTAACTAGATCAGTGGTTCTTAACCGGGGGTAATTTTGTCCCATGGGACATTTGGCAGTGCTTAGAAACATTTTTAGATGTCACAACTTTGAAGTTGTGGAGGTTGCTTCTCTGACATTTGTGGGTGGAATCCCTGGGTGCTTCTGCTAAACATCCTCCACAACAAAGAATTCAAAGAATTATCCAGCCCCAAATATAAATACTACCAAGGCTGAGAAGCTCTGTATTGGATGAACCCTAAAGTCACTTCCCAAAATTAGACTCGGCAGTTTTACATTTTTCATGAGATTTTAATGATGAACATTTTAATATCATAATGTACAATTGTGTAATTGTTGACATAATAAACAATTTTTAAAGAAGCTCCCAACACTTATATTTTTAACTTTAACTTATCCTTTGCCTACTGATGTAAGTTGCATCCACATCCAATAGTTTGTTTAAAATGACCCTTGGTAAAATCTTGATCCTTATTTGTATGTAGTATCTTAACGTATGAGTCTTGATCCATTTGTGATTTCTTACTTAATTCCCATTTAGACTTTTTAATTTTTTAATTTTTATTTTCAACAGTCTATCTCCTTTTTTCCCAGCGTCTTCCATATTGACCGTGCTTATGTTTCCTCCTGGAACCCTTCCCATCACAGTCATTCTTTAATTTCATTATGATGTGGAGATGATACCAGGCTCAGAGTGAGGAGACCTGGGTCTGTGGCTGACTAGTGTGACTGGTCTGACTCTGGGCAAGTTACCCAATCTTCTTGCCCATTTGTAAAGTAACCCGCATAAATCACTAATATCTCAAGATAATTACGATGCTAACGTTTTGCAGGGACCAGGAAGAAAAACATTTATTGAACAATGACAACATGCAGAGCACCTCATATGTTTAATCTTTTAATCCTCATAGCAAACCTGGGAGATTGATATTATTGCATCCATTTTTAATTAACGAGAAAGCATGCTCAAAGGGATTTTGTGAGTTGCCCTATAGCTCAGAGTTAAATAGTGTTGAGCTTTGATCTAAAGAAAGAGAGTTCAAGTATTCTCTCTTCTAGGAAATCTTTCTTGATACCTTAGTCATCCCCAGATTTCCCTCCTGTTGCTGTTTGGGCACTTACCACATTAAACTGAAATTAACTGTATAAACTCCCATAATCCTGCAAATACGATTTCCAGAGGGGTGGGTACCACACATTAGTCTCTTTATCTCCAGCACCAAAAGTAGGGACCAGTGTATAGTAGACATACTAACTTTTTTCAGCTGAACTGAACTTATTATTTTATCCTCTGCATTGGCGGAGATGAACATCTCAACTCAGTAAGCTGTAATGATCCTGTTAGTATAATATTTTCCACATTTCCTACTCTCGAGTTGATACTTGTCCCTTGCAAAATAGGTGCTTTTAGTTGTTTATCCTTCTCCTCTCTTAAATCAGCCTTTTCTCCACTCACTGCTTGTATTCTCGTCTTCATTTGGAATGTCACTGTCAGATGCCTCCAATTTCCTTTGCATCATTCCTTTTGTATCTGTTCCGTGGACAAGCCACCTTGCTCCCCCGGGATGGGAAGGCACAGTTGGCTCACAGAAGCCCCTGCCCTACCAGGTTTTCTCTATCTGTGAGTAACTTTATCGCTGCCCCTCTTGTCATCTTTCCTTCCTAGCTTTCTTCTTATGCTTAAAAATTTTCTACGAAAGAAGCAAAATGTGACATCTCAATACTCATTTTAAGCCAGGGCTGGGTGGGTCCCCTGGTTAATTGCAGAGGTTGTCATGTGGGTCAAAGCTTCAGCCCCTTTCCAGGTCTTTGTTCTCCATTTAAAGGCAGAATTTAACATAAAGAGAAGCTGATCTTCAGCCCCAAGAAGGTGACCCAGCTTTTGCCGCACACACACAAGCCAAAGGATCATATTGCTCTTTTCCTGAGTTTCAGATGATAAAAGCACCGTTCTGGGGATTACCTTTCTAGATGGTATTTTAAGTAGCAGTAACTGAACAAGAAATCAAACTGATCGGCTTTTATAGCGGGAAAAAATAAAACCCAGGGTATCTATAATCCAGTCATTGGGAGGGTCTTAAATTCCCTAGACAGCTGCCTGCTAGGAAGTGTCTTTTTCAACCTTTCTAGGTGGTTACAATGATCCCAATTACTTTAAAAAACAAATGCTCCATCTCTGATCAGAAACAAGACAACCTCCTAGGGCTCCTCTCTTTTACTAATCTGAATTTTAATAAAGAAGAACAAGGGTTGTTTGCTTATATTAAAATGGAAGGGGAAAAATACACACCCACATAGATAATGAATAATCACAGAGAATCTGGAGAACTTCTGACCTCAGGAAAAAGAGAGTAAGGAGATTTTGACACTACACCCTGTGTCTATTTAATTTACAGACAACTTAAGTTATAACTGACTGCTGTAAGGTGGCCTTAGAAGGTAATGAGTTCCCTGTTACTGAAGGCATTCAAAAGAATTTTGTAGTACGGAAGGCTAGGATAACAGAAAATGGAATAAATCTGACAATCTCAGCTAAAGCCAAACCAAACCTGGATGAGTATACTGTTACTTGTGCTGACTGTTACAGTTTCCCCTTGGGGTCCACCGTCTCTGCCTGAGTAACCACAATAAGACACGGGCTCTCTGCCATTACAGGCAGCAACGTGGCCACTGGGTATGAGTGAAAACATTCGAGCTGATCACCACGAATACTAAGGTTTGAGCTGTTAAAAAAAATGTTGAGTCACCTGAAGTTATAATTGCTTTGGCTCATCTTAATAATTTGAAATATACTTAAAATAATATTCCAGTTTCCTTCATAAGTTATTATCTTTCTTCTCATCCAAAGACCTTGGTTCTTTTGGAGAAAACAACTAATATTTTATTGTCCAATTTCTAATTCCCATTGATGGTGATAATGATTCCACACAATCATAGAAAATCCTTTCTTCAAAGAAAGTCACCCTAAATCCAACACTTTTTATGATGAATTCATTTGCTCATTCAACAAGAACATTTATGGGTGTTGATATGACTTGGGATTTTTTTAAATTACTTGGTTGGGTTGGTTTACTTGTTCAGAAAAGCCAGGAGTTCAGTTCTGCCTTCACCATGAATCATGTGAGCTTTCTTCCAACTTAAAAAAAAAATATGAGAGTGAAAAATTTATAGTAATTAATTGATATGCAGGAAATACATATACTTCAGTCCTCATTTGTTTAGCCTTAGTGTCAAACTGATCAAAAATGAAAAACAATGTGGTAAGGTGTATGGACCAGACCACACATTTGACTGCTCCTGGAGACATGATGCCATTCTGAGGCCTCGTCCAGTTATAACATCCAGTTAACACTGCCTCTCACCACTGCCCTGAAGCACCCCGGGCAGTGGAACACTACGCAGCTGGGCCATTCATATCTGCGGAATCCTCTGTCCTAGAGAACCCACCTGCTGCTGCTCTATTTTAGCTTTCACTACACTATTGTTTTGAAATATTCAGCAACCTGATCACAGGCCATATGTGAAGTAGAGAAAGAATTTATAACTCAGTTTGTCAGTCCCTATATTTAAAGGGTTTATAGCATGTCGGGAATTCTGGCAACAGCCTCTTGTATAATTAGTTGACTCATTCTTCAGAGCTAATGGGCTGAGCTTGAGGCCAGAGTGAAGTTGTTTATGAGAAATACTTCCTCCCCGGTGCTCTGTCTGAATCTGTCCCTCTCATCTGGGTCATGGTCAGGATAATTTTTGTTTGCTCTTTCATAAAAGGGAAAAATCTTAAGGGCAGCATGGAGGGTCCAGCAGATAGTCAGCTTAGGGTGTGTTGACCCATTCCTCTCATGTTTGTTGTGGAGGAGAGGGAGATAGAAAGGAAATAAGTGAGGATGAGGAGAAAAATAGTTTTTTTTAAATCTAATTTCTTTTAAAATCGTGCAATGAATGGATGGCAGCATTATGATGACTGGGAGTTTTACAGAATTAAACTGAATTAGGACTTCACTAATCCCATCCTGCAAGACAAAATGCTATTTGAATATTCTTGCTTTCTTCCAAATCAGGCTCCTCTCCTTCCTAGAGGCCATTGTTTACAGTAAACTTGAAAGAATTTTAGAAGCTGATGACTTAAAAATCCAACTCAACCTCTTCCTTGGGCCTCTTTTGTGATTTCCCTTTGATAGTAAATATAATCAGAGCTTCAAAGGGTAGCCTAAGGAAGAGAGAAAATTATCGGGGAAAATGTGCAGTGTAAACTAGGGAAGTCATCAGACTTCAGTCAGTTAAATTTGAGATACACAATTAAGGGTCAAAATGGCTTCCTCCTGTTATTGGTCCTAAACTAAACACACATTCCTCCCTAACAACGTTACAGTATTTGAAAATGCTATGAAGTGTTCATGTTGTGAGTTAAGGGTTTGACTGCCCGAGTTGGGCCCTTGTCCTACCCTTGCATTTTCTGTCTGCACTGGGCCCTGATCACCCGTCACCTTCCTCAGCCCCCACCAGCCCAAGTGCCTGGTATTTGTGGTTTCTTATAAACCTCGTCTGTCTTCCCTCTCTTGAGAGAAAACTCCATGTTCTTTCATAGTAAGTTCCTGGTTTCCTCGAAGCCTTCCCCTCATCTGGCTGTACCTTGGCTCTGGCGGCCATTCTCACCCTATCCCTTTGTGACCTTTTGCCTTGGAATCACCTCCCATGGTGTGGACCACGGTTAGCTCTAGTTCGTGAGTATACTGCTGCCTTCTGCTCCAGGTAGGGTGCAGACAGGGTCTCGGGGCCCTCTCCATTGGCCCTGGGCTTCCCTGTTGAGCTGTGGCTCTCCTCATGGTAAGAGTGCACTTGAAACCGCACCTAACAACCCTACCAGCAATGCCTTGTTCTCAGTGAAGTTCTTTTTCTGCTGCAAATGTTGACAGGTTTGGTAGAATCTGCCTCTTGGGGTCCTGGGGCCTCTGTGTGTGTACCTGCCAGTAGTCATGTGTGTGTAAGAGATTCTGTTTGTGTGTGTGCACATCGGTGTGCATCTGTGCACGAAACAGACACTGAGAGAGAATTGCTGTCTTGGTCACCTTTCATCAGAGGGGTTGTGCCCTTCAGGATTAAGCGGCTCTATTTCTCTTTACTTGAGATTTATACTTGATGTCTTCAGGGCTCCAAAGACAGGCACTAGCTTATTGCCTGCTGTGTGCAACAGGTGTTGTCCGTACATGGTGTCCTTCCTGATTCATAGGCTTTGTGAATTGCAGCTGCCAACCTAAATCACATGCATTCTGGGTTTTCTCTAGACCATTGCTATGAAAAGTGTGGTCCATGGACAGATTTGAGTCTGTTAATTGAGATTGCAGTTTACTAATGAGAGGAGGGTCTTATACTGTATAAACCAGTACGCTTCTTCCTTCATTAAAACAGTTTTACTCTGAAAAAGAAGGCCGGTTGAACTGAACAAAATGCTTTAGAGATATCGTTGACTTACCTTCCGGCACGAGCTCCTTTGTAATATCAGGGACTGGTAAGGAGTCCCAGGGCCAGCCCTTCGGGTAGCACTTCTCTAGAAGGAACGGTCTTTCAGCTTAAAATCACTCATCTGTTAAGGGAGGTTGAGCCAGTGCTCAGCCTTCGCCTCCCCTCTTTAGTTGGCTTTTCTCAGCCAACAGCAGACCTTCTCAGCTGTCCAGACACACAGGAATTTTGGCCAGATCATAGCCTCTTCATTTTTGGAGATCCTCACAAGTTCCTCATATCGCCCTGAGGCAAGAACTCTTCTGAACTGGCAACTTAAGTTTTCATATTTTTGACACCACTAAATGCCTTCAAAGAGTCAAAGGACACGAAAGATTTTATGTCTAGTGGAACAATTGGTTATATTGATAAATTTATATATTCTCTTTTCTATTCCAAAAATCTTACCAAGTAATTACTTCATTAGGAGTATCTTATGATTTTCATTTCTTTTTTATTTTGGTGGGGGAGGTGGGAGGTAATTAGGTTAATTTATTTATTTTTAGAGGAGGTACTAGGGACTGAACCCAGGACCTCGTGCATGCTAAGCATGCGCTCTACTACTTGACTATACCCTCCCCCCTATTAGGAGTATCTTAAAACCCAGGGTAGATTTCTTATCTCTGCTGGAGTTTATAAACTACCGAAATATATGACATTTATTATTTTTTGTGAGCCTTGTATTATTATGGTAAAAAATAAAAACACCAGAGTTAAGACTATCTATCATCTAAATTCATTAAAGAGAAAACAGGTTTGGGGACTATGAATGTATTAAATATAAACTAAAACGTACATGGATATTTACAGTATTTGAAATCCCTGTCTCTGCTCCTTGTCTTTACTATCTTGCCATCTTGAATTTTGTAACAAGATGATAATATGACTAAAATTTATATATGTCCAGGCAGGCATTCAGCCACATAAAATTCATTATTATGAGCTAGATAAATAAAAATGCAAAGCAAATTATTCTCTGGGCCATTTCTCTGTAAAATATGAAAGCCTGATAGTGTATTAAGCATAACAACCCATTACTATGGGTTGTTATTAAATTTATCATTTTTAAGTGAGTCCATCTCTTTGTATTCCGGAGGTCAGATCAGTGACTCTGCATTTCAATTTGCATCATTCTTTGGGAGAGATGGGAAGGGATTTATCATGTGCTTGTTTCTTTCTGCTCAGTCTTTGTTTCCACCTAGCTACTACAGAGCAAGCACCCTCAGAATAGGGTCCTTGAGACTAATTTGAGTTGCTAGCAGAAGTCGGTTTGTATAACCCTCAAACTATCGAGTTTTTGAACTGGAAACACCATGTCAAGTCTCTCTGACTTCAGGTGGGTGGAAATCACCTACTTTCCCTCACACTGACCTAGCCCAGGGTGTCTAATGCAGGTAATATTGACCATTGTGGCTGAAAGGCCACGGGGCTACATAACTAGCTTTAAGTGAAAACCTTTCTGGTCCCCTCCATTCATGCTTATTTTCACAGCCTTCACGGCTGTCGGGGACCTTGAAATTTCCCAAGCAGAACCCTGAAATGTACATTCAAACCAGCAAGAGTGCAAAATACAGTAATTTACTTTCTCACAGTACCAGCATTGCCAGAACTTTCCCATCTTTTAGGTATAGCTTACACGTCATTTTCTTGTCTCCAAATATTCCCTCCCTGACTCACCAATCTAGTCGCCCACCTTCTGCCTCCTTTCTCCTCTACCTATGCTTAGCACAGAGTCTAGTGTAGATTAACTGCTCTAATACACTTGAAAATTTGATGAGTACATTCTATATGTGTGAGGTTGTCCCTTTGATTACTTGATGTTTTCAGAAACAGTGTCAGCATATTTAAGGAGATGGCTAAAGAGGAACTGAAAATCCTGAGTTTGCCGTATCACATGATACCATAGCAGCCGTTGCACGGCTTCTTCCTTTCTGCCAAGTAATATTGAACTGCAAGTTAGCTTCCGATGTGTCTCTGAATCTTTAAATCCTATATATTTACTTTTTTTGGTATTTGTGAATTGGTCACTCCCTAAAGAGCAGCTGATCATCCAGAAGCTAAAAAGTGACACTCTCTCCACCTCCAATATGTGTAAGTCAGATAGTCCTGAGGCAGTGTCCGTTTTCAAAATAGGTTGTTTCTTGTTTTTAGACTTCGTAATAAAAAAGCTGAGTTTTTGTTCAGATTTGTGGAGCGGTTCATACAGTAAGCTTTTTTATTTGAATTCAGTGAGAATGAACTCTTTTTTTTAAGTAAAATTGAACATTCAGTCAGTTTCACCTTCAGTAGTACAAATTGCAGTCTTCCTTAAAGATCATGCAGGGAAAAGCAATAACAATTAAGATCTCAGACATGGAGAACATCATCTTGTCAATTAGACAGTAAAAAATAAAATAGTAAACTTTTTTTTTTAAGTGAATCTAGCCTCTTAAGGAATATGATCAAGATGCAGTGAACAATTTTGAGGAAGAGCATAGCCTTGGGTCTTTGGTTACTTCAAGATACTACCTGGAAACATCAGTAATAAGCAGTCTAGGACTAGCCTGTCATTTGTTTTAGACTTGATTCACCTCCTGATGCCATTTCCTGAAAAGCAATGCATGAGGGAGGCTATTCAGGGCGAGAAGAGTAGAGATGAAGATGAAATCCAGATTGGATCGAAGTGGCCTTGCAGTGGATACTGCCTGGGGCTTTGTGGTAATGGCATTTCAGGTGACTAACGGTGTTTCAAAAGTCTTCAAGTAGGTGTGTTGGTGAAATGTTTATGACACTTTGTGATCTGACCTATACATTGGACACCGTTCCAAACACACTCCAACCAGGGTTTTTCATAGAAATTGATGAGCTGATTCTAAAATTATATGAAAACACCAAGGAACTAGCATATGGAAAACAATTTTGACAAAGAAGAATGTAGTTTGAGGACTAATACTACTTTAATTCAAAATTCATCATAAAGCCATGTTATCAAGAGGATGTGGTACCGACATAAGAAAGGACACAAATTCGAAAGGAATAGAGAGATCAGAAATAGACCAGCACTGATCTGGTCAACTTGTAATGAAGACACCCCATAAATCTATGCAGAAAGAAAACTCTTCTTAACAAATGATGCTGAAACAACTGATTTGAATATGGAATAAATGAGCCTCAATGTCTACCTATCACTAAACAAAAAATTAATTGGAGGTGGATCATAGACCTAAACAAAAATGTCAGAATTATAAAATAGATGAGGAGACTATCTTTATGAATTGTGTGTAAGTAAAGTTTATCTCAAACAAAACAAGAAAGCAATAACAATAAAAAGAAAATCTGATGTATTAGAGTCCATCAAAATGTAGAACTAAAATACATTAAAATACACAATTGAGAACATGAATTGGCATCCCTCACAGGCTAGAAAAAATATTCATAAAACATACAGTGCTGAAAATGACTAGTGTTCAAAATATATTAAAAGTACCTACAATTCAACAATAAAAGTGTAAAGGATCCAATTAAAAAAGGGCAGATAAGTTGAATAGACACTTTACAAAGGGTATATACAAATGGTTAATAAGCATGTGAAAAATTTATTTATTACTCTTAGCTAATTTTCAGGGAAATGCAAATTAAATCCATGATGAGCTACTGTTACATACCCACCAGACAGCTGAAATTAAAAAGACTGAGCACAACAAATATTGGAGAGGATGTAAAGCAAGTGGAATCTCTTTATGTGGTTGGTGAGAATGTGAAATGATACAACCACTTTGCCAAATGACCTGGCTTTTACCTTAGAAAACTGAATACATGTCTACCTTATCACCCAACAATTCTACCCTTGAGTACTTTTCTAAAGGAGATGAGGGTGTGTACTCACAACACAGTTTCTACAAGAGTGTGGATAGCAGCTTTATTCATCACAGTCAAAATCTCTAAGCAGCTCAGAGGTTCATCAGTGGGTGGTACGGTCGTAGAATGGAACATGGCTCTGCGATAAAGAAGAGCGAATTAATAGAAAAACACAGCGAGTCTCAAAAACATTACGCTGAAAGAAAGCCTTACATAAAAGGACAGACTATATGTTCCCACTTACATGAAGTTCCATTATAGGCAAAACTCACCTTGGTGAAAAAAGAATTAGAATTGTGGTTGCCTCTGGTTGAGGGGCCGGGGAGTGAGCTGGGGGGTTACTTGGAAGGGGCCTGATGGAACCTTCTGGGTGATGATAATGTTCTATATCTTGGTAAGAGTTTGGGTTACTTAGGTATACGTGCTTGTCAGAATTTATCAGATGGTCTGTTTATAACTTACACTACCTGAAACAAACAAAAACTTAAAATGTACATAAGAGCCTAGCTTTCTGTAAAACAGTATATCTTAATCTGGACCCCACAGGAGACTTAGATGAGTTTAAGGATGTCGATAAACCCTTTGAAATTACATGTAAACTTTGGAAGGGGGATTTAAAGTGTTTTAGAAGTTTTCAAGGGGGACTTTACCATTTGTGACTTCCCCACAAATTTAACGAAACAGTTATAGAACTGTCTTTCAGATGAATAAAATGTTTATTCAGTTTATTTTGACTATAAAGTACTATTAAATATTAAGTTTGGGTTTATTCAGCAAAATTGTAGTGCCATATTTCAGTTTTATTTTTACATTCAGTATGTAGTGATAATTTATCCATCAGTTCTAAAGGTGGTGCTATGAATAGATAGTCTCATATTTTGATGTCTGTTCTGAAAAACCAGTGAAACAGAAATAATGCATATGTTTATAGTTAATCCTCAATAAATCAGAATTGAGTTGCTTAAGGTCAATATCAAAACAAAAATTAGACCCCCAGGCTGATGTTATTATTTATTGGAATATTTTTATCAGGCTATATTGCCCACCCACTGTCATTTGTAATTAACAATTTTATTTTTGCGCTCTGACTCTAATGATAATTGCTGAGTTTCTTTGTTCATGGAAAATCAAGTATATGTATGCATTTCATGCATTCTGTGTTTGAGAAGCATTATTAAGGCTGCAGTTAGTATTTAGTAATGATTTCCAGAAATAGTTCCCAACTACTAAAACTTACTGAAAACTCTGGTGTTTTATAATTAAGAAAGAATATTGAATTTGTGAGAACTCGTTGCTAACCTCTCTTGCCAATTTGCATCTAATTGTCAGTGGTCTTTTGAGAGACCTGTTAATATTCTAGTGTAACTACATTTAAAAATACATAGACATGTTATTTGGGTTTTAAAATGCAGGTGCCAAACGTATGCCCTCACATTAGCCAAAAAGAAAAACAATCACTTGAACAATGAGAGCAAAATAGGCTTAATAACTAATCAATTCATAAATACTTCCTATATTTCATAAACCATATGCCATTTATGTATCGAGGGTAGTGAAATTGATCTTCTCGGAGAATGTAAAAAAAATGATACCTTCCTATTATTTGAAATGATTACTAGTGTGAAATACTTCATTCTAGTAAATTATATTTAATAATAGGATGTAACTGAGTATCTTGTCTACAGTTCTGATCAATGTCCAAATGCTGTATTGCTTTTGATAAAGGACAAATTTAGGTAGAATTTCATATTCCATTTCACATCGTATTAACACCATGACCATCAATTTCAGCAGAGTGCCATATTTGATCTTAATAGTAACATGATTTTAAAGGTCAGCTTTAACTATCCCCATAAAAATGTTACAGAACAAGAAATGGTTTGACTAAGTTAGAATTTCATTTGCTTTTTTAAAAGTAAAACTTTTAATTATGCAAAAATACATCACTCTGTTCCTCTTTTGTTTTATGCCTACCTGAATTTTTTGCTCATGAAACTCCAATTGCCTCCGACAACTAGTCTATAGAGAAGTTGTTAAATGAGTAGCATAGGAGTGATTCATTAGTTGTCATCAATTGTGAAATACTGAGCACAGGACCTTTGCAAAATGGTGCAGATACTGGAGGAAAAGTCTTCAGGAAATGAATCTAATATGGTCACTGATTTTCCGGTGGTGTTAGACTCCTTGATACTGTGTCTCCCCCTTTTCTCCAAAATTATGATTGATCCATGGAAAAATTGGATTTTGACTGTCCTAATTGAGATTACAACTATCCTTCCTAATTAATCATGTGAGTTCAGCTAACCTGTTTGTCTGTGACTTGAAATCTCTTTTTGCAGCATTTAAGGTCCCCCGTGATATTTGCCGTAGTTCTAGTGTCTAGAAATATGTTAAAAAAAAATAATCTGCATGGTAGAAAAGCTAAATCCATTAGCCTATGGAGATGATATGTGTATGGTTTAGACTCAGGCAAAGGAAACTGATGGACAGATTGTCACTGCTGCTTCTATTAGTAATGGCAGTTTTGATCCATAAAAGTTTAAGCAAGAATCACTTAAACTGAGGTCTGTGGAGTGAGCCATCAACATGACTTACCATGAGAAAGACTATATTGTTTGGGTTTTTTTCTTATATTTTTAAAGATGTATTGAGATGTCATGGCAACAGCTTGAACTGGCAACACAAACTTCTTCAAAATAAGTGGTTTTCAGAAAAAGCCAGTTTATTTCTAGCTTTAGTTGTTTATTATATATTTTTAGTAGGGTCACATTAACACATTGTAAAAGTACTCTAGGCAGAAAGGAGACAGCTGGAATTCTTGAAGACTTTTTGTCATTTTTTTAATGTTTCTTTTTGTTTGAGATTAATAGGTATTTTAGGAGTTGATACAGAGCAATTTGAATAGCATCACTGGTATGCATACATTTCAGCAGCTGAGATATGGAAAAGGGAACATTTCCACATAGCATTCTATTGCTATAATAAAACTTAGAACTCCTCTCTAATCCAATTATCAGCCTAAAATTTTTCACTCTCATCGGCAAACTTGTTTCTTTAATTTTTTCCTGCACCTGGAGATATTTTAATATAATTGGCCTCTATATCTGCTGTAGTTATAGTAACGCTGTGCCCAGATGCTGTCCAGAGAAAATGCCTAATTGTGTCTTACTCCTCCATTCCCGAATATTTTCTTCCTTTAAAGTTAGATTTGGAGTGGGGAGATATCACAGACAACGTTTGTGTTCCATCTCTTCAAACACTTTGGGTAACTTTGTTGGCATGCGTTATTTCACCATGCTTTAATTTTGTGAGGGCTAGACAGAGTTTAGCTCTTTTAGGAGGGACAATGTGGTAGGTCAGTTTCAATGTCAGAGTAACTGGTCCATTTCAACTACTATTTGTTATGAGTAGAAAGGTCTGTGATACCAGTAGAGGAGGAAGAGCTTCAGAAAAGATGTTACAATTGAGATGTATTTGTTTTGTGTCTTATGTGTGGATGTAATGGTAAAGGTATGGCGTAGCATGAGTGGGCTACGGATAGGCAGCTCAGCCTGAAGTTGTTAGCTAATAGCAAGGTCAGGGATGAAGAAGATATTCAGCAGTTGATTGTGGCATGGCTGGAAGTACAAATCATGGCCTTTGTTAATGATTCATGTGTCATTTCAACCAATTTCTATTGCATATTTATCATGTGTCATCCATGTGCTAGTTACTTGTAATCAAAGGATGAATACATAAACTCTTATCTTTAAGATTTCTAATGGAGAAGACAAGAATTTGAACTGTTGCATCTTAGGCATTACATTCTGGTATTGCTATCATATAAGCATGTATAGCATGCTTTTGGAGCACAAGCAATGTGTACCAGGCTTAAACTGGAGACTCACATAGATCATTCTAAAAGAGTTGATTACAGTTGATCTTAAACCCAGAGGTAACGACACGTCAAAAGAGCACATGTCACATTGACAACTTAGAAGTCATATAGCAGGTTGCAGAGCTGAGTGGTGGAGAGATGAATGAGAGATGGAGCTTGAGAGGAGTTCCGTGTGGGGCTGGATCACACAGGGCCTGGTATGTCCTACTGAGGCCTGATACCTAAAGTTTAGGGCACTCTCTGAAGGAATTAATATAGCTAGGAACAGATTTGCCTTTTAGAATCATCTCTCCAGCTGAAAGTTGGAGAAAGGATTCGATAGGGATAGAAGTGGAAATTGGGGGCCAGTTAGAAAATTGCTTTCATAGTCTAAGCAAGGATTAAGTGAGCAGGGATGGTGATGGAGGTAACAGGGTTAGTACAAGAGAGAATAATGCAGTAGAATTGATAGTAGTTGCTAATTAATTGAATGCGAAGGGTAAGCTACAGAGGCAAGCAAAGGATAATGCTCAGATTTCTCCCTTGGGTGTGCTACCAGTTACTGAGATGGGATACAGGAGGTTTGGCATGGGGTTGGGAAGGGACAGAGCTCTACTATAGTGGGACATTTTAGTATTCTCGGGAAACAGATGAACAAAAGCCAGTCAGTCTCTCAAAAATTGAAGTCTAATTATTTAAAGAAATTCAGTGAAGGGGATAAAAAGTTGTTTTTTTTTTTTTAAATACAAGAAAGCATTTTACAAATGGGCCACGAGCTCATGTATATACTCTTTGCTTTCTGCCCTTCATCCCTTTCTCTATTTTCATCACCAGGCAGAAATGTAGAAGGACGTAGAAAGGAAAAGATAGAAAGGAGGACAGGACAGAGTATAGATGGAGAATGCCAGCTGTCCAGTGAAGGTGCGATAACAGTGGTTTGGCTCTCAAGAGAGCAGCCTTCCAATCCAAGTGTTGCTGACTATTTACTTCGTGGCTTTGGGGAATTTGACATTCCTGGGTTTGCTTTATCTCTAAGTTAGTGCTGTCCCACTCGAACTCTGTGGATCTTTGTAGTACCATTTTCTTACAATGGGAGGAAAAGTTGGAATAAGTGAAAAAGGCTAATGGAACCAGGGATCAGACGAAGAATCCCTGGGCAAGGGCTATGCTATGTGTTTTCAATAATTTAAAGTGAAAAACAAAATAGAACCACTGTGTAATGATGAATCTACTTAATAAGTGGGTTAAGGAGAAAGAGAATTTGGGGACCAGGGAATGAAGGACAGGGTGATGGTCTGGTGGAGGAAATGAGGATGATGCTAGGTAACAATTGTCAGTTCCATCATTTGCCTACATATGATATAGTCAGACAGCGAGGCTTTTGAATCATTAAATCTTTCAGATTGACTCTGCCAACTTTGTAGATGTTGGGAAAATACCTTACAATACATGTCTTAGTTATTTCCCATGATCTAAGATACAAAATTGCTACAATTCAGATTTTTCCAAATGACTCATACCACCATAATTTTGTTTTAATGAGATTTTTTTTTTGGTTCCAAATAGAAAAATCAAAATGGTAGTAGCTTAAATAAGATAGAAGGAGCCTGGGTGGCTGAGTACATTGTGGAGCAGAGTCAGTTCTCTGGCCCTGAGCTCTGTTTCTTTCGCACTAAGAGATCGGAAGTTGGGGTGTAATCTAACATCTAACGTTTTGCTCAGCTGTTCATAGGTGGCTTCCCTTGCTGTGGCCCTTCTGTCACGGTCCAATTAACAGAATCAAGGGAGACGTGAGATATGCCTCCTCCCTCTCATGACTACCCAGAAGGGTGCGCTCAACTGCTTCTATGCTGTTAACAGCTTCCACCGTATTGGCCGAAACTTGGTCACGTGGCAACCCCAGGCTCCAAAGGAGACTGGACAGTGTGGTCTTCATTGGAGTGGTCTTATGCCTACCGATGTTTGGGGATTCTGTTATTAAAGGAAAAGAAGAAAATGATATTAGAGACAACTGGTGATCTCTGCCATATGAGTTAAAACAGTACTCCAAATACTCAGGAAGGGCAACATGTCTTTAAGTTGTATATATATCCAGTTAAGCATGAATGTAGGTTAAAGTTCTTATAAAATTATTTTTCTAAAGTTATCAGTGCAATATGATTTTTAAGTCAAAATAGAGATTAACTTTTAAAGAAAGCAACAGAGTATTTATTGATTGCAAACAGAAAAAAAAATCCTGTTATTACCAAGTTTGTTCATCAAGATGTTTTTAAAGTTTTATAGTATTATTGCTATAGACATAGGAGTTGATAGTCAGTTAATTCCTGTGTTTGACTCTCAGGTTTTATAAATCTTAAATTCTTTGTGCAAAGAGGGCTCAGGTTGGCCATCTACTTACTGTCAACTAACTCTCTTGTCCATAATAAAATTTTGGTAAAATATTAATTGCTTCTAAATAAAGCTGTTTATTTAACTCCTAGGTAATACCAATCCTATCTTAATAAATACACATTTATATCATTTGCACCTCCTACAAATGTTAGTTTTGGTTGTTTTTGCTTAATTTTCCTAACTAATTGTATATATATATATATATATATATATATATATATATATATATATATATATGAGAGACTAAAAGTTGAGATGTAAACTAACACCTATTTCACAGAACAAACTGTTAGAATATGTGTTCAGTGAGAAAGATTTCCTGATTCTTTGTATCATTATAGTGTTGTTTTTAACTTTAATACCAGTTCCTTGACTAGAAAATGAAGATACAGGATTGGAAGATGATAAATTTGTCCATTGTCTCTGAAATAAGTTTATGGCATTAAATTTTACTTGCAAAGAAATTGTTTTTCTTGAAAGGGGTTGTTGAGAGGGTCCTGGCATGGATTAACTTTGTGTCTAATTTTTTCATTTGGGTTTTGGCAAGGAAAGTTTTGAGCTCAGCATTTCATGTTTTACAGCATCTGATCTAGCACTAGGTGTAAAACTGCTTAGAAGATGTTTATCTTGATGTCCAAAGGTGCTGCCCAGATCCTGGTAAACTAACCTTCAATTGCAAAAAATTAAGAAAGCAGTCAAAGAAAGGACTAATGAAATAACTAGGAGACATATGCACAAAGGTCCTCAGAAGATTTTCCAAACATACTCTAGATTTGGAAAGAATATTCCACGACAGTTGTGTTGATGTTGGCTCTTTGTCCTGTTCCTTTTATTGGAAAACTTGATGATGCTCTCGGATGACCAGTCCTCTTTTATCTGAGCTAATACAGAGACTTCATTCTGGAAGATCATTTTCTTTTGATTGCAATCTGATGCCCAAGATTTTCCCAGCATGCTTGCAGTTCTAATCCCATAGCAAAGTGTGCTGCCCTGCTTAGGTCAGTTTATATTACAGATACCGTTACGGTACAATCCTCTTCAATCCGTTAAAGGACTAAGCCAATGTCAGAAAGATGGAACATGTAGCGTAAAAAAAAAATGTTCATTCCCCAAGCCATTTATAGGCAAAGATAAGTCTAGAAGTAATTCATAGCACCCCTAAAAATGGACAGAAAAAGTGATAGCAACATGGTCCATAGTCACTCCAGCTCTGATCTCAAATGGATTTACCTGATTCCAGCAAATGGAATGCAAAGAGCAAAACAGGAGTAGGGCTGTGAGCAAAAAATTCTTATCAGTTGTTGTAACTGTTCTAAGCAAGGAAATGCAATTTCCTGATTGCTGAGAAGGAGCCTGTGTAAATCTTGGTGAAGTGTTTTACATCCCTGCTAATGAAATGTGTTTTAGTAATCTAACTACTGTTATCCTGGTCTTGGCCACAGTGCAGTGCTGGTATGTTTTAGAAGTCGGTGTTTGTTAAGAACATCAATTTGTTTTCAGAAGGGTAAACTTTATTGACTATTGTGTGTGTTCTGTGTTGAAAATATTTAAGTTACTAGGCTCTTCTGAGTGCTATCTTAATGGAGGGGAGTGAGCAGGGAAGGCAAGGGGATTGGCTCAATTGGCCATTGAATTAAGGAACAAAAATGATAAGGATTCAAAAGGAATTCAGTCAGTGTGGAAGTGATCAATCACAGGGCAGTGTAATGTGGTGGTGCCTTGTACCCACCATGGTTTAAAGGTTAGTTTTTCCAGTTTTTAGCTGTGTTACAATGGAAAACTACTCCATTTCCTCAACCCTCATTTTTTTTCTTTAAATTATTTCTAATAGTAACTATTTTGTAGAATTATTAGGATTAAGTGAGATTGTAAACACGAGGGTCCTTTGTAGTAAGTACTAAGCAAAAGCTGGTTAATGTTCCCAGACACGGTGTGTGGCATATATCGTGAGTATGAGTGGTGCTACGTGTTTTGTTCCTACAATTTCGTCTTTATAACTGGGATAATAAGCTATAACCGAGCATAATTAGTGATTTCACATGTAAAGCTAGCTGTTTCCTTTACAATTCTGGAAGAAAGAATGTCAAAGGATTTTTCTGAGAAATTAAGAGAATGTGTTTTCTACTTCTGATCTGATGTACCAAAATTTGTGGATTTAAGATTCCACTATTAAGATTCTGGAATCGAAGGAGCCACTGTTCCTCACATAAGGCATCAAAACATCTTTAGGCATTTGGATTAGGCTTGGGTCATGGGACTCTGCAAAGCCACTTCATCCTGCATTAAACAGTTTACAATAACAACATAATCCATACATAAAGAAAAATACGTTTTTCACTATTTGCCAAAGTAAACATAGTTTGAATTAATAAGACATTTGCTTACTCATAACTTATTATATACATAATAAATAATGTTTCTGTTTTTCTGAGCATGACATTAAATATTTTAGAGAATAATAAAAATATATTTTGTGTATATTTCATTTTCTGTCCACTCCTATGAAACATATTATGAACATTTTTCCCTCAGTGACATCAAGATGTCTTTAGTTTTAACCAGTTGCAGTTGATTTAATCACAATTCTCAGCTCACTGCACTTCTTTTAATTATATTTTATTATTTATTTCATCTCCCACCCTCACTTCTATTTCTTCCACATTCTATGTAGCCCTGAGAGACACCATCATGATTTATATATCTGTGTTTCATTTTCTTAAATGATATGCAGTATAGATTTCATTCTTTTACTATTTTCTTTAGTTAACAATTTTTTTGAAATGTATTCATGTTCATCAACATAACTGTGTCTTTACTTCTTATTGCTCCTTGATACTGTATACTGTACACATCCACGTCATTTTCCTTGTCCAGTATCAGAGATGAGTATCTAAACCTAGATTCCCTGCTGTCATAGCAACCCTGAAGCAAAAACAATCATTCATGACCCCTTGTGGAACTGTGAGCATTTCTCTCAGGTGCGCCTTCAGGAGTGGAACTGTTGAAAAGAGGCTATATATAGACACAGTTGACCTACGTTCTCCCACATTGCTCCCCAATACAGTTCTACCAGTTTATATTCTCAACAGAAGTACATTAAGGTTCCCATTGGAAAGTCTTTTTTCTTTTTCATCTTGAGTAATTGATCATAAAAAGGAAGACTTGACCACTTTAATTTTAGAATGGACGTGGTCCTGACGATATTAGTGTAAGCTTTTTGTGGTTTCTGACAATTTATACATTTGATAGTAGCGTGTGCTCAAAATAGAAAAACACTGAAACAACAGTGAACAGTGGCTAAGTATTCAAATAAATACGTTTCCTCAATTTGTCTCTGAAAACCTGCGAGCCCTAAGAGTATATCATTATATAATAGTAGTAGTATGTTTTAAGGAGAAATTTTTAAATAACTGACCCAAATGTAAGATGGTGTCTCTCTGCAACTTCTTAAGCAGGCCCAGGAATGGGTGTTGTTTTATAACTGAAACCACACTCTATTATGAATTCCCAAGATAATTCGGGTCGGGGACAGGGAGGGAATTCACGTCCTCTTGCTCACTTATTTAAAAAATAATTAACGATATTTTGCTTTTGTATGCAGATGTGATTATACTGGTGTCTGAGTAAGACTTTTCTTTCTGATTGATTTTGTACTGGAGATTTGGACTCTGAAATACCCTGACAGAATTACAGACAACGTAAGTTAGAGGACACAACTTGAGTGAGAACATACGATGCTTCTAGCTACTGCTAGATTTTTCCGCCTCTCTCGGATTTCCATGTTGTGTGATTTCTGGGCTTTGCTCTGCTTCTTGGCTAACTTCTTCCTAACCCCCAAAATCGAACTCCCTCCCTAGCATGGTTCAGAAATTGCTTTCTTCAAGACCAAATCATTTTATTGCCAAATATAAAAGCCTTTCTTCAGCCTTCACATTAAAAAAAAATCTTCTCTTACCTTTGATGTGCTTATACCTTCTTTGATTTTGAAGCTCATTTCACTTAATTTTTTGATCCTTTGCTATTCTGGCTCTTGGTATTTTCTCTCCATCATCTTTCCATTTGCTTTGCTTGCTCCGCTCTTTCTGTGTCCTACTTCTCTTGCTGTGTAATGTCAGATGTTTTCAGGGTATAGTTCATGGCCCTCAGCTCTGTGAAATGCTAGACTGAGGTCCTACAGTATGAATAGAGGGTTAGAGTGGGTTGGTGGGACTGGATTCATTTCCCCTCTGGAGACTGGTCTGAAGGTCTTAGGCATCAAAAATCATGGTGTTTCAAAATGGAAACAGTCCCACTGTACCCTACACTCGTCATAGTGTGTCTTCCAATTTATGTTAATTTCTGAGCAACGTAGATTAGTGAACACTGTTAAACCTGAGTACAGCCGGAGAAGAAGACCTGGAAGGACAAAGGGCCTGGAATCTGTTTGGTGAGAGGATTGATTAAAGGAGCTAGGAATATTTACCTGGGGAACGAGATCAAGTGTATGCTTGACAGTTCACTTCAAATATTTACACATGACAAGTATGTAGAAGAGAAGAAAGACTTTGGAGATGCTCTAAGTGTCAGTGGTCATGCAAATGGTGAAGTTTTTAAAGGGGAGTATTTGAATAAGGAAGTACTGAATAATAATTAAGCCTTTCTAAACCAACTATAAAACATACTACTTTGTCAAAAAGTTTTTTTTCACGTCACTAAAGTTAGAAAATCATCTCCTGTGGATGTTGTATTAAATACATCTGTGAGTTAGATTACTTCTAGAATCCGTAGCCACCCCCAAAGCTTCTCTTCATTTCCCCTAGTTCTTTCAATGGTATGGCCATTTCTCTATTCCACTGATTTCAAATGTAAGAAACATTTTCAATTAGTCTATTTTTACCTACCTCTTAACTTAATTCAAAAGTACTTTCTAATTTCCCAAATGGCTTTCACAGATTGCTCTGATACTTCATTTTTCTCAAGTTGGTTTTTCGAGGTTACTGCGGTAGGCTTCTGTTGGTCCACTCTGATCCCAGTCTTCCCTGCATTACTGTGCCTGGCTGGCAAGGCAAGCATCCTTCACCATTCTGCTCAGCATGCGGTCCTAGGTAAAGGCCCTGCGAAAACGTCTGCTTTGCTGGTTTTACCTAATTCAACACTCCCTCTTACTCAGATGCGCTGTGATGGTTTTACCATATCTGACCCTTCTTTCCACTTGTTTAAACCCACTCATTGGCTCTCTTTTCCTGCAACAAATACACCTGAGGTGCTGTTCTACGTGTTTCAGGGGCTCACTGGACCGAACGCTTTGGTGCATCTCATCTCAAGACCTCAACTTCTGCGTCCAGTAGCCCATGGTGTGAAATACATTCTTCATCTCTCTTTATCCTTTTGGGAGAAAAACTGCAGCAGCAGCACCGCCAATTAGATCTCTGCAGTTCAATATGGTACCAACTCTCTTGCAATCATAGACTAGAATATCTCTTAATTTCTCATGAAGAACCTTTAGCTAAGGAAATAAAGCACAAATTACTACTCAGTTATTTGCCCCTAACTCAATGCTGACTGATCATCTGATGCACCAAAATTTCAAGTGAGACAGATACAGCCACATGTCTGCATAAGATGTATACTCTGTCCAGAAGTAACTACACTCAATCCTCATTCTTGTGGCTTCTGTATTTGTAAAATCCACTTATTTGCTGAAATTTATTTGTAAGCCAAAATCAGTACCCATGCTGCTTGGGTGGTCATTCATGCACATGCATAGAGTGGCAAAAATAAGAATGTGACTCTCAGGTTTCTAGTTGAGGTTGAACAAAGTTTCTCATTTCAGTTCTTTTACTGTAAAGCAATATCCTTTTCATAATCTATTTAGTGGTACATTTTTCACATTTTAGTGCTTTTTGTTGGTGATTTTGTTGTTTAAAATAGTGTATGCAGAGTATTGAAATGCTGTCTAGCGTTCCAGGAGGCTGTGATATACCTTAGTGAGGAAACGTGGGTGTGAGATAAGCTTTGTTTGGTACTAAGTTTAGTGCTGTTGGTCAGGGGTTCAATGCTAATGAATAAACAATAGATAAACACACATAAAACAATTGTGTGTGTTTATCTGATCATGTAGTGATCAGCTGATGAAAATACTGTGACCAGAGTCTTGCAAGAACCTAACTCTCTAATTCCTCTAGGAGCAATGTTTTGGTATGCACTGATTCATCCTTCACAGTGACTTGATAACTATTGTAAATAAAAAAAAATTAACTATATACTTTCTCTTCTAATATGTTAAAATACATGATAATTATGAAAAGAGATAAGCTGCATTCTCTGCCCCTTTAGTTAGTAAAAAATGTTATTTGGAGCAAGGGAGTAGGAGAATGTAGACATAATTCTTTTGTCAGTCAAATGACAAGTCAAGATATAATTCAGAAAACAGCTGGAGCAACTTACCAAATATGAAGGATTATGTTAGAATCACCAAGAAGATGGAGGCAGAGGAGGAAGGGGTGGAGGAGGAGAAGGAAAAGAAGAAGGCGGAGAAAAAAATAGAGCTAAGAAAATTCATTCTGTGTTAGTGCAAAGATACTAAAAGGAGTACAATTACAACAGTTGTATTTAGAGGGAGGAAATTGTCTTAAATGTTTTCAGATTACCGTTTCAAGGTTGTGTTAGTTTCTGGTGTACAGCGTAGTGATTCAGCTATACCTATAAATATTCTTTTTCATACTCTGTTTCATTATAGGTTATTACGGGGTATTGAATGTAGTTCCTTGTGCTGTACAGTAGGACCTTGTTTATTTTATATGTACTAGTTTGTGCCTGCTAATCCCAAACTCTTAATTTGACTTTTACTTTAATCTCTAACATACACTGACCCTCCCAATAATTGGCTTGAGAAGTGGGAACCAGAGGCAGAAGGACAGGGGACCTGCTGTGGGTGTACAGGGACAGACACACAGGGAGCTGTGTTGTAGCCACCCTTGTAGGGAGAAACCAGGCACAGGGAGAAGGAGCAGAGAAGGCACGTGGGAGACAACGAGAAAGGGACCAAGCAGTTCATGAAACTCCTGTGACAACAGCTTCTTGGCATATGAATTCCACCTTTCATGCATTCTTTTCTAAACCTCCCCACCTACCTGGGACTAGAATCTGTAGACCCTTGTGAGCTTTGCTAAGTACAGGATCTGGAGGAAAATTAGAATTTTGTATTTAGTAGTATTTTGATTGTTAGGAACTGAAAAGTCCTGGATATAGCCACTTGCCTTCCTCCCTCCTGCTTCTCCCCCACGGACCCTCACTTTCAATCCAACTTTTGTCCTTTTATATAATTTTGACTCTGAAACCATTAGAGTATAAAAGGGGCTGCTGTAAGGGTGGTCTCTGTTCATAACTCCAGCAATGTACCCTTGAGCTAGAATAGTTTCTATTAAATTACACATGTGATGTCTGCACCATCTGAAAGAAAGGGCCATTATAATTGCTCAGATGTGTGAGGCTCTTACTTAAAGAGTGATTGGCATAGTAACGTTTTCATTAATAATTAGTTTACATATAGTAGAATGAATGTGGAAAAAGTATTTTATGTTCGGTGTATTTTAACATAAAACGAAGAATTAAGAGGGAAAGTGCCTTATGCATTTGCCCTCAAGAGAAGATAGAAAAAGGAGGATGGAGGGACTCATCTAGATTTTTGCCTGTTTTAGATGTGATTAAAAAAACTTTTCTGTGGTTTGGAACAGCAGGCATTCAGAAAGTGCAGAGGATAGTGAGACTGAGAAATATCTGCCATCAAAACGAACCCAGAGGTTACAGTTTTAGTTAGGGGGTCAGACCTGGAGGGTCTGTGATAGAGAGTTCGATGTTTTACCTGCTTTAACCTTTGCACTTGGGTTGTCTTGCCTTAGTTTGCTTTCCTTCCTGACTTGCTGTATGCCTGAGGCTTTATAGAAATGGTTTACGCAAGTTCAGAGCCTTCACATGATTGATTGGTTGATCTTTAAGACTTACTCCCCACCCCCCACCCCAGCCGTGAGACTCCTATGTCTGTCAGTATAGTGAAGTATTTATAAGCTTCTCATAGCTAGTTCCCAATTGGTTGGGACTGCAAATGACAATAGCAGATGTAAAGCAAGTTCTTTTGCTCAACAAGCCAATGTTGTGTCACATGAGAAGAATGGACTTGGGCATTGATCATGATTGATTTTGCAATGACATTTAATTAATATGGACATTCACGGACGTTAGTGTCTGGAACTCAGTGTTGTGATCTCCATCACGTTCTGAAACCTGAGACAAAGATACCTGCTTTATACAGCTCATTTACTTTTGAATTCTCATGAGCCAACTAGTTTTTGTAAAGCAACATCAATACATAGAGTTGAAGGAATTATTTGAACATGTGTATCTGTTTTCCATTTATATCCTTTAGGAGGCAAAGCTATTGTATATGATTTCACTGAAGTAATCAACAGCCCATGAACTAACTGTAGCTAATGATATCACATTGTATATCAAGAACCTTATTGTCATTTTCTTTTCCAGATTTACTGGCTGAAATCATTCCTCACAGAGAAATTTTTCCTCAGTGACTAATTCACTGGGATTTCTCTCAATTTGGAATTCTGTCTTTATGACCAAAAGCTATTTTCCATATGAATCTAGTCGAGATGTCACTTTTTCCAAATTTGCTGCCCTGTCCTGGACAAAGAGTCATTTGATCAGTTCCTAAATATATCCACCAACAAATGGGTTCTATTAGAAGATGCTGTCATGTATTCACCTCATTTACAAATCTCTGTGGTGTCCCTGAAGAGAAAAAAAAAAGCTTATATTAGTGAAATAATTTCTCAGTGCGAAATCAAATGATATTTTAACTTGGTCCTCTAGTCTCTACCAGGAGTATTCCGGATGAATATAATAAGCATACTTTATTTGATGGTGGGGAACCTGTTACATATTTAATGATGTTGGTTCTGGCTAACACCATATGGCAATCATCATAGTAATAATGACAATGATGATGATGATGGTGATGGTGTTCATCCATCACTTACTGAGCACATGCCCTGCGCAGATTCTGTGCTCAGTTCTCTACATGAGTAATTTTGTTTCATCCTTACATTAGCCATACTAGGCTTTTTTTATTACCCCCATTTTCTAGACAAACACAAAGTTCACTGAGGCTATGTATAATATGACACAGTGCCTTAGTGTCAGTGTATGACCGATTTCAAAGCCTACTTTTGACCTTTACACATTTAAAGGGCATCAAAAAAATGGTAATTTCTTGGGTCATTCAAGTAAATTAATGTAACTCAGGGTGGGTGTAACACAGTGGAAAACAATACTCCCTCTGATCAACTAGGTTGTTACTTCTCACATCGTAACGTGCACAGAGTTACATGGGGATCTTGTTAAAATTTCTGATATGGATTCACTAGCTTTGAGATGGTGCCTGGGATTCTGCATTTTTAACAAGTTCCCAAGTGTGGCCAATCCAATGGGGTAAGGACCACAATTTGAAAACAAAGAACTTGCAAGCACCTTGCCCTGGCCAAACAGAGCAAGTCAGCTTAGCCCTTCTAGGGATGACACTCCCTATGGCAGGCTGTAGGCTGGAGAAACATGCTGTTTTGGTTGCCAATGAGGGAGGTTGTGACCTCCCTCATTTTTTTAAGATGAAAATCTTCAGGTCTCAGAATTATGATTTGTTATTTACCTAAGTCTACTCACTTCACTAATGACAGAGTTCAGAGTAGAAAACAAGTGTCTAGGCTTTGAATCAAAGGATTTTCAACTATTGCACTTTGCTCCCTGACTTACCCTTAAAGTTGTGACAGTTTTTGGTTGACTTTTGGAATTGATTCAAATCAGGTATGTCTTTATGTCTTTCTCTTTCTGCTCAGATTGCAAAAAGAGAGAGAGAGAGAGAGAGAGAGAGAGAGAGAGAGTGTGTGTGTGTGTGTGTGTGTCTGTGTGTGTCTCTGTGTCTGTGTCTGAAATCCTGATTAACTGGGTTTCATGTTACTTTGATTCTGATCTAACCGCTTTCTGCTCTTAGACCAAACTATCTTTCAAAATCTACCTTGACTATTCAGATACTGCAGCCAAGGCCAGTTTAGTAAGTGTTCTCTTTTGCTTCTAGAATTAATTACAGAATTACTTTGCAGCATTTAGGAACATCTTGCCATTGCCTGTATATTCAGCAAGTCTTTATTGAGCATCTTCTGTATACGTATACCAGGCACTCCGCTAGGTGCTGAGGATAGAACTTGAAACAAAAGTTTCTCCCCTCAAGATGCTTCTAGGAGGGGAGAAGGCTGTTATTTACGTGTATTTGTTTTCTAGCGCTGTGTAATGAATTACTGCGAACTCAGCAGCTTAAAATAATGTGCATTTATGATCACGTAGTTCTGTAGGTCAGACGTCCAGGTGAGCTTGACTTCTTAGTGACAGGTAAACAAAAAGCCAGGGTTTCCTGTTTTAATAAATATTCTGGAAAATAATCATAAAATAAAAGCCTTACCACAAGCATCCTTCTCCCTTTTGCAAAAGATAGTCTTGGATGCATTCCTGTGCCTCATTCTGTGTAACTTGCTGTGACAGGAATTCCGTCCTTTCTGATGTGAAAAAGATAGCCATGGTATGCAAAGTTCTTATCTACCACCCCTATGCTTTCTAATTTTTTAAAATAAAATAATGACTTGAATAGAACAAACCCTAAAAAAGGTTTATTTTAGATACAGGGTGTAAGATTTCACACCCATTCCCTGCTCCCATTCCTCCCTCTTCCTGTGGTAGTGTGATTTATTAATGCTATCTTTGTGAAGCAGGAGAGCAGGACACAAAGGGCTTGTTGAAAAATGCTATTTTTGATTTGCTAAATTCTATAGGAATATGGCCCGAGGGCACTCCACTAAAGAAAGACATCTGATGCAGCTCCATTTCTTACTTCTGCCTGGGTTCTGGGAAAAGAGGACCCATTAGGGACACCGACAAGGATGCGCTAGTGTTGAGAACACTATGGGCCAGCGTCTTACTTTCTTCCTTTGTGTCCCTCTACAGGTAAATATAATGGGTGCATAGCAGTCCCATTTTAATTCTCACATCTCACAGATTTTTATCCGATAGTCTGTATGGGTATCAAGCCACTCACAGGAAGACCTGAAAAATAACGAAAGATATTAACACATTTCCTTGGAGGGGCCACAGAGGGCAGAGCGTGTCTCAGCAACCTTTGGTTGGTCAACCAGCAATGGAAGAGCAGTCAGTAAGTTCCATTGTTCACATGGCACTGTTAGAAGAATTACTCAGTTTGTGAAGGAGAACCCACATACAAGAGATTAAACAATAACAAGAAAACCAAGTATAGTGTCTAGCTAACAGCTTCATTGTTTTATGGAAAATAATAGGTTGTTTTCAACTTTAACAAAACAGAATTCCGGACTCAAGGCTGGGTAGATAATGACATGCTACCCAGCCATGCATTGTGCAGGTGGTAGAAATTCTAATTCTCTCCTTCCTCTTGAGTATCATCTGCAAAAAACCTCTCCTTCGTCTTGATTATCATCTGTGAAAATATAGTCATTTAAAATTAGCTATGCCTTTTCAATATCTTGAATGAAGGATTCATTTGAATTAAATTCTTGCTCAAATCTCAGGGTATTAAAAATATGAAGTCCAAAATTAGAAACTATCCCAAATCAAAAGCATATGTTCTCACATTTCCAGTGTTGTCCATATTATCTTAAGTTAAGAAAAAATCTGGGTAATGATTTTTAATGTGTTCTTATCACTGTCTAAGATATGTTCATAAGTTAAACAAAAAATTAAACATAGAACATTGCTCGTGGATTCCTTTAAGCAGACACTTGACCTAGTCTAAATGGTTTAAGAGAAGCTTTTTGGATTCATTTATATCGAAACTGTTATATAAGAAGCAACTGTTCTATAAGAAGAAGCAATTATATTAATGCGTACCATCAATTCTGTGGAAGCCATAAATGACTGTGGGTTAGTTTGGACATTTGAGTATTAATATAAACTCTTTTGTATTATTAAAAAATACAAATCAAAACCAAAAAAACTACCAGCAAAATTACAAAAGCATTAGAAAGAGAACATAGTTGCTCACAGCACCACCACCATTTTGAAATATTTCAAAACAATTTTTAATTCGTATGTGTTATCTGTCATCTATTAATATATTTTAAATAGTTGGATTCATAGTGTACCTATATTTTTCTGAGGTTTTTTTTTTTTCATTTAACTTCATATAATTAACATTGCTCCTTGCTGGCCCACAGGCTTCAGTATTACCATGTAAGTTTTGCATAGCAGTCAATTTGCTTGATACTGCTTCATTTAGTTAATAATTTCCTAATTTTGGGGGAATTCATTTGTTTTTAATAAGAAAATTATTGAAGAGGCCACAGTTAATGTACTTTCTATATTATTTAAAACTATAGTTAATGAATTTTGTTTTAGAATCATACTTTAAAAAATACTTGCCTTTTATAAAGATATTAAGCAACTCAAAGTATGCCGGAATATTCTTACGAAGTGTAAGAATAAAGCAACTATATGCCAGCATTCATAACTTACCATTTTTTATGAGACCATAATGACAGACATCATCTTGTTTGTATATGTGCATAATATAACTAGAAAGATAGGTAGATATATAAAGATTTTTAAAAATAGTACTGGATTGTAACTTGATTATATTATAATCTAATATCTAATTCATAATAAAATCATTACATTATTATTTTTACTTAGTTTAAATATTATAACTAAGAGAACTCAAAGAATTATTCTAATTCCAAGAAGTATTTTACCACGAGATTTTTATTTTCTAAAAGATTATTCTAACTAAAAGAGACTATGAGGGCAACTTTGAAATTAGAACCCCCATTTTTTCACTCCTGCACTTCAGATAATTCTAAAGGATTATCTAAAGGATGATTTCTTACTATGCAAATGTAAATATTAGCACTCCCAAATAGCTCCCCACTTCATTCTTTCATCTTATTTTATTAGTTTTACTATGATTTTTACATAGTAAGTATTTATACTTTGCTGAGTAAACCGCTATTTATATAATACTTAGTACTTCTATTGCTTTCATATTTTAAAATATTCAAATTTCACCATTAAAACTTCTAATTCTTTTTATCTGAGTCATTGATTGGATGTAGTTTTCAAATGGTCATTCCACGAATGATTCAAGGTTACATATACATGATGTTTTCTTCATGGTGCTGCTCTACTTGAACAGCGTATCATGTGGGTGTAATTATTGTGAGAGACAATTACCGCTGTCTTCCGTCATTGGTGGCTGCTGTGTAGAAATTTGAGAACTGTCCTAATTATTACCCTTTTTCAATGCTTTATACTCCCTGTATTGATGCCTAGAAATTTATCCCACATTTATACCTCTGTGTATAAGAATGTAAGATGATTTCTGATTATTAATCATCTTGACTGTGATTGGAAAATGTTGAAAATATCCCAGGTGTTCACTGGGAAGGGCTGGTTAAATAATTAATACACTTGCATATATAATAGAATACTATGTGGCAAGAAAAATAATGAAGCAGCCATACATGTACTGATGTGAAAAGATTTCTGAAAAAAGTTTTTAAATGAATAAAATGCAGAATGGGATGGAGTCTCTGTTTCCTTTTTATAAGGGGGAATGTTTTTTAAATGTGTTTTTATTGGTTTATGTTTGAACACAGAAACCCTGAAAGAATTCTTAAAATACTAAGGAAAGAGATTACCTGAGATAGAGATGGTTATTGGGTGAAATTCAGACTTTTTATTATATACTATCTTATAATGTCATGTTTAAGTCATGAAAACAAAATAATAAAAACTTAAGTTAAAAATACTAACATACCCATATTCATTAGACAGAAATCAGAACTTGATTTGATTCTCAGTATTTACTGTTAGTCTTTTTAATTCAAGTATATTTGATTTACAGTGTTAGCTAGAAGTAGACTATATAGTGATTCAGTATTTTTATAGATTATACTCCATTTGAGATTTTATAAGATATTAGCTATATTCCCTGTGTTGTACAATATATCCTTGTAGCTTATTTATTTTATACGTGGTAGTTTATGCCTCTTAATCCTCAACCCTATCTGCCCATCTCACCTTCCTTCTCCTCACTGGTAGCCGCTAGTTTGTTCTCTGTATCTGTGGGTCTGTTTCTGTTTCGTTACGTTTATGACTTTGTTTTCTCTTTAGGTTTCCACATAAAATGGGAACATACAGTATTTGCCTTTCTATATTTGACTTATTTCATTAAGCATAATATCATACACATCCATTTATGTTACAAATTGAAATATTTCATTCTTATGGCAGATTAGTATTCCATTGTATGTATGTATGTGTATATATATGTGTGTGTGTGTGTGTATATAAGACATACATACATGTAAATATCTCACACTTTCTTTATCAGTTCATCTGTTGATGGATATTTTTGCTGTGTCCATGTCATGGCTCTTCTAAATAACGCTGCTATAAACATTGGGGTGCATGTATCTTTTTTAAATTAATGTTTTTGTTTTTGTTTTTGGATGTATACCCAAGAGTGGAACAAATGGTAGTTCTATTTTTAGTTGTTTTGAGAAACCTCCATGCTGTTTTCCACAGTGGCTGCACCAATTTACATTCCTACCACCAGAATACTAAGGGTTCCCTTTTCTCCACATCCTTGCCAACATTTGTTATTTGTGGTCTTTTTGATGATAGCCATTCTGACACATGTGAGGTGATAGTTCATTGTGGCTTTGTTTTTTCCTGATAGTTAAGGATGTTGAGCACGCCTGTTGGCCATCTGTATTTCCTCTTTGGAAAAATGTCCTTTCAGCTCTTCTGGCCATTTTTAATTGGGTTGTTTGCTTTTTTGATGTTGAGTTGTATGAGCTGTTTATATATGTTGGGTGTTAATCTCATATTGGCCATAATATTTGCGAATAATTTCTCCCATTCAGTAGGTTATCTTTTCATTTGGTCATTGGTTTCCTTTGCTGTGCAATTCATTCATTAGTTCTAATAGTTTCTTGGTGGAGACTTTAAGATTTTCTATATATAGTATCATGTCATCTGCAAATAGTGACAGTTTATTTTTCTTCTCTTCCAACTTAGATGTCTTTTATTTCTTTCTCTTATAATTACTGTGGCTTGACTTCCAGCACTGCATTAAATAAAAGTGGTGAGAGTGGGCATCTTTGCCTTGTTCCTTATTTTATCATTTTTTATTGATTTATAATCATTTTACAATGTTGTGTCAAATTCCAGTGTAGAGCAAATTTTTCAATTATACATGAACATATATATATTCATTATCACATTTATTTCTCTGTGAGCTACCATTAGATCTTGTGTATATTTCCCTGTGCTATACAGTATAATCTTGTTTATCTATTCAACAATTTTGAAAACCCAGTCTATCTCTTCCCACCCCCCGCCCCCTTGGCAACCACAAGTTTGTATTCTATGTCTATGAGTCCATCTCTGTTTTGAATTTATGCTTTGTTCATTTTGTTTGTTTGTTTGTTTTTTAGATTCCACATATGAGCGATCTCATATGATATTTTTCTTTCTCTTTCTGGCTTACTTCACTTACAATGACATTCTCCAGGAGCATCCATGTTGCTGCAAATGGCGTTACGTTGTCAGTTTTTATGGCTGAGTAGTATTCCACTGTATAAATACACCACATCTTCTTTATCCTGTCATCTGTTGGTGGACATTTAGGCTGTTTCAATGTCTTGGCTATTGTAAATAATGCTGCTATGAGCATTGGGGTGCACGTGTCATCCTGAAGTAGGGTTCCTTCTGGATATATGCCCAGGAGTGAGATTTATGGGTCATATGGTAAGTCTATTCCTAGTCTTTTGAGGAATCTCTATACTGTTTTCCACAGTGGCTGCACCAAAGTGCATTCCCACGAGCAGTGAAGGAGGGTGCCCTTTTCTCCACAGCCTCTCCAGCATTTGTCATTTGTAGATTTTTGAATGATGGCCATTCTGACTGGTGTGAGGTGATACCTCACTGTAGTTTTGATTTGCATTTCTCTGATAATTAGTGATATTGAACATTTTTTCATGTATCTATTGATCATTTGTATGTCTTCCTTGGAGAATTGCTTGTTTAGGTCTTCTGCCCATTTTTGGATTGGTTTGTTTATTTTTTTCTTATTAAGTCATATGAGCTGCTTATATATTCTGGAGATCAAGCCTTTGTCGGTTTCACTTGCAAAAATTTTCTCCCATTCCGTAGGTTGTCTTTGCTGTGCAGGAGCTTGTAAGTTTCATTAGGTCCCATTTGTTTATTCTTGCTTTTATTTCTTCTAGAAGAAAATTTTTGAGATGTATGTCAGATAATGTTTTGCCTATATTTTCCTCTAGGAGGTTTATTGTATCATCTTATATTTAAGTCTTTGATCCATTTTGAGTTGATTTTTGTCTATGGTGTAAGGCAGTGTTCTAGCTTCATTGCTTTACATGCTGCTGTCCAGTATTCCCAACACCATTTGCTGAAGGGACTGCCTTTATTCCATTGTATATTCTTGCCTCCTTTGTTGAAGCTTAGTTGACCAAAAGTTTGTGGGTTCATTTCTGGGCTCTCTATTCTGTTCCATTGGTCCATATGTCTGTTGTCTTTAATTTCCTTCATCAGTGGTTTATAGTTTTCTGTGTATAATTCTTTCACCTCTTTGGTTAGATTTATTCCTAGGTATTTTATTACTTTGGGTGCTATTTTAAAGGAGATTGTTTCTTTACTTTTTTTTTCTGTTGATTCATCATTAGTGTAAAGAAATGCCACTGATTTTTGAATGTTAATCTTGTAACCTGCTACCTTGCTGAATTCTTTGATCAGCTCTAATAGTTTCTGTGTGGACCTTTTAGGGTTTTCTATATAAAGTAACATGTCATGGGCATATAGTGACACTTTTACCTCTTCTTTTCCAATTTGGATCCCTTTTATGTCTCTCTCTTGCCTGACTGCAGTGGCTAGGACATCCAAGACTATGTTGAATAGGAGTGGTGAGAGTGGGCATCCTTGTCTTGTCCCAGATTTTAATAGGAAGCTTTTGAGTTTTTCACGATTGAGTACTATGCTGGCTGTAGGTTTGTCATATATAGCTTTTATGATGTTGAGATATGTTCCCTCTATACCCACTTTGGTGAGAGTTTTTATCATAAATGGGTGTTGAATTTTATCAAATGCTTTTTCTGCATCTATTGGGATGATCATGTGGTTTTTGTCCTTTCTCTTGTTGATGTGATGTATTACATTGATTGATTTGCATATGTTGGACCACTCTTGTGTCCCTGGGATGAACCCCACTTGGTCATGATGTACAATCTTTTTTATGTGTTATTGGATTGTATTTGCTAATATTTTGGTGAGGATTTTGGCGTCTATGTTCATCAGTGATATTGGCTTATAATTCTCTTTTTTTGTACTGTCTTTGCCTGGTTTTGGTATCAGGGTGATGGTGGCTTCATAGAATGAGTTTGGGAGTATTCCCTCATTTTCAATCTTCTGAAAGAGTTTGAGAAGGACTGGTATGAGTTCTTCTTTGTATGTTTGGTAGAATTCCCTGGTGAAGCCGTCTGGTCCTGGACTTTTATTTGTAGGGAGGTTTTTTATTGCTATTTCGATTTCATTTCTAGTGATCGGTTTGTTCAAGTGATCAGTTTCTTCTTGATTCAGTCTTGGTGGACAGTATGTTTCCAGAAACTTGTCCATCTCCTCTAGGTTATCCAGTTTGGTTCCATATAGTTTTTCATAACATTCTCATATGATATTCTGTATTTCTATTTTACTTGTTGTAATTTCTCGATTTTCCTTTCTTATTTTGCTAACTTATGCTGTCTCTTTTTTCTTGTTTGTGAGTTTGGCCAGAGGTTTGTCGATTTTATTTACTTTTTCAAAAAAACCAGCTTTTGGTTTGGTTGATTTTTTCTATGGTCTTGTTAATCTCTATTTTATTTATTTCCTCCCTAATCTGTATAATTTCCTTCCTTCTGCTGCCTTTTGGGGTTTTTTGTTCTTTTTGTAGTTCATTCAGTTGGTGGGTTAAACAGTTTATTTGAGAGTGTTCTTTTTTGAGGAAGGCCTGTGTCACTGTAAACTTCCCTCTTAGCGCTGCCTTTGCTGTGTCCCATAAATTTTGTGTGGTTGTGCTTTCATTCACATTTGTCTCAAGGTATTTTTTAATTTCAGCTTTGATTTCCTCGTTGACCCATTGTTTTTTTTTTTTTAATAACATATTGTTTAATCTCCATGCTTTCCTATTTTTCTCCTTTGTTTCTCTGTTGTTGATTTCTAGTTTCATGGCATTGTGGTCAGTAAAGATGCTTGAGATAATTTCTTCTTAAAATTGTTGAGGTTTCTTTTGTGCCCAAGTACATGATCAATCCTGGAAAATGTTCCATGTGCACTTGAAAAAAATGTATATATTTTTTGGGGTGTAATGCTCTGAAAATGTCCACCAAATCTAATTTTTCTATTGTATTATTTAACTTCTCTGTTGCCTTATTTATTTTCTGTCTGGAAGATCTGTCTAGTGATGTTAATGTAGTGTTAAAATCTCCAACTATGATTGTATTCCCATCAGTGTCCCCCTTTATCTCTGTTAGTAATTGTTCTATGTACTTAGGTGCTCCTATATTGGGTGCATATATATTAACGAGTGTAATAGCCAAATCTTGTATCACTCCTTTAATCAGTATAAAATGTCATTCTTTATCTTTCTTTATGGCCTTTGTTTGAAATCAGTACTGCAACACCTGATTTTTTGGCTTTTCCATTTGCATGGAATATCCTTTTCCATCCTTTCACTCACAATCTATACGTGTCCTTCTCCCTAAAGTGGGTCTCTTGTATGCAGCATATTGAAGGTTCTTGCTTTATTATCCAGTCTGCCACTCTGTGTCTTTTGACTGGAGCATTTAGTCCATTAACATTTACAGTAATTAATGATAGATCTGTGTTTATTGCCATTTTGAACTTATCTTTCGAGTTGATTTGGTATTTCCTCTTTGTTCCTTTCTTCTTCCTTTTGAGTTTGGTAATTTTCCTTTGTATTATCATGAATTTTATTTAGTTTTAGTCACTCCCTTGTAAGTTTTTGTCTTGTGATTACCCTTTTTTGTAAGTCTATTAGCCCATTACTGTAACTGTTTTTATTAAACTGATAGTAACGTGATCTAAAACCTATCCTACTGAGAACAAAAAATTGAAAAAAGAAAGAAAAAAAACAACTCTATATTTTCTTGTTTCCCTCTCCCACTCTTAATGATTTAGATTTCTTCTTTTACAATTTCATGTTTATTTTATTTGTAATTCATGAGTTATCACCTTTCCAGTTATGAGTTTCTCATTTCTGTAGCATCCTGCTGCTTTTCTATTTAGAGTAGACCTTTCAATATTTCTTTTAGCATGGGTTTAATGTTGCTAACCTCTTTTAGTTTTTGCTTGTCTGTGAAATTCTTTATCTCTCCTTCTATCCTAAAGGATAGTCTTGTTGAATAAAGTATCCTAGGCTGCATGTTGTTTTCATTCAGGACTTTGAATATATCTTGCCACTTCCTTCTGGCCTGTAGTGTTTGTGTAGAGAAATCAGCTGAGAGCGTTATGGGGATTCTTTTGTAACTCACTCGTTGCTTTTCTCTTGCTGCCTTTAGGATCATTTCTTTATCCTTGACTCTGGCCATCTTGATTATGATATATTTTGGTGTGGGTCTGTTTGCGTTCTTCCTGTTTGGGACCCTTTGAACTTCCTGTATTTGGCTATCTGATTTCTCCTTTAAGTTTGGAAGTTTTCAATCATGATTTCTTCAAAAACCTTTTCAATCCCCTTTGATCTTTCTTCCCTTTCTGGGACCCCTATTATGTGAAGATCAGCATGCTTTATATTATCCCATAGGTCCCTTATGTTGCTTTCATTTGTTTTTATTTGTTTATCTTGCAGTTGTTCTGATTGGGTGCTTTCTGTTGTCCTGTCTTCTAGGACACTAATTCATTCCTCTGCATTATCTAGTCAGCTTTGCACAGCCTTTAGATCTGTTCTCATCTCAGCCAATGAGTTTACCAATTCTACTTGGCTTTTCTTTATAGCTTTGATTTCATTTTTGATATATTTTATATCTCTAAACACTATCTCTTTAAGTTCCTTCAATAGTTTGATCACTCCTTTTTTGAAATCTTGATCTAGTAGGCTATTGATGTCTATTTCATTGATTGATCTTTCAGGGAATTTCTCTTGTTCTTTTAATTGGGAATGGTTTCTCTGCTGCTTCTTCTTGCTCATACCTCTCTGGCACTGTGGCTTATGGAGTATCTGTTATCTATTGTGGTCCTTAAAGGAGTTTATTTATCTAATGCCTATGTAGGACTAAAACTTAAAAAATAAAAAAAGGAAAGAGAGAGAAAGAGAATTTTAAAAGAAGGGAGAAAAAAAGGTTTGAAAACAGTGTATAATCAATTATAGAAGCGCAATTTGAATCAGACTAGCATTCAAGTTGAGACGTCTTTTTAAAAAACCCTTAAAAAAAAAAAAAGGAAAAAAGGTCCAAAAATGATATTTGAAACCTATTTATAATCAATAACAGGAGATGAAAACCAAAAGACCAAAAGAAATGGAAATGAAATCAGGTGGATTTTTAAAAAAATATTAATGTAACTACTTTAAAAGAAAAATTTAAAAAGGAATTAAAGCTAAAAGCATACACAATTGTTTAGAAAGTAGAAATTAAAAAGGTAATAAAAAATAGAACTGGTAAAAAAAGATACAAAGAAAGAACTTTGAAAAAGGGGAGGAAAAAAGGTTTGAAAACAATGTATAATGAATTATTGAAGAGTAAGTTGAAGCAGAATAGCAATCGGGTTGAGACATCTCTTAAAAAGCTTTAAAATAGGAGAAAAGAGGAAAAAATATATTTGAAACCTGTGTATAATAAATAACAGGATATCAAAACCAAGACAGATAAAAATGACATGATGTGAAATTTTTAAAATAATAATATTATTTTAAAAGAAAAATTTTAAAGGGATTAGAACTCGGAGGATATATACTTGTTTAAAAAATAAAAAGGTAATAGAAAATACAACAGGTGAAAAAAGATTAAAAAAAAGGGGGAGGAGGGGGTGTTCTCCTGGAGACTATATGCTCTTAATGAGAAGTCTGTCTTTGCCCTGTTTCGTGAGCTCGGCTTGCTGTTTCCAGAGGCCCTCGGTTGGCGCCCTAGTCTGTGCTGCTCCCAGTGCCTGTTGGCAAGCAGATCGTGCCCCCTCCCAGCACAGCGTTCCTGCCAGAAAGGCGGGGGGCCACCCGCCATCTCCCGGCGCCGGTCACTCCGCAGCTCTGCCCTAGGTCGGCGCTCCGCAGGCGGCCCGGGAAGACCGCGAAACAGCCCCGCCCCTGCTCCGTGCCCGAACTCAGCTCCTTGTTCTTTCTGGCGGCGCAGACTTTGCGAGGCACCAGGGCGGAAGGATCCTATCTGACTCGGGCTGCAAACTGTCTGGCCTTTGAGGCTGCCGAGCGCCCAGGCGCGGATGCAGGTTTCGCCCCGCCCCCGCCTGGGTGCCAAGCGCCGCAGGATATGGCCGCTGCGCCTGAGCCCCGCCGCTCCTGGCGGAAAACCTTCCGTGGGTTTTCAGAGACGGAGGTATGCAGCCTTCTCCACAGGGCACATGAGCTGTGCTGTTTCATGGAGGGCCCAGGTTGTTCTGCCCTGTGCACCCACTCATCCGCGTTGCGTAGCCCCCTGCAGTCCCCCGGGGCTGCCTCAGTGCAGCTGTGCGTCCTCCGCCCGGCTCGGGCAGCCTGTCCTGGCCCCCAGCTCCCGGCTCGGGTCTCGGGCTGGGTGTCGCAGGAACCCTCTGTGCCCTTTTAACTTAGTTCTGTCGGTCAAGGGCTCAGAGGCTCCCCCTCCTTGGCGCTGGCCACTCTGTCAGAGAGGGGAGACCCAGCGCTGGTCCTCCTTTGCCGCTCCCTCCCCGCAGGACCGGTCCCACATTGTTTTGCCTTTCCGTCTTCCTTTTTTTCCTTTCTCTTACCAGATTTTTGGCGTCTTTGTCTTTTGAAGAGGACAGTGTTCTGTCGGAGTTCCACAGGTGCTCTGGTTGGCTGAGTGGGTCCTTGGATGTGAGTCTTGGTGTGCCTGTGGGAGAGGGTGAGCTATGTGCGTCCTACTACTCCGCCATCTTGGCCTCTGTCCCTCACAATTCCTTTATCCAGTCATCTGTTGTTGGACATTTAAGTCGTTTCCATGTCTTGGCTATTGTATGTAGTGCTGCTATGAATATTGGGGTTCATAAATCTTTTTGAATTTATGTTCCCTCTGGATATATGCCCAGGAGTGGGATTGCTGGATCATGTGGTAAATCCATTTTTAGTTTTTTAAGTAGTCTCCATACCTTTTCCCATAATGACTACACTGAACTGCATTCCCGCCAGCAGTGCAGTAGAGTTCCCTCAATTCTTTTAACAACTTCTCAAACAAATTTAGAAGAATTTACTTGATGCCACATACTGAACTAAGTGCTAGTAATGTAAAATATTTGAAGGCACAATTCCTATGTTTGAACATCTGCTTGTCTGTTAGAGTGATAAGGATATAAGAAAATAATTACTATAAAATTAAAATAACACAAATGTCATAATAGACATATGGTAGTGCCATCCCCCCTCATTTTTCTTACAATTCAGCATTTAGGTGCTAAATAAATGTTAGTAAATATAAAGTAATGTTTGCCATTTTCTCCTTAAGACCAATGAATGTAGACCTTGCTAGATCTGACCCCCAAGAATGAGTTGATAAGATCTCAACTATCCTGTATTGGTGAATGGCAAGGACATAGTGTGTCATTAGTGTTCAGATTAATGCGTATTCTTTTCTCCCTTCTAACTTGATGTCAAAACATTGTTTAAAATCCCAAATCACAAGAAATGAATTTATTTTCTTCAAGTAAAAATCCATTATTCAAAATAATTCCTTGGTGAATGTAGCTACTCTTTCTACAGCTGCAAGCTACCGCTACCACTAACTAGGTATGAGTGTTTATCAAGTGTCCTATTCTCCTCTAATGTAAACCTGCTCTTAGAAGGTGCTTACCCCATAGACCTTGCTTGAAATAGGAGCATTTCTACAATCCCCGACTCCATCAGTGTATAAACACTGGAACAGGAGGCAAGGCAGTGCCTTTAACTTTTGCATTATACAGTGATGGTTAATAATATTGACCGTAAAATGATGTAGTCTGCTTGAAATCTAGCCCCTGAATCCTTGGCCTGTTGAAGCCAGCTATTCTGGGTGACTGGAAAGCTATGTGAGTCTGTTACTTTTATTTGCTCTGAATTCTGGTTATTAGTTTTTCTGAACGACCTCCTGATGCCTGGGTATAGCAGAATTGAAATGGAAGAGTGCCAAAATTTCACTGCAAAGCATGCTTTTTTCCCTAAATGCCAGCTATAAGAGAAGAAAGTATAGAGATTTTTTTTTCCCCTTTGTGGTACAACTGAACGTGGAGAATGGTTCTTTGGGATGGATCTGCGATTAGGTCAGGGGGTAACTATGCTGCCCCCAGCTTCTTAATTGCTTGTTGCTTTCAGCTTTTAGGACCTGTTAGTGACCAGCAAGCCTCAAGCAGGAGCAAGTCCCAGTGCATTAGTGTACTTCATTGATTTCTGGGGCACCAGTCAAAGAATATTGGAGCTCTCCAGTGAGACATAGAGGATTTTTACAGTTGGGCAGATGATGTGAAAGTCTATTTGAGATTCAACATCCTTCATATTCTTACCAGAGACCTGAAAAGTAAGAGAGTCACAAGATTTTAGAACATTAAGTTTTAGCAGAAATTGACAGACGCTTTGGGGTTCATGACGGTAACAGAGGATCTGTGAAGCACTTTACTATTTCAAAAAGACTAATGTGAGAGCTGTATCTGAATTAAGAATAAACGTCTCCACACCAAAGTGTCAGGTTGCTTTGGTTTGGGTTAGCCTTGGTGGAGTGGCAGAGTTTCAGGCTTATCAGTGCTCTAATTAGCAGTTACGTTTTGAGTAAGAGTGGTAAACAGGTTTTCACTGAAGGGTGGTTGGCGTCTTCAAAGCATGAGTGAGGGTGCTCTGGGAAAAAATAATTAAGAAAATTTGTTTGATGGCAAAAGTTTTGGGAGCTACTTACTTGAGTTGCATTGACCAATATGATAGCCATGAGGCTCATGTAGTCATTAAGTTTAATTAACTAAAATTCATGAGTTACATATTTTGCTCCTTGGTAACACTAGCCACATTTCAAGTCCTCAGTAGCCACATCTGGTTAGTGGTGATGGTATTGGACAGCCATAGAATGCTGAAGAAATTTTATTGAACAGCACTAGAGATGAACACTTCTGCATAGACTAGAGTTTGTTAAAACATAAGAAATACATAATCTTTTTTCTCTGTCTACTTTGTTAATTATAGAAGTAATTATAGACGGGATGAAGGAAACTAAACCAGTACTAACTGGTGCTAAGAAACAAATCCCCTTGCTTCTTTCTTCAGTTGTCTTACATCATTATTTGTTTGTGACACCTCTGGTGAGGCTTGCTACTTCCACATTCTAAATGAACCACTTGTACATATATTTCTTGATTTGTGAAATTAGTTAAAGCCTCTCAAACATATCATATGATACATTTTTCTCACTCTTAACACCTTTCCCAAATTACTTCCATCAGATCCATTTTTACATCCTTACTTCTACTAGTTATCATTGTGAACATATATAAAATGAATGTTATGGTTATTCTTAGGAGCCTAACATTATATTCTAATGTAATAATAATTTTGATGACTCAAGATTATATCACCTTACTTACTACTGTTTATGATGAGAAAATGCCTGTTCTCTGTTTCCCTCCACCTCTCTTCCTGTTAGTATCTTGTAAACTTGACATGCCATATTATTATTTTAGGCAATTTACATTTATAATATACACACAATTTAGTCTTCCAAACTTGGCTATATTTTGAGACTAAAATTGAGGCCAAGAATTAATATTTATTAAATTATGGTCATGTAAATATTATTAGATATAGAATCAGTAGTGTGAAAGATTTAAAGTGATAGATAAATATTTCTTTGCCACTGACCTGTTTCTATTAAGGAAAAATGTGATTTACATAAATTTACAGGAGTATCTAGCATCTTAACCATACTATATTTTATTCTATATAGTCTCTGTCTTTCCATTCTAAATTGAGATAATATTTACTGGTGTGTTGTACAGCTCACCTTCTGAAGTAACTTTTCTTTTCATTCCTGAGGTGTTGATTTAATGTTTTAAACCCAGTCTTTGTCTTCTTTGGATTTCTTTGTTATTTTGCTTTAAAATCTTCTCATGAAATTCTTTCAGAGAGGGTTTTTGAATAGTAAGTTTTTTGAGTCCTTCTATGTCTAATAATTTTTCCCTTATAGTTGATTAAATATTAGTATGAAGAGGAAAATTTAGATCTAAATCTTTATTATTAGGATTTAATATTTTGGCTGTGTTTTCTTCTGGTATCCAGTCTTCCTGATACCTTGCCCTTCAGTTCTAGAACCCTCATGCATCTCTCTTCTTACAGCTTAGGTGAAATCCAACTTTCAGTACTGTCTCATTTGACAAAACCTATCATTTGGCAGTTAGCATCATTGTTGATGTGATAAGGACAGACCAAAGAGATGCTGTCCTTTTTATGCTCTTCTGGTGAATTATCTTGTTAAGTCAGTAATGGGTCCCAAAAGCAATGCAGGATATGTCAGTCGCTTAACTCACTGAGAAACTCAGTTGGCTTCTTATAAGTGATTTGATATCATTGGTCTTTGTTTTGTATTTCCTAGATCCCTGTGCACAGAATTCCATGAAAATACACAGTACATAAAATATTTCAGCTTGTCAAAGAGAGAGAATACTCCCCCCCCACCAATTCCCTACAATCAAAACTTACCTGTAATCGGGGAAGGATGGGCATTGATAAATGAACACTCTGGGAATGAATGTTAACAATAAACCCATCATGGTAATCAGAGTTATGTGATTTATGACATAAATTCATCTGGTTTATTTTGTAATGTTATCCCATAGCATTTTAGGAAGCTGTCTTTTGGATATACCTAAGGATTCTAAATGAAAGTCACCAAATGGTTTCTTTTGATAGGTCATTTCTTTTAGCTTAAACATTCTCCTTTTTTATACTTTAGCAGTCAGCATAAGGGAATGAATAATAAAAATCTAGGCAAATGGAACTTTTCCCAATTATATGCTTTGAAACATTCACAGTTGGCCAGAGAAAATGAGCATTTAATATTTTTGTTGCTGGGAGTAATTTAAAAAGAGAAAGGCAATTAGATTCATTTTCAGTTGGTATGTGTGTGGGCTACTAAAGGGGAAGAAAAAAATGTAAGAAATACTGATGGCATTCAGTGAAAAAGAATGAAGTAGGAAGTTAGAAAGCCAAAACAGACTATGTAGAAATAAATGCTGATGGTTAGAATGATAAGCAGACTGTTATAAATTCTATACTCTTCATTCATGGAAGATTGAGAAAAATGAGAAACCCGACAACATTTATATATGACCGTGTACATATGTGGTGGTTATAGCTTATGGTAAAGGAATGGGCAGTAAGAGGTACTGATTAATGAAACGAATTGTTGTTAGTACCTTACTTTGGGCCTACATTTTTCAAGACCTTGTTTTTTTTCCCTAGAGCAAGCTTGTTACTCCATCAGGGCAAGGTACGATGATGACTTTTAAAAGAGGTTAATTGATTTGCCCAGGGTTAAACAGCTCGTTAGTGGAAACATTGGTGCTAGCAACCGTATTATTTGCTCCCTAAATACTGTTTTATTTTCATTGATTTTGGTGAATCCCAACCCCACCCTAGAAAAGAAAAAGAGAAAAGTAATGTCATACTCACATGAAATAATAACATGACAATTGTGCTTAAATTTTTGACAATGACAGTAGACTAAGAATTACAGCACTGAATTCTACAGTTGGAGCAAGCTTAGTGGAAATTGGAGGTCAGTCCCCTGAGAACCCACTTACTCATCTTTATGAATTCTGAGGATGGAGCAAAGTATACCCCATATCTGAGCTGTTTGCAGAGATTGACTTAGAGGCTTTTTTGGGGGTGGCTTAAACATTTTTTTTCAATATGAAATTTTCAGAATTATGTTCCTCTTTACCAATGGCTGTATTACAGTATATATGTAGTAATACTGCGAAATAGTCAGAGCTACTCAATATATAGGAAGAGAGTTTAAGTGAGACGCAGGCAAAGTATATACATCAAAATGAAAATTTATAAAATAGACTACATTTTAATTTGAACCTACTATAAAATCAAGAGACAGCATTAAAAGGGAAAAGAAGACTGATTCAAAAATGTATAGGTATAAATAACACACACATATCTATATATTTATGTGTATAAATTAGTATCATGAATTTCTACAAGTGAGTAAAACAACAACCATTATAATCAAATGTAGAAAAATGAGCAAAAGATTTAAACACAAATGGCTATAATTATGGTAAAATATCTTTATCCTCACTAATAATTCTGGAAATTAAAATATAAACTATATCATACTGTCATATATCATATTGGTAAAAAGTTACAATACAACATGTTGAAGAGGCCATTGGGAAACAAGAATGCTTAATTACTGGAAATTGTTTAAATCAGTACAGCTACTTAAGGAAACAATATGGATCAATAGACTGAAATTGAAAATGCATATATCTCATGACCTAGCACTGTCATTCCTAAGGATATTTTCTAAAGAAATTTCTACACGTTCATACAAGGGGGCATCTGCAGAGTTCTATGAGGTAGTAGTATTTGTAATAGAAACCATACAAACTGGAAACCATATAAACATCCACTAGCAAACAAAATAATAATTATGATATATTCATTAAGTGAGATTCCACATACAGAAGTTGAAACAAGTGTTCTAGAATAGGTCTACAATTGATCTTTGACTCACATGGGGGTCTATGGGCACCTACACTCCATGCAGTTAAAAAATTCAAGTTTAACTTATAGCCAGTTCTCCATGTCTGCAGTTCCGTATCTGCAATTCCACATCCAATGATTCGACAAACCGCTGACCGTGTACTACTGTAGTATTACTACTGAAAAAAATTCGTGCATAAGTCAACTTGCCCAGTTCAAACCCATGGTGAAGCTCCCCTGTATATTACTCAACCTAGATTTCCAAACCCTAAAGTAGAATAAAACGACTCAGGTATATTTTATGTACAGTGGGTGTCATTTGTAATTTTATAAAATATATGAAATAAATTTATATAATATTTCTGGATACATATTCAGGTAGTGAAAGTTAAAAATTGTAATAGTTATTTACTTATTTACATTACTTACAATGATGGTTGTCTCTGGAAAGAGAGAGGAGATCATTGGAGATTTCTGGTTTGTCCTTAGTATCTTTTTTTTTTTAATTTTAAAAAATTTTTATTGAAGTACAGTCAGTTACAATGTGTGAATTTCTGGTGTACAGCACAATGTCCCAGTCATACATATACATACATATATTCATTTTCATGTTCTTTTTCATTAGAGGTTATTACAGGATACTGAGCATAGTTCCCTGTGCTATACAGAAGAAACTTTAAAAAAATCTATTTTTATATATAGTGGCTAACATTTGTAAATCTCAAACTCCCAAATTTATCCCTTCCTACCCCCTTTCCCTGGTAACCATAAGATTGTTTACTATGTCTGAAAGTCTGTTTCTGTTTTACAGATGAGTTCATAGTGTCCGTTCGTTCTTTCTTTCTTTCTTTCTTTCTTTCTTTCTTTCTTTCTTTCTTTCTTTCTTTCTTTCTTTCTTTTCCACATATGAGTAATAGCATATGATATTTTTCTTTCTCTTTCTGGCTTACTTCATTTAGAATGATGATCTCCACGTCCATCCATGTTGCTGCAAATGGCATTATTTTATTATTTATTATTTTTTATGGGAGAGTAGTATTCCATTGTGTAACTTCTTTATCCAGTTATCTGTTGATGGACATTTAGGTCGTTTCCATGTCTTGGTTATTGTAAATAATGCTGCTATAAACATTGGGGTGCGTGTATCTTTTCAAATTAGAGTTCTCTCTGGATATACACCCAGGAGTGGGATTGCTGGATCATATGGTAGGTCTATTTTTTTTTGTTTGTTTGTTTTTTGAGGAATCTTCATACTGTTTTCCATAATGACTACACTAAACTACATTCCCACCAGCAGTGTAGGAGGGCTCCCTTTTCTCCACACCCTCTCCAGCATTTATCATTCATAGACTTTGGAATGATGGCCATTCTGACTGGTGTGAGGTGATACCTCATCATAGTTTTGATTTACATTTCTCTGATGATTAGTAATACTGAGCATTTTTTCATGTGTCCTTAATATCTTAGTTTCACCTCATCTCCCTGAAAACCCTTCAAACAACTAGTGTTTTTTGCCTTAGTCTTACTTTGCTTTTGAGTATGAATTCCTTAAGTGCTTTTAATTTAAAAAGTAAAGGAAGGGTCATTTTTACATTAGATGGGAGGGCAAGCCTCAGATTATAGGACAGTCAGCGCTCTCTAACCTCACAGAATCCCAGTGGATGATATTCCCTTGAGCAGCATCCAGTGGGCTACCTGGTCCTATTAGAAACGTTGCGTGAGGAAGGTGTATCTCTGAATCTGCGCCCTTGATCACATGTGGGTTGTTCCTAAAAGTACCTGTGCGTTGTAGGGAAACTCTTCTCGATCTTCTTATTTTAAGCCAGAAGCTACCACTCTCCTTCATCACAGTTTAGCACCCTATTAAAACCTACCATTTTCTTTTGTAAGTCCCTGAACTGCATATAAGGGACTAATCAAATGTATCAAGATTTACTTTACATTTTTTATCCACAGTCTGTGGTCATTTCTAATGCCAGACTCAAATCTAGGAATTGCTTAGCTTTCTGGGTACATTTGTACACTTAATATTAAAAATGACCCTGAGCTAAACCACCTATGGTTTACAAAGAGTCAGTATTGCGTGGGGATTACTTTGTAGGCTCTGGAGTTAGACTGTTTGGGTCAGTCTCTAACAAACTGTGACATTTGGAGAAAGTTCCTTAATCAGTTTAAACCTCAATTACCTCATCTATAAAATGGGGACCATAATAGTCAGTACCTCAAAGTGTTGTTGTGGGAATTAAATGAGTTGTTAAGCATTTACTGGTGGTCTTGTTCCGTGCCGTGCATTTAAGAGATGCTAATTATTATTTGTTTGAGGGCTTGGGGGACACTCACATGGTATGTATGGTATTGACTGTATTCATGCTCTTGGTTCTCAGTTATTCGCTCATTCATTGCTACTCAGTCACCAGAACACATTCACCCTATGCAACTCTAATACTGACAAATGAACTAGGAATACTTTTACACACTAGAGAGATGAATACCCAGGAATACATGACGTCATACAATTAAAACAACAAATTCCATGCAAATAAGTTCCTTCACAAAAATTCAAAAGCCTAATCATTTTGATTATTATTTAATAGCAATGTGAAGTTCTGCATTTATCGCCTGATGGAACTCCTGAAATGCATTGTGCAACTCAAAAAGGAGTCCAGGTTTCTGAATAGGACACTATAAACCTGATTTCAACAGACTGAAAACAAGATGTGACAAGCAGTTTGACACCGGCCCTCCGCTAATTTCCGCTATTTATAAAGAGGCACATCTGAATGGAAATAGCTCTGCAGAATGGATTGGTATGGTTGGGGCCATGTCAGTCCACACATAAAACACAGTAGAGGGGAAAATAAGCAGCCATTGATTTCCTGTGAAAGCCCCCCGAGTCCGGGGAAAGTAGCCAGTACGGGGCACCAGCTGCTCTCTGCTGGAAATCCTTTGTGGGTTTGAGGAGGGGTGTGAGGAGCGGGAGAAAGCTAGAGAAAGCTGGTGGATATGAAAAGGAAAAGAAAAACCCACACAGCCGAGCCCAGGATAGAAGAGGTGGGGACAACTGCCTGAGCCATGCTTCTTTCCTCAAACTAAGCTTGCTGCTTTTCCCGCAGAAAATGGAGGGGGTGGGAGGGAAGCTTCAACAGACCCTACCTTTATTTATGCAACACGTTGGGAACGGTTCCAATGGGAATTTCTCATGCTCTTTCACGTTCCCTGAATTCTGTTGGTGGTGAGTCCTTGTTTTCTTTAAACTGCTCTGATCTAATAAGTATTTGCCTCAAAACCGGAACAAATACTCAGTGTGATTGCAAGTCCTCATTTGCATAATTGCATTATGACAACAATCTCAGGCGGATAATAAATAAGGAATATTTTGATGTTTGTTGGCTGTGATGCAAAAAATACTCCCAAATTCCTTTCTGAGGCACCTCCATGGCAATGCTGCTGAGTAAATATGTATAAAAATTTCTCTTTCAAGATTGGACAGTGGGCAGTCATTCTTTGTTTCCCGTTCAGACATTGCAAGCAGTGTGTCTTACAGTGGAATCAAGTGTTCATAAAAGTGTTTCAAGAAAACGCTGAACAGTAAGTTTCAGATGTCCTCCGAAGTTTGCAATATTTGGCAGTGTTCCTCCTTTATGAATGGTAGTGGTGAGTACTGCTGTAGGGATAAATTGGCTGGGATTAAAAAGCATTTTTTTCAAAGCAGTTTGGTCACCTACCTAGAAAGTCACTAGGAAAACATGGATTATTCCAGAGGTGGGAATCATCCTATGGCATGAATAACAAGCCATTAGGGAATAATATATTTTTTTAAACAAACAAAAAAAGACATCTTACACAAGAATATCTGAGCCCTATTGAATTTTGTTATATTTTTATTTTTAAGAATATGCAAATAAGTAATTTGCCTATTAAATTTAAGGATGTTATTTACTTGTAGCTTAAACAGAATCTGTCACACACAGGGCTGTCTTTAAAGCAACTTTTAAATTATAGTATAAATTCATTTATGTATATCTCACTGATAATGAATATTATTTGTATTGAAAAAAGGATGGGCAAGAATTAAAAATTTTACTTACAGCATAAAAACAGTTGGGAGGCAACTTGCTAGTATAAACAGATTTATAGGAAAATATGCACTGTTCATTGTTTCTAGGACTTGGGATCAATAGCCATCTATATCTAACATGTTAATGACAAATTATTTTCTTCAAGAGAAGTGCCACATATCTAACTATAAGGCAACTTTTCATTACATGTTTGCTAAACAGTAAGGTCCTTTCCCAAGATATTTTGTGATTTAAATGTTTCACTAAATCATTTTGGTTTTCGTACTCATTCATACAAAGGGGTGAAATTTCACTGACGCTCCACATGCTTCTCTCTGTATTTCATGAGACTTCTATCCTCCTTCTGCAACTCCTTCCTTCAACCCTTGTCATCCTTACTACAGACATGCATGCCTGCAGGTGGTCCACAGCCAGGGCTTGTCTTCTCTCATTCATCCTGCAGAGACTGAGCTAAGCCAGCTACATCATTGATGATGCAGGGAAAAGCATTGATCGGCTTATGTGGTATGAATAAAGACAGCCTGCTCATAGGTCCTGAATCCAGAATGTGGATATTGACCAAAAAAGCAGATTTCAGAGGTCAGCTGGTGACTCTAAATCCTAGAGAACACAGGTTTTGGCATATAACCAGAGACCTCCTAAAACAAATTAGCTCCTGGTCTTTAGATAAAATTAAGTCACTGTTTTTATAGTCTTTGAATCAGCTGAGTAGGAATAGATGCTAATTCTTTTCATTCTCATGTTCCAGTTCTCTTAGTTTGCAATTAAGGATGCTTTTATCCTAGTATTCAAGCTGTTTGTAAGTCCTGATTCCAGGCTACTCAAGGCCCTCCCATGGGTTGCAGAGAGCTGAACTGTGTGAGGTTTGGTTCCTGCATGCACAGCATGAAATTGAGCAGTTCCCACAGCAGAGTCACATGGACAATCAGGAAAGGTTCATAGTGTTACAGTGACTAGTGAAGAACCAGCATCCTCCATAATAATCAGAAAAAATGATACACTTACCCTGGAAATGATTACTTATCCTAAAAGTAGTATTTTTCTTTTCACCAAATAACTCATTTCAGAATCCATCTTTACCATTTTTTATTTCTTAATGCCTCTCTAACATTCCATTTGTAACTTATGTTCATTCTGCTTGAAAACTATCCCCAAGTTTTCCTTAAATGTATGACCGCTACTCATGAATTCTTTTAAACAATCTCATCTGAAAATATTGTTACTGCACCTTCATTGTCAAAGGACATTTTCTTGGGTGAAAGGAATTTAGATTAATAGTTATTTTCTTACAGCAATTTAAGGATATCGTTACAGTGTCTTCTGGCTTCCATTGTTTCTTTTGAGAAATACACTATCTATTTCTTGTCCCATTAAAGGTGTTCTAAAAATGTTTGTTTTTCTACTCTGGATAGTTTGCAGATTTTCTCTGTTAGGTTTTTAGTAGTTATTAAGTGATGTGCTTGGATGTTTGGGGTTCATGGGGCTTGTTAAATGTGTGAAATGATGTCTAATCTCCAGTTTTGCAAAGTTTAATAAAGTTCACAGCCATTATCTTCTAAAGGAGAACTTTTGCTCTATACTTTTTCTCCTGTTTTTCCAGAAGTTACAAATTTTAAACTTTCTCACTGTATTCTTTGTGTCCATTACTTTCTCATGCAGTTGCCATCATTTTAACTCTTCATTCTTCATTCTGAATAGTTTCTTTTGGCCAGTTTTCTAGTGTACCGGTTCTCTCTTCATCTGTGTTTAATCCACTGGTAAACTTATGTACTGAATTCTTAATTTAGGCTACTGCATTTTTCATTTCTAGTATATCTCTTTAAGAGAATTTTTTTTGCAAAGAATTTTTAATATTGTCTTTCCTCTTTCTGCATAGAGCAAATAAACTATTTTAAATTCTGTCAGACAGTTCCTGTATCTGCATTCTCCTATGGGATTGTTTATATTGTCTATTTTGCTGAGTTTTTCTTCTTTCATAGTTTCTCATATCATTTTGCTTCTTCAAATCTTTTTCTGAGCTTTGCGTTGTGACCATATACACAAACATGCATGGAGAGAAAATGTCATGAAACAATATCATTACTATTACTATAATATTTAATGTTTTAATATTTTTGATTCAATCATGTAACATTTTCATAAGATTTTTGTTATATACTAATAATTTGATTTCATATTCCATTAATGGTTCTCCAATCTCAGTTTGAATAACTCTGCACCAGAAAAACTTGTACTAAAAAACACTACATGTATAAAATACTATTAACACCCTTGGCTGGAGTATAAAAATATCCAAAAAATCCAAATGTCAATCAATAATTGGATATATAAATAAATGATAGATATCTATACAATAGAATATTATAAATCAACCAAAATGATTAACCATTTCGTGATTAAAGCAGAATGCATCTTAAAACATAGTACTTGAGCTAAAAAAGAGTTATGAGAACATATATTTTATGATTCCATTAACAGTAAGTGCAAAGCCAGACTAAATCAAGTAATGCATGGTACAAGAAACTTCTGTGAGTTCCCTAAAAATCTTTTTTCCTATTTAGTTGTGGGTTTAAGATTTTGAAATGTCAAAACATAACTGATCCTGAGGGTGGCTGAATCATAGTGCAAACTGAATTCACATCCTTGCAGTATCTCTTATTTAAAGTTAGGGTAGTGTAAGAAGGTGGAATCCAAAAAGTTGGGATGGAGATATTTCAACAGATTTTAAGAAGATGAGGTTGTTATTTTGGTTACAGTAACTTTTGTACCTTAATATTGAGCTAACTGACCCTTTTGGCTATTTCCTATGAAAATGTCATCAATATGAAGTCACTGAGAACATAATCATAATACTATGACAATGAGAAAAAGACAACATAATCTTATATGGACTAAAATTCCTACAAGATTGCCGTGTCAATGTCATGTCCTTATTAGTCACCCACAGACAATTCAACTCATTTTTAACTTACAAAATAAGCTCCATCAAAACTACCATTAAACTGATCTCTCCATTTATTTGACATATATTTAAATACCCACAGTGTGCTAGATATTATTAATTCTTTCACAAACCTTATATTACTCCAAAATAATTAAAAAGAACTTTTGCATTATAGAAACTACATCTCTTCATTAAATCTGAAATTGTATTTCCATGGTTTCCCTCTGATGCATTTACTCACCACTGTGTAGCTAATTTGCTTGCTAATTTTACCATCATTGGCTATCTTCATCTCTCCCACATTATTTATGAATCTTTTAGTCTTCCATTAATTGTTTGCAGATGTCTCATAGCCAAATTTTTATTAGAAGTCACTTCACATCAGTTTTAGAGGGAGGGTATAACAAAATTATAATGGAAATGTTACTTAATGATCATCATTTGCATCAAATTACTTGCACCTATTTATATATTAGACTTCTTAACCTCTTTGAAGGTTTTTCTGAAAATTTCATTCAATATCTAAATGAATCATGATTAAATAAATAAAGACAAAAAGCCCATAAAATATACAGCTTATTAAGATGAACAAATTTAAGTTCACCTGCATCTTAGAGAGGACTCACACCAATTCTTGCAGTGCAGAAAGAATGATCTCAGGTTCAGAAGCAAGCTAATACATTGGAGGTCAGAAAAGAACTAGAAGGACAGTAGTTAGAATGTATGTTGCCCCTTAGACACATTAAAGCCATTTAAAAATATCTCAGATTTTTCTTTCTGAAAATAGACTGTTATACATAGCTTAATTGAACCGTATCTTTTTTGTATTTCCATATGAGTGATCATCAAAGTCAAGGTCCAAAGTGGATTAGGTCAGGCCAGTTACAAGATGACTTGCTTGCTGTCACAGAAAAGAGTTAACTGGAAATAGCAACCTAAACATTGTTTCAAATAAATGAAATACAAATAAATTGTACATAAATGTCCACAATGCCGTGCTCATCTCTGTGCTTAACCTTCACAGTGCAAAGAAAATTGGATATTCTGATTTAGCACTGTAGAAGAAATATATAAAATAATTATCGGGTAGAACAAAAGCCTCAGAGAACCACATAAAAAATTGATTTTTTTCTCTCCTTGGTCAGATAGCGCTTTGAAATATGATCCCCTGGTGGAATATTGATGGATAGCTTCTCCAGTCAGGTGGTCCTTGAAGACAGTAATATCAGGAGTCATAAGAACCAGAGTAGGTTAAAGTTTGGTGCCTTTTTTTCTCTGCTCACTAATGCATAATAGGTTTCTTCAATTTATTTTTTTTATTATGGAGAATGCCTTCCTCTTCTTATCTTACAATGTCTCTCTGAATAATATATATATAATTTGTATCCTTATTCTTCCTACTTCTATTTTTTGCTGCCAGATACATCAGCATGTAATTACACATTTGTGGGGATTTTTATTACAATTATGTTTTCAGTGCCCAGCACAGTGCTTAGCATAAAACAGGTGTTTGATAAATATCTATTTAATGTAAGGGTTGGCAAACTTTTTTTTAAGGCTGACTTTTTTTTTTTTAAGGCCGGTGACTATTTTAGGTTTAGTATGGTCTCTGTCACAACCACTCAACTCTGCCTTTGTAGTGAGAAAGCAGCTAAAGACAATATGTAAATGAATGGGAATGACTATGTCCTAATAAAATTTTATTTACAGATAAAGGAGGTAGGCTGGATTGATACATGAGGTATTGTTGCCAACTGCTGGTTTAATGAATAGTTGAATTAATTGTTAGTAGCCAAAAAAGCACCTCCCTAACTTTGAGAAAGAATGAGAGATTGTATCAATATTATTAAAAGGATCATTTACAGATAATTGAGGTTTAATTTAGGAAAACATAAGGCTGAGAGGTGGTCATGAAAAAATGTTAAGAGTTTTCTGGAATGACAGCCTCAAAATTCACTGAGGCAGATTTTGCTTACTTGGAGATAGTTTGCCTAAGTCAGTGATAACTAGAAACTGAACAGATTCATAACTGATGTTGGACTTCAATCCGTTTCTCAAGAAGAGAGAGGCTGTGTCCTATTCAAGATTTTTTTTAAAAAAAAAAGACACCCTGCTCTAATACTGTCAGAGAATGAACAAAGTGAACAATGAGAGAACAAGAAATTGTTCTTAATGTAATTTTTATTGGGTTAATTTGTGGCCCACTCTTTGTAGAATTGCTCATAAAGAAGGTTGCCAAATTATGTCAAACATGCAGCAAAGACTTGCTCCATGACATTCCGGAGCACAGTGTGTAGCATCCATGGTGAATACAATCGTCAGTCATCCCCATACATCACATTCTTGGCAGTAATGACATTTTAACAGGTTCCAAAGGCCACACATTCTCTTCTAAGTTTTTATTGGGCGTGAACAGGCCCAGTTTTAAAATGGCTTTGGTCAGATAGCCCACATTTTAGCAAAATATCTGCATACTTTGGAAAAGAACTACAGATGGAACTTTTTGGAAGTGACGGGCTATGCCGACAAAGAAAGTGTATCTTCCTGTCCTGTATCCCATTATTAACAGCAGATTATACATTATATAAGACATAGTTTGGACGGTAGCACGACAATGCCCTGAGATGTTGTGGAGAGGCTTGTCACGTCAGAAAGGTTCTAACCTTGGTACATGTCATAATTAAGACACATTTAGTTTTTCTTCTTTTGCAGGTGGTTGTAAGTAGAGTAGATATCTGGTCACTTAGAGCAGAAGGCTGGGGCAGCAGAAGAGCGTGCAATCTTTGATTAAATAGTCTTTAAGGGCAGAGTGACCTTTGTGCCACTGGAAGTAAAGAACGATTACAGAGATTTCTCAGTTCAAAACAAATTGTTTACTTCAGAAATTGTTTTTCAGGATAGTCTATACAGGCATCTGAAAATATATGTATGTAAATGAAACAGGTACTTGAGATGCTTCCAGCTTCAAATTAGCTACCATAACTCAAATTAACTACCACTGGGGACATTTTAAGACAGTAGGGCTGTATGTGCTGAAGGACAGGAGAAAAATGGAGATAATCCAGAGGTGAGAGATTGAAGGGCAGATTAAGGGAAGTTGGGGCAGGGATATAAAACTGAATCCCTTTATTGAACGTGTTTAAAGGGCAACAAGGGTGACAACTGCAAAACAGGAGTCTGAGGAGCTTGTGTCCTTCTGCCTGTGCACACGGTGTGTGTGTGTGTGTGTACTTGTATGTGTGTTCGTGGGCTAGGGGAGTCAGATTCTCCATGTTCTCATCCAGTCTAATTTCCCATTAGAAATTGCCACTTTTCAAGTCCACAGCCAGAAAGAGCTGAGTATCTCAAAAATGCCAACTGCCCAGATTCTGGAAGACAGAGGATTTTGGTTCTGCAAACTATTTTACATGATGTAACTCCATCAGTATTTTATTTATCATTAGAGTCACAGTATACCTAGTTCATTAACTACTACTTTTATAATTAACATAGGATTAAATTTACAATCAGGGAGTAGTTAATATACATGCCAACAATTCTTTCTTTTGTATGAAAATGATATTTTAAATAATAATCATGTGATATTATTTAAAAATCTCTGGATTCACTTTAAATTTTTACAATTGAAATTATAAAAGAATAATAAATAACATGACACATATTTTTCAAATTAAATAAATATTTAATGTGTGAACTAAAATTTGTCCATCTCAAAGGAAAGCATTATGCCTCACTTTTCATGTTCTAGTTCACTATTTTAAATCTGAAACACAAATGAAAATTCTCTCTGGTGACAAAGACAAAATTGACTTTGAAATTTTGTCTCTTTATCCGTATTCTAATCATTTTTATTTAAAACCAACTGTTTGAGCAGAGGAATATGTAATGTCCCCAGGTGAAGATATGAACTGTAGTCAACTCAAGGTTGAGCAATTTTGAGTCATCACAACAATTCTCCCCAGGGCTCGTGTGTACCTGGATCCACATCTGTCATCCATCTGAGTTGACAGTGTAAGAAGAGTTGTCCAAAGTCACTCTCATGCAGAACACACATCTCTCTATAGGGCAAGTAATAAAAATGTACCAGTTTGAAGGTTAAATAAATAGCATTAAAACTGAACAATAACCAAAGGAATTGTTTCAAACTTAGACCAATGAAAGATTTTTTTCAGGAAAAGTATCTTATCACTGATGTTACTGTAAATGTCTGGTGGATGGTGATGATGGAAAGGAGACTAGCTTTTGGTTAAGCTGTAACGTGTGTAAATTCTCCAGACAAGATGCCCACCCTCTTATTTTCCCGCTCAGGCTGATTACCTGGGGAGGGGGTCATTATAAAATCTTATATTCTGTGGGGGTGTCTATTAAGCCAGAATTTATTAGCTCTCCATTGCAGAGTGTCAGATTTAAGTTAAAAAGAAGCATCTTTAGGAGTTGTGGAGTTTAATACCCATAAACTGGAATTTTATCTCACCAGTTACTAGCTAGGTGATCAATATACCGATGGTTGTTGTAAACAACATTTCCAAGTTCACTTTCTTAAGTAGAGAGAATGTGAATACACATATATGAGTGACAATTAGGTGACTACAAAAAATATTTGTCCAATGAACACCAAGAGGAAAAGCAAAAGAGCTGAGATGAAGTCCAGACACAGCTTTGGAAGATAAATCAGATGTGTGATATATCTAATCCATATACAGCCAAGAAATGGAAAATTATGTGTCTTTATCCAGGGAGAGGGTTCAATTCATAGGAATCTGTTCCTAGCATGCATTTGGTTTAACATGCATTTAATTTTTTCCCCACAAGTGTGTGTACCATAAGAAAATCTAACCTATTTCCCAATTTCCTTCTTGAGTGCTGTTTAAGTAGCATGTTCACATTTTATGACCTCTAATCAGAAGGGAATTTAAGTTTTTTTGTCTATCCACAGTATTTTGGGGCGTTTTACACTCAGTGCTATAAATTGAATACCAATTTTATTGGGAAAGATGTCCTCCTCTGTTTATGAGCGCATTGACAATCGTAGAAACAGGCAGCTCATCCCAAAAGGAGTGTGCTGAACAGGATGCAATAATTTGTCTCACGTGCCCGGAACAGAGTCAAAACATTTGTAATCTGAATCTGAGTAGGTGGAGTTCTCCAACTGTTTTCCGTAACAGACCCTCAGAGAGAAATTCTGAATATACTTCTATCAAATTCCATAACAACTTGAATGACGATGACTCCAAGACCTTATTGCAGAGAATAAAAATTATAAATCTAGAAATCTTTTAAAGCCAGCCCACACATGTTTTCTTCATAAGGTACTGTCACGACAACAGGGCAAAAGTTTTTATTTTCCAGTGTTTTTTCTAGTTATATCAACCTTGATATAATTTGGGTCAAAAATACCCTCATGATTTATACTTGTACATCTCATGCCTCTTTAGATTTGATATTTTTGTCTTGAAAAAATTTTTGAACATTTTGAACCCAATTCTCCCCTTGTATAAAAAACACATAAATCCAGGTCCAAGGGCAAAGGTGTTAGAAACATAAACATAAGGACACTTAGACTCCAATTTCCCTGCCCTTATTGAAAATTCAGTTTAAATTCTCCTAAGTAGAATTAAGACAGGATTTACAGTTTAGGTTTGCAGAATGTTTTTCTGTCTGTTAACATTAAGAAGTAAAGCAAAACTAAAATCAACCTTGATTAGAAGGTGTTGATTCAGTGATCACTTCTTTACTCTCCATGAGCAGGGCGAAACCAAGACCTCGTCATCCAGCAGACAGCCCCACAGTTAACTGGAGTTAGAATGGAGGTTTCCTTACCCTCCCCAAGTGAATTATCAAACTGTTGCTTCTAAACACAAACAGCACCTTTCACAGCTCCCTTTAGAGGTTCCCTGTCTCTCGGTCTGTTCTGGAACTGAGCGACAAACAGTGCCAAGCTTCCTTCAGTTGAAAGCTCTAAAGTATCTTGGGGTTCGCACATCTGCAGAATTATGATTCTCAATCACGTTTAGAGAAAGGACCCCTCTGAATGTCTGATGAAAGCTATGTACATACACATGCAATGTTACATACCAACTCGGGGGGCAGTCTGTTGACCCCTAAAGTCCTCTGCTCTGGGGAATACATTATGAGTGCCTGGTTCACTCTCACTGGGCACACAGTATCTCATTGCAATTCTTCTTAGATATTGTGACTGCCCCCAGCCTCATGCAGGTGATTTAATGTGTCCTTTTAAACTGAGAAAGAATATACCTGAGGAGGAGGTAAAAAGCAAAAAATACCATTGTGATTTTGAACATCTATCGGTATAAAATAAAACTCAGTATAAGGAGGCCTTTTTTTTTTTTTTCAGTCTTGCATGCTGCTGCTTCTGCAAAAAACAAAATGACTTTTATAAACATGGTGGATTATCAGGACATCACCTCCCTCAGGAGTGCAGTATCTCCTGGGGTCACAAAGCAAACACGCAAACAAGCAAGGGAACCCGCAGTGTGAAAACCAAACAGCCCTTATCTTGTCACTGAAATCTAGGTCATTCCTAGAGCAACTAATATGTTACCATGAATTAGTTATAAGGGAAAAAAATGACCCCAAGTTGAAATATGGGATGATGTTTATCTTTTATCTTTCTAACTCTGTTACTGGTTTTGATCTCACATACTCTGAATCAAAAGTTAAAATGTGTTTTACAGAGTTGAAGGAGGTCCAATATGTTGAAAATATGATCCATAATTTATCTCTAACATCATTTAAATGTGCATGTCTGTTCCACTTAAAATAATCATTTTGTCCCAAACCTGCAGCCAGCTACAATGAAATTTTTATGCATGAACCCTTGGACTTGTTCATGGTATCTGTTTCATTTATTATAGCTGATACAGTAAAAAAAAATGGATATTGTGTATATTTCTAATATAAAATTTTTTATGACCAACATTTAAAAAATGCTGGCTGTCTCCCAGGTCCTGTGCTCAGCACCTGCACCAGTTCACTTAATACTGAGAATAGTCCTACGAAGAGGCTTGTATATTTTCCCTGATTTAGGTGGAGAAACGGACACACAGAGAAGCCGAGTTGCTGCAGGCAGTACACTGAGTCATAGTGGAGCTGGGATGTAAAGCCAGTGTCCCCTGACCCATAACTTGAGCTCTTATTCATCATCCCTTGAGTGTGATATGCAGTAAATTATTTACCTTGTATTATTGAAACATCCTTCCTCATCCAAGTGTTTTCCCACCTTGCTTTGCGGAGTTGTTAGAGTGAATGATGATAAAGGCAGCCTCTGAAAGATCAAGAATGTAAATTCCCCTCAAGTGTTTCCTGTCATAGACCACCAAGTTCAGCATTACAAAATGAGTCTTTTCAAATTCTAAGACAAGTGTCCGGGCTGGTGATTATACTGTTTTTATATCCTGCAGAGTTTTTTGTTCTTTGATTTATAAAAGTGACCTCTTAAACCGGACTTTTATGAGGAAGTTCTGTTTTCTCACTTAACTCCTCTCTGTCAATGAGAGGTTACCCGGAGAGACTCACCAGAGAACTATCGATTAGTTGGTGATGCCAAAACTTAAGGAGGAAAGTCAATCCAAGGATGAGTTCAACTCAGGGGCTTGTGAATTAAAATGCTCGTTTATGCTGATGAGTCTGAAGAAGTACAGTAGGAAAAGCTTGTGTGTATGTGTCTGTATATGTATGTGTGTGTATGTACATACGGGTGTATTGCTTATTTTACAGTTTGTAAAACAGTTGATGGTAGAAGGCTAATTGTCTCATGCCTTTTTGAGTGGTTGGTCCTTAGCCTTCAGCACATACTTGCTTTATTAGTGGGATTTTCCCTTCTTGTTACAGCCTTTTCTTTTCCACTTAGAGAAGACTCTTGAGCATTTCTTTTAGGGTTGGTTTAGTATTGATCAACTCTTAAGTTTTTGCTTGTCTGAGAAGTTCTTTATCTCTCTTTCAATTCTAAACAGTAGTCTTGCTGGGTAGAGCATCCTCAGTTGCAGCATTTTTTCTTTCATCACTGAATATATCATGCCACTCCCTTCTGATCTGTAAAATTTATGCAAAAAAAAAAAAAAAAAGAAAAGAAAAGTCAGCTGATAGCCTTATGGAGGTTTCCTTGTATGTGAGGTTTTTTTTTCCCCTCTTACTGCCTTTGGAATTCTAACTTACGCTGTTTTAATTATGATACGTCTTGGTGTAGGTCTGCTTGGGTTCATTTTGTTGGGGATCATCTGTGTTTCCTTTACCTGGATATCTGTTTCTTTCTTTATGTTTTGGAGTTTTCAGTCATAATTACGTCAAATATATTTTCAACCCCCTTCTCTCTTTCGTCTCCTTCTCGGACCCCTATAATGCAAATGTTTGTGCTCTTGATGTTGTCCCAGAAGTCCCTTAAACTATTAAAATTTTTTAAAAAATTTGTTCTGTTTGCTCTTGTGATTTGGTGATTTCTGGTATTATGCCTTCCAGATCACTAATGAGTTCTTCTGTATCACCTACTCTGCTCTTTATTCCCTCTAGTATGTTTTTCATTTCAGGTTTTGTATTATTCAATTCTGACTTCTAAAAAATTACTTTCTAGTTCCTTTTTAAAATTCTCTCTTTGTTCATCTATTCTTTGCCCTAATTCAGTTAGCATCTTTACTACTAATGCTTTGAACTTTTTATCTGATAAATTATCTTCATTTCATTGTTGCTTTTTCAGGGTCCCCCTCTCCCCTTGTTCTTTTGTTTGCAACAAATTCTTCTGTTTTCTCATTTTCCTTAACTTTCTCTGTCTATGAAATTAGGTAAGACAGTTGCCTGTTGCTACCTTGAAGAGTTGTCCTTGGGTGGTAAAATCCCTGTACAGTCTGCATGTGCCCAGTGGCTTTTGTGGGAGAGCTGAATCTGAGATAAACATAAATCACATCTTTCCCCAGGGTGTGCTGACAGCTATCACCTTGGTAGGAAATGAGACTGGAAGTGGAGGGACTAGGGCCAGAGACAGCTTTGAGGTGGGGCTTCTCCTCTGCTCAGTGGCCTTCACCATCCTCAGCTGGTGGGGTTGGGTCTCAAGATGCTGGAACAGAAGCCCTGAGGGTTGGATCCAAGCTGGCTCTGATTGCTTTAGATGTGTGCTCTTCACACACTCAGTGTCAGCAGTGCTGGGGCAAGAAGGCTTGGTAAGGCTCTCGGCATGGGTCTGGGTGTGGGCTGTGGCATCCAGGCTCCAGGCAGAGCCCCCGACTACATCTGATGCACTGCTTGCAGAAGCACCGGTAATGGTTGCCCCACGCTGTGTAGCTCCGGATCTGAACCACTTCTGTGTTTCACAGCTGAGCTTCCCCCTTGGCCTTGGCAGCCTCACCCCAGTGTGGAACTGTGTTGTGAAGCAAGTGGGGCTGAAGCGGTCATTGGGATCCGGCTGGGGTGAGCATCAGCATGGTCACAGAAATGGGCTGGCAACCCATGCAGTTTCAGTCCAATCTCTCCATCCTGTTTGAGGAGTAAGCCAGCTTGCGTGCACCCCTCATGAGCGGGGTCCAGGCTTCCTACAGCCTTCCTGTTAGTCCCACTGGCCCTCCAACCAGCTAAGGGGACTTATCTTCCTGATGTCGAACCACAGGGCTGGGGCTTGAACTGCTCACTTCCCAGGGTGTCTCCCCACCAGTGTAATTCCCCTCCTCTTCTGGGTTTCCTTCCAGGGGCACAGATCCCAACCTGATCACTGCATTGCCTTTCTACCGGACTCTGTGTGGGTCTTTCCTAGAGCCTTGACTTGATTGTGCGGCCTGTACTTGCCCTGCACAGGTTATGCAGGAGGCTTGCTGCTGGACTCCAGTTTTCAGCAAGCATCCTTCCACCTGCAGATGTATTTTGGACGTGTTTGTTGGGGGAGGCGAGTTCCGAGTCCTCCTACTCCGCAGTCTGGATCTCTTCCTTGTCTCATGCCTTTTTGAAACTATAAAATACCAGTGTTTTTAGCACAGAAAATTAAAATAAAAATCCCATAATTTTAACATTTATATCATGCAAATTGACATGATACTTATGCGTGTTTTTACATATATCTCTAAATATCTGTGTTTAGGTAAGCTGTACAGAAGGGCAGTGTGTGAAGAGAGAGCCTCTCTTCTCACATCCCAAAGCCCGCTTATCAAACACACCCACTTTTAATCATTCCTTCTGATTACTTCCAGAAAAATATTTTCTTTGTGAATTTGTAAAAGAATTAAACATTTCACTCCTCTGCTCCTGAAAATTGATAAAATCTCAAATATTTTCCATATTAATACATGGAAACATACCTCCATCTTTTAACTGTCTGCTTCTTACTGCTTAAGTCAGATGGCTCATAATTCAATGAATTAATAGCATGTAGGTGGACATTGAGGTTGTTTGTAGGTTTTTATTTTTTTCTCATCAAAAAATCCTGCAAAGAATATCTTTTCACATATATCTTGAAATAATTTCCTATGTAAATTCTTAGGTACGGCAGTGCTGTGTGCATTTAAAAATCTAATGGGTATCATCAAATCACTTTACAAAAACAGTGCAATTTATTTTACACCAAGACTATGAGACATTGGCTATTTCCGTACAACTTTCTGGTTTTGAACATTGTAACTGAATATGCCATCCTGATAGATGAAAAGACTAGAGTCTTGTCTTAGTTGTCATTAATTTAATGTTGCCACTAAGTTTTAACAGTTTTTTGGTGTATCTTCATTTTGTACCTCTTTGTTCTGTAAAGTGTCTTCTCACATCTTCACCATTTTTTCCTATCGTGTTATCCACCTTTTTCTTACTCATTTTTGGGGGCCTTTTGTAAATTAAAGAAAAGAAGCCTTTGTTACATATGTTGCTAATATTTTTTTCGTTCTGTCATTAGTCTTTTGACTGTATTTTTCATACTACATGGAATATTTTGCTTTTCTAGATGTTAAAAAAATAACCTTTACTGAAGTATAATTTATATACTAGAAGACTATAGAACTTGCTGAGTTTAGAGATAGGCATAAACCCCTGAAACCATCACCACAATCAAAGTGATAAACACACTCGTATTCTGTTTAGGGAAAAAAAAAAACCCTCTACTTGAAAATAGTAAATAAATTCAATTTTTACTAGAACTCCATATTAGTGTCCTGCTATTGTCATAACAAAATACTACAAACTTAGAGGCCTACGACAACAGATTTTTTTCTCTGTCACTTCTGAAGTCTAGACATCTGAAATTACGGAGTTGGCTGGAAGCATTCTTTCTTGCCTCTTTCTAGCTTCTGGTGGTCGCCAGACAACCCTTGATGTTCTTTGCTGGTAGAAACACCACTCCAGTCTCTGCCTCCACCCTTCCATGGCACTCTCCCTGTGTCTGTCTGTGTCTTATTTTTCTCTACTTTAAGGGCACTGGTCATTGGATTAGGACCCACTCTAATCCAGTATCGTCTTAATTTATCTGACATCAGCAAAGACCCTATTTCCATGTAAGTTCACATTTTGAGGTCTCCGCGGACATGAATTTTGGGGAGACACTTTTCAGTCTGATACACTCTTACATTTCTGCTTTTCTCATTTCAATCTTTAAACAACTTGAAAATTATTTAAGGCCGTATTTTCCAAACCTTGGCATGCATTAGAATCACCTAGAGGATTTGTTCAAAAACAGGTAGTCGGACCACACTCTCAGAGGTCCAGATTCTGAGTTGAGTATTAAGATTGCTGCTGGTATGAGTGCCCTGCTTTGGGAAACTGTCATGGGCTGAACCGAGTACTTCCAAAATTCATACGGTGAAGTCCTAACCTCCAAGTCAGAAGGTGACTGTGTTTGGGGACGGCCTGTAAGGAAGCAGTTCAGGTAAAGTTAACTCATTAGTGTAAGTCCTAATTCAATATGACTACTGTGCTTGTAAGAAGAGATGACTTATCTCTTGTCTTTTTGACAACAGTCGTCCTAACAGGTGTGAGGTGATCTCACTGTGGTTTACATTTGCATCCCCCTGATGGTAAGTGATACTGGTCACCTTTTCATATACCTATTGGCCATTTGTAAGTCTTCTTGGGAAATAGGTCTATTCAGGTCCTTTGTGCATTTTTAATTGGATTATTTGCTCTTTTTGCTAATAAATTGCATGAGTTTATTTATTTTAGATATTAACTCCTTATCAGACATAATGGTTTGCAAATATTTCTCCCATTACATAGGTTTCTTTTCAATGTATTGATTCCTTTATTATGCAGAAGCTCTTTAGTTTGATGTAGTTCTTCTTGTTTATTTTGGCTTTGTAGCCAGGACAAGAGATAACAAATGTTGGGGAGGATATTGAGAAAAGAGAACCCTTATACACTGTTGTTGGGAATTTAAACTGGTATGGTTATTATTAGAAATAATTTTTACATTGACATACAGTTATAGTGTCTGCATTACCGACACTTTGGCAATTATATGAACATTTCCATTATGTCCAAAAATATGGTCAATATAAAAACATATTATGGATACTAGAAAAGAATGTATATCTTTTATTTGAGAGGTATGGAGTTTGATCTGGACATTAATGTATATTTACACGAATAAAATATACCTGTCTATCATTAAATAATATGTAACATAAATGCCAAAATATATAAGTATAAATACATATATTTTAAAATGCTACATGCTTTTTATTTTCTTTACTGGATTTTTCACAGCATTATTGATATAAATTAATATTTTCTTGCTATTGACTTTTTTGTGTATTTCCTACATTTCATTATTTAGGTGTTACGATACTGTTATTTGTTGTATAAAGATTTATTAGAGTTAAAATCTCATTCTTTGTTCTCCTTACATCATTAACACCTTTTGCCTTGTATTAAACTTTCTTTGAAATCAATAATATTGGCACAACTTTCTTCCTAATAGCATTTGTTTGATCGAAATTTGTCCATCTTTTCACTTTTAACTTTTCTTAAGCAGTTTGTTGTGTTAAGTGTTATGTATAAAATACAGGGTGACTTTTATGTTTTTGAAGGAATTTGAGTCTTCTTATAATGGTAGGACATTTTATGACTTTTTGTCTTTAGGTTTTTATGGGGTTTTTTTCTTCATCAAGTTTTAAAACATCTTTTAAAACTGTATTTTTCAGTAAATTAGTCTTCAGATATATGTGTGTGTATCTGCATTTATATCCATTTTCCCCCCTCCATGTTCAGCCTAATTCTAATCTTATTTTTCCCTTGTCTCTTCCATTTATACTTTGTCTGAATCAACTCTGTTGTATTGTTTTCAAAAAGGAATTACAATTTCCCATATTGTCCATTTTTTAAAGTGTTTTCTTTAAATATGAATATCTGACTATGTAAAATAATTTTTGGTTAGAACTCCTTTTTCCTCTTGTAATGTTGATGCTGTTGCTATGAGGAAGTTTGAGCTAGGGTGTTACTCCAGCCTGCCCTGTACTGCCCCTGCCCTGTCCTTCCTACTGCAATCTTTTGTTTCTCGATTTTTTTTTTCTGCTTTAAAACCTAAAAACAATTTTGTCTTGTTACTCAAACCAGGATGTGTCTTCACTGGTCATTTTGTATAGTTTGTTTTTCCTATTACATTAAATTTTGGTTGTTTCTTTTCCATTTAGCACTTTTGGTTATTTCTTTACTTCCAGTAAATTTTGTTCTCATCTATCTCCACATATTCTATTTTAACTTTTCCTTTTCCCTGTATTGAATTGTCTTCTGCAGAAACACTGATTATCTTGATGTTTGATTGACTTTGCCTTACATCTGTAAAGATTTAGTCTGTCATCTCTTCTGCTCTTTTTTTTTTTTTTTTGGAGAGAAAATGAAAGTAGTAAAAGGGAAGGGAGACAGTAGAACTTAAAACAATTCCTAAACATCAGAGCTGGGAAGAGCTATGAGGCCTCAAGTCTGATGCCTTCAATTTTCAAAGCAGAAGTCTGAAGTTAAGAACATAATGATTTTGTCGGGGTATAGCTGAGTGGTACAGCACATAGCTGAAATGCGCAAGGTCCTGGGTTCAATCCCCAGCACTTCTACCAAAAAAAAAAAAAAAAAGGAGTTTAATGATTTGCCAAAAGACACATACTTTGGGTAAACCTTTTGGAAAATTTGAATGAAGTCTCTCACCCCTAACCCATGTTGTTGCTACATAATTTACAATTTTTGTAAAACATAGTTCCTTTATCTGTTAAACAATGAAAAAAGTCTATTTCATAGAATTGATGTGATCCTATGTGGGACAATATGTATTAATTTATTAAGACAGGGCATAACCTATAATTAGTGCTCTGTAAAAACTATTATGATATAGAGGTAGTAGGGAGGTAACTGCTATTGAAATATTAGCATATTGCTACTCCAAGACTAATGTGTATTCCATCCATTTGAGGCAAAAACAGTAGCCTATTCAGTCCATTTAAATGAAGCAGGTTACTTCAGCATCTCAAATGTCTCATTACTTCTTAGTCTTCTGGCTTGCCTCATGCTGCATTTACCTGTTGAATATATCATCCAGTTCATTCTTCATAATTGCATGAATGTAGTTTTCATCAAACCAAAGTCGAGACCCTACACCAGACAACCCTCATGACTCACCGTTTTGCCAGTGCAGCTTGTACGCTGTCCTGGCAGAACGTTAGCTTGTCTCTATTATCTGGCTGTATGTTTTCATGCTTGCTTTGTCTCCTTGAATGCTGTTCTAAGTTCACTAAGAGTGGAAGCCCTGCTTTCTAGTTTTGTGTTTCTTACAGTGCCTAATACAGTGTGATCCCCATGGTCAGGACTGGGCAGGAACTTCTAGAAGGAGTGGCTAGTTTATTTTCTCTTTCCTATAGATTTGCCCTCTCACTACTACAAGGTAATAAGGTGCTGAGTGAATTGTCAGTTCTATTCAGATTTATGCAGTTAAATATTAAAATCTTTGTATTTAGATATAGTTCTTGTACAAAATCTCTCCTATCTTGAATTTTTTTCTTTGCTACAACAGATGGAGTATCACCAGGTGAGCTATTGTTAACGCTTTTAAGCTATGTTGAATGCTCATTAAGTGTGATTTTACTTTTTAAGCAAAATATTTATTTTGGAAAGTCCTTATTGCTGTCAGGCAATTCTTAGCCTGTTGACTTTTGACCTCATGTCCCACATGGGGTTCAAGAATAAGAGCACACAGCCAGGACTGTGCACCTTTGAGTTACAGAGCTTTTTGTCACTCTAGATAGGTCCTAAGTTATGCTTTTGTTTCCTTTATAACTTTTATCTTCAAATTAACTTTAAACTTCAAAAATTAGAGAACTCACTATATTTATTTGATGTCCCAAATTTCATCTGTTAGTAAAAAAAAAAAAAATCCAATATTGGTTCAGAAAATTTGGCATTTAAACAGGATCATACTGACTTTCATGGGATTAATAATTCATACATTTTATCACATTTGGGGCATTTCAGTAAGTCCGTTTATACTTAAATTTTCTGTGCAGTCAGTAAATTCTGTAGCTCTTAAAACCCATGACATAAAATATAGGTTTGAAAAACCATAACACTATCAATACATTAATATTTATGTAGCTCTTTTCATGATAAACATTCTGCAGTGCTCTCCAGCAAAATAAAATGAAATAAAGCATGAAGAGATGTGGATGATTACAAGTCAAAAGGTCACTTTAAAATACAAATCAAATGAATCTGCTTGGCAAAAGGATTGACCAGTTTACGCAGGAGATAGCAACTCCTCTTAGGTGACCTCAAGCTTGGGAAACTAGAGAATTAGAAGCAGCCTCTTAACAATGAGGAAAGTCAAATTGAGCAGAGTCTTTCTACTTACTCATTGCTATTATACTATAAGCCTCTAGGGGCTTCAGCCCACAGGCCATTTTCATAACTCTATTAATATGACTTTGTAGTTCTAAATGTAAATAAGGGTAAAGAAGCTGATAAAATGGAGTCGTAAAGGCATCTTTAATTTATTGTGGGGTATTATTTTCTTCACACATCACAGAAACAAATTATTGATATAAATTATGCTAATGTCTTTCTATGATGGGGTCATCCATGAGTGAAAGATAAATCTGGAGGACAAATACCCTTTAATGCATACCTACTGCTTCTCTAATTGTGTGTTGTCTCCACCTAATTTCCTTTAAAAATGAATGGTTCTACGGAAAGACATTCTTCAATTTAAAATGTTTCTAGTTCTAATTTGAATAGAATTTTCATCTGATGATAAAAGAAGGGAGGAAATGGGTTGAAATAATACAGGATGCTACAAAATTACACAGTCACAGAGACCCAGGAATGGAGGGGGTGGAAGATGGTATAATTCTGAAATGTTGCTGAAGAACTAAAATTCTCCCAATTATTATGAAACCTTCTTGGTTCCTAGGATTGTTCTCATCATCCTGCAAAAAAACGAAAACAAAAAAACAAAAAACAAAACAAAACAAAAAAAACCTTAAATGATTGGTTGCTGATTTTTTTCCCCCTTGATCTGGGAAGCCCTAGAAAAAAGGTGACCAATAACCATTTATTATCTATATATTCCTTTATCTCTAGAGTAAGGACTAGAATTGAGAACCAACAGTGATCATCATGTTTCATGATTCTGTCTTGCTCCAGTAAGGATGGTTTTTTTTCTGATACAACTGCACATTTTAGCAATAAAACCTATTGGCTTAATTATCTCCCTCTCTTGGGAGCCAGCATTTCTAAATGAAAAGAGTATTCAAAATGAGTCATACTTCTGTAATTAAAATAGATTTCTAATACATTGTCTTTGCAATGATTCTCTGTTTTATTGGGAATTTTAATATCTGACTCTAAGACTTCAAAGGTTTATAAGCTAAAACACATCATGATATGGTTCCTTTAAGACTTTGCAGCCTGGTGTCTCATCACTCAGTTACTCTCTGTTATGATCCAACAACATAACATACTGATGTAATTCCTTGTATCTTCCATGCTATTCCTACCTCTGTTCATCTGTTCTCTGTCTGGAGTACCTTATGCTGTCTTCTCCAGCCCCTCCCGTCTAACTCCTATTCTGCCTTTAAGACTTAATTGAGGTATCACCTCTTTTAGAGATATTTTATGACATTTCTTTCATTTCTTTGAGCCTGAGATAGTGCCCCTCTGCGTAGCTATTCTCACAATGCCTTATGTGTGTCTATATCATGTTATTGGTATAAACTGAGTTGCAAGAGTGTCAGCTTTTAGAAGCAGGGACTAGAGTTGATTCACATTTGCATTCAAAGCGTCTACCAGAGTTTGTGACATTTAATAGAAGCTTAGAAATTATCTGAGTGAATAAACGGTGTCATCAGTCATAGAGTTTAACTTCATATAATTGCTACACAGGAAAACTCATTGCATCAGAGTTGCCTTTCCAGAGACATCCACATTCTTCTTATAAATAGCCACCTATAACTAATAGCACTGCCAGATCTTTGTATCTGGCCCCTAAAATTAAAGGAGTTCCAGTTTCTTCCCTGACAGTGTTTATATTAGAACCATGAGATAACCCCAGAGGTTACTTGAGAATTAAATTAAGTGCAAAACAAAACAAAATAAAATATTGGAAACAGTAAATCTATGCAAAAGATTTGAATTTGCCTGAAAGTTCTGATAATGATCTGAAATTTGTGGATCCCAGGCAGCCTTTTTGCTGTGTTACAATACTTGCTTATAAATCCAGAATGTAATTAAGCTTCCTTTTTAGATAGGTATGCCCTTTATTTATCTCAAATTACAGACTTCCTAGTTTAACATCTATTCCTTCTAAAATGCTTTGTTTGATAAATTTTAAGCCTGAGTTTTCCAGGCAAGTTTTTATAAAAGATTTTTGACACAGCGATAACATTATTGACCTCCATTTTATATTTTGCCTGTTTGAGGAGTAATTGTTAGTGTTAGCATGATCATTCAAAGCTTTATTGGCCCCTGTAGTCCTTTGATCATGAATAGAAACAGGGTATAGGCTGAAACCTTGAGTTGATAACGTTCTTGCAGAACCCATATTAGCATCTACTGCAGTGTTTTTTGAAACAATTGCTGGATCTCTTAAATCCATATTACCTGGGATGACTGTAAAAAGGTAGGCATTGGAACCCCACTACAAACTAAATCAATCACAGTTTCTACATGTAAGCCAAGGAATATACATGTTTATCAACAGATTTTTTTAACCTGTACCATTAATCTAGAAAGGCAGGATCTGCCATGTAATAATAATTATTTTCAGTGGAGTAAATTATGACTATCTTATTTGGACATACATTTATCATTCAGTAAGTATTTCTGACAATTTTCTATGTACCCACCTGTTTTAGTAGTAGGGAATATGAAGGTGAAAGAGGGAATTAAGAACCCTAGGGTTTGGGGAATTGCCAGACAACATACAAATAAACAACTGAATACTTATATTAAAAATATTCTGCCACCCACACCCCCACCCATCCCATACACTTTCCCTAAAAGAATGGAAGCTAAGCATTTTCTTACGTGCAGATGGCAAGGTTTTAATACCAGACTAGAAAAAGTCTTCACAGTGGGCGGGATCGCATAACAGCTCTTCTACAACTAAGATGTCATGTCTGTTTCAGCAGAACTCCAGTTCCACTTTCAAACTGGTGTATAAATAATAATACTGGTCCATGACAGGCCGTCTCGTCTAGCTGATGCCTAGGAATACAGCTTGCAACAATCTCATCTTTCTAGGGCGTATTGGAAGATATATTGCGTGAAGCTCTAGGCTTAATGTGGATGCTTTCTGGAGATTTATAATTATTGGGCAAGGCAGAATGTTTGGGTTTTGTTGCTTTAAAATGTTCACGGACTTAAATCGAGGTTCTGTCTTCTGGTGTTGAATTTGGGACTCTTACCTGCCCTGTTGTTTGCTGTGATAAGTGCTTTCCCAAGGGGACCTTTTGCCCTGCCCATGGGGTCTCCTGTAAGTACCCTTAAAGCATGTATGGGTCGGCTTTGCCCTGCAGGCAATTTCTCCTGTTAAGCACCTCAGCTTTGGTAAAAGAACGGCAATTCTGCTCCTGGCTTGGCAAGTTGATTAAACTTGGCTGATCACTTAACTGGCAGCCTGCAATCTGGGTTCCCACTTGAGCACATCATCTTAAGTGCACTGCCACATCACAGCTATTGAAAACCTGGTTGAAAGACAACATATTCACAATAATGTACAATCAACTTTTGCATTAAACCAAGCCTACCACATTTTATCAACATCCCTGTATTATTGATTTTATTATATTGTCCCTTTAGCTTGTCATTAGCTTCAGTTGAAGAATGTCATCAGAAATACCACCAGGGGCTCTGTGACATATGTATTTACTGTAAGAATTAAGTTGCTGGTTCACTACATGACAGAATAGCCTTTCCATAGGGGTTTGGGAGAGAAATTGCTCTGTACTTCTCCAGAGCAATTGATACATCTTTATCTTATGAACACTGCAAACTACACAACAAGTCACATTTTCCTTTTCCTCCTGACTGAGAGAAAGTGACACGTTTGAGATCTCCCTATACTATGTGCATAGAATTTTAGGGCATAAGCATTAACTTATCTCCTGGCATCTTCACATTTATTACCCCTAGTTCTTTATTATCTCAACTTTCTTCCCAACTGAAAACATACTTTATTTTTGTACTCTATGTGATTCTTCATGAGATGCCCAAAATTATTTCTGGAAAAACACAAAATATACAGTAGGGTTTTGTGTGTTTGTTTAAAGAGTGATCAGTAAAGATGAAATTAAAAGACTTCAAACTATAACAGCAAAGAATCCAGAGAAGTTTAGTAAGATAAGAAGATGGGAGGAATAGAAAATAAAGAGAACTGGGGAAACTTTGATAAAAGCATGGACTTGGGGAAGCACTTAAATTAGAGGCCCAGTTCAATAAGAGAGTCATACAGTCGGCTTTGACCCACCAATACCAGAAGGAAAGAAGACTTGTAGGAAATGGAAGTAGTTGCAGGAAACAGGCCACGGCTGGGTATTACTGCAGGCATCCGAGATTCTTTTGCCCTGAGAAGTGGGGACAAGGGATATACTTACCACATTTACTTTTGCAGTGTTAGCTGTTCTGGTTTCATCCCAAATGTTATCCCTACAATTGCAAGTATGAGGCTCAGGCATATAGGAATTTAGCAATCAACTCCAGCGTGTTTAACTTCAGCATGGACTGCTTTAGTTGTGGTGGCCGCTGTACCTAGAATATGTGATAATGTTATGTTTGACTACTTACACCTTAATTTTAACAGGTCATATTCACGGGGAGGTCATTTCATACTGCTGTTTAAATCACTGTTGGATATTACAGCTGGAAAATATCTCAGGGAACATCCAGTGTAATCTGTTTAGTAAAAATTGCTGAAACCGGGGCGCAGACAAGTTACGTTATTTGCCCAAGGTCACGACCAATTAGCAGAAGAACCAGAAGTAGAATCAAAATCACTTGATTCATGGACCATCAGTAACTCGGAATGTCTGTTATTATAAGTCCCTCCCCCTGCCTTAATGTGTCCCACCAGGACATGCTCTTGTCCATGGCCAACTTGATGAGGGTTAACCAAGCCCTTTCCCCACCAAACAAGAGGATGATGTAACCACTGTATCAATGTGGCTTTGATGACACCACCAAGTTTTTACTTAAAGTTAGTTTGAGCAGAGTGCCTGAAACTTTATAACACAAAACATATTTCAGACAGTTTTTGATGGAGGTTTCTAATTAAACCCTTTTTTGAAAAAAGCCTTTTAAAAAGGGCTTTTACCCTATTCTTTACAGAGACCAAGTCCTGTATTTATTAGATGCTAAAACCAAAGAGAAGCTGCTGGTATTACTGGTTGCTTGGAAATGCTGTTTACAATGTATGCTGTTTCCAGTACCTGGAAGTGAGGTGGGATAAAAGTGAGATTTGAAAAGAGGGCATTAGGGACAGTTTAATGATGGAGCTGTACCAGAATGGCCTAGTGACGTGAGGTAGATAATAGAGATAAATACAGGAAGATCTATGCTTGCTTGTGAAGTGCACGTTGAAGTAATTATCTCAGTTATCAAGGTAAAGGGCCATATTTTTCCTAAAATTAAGATAAATGGGATTTTAGGATTTTATTACCTAAGTAATTATCTCATTTAAACAATTTTAGTTTTGCTAGTGTAGACAAGCAAAGGTTATTACATTTCTGTAAGTTATCACTACAATGTTTTGTGCTTACGAAGCAAATTGTGATTGAGAGCTTAGAAGTTAGGAATGTGTTTGTTGTGAGCAATCTAGAGAGCTCATTTGAGAACGATTTTGTGCCTTCAACACAGACATTGTTTTGTTTTAACTAATGGAGTTTTACTCATTAGATAATTGTCTCAATTGTACTTATTTTATTTCACTAAGCAGACTGTATTGACTTGAAGCCGAGCATAGGAACCAAAGGATTCTTCCCGGCGCTTGACTTTCAGTCTCTGTAGGTCTAGATGAGGTAACATGCAGTGAAAAAACAGTACTACTCCCCTTGTTCACAACCTCGGATAATAATAATGAGCTTTCATTTTCTACTAACATGTCTTTTGAGTCTTACGACTAGATGAGGTAAGCGAGGCAGGTTCATTCATCTCATTTTACAGGCAGGAAATCTGAGACCCTGAGAAGTGATTTCACGTGTCTGAGGTCAGAAAGTGAGTCAGCAGCAGAATATGGGCAAGAACCCAGGTCCCAGCACCTTTATCAATCCCATTGTCACGGCCATGGTCCTGGATCATGTGGCCTCTCACGTGAATCAGTTACAAAGACGTGACCACATACATCGCTTTTTCTGGTCCCTTCCTCCCAGCTCCATCTCTAACTCATTCTCACATTTCAGTAGATTAAGCTTACTAAAATTGAATTTAATGGTGAAGATAATCACCTTGGGGCTTTGTTGTTGATACTACAGCGGGAACCTTTTGGGTATGGCCAACCTGAGTGTACGAAAAAGTTAATTTCACACGGGGGGGCTTTTGACTGGTGGGAATTGGAAGCATTATGAAAATGTTCCCACTTCCTCCCCAACCCCCTTTCTGTACCCACTGTTAGCTGTTCCTGAAAGGAAGTTGGGCCTATGAGGAAATAACCCCAGTGATGGAACAACTAGTTGTATTTAGCAACACCAGTTATAAAATACATTCTCATATAGGCTCTTTTCCTTTCCCTGCTTCTCTCCTCTTAATCCCTCACTCCTGTTCTCTAGAGCAGTGTGCTGGAATAAAATAACATCCCGTGAGCTCTCAGTCTCAGTCTCCGATTTCTAGGGAAGCCAGGCTGAGACACCAGGTCCATCTTTGTCTTATCCTCTGGTTTACAGAGCTCTCCTCTCCACTCCGTCCTGGATCACTGCACTGCTCCTGTCTGTTAATCCATATCCTACTCTTTGTTGCTGCTTCTTTCAGAATTGTTTTCCATGGTGTCCTTGGCCTCACATAATTTTTTTTTTCTTTTCAGAAACCTCCATATTTGCATTTAACAACGAAAACCTACAATATGCCTGTGTCTCCCATGACAAATGTTTGTAGATAACTTCGTATAAGCTGGCCTTCTTGGTAATTCATAAACACCTTTAAGTCATTGGTTTATTTATTTTGTATCTGCAGCACCTGGAATGATCTCTTTGATTACTGTCCAACTGCACAAAAAATGATCATTTTCCAACTGCACGGAATACAAGGGAAGAGTGAATTTCTCATTCTGGTCAACTTCATCACCAATCTAATTGACACAAGGTCGCCTTGGATGTAACATGTCTGAAGGGGTGTGGCAGTGCCGTTCTGCATAGTTGGGTTACTTGTTCTGTGTTGATGTGGGAATAATGGAAACTCATAAACTACTTCCTTCTTTTTGACATAGTGGCTTTATATGCACAGTTTTTGCCTAAAGCAAAGACTTGAGAAATCAAAGACAAGGAGAAAATTTAAAGGTGCTAATAATGTTTATTCTGCAACCCACTTTAAATATAATTCACCTACACTTTCATTTTATCAATGAAAAATTAGACACAAAATTATTGGCACAGTCTTAAAGAGACCCCATGGCCTTTGCACATGAGGAGATAAAGCATGGTAGCACAGCAGGCATTCTGGAGAGAAGGCTCTGTGTGAACAAAGCAAGTTTTGCTGTATTGTATTGGGGTGGAATATTTGGGATGGTTCATTCAAACAGTAATGCGTATACAACAGACTGAGCAGCCTAACACTAGTGTGTGTGTGTGTGTGTGTGTGTGTGTTGTTGTTGTTTTTTAGCTGAGAGTAAAATGATACCAACAGTATGAACATTTAAAAATCCTACACCGGTTCTTTTTATTACCATATAGATAAGGTGGATATCAAAGGATCTCTGCTACTAGAAACATGGCTTAATATTAGAAATTAATGAGCTAAGTTTTTTCAATATTCAAGTCACTTATTACTATTAAATTAAGAGCTTACCAAGGCAAATAGTTTCAGACTGTTGCATTTCCATTTAGCACACTTTTCAGTAGCACATTGGGTAGGGAAAGGTGCTTGCATTGGGGTAGAGAGCTCTTTTCCCCTTGACTTCCTGCTCTTCTCTGGAAGGGGCTCAGGGCAGTAATATAGCTGGCCTTTGAGCCACTGATTTAACTCTCATAAGAAATGATTTATCTGATTGGAGACTCAGGGATAACTTCAACCTATTCTGTGCAACCTCTCTTCCTCTTCTTTCTTTGGGAGCCAGCTGGTATCAGGATGCACACATTTATCTCTGAGCTTCCGAGCTGTTGGTTCTAACTGGTTCTGTTTGGACTGATGACAAACCCTGCTCCTGTGACTGGGCCTGTGGACAGTCTGAACAGTCAGGGCCTGGGATGGGTGAGTCTCTGCAACTCAAAGGTGAATCACACTTGCCTCGTCAACCTAAAGTGTAGGAACCAACATCAGTTTAATTAAGAGTAAAGGTGATTTGCAAACTCCCCTCTCTGTGACTCTCATGACTCTCTATACTGGTTCTGAATACAGGCAGGGAAGAGAATAGGTACTTATTTAGACTGTATCAGCCCCCAGCAGAGCTGTCTCTACTTCCTCCGTGGTAGCCATACACACATACATCAATGCCCAAGAAACCGGAAATGCTCATGAGGTAGAGGAGACCTGCACAGAACATCCCACAGATGATGGAGGACTAGAAGGCTCTCAACAAGAATCTGTAAATAGTAAATAATTGTACATGTTCATATGCCAGTACGTTAATTCTATAATTAGTTCTTTATCTGTGTGGGCAGTAGTGATAGATGTTAAAAATGTGAATGCTTCTCTCAAGAGAAACAAAAAATGTGTTCCCTTTCTAACTGGATTCAGCACGGTTATAAGGACAAAGTGGGTTGTACCGGAAAGCCTGGTATCTAATGCTGTTAAATCTGCAACTTTATTCTGCTGAGGGATTTGAATCCATTTTTCAGACTAAACATTCGGCATTGCCCTCCAGCTAGCAACTCTGAAGATGAAAGATATCATTTATAAACTGGTCCCTCTTGCCTTTGAAGGCTCAAATTCCCTCATCCATCCATTCCCCCAACTCTCCTTGACATTGACTTGAAATGAAAAGATTGTTCGGCTTAAAAACAGGATCTTAGAAATATTAGAAATATTTTCTGGAATGATACACTTTGTCCTATACCATGCAAGTTTTCTTAATCAGTGGGGTTTTAGGAAGTGTTTCCACTCCAGACATTTGTGTTTTTGGAAAGCATTATTTATCAGGCCAAGGTTTTTGGTAAACTCTTTGCTGCAGTTCTTGGAAAAGTCTTTAAGATGTGTACCAGAACTGTATGTACAGTTTTATCAAAAAAAGGCAATGTTATATACTAGGTGCTTCAACTGAGCAAACACTGGGTATTTGCCAAAACGACCTTGAGTATTAGAGTTTTGCTATTTAATCATGAACATGTGACACAGAAATTGTTTTTAATACCCCTTTTCTGCCCACTTCCCAAAACATACTTACACACTCAGGACTAAAAGCTCTTGAAAAGACATCATTTAAATAGCCATTAAATAGGTAGGATAAACTAGCACTGAACTTTTGAGTGTTTTTACCCCAAGTGAATACTATGTGCTTGGTTTTTCCATAACAAAAAGCGTAATTTGCAAATGTGTTAATTACTGACGCCTCTCACCTTAATCATTTTACATTAAAAAAAATTGTTGATTTGTATCTCTTGGCAGTTTTCGTCTCATCCCTTTCCTCAAACCACAGGGTTCAACTCTTTGACCTTTGTCTCAGACTTCCCAGAGGAGGAAGGAAGATGCCCTAGCGTCTAGCCATGTTTATGAGATGTCGTCAAAGATCTTGTTTCCTAAGCTATCTTGATCTGTGGGACTTTTAGATCATGGGGCTAGAAACAGGTTCTGTGTTCTCATTTTGAGAATACATTGTTCATGGACTACATCTACAACTTTCAGGTGGGGACAAAAGGAAAATTCACTGAGCTTACGAGTTGGACACATGAAAATGGTCAGGCATGAGTAAGCTATGGTTGAACTAATCGCTTTCAGATATAAGGCTTTGAGACACGAAGAAAGCCCCACTTCTCTCTAGAAGATTTTCATGTGGTTGTGATGGCTGTGACCCTGTACGTTCAGTCTGGGATCTGGCAGATGTGAAATTCTTTTGGTAGGTCAATCTGAAGTGCCTCCAGTGATTATGTTGGAGTTATCGAATGGAGGTCAGAGGCAGGGCAGTTGTGTCTCTCACCTTTCGAAAAAACGAGATGGGAGGAGAGCAAAGTTTCTGAGCAGGATAATTCAACAGAACGGGAAACAAGGAGGGTCTCTGGGTTGGAATATAGATGCTGCCAATCAAAGTGGGAGAAAACAGTTGAGAGAAGGGAGCGCGGGCTGCTCCAGGCAGTGCTCTTTACTCAGCTCTCATCACTATTGAAATGCATTCCCAGGCATTTCTCTGTGCAAAGGTGATTTTAGTCCCATGCATTGAAAATATAATGGAATCAATAGAAGAAATACCAGTTGTCTTCTTGTAGCTTTACTTGGATTTAGAATTTATTATTTTTAACCTTCGTATATAAAATTCTCTTCAAAGGAGCCTCCTGCTTTTGGCGTAACCTCTTTCTTAAGGAATGTTGCCTGAAGTTCAGTGTAACTGCGATGAAAATACAGCATGAAAACACAGTATAAATTAGAGTGGTTATTTTTCTGTATCACTTTGTGTGTTTCTATAGCAACCCTTCCAATTTTTCCTGCCCTTATTGACCAGATATATTTTTAGTGACTGCTTACAGTGAAAGAAAAGATGAAGAAGAGAAAAAATCGAGGCAGGCTATGAGAATTACAGCCACCCTTTGTTCTTTTTCTATCACAAGTTAACTGGCGATAAATGCCTTCATGCCTCAAAATAAGTGTCGTGGATTTTTTCTTTTCTTGCATTAATACCCCGCTAAGGTTCTAGGTCCAGGAAGTCAACTGAAGCGATCAGGCCATATTCTTACCCAAAGTATTTGAATTCTTAAGACAAATGCAGGCCTACACCCATGTGTGTTTGTCAAATGCAGGCTATATTTACCCAACCTCTGCTTGCAGCAACTGTCTGTCATGAGAAATGTAAATATTAATGAAGGATGGTTCTCAGGAAAGGATGTTCAGTGAGTTCTCTTTATCTGTCAAAACTGACTCCATCAGTACACACTTTCTGGACAGAGTGAATGTTTATAGAGTTATAAATTGACATTTATCTGACAATTTTTGTATGCCTACCAAATGGCTTTCTTTATTATGCCTAGGCATTTCAGTATAGCATTGGTGAGGCTAAGGTGAAATTAAACATCGTTTTTCAAATAAAGATAAGGATGAAGTGGGATATATAGCTGCTGGTCCTTTCAAGGGTTATTTGGATGTGAAATGTAAACCCTGGCTTAAATTAAAGCCTGGCATGGAGTTTCACCCTCGTCTGTGGAGATCTAAAACAATCCTATTATAAAAGGGCTCATTATTAAGTTAATTGTGATACAACATGATATAGATGCATGAATAGACGTGTTATATTAATGCGTGATAGGATTGCTACTTCTCTGTGCCTTTTCCCCCCTCAAAAAAAAACATACATATAAACATATCAGAAATACTTTGTTTTCCAAAAAAAGCCCACACCTATTTTAGAAGCATAAAACTTGCATAATATATGCATACTCAAACACATACACACACACACACACACACACACACACACATATTCCAAATTAAATAATTCTCAAGAACAGGAGGAAAGGATATTTTATTGAGGTCTGTCACGTGCCTGCTAAATGCCAATAAAAGCATATAACTTTAGGCGTACTACGTTTAGCCTTTTTAAACAAGATTTGTTATTGCCTCCCAACACCAAGCTTATTAAGCAATTTCAGTACACATTTACAATAGACAGGATAGTTCAAATCCTAAAACGTGTCACACAGTTTTTAAATGAATTTAAATATCACTTGGAAAATTTAGCAGCTGAAGCCCCAAAGAGCCAAAAGTGGCAAAGAAAGAGGCTTTGAGGAGACAGAGAAGAGAATGTATTCCTCTCTCTTTTCCAGAAACATCCAGAGGGCCAGGGAGAGCAAAGCCAATAAAAACACTTGCTGTGCCCTAAGAGACTATAGTTACGTTAATGGAGACCTTATGCCTGAACTCTCACATTTACTCAATCCCTGTTTGGTGGTGTTAAGACAATCCTTGTAGCAGAAATCAGGACCAGCCTTAGGAGTAGCTGGCTGCCAGCAAGAGCCAATGGGGTCTCCACTAACAGTTCCTTTCCCTTTCTTCCAAACACCTCTCTCTTGTCAACATTCACAGTCTTACCAAGTAATTAGTACTCTTCACGTATCTGATCACAGGATCAGCCATTTTAGCTTTAATTCTTCTCAAAATGTAATTAATCCAGAAAACTTTGTAATTTAAGTTGGCATGCATGGCACATATCTGAAAGCAAGCTTAACTGAAGGAATTAGATGAAATCTAGATGTCCTGGCTCACCGTTGTGTAACTTCCACACACATTACTCTCAGACTTGGCACATTGTATTTTGGTTTTCTACCTGTTTATCAGTCCATCAGTGGACTTGGACTCAGAAATTACTCAGTGCTCAGAAACATTTTGTGTTTTACTTTTTGTGTGTTTATTTATTTTTAAGGATTAAGTATGTCAGGGGATACCAAAAGGGTCAATCTCTCAGTCAGGGATTGCTTGATTTCCCAAACACAAAATAGAGGAATGTAATAGATATCTCTTACTTTCTTGGCTTCTTCAGTATCTTTTCCATTTAGAGATTTTCCTTTCCCTGCATGATGAGGCTGCCAATCGCATAGCTCCACTGAAATGCTTGGCAATTCTGCTAGGCTGTCCAGAGAACCCTATCCTTCTGGAATCATTGATTGAGTCAAGAGTGGCAAAAGGATTCAAGAAAAGCCAGTCATAATTCTTTTTGAGGAATTGACATGGATATTGGAATTTAAAGTTCTTTCTCTAGAGATCAAGAAACTTGAAGATTGTTAAGGATTGTCATTGTTGCCACTTTGCAGAGAATGCAGTGGAGGGAGTGAGGTCTCTGAGAGGTAAAGAGAGCAAGTGGTAAGATAAACTAGTTAGATTTCCTAAGGACATCATTAAATTTCTGAATCAAGCCATACCTGAAGATATACATTCATAGCAGCTATTCTAGACTTATGTTTCAGGATGTTATTTTTGTTTCTTTTTGTTTACTTGTTTCAGTAGAGTCTGTTACTTATAGCCTTAAAAATCTTGACTATTACATGAGGGCCCATGAAGTTTCCCCAAAATCCAAGCATAGGAAGCAAGATAGCGTTGGATGATAAAGAATAGAAGCCATGTTTACTTCTTCATCCCTGGTGGACTTGGTGGCCTCTTGCTTCTGCTTCTTACTGATAATTTGCTTCAGTTTTCTTCTTCTCTCTGGACCTGCTCTGGATACGTACACAGGACTCTCTCTGTTTCTGTGGCTTAAACCTCCCTGTAACCTAGAGTGAGGACCAGGGTTGTTTCCATTGCTCAGAGGGCTGTGTAGCTTATTGTCTTAGATTTCTCTCTGACTGTCAGTCTGAATTCCTGCTGTTTTCTCCCGTAATGGTCTAGATATACACCATCATCTTTTAAAATCACTGTTCTAGTTTAAAATTCCCAGAAAAGAGAATGTGGTTGGCTCCCCCAGGTGATGCCCTCTCCCACCTCGTTCCTTTATTAGCCGTTAATTGTGTGGGATCATACAGCATGCTGTCTTTTCTGGGCTCACTCCTAGAGTTGGGAGTGTGATACCTGTGGGATGGAGCATGATGAGAAAGCACTGATGAGCATCTCAGGTATGATGGTAATGATGGCCTTCTCCAACAACCAGACGGATCCTAGGCTCTTTCTCAGATTCTCAATGCGTCATCTTTCTTCCTCTCCCACAAAAAATGTTTCTGCCTCAACTGTTGCCTCAAATTACCTGATCACTCCTTACTTGCTCTTTCCAAATGTGGATGAAACCCACGCTGCAGGGCCTGAGATATGATTTCTCAAGTGGCCACAAGTGTGGTCGATGATGTGAACTAAAGCTGGGGGAGGTAATGATTTTAGGGACCACATTTGACCAATGGAAGATAAGAGAGGAACATCCAGAAAAGGCATGCTTTCCATCTTCTCTCTGTTCAAGGTATAGCTTTTCCATATAGCCCATCAGGAGATTTTTGGTGCCTGGGGTTACCTGCCAAAAATCGGCTGTGTCTCTTTGCAGTTTATTATGACACAGCAGCCAGTGAGGTAATATATCATCTCTCAATCACTCCCCATCCTTTCTGGACTGAGTTTTCTTTCCTTCCTTGTGCCAAAAGGAATGGCTCCTCCCTAAATAAAGCATTAGCACTTAAGTCTTATCCCAGACTCTGTTCTCCAGAGAACCTAGGACTTTAATTGATGACCTTGTACCATCAGCACTTGTCTATGTAATTCTCGTAACATCATGAGATATGTGTTAATACACATTTCCAATGAGGTTAAGCAGTTGAGATTCCAGCAGGAGACAGTGGCACTCTCCCACTGGGATAATTCAAAGTGTTTATTTACAAAGGGACCATTTATAATTGTGGAGGTGGGGGACCCACATTTAGTGTAGGAATTGGGATCTGATGACAGGAGAGAAAGTGTTACCTAGTCCAAGGGGTATGAGGGGAGCAGGCAGGTTCCAGAACTTAGAGAGAGGTGTGTCAAGAATGGCACCTTGAAATAGATAAACAACAAGGTCCTACTGTACAGCACAAGGAACTACATTCAATATCTGGCAATAACATATAATGAACAATAATACATATATATATATGTATATATATATGACTGAATCACTGTGTTATACAGCAGAAACTAATACAACATTGTAAATCAACTAAACTTCAGTTTAAAAAAGGAAAAAGAGTGGTGTCTTGGGGAGGGCAGCCACCCGTGATGAGGGGACACAGACAGGGAAGTCAGGATCCCAACAGTGCTCTCCTGCCGCCCTCTGCTCTGCTCCCCCAGCTTCCTTTTCTCCCCACCCAGCCAGAGTCGGAAGGCTCTGGAACAGCTCCTGTTAATGTAACCCCCAGGAGTCAGCGTTCCATGCCGGGGCAGGACAGCAGAGGTGTAATCCAAAAGTGAATCTGGAGCACAAGACTGCATTTATCTGATAGAATGAAGCAGTGGAAATTCTGGAAGAATGTAGAATTTGCCTAAGGTCATACAGCTAAGAGAAATGTTTTGCTTTTTGGTTTAAAATACTGCCTCGTGCAAGTCCTGTTGGAGAGGGTCTAATTGACATCTGGGAAGCAGTCTGCAGTGTTTGGCCTGATGCCCTCTTTCAGCTGAGAAGGATGCATGTTAGCAGCCAGTTCTCTGTTTAGTTCAAGTCTTGTACTGTAATTGCCACACATCTTTTTTTTTTTAATTGAAGTATAGTTGATTTACAATGTTTCATTAGTTTCTGTTGTATGGCATAGTGATTCAGTTATGCATACCTATTCTTTTTCATTATAGGTTATTATAAACTATTGAATACAGTTCCCTGTGCTGTACATTAGGACCTTGTTGTTTATCTGTTCTGTATATGGTAGTTGTATCTGCTAAGGCCATACTCCTAATTTACCCCTCTTTGGTAACCTTAAGTTTGTTTCTATGTCTGTGAGTCTGTTTCTGTTTTGTAAATATATTCATTCATGTCATATTTTTTTAAGGTTCCACATATAAGTAATATCATATGATATTTGTCCCCACACCCTTAAATGAAGCCTTAGTATGCTCTGGGTCACAAGGGTGGAAATTTCTAGAAACTGGATTATTGCTCACAAAATTTTGTTTTTCCTTCTAAAACTTAAATTCAGTAACTCTTGGAGATTATTAGAATAAAACCTTTAAAAATTAAATTTATTAAATTTGTAATTATTGTCCAGAGACAGTGTATTTCAAAATTAATTTTAAAAAATGGCAGTTTTATGAATCAATGTAATTTTACATAATGTATTTTAATATCTATGCTTGCTGGAAATTCACTTCACCCCTTTCCTCTTGGAAAGAGTACATTAAAATGTACTTGGCCTAATCTTTCACCTTCCAAGAGAATTAATTCTTTGCCACGGGCTGTTACCGCCCACACCATCTTTCCTTATCTCCTCACACAGATCTTGCCCGCAGTTAAATTAATTCCACCTAAGGTATTTTTTCCCCGCATCTTCAGTCGTCTTTTACTTCAAGGAACCTTATTTTCACATTTTAGTTAAATCTCCTATTTCTCTAAAATAATCCCTGAAAGGGTTTTGATGCCTGGAGCAGGCATTAGCACAGCATTGCCCCGTAGCCCTTCACAATCCAGCTTTGAAATATTTGTACTCGGGGTGCCATTGCAATTAAATGACAAACCAGTAGTTTCCCCTAAGGGACTGGTCTGAGGTGGTTTTACATTATAGAAGTGTTAGACTTTCCTGTAATTGTGCTGAGCTGTTATTTGCATTATTAACAATCTCCTTCAATTCAGAGAAACAGAAGTTTGCAAATGTAGATCATCTATAATCCTTCACTTTCCAGTTTCAAAAATCAGTATCCAATCAAGTAAGATGACAGTTGAAAGGTCACATAGCTACTGATTGCCCTGTGACCTTTGCTTTTTTAGGGTTTTTGAAAATCAAAGAAAGGGTGGAATAGATGGCACAACATCCTCATATCCCAGACGCCTGAGTCACAATGTGCTCAACGACTCAGGCCTGGGTGTCACCACAGAATTCCCTAGAATTCCTGAAGCCAACATTTTCAGGAATTGCTATGCCCAGACTGGATTTTGTTTCCCGCACATTCTTCTTCAAGGGCCCATCTAAAAGGAGTTGATGTATATGTCTTCTGGTAAAGAATAAATTACTAACAATATAGCAAGGATTTTATTGCCTGCTCTTTTGATGATTCTTCTGAATCCACGTGTCAAAGGCAATCACGTGTAGGATAATTGACCTTGCTTCCCTGTTCTTCAACAGCAGCAGCAAAGACAGGTTTTGTATGAGGAGGGGGCTTATTGCAGGACACATACAAAGCCCCTCAGGGATTTTCTCCTGCAGTGCAATCTGGGCTTCTTCCAAGTCCCACCCCTCTTAGGCTGTAGCAGCAAGAGGTTGGATGGACTTAAATGTCAGATTTACTTCAAGACTTTTGTTATTTCTCTTTTATCTTTTTAGCATGGGATGAGGATTGATCTCTGTTTGGAAATATTGACAACAAATCAAAATATAATACAAATATAAAAGGGGAAAAATGAACGAACAAAACCCTTCAGCCTGACTAGTATTATTCCTTTGATTTCCTCTGTTTTCAAGATTTCATGTATTTTTTTCCCTTTTACATTGATTGCCCTCCCTCTTACACATACCCCAACCCTTTCAGTTTCAAGGCTCACCGTGTGCATTAAGTTCACCACACTGCATCTTTCTTAGGTTTGTCTTAACAATCTCTTCTTCTCTGGCTCTTTGGATAGGCTGAGTGGGTGGTGTATTTCCCAAGGCCCCCTGGATTTTGCTGCATCTCACTCTCTCTTTTCTCTGAACTAGGATAAGACTCTGTAACAGGCATAGCACTTTTCAAAGTACTACTTGAACAGACCTGATGAAGTCTGATTATTTAATTCCCTGGACGTTCGTATTGTGTGCACTCACAGTTGCAATCCTCGTGTCATTTACGATTTTTCAGGGGGAGTTTTTGTTTTGTTGTTTTGTTTTTTTTAATATCTTCTACCTCATTATAAAAAGCTCAGTGTATGTCACTGATTTTTATACATTTTGTCAGTGATTTGTGTGAAACATACTCAACAGAATTGTTGAGTTCCTATCGTGTCATATAATTGGCTCTGTAAGTTAACACAGTGTTGGATCTCCTAAGGAGTGACAAAAAGAAAAATTGTGTTCCTGTCATTCCTTTTAGGGGGGAGGATTTTTAACACTAATTATTTGGGGCAGAATTTGTATTTCTTTATAATTTGAATTTTTATTTCTATTACATCTTAGTTCTTATCCTCTTCCAATCTTTAATTTAGTGTTCTCTATTTAGGCAGAGTAAAAAAGTGTAGTATGAAAATAAAGAGCTCTGAAGTCTATCTCTATGTTTAAATCAGTGTGTGACACTGAGTCAAAAACCCCTATTTTGTCTCTCACTAGTCAAAAAGATATTGAACAGTTTACTGAAATTCTCTAAATCTTAGTTTCTTCATCTGTAATATGGGGATAATATTAACATTCTCTCAAATATTGAAAATTAAGTGAGGTGAGACATTTAAAATTCTAATTTCTATTAAGTATACAGTAAGCTAAAATGTGTTATCAGGCAATAAACAAAGTCTATGGCAACCATTAAGAGCATTGGTGAACTTTCTCTGTAATGGGGCAGATGATAATTTGGACTTTAGTGGCCGTATTATTTCTGTTATAACTGCTCAACCCTGCTGTCATAGCATAAAAGTAGCCATAGACTGCAAACACACATATGTAAACTCACAAATAAGACTGTGTGCTGCTAAAACTTAATTTTAAAAAATGAAGTGGTTGTCTGAGTTAGGCCTATGGGCTGCAGTTTGAAGACCTTTGATTTAGATTATTGCATCTACATTTTGCTCCTATCTACTTCTGTACCTCGTTCTTACTATTCCTAAGTAAATTCAGTAACTGCTTCATAAAGATTTTGTTTTTTCTTATTTTTATCTATTTATTTATCTTAACTGAAGTAAAGTTGATATACAATAGTGTATTAGTTTCAGGTATACAATATAGTGATTTAATATTTTTATAAATTATACTCCATTTAAAGTTATTATAAAATATTGGCTATATTTCTTATCTGTACAGTATATCCTCATAGCTTATTTATTTTATACATCCTAGTTTACACCTCTTAATTCTCTACCCCTATCTTACCCTCCTCCCTTCTCTCTCCCCATTGAAAAGCACTAGTAGTTTGTTCTCTGTATCTGTGAGGCTGTTTTTTTGTTATAGTCATTCATTTGTTTTATTGTTTAGTTTCCACACATATGTAATAACATACATTATTTGTCTTTCTCTGTCTGACTTATTTCACTAAGCATGATACCCTCCATATACATCCATGTTGTTGCAAAAGGCAGAAATTCATTCTTTTTCATGGCTGAGTAATATTCCATTGTGTAAATATGTGTGTGTGTGTGTGTGTGTGTGTATACACAGACCTCCACGTCTTCTTTATCCATTCATCCATTGATGGACAGTTAGGTTGCCTTCATACCTTTGCAATTGTAAATAATGCTGCTTTGAACATTGCAGTGCCTGTATCTTTTTGAATGAGTGTTGTGATTTTGTTTGGATATATACTCAGGAGTAGAACTGCTAGATTATATAGTAGTTCTATTTTTAAAATTTTGAGGAAGCTCCATAGTGTTTTCCACAAGTGGCTGCATCAATTCACATTCCAACCAATAGTGTAGTAGGGTACCCTTGGCTCCACATTCTCACCAACGCTTATTATTTGTGATCTTTTAGAAGATAGCCATTCTGACAAATACGAAGTGATATCTCATTGTGGTTTTGATTGGTGCTTCTCTGATGATTAGTGATGTTGAGCATCTTTTCATGTGCCTTTTGACATGTTCATGGGGGAATGTGAGCTTTGCGTCCTCCTACTCTACTGTCTTGATCTCCTCTCATAATATTTTTAAATGTGTTAAAATGTATAAGATATGAAAATATACTCATAATGATGAATCAAACACGTATTAACAACCACTCAGATAGAATAATATAAAATATTATAAACATGGGCTGACGTGTCCTAAGTATCCTTTCCTAATTCCATTCCACTCCCTACCCTCAAAGAAAAATGGTCTCCTCATCATTCCTTTAGATAACATTTGCTTTTGTCAAATTTTTGTGTATATTCTTAATAAATAATTTTGTTTCATTATTGTAAAATTATGTATGTGTGTGTAATATCATACATACTACATATATCCTGTCTTTACTTTTTCACTAAATATTGAGTGTTTTAAGATCTGTTTGGATGTAAGTAGATTGACTGTTAATTTACACTGCCATATAATATTCCAATAAATGTTTACACCATAATGTATGTGTGTGTGTATATATATTATATATATATTATATATTAGTCTATAAAGATTTATGTTATTTCTACCTTTTTTCTACTATAAATTGGCTATGCACATTCTTACCCACATATTGTATATTTGAGGGTTTATCTAGAATATGTACCTAGAATTAAATTGGCAAATCATCTTCTATTTTTTATTACTTTGCTAAATAGCCTTTCAAATTAACTATAACAGTCTGCACTTTACTAGTATCTATGAAAGTTTCAACTCATTGACATGCATTTTTTACTGATAGGTTTTTAAATGTTAGGCACCAAATGATACTTTATTGTGGTTTGAATATGTATTTCTTTGATAACTGGTGTACTTTTTAAAATATATCTATTGATTTTTATTCAAGTTAGAGTCTTACTCTGTGGAACGACCATATAAAACATTTGTCAGTTTTCCTGTTGAATTATTTGTCTTTTTCTTACAGATTTTAAAAAGTTCTTTATACATTGTAGGTCATAATCCCTTGGCATTTACTCAGTTTGAAAATAATCTTCCAGTGACTGATTGACATTTAACATTGTTTCAATGCCTTGTGATGCACAGAAGAATTAAAAATTTAATATATTACCTAATTTATCAATATTTTTCTCTGCACTTATGATATATATGTCATTTTTAGAAATAGCTTCAATATTGATGCCATTGATGCCATTCCTTCTACAAGTTTTAAAGTTTTTCTTTAACTTGTACACTCAGACCTATTATTTATTTGGAATTGATTGTCTTTATTGGTTAAGGATACAATTTCATTTTTTCTATGAATAAACAGTTTTCCTAGTGGGATTTATTCAATAATTAGTCTTCTCTGCCCATGATTTTCAGTGTTAATTTATTTATATAATATACTTATATAATATATTTATATAATATACTTTTATAATATAAAATATGAATTTTCTGTTTCTTTGGTCAATTTCCTTATGTCTGGGCCAGCGCCATGTTGCCTAATTACTTTGGTTTCACAATTGCCTGATGTCTATAGGACGAATAGTTTGCTTCATGCCTATTTTTGGTTTTTGGCTTTTTCATATAAATGTTTTTGACATGTTTCTTGAAAAAATCCCTGTCTCTTTGCTTTTCTATGTACTTTTTTGTAGATTTCTTGAAAAAAAAATCCTGTGAGGATTTTGATTGGAACTGCATCTAATTTTACATTAATTTGGAGCATACTGGTAGTTTTTTGCTTTTGAATCATTTTTATCCAAGAACATTAATATGTTTCTAATGTTTAAATTTACTAAAGTAATATTTTGTGATTTTTCTATTAAAACTATTCACATTGTTTCTGTTTAATCTCATACCTTACACTTTTTTTGCTATAGAACATGATATCTTTTATTTAATAAGATATTTTTACTTAATAAGATTTTACCACTCTATGTGGCTGCTTATAGGAATGCAGTTGATCACTGTATTCTGTTTGTATATGCAGCAGTCTCGCTAATTAGATTACTTGTAATGATTTCTGTGTAGAGGATGATGGGCTTTATATTCAGACAATTTTATTAAATACGAATAATGACAACTTTGTGTCTTTCTCTCCAATCCTTACAGTTTATACTATAGAGTTGGCATACTAGTTCCATTCATGCCTTTGGCCTTTTATGTGAGGGAGAAATAAATCTTGGACTTATTTAATTATTGTCATTATAGCAATGGAATATAATTCCTAAATTTTTTTTAACAGATACACAAAGATTGTTTCTGAGATGGGGGTGCTACAAGACTTTTCTTTGATTAGTCAGCCTTTAATTGTCAGACATTTTGGAGAAAGAAAATTTTGCCTTTTTGCTTGGATTGTTAAACTAATAGATTATAAATTTAGAGATGTAGTAACCCATGGCTGCCACTGGCCTAAGCTTGCCTGTAAAAGAAGCCAACACAGAGGAAGGCAGAACCCAGAGGAAAGGGAGAGATTCATGTTCAGCTCATGAGCATGACCTTGCCTACACTTTTCACTTACGCAAGCCAAAACGTATCTTAAGTCAGTTCAAGTTGTATTATTGTCATGCATGCCAGAAGAATCTGCACAAAATCTTTTCCAGGGCTACTCATCTTTCTCAGCAATGTTCTGGCCGTTGCTTAACGTCTCTCTCCTCTTTCTGAGCCTTCTGATACTATGTCCCTCTCACCTACCCACTGCGCTACCTCCTCTGTGTAGGTTCCTCAGTCAGCCTAATCCAACTACAAAATCAACTGCCCTGCTCTATTTTGGGAGGTGAACTCTTAGCCACAACTGCCCCAGAACACATCAGGCAGTCAGCATTGCAGTATTATCACCATCAGGGTTTATACACCTGTCTTCCAAATGAACAAAGTGTCTTACTCAGAATGCCCATGGTAAAATATAAATTTTCATTTGTATGTTCTCCATGAATTTAATAGTTTGTTAATCTGTTCATCTCTTCTACTAAACCAAGAAGTCCTTAAGGTTGTCCATATTAACTTTGTAGTCAAAGGACCCAGTCAGTGCTAGGCACCCCGGTTATAGACAGTGGTGACTGAGTTGAAATTACTGACCATTCAGTATGAGCCTATAAATATATCTAATTTTCTTATACAAATTCCACAGTTTAGACAAAAGAAAAAATGAATTTTGGAAGTCCTCTTTATATTGGCAAAAATTGGGCCCTTCCAAGTCAAAATTTTGAATAGATGTACTGAGGGAACATTTTGTCACAGCAGAATTTGGATACAGAATTCTCCTGTGCCTTTATGTATGTTTCTTTTCTCAGTGAGTGGAATAGTGGAGATTTAAACTCTGGCTGGAAATTGGAAGCATTTATTTGTGAACATGTTGTAAACACAAAAGCAAGAATAGAACAGGACTAAAAAGAAACCAGATTTCCTTTCTAGTTTTACTTGGAAGATTTTTTGTTTCCCTCCTGCAGCTTTTAGAGAAATAATAAATTGCTTACCATTGCTTACCATCCTGTTTCTTTCCTTTACTTCTCTGTGCAGGAAAGCTTGGATGATCAAGGAAGAGTGGAAAACAGTGCTGGTGCTTATATCCATGACTGCAACTGCCTTTTAAAGGTAAGCCTTTCTGCAAACCGAAATACATTCAACTAGCAAATCACTGATTTAATCAAAACATAACCCTTTTCATTTTGTCTTACACACTGATTTTGCAACTAATTACTCATACATGTGGACTGCGTCAGGTAGCGTTTCTGCTAGTACCAAGTCTTCCTGCTGATCTCACATCACTGCACTCTACTGTGCAACATTCAACACATACTGGCGTAAGAAAAGAGAAAAGAAGCAAACAGTGACAACAAGAACAATAACACATGGGCCCCGATGCCTCTGGACTTCCTCATCCTTTTAGGTAGAATGCTAAGTTGTCTCTTTGAATGTAGCTTGGTTGGTTGTTTTACAATTTTTGCTCCTTTAAGAGTGTGACAACTTTGTTCTTTATTATACATTTTTGGAGGGTTATTTATTTGAATATTTTTGAAGCTGTAAATCTTTTAAAGACTTATAGACAGCAGAAATCATTGAGGCATAAGGAGAAATTTATATTGGATACAAATATAATTTATACATGAATAAAATACAAAAAGCATAGATAAAAATATAATTGAACAACTCAGTATGTTGTATTTTGCCATTTACAACATACTCGAGTAAAACAATAAGTAAACAAAAGCAAGATGAATCCTGAATCCTGTAAGTGAGGAAAACATTGATTAAAGTTAAGGATTCTGGACATTTTTTTTTTAAATCAAGCATCGTTTTGTTTTCCTTAGAAGGATACACTGTTGAACCTCTCTCCTTCCTCTGCAGTTGAGTAAATCTGTTTAAGAAGTGACTAAAACATCAATAAAATGAGATTTCAGCTGGGTTTTTCATATTTCCCATGGTAATTATTAGAGATATTAGGTGTTGATAAGGAGAAGCTATTGGGCTATTATTAGTGCTCAGCATTCCCTTTGTTTTCCACAAAGGTTCAACAAAATAAGTGACTGCTGTATTAGTCACTGTTATTGGAAGATGCTAGAGTCACTGAACACTTCATTGCCCATGTGTATGTATACAAGATAAGAAAACATTTTCCCCTATCATAGTATTAGTCCAATTTTGTGATAATTAATTACTTAAAATTTGCCTTCTCTGTTAAGCTGTGAATTCTAAGTGGGCAGGAATTAGTTTATTTTTGTTGCAGTATCATGTAATCTAGTACATATTGAATACCTAGTGAATATTTTTCAGTGAATGAATAAATTAATGAATCAAAGAATAAATCATCAGGTAGGTTTGGCCAATAATATTTTTGTAATTCATAGGAATACTTAGGATTGAGTATGTTTGTGTATAGATAGGCAGTATAACTTATTCTTTTATTTTTTGTTACTAGGTAAACATTTCAGGATTCACTACTATAATAGTAGAGTCTATTATGAAGCCTCCTTTATTACCGTAGAATATAAAGTATGCTATATACTTCATATAAAAATGTATAGAGTATGTTTAGGTTTTCTGCCCATTTTTGGATTGGGTTGTTTGTTTTTTTGGTTGTTGAGTTGTATGAGCTGTTTGAATATTCTAGAAATTAAGCCCTTGTCAGGGGCTTCATTTGCAAAAATTTTCTCCCATTCCTTAGGTTGTCTTTTTGTTTTATTTATGGTTTCTTTGCTGTGCAAAAGCTTATATGTTTAATTAGGTCCCACTTGTTTCTTTTTGCTTTTGTTTTTGTTGCCTTGATAGACTATCCCGGGAAAACATTGCTTCAATTTACATCATGGAATGTTTTGCCCATGTTTTCTTCTAAGGGGTTTTTGGTGTCTTGTCTTCCATTTAAGTCTTTAAGCCATTTTGAGTTTATTTTTATGTATGGTGCGAGGGTGTGTTCTAACCTCACTGATTTACATGAGGTTGTTCAGCTTTCCCAACACCACTTGTTGAAAAGACTGTCTTTTCTCCATTGTATATTCTTGCCTCCTTTGTTGAAGATTAATTGACTGTAGGTATATGGGTTTATTTCTGGGCTCTCTATTCTGTTCCATTGATCCATATGTCTGTTTTTGTGGCAATACCACACTGTCTTGATTTCTGTAACTTTGTAGTATTGCCTGAATTCTGGTAGGGTTATTCCTCTAGCTCAGATTGGCCATCATTAAAAATCCCACGAACGATCACTGCTAGAGAGGCTGTGGAGAAAAGGGAACCCTCCTACACTGCTGGTGGGAATGCAGTTTGGTGCAGCCACTATGGAAAACAGTATGGAGATTCCTCAAAAAACTAAAAATAGACATACCATATGATCCAGCAATCCCACTCCTGGACATGTATCCAGAGGGAACTCAAATTTGAATAGATACATGCACCCTCGTGGACATAGCAGCACTATTTACAATAGCCAAGATACAGAAAAAACCTAAATACCCATTGACAGATGATTGGATGAAGAAGCTGTGGTATATTTATTGGAATACTACTCAGCCATAAAAAGAATAAAATAATGCCATTTACAGCAACATGGATGGATCTCAAGATCATCATTCTGTGAAGTAAGCCAGAAAGAGAAAGAAAAATACCATATGATATCACTCATATGTGGAATCTTAAAAAAAAAAAAAGGAAAAATAAGACACTAATGAACTTATCTACAAAACAGAAACAGACTCACAGACATAGTAAACAAACTTGTGGTTACCAGTGGGGTAAGGGGGTGGGGAAGTGGGAAGGGATAAGTTGGAAATTTGAGATTTACAAATACTAACAACTATATATAAAATGCACAAAAAACAAATTTCTTCTATATAGCACAGGGAACTATATTTAGTACCTTGTAGTAACCTATAATGAAGAAGAATATAAAAATGAATATATGTATATGTCTGACTGAAAAATTATGCTGTACACCAGAAACTGACATGCTGTAACTGACTATACTTCAATTTAATTACATATATAAATATAGAAAGAGAATATAGTATAGTCTACATAGTATAGTCTATTCTATACTCTGTAGAAATATAAAATATTTTTGGATAACTTTTTCTAGAGAAGGTACCTGAGATTCAGAGAGATTATTCAACTTCCTTAATTCCTTGCTAAACCAGAATTTGAACTGTACCCCAGAGACTTTTCCTTTTTCGGGAACCCTGTACTAAATTAGGCAAGCTTTAGATTGGGATGTCACATGTTGTAGATGATATGGGAAAAGGAGCTCTAGTGTCGATGCTTTAGTCTCAAATTTTACAGAACATTCTAGAACCTGGGACTTCAGAGAGAGCACTTTCACTAGGGAGCAAAAATGTTTTCAAAGGCTAGATTTTATACATGTAGCTTTTTTCTTTGTTTTTACCATTAGAGAAAAATGCTCCTTCAGGGCAACCAGCTTTTTACCCATTATTTAAAAATACAATTAACCTCGATGTAAGCTTAATAATACTGTCTTTTTCCTTTTGCCATCTTAGCAATAGAAAACCAACTTTTCTTTAGAATACTTTTCCATATCTTCCAAGGCAGAAATATAGGAAAGAAATGCAAGATGAAATATTGAATTCCAGCCCAGGGATTATTTTTACAATAGGTGCATAAAATTCTAAAATTAGATATTTATGATGGAAAACTTGACATATTTTGACTTCACAGACTCACAGAAAGTAGAACTATAATTCTATTCATTCATTTTTCCCCAAACTAATTTTTAGGATCAAATCCCAAAGGAAGATTACTTAGGTAGGAAAGCAGAAAAATGATCCACTGATTTCTACATTACTGTAGATGAACAAGACATAGTAAGGAACAGAGAAGGACCATTTGTGCACCTCAGAGAAAGAACTTGCTGAAGTTGACCAGGTCTCAAGGCAAAACTGAGAGCACTTAATAAAACAAGAACTGCTTATTCGGAACACTTTTGCTTGACATCTCTTGTTCTGTAAAGCTGCGTGCTTAGGAAGGATGATAATGGCTCTATGCTAAATAAATATAAGATAGAACAAACAGTGAATATTCCATTTTGTTCAGAAAATATCCCCTGCGAAGAGAATGATGGCTGTTAAAAGTGCCTCCTGCAACTTTTAGAGGTAGGAATGACTGCTAATGCATCAATTAGATGCCTTATCTTCCGTTCTCTTTGTGCTATATAGTATTGAACAATTAACTTGCATCAAACCATATCTGAAATACCTCTGGATAATAAATGGCACTTATCAGAGCCACCATTATTTCTGAAAATGTGGGCTTTTTTTTTTTTTTTAATTCCTAGTAAAACTTTTTCGGGATAGATATTTCTAGTGAAATAGGTATGTATAACTAAACAGAAACAAATGTCTATTTCAGAGAATTTTCTTTTCTTCATGCATCACAGTTGGCTTTTTAGAACTACTGGTAGTAAGTGTCCTTAATTTTCAAAACTTTGCTGGAAAATGTAGAAGTTACTTACCTATCTCTGAGACAGGACTTTCAAATATGAGTCTGAATTTAGGATTAAACAAAATCCTAAATGTAATACATATAAATTTAAAAATCTTTAAAAATTTTCTAAAGCTGCTACTATTGAACACAGTCTGATATTTTCCTGAAACATAGCATTGCCGTGTTGAACACAAATATATTTAAAACTTTAAAATGATTTAATGCTTGTGATCATTATGCAATCACTTTTTATTATTAACAATTACTGAAAAGCTACTATATATAAGATACTGGATAAATAAACTGAGTTGATTCAGTGAGGTTCCCTCTTCACAAAATGCTTTTAGCCCTGTGTGATACAGAAAAAAATAATTAGGTTCATGTCAATTCAAAAATCTTTATAGCTATTCAGAGAAAGGAGAGATTCTTTAAATTTGGGGCTTGGATAAAGAGAATGGAATTAGAAAATGATAGTTGTATTTTTGGTAAAACTATTTCAAAAATGGTTTTCCTAGGTTTTTTATTCTATATGTATATCACTAATAGGAAGCTTCATTTATTTTTTTTTTCTACAAATACTCATCATGAAATCACCACAAAATCGGAAGGTTTTGTGTTTCCTTAGAATTTCAAACTTGATGTAGCCCTCAATAAGATGCAAATGTTGTTTTTCTTAGGTTTTGATGAAAAACCATCCTTTCATGCAGATAACTTGGCTTAAGGCGTTTTTTTTTTCACCAATGTGCTAAGTAGTCCTGATTGAAAAAATTCACTAAAACCATAACCACTATTGACAAATGGTAGCTTTTGTATTGCCTGAGACAGCAACAGATTCATTTTATCTATTCAGTAGACATTTTATGAACTCGCATGAGTTTGAAATACTTCCTTCCACCACTTGCCTCCTTTCCTCACTTCTCTTCCCTTGCTCCCTTTCTCTTTAAATGAAATTCTGTACAAATTTTCTGCAGTTTAAATACTGGAAACTACAACATCACATTTCATTAAGGATGTCAAATGCTGCTTCATTTTAGATTCATTTTGAATTCAGAGATACTGCCAAATATAATCACTAGCTCAATGCACAAGTACTTCCAAGTGTGACTATCTAATCCTTTTGGGGGGAGGGTTTAATCAGATATAGTGTTTGTAGTAAGTGGCTAATTTCTTTGTCCACAAATAATTCACCAAAACAGATATTCACCATGTGGGGATCTCTACTGACAGACTTTTATTATGACAACTAATTATTCAGGGCATTCTGTATATTTGGCTCATTATGGGACAAACATCTGAGAACAGGCAAAACAAAGTGCATACGGGATACATGTCTTAAGCAAACTACTAAAGGAATATGTCACTATATCTTGACTCAAGATTCTGTTTGGGCTCAACTATGCCAACAGAGAAAGATAGGGAGATGATGATTTGCATGATCTGTACATGGTATATCATACAGATTCTCATGAAAACAACTTGAAAGCATGAGCTAATCCAGAAATTAAGCTACTATGTATACTATTGTATTCTAAAAAAATATATATATATAACTTCAATAAGTTTTATTTTTACCAGGTCACTTGATATTAAGGGATCTACAGTGGACTTCATTTGTTTTCCTTGTTAATCATAGCTATTCCATTATGTACTGAAAAACAGTCGCCACTACAGTGATATCTCTGCTTTTGTTTCTTTTCAGGCACTAGAGGAAGTTTTGCTTTGAGAAAATTCACTATTTAAATTGCCTATGACTTTAGGATATCTCTTCGCCATGCAAAAATTTTTTTCCAGGGTGACAGTGTGCTGTCTTTTCTCTGAGTTATGTCCCACGTTTTATAAGATGTCTGATTAAAATTCAGCCTTGCCTCAAACCTGTCCAGGTTAACAATCTCACACCTAGGCCCCTTTGTTCTAGAATTCCTTGAGCACATAGGAATGGAGATCTATGTTTACGATTTCGTTTCTGTTTTTCATTCACATTTAAATTCCAAGATCATCTCTTCTACTATTACTGTATTTTCCCAGGGCACATGTCACACAGAAATGTGGAGATGGTGGACTATCATAAATGTTACCGGATGCACTGATGTAATGAACAGTTCACCATCGTCCCCTCTTTTTTAAGAATCCCCATATGTATGGCATTTTCTTGGACCACTTCTGGCCACAGAGCCGCGGAAACGGTTCGAATGTGATGCTTGTTTTGGATTGACTTCTCTCTTCAGTAATTCATCTTGTAGTCATGGGCTCCTACACATGTACTTCCCTTTCTCCTGGGTGGCAGGGGTCAGGGGGCTCAGATCTCACAGAGTGAGAGTACTGTCTTTGTAAGATTCCCATCACTGACTAGAATAGTAAGAGGCTCTGATGCAGGATGTGTGACGTCTAGTTAACAAGGGGTAGAGGGTAAAGGTGGAATTTCAGTTTAATTACCTCTGTATTTGTTTTCCTGGGCCGAAAGCTGGGTATGAGAGAGAGAGAACAATTGTATTTTTATCCAGATGGTTACTGTTAGTGTCTGATTATTACCCAAAACTCCTCGCCCGTGTTTCAGCAGAGAATAGTTGCTCCCAGTAGGCCAAGAGTTCCTTTCAGGCACTGAAATTCAATTGACTCCCCAGCTAAAGCCCCAGTGGGAGCTGCCCAGGAGTGTCTGAGGGCAGGATTTGGACACTTGTGAGTTACAGCCTGTCAGTTTCAGGCCTCACATTTGTTGCTCTTGGTTCCCAAGTGGCACGTATTGCCTCTGTCCTACTGACCGCACTGTCTTATGGACGGAAGACAGATGGTTCCAGGTTCTCTATTAGCCAAGCAAAAACACTTTTAAAGTTCAGTTCTTGTCTGCCCATTTTGAGTATCACAGAACTAACTATACTGACAAAATCTATAAACACCCTCTATAGGGCTTCAGTGGTAAGATAAAAATCTCCAGGTGCCAGTTGATTTTTTTCCAGCGTCCCATCCCCTTCCTTACCTGACACACACCATCCCTTACTACTCGAGTGCTCACACGATCCTCTATTGAAACATTTCTTAGCTGTAATTTTTATCATAATTCAAAATGTGTAATGATAAAGTTGTGTAACACTGTAATCTTAACTTGCAAGCTGTAAAAAAGATCAAATGTAACATCTCCTACACTAAATATTGTCCTAAGTTCTAGTGATATTCATAGTTACTGTAAAGATTCAGGCTCTGGAGTTAGGACCATTTACTCATGGAAATTACACTTTGAGAACACCAGGTTATCTCAGAGCCTTTACAGTTAAATATGAGGAAAGCAATCAAAGGCAAAGTCTTCCGTCGCATGGGAGTTTTGACCTTCTTGCTGGGTACCCTTGAGATTGCCGCATTTGAGGTTTGACAGGAATCTGGCTCCAATCTCCTCCTACAGATAACACCATTTACTGGCGGTACTGCTACAACACATGAATTATTAGACAGGCAAAGAGCTAAGGACTTTGGATGGGACGCTGCAGCAGATCATAGGCTGGGATGTAATGAATACCTTTATTTTCTGACTCTTAAAATAATGGAAAAGGATCATATGCTACACTTTCCTCTGCAGAAAAGTCACGGTGCAACTTTTCTCAGCATGAAGTCTGTATCTGTATGTTGTGCAGAACAAAAAGTTGTTGCTGGTTTCTGTCTGCTCTCTCTCTCCTTACCCGTGGACGTCATTAGGATAGGAGTCTGTATTGAACTTCTGGGGCTACCGTAACAAAGCACCACAGATTGGGTGACTTAAAGAGCAAAAATTTATTTCTCACAATTTCAGAGGCTCGAAGACTGAAATCAAGGTGTTAGAAGGCTTGATTTCTTCTGAGGCCTCTCTCCGCGGCTTGTAGATGGCTGTCTTCTCTTCCTTGTGTCTTCATGGGTCATCTTCTTGGTGTGTCTATGTGCTAATTGCTTCTTCTTATAAGGATACAACTTTTATCAGATTAGGGCTCACTCTGATGACCTCATTTTAACTTAAATCTTTAAAGACCTTGTCTCCAAGTACAGTCACATTCTGAGGTCCTAAGTATTAGGACTTCAACATACGATTTTGAGGGAATCTATTTTTTAGAACAATTTACAACACAATGACCCTGTTAAGTACTGTCAAAATATGCAATTATATGGATGATGGAGGCAAAACCAAGTATGGATTGTTTTTCTGAAATTCAGTTTTTAAGCTAATCGTTAAGTATAAAATTCCTTTATTTTTCTGCTTTGTATCTGATTTAGTTCTTTTTCAAGAGACAGAAAAAGTCAAAGGAAATTTTTTAAATGTTGAGTCAGTTGCAAAAATAATTGATTGCCTATGGCCCACACACCCAAATTAAAATGAAAAGGAATCAGTAAAGACAGGATATTTTATAAGTAATAAAATTTCTCTAAAAAATGAGTAAATCCAGCTATGTGAACTATGAAGAGGAAAATATTCACACACACCCCAAAGTGGCCTAGATAATTAACAAAATTATGAGAAAGTGGAAGAAGCACCAAGTCTTCCCCATGAAAAATAGCTTTCATTCACTAATTAAATTCCAGGAACAATGTGGAATTTATTTTTTGCTTTTAGAAAAGGGAAATTAAAAAAAAAGCTCCTATATATGAATGTATTCTGTCAGCCATTACATTTGTCTGACAGCTCAAATCTTTATATTTACTCTTTTAAGATATGTCCCTCATCACTTTTAAAAATTTTTTTAAAGAAGTCATAGGAAAGTGGAAAAAATTCAACTAATTGGTTGGTAGTTTGCTTCCTCCAATATTTAATGCTTTTCAGCTTCCTCCAATATTTAATCCTTTTTTTAAAGAAGGATTACTCATTCTTATGCGAGAAGATTACTCATTCTTACATACTCTTTTCTTCTTTGTTCTGCATTGCTTACTGACCATTCTCTTTTTTTTTAATTGAATTACAGTCAGTATACAGTGTTCTGTCAATTACTGGTGTATAGAGTAGTAATTCAGTTATACATATACATACACATATTCCTTTTAATATTCTTTTCCATTATAGGTTACTATAAGATATTGAATATAGTTCCTTGTGCTATACAGTATAAATTTGTTTATCTATTTTGTACATAGTAGTTAGTATCTGCAAATCTTGAACTCCCGTTTTATCCTTTTCCACCGCCTTCCTCACCAGTAACCGTAAGTTTGTTTTCTGTGTCTGTGAGTCTGTTTCTGTCCTTTACAGCCAGTTAGTCCACTGATACTGTGAACTACTCAGGTGGCATTTCAGGTTTTTGCTAAGCGTCCCTTTTTAACTTGCTGTGTTCTTATCTAAAGTCGCAACATTTTTTAAAATTACAATTTCTCTACTATTTCCTCTGATGTATATGTGTGCATATATACACGGTTGGAGTGAGGAAACTGTTGGAGAACCCACTGAAGATGTTTTCCTTTTGAAAATACTCAGTAATTTCTGAGACACTCACCTTAATTCATTAAAGAACCATAATTCAAAAGTATTACGTTTTGAACTACATTCAATATCTTGTAATACCTATAATGAAAAAAATATGAAAACAAATATATGTATGTATACACATGGCTGGGACATTGTCCTGTACACCAGAAATTGACACATTGTAACTGACTGTACTTCAATAATAAAAAGTATTACTTTAATCAATAACACAGCTAATTAGACTATAAAACTGTCTCTCCTTGTCCTTGTGTGTTCTTGAATAGTGTTGGAAAGAATAATATCCCCTGAGCAGAATATAACAAATATTACCATAGTCATTCCTTGTGTATGTGCCTGTGATTTGAGGTGAGACATAGAAAGGAAGTTGAAAGAGAATGAATCAGATAGGAAAGAGGTTTGAATTTTCAGGAAATGGCATAGTTTGTACTTCATTTATTAAGAAATCTTTTCTTTCTTTCTTCCTCCTTCTCCTTTCCTTTCTCTATTCATTCATTAAAAAAATATATTTGTACTGTGTTCACAGTGTGCCAGGCTAGGACTCTCAGCAGTGACCTTGATCCTTGTCTAAGTTGACTTAAGATCATTACCTTGTTTTTGTTTTCTGTCAAAATTCCAGCTCATCTCAAGTTTCAGTTAGGAATAACACTGCACCGAGGAAGAACCATTGAAGGTACTAGCTGACAAATTTTTTGTCCACTCTAGTAAGATTGTAGACTGCAGCGAAAGCGAGGGACTTGTGAAGACAAGAAATGCCAAAGGAGAGCGGAGGGTGTATTTGCAAAAGCCCACTTGATAATCTGCTTACCATCAGGATCACAGCAAAGGCCAGGAGTGTGAAGCAATGTGGACTTTTGTTCTATTCTGCTTAGACTCTGTATCCTGAAGATCACCACCTGAGTAGTCTTCTAATTGTACCTTGGTAATCTAAAAAGGTTAAGTAAGCTCGATGACAAGCTTTCCTTAGAGAGAATCACAAAACGGGTATAGAGCAGAGGCTCAGCTGAGCAGGTAATGAGTGGTCTGAGAGGTCTACAGCCCACAGCCTAGCTGCCCAAGAGGGATGGACTTTGAATGTAAAGGTGAATTTTCTTAGATTTGGGGCTGGGGAAACAGATCCTGTGTTCTGAAGAATCTGTTACAAACAGCCCTAGAAGGGAATGATGCTAACAGATAACACTGACTGGCAAATGTGTGCGTGTTACCATGATAAGTGTTTCTTCCTCTACAAATTGCTTCGTATTGGCCCCATTTTATATGAAAAATGAACCTTTCAGAGCCTAAGCAAAACATCAGGTCACATGGTGGAATCAGAATTGCAACCTCAGGTAGTCTGACCACAGAGCCCAATATTTTAACACATACTCTAAGGAAAAATGCATAACAAATGCTTGAACATGTGAGCTACGCTTTGATGCAGGGACAGAGTGGACCCCATTTCCAAATTTGATTTATACCTGTAATCATCACCATCTTCCCTTACGTTGCTTAAGGATGTAGAATACTGGTGAAGACTACCCTTTAGGAGTTTCAGAGATGCTTTGATGGGGGAAAAAAAAAAGAGTACAAGTGGGTTGGTGAGGCAGACAGATAATTGAGATTCAGGTATCTTAGGTTTGCATACTGACTTTCCTGTGCACCGAAACCCATGTGACAGCTATGGCAGTGCAACCTGCACGTCTCCAACTCCACGGGGCACAGCTGACCAAGGGCCGCAGGAGGTCTGGCTCTCTTATCTGCCAGACCTGTTTCAAAATAAAAACGTGAGAGGACCATTGTTCGAAATGCAGTGTCAGGGAAGGTACTAAAATATAAATCTGTTTTCTTTCGTCTTCAGTCTTTCTTTTGATTTTTCATGGTGTTTTTTTAAATGTTAATGTGTTATTTCATGTTGTCTCAAGTAAAGAAATACTTAAAATTTTAAATTACTAGCTTGAATTTCACCATCCATCTTTGTTGTGTAATGCCAGTTTTAAATGCAGATATGAGAGCATTTAACTGCGTGCAGGATCACTGAATCATATGATTCGTGTTCTGTGACTTGTACATGCATGTGTAATTTATCTTATTAGAAAAATGGAAGCTACACAAAAGGCACTCAAGTGTTTTTATTTCACTTTTTGATATATATACATCCTACCAACATCCTCTACCTTTAGCTGACTAATGAGTAAGGAAAGACTGCAAGGAAAAGGAACTATTGGGTTGCTCTATCTTTTCCTTGTCTTTCTGTGCCATCATTTTCAGCATAAGTGATTGTTCAGCACAGAATAGTGGCATAAGCGATGATGTGTTCCTATGTTCATTTGTGTTTCTTATAATGTTCTGCCTTCTTTCTAATTTGAAGCAAGTTCTGGTGGCCTGTTGGCCTCTGTCACTCACCATGGACATAACAAACTTACCTCAAACTAAGTTTGAGTCTGACTTAAACACATCATGGGTCTACCAGCATCCTGTGCGGTGGGGCACCATGAGCCCTGTATGTAGATGGGCAGCAAGGTGTGGTAGCCATGCATATTTCATGCGTTGTCTCTGTTAGTGCACGTGCTCCCTGGTCCCTTAAGATGCAGGTTCAAAGATAAAATCATTCAGAGTGTCAAGACAATAGCAGAGCACTTCAAGAAATGCAGGTCTCTGCGTGACAGTACAAGCTGCATGCCCATGAAGTTGGCCCCAAACTCGGAAGCTGTACTCCAAAATCGATCCCCATGTTCTGACCATGGGTATGTTTCCCATGGGGTGCTCCGAGACGGGGATTGAGTGTGGCAGGGCAGACAAAGGCCCATTCATGAGATTCAATGGATTCTACTGATAGTTGACTTTGGCTTAAGGCCTCCTGAATGGTCTAACCAAACTTTCCTTAGACTGCTCAGCAATCTAGGTCTCTTTGACCCAAACCTCTCTCCTCTCCTGTACTTAGAGTCAAACATCATGGTCTAATGGCTTTCCCCAGCTACCTGGCCACCATCTTTCATATAGATTAATATAAGTGGTACCAAGTGGTCTAAGAAAACAGGTAGTAAGATGGGATACGAAACTGGCTTACCTACCAACTGGCAGGTGAAGAGGATGCCACCCCACTCATTGGATGGGGCATGGGTAGATGGCATAACTCAATTAATAGGGATTTCCCAGTAATGACCTAGGAAAATGTCACACTGGAGGGAGATGCTATGGCAGGTATGTTGATGCATCTGAAAAACTGAAACTTGGAAAAATTGAAGCTGCAGAAGTCTTTTGCATAAAAGGCAATAAGCTGCCTCCACCTTCTCTCCTGGTTCTGAAGCTGCTAATTAGGGTTAAATCCTGACATAGCTCAACTAAGGATCTGCTGAGCTTTATAAGGAAGAAAAGAGTCTTTTCACCTAACAAGCTGCAAGAACTAGTCTGTATATGCCAGCAGGAGCCAGGAGAGCAATACTGGGATTAGATTTTGAGAATGCTTGATCAGGGGGCAGGAATGTAAGTCTGGATGAACAAGAATTACTGATTTAAGGTCACTCTCTGGAGACTTAGTATTTAATGTTCTAGTAAGAGTCCCAGAAATGGAGATAGACTTACTAATGGGTTAGATCTTAGACGCCTGGAATAAACAGCGGCTCACTCTGACTAAAATAGAAATGCCTGAGTTGCCTTTGAAAAAGGCAGAGGAAGGAATAAAGATGCAGAGGAAAGAGGGCATGTTGGAATGGGCATATTACATAGGTCCAGGAGATCCACGAGAGAATGATGTTCCACAAGGGGACCCAGAGGACATACGATTCACCAAGGCTATTAGGAATGTGTGGTGGGAAGGGGACTAGCGTCACTGAGAAGTTTGATGATGGTCCTCCTCTGTATGCCAAGGCTGATGGTAGAAGATACGGTCACAGAATTTGGGCTTATTATTACTCATGGGTTGTTGTGGCCTTAAAGGAAGGACGGCCAGGTGACAGTGCTCAGGAGGCACAGTTAATGTAATGGCTGGTAAGATACAAGGAACAGACAAGGAACTTCACTAGCCAGGAGTTGTGAAATGGATGAGAGGTAATAGTATCTCAAGGGGTATAATGTCTGAGGTGTGGCTCAACAAATGTGTGTGTGTGTGTGTGTGTATTAAAGGCATATATGTAGTAGGCACAAAAGATGGAGAGTGGACAATAAAATATTATGCTTAAGTTTTCAGATCTGAAATAATTTTTACACTGAAAACCCTTTGAGGAGGAAGGACTTAGCCTTATTATGTCAAGTGTATGTGCTAATGATTTCCCCAACTTTTTTCTGAGATCTACAGCCATTTACTCACATGAATACACCATGGGGAAGAGGGATAAACCCAGACGTTTCTAAGACTGTTGAACACAGGCTGAGTGGGCGTTGACATCTACAGACCCAGTTGTCATCACAGTCTCCCTGTTGGAGCAGGGGCAGACAGGGGCCGGATAATCGATGCAGTTCTGTCTCATATTGAGTACACTGGGCCTACAGACCCATCCTGTGGTCATTTCTCCAATTTTCAAGAACATAATAAAAATTGATATATTGGACAGTTGGATTAACCCTCCTGTCCCTCACCTGTGAAGAAAGAGCTATCATTAGGAAGAAAGTCAGATAGAAACAGCTGAAGCTGCCTTCCCTGGATAAGACAGTCATTAGAAAACAGTATGAAACCCCAGAGAGGATGACAAAGATTAGCGCCTCAGCTGAAGACCTAAGCCGTGCAGAGTAGTGGTCCCTGTCACGTCTGTTTGATTAGCCAGTCTGACACCTTTGGTATCTGATGGACTCTGGAGAATGGCTGTAGACCACCACAGACTTGAAACAAGTGTTAGATGCCACCACAGCTGCTGAGTCAAATGTGGCGGTATTTCTTGAACAGATTAATAATACCTTGGGTATATGCTCTGTCACTATTGATTTGGCATATGCTTTCTTTTCCCTTCCAATTAGAAGAGAATCAGATCCAGTTTGTATTCATGTGAAACAAATAGCAATATTCACTGACAGTTTTGCCTCAGAGCTATGTTAACTCTCGGGCTCTCTGTCATAGTCTGAAGAGATTCGAACTCTTGGTGGAATATATTCCACCAAAAATTACCCTGATCTGTCAGTACATTGATGACATCATTCTGATTGGACCGAATAAGCAAGAGGTTATGAGAAAGCTTGAAACACTGGTAAGACACACCAACGGGTCAAAGATAAATACGATGAAGAGAGGAAGGTCACATCAGTGAAATTTATAGGAGTCCAGTGATCAAAATTATAGTTGGACATCCTCTACAAAGTGGAAGACAAATTGTTGCATCTTGCATCCCCTACCACAAAACTTAGCATCTTTTTTGGATTCTGGAGGCTGACATAACAGGTGACAGAGAAGGCGGGCAGCTTTGTATAGGGCCTGGAGCAGGAAAGAACTACAGTAATTTCCAGTTACAGTACAAGCAGCCCTGCTACTTAGCCTATGTGGTCTGCCAGGCACTACATTATTAGAAGTACTGTTGGCAGTATAATTGGCAGTATGAACTTCTGTGGCAAGCTTCACTGGAGGAATCACAATGCAGACCTTGAAATTCTGGAATAAGACCATGCCATTCAAGCAAATAATCATATACCCTTCAAGAAACAGCTGTTTGCTTTACTGGTCCTTGGTAGAGATGGAATGTTTAACCATGGGCACAGAGTAACCATGCATCTATAATTTTCTATTATGGTCTAGGACCTACTGGACTCACTAAGCCACAAAGTTGGATGGGTCGAACATAGGTCAGTCCATTGTAAGATCAAATTGGGTACATCTAGAATTAAGTCGCTGTAGGATCAGAGGTTATGAGCAGACCCACATGTTACCTCCTAACTGTATTCCTCTCCTTGCTTTTTACCTGTGACTTATGGGAGATTTTGTACTCAACTGCAACAGGAGAGAAAACTATGAGATTAGTTTATGAATGGGTCAGCTGAGTTCTTGAGTGCAAGCCAAAAATGGATGTTGGCTACATTCCAGCCACCTTCAGGGGTGATCCTGAAAGACAGTAGAGGGGAGAAAAAAATCTTCCTGGTGAATAGTGCTGTGAGCAGTGCACTGGGATATATCCTTTGTGTAGAAGGAGAAGTGTCTCAGTGTGAGACTATTTATGATTCTTGGCAGTGGCCAATCACCTTGCCTTCTGGCAGCAGTCTAGAAGATGAAGAACTGGACGATCAGCAATAAGCAGGGCTGGGATGTGGGTGAACATACAGAAATCTTCATATTCTGTGCCCACTTCTGTATCACACATTATTGGCCATAAGAAAGCATCTACTGCGGTAGATGCGTTGAACAGCTCAACCAGTTGACGTTAGCCAGCTTTTGCCGTTGGCTACCCCAGAATTGCCAAGATGGGCACATGAGTAACAGACCTGTAGTGGCATAGACAAAAGGTCTATTAAGGCATTTTCTCCCATTTAGAAAGGCAGATTTTGCAATTGCTTTCTTGAAATATTAACTTGCCAATAACAGGGAAAAACACTGAGCCTACAATAAAACACTATTCCTTGGGGAGACCAACAGACTGCTTGGTAGAATTGACCACACTGGGTCTCTTCCATCCTAAAAGGGCCAGTAGTTCATCCTTACAGAGGAAGGTATCTATTTTGGGTATGGAATTGCCTTTGCTGTCTGCGTAACCTCAGCCAGCATCACTATTTGATAGTAGGTAATGCCTATCCCACACAGGCATGGAATACCGCTCAGTGTAGCATCCAGCTCGGGGACCTGCTTAACACCGAGGGAGGGTAGGAGTGGGCCATGACCATGGAATCCACTGGAGGCATCACATATTATATTTCCCAGAAGCAGCCAGGCTCACAGAATGCTGGAATGGCTTCATAAAGGTACAGTGGAAGTGCCAGGTCAGAGGAAAGACTGAAAAGATGAGGTAACATCTTTGAGGATAAAGTATACTGCTTAAATCAGGGGCAGCTCTAGTGTTCTATGTCCCCAAAGGAAGGATACTTGGATCCAGCATTCATGGTGAAAGGTAAACTCTAAATAGAATCTAGCCCTCTGTATTCGCATGTCAGTCACCTGATTGAAATGCTTCTCCCACTCCTGGGCAGAGCTGCAGAAGGCCTGCATGGGAATAAAATAAATTCCCAACTGAAAAGGGACAACACTATCACAAGTAAACAAACTTTTTCTTTTTTTGTCTTTCCTGATAACCCTTTGGCTACAGATTATGTAGGCTTTGTAAAGAAGCAGCTGTTCAAATAATAACCTTTGGCCACAATGCAACCAGTTAATTACTGTGGCATCCCATAAAAGGCTCCACAGAGCCATGTTGTCTTTTGCATATTAGCTATCTCCAATGAGCCAACCTCAAAGACAAATTGACAAATCACCACTCTCTCCCACCTTCCCCCCAAAGGCCAGTTATCTGCAAAGCATTTGATCAGTCTGCAGATGAAAGAGGCTGTGAAATTGCCAAACATTATTTGTGATTGTATAGTGTTTTAAAAGAGCACTGTGGTGGTTCACACCCAAAGAAAGGATGAAAATATGTGTACAGAAGCACACACGCATATACACAATCTTCCTGAAGACCCTTGGTGCTGGCATGATGAGGGCCATCATGTGTTAATACAAATATTTGAAACTTCCAGAATCCACATGGCTGGCCTGAGTTCTGAGAAGGAGATTTTTCACTCTGCATTTCACACCAAGAACTCGAGTTCAAACTTTGTTCTCTCATTGTGATTTTGCTCTTTTATAGGATGCTTTGATAAGATGACACAATCAGGGTTGCCTATAGCAGGCATTAGAGAGAAGACCTTTTCCAATTTTAATGTAAACACAAATCATATTTCCAAGCACAGAATTTTTTCCCAGCAGGTCTGGGGTGGAGCTTGGGATTCTGCATTTCTAGCCAAGCTCCCAAGTGCTGTAGGTACTTTGAGTTGTAAGACTGTAAGGTCTACCACGTATCCTACTAATATCTCTTGACCTCTCTTCTTACTAACAGAAACGTTTTCTCTGTACCCATGCCTCCCCCATTTGAATCAAGGATAAGTCCTACTTGGTGGAATTCAGTCATGATAGTTGCATTCTTCTAGCCAGTGATGGGTTAGAGGTCATATCGCTGATAAGATGTGAGGGGAGACCTGCTAGATCGGGGAAATAGTTCTCACATGTAAGAATGAGGCTCCACATGGGAAGCTCTCTCCTCTGCTCCTGCATGCTCTTATTTCTGCACATGATGACTGGAATCAGTGCGGTATCTTGCAACCAACAGGTGGATGAAGCCAGCACCTGGAGAAGGTCAGATTCAAGATAATGAGAGAAAACCAAAGCAGAAGACCTATAGTTACGCTGTCTTTGAACTTCTCCTTATTTGAGGTACTTGCCTATTATTTAAGACAATTTAAATCAGGGTTTGAAAATTATCTTGACTACAGGAGGAAATGTAGAAAACAATTTAGTTGAATTCTGTATCATATCTACTAGATACGAGTCTTTAGATATGTTTAGGTTTCCTCATTTTATAAGTTTTATGACAGAGATGATTATAATAGTGACCACCATATAGGATTGTCAGGATTTTTTAAAAGGGTTTTGCTTGTTAACTGTTCATCAAAGCACCTGGCATGTATTACATATTCTAAGAAAGTGATAAATGAGTGTCCAAATTCTACCTGTGTACTGCTAGCGCTGGAACTCACTAACTCAAATGATAGCCTGTTCCTTTGTTGAGCAGTCTCCATTGTTCAAAACTGATCTCTTTCTTTGAGCTAAAGATCTATGCCCCTTAATCCTTGCTCTGACCTCTTGTGGCACAGAAAATACATATAACTCCCTTGTTCATGACTATCCTCAAAGGATTTACAAATTGTTTTCATGAGCCATTGCTGAATCTTCTCTTCCTTGGCTAAACCTCCCCAGGCCTTTCAAACACTTCTATCATGTCATGTTTCTTAGATTCTTTTCTATCCCAACCTCTTTTTCTGGGCCTTCTTGATTTTCGGTAAAGACTATGTGCTTAATGATACTTTTCTTTTTTTTTAAACTAGAACTGTGGCTCAAAGTTCTGCTTCTAAAAAAACTAAATACACATGTTGTATATATACAGTTTTATAATTATTAGATTTAAATTGTCCAGTATCCTCTTTTCAGGACCACTGTGTTTAGTTCTTGAGTGGTCTGTCTTACACTGGGTATGCACTGAAGATAAAAATCATCTGTGATTAAAATGTACATTCCTGGTATGCCCATGAGAATCCTACTTTCTTCCTGCTGTTTCAGGGTAATTATTAACCTTTCCTTTTACTTTTAAAAATGTCTCTGTTTAGGTAATGAATTACCTGATCACCCTAGTTATAACCTATACCTAGAATTTTAATTCACCAAAAGACTATTCACTTTTAATTAAGGACCTAAAAGCTTTCATCCTTGGAGGACATGTCACTGATGGAGCAAATAATGTGGATTACTAGCTCTAATATTCTCTAAAAAATATCTTGTGTCATGCTTACCACCGTTTCCAAACATCCTCATAATTTCTTCACCTTTCAACAAGTTCAATTCGACTTTTTCTCTGTTTGCGTCAGTAGTTAGTAAGTGGGATGCCCCCAATCCTGACCTGTTTCTTTAGTGTACTGTCCTCACAGCACTCACGACATGCAGAGATGAATGTGGGAATCTTCATGACTCATTCCATTCACCCAGGGAATGGTTACGGCAGAGTGAAAAAAAAACCATTTGATGACTAATAAAGGATATTAGTCTGAAAGAGAAGTTTCTACTCTGTGTTAATTGCTAAATAAACCAGAAAGCGAGAAGAAAGCCCCGTCTATTTCAGTGAAGCATTCCACTTAGTGTAATTGGGAGATTACCCAGGTGGCATTTAGGTCTCTCTTGGAACTCAGAGTTCCAGAAAGTTTTCCAACAGACTGAAACTGTCAATTTCATGGAAGAGAAAAGTGTCGAGTTGAATTCCATTCTGAGCTGTGCAGGAGGCTTAGTGCTCAGTTTGAATGAGATTAGGTAGCATTGTCCTTAGTCACCTGATTTTTGCTTCTAATGAACAAATCAGGACTATGTTAGAATGAGACCTCCATTCTTGAAAAGAATAAAAAGTTGCAATTTAAGTGGGTACCTGGCCTAAGCAATAAATATCCAGTAAATGGGAAATGATAAATCTTTAAGTTCACCTCAGCAAAAGATAGCACTTTTTTTTTTTTTGGTCTTATTCTTATCCAGTATTCAAAATAGTGTAAGAGAATTGTGTTTTCTCCTCTGAGGCATGTAACAGAATGGAAATGGAGAATTTGAGAACCAAATTCTCATTAGCAACTGCAACACATATTGAATAGTGTTCCATGTAATTAGAGCTACCACACTGATTTCCACTTTGTATGATTAACCAAAAATTGGTAGGAAAACTGTGCTGATTAATTACTTTATCACAACTAAAATTTGCTTTTAAAAATGTGTTTGTAACAGGTTTTTTTTTTTTGCTTATTTTTAATAGGTGACCAAAATCCAAAATTTAGGCAGTAAATAGGACATATTTTACTTTTGTGTTTTGCAAAAATGTTTACATTAGATTATAAAACTTTGAGAATTCACCTCCGGGACTGATTTTGGTTTTTATGTTCCTGCTGTGTTTGCCACTGGGAGAGTTCAGCTGAAACGTATGAACTTTTGTCTGAGATTAAGGAAAATTGGAGTGGAAATTAAGATTCTCTCTGACTCTGGGTAAATTCTCAGATCTCTAAAGTTTAGGTAGAATATGATTCAATGAAAGTGGGTTGCCACATCCTCAGATACTGTCAGTGGGCAGAAAAGATGCACAAATACAAAGGCTGTGTGGTTGTCACCTTGTGTGCCTGGTGGTTCTGTCACGCTCTGGATCCAGCAATTCCAGGATTTGAAGAAAGCATTGCAAATTTTTTGCGGGGGAATTGGCTCATGGTACTTTATTATATTCTTTAAAAAATGTTAATGAGAGATGTCTGTTAATTTGCAGAGCGTTAGGGTCTGGGAAATGGTCAGTCTGGGCTCCAGGAGGGGCAGGCATGATAGGGGGTTTTCTGTGGGAGGACAACCTCTGGTGACTGCTTACACTAAAAGGTTGGTCCCTAGGCTCCAAGCTATAGCGAGACACACCAACCAGAGCATGAGCATGGGAATGGAGCTCTAGGGTGGGCAAACCAGGGACTTAGAACAAGATTTGGGTCACAAGAATGGGTTTGAAATTACAGCCTGAGCTCTATCATCTACCAGGATATCACATTCCATAACATCTCTGAGCCACAGTTTTCTCATTTAACATAGTCCTGATAATAGAATCTACTTTAAAGATTGATTATATGGATTAATTGAATCTTATATGTAAAGCTCTAGGATCTTGCCTAGCTCAGTGCTTAATAAATGGCAATTTTCTTCAGCCCCCAAGGAAGGATATTGGTGAGGTCATTCCAGATCATCAGATGTGAGTGAATTAATCTAAAAACCCAAGCCATTTGAATCTTTGGCATTGACTATTGCTGTGGCTAACTATATAATTTGTGAGGCTCAGTGCAAAATAAAAATACTGGACCCTTGTTGAATAATTATTTAGAATTTCATGACAGCCACAGCATAATTAAGCCAAGAGCAGTGCCCTTCTAAGTGTGAGGTCTGGTGCAATAGCATAGTTTGTGTGTCATGAAGCTGGCTTTGACTATGCACTTCATTTCTGTTTTCCCTGCATCCATTCTTCTTCCTCAATAATCCTTCCTTCCACAGCAGATGGTGTGAATTTTTCAATTAATTAAGTAGATCCCGTTACAACATGCTCTAGTGTTCAATGGAGAGACAGGAAAACATAGGAAGAAGCTACATAGCCTTGTGGTCAAGTGGGTGGGTTGTGAAGTTAAGATTCTTATCTTTGCTGTTTGCATCCTGTCTGTCATGGGCATGTTACTTAAATGTAGTTGACTGTGTTATCAAATGGGCATGATAATAAATACCTACCATATAGAGTTATTATGAGGATTAAACAAAATCGCTCATGTAAAGCACTTGGAAACTGTTTGTTATATAGAAGCCACTTGATACACATTACTGTTCCCTGAAGTAGATGTATACCTGCAAGATGACCTTACCGTGGCCCCCCAGCCTCTCCATCATCTGCCTGTGTCTCTCTCCAGGCTCATCTCCTGCAACTTTCCTCTCCTCTCATTACCCACTAGGCACATTTGGTTTTTGTTTGTTTTCCAGCTCTTTGGGTTGATCATAATTTTTGGGTACTGCAAGGTCTTTGCTGTCCTCTCTACACAGAATGCTTTTGCTCAGACTCCATCTTGCAGGTCTCAGTTCAAATATTCCTTTCTTACATGAGACTCCCATAGATTGCAATCTAAATGACCTCCCTTTGTTATTATCCAGTACAATACCAGATTCTTCTAATTTGTAGCACTTTTTATAATTTGGACTTAATTATTTAATTATATGTTTTTTTAATGTCTGCCTTCCCGTGAAAGTAGAAGGTTATATGTGATGTGTTTAATATTTTATCCCAAGCACTCAGGAAAGTGCTTGGCACATGGAAATCAGTTGGTAAGTATTTGTTGAATACATAAATGAATAAAGAATAGCAGCAACTTAGAAAGCAGGATCATTTGAATAAATTAGGATTCTTGGCTGAGTGGTAGTAGTTGGGACTAATAAAATATTAGGAAGCCTAATTAAGAAGACATATTAGGTTGCTTCCATGTCTTGGCTATTGTATATATTGCTTCTATGAACATTGGGGTGCATGTATTTTTTCAAATTAGAGTTCCCTCTGGATATATGCCCAGGAGTGGGATTGCTGGATCACATGGCAAGTCTATTTTTAGTTTTTTGCTGTATCTCCATACAATTTTCTATAGTGGCTGCACCAAACTACATTTCTACCAACAGCAGAGGAGTGTCCCCTTTTCTCCATATCCTCTCCAGGATTTATCGTTTGTGGACTTCTGAATGAAGGCCATCGTGACTGGTGTGAGATGATACCTCATTGTAGTTTTGATTGGCATTTCTCTGATAATTAGTGATATTGAGCATTTTTTCATGTGCCTATTGGCTATTTGTATGTCTTCATTGGAGAGCTGCTGTTTAGGTCTTCTGTCCATTTTTGAATTGAGTTGTTTGGGGTTTTTTTTGTTACTAAGTTTTATAAGCTATTTATATATTCTGGAAATTAAACCTTTGTCAGTCATATCATTTTCGAATATTTTCTTCCATTCCATTGGTGGTTGTTTTGTTTTACTTACAGTTTCCTTTGCTGGGCAAAAGCTTATAAGTTTAATTAGGTCCTATTTGTTTCTTTTTGCTCTTACTTCTGTTGCTTCGGTAGACTGCCCAAGGAGAATGTTGCTGAGGTTTTGTCATAGAATGTTTTGCCTATGTTTTCTTCTAGGAAGTTTATCGTGTCTTGTCTTAGATTTAAGTCTTTAAGCCATTTTGAGTTTATTTTTGTGTATGGTGTGAGGGAGTACTCTAAATTAATTAGTTTACATGCTGCTGTCCAGTTTTCCCAACACCACTTGCTGAAGAGGCTGTCTTTTCTCCATTGTATATTCTTGCCTCCTTTATTGAAGATTAAGTGACCATAGGTCTGTGGATTTATTTCTAGGCTCTCTGTTATGTTCCATTGATCCATATGTCTGTTTTTATGCCAGTGCCACACTGTTCTAATTACTGTAGCTCTGTAGTATTGTCTGAAGCCTGGGAGGGTTATTCTTACAGCTTTGTTCTTTTTCTCCAGTATGGCTTTGACAATTCTGGGTCTTTTGTGATTCCATATAAATTTTAGAATTATTTCTTCTGATCCTGTGAAAAATGTTCTGGGTAACTGGATAGGGACCACGTTAAATCTATAGATTGCCTTGGGTAGCATAGCCATTTTAACAATATTGATTTTTCCAATCCAAGAGCATGGGATATCTTTCAATTTCTTTAAGTCATCTTTAATTTCCTTAATCAGTGTTTTATAGTTCTCCATGTATAAGTCTTCCACCTCTTTGATCAGTTTTATTCCTGAGTATTTTATTGATTTGAATGTGATTTTAGTAGGGGTTGTTTCTCTACTTTCTTTTCCTGCTAATTCATTGTTAGTTAAAGAAATGCAACTGATTTCTGTATGTTAATCTTGCATCCTGAAACCTAAATGTCCATCAATAGATGACTAGTTAAAGAAGTTACAGTATATTTATACAATGGAAAACTACTCAGCCATAAAAAAGAATAAAATAATGCCATTTGTAGCAACATGAATAGACCTAGAGATAATCATTCTAAATGAAGTAAGCCAGAAAGAGAAAGAAAAATACCATATGATATCACTCATATGTGGAATCTAAGAAAAGGATAAAAGAGGACACTAATGAACTCATCTACAAAACAGAAACAGACTCCTAGACATAGAAAACAATCTTATGGTTACCAGGGGAAAGGAGGTAGGAAGGGATAAATTTGGGAGTTTTGAGATTTGCAAATGTTACCCACTATGTATAAAAATAGATTGAACCCCCCAAATTTCTTCTGTGTAGCACAGGGCACTACATTCAATATTTTGTAATAACCTTTAATGAAAAAAATATGAAAACAAATATATGTATGTATATGCATGATTGGGACATTGTGCTGTACACCGGATATTGACACATTGTAATTGACTATACTTCAACCAAAAAAGTAATTACGCTGCATAAAAAAAAATCTATATTAATTCTATAAACTGCTTTTAAAGAATTTGCCTTGGTAGAAAATAGTTAAAATTTTGAGTTCTTGCTGTGTGTCAGTTATTCTGTTAAGTGTGTCAAACACTGAATTTAATTTTTTTAGAAATCCTAAAAATTAGTTAAAATTACTATCCCCCTTTTGTATGGCTTGGTTGTGGTGAAACTGATATTTTAACTTGTTTACTTTACTTTTGGCAGAAACTGTTCTTGGGAGCTAGTTGTGCACATGTTTGTTACTAGTTTTTTAACCTTATTTTCAGGGCTGTCTGGTTTAGTCTGTTATCTCCTTGATAGAAATTTACTGAACTTTAAAAATCAGCTTTATTGAAAAACAGTTTGACACAATAAAATTGACCCAATTTAAGTATACAGCTAGATGATTTCTGATACATGTACAGAATGATGTCATCATTGCAGTTAAGATATAAACATTTCCATCACCACAAAAATCTCCTTCCTACCTCTTTGATCCCTCTTCATAACCCTGGTCCCTGGCAATCACTGGGCTGCTTTCTGTCACTCTAGCTTTCCTTTTCCTGAATTTAGTATGAATGGAGTGATAGTATGCACTTATGTGTAGCTGACTTCATTCACTGAGCAGAATGTTTTGGAATTCCTCTGTGTTATAGTGATATCATGGTCCATTCTTTTTACTGTCAAGTAGTATCCATTGCATAGGTACACCACATTTTTGTTACCCATCTAAAAGTTGATAGGTATTTCGGTTGAATCTAGCTTTGAGTTAATGTAAATAAAGCTGTGTGAACATTGGTGTTCAGGCCTTTATTTAAACATGCAAATATTGAATTTTAAGTAGCGATGTAAATGTATTTGAAAATTGACACAAACGAGGTATTTAATGAGATAATTTAAGGTGGACTTTTAAATAAGAACCATTAGCAGTTAATTTTTCAACCCTATGTGGTATCTCTTTTAAATGGAACCTTTTTGTTTACTGTTACTAAAAAGCATGATTTTAAAGCTATGAAAGTCAATATCAAAAAAAAATCAGTATCTTTAATACCTTGGAAATTCCTTTTCCTTTGTACAAATCTCCTTTGCTCCTTCTTTTTACACCTAAATAATGATGGTACACAGTAGTCATTTTTTTCATTTCCTTAATATTAGCAGAAAGCTTTATTTTAAATGAAGCTGGTCAGGATTTACAGTTTAACATTATTCCTACCTGTCCCTTCAAGAACAAAGAAATAAAATAATTTACAAGCTGAAGTTGTGTGTCTCATGAGCAGCTGCAAATGGGAATAGGGGAAGTGAGACTATTACAGACCCAAACTTGGCTGCATTCACCCATGCACAGTGAAGCCAACCTACTGATACTGGACTGTGGTGAAGGAAAGTACAGCATTTATTTCAAGGCATCAAGCAAGGAGAATGGGCAGCTCATGCTCAAAAGACCCCAACTCCTTGATGGCTTTCAGGAAAGGGGTTTCAAAGGGAGTGTGAGGGAGGGTGTTGCAGGGTGCATGATCAATTGGCATAAAGTGAAGTTTCAAGCATCATCAACCTTCTAGTTTCAACTGGTCTAGAGTCTTTGTGATTGCAGTCAGCAGTTTTCATCTGCGGGGGGTGGGGGTAGTCTGCATCCTTTAAAAACTATTTTGGAATGTGTGTCAGACCTTTATATCTTACAGGGAACTGGGAGTTCAATGATTCTGCTATGTGGCAGATTTATAGTAGAAATTATTACAAGTTTCCTGGCCCAACAGCTACTCTCTGTTTCTACATCTTCACATTTCTTAATCATTAACTCTTGAGACTTAGGGGAGGCCTGGGAGACTAAAGTAACATCCTTTTACTACAAAGGACTGGGACACAGGGGCTTGTATGTGATTTCAAACCCCCTTTTCTTTGATACTTCTCAGTCTTGAGGGAAACATGTTCAGGAAAAGAAAGAAAGTAAAGTTTAGAGTAGAGAAGTCAATCAAAAACTTGGTAGCGAAACTTGGTTTTAGGGAGACTCAGTTTGGAGATGATAGCTCTTATCCATAATATTCTTCATGGTACACTAGTACCTCCACCACAAAGAGCTTTGTCAAATTATAAAATAAGTAAAAAGGAATACCCAATAGGAAAATGAAAGATGCAATCTAGTAGATTTCAAACATTAATACCTATCAGGTATATTTCACATTGATCCTGTTTTATTCTGAGTCTCTTAGTAAAGAAACATCAATAGAGGTGATTCACCTCCAGATTCCAATGCAAGTTGCATCCTGTGTGACCTATGAAAGCTAAAAATGAACAAAAATGAAGGCTTTTTTATTGTCCGCATTTTTGTTTTCCAAAATATAGTACACGCTGTCATTTCTCTCTGGTTAAACAGAAAGGGAATCATTTAGGACTATCTCAAAGTGATGGCACCCTGAAACTGACCAGTGTTCTTTGTGCATGCTTCTCCATTCTGGAATTGGGACTGTGAGGGGAAAGGTGCTGTGTTATTATTGAATCATCACCAGACCCTTTGTGAAAGGAAGATTCTGTGACAAAGTGGGGCTTATCAGGGGATCAACCACAGAAGGGAGTTCAAAACATTAACTCCCAGATATAACTCTTGCTGTAAGACATTCCATAAAATTGCAGTGTAACTTCCAAATCCATGGATGTGTAATTCATATTAGGGAGAAGCTAATACCCAGGGCATTTTGATGCTGTTTAAAAACTACTTAAAAATATATTTAAGAAGATGACCTGGTCAAAAAAAGGTGGGGGGCGGTGAATGATAAACTTTTCAAAGTAAATATAGTATGATTAAAAAGATAAATTATGAATTTTTATTAGTGATAATATGATTTAAAGCTCAATCTCTGAGAGAAAATACGCTTTTGAGTAAGCTTTATACTCCTCAAAATTCATTTGTGTAGGTAATTTTTCCCACAAATAAATCAGCGTCATTTTCCATATTAATTGATGTTGTATGTCGTCTTTGCTTTTGACTGGCCAGGGGTTAAAAGCGAGGATTTCTGATGTATCAAATGGTATGTGTGTTGGAGAAGAGTTCTTGGATATTGGTTTCTTCCAGGAGACTCATTTCTCTACTTCTTATTATCCTACAAAAGTCGATTGTTAGTGTGTTTAAAATTAATCTCATAAGTCTGTTTTTAAATCCACATGCATAATCATTTCTCTGGATTTTGACTGTAGCATTTGAAGCCCGTTTTACACTAAATATATGAAAATACCTTTGTTTCCAAAGTAATCCCAGTTTTAGGTAAATGATATTGAGAGAGGCAGTATTTAAATTGTTCTTTTGTTCTGCTTGTCTAAAATTTTAAAACGGTGAATGTGATGCAGGAAAAAAACAAACAGAAGAAAAATTCACTCCATTCTGAATTTCAAGGCAGTTCCAGTAGGTATTTAATTAGAGAAGCAGAAGTATCAAGCTGTGAAGGAGGACTGCTCTTTTTCCAGCTCTTTTCTTTCTTTCCCTCTCTCAGTTCCTTAAAAGAAAAAAAAAAAAAAAGTTGAATAGGAGACAAGGTCAGGCAAAGGAACAGTTCTTACTAGCAAGCATTTTGGCCAAACCCCATGTGGTCTTTTAGTCAGCAAGTAGGAGTATGTAAAAAAAAAAAAAATTGAGATTTACAACCATGTTAGTTGGAACACCCACTTTTAAATTCCTAGGTCAGGTTTTATGGCTTTGCTGGTAAAGTGTGTTCTGTGTAGACTATATGAGGTAAAAACAAGTCAGTTTTCCTCTGTCTAGAAAGGGGCTTTAATAGATCACCCATTGTCCGCTCACTTTGCGAAAAAGGACTCAGGTCCAGCTTACCTCGTCAGTTACAGGAGAAGATGAGGAGCCAGAGGAAGGGAAGACAGAGGGACCCAGGTCTCTCACAGCACGCCATTTCTCCATTGGAAGGGCCAAGCAATTTCCTGCCCTCTCATACCCCTAAGACCCATGAAAGGAAATACATATAAAGAGAGAGAGAGAAGGGACATTTGCCACAGTATAGTTTCCTCTGCTCCCACTACATCCCATTCTCTCATTCATCCCAATAAATACTTGCCATTTTGATTGATCTAGAAACATTAGTCTTCCTTCATGCGGCGAAGTGAGAAAGGAGACATGTTTTGAACTGGCTACACTAAGCCCAGCATATGTAAGTTGAGTTTTCTGAGCCTGCAGTGTAACACCATCAATTATCTACTGCTATGATTATATCACGGGCTTTTTTGTTTTGAGATAAATCACAGTTCTAGAAATATTTATTCGTCTGGAAGATATTGGTCCTGTTAATCATCTATAACTTTATTCCAGTGACTTAATAATGAAAAAGACAACTAAATACCATCCTTGGGTATTTACATTGGGGTGTCTATGATCCTGTCTTACCCGCCTGCAGAGGCAGCCTGGCAGAGCATCTAAACAGATTTTACCACTCATAGTTGAGCATTGTAACACAATTTCAGATGTTAGTGCTCATCAGTAGCCTGAAGAATAACTTGGATTTCTTTTAGGCAAGACATTTTTGGGTTTGCATTAATTTAGATGGCTGCCTATCAGTTGATGGAATATTCAGTTATTCCTAGCTAATGCATGGTTTCTTGGGTCTTTTGTGGTATTGGGAATCAATTTTAGTTGACATTGGCTTTAAATTTGCATTTAGTAAAATGTGTAGGTCTTTGGTGATGAGAGGAAAAAGGGATGCTAGAAGTAAATAAATAGGTATCGAGAAAGGAAGTTCAAATTGTTTTCTTTCTATCAGAACTTCTACATAGCAGTGTGATATAATCAAATAATTATACACATTGAACCTCTTCTTTCTGTAAACATCCATTAAGCCAAAGCCATGAAGCTGATGACAAAGTGATGTTTTATCTGTTCCTGTGTGTCAGCTGGGCTGCCTGTAACTGCATCTCAGTCATTTCACCTTTTTAACTCTCTATAAAGAAAACGTCTGTGTTTTTCTTAATTCAGACTAAATTCATGCAGTGTACCAAGGCATGTTTCTCCAAATACCTAGCTTTCAAGTACTTTCCAATTAAAGAATCGGGAAATGTTTTCTGGCAGTAATGAGGTTTGTTTTTTTTTAATATATGTCATTGAATCCACAGCCTCTCATTTCTGTTGCTGTTTATACCACTTCTTGGAGATTTTACTATTAGGTTTTTGTTTCTTTTTCTGGTCAGGTCTGCATTAAGTAACTTACAAAAATGAAACTTCCTTTTAAGTGATCTAATCCTATAGGATTAGAGTAAGCAAAGTGCTGACTAAATTGAATAAATATTCTGCTGCCAGTATAAAAGAGGATGATTTTACAAAGTGCTTTATAATGGTGATTTCACAAGCTGTGTAGTAAGAAGAAGTCCTGGTTTCAGAGAAATACTAGAGGGATAATCTTAGGAGTTAAATATTACTTTGTTCAGAGGCACAGAGTGAATTGTTACTCTTCAATTGCCAAAATGTGTCAGCTTCTTACATTATCTGCTCAATCAAAGCAGTGAAATTCTTGTTAAGGAAATACTTCTTGGGAATCTGTGATTCGCCATCCAAACTTGGGTAGGTTTTCTCTTTTGATAGTTACATAGCTGTTATCCACAGCTTTATTTTCTTTGGTTTCTAGTGTTACTTCTTTCCTTTTCACACTGTGTGTTTTATTATCCTTGTTTTCTTCTGAAATAAGGAGGAATGCTTAGGAAATAATATTTCTGAGTCTTTTCATGGCTGACAAAGTCCTTGCTTCCCTACTTTGCCTTCACACTTAATGATATTTTGGCTGGGTCTAGAATTATAGGTCAGTAATTAGCTTTTTCGTCAGAGCTTTAATGAGCTCCGTCATTGTATCTAGAAACCAGAATGGCAGATAAAATCACTGATGTTAAATCTGATTTGTTTTCTTGGTAGGTAACCATATTTCCTCCTTTCTCTGAAATGCTTTATGCCCTTCTCTTAAACTTATGAATCCTGATGTGCTGTATTTTAGGTGATCATCTTTGTTTTTTTTTCATTCATCCAACTCAGTCTTTTCAATCTGAGGTTGAGCATCATTGGCTTTGGAAATTATTTTATCTATAAATTTTATGATTATTTTCTTATTCATATTTCATCTTTTTGGAGCATTTTTTCCAGACTGTGTAATAAATGAATATCTATAAACCTCTTTAATTGATCCTCAGTCTCTCTTACACTTTTATTTTTCATCTTTGTTTATCTCTCTCTAACATGATCTGTTCTGGCTGTTTAGATTTGCCTTTTTCTTTAAACAGAATATTTTAATACACATTTTACAAACTTAAAAAATGAAAATGCAATGAATATACAATAAGACACAAAATATAAATATCTTTTCTTTTTGTCTCACACTCAAATACATCTTTATTTTTTTTTACCCAAATGGAAGCTTACTACAGTTTCTCTGCCCTGTGTTTTTTTTTTCCTCCCCTCTTAATATATTTTGGACATAATTCCATTATAGTCTAATCTATTACTCATTATACCATTGGATCTAATAAAAGTTGCTTTTATTTTGATGGCTATTTACATAGATTTGGCTTTCATAAACAATGATAAAATTTTTTATTGAACATCTTTGTTTATATAGTCTGTATCTCTATAAAATAAAATTTAGAAATAGAGGTAGTGAATAAAAAGATACTTGCATTTGAGTGTTTTGTTATATGTTTGTTTAATATTTTGTCAAGTTGTTCTTCAGAGAGGATTTACAAATTTATATTTCTATGAGTAATAAATGCATGTTTCCCCATATGTTGCCAGTCCTGGGTATTGACTTACTTTTTGATATACACTGCTCACATTGGTTAAAAAAAAGATGGCCTTTTCTTTTTGTTTTGATCTGTAGTTTTTCAATTGAGGAAATTTGAACATTTTCAAATACTTCAATGCCCTTTATGGTTTTGTTTTTCCTTCATGTTAAATAGCTTTATGTCATCTGCCCAGTTTTTTCCCTAAAAATCTGTCATTTTTTTCTTTAGTGATTTGGAGCCTGTTGATCTTGAATAGAAATAATTCTGCATATCATATGTGTTACTGTTCTTCTTCTGGTCTGTAATATGTTTTAGAATCTTGTTGGCAGCATTTTTTTCAGGTAGAACTTTGATTTTCTACAAAGTCAGGTACATCAGTCTTGCCAATTACGGCTTTTGTAGCCTGCCCACATGCTAAGAATACTTAAATATGGATGTATAGATGTGTGTGTATAGAATATATCTATATGTACACATATACATGCAGATAATTATCCTTTTAAAGCTAAAACTGAAAAGCAATATTGTCATCAGTTTTTACTTAAGTTTGAAAGTAAGAAATCCTACTTGAAATTTTTAATGCATTATTTATCAGAAACATAAATAGTTTGATAATAAAAAACATTTTTAATTTAAGGCAATTCTCTACAAATTTTGGTACCTATCCTAAAATACAAACAATTTATGTGCTTATAAATTAAGCAAGAGGTACATAATTATGTTTCTTTAAGATGAAGGCCTCAACTCTCTCCTCTCAAGGTTATATGCCTGAGAAACTTCTAAGTTTCTGAACAACCAAGAGCTATAAACAGCCACGATTTATCCTCCCTAAATGTACCAGGTATCGTTAACCGCCGTATGGGTAGTTCTTCTGCCTTATGTTGTTATTCAGAGATAAACACAGAAAGAGTTAGGTCAAATTTCTGCTAAATCTGAACTACCTGTAAGGCACTCTCCTGAGCTCTGGACATGCAGCCTCCTTTCTTAAGCTGCACAGCAGCTTGCTTTGGTGGGTACTGTTGTTCACCCCATTTTATAGGGGAGTAAACCAAGCCTGTGAGGCATTATGTAATTGCTCAACATCACACAAGTGATGCTAAGTTTTTCAGGCGCCATAGCTCTGTGCACTTAATGCGGACCCAGCCTCTAATGTTTGTTACCGTGGCCATGAAGCTTCAAAACGGGGATTCAACAAAGAGGTAACTGATTTACTGAGGTTAATTCTTCTTATCCTAATTAACTCCATATCTTTTTATATTTTAAAGACATGAAGATAAGGAGATCACTACCAGGTTGTGGTCACCTAGAATGTATGATCTAGTTGGATTTTATATTTAAATTGAGAATTCAAAGTCTAGATTCATGCAGACCTGGATTCAAAGCCTGTGAACTTAATCAGACAAATTAATTAACTTCTAAATCCCACTATGCTATCTTCTAAGTAGTGGGATTAATAATAGCACAGGCTTCAAGAGGTTCAAGGGGTGTTAAATAAAGGTGAGTTTTTCAAGAGCAAGGGTTTTTCATTTGTTCATCTCCATATCCCAAGTACCTAAAACTGCCTATACACAGTAACTGCTCAATAAATATTTGTTGAATAAGTATAAAAAGTTCTTAATGCACTGTCACCATGTTTGTGACTTTTAGACAATACAGTTAATAATGGTACACATTTAGAGTTCGCTTTAAAATAGAAGAATGATTTGAGATGCTTAGTTAAATAAAAATTCTTTAGTGAAAATGGGCATAGATAAGATTCTGTAAGATCTGGTTCATTATCAACCGCCAGCCTTTAGCTGCTTGTTTTGTATCTGAGAGTTGTGTACCCTTTCCTCATTGGCAAAAAAAAAAAAAAAAAAGGACAATTAATTGGTGATGAAATTTACTTTAATTTTTAATGTTGTATACTGATACGTCTTTTCTTAAAGTAGTGCTTTGGAAATGCCACGATTTACTGAAGCAGGTTTTAAGGTCATATAACTCAGTATATTTCAAAGAGGTACAGAGTGGGAGGGAGACAGTTTCCAAGAACTGAAAAGTGAAAAGTGATGTTGGAATGCACTTTCCCCTTTTACAAGTCAAACTGGGACTTGGGACTTTTACCATATTAATTCCAGAGGCAGGAGAACTGGTTTCACTGCCAGCCCCTTGAACACCCTTGCAGGCTGTGGGTGGCTGGGGAACTAACATTCAATTCATGCATCATGGTCCCCATGCAAGGACCCACATGGATGAATTCAGCCTGTGTAGGGTGGACAATCGACTAGGGTCAAGGCACTCTGTCTGTCTTGTTTATTATGATTTCTTCAACATTTAGAAGTGAGTTATCCACAAAATTTATCAAGTGAAGGAGTGAAGTCAGTGACAGGCAACCTTTATGTTGCTGTTCTTTTTAGACCAATATTTGTAAATTGTACATTTATTTTTCCTTTCAAGGGAGAAACACAAGGAGAGCATAAATATTGTCGGGAATGTTGTAGGAAATAAAATGTTTGTTTATTTAATAAATCAAGAGAGATCAGTAGAACATTCTTGATATACTTAATTTTGAATTGAAGTTAAAAATGATAATTCTATAAGCATAGACACATAATAAATCATTAATATATATTATAAATGAAAAAAATTTAAACCTCTGAAGACAAACGCCCTGTCATCTTATGTGATCTACAGCAGAGCTGGAACTCAGGGACTAGTCCTTAAGGTCAGTCTTGTTTCTTGAATGTCAATCAAATTCATTTCAAATAATAGAAAAATAGAAAATTTGTATTTTCTGAGTTACAGTGATTTGGATTTCTGATGATGGGTATTTCTTTCCTGTTATTTACCAGTATGGGAATAAAACATAGCACATTCTCCAGCCTTAGAGAATATTTCTGATATATGCATACATGAGCCTTGAGCACGCATGTGTAACTACCTCACTTGGGTGCAAGATGAGTTGCATTTGGGATTTAAATCACTGTTTTGTAACCTGTCAAGATGCTTTGACAGACTGTTAAGACTGAAGCTACTGTGAAAACTGTTCTCTCATTTACTTTCCTTTGCTCAATTATTTTGAGCCTTACCCAAAACAGGGATTCATCACCTCCAGAGAAACGTCAGAAGATGTCAAGATGTCGATTTGTCTTTTTTATCCTTTCCTTGCAAATGAGATTCAATTGTCAAAATGACAGAAGATTCTAGCTGGAGAGAAGCCCCCAGTAAAATGTCAGAATTTCATCACACTATGAGTTGCAACTGGCACATTAATAAGTATTCACTCATTTTGGGCTTGACCTCAAGCCAACCAATTAGACTTCTGGACAGAAATTGCACAACAGCCAGTCAAACATATGGAACACATACATTATATAGGGATATAATTTAAAAGGTATGCAACAGGTTCGTTGCATCAGCTATTGATTTGTCCTCTTTTGAACTTCAAAGAACCTCTCTAGTGTGTAACTTTGTGACATGGAAGCCAATAAACACAAAAAAGAAGTTTGTTTGTAGTGACCTCATTATGCTCCGTGTTCAGATAATGATCTGGGTCTTGCCGAGAAGACTTTGATCTGGGAAATTGTGCTAGAAATCTTTCTGAGCCAGCTTTCCCTGTGGCATAAAAATCATTTTGTGCTGCTGTGTATACAGCAAAACAAGCTTCATTTGGCTAAGGGGACTCTTTATCAGGCTTTGTTTACTCTGAAGGTAAGAGCTTTTGATTCTTATTAACCAGGAAAGTGTGTGTCCTGGACCTGTGGATGACTCTGCAGCTTTCAGGCCGGCTCAGACTATTAGTCTGAGTCAGCCTTGGGGCTTTCATTTCCATTGCCGGCAATAGGTTCACTTGGGGCATGTGACTCAATGTGACGCTAATAAGAAATCAGAGATCCAAGTTAAAAGAATCTGCACTCCTACGAAAAAGCCCCAGGTACCTGCTCTACATCTGAACGCTGGCAGTGTGAAATGACCCTGGGGACAGCTGCAGCTTCCTTGTTACCGGTGTGAGGAAGCAGCTGACAGCATGGTATGGCCTGGAGACAAGAGGGAACCTGGGCCCTTGTTTCCATCACCGAGCAGCTGGATCAATGAATCCTGGAAACCACTGCGCTTGTCTTCTTTCACAAGAGAGAAAACGTGTTCTTACTCCTTAATAGAATTGAAGGTGATATTTCTGTTACCACCAAAAACCTCCTAAAGAGGCTAAAGAGTCCATGTTATGAACTCTGTATTATAATTAGTATGTGGGTGTTCAAATTTAAGATTTTAGGGAAGACAGTATAGCTCAGTGGTAGAGAGTGTGCTTAGGTTGCACAAGGTCCTGGGCTCAATCCCCAGTACCTCTGTATGAATGAATGAATGAATCTAATTACCCCCACAAATAAAAATTAAACATATTTAAGATTTTAAAAGGATAACAGCTTTAAGAGTAGTTTCTGAAAATAGATCTAAAGGACACTTGTATGCTTTTATATCTAACAAATTTATAAGAAATATTTGCAATCAGTTCATCATCCCACTAGCCCATGTGGCTAAGGGAACTATTCTGGTTCCATCTTCATGCCCTGGCAGTGTGTCACAGCAACTTGTCCCACCCGATAGGTACTGGGATAGATGCTCCTGGGCTTAGGACATTGATAAAGATGATGATGATGACACTGTAGCCAAGACTGCACCAATTGGTTTCTGTCTAAGGGCTTGCTGTTCTAAGATCTGTCCCATCATAAGCTTAGTAATAGCTGTGATTCTGCACTTGTAGCCTTCTCTTCTGAGTACACTGTGTCCTCTGTGTCTATATTTGTTGGTTATTTGGTGGCTGCATTTTCTGTATGAGACCAGAAGGGTCACTGGTTATTGAGACACCTGACAGTGAATTTTAATCCTATTTTCACAAGAAACTTACTTCCTGCTTGAAAAAGGAGCTAAAAATGAACATCACTTTGTACTAAGTGTGAAGGCCATATGCTTCCTGCCCTAATCTGGGTTTCTCTAGTGACAGAGTGACAGACAAGGGCTTGTCTCCAAGTGCTGCACTTGTGAGTCAATCCCAAAGAGCCAAAGTAAGAGACTGCAGAGAGTAAAACAGAGGAGGGAAAAATAATTTTTTAAAGGTGCACAGTTGAGTTGCTACCGCTGTGAGTGACTGGGCTTGATCTTGTGACCTTCCAGTATATGTAGTGAACCTCAGAATTGTCTGCTTAAGAAACAAAGGGAGGTGCATTTATCCATTAACTCTCATGCCTCATAGGTCAAGGGACACCTCTGAGTAGCTCTCTCACTCTTCGAGATTCCATCTATGTGACTGCCACAAGAGTTTCCACAAGTGTCTCATGGATTGAGCTCACAGAAGCCCAGAAAAGGAAGCAAGAGATACAGGATGCTCCAGTGGTGAGGTGCTAGCAGGGTACACATATGTGAGCTTGGCCATTGACCCAGTGACTAGGATGAAAGACGATTTGAGAGGACCCGAGTTGGAGAATAAGAGATGTACAATATACTTTCTTCTCAAAACTGCAAAGTAATCTTATCTTCCTTCCACATGAGAGATAAATAGCTCAGAGATATTTGCATTTCATTATCTTATGATTAATATTTCATGGGCAACACTGATTCTGGAATGCAAATAGCAAAAAGGAAGACTACAAGAAAAATTGGAGAAAGACGCAAAATGAATCTGAAGGCAGAAATGATAAATCATACACACCCGTGAAACACTGGGGAAATACACAGAATGTAAGAGGGCACAGAATGTTTCTCAAAGTTAAGATGCAGAAGGAGTGAGGAGGATTTGGAACCAAGTAAGCAAGGTATTACTGAACAGCCTGGCTAAGTTAAGAGATTGAAGATTCTGTGGCAATACAATTGTATTCTATCTGAGAGTACACCACTTAGAGACTGTGGCTGATGCTTGGATGAGGAGATTTGTGGGGTTGTTAGAACATAAAGAAAAGTAGGTCTGAGTAGAAATAAATCTCCATCACTTCTCATGGGTGGCTTCTACATAAAGGAAAGAGGATAGATAACAAAAGTCATCTGCATATGGAAGGGCCCAAAGGAAACAAAATTATTTAATTCAATGCCAGTGGCTACCAGAATTCTAGAATCCTACTTACGGTGTCCGTGTGTGTGTAAGTTTAAGTAATACTCACATATGAGTGCTTGTGTTTATCTATATATATTTATCTCAGGCCATCAGTGATATATAAAATTACACCAAACTAACTGCAATTCATATTATATCAGAGGTTCCAGACTGAAGTTAATTGGCGAATCAGGTGTTGGGAAAGTACATTCTATATGACACCAGCCCTATGCATCTAATCCTAAAGCATCTTACATGCTTCTTAAAAAGGGAGTTCTCTGGCAAAGTACATCATAGCAATTATTCTATCTCTCACAGTCACAGTGGACACTAGCATTGTAAGGGGTTTGAAAATTTTTTGTAGGACTGAAACCAAGTACGTTTTTGTTAAATAATGATGACCAAAATTTATCCTCAAGTGTAACAGAATTTTGGAAGTGCTGCAGGTAGACAGAATATTTCAGATTTCAGCAAGCTTTCTGACAAAGTCTTTTATGGCATTCTTGTACATAGGATGCTGATATATGGGTTGGGCTTTTGCAAAAATAGGTCAGCTTGTGGCTGGTAGAATTATTTTTCTCAGAGTATTGAGTAATGGGTTATTGCCAACACAAAAGAGAGTTCCCTGGTGGCATGCCACAGAGCTCTGTCCTTGGTACTGCCATGCTTAACTGGTTTATAAATAACTCAGATAATGATCTGAAAGGCATACTTTCCAAACTTTTAGAAAGAGTAATGTTGAGAGGAAGGGTTATTACGCTATCACACTCTGAGGCTGTGTAGTATTAGAGAAGAAATTGTTCTTTGACTCAGGTAGGCGTGGATTCAGTCTCTAGCCTTGCTAATCTCCGTGTAGTCATTGTCACAATTTCTAGTCTCGTAGTATCTCTGTTTCCTAACAGATAAATAAGTATGGAGGTAAGTATATTAAAGATAATAAGTGAGGTGTTACAAGTAAAATCCTTTACTATTTGCTGGTTATAGTTTATATCTGTGAAGTTCATTTTTAAGATCAATTATATAGGTATATAAGAAAAGCCTTAGTTTACTGAAATTATATTTTATATGCTAGCCCAAGGAGATAAACTGATTACAAGCTTAATATAAGGCAGAAATACAGATGCAACTTCTCATAGTTAATGTGGTCTGGGCAGCACTTGTAAAGATACAATGTCCAGACCAAGGCAAACAGTCACTCTAGTATACTCTGGCTACTACTGTGTCTAAATCACTCTGTCTGGCTGAAGGGCAGCACTGACAATGTCTAGCATGTCTCTGAGAGGGTGACTTGGATAGAAAACATCGGACCATGTTTTATTAAGACATTGATGAAGGCTACAAAAGCGGTATTGAGTGGAGTTATGCCAGGGGATACTTGGAGGATGACCTTCTGATATGGGGACTCTGTGCTCTTGCTCTTGGTGTTCCACAGGGCAGGAAGGTGGGTGAAAGGATTTGTAAACAAATCTGGCTCAATATATTAAAAAACAAGAGAATATTCTCATTTTTAGAAAGTATAAGGAGAAAAAGAAGAAAACACAATCTAGCTCACAAAGGAATGAGTTTTACCATTAATGCAAGTCCAGGAGCATCTATCCAGGGTTCTGCTTTTTGGAAGGAGAAGAGTGGAGATGACTGCCCAAGCATTTTCCAACACGAAAATTCTCAGACGTAAGAAAGTAAATGAGGTGTGGAGGATAGATCAGTGAAGAAAAGAACAATGTCTAGAACTCTGCCCAGCAAATTTGCTTGAAAGGGGCAAGGCTTTGTTCGCCTTTGCTGTTGTTTTATTTTTATTCTTTTTCTCTCCTTCACTTTTTTATCTTTGTTGTGTGTCTATCATTTTTGTGGTCACTCGTTTCTATACTCAGCATTTTGCTTCTTAGGCTCTAGTTTTGTGGAAACTGGGAAGTAAAAGCAGTCTGGATTTTATCTTGCTGACAGACTTCTACAGACCACTTGTTACTGTGTGAAGTGCTCTGTAGATGCTTACCCAAAGACTCAGTTCTCAAAACTCCTAAGTAGGGAGAGAGGGGATAGCTGGGTCCTAGGTTGAATCCCCAGTATCTGCATTAAAAATAAGTAAATAAAAACAAATCTAATTATGCCTTCCCCCAAGAAAAATCTCCTAAGCAGACTTTCACCTGGACACATAGATAGTGGTGACCTCTCTGTTGTTAACAAAAAGGCAAACACTGTGGCCCATGTTTCTGCTTCACTGAAACTAGCACAAAGAGAACAATCTTTTATTATCTGCTTTTAGAAAAATAGCTCTGTCTGGATTTTAATTGCTCATATTGTGGGAAAAGTATCTGGATCATGATAGATAATGTAAAAAAAATAAAGGAGAAAACTAAAATCAGTAATAACCCATAATTCTGCTGACATTTGTCGTGGGATAGGACTTACTAATCAAGATGTAAATAAAAACCCTTCAGAATAGTAAAAAATAAAATAATAATGGCTAATAATTAATCCTCATTAAAACTTGATGTAACCAATATTATTATACATATTTTGAAAATAAGTAAACTTGAGGCCAAGAGAGTCAAGTAATTTGCACACAGTCACGCAAGCAGAAGTGGCAGAGCCAAGGTCTGACCACGTGAAACCTGACCCCAGAGAGCCCATGCTTAACCATTCATTGAAACAAGTTACTTCTAGAAAGTTGAAGAACAAGGAGTAGAATGGATAGCAGGCAAACACATAGCTCACTCTGTATATTATATGAAAAACATTCATATCTAAAATATATAAAGACCTTTAACAAAATGATGAAATACAGATACCCACTTACTAGAAAAAAGAAAATAAATATGATTAGGTAATTAAAGAAGAAATACAAATATATTCAAGCATATCAATAACCTGATTAATCAGGAAAACATGATTTTTTCTAAATGAAGTTTTATTTTGTTTATCAAAATGGTACAATTTAAAAGAAGATTAATAATGACTAGCATTGGCAAGTTTGTGAAATAAACATTCTTATACAACATAAATGAAATGTTTACAGAGGAAAATTTAGCATTATTAATCAAAACTTTAAAAATAAAATTCATATTTATTTCTAACACTGTTAAGGTACCATCTTACAGAAAAACATACACAAAAGACATATATTAATATCTTTGCAACATTGTTTTTAGTAGGAAAAACTTGGCAAGAATTCAGATGTCAAACACTGGAGTATATTCAAATTTTAATGTTAATATTTAGGAATGCTTTTTTGTGTCATACACTCTACCAATCTTTTTATGGGTATTATTTCATCTAATTTCAATAAATATTAATCATCAGGTATTAATGTATTCATTTATATATGTGGAAACTGAGTTATAGAAAAATTAAGTAGTTTGAGATCTCATAGTAGGAAAGGGAGGAGTTAGGATTTGGCTCTAGAGGTTAATGCTTTACACAGTGTGACAGTCTTCACAGTAACTAAAAAGAACGATGTGGCTCTTGAAATGGAAATGCCTTCAGTAATGAAACTAAGTTGGTCTGTCTACTTTTGATTGTTTATGGTTTTCACTGAGGAACTAAACCTTGATCAGTTTTCCTCTTGGGATTCTTAATTTTCTTATTTGTTAGTATACAAGGGCCTAAACATATTTCACCTGCCTTTCTAGTTTACCAATTTTCCTATCTTTTTCTTTGAAATACGTGCTATTTGTAAATAATTCAATTATTTATCTCATGGATCACTTCTGAGAGTATTTTTTTCAATAAATTAAAGGTTTGAGTTTTAACACTTATCTGTTAAATGATTCATGTCATTGATCTGAATTCTACTTTCTTATGTTACATATTTTGTTTTTTGAAGCTTCATTGATTTGATGTTCTTTCTTTGTAATATGAACTTACACTTTTTATGTTGTGTCTGTACATGATTGTGCACATAATTTTGAAAGTTTATTGCATGTTTTAAGTATTCTGGAGCCTATTTTTCTACTTTAGGAAAAATTTTCACACTTTTTTTTTTAATTTACTAACTTTAAATAGCTTCCTTTGACTTGAGTATCAGAAGATCCAGAAATTCGTATATTTTAACCTTCTCAACTTTTGCCTTCTCCCCTAGTTTCAGTCATTTCCTCATTTTTATTAGTTTTATTTTATAGATCTTCCTTACTGTGACACCTACTTCTACCCCACAGATCTACTTTTTTAAGTGTCTTTTCAAATGTTTTGCCCATTACTTGACAGATTTTTTTAATTGAAATATAATTAATGTATAATATTAAATCAGTTTCAGTTGTACAGTTTAGTGATTCAGTATTTTTATAGATTATACTCCACCGAAAGTTATTAAAAACATATTCCCTATGCTATACAATATATCCTTGTAGTTTAAGTATTTTATACATTGTAGTTTCCACTTTTTAAGCCCCTGCCCCTATTTTGCCCCTCCCCTTTACTCTCCCGACTAGTAACCACTAGTTCGTTCTCTGTATTTGTGAGTCTGTTTCTGTACTGTTGTTTATTAATTAGCTTATTTTTTAGATTACATAAGTAATAACATAGAGTATTTATCTGTCTCTGTCTGACTTATTTCACTAAGCATAATATTCTCTAGGTTCATCCATGTTAGTGCAAATGGCAGAATTTCATTCTTTTTTATGGCTGAGTAATAGTCCGTTGTGTGTGTGTATTTATATACCACATGTTCTTTACTCATATTTCTATTTACAGACACTTAGATTGCTTCCATATCTTGGCTATTGTAAAAATGCTGCTATGAACATTAGGGTTCATGCATCTTTTCAAATTAATGTTTTCATTTTCTTTACATACATACCCTAGAGTGGAATTGTTGGATCATACAATAGTTTTAGTTTTTAAGGAAAACTCCATATTGTTATTAATTAATGTGGTATAACACTTTGATTTGTGGATAATCAACCATCTTTCCAACTTTGGAATAAATCCCACTTGTTTGTGGTGTATGATCCTTTTTATGTATTATTGAATTTGGTTTACTATTATTATTTTGTTGAACATTTTTCATCAATGTTCATCAGAGATATTGGCCTGTAATATTTTTGGAGATCTTTGTCTGCTTTTGATATCCATATAATAGTGGCCTTGTAGAATGGATTTAGGAATACTCCCTCCTCTCTAAATTTCTGAGAGTTTGAGAAGAATGAGATTCTCTTCTTATGTTTGGTGGAATTCTACTGCGAAGTTGTATGGTCTTGGACTTTTGTTTGGTGGGAGCTTCTTGATTACTTGTTCAATTTAATTTCTAGGGATTTGTCTCTTCAGATTGTCTATGTCTTCCTGATGCAGTCTTGGAAGATTGTGGATTAATGTAAATCTACCCATTTCTTCTGGTTATCCAGTTTGTTGGCATATAACTGTTTGTAGTATTCTCACATGATTTTTTGTGTGTGTATCTTTGAAATATCTGTTATTTCTTCTCTCTCACATCTTATTTTATTTGGGTGCTCTTCCTTTTTTTCTTTTATTCTTTTTTCCTCGCTGAGCCTGACTAAAAGCTTATCAGTTTGGTTTATCTTTTCAAAAACCCAGCCTTTGGTTTTATTAATCTTTTCTACTGTTTTTCTTTTTCTTTCCTTTCTTTCTTTTTTTGAACTCTATTTTGTTTATTTCCTGTCTGATCTTCATTATTTTCTTCCTTCTGCTGACTTTGATCTTTGTTTTGCTTTTTCTAACTTCTTTAGATAGCTTAGGTTGTTTATTTGAAATTGTTTTTTTATTTCTTGAGGTATGCCTATAACACTATAAATTTTTCTCTTATAACTTTTTCCTGAGTCTCACAGATTTTGCAAAGTTGTGTTTTTATTTTCAGTTGTCTCAAAGTATTTACTGATTTCGTCTTTACTCCTTCATTGACTCCTTGGCTTTTTAGAGGCATGCTGCTTATTTTCTATGTGTTTATGCTTTTACCACTTTTCTTTCTGTAGTTGATTTCTTATTTCATACCATTTTGGTCAGAAAAAAACACTTGATATGATTTCTTTTCTCTTAAATTTGAGACTTGTTTTGTGGCTGAGCATGTGATCTATCCTGGAGATTACTGTGTGCACTTGTAAAGAATGTGTAATACACTGCTCTTGGGTGAATATCCTGAGATAACTGTTAAGCCCAACTGGTCTAATGTGCCATGTAAGACCACTGTTTCCTTATTAATTTTCTGTTTGGATGATCTGTCCATTAATTTAAGTGGGATGTTAAAGTTCCCTACTATTATTTTGTTATTGTCAATTTCTCCTTTTGTATCTGTTAGTATTTGTTTTATCTATTTAGGTTCTCCTACAATAGGTACATATATGTTAAATATCTTCTTCTTGCATTAATACATTTATCATTATATAATGTCTTTCTTTGTCCTTTGTTATAGACTTTGTTTTAAAGTCTACTTTGTCTGATGTGAGCATAATTACCCCAGCCTTCTTATCATTTTTTCTTGTTCTAGCCTTTTCTTTTCCACTTAGAGAAGACCCTTTAACATTTCTTTACAGGTTGGATTAGTATTGATGAACTCTTTTGGTTTTTGTTTTTCTGAGATTTTTACCTGTCCATCACTTTTTAATGATAATGTTGCTGGGTGAAGTATCCTGGATTGTAGATTTTCCCTTTCAATACTTTAAGTGTATTATTCCACTCCCTTCTGTTCTGCAAAGTTTCTGCAGGAGATTCAGCCAACAGTGTGATATGGATTCCCTTGTATATGACTCTGTTTTTCTCTTGGTGCCTTTAAAATTCTCTTATTATGGTTAAATTTTGCCATTTCAATTATCATATGTGTTGATGTGAGTCTCTCTGGATTCATCTTGTTCGGGACTCTCTGTGCTTCCTGTATCTAGGTATCTGTTTTCTTCTGTGTGTCTGGGAATTTTTCAGCCTTAATTTGATCAAATATGCTTTGACCCTTTTCTCTCTCTCTTCTTCTGAAACCCTTATGATGTGAATGTTACAGCTTCAATATCTTGGTTATTGTAAATAATGCTGCATTGAATGTTGAAGTGCATATTTTTTTCAAATAAATGTTCTCATTTTCTTCATATAAATACCCAGGAGTGGAATTGCTAGATCATATGATAGTTCTGTTTTTAATTTTTTGAGGAACCTTCACTGTTTTCCATAGTGGTTGCACCAATTTGCATTCCTACCAGCAGTGTACTAATGCTCCCTTTCCTCCACATTCTCACCAACACTTGTTATTTCTCGTCAGACATGTGTGAAGTTGTATCTTACAGTGATTTTGATTTCATGTTTCCCTGATGATTGGTAATATTGAACATCTTTTTATGTTCCTGTTGGCCATGTGTACATTATCTTTATATGGAGTTGTAAAATGTCTTTCTGTATCTTACATACAAGTCTTTTATCATGTATGTATTTAAGAGATAAGTCATCTAATCTGTAGTTTGCCTTTTCATTTTGTGTCTTTTAATGAGCAAATTTTAAAAATCTTGATGAAGTCTAATATATCCTTTTTTTCCCTTTCATTATTAGTGCTTTTTGTGCCCTATGCAGGAAATCTGTTTATACCAATATTGTGAAGATATTTTAAATTTTTCTTCTAGAAAATTTCTTTTTTTTTTCTATTGCAAGTTGGTTTCTTATAATTTTTAAAACTTAGGGATGGATGTTGAATTTTCTTCTAATACCTTTCTAAATCCATTCAGTAATGAATAATAATGAATTATTTTTAGAAGAAAGCTCTTCTTCCAAGTTTTGAATGGTATATTTTATGTGTACTGAGGCCCTTTTACAGCCTTCTCCCAGTGTGTTTAGTTGTGTTTTCTAGATTTATTTATTCAAATAAATTCCTTGTACATATATTTTAACACAAGTAGATTTTCTATGTGTATAGATGTGTGTGTGTTTAATCCTTGTCCACCTGTTTCCTTTTTGAACTCTATCAAATGTTAAGCTGGAATCACTATGTTGTACACCAGAAACTAACACAACATTTTAAATAGACCATACTTCAATTAAAAAAAAAGTTAGCTGTAAGTTTTTGCTAGGTACCCATTAGCACCTTCAGAAAGTTTCCTTCTTTGGCTAGATGGCTTAGTGATTTTATTATAAATAGATGCTGAATTTTGTCAAATTACTTTTTCTATACCTATTGAGATTATAACACAATTTCTCTCCTTTATTCTAAAATGTGATAAATTACATTTATTAATATTTAACTATAAAATCAAGTTTGCCTTCCTGGATACACTCCACTGTCCATGATTTATTATCTTGTTTTGTATATTTCTGAACTTAATTTGTTTAAACTTAGTAAGGAATTTTTTTCATGAGGAATATTGATTTATATATTTTTTTCCCTGAAGTGTCCTTGTCATGCTTTGGTTTTAGGATTATTCCAACTTCATAAAATTAGTTGAATAGTGTTTACTTCCATCCTCTATTTTCTAAAGATGTTTGTGTAATATTGGCATTATTTTTAATTTGTATGTTTAACAGTAATCATGGGAAATACTATGCCCATCTATCTGCCCATAATTATTTTTGTAAGACGCCTTTCAATTACAAGTTCAATTCATTTCTACCTCTTATATGTTTATTTTATAAATTCTTTTTTCTTAAGGTCAACAACAATTTCATGTCTTCTACATTGTTAATTTATGCTATGAAAGTATTGCTAATATTTATTTTTCTTTTAATGACTATAGGATCTGTAGTGATGAGCTATTTTTTTTATTCTTGATGTTGGTACTGTATATTTTCTCTCTTTATTTCTTAATTTTTGCTAGGTTTATCAATTACATTAAATATTATTAAGAACTTATTTTTGGCTTTGCTGGTTTTCTCAGTTGTCTGTTTCCTACTCTTATATTTACTTCTTTTCTTCTACTTCCTGAGGGTTTGTTTTGCTCTTTTATTTTTTTCCTAACATCTTTTTGTGGAAGCTTAGATCATGTTCCGCAAACTAGAATCCACAGGACAGATGTCTGTTTTTGTAAATAAACCTTTATTGGAACACAAATTTATGTACTGTTGATGGCTGCTTTTGTGTTACAGTGGCAGAGTTGAGTAGTTGCTATACAGACTATTGTCCATAAGACTCAAGCATTTATTCTCTAGCTCCTAAAGGAAAAAGTTTGCCAATCTCTGGCTTATATCACTATTTTAGATTTTTATTTTCTAATATAAATCACTATAGCTACATCCTCTAAATTTTATGCTGTGCTTTCATTTTTCTTCACATCAAAGTATTTTCTAGTTTCTTTTGTCCGTTCTGTAACTATCAGAATATGTAGGCAATGTAGACCCAAGTTGCTTAATTTAAAATAAGTAAGGATTTTGTTAATATTTTGTTCTTGATTTGTAATTTTATGTTTTACTTAGATATGTTATGTTCTATGATTCCAATTCTTTGAAATATATTGAGACATTAAATGACATGCGACATGCCATAATGTCTATTTTGATGTATATGCACTTTAATGTGTGTTTTGTAGCTGCTAAGTATAGTTGCTATACTTATAGTATAACTAGATTAAGTTGGTTGATATTATGATTTATATTTTCTATACGCTTACTTTTTGTCTTATTAGTCTATCAATTACTTAGAGGAGAGTATTAAAATATGCAAATATAATTGTGCATTTGTCTTTTTTTCCATTTACAGCTGTCAATTTTTGCTTTATGTACTTTCAAACTCTATAATTAGATCCATGCAGATTCAATGTTTTCATGACTCCTTAGTAAATTGGTACTTTACTATTGTAAGTAGCTCTTTGCTATCTCTGGTAATATTTCTTGTTCTCAGGTCTATTTTTTTCTGATGTAAATATAGCCACTTGCTTTCTTTTGATTGATGTTGTCATAATACACCTTATTCCAAACTTTGTTTTTAGCTTATCTGTATCTTCCTATCTATATATTAAGTGTATCTCTCTTAAATACAATGTAGATAGGTCTTGCTAGATTGCTTGATCTTAATATTTCATTCTGAAAATGCTTGCTTTCTAATTAGAGTATTTGACCCATTTACATTTAATGTTAAATATTGGTATAATTTGGTGTAAGTCTATCATCTGGCTCTTTGATTTTTATCTATCCCAGTTATTCTTTGTTCTTGAGATTCTCATTTTCTGCTTTCTTTTGCATTAATTGTGCATTTTTTAGTATTTGATTTTATATGTTTTTTTAGGTTCTATATATTCGTCTTTGTTTTATTTATCTATTTTTTAGTAGTTTGCTCTATAGATCAGAATATGTATGCTTAAACAAGCATAATCTGTCATTTCACACAACGTAAAAACCTCTCACAGTATGATTTCATTCAGCACCCCATCTTCTTTCTATTTTTGTGATATATTTACAACTACATATACATAATGCTTTTATTACTTTTTAGCCTGGAGAACTTCCTTTATTATCTTGTGTAAAGCAGCTCTTGCTCATCCTTTCACATCCTAATTGGATGCAGAACTTTATACTTTATTATCATAGAATAATGTTATCTTAGCTCAGCCTGATTCAGTTGTAGTCAACACTGAGCCCTTAGGGAAGTGATTGAGAAAACTCAGAACACAGAGCTAAAAGTAGAAGGAATTAGCAAGCTATAACAGTAACTGAAATGACCTAATATCTAAGTTCAGACGGCTGTAGTATATATTTTAGCCATTGTTATTGACTAAGTGGGGTCAGTTGTACTGGTAAGGGCATGCTAGAGCTTATAGCAAGTGATTGTGCTTGGCAGCATAAGAAGGAAAGAACTAATGATTAGAGTATCTGCTATGTATAAATAAGTTGTATATACCTTATCTCACAAAACCTCATTTAGTTCTCAGAAAACCTATGCAGAGCAAGTTTTATCATTGTTATTTCACAAACAGAGGGGTCACTCACCTGGTGCTGAATTTATAATAGTTCATATGATTAGGGAGGACCCCACCTGGCAATTAGGAGTGGAAGAAATGTGATCCAGATCCTGAATTATGAGATGGAACAGAGTAGAATATCAAGACCCTCGTCAGGTAGACCAGACTGCAGACCAATTAAGAAATCCGGTGAGTCTCTACCCCACACCATCCCATACACTTGACACATGAACAGTGGGGCTAGAATAAAGCCATAGCTCAGGAGTCACAGTTGTCCAGGGCTAGACTAGACATTGCAAGTTAATTTCCTTTGTGAGTGAAGATGAGACTTCTGATGTCTTGCTTTATTTTTTCGGATCTGTACTTGAAACTCATTGGCACTAATTGGAGACATCAGAGCTTGTAACTTGTAGGATTGTGTAAAGCTGGGAATTGCCACAAAAAAGATGGCTGAAGCCAAACACAGACCTTTCAGTTATTCTCTATTTTAGAAGAAAAAGTTTGCTGGGTAATTCTTCACTAATGAAACTCAAGTTTATTTTTTAAAGATATCCACCAAGTATTTGCAGAGTGTCCCTTTTTACAGTGCTTCTAATAGTATAAGTAGTTACAAACACTGAAAGCAGAAAGTATGTCTTTCTCTTCCTTACCAAAAGCTACTTTCCAGTTTTAGTTCTGCCTCCACCAGAAATGGAGTTAAAAAATGCTCCTTGTCTTCCTCTGGCCCCTCCTAACATCCTTTATTTAATGAAAAGCAAGTAATTCGCTATCAGTCTTATTGACCACAGTCTAAATAATTTCTATTTTTTCTAAACTTTTAACTGGAGGTTCTGTTTTCTCACCTATTAATAATTTTTAGACTCTCCCACAAGGAATATTTTTCTTTAATTACAAGTCATTCTAACTTATCCTATTATAATGTACATTTTTGATGAGATTTTTACATATTGAAAACAAATATAAGCCAAAATAACTATGTGAAATCAAATCACAGACTTTCTGAGGTTCTGTTCAAGGTGGAGGTAAAAGTCATGTCTAAGCATCAAGGCCAAGCTACTTGGGCAAATAAACAGCACGATGCTGCAGTTGTCTTACCTGTTTATTAGTGTAATGAATCACATTTATGAAGGCATTACAAAGTTATAAACAGTTACAATATAACAGTGCAGAGTGGTCCATCCCAGATACTTGATACATAACCATTTTATTACTGCAGTGGCCCAACATTACAATTAACTGAGGAAATAGGGTACATACAAGTTATTGAAGAGCAAAAAAAAAGAAAAAAACTACAAAAGGTTAACTTGCTGGCCTAGTTTAAAAGTGCATTCTCATAAGTCACAAATGATTGTGCCACTATCAAAACAGTGTAAATAAACTGGTAAAGAAACTCTTTCCACAACACTGTTTAAGCCCCATAGAACAAATCTTTAATGGGATGAAGCATTTTGGTTTTATCAATGCACAGTGAAGAAGGTCAAGTGTCAAAAGTACAAGAATAGTTTTATACATTTGGTAGTATATCTGTCAGAAAGATCTTGCTATTCTGTCCCTGAATCATTTAACATCACACCCAAAAATCAGTCTTGGTCAGTTTTGCATGTCTACCCCTGGACTGGTTCTCCCAAGCTCCATTTCCTTCTGCCAGCATAAACCTTCACAGATGGATGGCAGCGTGTTACCTTGTATCTTATCTGTTTTGCACACTTAAATGCCTTCTCTTGCCTTTAAGAGGAAAGCTATGATGACAGATTATAAGGCCATGGTATCATTTTGTAATTTAGCATCATTATTCCTAAGACTCTAACACTTGTCTGCATGGTGCTCTTTGAAGAGATTGCTTGCTGTTAGCCTTGACTCAATTATTTCTTCCATGGAGTGGAGAAAATTCCCAGATTCATTAATTCAAACATATTTCTTAAAAGCTTTGTGTTCAGCAAAATCCAAATTATATTTTGAATCATTTTGTTCTTACCTTTGAAACCTTTTACTTTTGAAGAAGAATATAATCAATAGCTACTTTACCTACTGAAATTTTCAATCAATAACATGTAATGTGGACAGTTGTACAAGACCCCATGTACTCAATCCCTGCCCTTCCAGACAGGTGTCCTATGATGGCTAGACACCTCACTTTTGTCCTGAAGAGGTGACAGGGGTAGTACAGTGCTGAATGAAGAGGAGGTGTCTAGCTCAGTTCTCTGGTCCTCAGGCCAACAGAATGCATAACAACCTGGCCCTCTTCTCTTGTACTGATAGCTGACTTTTTTCTCTAATGATAATTTAATTCTCAACTCTTACCAGTAGTGGAAGCCACTGGAGGTCATGTCTGGAGGTACTATAATTAGGGAATTAAAAATATTTCTTAGCTCTCTGATAATAAGGTTCTTCTTTTTTGACATGAGAGTATGTTTCAACTTTCAGACCACTGTATGTATGTTCATAACACAATAGGCACTTGGCTTTTGCCAACTTGATATTCTGCAACCAACTTTTACATTTTATAAAGGCCAGATCAGTGTTTTATACAGTTTATACAGCCTCAAGGTATCTGAATTATTTCTTCATTTTTTGCTGTGGGACAATGTTTTTTGTTCGTTTGTTTGTTTTGTTTCGCTTTGTGAAAAAAACTCAAATACTAAATAGTTTTTCTATTATGGCTTACATATATATTTGACTTACATTCTTTAAACCTTGAGTGTTTTTTCCTACATTTAGAAGACATTCCTACCAGCTGATTTAATAAACTTAGAGGTAAGAATAACTCTGCATTGCTACAACTCCACTGCTTTATAAATGCAGTAATGGATCCTATCATTGGGTTCTTTAAAGTGATTGTTCTCCCTGTGTGTTTTGAGGAGAATAAAGCAGGGAGTTTTTTTTAAATACTTTTGGACAGGAAGAGCCAGTACCTTCTTGAGTCCAAGCTGAAATCATTACCTCACACCATGAAATTTTGAGCCATAACATTATAATACTATAATACTCTTAAATTTATTTTCATGGCCACCACAGCCCAGTATAGCCTACCCTCCTTAGCAACCCTGAAAAATATTATCAAACTCTTGTGTATCACAGATTAGGAACCCGAGAGTAGGAGCAGTTAAGGGACCTTTCCAAGGTTAATCAGCTGGTAAGAATTTCTGTGTTTGAGCTCAGAGCTTTTTCCTATAAAACTCTAGCTGATGTTGGTAATAGCAGCATTATGGTTTTGTATATGGAATATGATACTTTGGCTTGTAAGAAATGGAAAAGACCCGATCAAAGACTTACTTAACTAAAGTGCAGTTATCTCATTAGCAAACTTAGTCTCTTTTCTGTAATATAATAGTTATGTAAAAATAAACCAGCCACCCAGGGGCAAGACATCTGCTCCTTAATCAGGTGTGTTCTTGTTTAAAAGAGAGAAATCAGCGCAGAGGTGACATAAGGGGGGAAAATAGACTGTTAAAGACTTGCAGCTCTAACAGAAATGGAAAGAGAAATTATTCTGGCTAAATTACATACATGTTATTGCTTAGTTCTTAGTAAAATTCAGGGAGAAATAAGACAAATTCTTTTGTAAAAATGCAAAGGCAACAATTGGAAAAGCTTCTTTTAACATTCCAGATTTCCACAGATGTCTCTTATCTGAGTAAGGCCATTCTATTTTGTTTTTCCAAGTTTACACATTTCCTTATTGCTTTTTATATTAGCAGGCAAATGCATAAAGCTCCTAACAACCAAATTTCCCAGTATTCAAACATTTCAGTTTCTCTTTTTCTTTCCCTCTTTCTTCCTCTTTCTCTCCTCTGCACATGCATATACCTACCTACCCCACCACCACCATTTTGATGACTAATAAAAGAGACTGAACAAATGCAATTTCTGATTTTCTGTGTGCAGTTTGATCTTGATGTCAGGGTCACAGATGGATACAAAATGCAAATTAAGTAGCGCCAACATTGAGCAGAATCTTTGTTTCTAGGTGCCCTTAAATCTGCAGGAGAATCTCAGAAGTGGTCATGATGGTGATGGTGGGAGGGGTTTGGGAGGTTGTAGTTATATATATATAAATAAATATATATATATATATATATATATATATATATAAAACTTTTAAAGATATATTAAAAATATAATACACTAAAAGTAACATGTCTGTCCAACTCCTTAGTGTTTCAAATCTTGAAATTCTGGAAGAGTAATTTTTTTGTTGTTGTTATTTATTATGCTTTGGGACAAAACTGGCATAAAGAATCAATTTTTGCTGCTCTGTAGCTCTGCACATTTCTGCTGACTATCATAGCTTCCTGAAAATTTCCTTGCTTGTTTGCTTCCTTCTTTCTTTCCTTAGTCCCTTCTGTTTTCCTCTCTTCCTCCCTCCATCCCTCCCTTTCCTATCTAATGCAAAGCACTCCTCTAGAGTGACTTATTATAGTCTGTCTGGTGTGATTTCAGCTACAGGTAACATTATACGGAGAATTAGGGAAGAAACATTTAGATTTTTAATTCATGAAAGAATGAAAATTTCCAAGGAGCCAATTCAATTTTGACAGGACTTTAATTTTGATATTCCCTCATTTGTAGTGTCATGCTTCTAATCACATTGTATTTTGCTTAGCTGTCTCTAGATAACGGTTTATCAGATGACCCTTTCATCATTTATGTTCATAGGTACATTTGGGAAAAAGATTAGTTTAAGAATGAATCAAAGCAACATAACAAGGCCTTAAAGGAAATTAAGAATAAGTTTGAGTTTTTAAAAAAATATTTTGGAACCCTGTGGCCATGACACAACATGCATTACAAATGAAAGTGTTCTGATTTTACACTTCTCTATGTTAGTATCAAGGTGAAAATGTTGGCCTAAATATATGTGCAACTGTGTTTACCATTCCCAGGAATCACACATACATATATATGTGAAAAAAATTGACAAAATTGGAGCTATTTTGACTGAATGCAAAGCAACAAACTCATTTTTTTCCATCAAAATGTGCATAAAGAACAGTAGAGAACACTTTGGAACCCGTTTTTCCCCGTGGACTTTTGCAGTTATTGGATAACATGAAAGTTAAAGTAAAAACAAGTCAGTGACTGAGGACAGAATGCCGGTAATATAAAAATAATAATTATAATAATAATAAAACTTGATTGTATTCAATAGCAAGAATGGGATGGTATGTACTCCCAAAGCAATATCAAATAATTTATGATTGTTTAATTTTAATAAGATAGCCTAGAGTTCAAAATAGATAATGGGGAGTTTTTTTGGAATAATGGATATAACATATACACAATACAATGTGATTAAGTTTTATGAATGTACAGTCCTCATGGACTTTTCACAAGAAACTCTGATTTCTTAAAGGACTCTTCTTATCATAGAAGTAAAAGTATTAGTTTTACAATCCAGCCTTAGTTTTGAAAATGAGGTTCACTCACTCACTGGGTGAATAATTCTATTCTTGATAAGGAACATCTTCTTTTTAACCTTTCCTTTTCATTGTACCTAAAATATCTATTATATCTAGCTTCATATATTTTATGTCTGCTTTTGCTACTTAGGGATATATCTTTTTTATATCATGGTAAATTCTGGATGTGAACAGAAGAGTTTCTGTGGTGGGTAATTCACAACAATGAAACTCTTTGGCCTTATTTCTGTCAAGAGGGAAGACTTTTCATCTACTGCTGGTAACACTAAATTTAAACATAATAGGGAAAAGTGGTTATGTACCATCCCCTGAGATTACCCTTTTTCCTGTTTTTTTGTATCAAAGCAAATGGCCTGAGAACTCTTCAAGGCACATCTCATGACAGCATAACAGGAAAGAAGATTGTTCTTAATCCATGCTGGCTTTTCCTGATTTGCTCTTTCTGCCGAGGTGGGAGTTGAGTTACCTGATGTGAATAGAGTTTATTTATTCCCAGGCATAGTTTTGGTACTTGTGTTCAGCTGAGGAAACAATTTCTCTTTTTTTTTTTTTTTCCCAGTTATCCCTGTACTTCAAGTAGCTGAACTCAGCTTTTCCCCTTGCGAGTGTCAACAGACAAATCCATTGACTTAAATCCACCCACATTCAACTCCAGGATGATGTTTCTGGGATTGTATCCATTCTGAGTCTCTATTTGCCCAAGCGAAGTGGAAGGAAAATGCAAGCATGATTTAATCCATTCATTGAAACAGTTGTTAAATAAATACTATGTGTCTCTTAGATTTTGCTGATTCAGAGTGGCAATATATGTTCTCAGAGATGTGAGCGTGTCTAGTGGGAAAGGCAGGCAGATAAAGAAGATGAATTATATCAGTAAATACTACAGGGAAACTATAATTAAAGTGCTGTGGGAGCATGACTCTGACTAACGAAGTTGGGGAAGACTTACTTTGGAGACGATGGCTGTCATGTATTAGATGGAAGTTGTCCTTTATAGTTGAAATTCATAACTTAGTTGTATGTATATTTTCCTGAGGGCCTCATTGTGACTAGGCTCATGATGCCAATCACTTGGGGAGAAAAATCCCACTAATTTAAATAGAGTCTCTATATAAATAGATTGGGGGAAATCTAATTGTACATTTCTATCTTTCATGTGTGTAAATCCTAAGTATTTCTTACATTATAAATTTCTTGGCAAAAGTTACATTGTTTTCCAGTTATATTTTCCTTCTGTGTGCTCTAAGACAGTTAATTTAAGATGTCTCCTGCACTTAATAAAAAGTGTGAATTAACTCAGTGATTTTGAAATTGGGATGAGAGATGGAGAGAAATAATTACTTGGTTGAGAGTAAAAAATCCCATTTTCTGCTAGCAGCTCCAGTAGTTTCTGTGTTGTGATTTGAACAAAATCATGGAATCCACTGTGCTCACACCTTTCTTTCTTTCTTTCTCTCTCTTTCTTCCTTTCTTTATTTGTTTATTTATTTATATTTAAAAACTTCCTTTGTGCTCACATCTTTAAAATGTAAAGTTGGGTAGATAATTTAATGATCTCTACCATTTCTATATTTTTACAACTACTAAGGCTTTTTTTTTTTTTTTTTGCAACAAAGAGCACGCCCCACCCATGGAGATTTATGATGAGATTATAAACGATTTGAGACAAAAAAGACCTTGCTTTTACTGATTTTTGTATTCAAACCACAAAGCTAAGAACAGTTTAGTAGGCTCCCTATGAATAGTTGAGTAAGGGAAGAAGAATTACATTGAACTAAAAGTAAAAAAAAAGAAAAAAAAAAAACATTCTCTAGACTGGTACTCTCCAGAATAATGGAGTAAGGATTCCCCCAGATCCATTCCCCAATAAAAGAAATGATAAGAGTGACAAAGACTGTCAAAATTTACTCTTTTAGAATTCTGGAAAATAATCAAAGACTTGCAACAATCCAGAGAGTATGTATTCAAGAAAAAGAGTGGAATCTCAGTAAGACTATCAAACTTTCTGATGTTTTGATTTTCCCTTTTCCCAATTCCCTCTTCTAAGATCTACATTGATTTTGAAACCAAAAGGACTGCAGGCATGTAGCTGTGAAAACCGGTAGCCTGATAGCCACTGAAGGGGCAGAACAGGTTGGGAGCTTACTAAATGCCTCATCCCCGGAGAACCGTCACTATTTGACCCATCTGGCAGTTCCCTGAAAAGCTCCATTGTCAGGACTTTTCTCTGTTTAGCCTGATTCAGTACTTTCCATGTGTGCAAACAGTCTATTCTTTTTTCAGCCATTCTCATTAGGTGTTTTTCATAAACAATCAGCAGCAGCTAGTTGATATTGCAGTTGCCTACAGAGGTGACACCAGCTGGGATTAACAAGATGCTAACAACAACAAAAAAAACCTTACTGGGAAAACTGGCAAAAAAATTTTTCATGGTTTTGGGGAAAGCTCTTCTGACGTATACCTGGGATACTGGAAGGACAATTACATAGGTAGAGCTGTGCTCATGCCCAGGAAAGACTTGGAAAGACACTAATTTTTCACTTCTGGCTCATATTGATGTCCTGTGCAAGGAGAAAGTGAAGGCTAAGGTGGAGTTGCAAACAGTCTGATGGGTGTTGAAGATGTGTTTCAATATGCACATATAAACCCTTTGGCAAAGGCTGAGAGACTTAATAGTTTACAGTACTTAAGGTAATTTTTATCCATTATTTGTTGATCACAAGTAAACATATTATAGCCAAACTGTTGAAATCCAAACACAAAGAGAATAAGTTGAAAGCAACAAGAGGATGGGAATTTGTGGTTAGGCAGCAAATGGCATCTTTCAGTTGGATCTAATGACATGTATGCTAGTAATACTCAGTATGCATAGAGGAAACAGACTCTGATTCAACTCTACAAAAGTTATGCCTTGTGACAAAGGCAGTATTACTGATATATTTTGTATTAAATTACTCCTCTGTAAACTGTGCAAAACACTTTTAAATCAGTGAATTGTGACAAACTTATAGGCAGTGTATTCAAGAAGCTTAACAGGTTCTTAGAGATTACAAATACCCATAAACTGTCACAAAAAATTCTTGCTCCAAAAGTGACACTTTATAAGAAAATGTTGATTAATCAAACTCATTTTGCTTCAAATTAGGTCATTAATCACAATTATTTTTTTCCAGCTGTAATAAATGAGATGTGCAGGAGAGGAGATGCTGAAGAAAATAAATCCTGGTGGGAGAAATGAAAAACTCTGTCCTTTTCCATTTTTGCTAGTAAATTGACATCTATTTAAAAAGCAAAAATCAGTGAGAGTGAGGTCTCCATTAGGCTCTCTAGGAATTAAACATTCATGTACCTCCAAAATTGGTTAAAAAAAATCACTATTTATTCATTTCAAAGCACTGATTTTACTGAGGGTAGACATGAATGGCTTATTATTTAAGATATTCTGAGTTCTTGGTTACACCTAAAATCATGAAGAAAAATGCATAGTTAACCATTGTTTCCACTCTACTACAAATAATGTGATAACTAGAAATTTATAGATCATGCAAATAAATTTAACAGAACATTGGTAAAGTAAGTGAAGTTTAACAAAGGAAAAATTTCTTTTCCCTCTTTCTCACTGCATCTAATATTTCTCACTGGTCTCTATATTCCTTTAGAATTGATGAAAAATATCAGGGCTGTAAGTCTAAATTACCAAGAGCAGGATTAGAACAATGAAAATTTGTTGTTTAAAAGACTTCTCTCCAATCGCAAAATATCCTTCTTTTTTAGGGTGAGTTGTTTTCATATATGTATATACACACACATACATATATGCATACATACTGCATCTTCATTATCTAACTATTCATACGCACTTAGGATGCTTCCATGTCTTGGTAATTGAAAATAGCGTTGCTGCTAATAGCAGGATGTATGTGTCTTTTTGAATTAATTCTTATTTTGTGTTTGGCTTTTTTCCTTTGATAACTATGTAAGTTTAAAAAGCTAAAGCTCTAAACATCCTTAGAAACAATGAACAGTACATATATGTAAATTTAAAATAGATGGGCAGTTAAAAAAAAAAAAAGAAATGAGCTATCAAGCCATGAAAGACATGGAAGAAACTTAAAAGACATATTACTAAATGAAAGAAGCCAGTCTGAAAAGGCTACAAACTCTATGATTCCAACCAAATGACATTCTGGAAAAGGCACAGCTACAAAAACAATGAAAAGATCATGGTTTCCAGGGGTTTATGGAGAGGGAGGGAAGGAGGAATGAATAGATGGAGCACAAGGGATTTTTTAGGGCAATGAAATTATTCTGTATGATATTATAGTGGTGGCTACATGTCATTATGCATTTGTCAAAACCCATAGAAGTACAACATCAAGAGTGAACCCTAATGTAAACTGTGGACTTTGGTTGATAAAAAAAAAAAAAAGACTTCTCTCAAACTAAATCTAGGTATTAGTGGAAATATATTGGCAGTTAGGTGATAATAGGGATTCATGGACGTTTGTTTTTATTTTTTAAATTTTGTGGATGGGGACAAAAAGCACTGGAGTTTTAAGGACTTTTGAGCTACCTGGATAAAATCAGAGACTGTACTTTGAAATCTCATACTGTAGTGGCATAATTCTGTGTCCTCTAAATTTTTGTTTTTTATCACTGATTTTGGAAAAATCAGCACCTAAATACTATTTCAGTGAAGGACCTTTGGCCAAAGCTAACACTGAGAAATCTCCCTTACGAGTAAATAGGCTATTAAATTCTGATGTAATTAGTAGAAAATATTCTTTTGTCTTTAAAAACTGACACTGTTAAAAAGATAAGTGAAAAATTGGCATTGTACATGAGCGGAAGTGAAAAGAAGCATGTTTTTTTAGTATGTTCTGTGTGCCAGTTTTCATGCTAGTTGCAATGTCCATCTCAGTTTAAAAGCATGAATTTGTGTCTCATGTTATAGATGCAATTAAGAAGAAAGAAAGGACACTTAGTGGAGTTAATTAACTATCCTACGTCATAGGTCTGACAAATACTGAAACAGCGCTATCTGATTCTCCAGCTCATCTTCTTGCCTCTGTTTTCCACAGTTTATATAGATAATGCAATTTCAATCATTTTAATGATCAAAATAGGTACCTTTATGCCAGCTTTTCTGCATGTGTTATTTCATTTATCTTTGTAACAGCCATATGACATATATAAGTGCTGAAAAGTTAGATGTCAGCTGTTCTGTCTCAGTCCAGTGCCTGAACTCTTACTATGTAACGTCCAGTTTTTGTAAAAACCCTAAACTATATTGGAGTCTGATGTTCTGCTTATCCGAATATTCTTTCCAATGTAATTCTATTAACTAATTATATTAGAAATCCTTGTAAGCAACATGTGTAGAGCAGCTTCTGTGTGCATCGCACTGCAGTCGTGCTCAGTTCTATGTTTTCTGTCTCTGTCATAGAAGCCATGTAATTGGAATGTGTTTTTGTTTGTTTTTTGGTGCCTAATGATCTGGCACTATTCAGAGCATGATAGAAAGAATATCTTACAGAGAAATGTATGTGCTTATAAAAGAAACTGGACAAGTACTTACAACTCCTTACTTTAGAAAATACTCTCAGAAGATAATCTTTCTTTAGGTTACAGAAAAGGTCACAATTAAAATCTTGTAGCATTTATTGGGCAGCTATGTGTCTGCAGCTTGTGGACCAGCAATCTGATAGTTTGACAAATTGACAGTAAAATGATATGTAAGCATAGCGGTCACTCTGTAAATTGCCAGTAGAGCAAAAAGTGGGGTTAGTTGTCACTTAGAGGAGTTACTAATTCAATGTGGGTGAGAGATCAGAGGAGAAGATGCCCTGTGTGCAATGGAAAATTTTCCAAGAGAACAGAGTTGAAGGTTTTCAGATATGGATAAATATCTGTAGTCATGGCTCCATATTGGAGATATATTTCCAGATAATATTCTGGAAATAGAAAGACACTAAGTGGTATGATGTCTGGAAAGAAAGACTGGAAAAGATAGAATGGGGTTTTGGATGCTATCAAATATGGAACATGTTCTAGAGCTCTCAAAAAACTCATTATACTTTTGTAGCAGTGGAGTAACTTTATCAAACATGTTTTAAATTAGAGATTAAAGATAGGGAAAGTTGGAGGCAGAGAGGTTAAGTGAGAGGCTGCTATAAGGAATGTGGGGAGAGAAAATAAAGACTAAAATTATTTGACTGCCTCAGAACAGAGGACATGGACGTTGGCTGTAGAAGGTTTGAGTTTGGGGGAAATGTAGGAATTCTGTTTTTGATGTAGATTTGATCCGCAAATATTGGGGATGGTCTATGGAACATCTGTTGACAACCATCAGCCAAGGGTTTGAAAACAGAAAAGTAAATGTGGGGCCCATGTTTGTTTTAATAAGTGTGTATGTTCAAAAGAGTTGAAACCAGTGATGAATAAGCAAAATCAGGGAGAGTTTGTAGAGATGCTAAGAAAGGAAGAGGGTCAAGAAACAGATCAGTCTTAGAAAGAAGCTTAAAGAGGTACTTCCACAACAGGTGCAAAGGGTGTACTTATTCTATAATAAGAATTCCTTAATTATGATCATCTTTGCCTTCATTTCTGTTTATTAGGAGACTTACCTTTAATGGACTTTTTAAAATCTAATTTTATTTTCCTCTCTTGTGTCTTAAAATACTGTTCCATCAAACCCCTTCCTTCATATTATGCCATCTCTGTGTCCCAGCGGACCTATTTGTGTCTTTATTATCCATTAAATTACTGATATCCCACATCATTGCTCACTGTCTTGTCTTCCTGTAGTAATCTCCAAGCCAGATCAAAATTCACACCTGGAACAATTACATCTTTTACATGAGATTGAAGGATAATTTTCTGTATGTTATTCAACTTAATCTTTGTTGTTTTACTGTGCAATCAACTGTTTACTGTAAGCATTTTTTTATCATTAATCTAAGAATTGGCCATTCTAATTAGGTAGTTTTTACACTCGTTGCTTCCTTTCTTGAGAATGTGCTTTCCTTCTGTTTCTCTCGTTTAAATACACTCCTTCAAGTTTCAGTTCAAGTCCTATCTCTTCCATTAGAATATTTCTTACTTCACATTGACCTGTCTCTTAATTCTGTCTAAACTACACAGTTTGCATTTTCCTTATATTGATTTTTCAGTTGTTTGACTACTTAAAATGTGCTTTTATTTCCATAATATATTTCAATCTTCCTATAGGTAGATAATACTTTTTTTTTTTTAACAAGAAGCACCCACTGCTCAGTATTTCAGGACATAGCAGAGACTCATTAAATGATTGTTGAAATCATTTGCATTATAAAGGTGCTGTGACTGTTTTTGAGTTGAATATTTATTAAACTTGTCAGTCACCTTGGCCATACTTTCTAAAGACGACTGTTCTGATCAGTCCCCGCTGAGCCTAGAAGTGCAGAGTGCAAAGCTCAATCAAGATCATGTGGTCTAAGAACCAAGCACATCTATTGAAAAACTAAGTAGTTGTGAAACATAGTTGTGAAATTACCACATTTCTTTTTTAAGTTTAGTATAAGTAGTTTGTCACCGTATTTCTCCTTTTTCAGTGAGATGTGAGCCAGTGGAAATAGGCTTAAAGTCTGGATTTCGGTTGCCTATAAGAAAGTAATATTTCTGTACCAAAAGACATTAAACAGGACAGCTTTGAAGAAAGGGCGTATTTGGAGAACTTGAAAATCAATTTCCATCTGTCAGAGATGGCCTGCCTTTCAGAGCTATTCTGGAATTTCTGAGCTCTCTAAGTCCTTCCAACTCTAGGCTTGATCTCAGGGCCCCGATGTTAACCTTTAGTTCCTTGCCAGGATCTGCGATAATGAATCATAATTATACCATGGAAGGTTAATGACATAGCTGAGTTCAAATACATTTTGGAAGACTTTACTCCAAACTAAATTGGTAAAATGAATAAGCAGCTGACTTCCTTAGTCTGTTTGCCACCCAGAACGCCTTACAAGAATATCTTTTCTAATGGCAGTTTAGAATTTCCTGTTCTGTTCCTGGTGGGAAGTTTTACTGCTCACACCTTTCGGGAATGTTGTAAAGAAAAACTAACCAGTGGTTGTAAAACACTAGGAAATTTAAAGTACTCTATAAACATCAAGTATTGGACAAGTTAATTGTAGAAATTCCAAAGAAGAAAAGAAATCACCCGAATAGTTTCGTATCTAAAGGAAAGTTTGACTCAAGTTGGTTTTGCTATAAAACATCTGAGTTTTCCTAATACTTCCTTTTTATCCATTATTTAAGTATACAGCATATTTTATGTTTCCAGTCAGCATCAGATAATTGAATAATTGCTAAAACTTTCTATAGACAAGGGAAAATGTGATTATTTGCCTTGGAGTTACTCTTCTTGATATATTAACTTTTTTTTCCTCTGTTTGGCTGATAAATAATGGTATTTGCGCAGAAATGTGAAGCCATGTTGTGAGAACAAATAAAGTAAATTAAAAAAAAAAACTCACTCTAACAAAAACTGATGATGTAACAAATACATCAGACTGCATTAGTTAACATTATTGCATTATTTCCCCAGTTATTGTATTTTGCACTTTGTTCTAAATGAGCAGAGGAGTGAATTGCTGGCAGACTGAGTGACTTGTGATTTCATTTTCTCCCCTGTCAAACTACCTCTGTGCCCTGGGCTGTCTGTCATCAGTTTTCTCTCAGTGATTCCTGGCCCTCTGGCAGATCAGAGAGGATGATCCTCTGGAGTTTGTGGAATAACCTGGTGCCCTGATCCTTTTGGCAGTCCTCACACATGCTCAACCAGCCCCATTTCCTCCAGGAATCCTTGCTATGAGTGTAACTAGCACTTGACTTCAACAGCTCCAGGGCTTGCGTCAATTTGAATGTGCCTCTTTCCCCACGGGAGCCCTCTGACTGATGTAATTGCTCAGCTTGCTCTTTGTTTGAGCCTAATTGGGGCATGTGGGCCCGCGATGGAGTGGGTGCTGCACGGCCCTGATTGGGACCTCTGGCCCGAGCTTTCCAGGCAGCTTGTAGCTCAGGATTCGGTCACACTTGCCTTGTTACCCTCTGCCTTATGGAAAGCTGCCAGGAGTGCTCCTAGAGTCAAGCCGGTGAAGTTTTTGTTGCCCTCTGGCAACTTCAGTGATGGATTTGTCTTAAGGTTGCAATCTCCCAAATGATCTCAGAAGTTACTGCAGGAGTTGCAGAGCGCCAGCATCTTGGAGCTGGAAACCCAAATCAGTCTCTCCCTCTCTGGGCCTGCTCCTCAGTTAGGGGTAGACTCGGGGTAGACAGGTTAGGTCTTGTTATGCAGAGCAGCAGGGCCTGATGTAGATCTAAGAAGGGGAAATAGCCAGGTAGACCACGTATAATTTTAATTGCCTCTGAGGGGCAGGGCTTGGCTGTTAGCTCGGAGCAGAAACGGGGCATTTACTGCTAAGTGGATTCTCGGAGTTCAGCTTTACTGTCCGGGCTGTTGTTCTTTTTACACCTACTGGCTTTTGCATTCTCTAGACATATTTCGCTTCTTGCCAAAGTCCCCCCCTTAGGCAAGAAACTTAGTTTTCTCAGTCTTTTAGGCTCTAAAGCCACTTACATGTAACAAATAAAAGAAATTCCTAAAAATTCGGTCGAGCAGTGTAGAAAATTGATGCCCATCCCTATCTTGAGAAGAGTACACCACTTTGCCTGTTGATTGATTCAGTGAGATTTTTAATTTTTTTTTATTTCAAGTTTTGGAAAGACCATGGAACCTAGGTCCTCTTCGCTAGGTCCTAAACCTTCAGCTCAGGTGGGTGCATTCTGATAATGTCTCCAGCCAGTAGTTGCTGACCATACAGAAAACTTACTGTGGCTTATTTCCCCTTTCTTTGCAGCTAAAACATTTTTTTTTAAAAGATTACGTATCAAATATAAGTGAAAAAAGTATTTTCTAGTTAAAGAATGTAATTCATCAAAAAGGGTATGAGTTTGCACTACTCAAGATCTCAGATACCTGTGAGGGCAGGCAGTAGAAATGAAAGAAGAAAAGTGACTCAGGTGGGAGTTGTTGGGAGATAAAGAGGCCTCTTTATTTGAAAGCTGGCGGAGGCAACTCAGCTGTAGCTGATTTGGCCCTATGACTGGTTGTCTTTTTGGTTTTTTAAAAATTTTTTCCAAATAAATGTTAATATTATAAAACTATTTTTTTTAAAGCTGGTGGCATATCAGATGGGTCAGACTTACTCATGAGCTGCCAGTTTATGACCTTTATCCTAAAGGCAGATGGGGAAAACAAGTTAGATTTTGAAATTACTATTTATAACCTAACTTCTAGGGTGAAAAATATGAGTCACTTCAAGTAACTCCTTTAGTATTTCCTCATTTGTTTTTATGATATTAAAAAATAAAAAGTACTATGAAATACCCTTTTAGGGGAACTTAACTCTGGACCATAATTTCATTTTGCCCTTATTAGAGAAAGGGCAGTGTATGTCTGCTGAACCTTCCCAAATGGCAGTCAAAACTGAATTTCTTACTCAGCTTTCTCTGCAACATTCTCTTCAGTACCATCCCCAGCATGCCTGCTCTGAATGGAGATAAATCTTTCCTTGCTCTAAGCAGCTTGGCAACGAGAAAAGGGTTTGGAGCTATGCAGCATGGATATTCATGGGATTTAACCCCGTGCTTCAACCAGAAAAGGCTTCTCATTCAACTCTGCTGATGTCATTTCTACCCCCCCCCCCTTTCAAGATGCATTTATTTCCTCTCTGAGTTCATTATTAACAGACTTTTCCCTGGACTGAATCCTAGTACGTTAAGCAATTACGATTTTTGGCCTCCTAAAATATTCCAAATACATTTGAATGCAGCTATTTTTGTCACCAAACCAAACTTGGGTCTGCTCACCCATGTGCAGTAAGGCCAGTCTACTGACACTGGGTTGTGAAGGAAAGTTCACTGTGTACGGTAGGGCGCTGTACCAGGAGTGCAGGACAGCTGGTGCTCCAAAAGCCTGGATTCCCAGATCAGTTTCAGGAAAATGTTTTTAAAGGCCAGGTGAGGGAGACGGGGCACCTGGTACGTGATCAGCTTGTGCACAGTTCTGTGATTGGTTAATGGTGAGGTAACAGGGTGGTGTCATAGGAGTTAGGCCTCAGTAGGCCTGGGGGCTACTTGCACATGGTCATCAAGTAGTTAATGACTTCCATTTGGTGGGGATTTTAGCACCTTGAAAACAACTCAGGAAACGTGCATCAGATACTTGTTATCTGGGTACCTCAGACAGGAGCTTCAGCAGAGGAGGTGGGGGAGGGATCCATGCCAAGAAGGCCCCGTAACATCCTGTTTGGTTATGTTTTTTGAATTTAGAGATTTGATTTGGTCCCATTTGCAGACAAGATAGGAGCCGCCAATTCTACTCCTAACTCTTGTTGATACATTTCACATGAGGGTCAGTATTTATCCTGATAAAGTATCCACACCTTTTCAGGGAGGAGTTTTCGTTCCTATGTATGCCTACAAATGCGCATGCTCCTTGCCTTCTTGCTACAAAGGCGCATGCTCTTTACCTTCATCGTTGTCACTACAGCGGGAGACTGACTGCGTCTTCTTTGGTGAGTTTGCATACTAACCTCTTCCGAGGCTTTCATATTAAAGGGGGGGGGTGGACATCACCCACGTGGACAACTTAGAGACTACATTTGTGGAAAAAAAACATTCAGCCACATATTGACTTCAGTGTTTCTACAGTTCTAGTCACTTCATTTACCTTGATTTGATCGGCGTTTTCAGTTTGTCTTCTCTCAGCCAAGCTTACAGTTTCTGTGAGGTGAAAGTGTTCATTTTCAAGCCCATTTGAGTTATATATTGAGTAACATGGGTTGAGGCAAGGTATTAAAAACTTCACCAATCACTAAGTCTGTTAGTTGCATTTTCTTCCCTAATTGAGACACTTGGCAACAGAATCAACATTGAGGAAATAAATTCTCCTTTCTCCATTTCCCTCTCTCTCTTTGCTTGATTGCTTAGTTATTCTCCAGGTGTTCCCAAACAAATCTCCCTGTATCTTTCTGATAATATGAATTTCCACAATTTATATCACAGTAATGATAGTGATTGTATCCTGGACTTCCAAATGTTTCTGAAAACTTTTCCTTCCCTTAACCTCCACAGCTCAAAATGATCTATACCCAGTGCCAAATTTTGGGCTACATAATTATACATTTTTTGAGATGGAGAATTCACGCTGGAAACAATTTCGGTTATCAGGACTTGGGCTTAAATTTCTCCGTACTCATAAATAACAACACATAGCATGGAAATCTGTGTGCATATAGCTAATGCAGAACCAAATATAACATATGTCCCATATGAATTCAAATTACAGACTACCCCCAAAGTTTCAGTAGAATAAATTATTGTAAGAGCGGCTCATTTGGACGTGGAGATGCCTCCTTTCAAAAACCCTAATTCAGACTCAGCTAGCGACTGCTGTGTTTCTCTTGAGTCCTTGTCACCAGCATATAGAAGCTTGTCCCGTTTTTTCAACATGGTTTACAATTTTACACCTCTTCAACCATTACTAATTTTCACAGGGCTGAAAATTCTAGAAGTGAGATGACATCTGGTGAGGCACAGAAATTCAATTCAGTATCTTTCTCTATTCCCTTAGGTTTCTTGCCCGTATTCCCATATTTCAGCACTGAAATGCTGTATTTTAACCTTTTCCTTTTTTTTTTTTTTTTTTTTTTTTGGTCTCCTATTCTTTCTTGAAGCAAGGAAACTATAAACTTAAGTGCTGGGATGCCTAATTTTAAGTGACTTGAAGTGGTAGATGTTAATGACGTGTATAAAGCCTTAAGCCAGAATAGTTTTAAACCTCTTTTATTATGCAACTTGAGTCTCAGTTACTTCTGAAAGCCTTCTTTACTGTTTCATAAAGGCTCTATTTTCCCTCCCAAAATTTCATGTCCCTTATTTAATAAGATTTACATTTCATATGTCATACTGACTTTGAATGCAAAATAGTGCGTGTGTGTGCACACCGTGCATTTATTTGTAGTTTCCTAGATAGGTAAATAAGTATAATTATCTTTAAAGAGTGGCTTTGCTAGTGAGGAAAAGGTAAGATGGAATTTATTTTGCATACCAGTTTAGACTTTCATCTTATTTGTACTACAAGTCTTACTCTTTTTTTTTTTTTTAAAGCAACGCATTACTAATTGTTTACAATGCTTCTGAAGAGGCAGAAAGCCTGTGCCCAATATGCTATGATGGCTTCACTCACGTGCAGCCCTTGCGCCGTCTCACTTGGTGTTTCAGCCTGGGCTTCTCCCAGCTGCTTGCCATCTACTAGTTTAATTCAATATTAGCTCAGAGGCAGCCTTGCCCCCCCCTTTTTTTTTATCTGTGTGCATTGCTATTCTTTATCTACGTATCTGTGTGTCAAACAGATAGGAATGCAAGGTATGGTGGCACACATAGCACCCAGATGGTCTGTTACTGAAGGGCATTTTGTTGTTGCTGTTAAAGAAAATGAAATTAGTGTATTTAAAGAATCCAAGTTTGTGTATTTTAAAATGTTTTTGCTGAACTGCCCTTGGTTAGCTTTGAGAGAAATTTAGTCTGTTTTTTGATTTTGTTTACTCTTAATTGCCCACACCAGCAGTTGAGAAGTGGTGCATGTTTCCGTATGAAACTTCTTAAAATACTTCATTAGATAAATGTCTACCATATACAAAGCAGACAGAACAGTACAGTGAGACGTGGGCACCTGTACCCCATTGCAAGCAACCTTTAACTTCTGTCAGTCTGGCTTTATCCATAACTTACCTACTTCCCCTCTTTTACTCTTAATCTACGGCAAGTCCCTAACATACATTATCTCATCAACAGATATTTCAGTTTGCATTGCTATAGGAAAAGTTTTCTTTTTGTCTTTAATTGAAGTGGTCAGCTACAATGTGTCCATTTCTGGTGTACAGCCCAAGGTCAGTCATGCATATACATACATATATTCATTTTCATATTTTTCATTAGAGGTCATTGCAAGATACTGAAGATAGTTCCCTGTGCTATACAGAAGAAACTTTTTTAAATAAAATATTATCCAAAAATGAATATAGTACTTATTAACATTAAATAGCCAATCTTTGTTCAAAATTCTAATTGTCTCATAAACGTCACTGTTTTAAAATGATCAGAATCAAAATCCATACATTTTAATTGGCTGATATATTTTTGAATTCTTAAAAAAAAAACGTTTAATTTTAGAATAGTTCTAGATTTATTGAAAATTGCCAAGATATTACTGAGAGCTTCTGTGATGGTTAAATTTGTGTGTCAACTTGACTGGCTAAGAGATGCCCAGGTTAAAAGTTATTTCTGTGTGTGTCTGTGAGGGTGTCTAGAAGAGATTAGTGTTTCAATCAGCGGACTCAGTAGCTGACCCTGCCCAGTGAGGGTAGGCACCATCTAGTCCTTTGAGTGCCTTGAATAGAATAAAAAGTGGAGGAAGGAGGATTTCACTTCTTTTTTTCCCTTTCTCGCTAGTGAAGCTGGGATATCTCATCTCTTGCCCTTAGACTGGGATTTACACCATCCTCCACTCCCTGCCCCCATCCTTTGGACTCAGACTGAATTATAACACCAGCTTTCCTGGGTCTCTAGTTTGTAGATGGCAGATAGTGGGACCTCTCAGCCCCCATAATCATGTGAGCCAATTCCTCAGAACAATTTGTTTTCTATTTCTCTGGAAAACTAACACAATGCTCAAATGCTTTATATGCCATTTCCCCATTGATTAACATCTTACATTAGTATGATAGTTTGTCAAAAATAAATGACCCAATATTGATGACATATTATTAACCAAAGAGTATACTTTATTCAGATTTTCTTAGTCTTATCTATTGTTCTTTTCCTGTTGCAAATCCCATACAAAATATGACAATGTCATTATTACGTCCAATATTTATTCTGCTCTGTTCTCTCCTCCTTCTTCTGGAATTACAATGGTGTGCTTGTTATACCTACTGAAATTGCTTCCTGGTTCTTTGATACTGTGTTCTTGTTCATTCTTTGTTTCATGCATTTCAGATTATGAAATTTCTCTTGGCCTATTTTCTTTTCTTTTTTTTTTTCTTTTTTAGTGGAGGTACTGGGGATTGAACCCAGGACCTTAGGCATGGTAGGCATGCACTCTACCACTGAGCTATCTCTTGGCCTATTTTTAAGCTCACTAATTCTTTGCTTGGCCATGTTACATCTACTCATGAGCTAACTGAAGGCATTCCTCATTTTTTTGCTAGGTTTTTTTTTTTCCTCCTAGAATTTCTTGTGCTTTATTCTTAGAGTTTCTTTTTGTGTATATTACTCATTTGATTTTGCATGCTGCCTACATTTTTATTACAGTTGTTGACATATTAATTATGGTTATTTCAAATTCCTTACCTACTGTCTTTAGCATTTGTGTCATACCTGATTCTGATGCTTGTCGCTAGACTGTATTTCTTGTCCTTTGTCATGCCTTTTAGTTTTTTTGGTCGTCCATACGTGATGTTTAGGATAATAGGAACTGAAGTACATAGACCTATAGTGTAAGCATTTATGGTGGCCTAGCTAGGAGTTGTAGCTACAGGTGCCAGAGGTTTCAAGTTCCTCTAGTATTCTTTTTATTTATTTTTTTAACTTATTTATTTTTATTGAAGTATAGTCAGTTTTCAATGTTGTATCAATTTCTGGTGTACAGCATAATAGTTCAGTCATACATATACATTCATGTATTTGTTTTCATATTCTTTTTCATTATAGTTTACTATAAGGTATTGATAAATATAGTTCCCTAAGCTGTACAGTATAAACTTTCTGTTTATTTTATATATACTAGTTAGTATCTTTAAATCTCAAACTCCCAAATGACCTAGTTCTTGCTTTTATTTCTCTTGACTGTGTTCTTCCCTAAGCATTCCTCCTCTGAGATGATCTGTCTTGAGCTCTTCCAGCTGTGATCCACTGTTACTGTTCTGAAGTCTATCAGTGTTATTATACTAGAGTCTGAAGTGTGGGGCAGGGGGAAGTATTCTGTGATTTTTGGGGTTCAGTCTCAGTCTGTTAGGGTACTGGTGTCCCAGCACTGGCTTTCCAAAGGGATTTTCCTGTTTTTCTTTTTTCACACCACTTCCTACCTCCTTCCCTGACTGCAGCATTCTCAGTCTACTTTTTAAAATCAAACTGGCCCCCATTGGCTATTTTACAACAGAAAGAAAGGTTAGAACAGTATCAGTGTCACGGGAGTTTTGTTTCCTCAGGTGGGATTAGACTCTGGCAAAATCTTTTCCCCTGGAGAGTAGACCCTGTCATTAATCTCCCAGGAAATGATTTGCAGTAATAACCCTTTTCTCCCAGCTGATATGTAAAAGCTGTTTATTCTAATTTTTATGTATTCTTTTCATCCCCCACCCCTTTTTGACAAATTACCTATATTGTCAGAACACACAGCTGCTACCTGTTATAATACATCTCTAAAAACCATAGTTTTTACAGTCCTACCGGTAAGTATGTATTGAATGCTCGCCACCAGGTCTCTTGTTACAGTTCTTCATTCATTTTGTTGTCTAAAGCTCTTTCTCTAGTAATATTTTCATAAAGGGCTACTAGGAACAGAATGTCCTATGTAGTTGGTTGTCATAACAGTTAATCTGAAGACTTTATAGTTGAAAGTTTGGCTGGATCAGCTCCTAAGCTCACCTTAAGTATCAGGTATGTTACTCTCGTGTCTTCTGACCTAAAGGACGGTTAAAGAAAAGTCCGACAGTCTAATTTCCTTCCCCTTGTGTTTTCATTTTTGTTGAGTGTCTAGAGGATTTTTTGTTTTAATTTCAGTAGTTTTACCAGAGTATGTCTCACTAATGGCAACTTTTGGTCTATTTGTCTAGATTTGTGTTCTATTCCTTGAGTTTCTAGTTTCAAGTCTTTTTTTTTGTTTTTTTTCAGAGTCTTCTTGTATTTTAACTTTTAGTAGTTTTTGGTCTCTGATTTAGATTTCTTTTTCAGAGAATCACATAATGTAGGTGTTTTGGATCATTTTTGTCCGTGTCCTACATCTGTTACCTTTTTAAAAAAATTTTTATATATCCTTTTTCACTTCTCTTTGATTTTTAAACATTTCTTTCTTTTACCTTCTGTTCTTTTTAGAACATTATCTGTTGTGCTTATATGCCTATATGTGTTTTTTGTAGTTTTGTCTTCATTTCTAGAACATATTTTCTCATTCTTTGCTCAGTTCTATTGTTTGAATTGTTAATTTCTTTAATTTCCGTTTTTATTTTTCCGTTTCTGGTTTATTTTGCTCTTTCAAGTAATTTGTTATTTAAAATATTTTTAGCTCATTTTGAAAGATGCAGCTACAGTGATCCTTTGATTTATCCATGTGTCTCAGCCTAGTCTAGATCAATATGAATGACCTGAAAGAGGCCATTTCTACTGAGAGCCTGAGCCAAAGCAGATACTGAGCATGTGCTATGGATATTAAACAAAGTATTTCAGTCCACCTACTACCTGCCTTGTGATATCTACTTGATGGGTCTTACCAGGAAGTTATTGGTCCGTCTTATAAGGTTCTGTCCCTACATGCCTGATCTGATCTGGTCTTGCTTTTGCTATTTTTGGCAGCCCATTTCAGACACATGACTTTTGAGTCTTAGTGTTCTCCTCAGTTAAATGGGGGTTATACATACTTTAGAGAATTGTTTTAAAAAGTGAATGAATGCAAATGTCTAACACAGTGTCTCACTCTGTAAGTAATTGTTAACTTTTGTTATTATTCTACAAACTTGATATAAGAATAAATCTCCTCAGTAAAAATGCTCAACCACTGCTTTTTAGTAATGAGGAAATGCCATTTTCTTTTAACTCTGTAATTCCATATTTTCGCTGGTAATTCAGTTTGTATGTCTTTCATTATGTATTCATATGTGTTCTTGCTTCTGTAACCCAAATTTACCTTCTCTTTTTATTATTTCCTACAATTTTATTTCTATCACTGTTGTGATTTTTTTCAATAAGGCAAAATTCCTTACATGCTAAATGGTTGCTCCTCTCTGAATTACTGCCAAAAATAAGAGGTATGCTTAAAAGTGTTCTTGAAAAGTGCTGTACATGAGGACAAAATAAAGATTGAGACAACGTGGGTGGAGGTTGAAAGTTCCACTTTTAGACAACCTTTGTAAGATAACTGCACTTAATATGGGTCTTCTCCCTACTTTTGTTACTCTTATATTTCTCCCTCATATTTAGTTTTTTGTGTGTGTTTGTAATACATTCTGATTTCAAATGCATTTTCTTTTGTGCTCTTCTATTGTTTTACTGGCTCTGACTTGGAGACACAAGCATTTAAACGAGTAAATAGCGGAGAAATGCAGACGTCTCAAAGGAGAGAAAGGGCTACTATCTGACTCTTCGCTAGAGTGCCATGCGTATCAGACTGAGCTTGGATAGACATATATGCATAAGCCTGCCGAATTATGTAACCAGGGTCATTGACAGTGTTTACAGAAATACTGATTTGAGTTCAGTGCCCAGATAATGAGGTGGATTTTTGTTTTGTTTCATTTTGATTTTTAGCTATGTTTATTTTGGTGATGATTCAACTTCCCAAGGCGTTTGCAGGTATGTTTGTGGACACGGTAGGTACAAGGTAGTGATTGCTTATCCTGGTTGTGCATCAGGATATCCTTAAAAAGGTGAGCTTCACTTCCCAACAGCCTGATTCAGGAAACTGAATTGTAAAGTTACAGATTTTAATATCCAGATTGATTCCTAGCTATAAAAATTGCTAGTTGGGTAGACGGAGGCAAGTTACTCAGTTTCTCTGACACTTACTTTATTACCATCATTTCATTTTTTAAAAAAAAACAAGTATCTGTAATATTTTTGGAGAGCTACTTAGCAGAGTATTTGAGAGAGTGTGTGTACTGGCAAATATTAATATTTCTTAAAAATATTCAGCTATGAAAGTTGAGTGAACCTAAGTGATGATTTGTGATATTAGAACTTAAAAGACAAGTTTAAAACATACACTTTTTATGTTCCAGTTTCTTTGGTCTCACTTCAGAATTCTGAGACACAAAAATAGTTTAGACTATACTCTGTGGCTTTTAAAGGTAATTTTTCCCCTCCATCTCTCCAGAAATATTTGATAGTACACCAATGGCAAAAAGTTATAGATCTGAAATTAAACCTCAGACATTCTCCAGAAGGGATAATACCAGTACTTACTGTGACAGACTGCTGCCCCAGCACGTTTGCTCTCAGTAACAACTGAGCCTCTCCTGAAAGGGGGTAACTTCCTGGGTGTCCTCCCTTAAGAGCAGGAAAGCTTAGAGTTCATCTGTGCAGGTTTCAGGAGCTAGTGGACTTCATGTACGTATCATCCACACATCTTTATTCTTACAGCAATAATAAATACTTCATTTATAAACTATCTCCTTTTTCAATTTCAATTTTACCGGCCAAAAAAAAAAAAAAAGACTGTTGTAGAGGATATAAAGGCATATAAAACAAAGAAGCATGTAAAGATTCGTATTGTTTTCATAACTTTATATACTCAATTATGCACAGAAATTGAATTTGGCCAACTCAAAAGAAGCCAGTTTTATAAGAGTACTCAGTGTTTTACTGTATTAACAATTTAGTAATGTCAAGAAGTAATTCCTTCAGCAGATGTTTGGCTTATCAAAATCATCCTAGCACCAGTATATGACAGTGGGGTTTCTATTTATTTTTTGTGCCTTACATTAGATCCAGTTACAATATTTAACTTATTTTATTTAAAAAATTATATACACATGTTCAATCATCATTGTCATATTTTTCTCTCTTTGATTATGTCTAAGGTAATGCCAACTATACTCAATGCATTTCATTTTATATCTATTCTCAGTCTTTCCAGTGTCCACCTACAAATGTTTCCCATTGCTGCTTTTCTCCCTTCCTTTTGGCTTCCTCCTCCTATGTATATATGTATGTATGTGTATATGTATTTATAAGAATGTTTATTGAAATACAGTTGATTTACAGTATTTCAGGTATACAACATAGTGATTCAAAACTTTTCTAGATTATATTCCATTTATAGTTATTACAAAATATTGATGTGTTCTCTGTGCTGTACAATATATCCCTGTAGCTTATTTATTTTATGCACAGTAGTTGGTATCTCTGAATCCCACACCTCTCTTTCCCTTCCCCGCTTCCTTCTCCCAACTGTAACCACTAGTTTGTTCTCCATATGTGCAAACCTGTTTCTTTTTCTTTATATTCACTAATTAGTTTTATTTTTTAGATTCCACATACAAGTGATAACATACAATATTTCTTTTTCTGTCTGACTTACTTCACTAAGCATGATACCCTCCAAGTCCATATATGTTATTGCAAATGACAAGATTTCTTATTTTACGTATCTCTTAAAACATTAACTCTCTTGGCTTGCCGTTCTGTTTTTTCCCAACCGTTACCATTTTCCCTTTTCATTTCAGTAGGCTTGAGCTTTTATTTTGCTTCCTTTACTTTCAAGAGATGCTTATGTAAGAGTTGATTTCCCTTTTTACTTCTCAATTACCTTTTTTGTCTGTTTCCATTTCTGGTTAATCTCATTATGCTTCTCTGCTCACATTTATATATATATGTATTTTTTTTTTCTCGCATACTCTATCTTCTCTCTCTCTCTCTGTTTTCTCTCTCTCTCTCTCTCTGGCTTAAAACTTCCTAATTTAAATTATATAGCCTTTTACTTAATGTCCTTATACATTGATTATTTGTTTGATTTTCTTGTGTGTAATTTACAAATTTGAGTCAGAAAACAATTGGTGACGGAAGAAGAGATGGTGCTAGAGCTCACTTACCTGACTTTTGACCTAGAACTATTGAGAACATGGGTGGCGGTTTTAGACAGACCTTGGTTTGGGTATGGATGGTCTGCTTACTAGGTGTTACTGTGGGCTGTGTAACATCTCTTAGTTTCACTCTTCTCATTTGTAAAAAATGAGGATAAAATATGTGGATCATACGACTGTAGCAAAGTCCTACATGTTAACTGGCATATAGTAGGTGCCCAATAAATTGTAACCATTATTTTTTGATGGTTTTTCATAGTTGCACTTCACAGATTCAGCCTTGAGATAGATATTAACTTGATGAATTAATTGTTAGATTTAGGTCTTAGATTCCCTTTTTATTCTTAAGGAGTGTGTTTAGTTTTGTAAGAAACCACCAAACTGTCTTCCGAAATAGCTATACCATTTTGCATTGCCTCCAGCAATGAATGAAAATTCCTGTTTCAAGTCCTCCTCAAATTTGGTGTCATCAGTGTTCCAGATTGTGGTCATTCCAGTAAGTGTGTAGTGCTGCCTCATTATTGTTTTAATTTCCATTTTCCTGATGACATAAGATGTGGACCATCTTTTCAAAATGCTTATTTGCCATTAGTCTATCTTCTTTGGTGAGATGTCTTTGAAGATCATTTTCCCACTTTTAATCAGGTTGTTTTATTGTTGCATTTAAAAAGTTCTTTGTATATTTTGGATAACAGTTCTTTATCATATCTGCCTTCTGCAAGTATTTTATTTTTTTCCAGTGTGGCTTGTCTTCTCATTCTCTTGATGGTGTCTTCTACAGAGCAGGATTTTTAAATTTTGATGAAGTATGGATTTTCAGTTATTTTTGTCATGAGTCATGGCTTTGGGTGTGCTGTATTTAAAAAGTCATAACCATACTATTGGTCATCTAGGTTTTCGCCTGTGTTATCTTCTGTGTTCTGTTATCTATCTTTGTATGTTTGTGTTTTACATTTAGGCCAGTGATCCATTTTGAGTTAATTGACGTGAAGGGTGTAAGATTTGTGTCTACATTCATGGTTTTGCATGTAGATGTCCAGTTGTTGCATCACCATTTGTTGAAGGGACTGTCTTTGTTCCATTGTATGGCCTTTGCTCCTTTGTCAGAGATCAATTGTCTGTACTCTTGTGGGTCTATTTCTGGATTCTTTATTTGAAACTATTGATCTATTCATCTATCCTTTGGCAGTACCACACTGTACTGATTACTCTAAGTCTATAGTAATTCTTTTTTTTTTCCTTTTTTTTTTTTAAATTAGAGTCAATTGCAATGTGTCAATTTCTGGTGTTACAGCACAATGTCCCAGTCTTGCATATACATACATATATTTGTTTTCATATTTTTTCAATTAAAGGTTATTACAAGATATTGAGCATAGTTTCCTGTGCTATACAAAAGAAACTTTTTAAAAAAATCTGTTTTTATGTATAGTGGCTAACATTTATAAGTATCAAACTCCCAGATTTATCCCTTCCTACCCTCTTTCCCCAGTAATTCTTAAAGTTGAGTAACAGCAGCCTTCCGACTTACTCTTCTCCTTCAATATTGCATTAGCTATTCTGCGTCTTTATCTCTCCATATAAACTTTAGAATCAATATTTCAATGTCCATGAAATAACTTGCAGGAAGTTTGATTGGAATTATTTTGAATCTGTAGATCAAGTTGGGAAGAACTGACATCTTGACAATATTGAGTCTTCCTAAACATAATACTATACAATATCTGTCCTTTTATTTAGTTCTTTGATTTCATTCATTAGATTTTTGCAGTTCTCCTCATAGATATCTTATACATTGCTTTAGGATTATACCCAAGTATTTTATTTTTTGATTGTTATTGTAAATGTGGTATTTTTAATTTCAAATTCCACTTGGTCATTGAAGTTACATAGAAAAGGTTTGACCTCTGTATGTTAACCTTGTATATTTCAAGCTTTCTATAATCACTTATTCATTCTGGGAGTTTTTTGGTTGATTTTTTTGCAGGAGGCTTCTATATAGATGATCATGTCATCTGTGAACAAAGACAGTACTAGTTTTTCCTTCCCAATCTGTGTATTTTTATTTCCCTTTCTTACTGCATTAGCTTATAATTCTGGTAAACTGTTGAAAAGGAGTGGTGAGAAAGGACATCCTTGCCTTTTACCTGATCTTAGGAAATTTTTAGTTTCTCATTATTAATTATGATGTCAGTTCTAAGTTTTTCTAGAGATTCGTTATTAAGTTGAGGTGGTTCTGCTCTGTTCCTAGTTTACTGAGAGTTTTTATCATGAATGGGTGCTGGATTTTGTCAGATGATATTCTTGCATTTATGTTTGAAATCATATGATTTTGATTTTTCAACCTATTGATATGATGGATTGCATTAATCCATTTTCTGATGTTGTACCAGTCTTGCATAAATTTCACTTGTTTAGGGTGTATAATTCTTTTTATAATCCCTAATTTTTAATTACATCTTAATGCCTACTTGATCTCATGCTTTTTTGGATCTTTTAGGTTTGGAGTTTTTTTTTTGCTTTTATATTTGCTTTTACATTATGCAAAATAGAAGTTTGGACTACATGATTCTCAAGATTCCATGTAACTGTGAAACTCATTGGAAATCATTTAAATTCATTTTTTGTCTTAACTATTGTCTTATTTTAATATACTATAGAGCATTGTAACATCTTCATGGTGGGGAAATACGCTATATTTACTTGACCATTATTGTATATTTTGTATGATAATGCTATGTTTTAAGATTTTCTTGCTCACCCTCAGGAATCCATGAAACTGACTTAAGTTTGAAGTAGTTACTCATTTTTTCTGATAATCAAGTATGTGATATAAAATGCAAATGGATACATAATGTAAAATACATGTCCCCTTACCTCTAGAATGTGTGCTTCATGAAAGAAGTTTTTTTTTTCTGGTTTTCTTACTTTTCGTCCTAAGCATTTAGACTACTAGCATATAGTAGATGTTCACTAAACATTTGTTAAGTAGAAAAAAATTGTATTCAAATATATAATCATCAGTTACAGACTTATAATTTGACTATATATGTTGACTATGATATATCAATTGAAAATTTTCACTGAAATTAGCAATACTGCTGTGACTTTCTCCTTTTTTGCCTAACTAATAGCATATTATTAAATGCAGAATTTATAGTTTAGTTTTAAAGATAAAAACAATTCATTAAGACTTACTTTAATTTAACTCCTAGCTAAAGAGTAGGAAATGTTAACTTGCAAAGAGCTTTCTTAGAGCTTTCTCTACAAAATAATACATCTTTAAAGTCTGAGACTGTGCCTTCTGAAAAAAACATCAACCCCCCAAAATCCAAGTTTCTTTGAATAACTGTGGTTCAAATATCTTTTCACTTACAAAAGGATATTCTATTTGAGAGAATTTTTTTTTCAGAAAGCTACTCTCTGTTCACTCTTTCAATTCCTAAATTATTTCTATAATGTTACTTGGAATAAGAAGAGGTAGGGGTCAGAGGTAGGCAGAGGAATAGAGCAGAAATCCCTGATGCTCACTTGCCCACAGTAAACTCTTGCACTAGCCCTTTGATTATGGTTATGTTGCATCATAAACCCCAGCCCTGCTTTTGCTCAAAATGTTCCATGGTTCTGAGTAAATCCTTCCATCTACTGGCATCACATCTCCTTACTGAAATCCCTGTGAAGACGGAATCTGTATCTCTGCTCTGCACATCACTAGTACTCAGTTATCTTAGTAACTCAGGTACTCAGGCCTTGTGCTAAGCCTGACATGCGGGACAGGACACTGCTAAATGCCTAAGTGAATAAATGAAAGAATGAAGCCAGAAGCAAATGCAGATTCCTCTGCCCATCTTCCTGCCTTTGGGCACAACTATAGTCATTTCCAAAGAGTGGGCTGGATCCTCTTCATAAAAGTCGTTAGTCCTTACATTGCTTTGTTAGCAATAGGCACAAAGCCTCAGTGCTTACAGAAGGTTGGTGTCCCTCAGCCTAACAGTCACTTTAGTGACTGTTTATTTCCTTGTTTTGACGTGTGTTCCACAGACAAATTACAGCGTTCTGGCAATTATTGAGATAACTCAGGTAATAAACCAGCTTTTGCTAAAAGTGTCATTCCAGTGCAAATGGAAAGCTGTTGCTCACCATTAGATAACATTTTTATAGGCATGACTGAATTCAACATTTAATCATTTAGGGGGGGCAGTATGTAAACCCAAATAATTAGTATTTCTTTGCTTACAGATACATATCTCTTTTCATTCTTTTAATCATTTCAGCCTCCGGTTCCCTTCTGTAATACTCACAAGTTGCTTGAACATACGGAGTCCCACATTAGAATCAGTGTTTTAAATGTTATCATTGTTAATAAATGATAGTTATGTTTGTAGAGAACTTGAGCAATAATGGTCCCGTTCTAAGCAATCCCCCAACTGTAAAGAAACATACAAAGAACACCCTCAATAGTACAACACTCCTTGAAGACTGGATGACCTTTCAAAGTTACATCCAGCTTCACCAATTTGCTTTGGTAAATATTTTCAAACGGTAGAGCTAGAAGTATTTTCATAAGAAAAAACCAACGATGATCTGTTTTTACATCACACGCAGCACCTGCAAGGTTCATTCAGTGGCTGGCTGTGGTGTGAGCAGCTGTGAGGGCGCTCAGGGCTCGGGGAGGCGACGGGACATGCTGTATGGCAAAGCTTCTCCCTGAAGGCTCCCGAGTACCAGTGAGACGGCACAGTAGGTCTACACAGTGCTGACAGAGGCCCAGAAAAGGTGAGTTTCAGCCTGAGATTGTCAGGCTTCAAGAAATCAGAAACCAGGGCAGTGCACTAAACCGATGCACACGGAAGCAGATAGTGTGCCTAAGGAGAAGTTTGCCTACAGGCAGAGCTCACTCTGCCTTTATCCTGTGATTGGACAGATAGTAACAGTGAATTGTAACAGGGCTGTTCCAGAATCTGTGTCAGTAATCAGAGCGTTCACAGACTTGTAATACTTTATAAACACAACTAGAAAACGTGGGATTTCAAATAAATGATTTTCCCCACTCTGCTTTTTAACGTTTTATCAGAGTGAGAGGTGAAATCTTTCAAATCGGAATGATCTAGATGACCTACAGAAACAAGACCACCATCACAGGGTTCTGTGAAAGACCAGTGGCAGACGTGCAATTGAGGAGTTACTAGCGCACAACAGACACGCTTTCCTGATGTTTTTCCTCTGCCTGCTTTCACTACTTGAGAGCCCAGTCCCTCTGTCAGCTAACTTCCAAGCTGTTTCTTTTTAAACCCATGAAAAACAGGAAGAGGATAAAAACCCAGACACTATATATAAATTCTCTATACACCAGTTAGCGATTAATGATTTAGGAATGGACTGTAGACTTAGGTCTCAGCTATTAACTCGTTGCTCCTGGCTACCATCTTACTTTCCAAAATATTTTCTTCTGGAATATTTCCTGGAGGAAATGTTACCTATTCTTTTTTTATGAATATCAGTCAAGTCTTAGTAATTATGTGTATAAAACATCTTGAGGGTGTACACCTCAAGAAAAACATGCGGGTTTATTCTATAAAATCTTCTGAAAATTTCAGTGATAGTTAATAGGCATGGAAAATGGGTGCTTTTTATAAGGCTAAACATAGTTTAGTTCACAAAGTTGGAGAACTACTATTTTGCACTTTGAATTAGAATTAATTCCTTCCATTACAATTAATTCTGTGTCTAAATTCCTGTGATTGGCATAAGATGCTCATGACAATTTTTTACAGAACTTGCAGCCCAGACATACCACAATGGGATGTCATCTACACTTGCCAAGTCATATTACTTGATTTAGCTCCAGCTGTGGAAAAAGAATGTAAGTGCCTGTTTTTCCTTGGTGAAGAATTTAACTAAAGTACCCGTCATCTTGGCCAGTCAGGCATACTGTACTCTGATCATGAAACTGCAGTTACTCAGTGTTACACTTGCAGACAGCATTAAAAATCTTCTTGTCAGGAAACTCACATGGCTGGGAAGAAGGGTCCTGGATGTTGAATGGAAGGAAATTTTTTCTGACACAGTTTGCAAACCAAATTAGAAATGACTGTGCAACCACAGTCTCAGTAAAAGTGCTGGGTAGGAGCAGTGTATACTTGGCATAGTTGCTCCTTGTTATCATGAGAAGGAGAAGATGGGAACTGTGACTGAAACTAAAGTACTTTTGAAATCCTGTGCATCATTTCTTCTTTCAAGCTTGTTGGATTTTTAAGAAAATAATACTTTGTTGAGGAAATAGTTCTTCTGCCTCCTGCCACTCACTAAAAAGGGCAAAAGAATCTTCCAGTATAACCGAAAACAAAACAGTGAATGAAAAGCAGAATAGTTAGAACTAAAGAACTTCAAGAGAAACTCAAAGTTATAGTATCTGTCCAACACCTACAGGTGAGGATATGCTACCAGAGAGTCGTGAGGATTTAGGATATTTCATGGGACCATAGTTCCAAAGAAGGAGGACTTTGTCTGTTCTGGAGGAAAGAGTTAATGATGAGAGCCCAAGGAAGATGTTTCTCTTTGTGGGTAAGCGCTACTTTTTATGAGATGTCCCTAAGGAGTTGTCCATGGGAATTGAGAACTCAGGTAATTAGGTCTAAATGGTTGATGAGTTGGTAATTGATTGAAGGCTTACATTTTAAGAGCTAAGAAAATAGAAGTATCTTTAACAATTATAATTTGATTAAAATCGTAAAAAAAGAAAATACTGGTTTCCATATACGGTATTTCAGGTGGGAAAATGATTTGATCATCGGTAGGTTCATAACGAGTACATCCAAAGAGTTTGAATTTTCAGCTTGTGCTTATTAATCATGTTTTAAAACAACAATTTTTTAAGTAATATAGAAGTCATTAGTACTATTTAGCAAAAATATTCCCAGTTCTTTGCCTTCTAGGCATGTACTTCTTGGGTCTTTCATGACGGGGAGGGACATGTGGCCAATGAGTTTGTGTGCAGGAATGATGTATGTTCCTTCTGGGCCACAATATTTGATGACTGATACAGAGATTTCTTTTGACTTTTGATTCAGAGTTTCTTTCCTTTCTCACATCATACTTAATCATGACTGATTCATCTGTTTGACTCTAGAATATGAGTGATGCACAATGGAATCCTCAGCCACCTAAGATAGACATGCAGCAGAAATTGAAAGTAAACCGTATCGTTTTGCATCACTGAGATTTTGGAGTTTTTTGACCAATCAAAACCTAGGCTATCCTGAAATGCGTAAAAGAACAGTTTTTGTTGTTTGTTTTTAATTACAGATAAAGACACTGTGGTCCAAAATCAGTAAACTATGTAAGAATTTCAAAGTTGGGTGGAACCTCTGTGTTAAACAGCCCATTTATAAATTTAAGTGTTCTTAACGGAGTTAAGTCCAGAACATTGGCCACTGAGAAAAGAAACATTGACAGGGAACCAATGTTTTGAATGAAAACTGTTAAGTTCATGTTTGGACATGTTCACTCAGAATCACCTCTGAGACATCAAAGAGCAAATACCAAGATACTAATTCCATAGAAAAGTCTGGACTTCAAAGCTGAGGTCTGGATTTGCATATACATTTGTGAACTACCTGTATGTGCGATAATTGAAGTCATGTGCATGAATGAATTGGAGAGAGAAAGAAAGATGGTGGAGGATAGGCTTTAAGGTAAAAAGTTTAAAAATAGTAATGTTTATTGTACAAATAAAATGCTTACAAAGTAGATACTGAAGGAGTAATAGAGAAAACGTATAGAAGTAAAATTAAGGCAGTATTGCATACTAAAAGCCAAGGAAAGAGTCTGAAGATTTGTTCCGTAATGTTCATGGTGATAAAAGTTTAAGTAAAATGAGGACCTTGAGATTTTGGAAAATTGAGATTTCTGTTGATTTCAGTAAGAGCTGTTTTGATAGAGCATAGAACTAGGACATCATTTAAAAGATTAATAATTTAAGTAGATTTTTCCTCTTCATTTCTAAGTAGTTTTTTGTTTTCTAAAAAAAAATAGAAAATAATCTGATAAAATACGGACAGTTCTTAACTAAAATCACAAAAGCCTTGTAGCAGTAATACAGCATATGTGGGCGAGGCACTTTCAGGTGCATTAGTTCACAGGAACCCTGGGATCTTACTTATATGAACGTTTCTAAAATCTATAAACAAACACCTATTTTGTGGCCTTAAAGTAATCATTTACAGAGTAACCGTCTCAATATTTTGCTCAAAAAACAGAACAAATCTGAAGATAGCCGTTCAAATTATTTGTTTACATGTTGACTTTTATTCCAAAAGTTAATCTGATGGTGAAAGATTAAAATGCACATACTTGTCGCTAATCAAAAGCTACTTTGGTAGTAACAGATAAATTCTATTGAGATAGTAATTTAAAACTAAGTCAGCGGTTCAGTGGGTCTCGCGGAAGGGCTAAAGCAAGCCCTTCGGGGAGAGATGCACCACTTGTAGCTTCATTTGCGAAGAGGGCAGGCAGGAAGGAGCTCTGGCTGAGCTTCATCTGTTTGGACATGAATTTTCTTAGAAATTCAACGAGGGCAGTTGTGCATTTCTGCCTCACCAGATTAGCCATCTACAATTGAATTCAGCACATGTGCTATTTTTTCACACATCCATAAAAATAGGTCTTAAACTAGAAGATTAAATGAGCAATAGGCTTTGAAGCTACTTTCTCTTCTTTTAATTAACACACATGCCATGCATAAAGTCATTTCATAAAATACTTTAAATCAGTGTGTATGGTAATGAATTTATGGCATATGTGAATGAATAAAGAAAAGAATAACAAATGTGATCATTGATTAGTATATGATTTAATGTGATTTAAGTTCCACTATACTACCTTAGATGGTCAAATGAAAGAGCAGTACATATTAGATTGAAAAATGTTCAAAGGTCATCATGCATTCCTTCCTCAGTGTATATTAAACATTTTTTTATTGGCCAAATATTTGCAGCAGTGAAGTAATCTGATTTATAGCTCCATTTGTTAAATATTATTTTGATTTGCATAAGTTGTCTCTTTCAAATAGTTATTAGCTTATTGCTAATTATTATCAATGAAACAAAAAATTCTGTCCCTCAAATCCAAATCTAATTTTGCTAAAACAAATCATCTTCTTATTTATGTGGGCACATATACTAATTTTAGTTTTAGAGAGAAATTTTTATCGAACAGGAACTGCACATTAACCTTCACATCTTAAAATAAATGTCCTGGAAAACAATTCAGTCAGCCCATGTCATCTTTACATCAATACAACAGTCAGGATGTTTAATGATAGCAATCCAACAAAGGTTAGAAAACTAATATTTCGGCTGGAGTCAACTGGCTAATTAAAATCACATAAACAGGATCAGATATCTAGACTTCCAAGTATATTGTGGCCTTCTAAAACTCAGAAATCCAATGCACATAGCCTTTTAAAAATAAAAGAATTCTCAGTATATAGGTCAACCAGAGGAATGCACGTATATAAGAAAAGTTTCTTTTAAAAAACATGGTTATTAACTTTTGGCATCTGGGCGAGCACATGGCATTCTCATATGGTGTATGATCCTGTGGATTTTCAGACTGAATGAATTTAGTATTTCTTCCAATCCTAGTATATTCTGATTCTGTTATTGCCAAGTAACTCCCCATTTCTACTCCAAGCCCATCAACACTAAATAAGAAAACAACATACACTTGAGTAATTTTAATTCAATTTTGATGTGATAAATAATTTCAAAATTCCATAACCCATTCTTGAAATCGTCAAGGAAAATACTTTTCTTGTCTAATTAATTTCAGTTTATCCTTGGTTTCATAGGCTTCATTGATTATCAAGCATCAAATGGTTAGTAAAATCATCAGTTTCCATGAACAATGTCTATGATAACTTTATAGACAATTAAACCACAGGATTAAAAACATAGCCCCTTTAGGCAGATATTTCACTGTGATTGACACTGGATGAAAATGGTTGCAAGCAGTTTGCCTATTGTTTTCTAGGCCAATATTAAGTTGATTCTAGTTATATTCATTTCAGCAATATAAAGTCACGCTAGATAATAGAAAAGCCTGTGTTGGATAATAGTATAATATTTGTCATTTAAAAAAAAATTTTTTTTTTTTACGCAAAATGAATTAGCTTTGTTCTGTGCACGGAACTGGGGGTAATCAGCCTTTGTATTTCTTGATACGTGGTTGTTTGGGGGTTCTGAAGGAGCTTCTTTCTGGGCTCATGATGGCTATTGCCCAGACTTCCCCACCTACTTGTTAAGGCAGGAAGGATGTCATGCATGCTTTCCCTTCCACTGAGCAATTAAAGGACAGTTTGGAGAATTTGAGAGGCCTACTCATTACTAATGAAATGTGATCAAAATGGGTTTGATGTTGACATCAGTAACTTGACGAAACTAAAATGAAAGTTTTCGAAGAAAACTAAAATTATTCACCATTGAAATTAAATTCTTTAAATAATTTAAGAAATCATTAAATAAAATTTAGCATGAGTGGCAAAAAAGAAAGCAAAAAGGCAATGGCAAGTTAAGTATTTTTCTTTTCAAAACATAAAGCAAGAAGAATACTTAGTACAGCAATATGACAATACATTTGAATAAGCATAGTTCTCCAGTCATATCACAAAGTTTCAGGCAGATACCTGGAGCAGATTTGAGAGGCTGGATAAATGTCATAGAGCCTTGCAAGGAACTGTTTTCTGTTCATTGTGCAGAAAGAAAGAAGACCTTCTAAAAATACATGCAACTTTAACTTTACTCTCTAGACTGGAGGCTTATTCAAAAAAGAATCTTGATGTCTTTCTCTTTCTTTAATATTAACAAATAAGCTGAGCCAAATAAGCTAGTTTCAGGTGTCACTTTAAGTACTGTCTTTGCAAGTAAACTGTATCGGTAATTTTATAAAAGTCAAACCACCCTTGATTTTGTATTGTTTTGGCTTTCATTGGTATATGCCATGCATAATCTAAAATATTAAGGCAGAAGAAAGCTAGTAGTCAAAAGTTTTAGAATAAACTAACATTTTTCAAATCAATGAAGTACTTTCCCTCCTTTTTTCTTTGTCTTTTTGCATGCTTAAGTTTCTTCTTCTTCAGTACCATGCAGTTGAATATGCTAAGAATGAACCATGTATTTCTGGACTAGTGACTAGTGAGAGAAACTCATGGAGAGCTTTCCAATGGCTAAGCCCCAGGCCTTCTTTCCAAACCCTGCCTACTCTCTGTATTTTTCTTTCTTCCTTTGCTGCAGACACTCAGTTTGATTTCTGCTTCTTCAGAAATTGCTGTCACTCACAATTGCCTTTAAGGGATTTCTCTGTTAAGTTTTGCCACAATGACAGACAAAATCTACCCAGATACCCACCCTCCAGCCCCACCAACATAGCTGCTCCTGAAGACAGTTAATCCAAGATGTTCCTTTAAAGTTTTTCACTGCTGATCATTACAGTAAAAGAAAGGCAAGATGAAGATGACAGCCAGGGAAAGTTAGAAAATCTTGAGGTTCTTAAACTCCTTGTCTCAGAGTTCATATTTACTTTTGTAATCCGACATATTTCCAATGGCATTTAATAGAATTTTGCCTGCTGCAAAAGAAGCTACTCTGAAAGGACCAGATAACTTTGCTAGTTATCTCTAGAATTTAACAATAAATATAAATTATTAATTGACTAAATTATCATAGCAAAATTAATGAGTCCTGATCAAAGTCTACTACAGAGCTTCCTTATCCAAAAGGAAAAGAGATTATTTACCATAATTGGATACTTTACTTTATTAATAGTCAAACACCATCATTTTAATTTAAAAGTATATGAATAAATCTTGAAAATTAAGTATAATGGAAAACAAGACAACACATGAACATTTTACTTTATTTTTTTTTTGAGGGGGGTAGGTAACTAGGTTTATTCACTTACTTATTTTTAGAGGAAGTACTGGGGATTGAACCCAAAACCTCCTACATGCTAACCATGCTACCACTTGAGCTGTGTCCTCCCCTCACACATGAACATTTAAAATCCCAGTACAAGTTTTTTTTTTAAACATCTGAAACTTTGAAAGGTATTTAAAAAAATAATTCAGTGACTTCTGCTTTTGGTTAAGGTGGAATAATAACATTTGATAGTGTTTACATGTCTCCCTAGAGAGAATTCATGGGGCAGCTTGTTGAATTTTGAAAAAATAAATGATAACAGGCAAATTGGAAAAGAAAACCAGAATTTGAAGTGAGCTTCATCTGGTGGTGAATCTCTGGTTTTCTGTTCTGTTTGCTTTTGTTTTTGTTTTCTTACCATATCTCCCATCCTGGACTCAAAAACAACCTGAGTCCTGGAACTGTGCACTGAGTACAGACAGAAGGAACTCCAAGAGAAGTCTTACCTTTCCGATCTGGAGATCCAGAGTGGTCTAAGTTGGTGTATGTTTCATGTACACTTAAAAAGTATTCTGTGGGTGTTGAATATTGCATTTTGATCTGTTAGATCAAAGTGATTGATGATGTGATTCAAATTGTATATGCCCTTATTCCATTACTGAAATTTGCAATGTGATGGTGATTTGTCTCTCTCTCATTTTAGTATTACCAAATTTTATTTTATGTACACTGAAGCTCTATTATTTGGTGTGTATACATTAATGATTATGAGCTTCATGATAAATTTACCTTTTTGTCATTCCAAAAATTCACTGTTTATCTCTCGTAATATTGTTTGCTTTGAACCTTAATTTTTCTCTAGTGGAAAGTCTCTTCACATGAGATTTCTTATGTTTAGTGAGTGAATGATCTTTCCCTATCATTTTATTTGCTATGTCTTTAAATTGAAAGTGTATATTTTCTAAAACAAATAGTTGGGTCTCATTCTTGGGTCCAATCTGACAATATCTCTCTTCTATTTGGGTTACTTTTTTCCTGTAGTGTTTAATATTATTATTGACATAGTTTCTGGGGGTCTACTATTTTGAGATTGTTTCGTAATTGTCCGTTCCGGTCTTTTTCCTGTGTTGCTTCTTTACAACCGCCATTTGTTTTGCTTGAATACTTTCTAGTATCTCATTTTAATTCCTCTTAGGATTTTTAGTTATCACTCTACATTTAATGTTCCTCTAGGATTAACAGCACACATTAGTATCTTGTAACTCTTTACTTAGAATAAATATTGTTGCATTTCATTTAAAATGTAAGGAAGGTGTGAAAATATAAGGCATTTTCCCCTCATGTTTTCCCTCATGGGATCTTGTAAATCCTAAGCCACACAATAGAATTCTCGTTTTAGAGATTAAATACTTTTCAAAGTAGTTAAGATCATAATATCCACTTATTTACTATTTCTCATATTCTATATTTCCTCTTTTAAATCTTACTTTTTGTCCAGTTTAATTTATCTTTGGCTTAGAGAATATCCTTTTCTTATAAAATGTTTTCTTTTTACAAATTGTATCAGCTTTTATTTGTTGAAGTATGTCTTTATTTTGGTTTCACTTTTGAAAAATGATTTTACCTACCATAGAATTTTGGTAAACACTTTTATTAATTTTTCTTTCGGTATGTTAGAGATACCACTCCTTTGCCCTTTGACCTCCATTGTATCAACTCACATTAGTTTAACATAGTTAAATTAATTAAACTTTTATGGTTTCTAGGTTTTATATCAGATTTAGAAAATCGTCCATTCTCCAATAAGTATTTTTTAAAATTTTTAGTTCATATATAATTTTGTATACATTTATACACCATTTTTAATTTATTTCAGTGTTGGGAATTAAATAGTGGTTTGATGCATTTATTTTCCAAAGTGACAGTTGTCCTTGCAGCTATTGTAAAATGATGTATTGAAAAATCAATTTTTACCATTTATTTGCAAAATTGCTTTTAAATAGATACTACATTCATATATACATATATACACAGATAATCTCTTTTGTACTCTTTTATTTTATTCTACCCATGCGTTAGTAAATATTGCTTTAGGTTTTAAATCTGATAAAGTGCTTTCTTCTATTTTTGACATCTAGCTTTTCATATGAATTTAGATCTCTTTTTCTGCATCAAAGATCAAAGTCCTATTAGCATTTTTATTGTGACTTTATTAAGTAACATGTGGTGTAAGAGTTGGCATATTTATGATACTGACTGTTCCTTCAAGAATGGCCTATCAAGTGACTTAGCTTTTTCTTTAGTATATATCTTTTTTTTTAACTTCATCATAATGAAGTTGATTGTTTAACACATACATAATCTGTTGTGTGACACTTGTACTCCTAATCTTGAGAGCTTTTTGGAGGTTCTAGCAGGGGAACGTAGCTACTCGTATACCCTTGACCAAGAAGAATGGTCCTGCTCTGTCGGGGAAGGTCGTCCTCTTTGACCAAGTGCGCAGGTTCGGGAGGGATGCACATGGAGCGGTGAGGAAGGAAGGGGACACCAGCGTAGCCAGCCAGATCAGCCGAATCAACCCTGGAGATCAGTGGGGTGACAGATGTCGCAGCCAGATTGCTCTCACATCCTTGTACTCCTATTCTTGACCCTTGTGATTTACAAAGAACTTCATCTGCGCTTCACTCTGAGCAGATGACCTGTCTCTCTACTTCACAGAGTAAATCAAACCCAATGAAATTTCTTTCAGTGTTCAATAGTATTCATACTTACTAGAATCTTGGCCAGATTTTCCCCCTTTCTTTCAGAAAACAAACAAAAAACAAAAAAAAGGTTCTTTTCTCGTGAGGTATGCATTATTTGTTATCTGCATCCATCTATTCTTGCTCTTCAGAGTGAACTGTCCATAGCCTTGAATAGCTAAATATTTTCTCTATGTATTTTCAGACATATCCTACACTACCATCATTATTGTATAGAATACTGACATCCTTTGTCCAGGAATATTTGGATCAACTTTCTCACCAATCTGCATGTCTCTTTTTGTGTCAATTTCCCTAACTCTCCCCAAATCCATTGACCGATTTTCATTTACAGTGTTCTTGTTCAACTGCATATTTAATTGTTACACTGTCTTGCTAAAAATTCTTTGTTTGGTTCCCATTGCTTTTGGAATGAAGGTCAAACTCCTGACCCTGGCTTACAAGAAGAAGCCTGTGCATTCTGGCTCATCTACCTTGCCAGCCTAATCTGGCTCTAATCCTAGTTACACTTTGTGGGCTCCCAAGGTATCCAGGTCACACACTGTGTGATCTTAGGCAATTTCTTAAGTAATCTGAGTCTCAGTTCCTTATTTAAATGAAAAGAGTGATAGGATCTACTTCTTTATAGAGTTGTGATAATTAAGGAGGTAAAACATACATGAAACTCATTGGACATCGTCTGGCTGTAAATACATGGTTCATATTAATTTGTCCTCTTAGGTTCAGTCATGACCCCTTTCTTCAGGCAATTTTCTACAAAACAGTGAGCTCTTCAAAGTAAAAATATGTGTAAATATCACCAAGGTTTATTCAGTATCTATCTAATAAAGAGCATATACCTTTCTTTCTGCATTCAGCACTTACTTGTTGAGAGCCTTTTATAAGCAAGTTACTGTGCGGAATAATACTAAGATCGCAGTGAACTAAACACATGCAATACACTACCTTAAAGAGTTTACATCCTGTCAGGGGAGACAGACCTGTCATTCATGTCTGACTCCCTTAAATTCTGTGGAACGGTGAAAACTGTACCTTAGACCCTCATGGTTTCAAGTCCCAGAACTAGATTCCTTAGGGAAGTTAAGTTTCAGCTGAGCCTCATAGTATGAATAGAAATTAGCAAGAAGGACTTGGGTGTCTTCAGTGAAAGGAGATTTGACTATCAGGTCTTTAATGCGGCTTACGAATCTTTCATGATTTTCCCAAGTTGGCTCCTTCTATTGTTGCCCTTTCAAAAGCTTTGCTTAGGCCATAAAAGTTATCTATATTTTCCCAAAGATACCAGATTCTTTTAACCCATTGCCTTTGCATATATTATTCTCTCCCCTTGGACTAATTTTTCTCATTCTCTTTCTTAGATAACTCCCCCTTTCTTCAGGACCCAGCTTGCATATTTCTTCTTCTGGCAATGCTTCCTAGACCTCCTGAAGTTGAACTAGGTTTTCTTTTGTAGATCTAGGTTTTTTAAATTAGATGTTTTGTTTTTGGTAGATAGTATCTCCCTTTTCATAAGTTCATTGAACTATGATGGCCTCCTTAGTTTGTAAAGCTCTACTCTTTGTTTCCTTAGTTCTGAACACAGTCCCTGGTACATTGCAGGTGGTCAGTAAACATTAGTTGAATGGGTAAGTGAATTTAAAATATAAAAATAAAATGCAAGTTGCACATCAGAATCAGAGTACAATGTTTTCTAGTACATTGTTGAATAACAGTGCATGCCAAGAACTTAGGAAAGACAATCCCACCTCTTCTCAATCTGAATGATAGAGCGTCCCTCCTTCCAATAGAACACAATTAGGAAAAAAAATATGATACAGAAATGACTTCATCGTGTGAACTGTCACTTTTAGTGAATACCATTTTTGGAAAAACTCTACTACTCTTAGCAATAATGGAATTGTTGATTTTTCATATCACAAGGGAATTTACATCATCTCCCAGTTAAAATGGTTCTGGCAAGACTGAGAGAACCTGCAAAAACCTATGTCCCATACACAGACTTAAATGAAAATGTACATAGGTATTTATTCATAATTGCAAAAAAGCTGCTGACAATCAAAATACCCATCAGCTAGTGGAACAGTAAAGAAAATGTATCATGTTTACACAGTGGAATATTATTCAGCAGTAATAATGAAAAGACTACGGAGACAAGCTATGACACAGATAAATCTAAAAACTGTTACAAAATTATGAAAGAAACCAGACATAAAAGACTACCTAGTAGATGATTCCATTTATATGAAATTGCTAAAAAAGAAGCCAAAAAAAAAAAAAAACCAAAAAACAAATCTCTAAGAGACAGAAAGCAATGTTTGTCTGAGATTAGGGCTGGGATCAGGGATTGACTGCAAATGGCCAGAAATGAATCTTTTAGGGTGATAGAAATGCTCTATTATTGTGGTGATGGTTGCACAAATGTATAAATCTACTAAAAGTCATTGAAATATAAATGTCAATGGGTGACTTTTATAGTATATAAATTACACCTCAGTAAAGCTCTTTACAACAAGATTGAAACAAACACATCTATCCGAGTGCATTTTCAATTGGAGTGTAAATTCATACAGGGTATTTTAGGAAACGTTGGTAGTATGTATCACAGCTGGAAGATTACATTCTGTATGACACAGCAATTGCATTTCTGAAATTTTGTCATCAGAAAATAATTAAGAAATTGATACACACAATAGTTCAGCAAAATAGTTCCATGTCAGCATGGATCTTTTGGTTGTTGAAAACAAAAAAAATTGTTTACTTGTAATCATTTAAAATATCCATTCTTGTTTGCATGTAATTAGTGCTTTAACCAAAGATAGAAATTCTGGTTTTAGGATGAATATCAATAGTAAAAGAAATTAGGATTCACCTTAACGTTCCAAGGGAATAATGGAAGAGTTTAACACCCTTCCGTTGTCAACTATCATCTTTTTAATTCAAACGATACGACCCCTTATTCTCCCTCCCGCAGACCACTACTTTTAGCTGACTACGTAGCCACAAAGAGAGAAATTGCTTTTCCTAGCTCACCTCACAGCAAGATGTGCCCATGTGATGAAATTGTGGCCAGTGGTATGTGACTAAAATGGACGTGTTCCATTTTTGAGTCTTCGCACTTAAAATGAAATTGCTGGCACTCCACTTCCCTCTTTTCTATCCTGAGAGTGGGAGTGTAGATGTGATATTAGTGAGCCAGTTTAAATCATGTCAATGAGGGCACTGTGCTGTAGGTTATGGCAGAGTAACAAGATAGAAGGAGCCTGGGCCCTGAATGACCTCGTGAAGCAGATCTGCTCTTGCAGCCGGGACTGGCCAGACTATTAGTGTAAAAGAGAAATATATTTAAATTGTATTGGAACTGTTACAGTCTTGGTCCTCCTTATGGCAGCTTATATTAGCACCTTCTAATATAGGAGAGATCAAATAAAATAATGTTACGTGATACCATTAAGTGATACATATGTATATATGGCAATTGAGTAATATATAACATTAATTACATATTAGACTTGAACGTTTAAGGGTTTAGGGCATGGGGAATTGCATATTCTGTACTTCCAGGTGGAAAAAACAGTATTGTTCCACAGTTAACATTATATAATGTCATTTCTAGCAGTTAACACACCAACTTGTAACAGGACTAAAAATTGACAATGCTTGGAAATCGTTTGCCTAGTGATGATATTTGGGTTTCTAAGGCACAAATATATTATGTGCAGGGTAATTAAATGATGCTAAGATATTTATTTTTGCCCCACATAACATTCTATAGCATGGCAACGTGGTATGTTCCATTCCTGTTTAATGCTTTGTCTTCAGGAACTCATTAATTCATAGGACTTCAAGTCCCAGTACTGTATGTGATATACCCAGGTCTGATTCTCTAAGCCCAACCTTTTCTCTGAGTCTAACACCTAAGGGACATACAAGTTGAGGCAAATGTTTTGTCTGTTCATGGGGAAATGGATTAGACTTGGCTTCAAGGAATCTGTTCAGTGCCTACGACCAATAACCATGTGCCACAAAGGCAGATCCCAGATTGATGTTTTATATTGAACAGTGAAAGCTATTTCATTATGAAGTAGGCTGTCTTAGGAGATATTGGAGCCATCCTATTGCAGGCTAGTCGAGTGCTGTAGATAGTGAAGATGATATCAAAGTAATCAAATGTATATTTTGGCCTAAATGACCATTCAGACTCTTGATTCCTTCAGAGGTCACTGCTTTCTTTGTCACCCTGTGTGTCTAGACAGTATTTCGTATCTTCAATGCTTGGTACAAGAAGACTTTCCGTAAACTGATAATTTACCTCATTTTTGAAAATAATACTGCATATTAAGCCTCCAGGTCTATGCTAGCTATCTTTAGGCATGTCTTCATAATCAAAATTTAAGCTCTGTTTACTGGAAACTCACCACTGTGGTGTGCTGTTACTGGCATTCATTTTGTTTCACTGTTAGGGCGTCAAAGACTGACTTGGTGGGAAGATTTTGCACACACATTCCATAAAGAAAAACGAATAAGATAGTTTTTGGCATCTGGAAGGTTGACAGTACTTTTCTAGCTTTATAGAGTTGGTCACCATTTATAAGCTTACTTATAATAGCAAGTGTGTTTTATGTTTTTAAAATATCCATTTTACATGTTGGTATATAACAAAAGATGCAAAGAATGTTGACTAGAAAAATACACAGGAAAATCTTTGTAAATTTTGATATTGTCCAAAATAGGTGGCTATTTTAAGTATCTGCTAAAATGATAAAGGTGCTTAACTGAAGTTATAAAGCACTTACGATTAACTTTACCTTTTGAAAATCAAAATTAAGCTACTGATGTTCACCACCTCTTTTGATTTTCTGCGGACTAATTCAGTCATGAGAAAATGAAGGCTGATTTTTACCTTTGAAGAATTTAAGCAAGCCAGGTAGACCTACAGTTTTTGATTCAGAAATCCCACAGCTGAGAAAGCTCAAAAGTCAGAAAGGGCATATTTATTGCCAAGTGAAGACACCATACGGCTGAAGTTAACCCAAGAGCATATTCAAATGCAAAGTGAAGATGCTAATCGCATAGGTGCCTTCAGGTATATTTCATCTCCCTAAATGGAGGAGCCCTGGAGAAAATCCTGGGCGTCAGAGGCAGTGGCTTGGATGCGACAGGCCGAAGTGATCTGATTCCATCCCCATATACACCCTCTCTACAAACCATGTAATAAACGTGCGTATGCCAGTGCCAAGTGAAAAGATTAGCCATATACTGAAGAAAGATACATTGGCTTGTGGGCTTAACACATAGAAAATTAAAGGTCAGCCCACCATCTTCACTGTGAGGTGTCCTTTCCATTTGGTTACATTTCCTCAAAGATAGCCCTCATTTCTTGCCTTTGAAAGCTCTCCCCACACTTTGATGGAACCAGTTAAGTAATTACTGGCTCTTTTATCCCCTCAGAATGAAAAAAACATGGTTTAAGTTCCAAAGGTGCTTGCTGCTACATGAATAAGGACAGCAGGCCCTTGTCTCAGCAAAACAAGAGCAGGTGAGACGTGGTGAAATGCATATATTTATAGATGACCCTGCAGAATTTATACTGCGAGGCTGGAGTCTCCAGTGGAGATCTGGCTCTGGGCGACTGCGCGGTTGAGGGCAGTGCAAGGCAGCTGACGGGTTTTCTATATATGGCCTGGAGAACAGCTGTTCAGTTTTGAGACTAGAACATTTAAAACAAGTCTTAGACTTGTTAAAGTCTAGTAATCAGAATAAAAATGGCTGGACTGGGGGTAGAAGATGCCATAGTCCTGACATTAGGGAAATATTTCCCAAATAAATGATTTTGTGTCAAGTTGCTGTTATTAAAATGAAAATATTTAATTATTTTTGTGGTCCCAGTACCAAGTAGAACAAAAAAAAATCAATGCAATAAAGTTTATAGTTTTGATTATGTGACTCTCTCATTGAGCAGGGCTTTAGCAGAAAAGCAGATGGGCTCTGATTAGGCTTATAAATATAGAAGTGTATTGATCATACGAACAAAACTCCTTGAAGTGTTCCCTGCATGAGGTCAGTGCATCTTTCAGAAGGGGGAAAGAAGCTGTAGCCTGTCTTTCTAGGCTCCAGCTAAGTTTGTGGAGCTGACATCTCAATAAATTACAGAGCTGTATTGACATCTTTATGGACTCTGCACAAACAAAAAGGGATTACGTTGAGCAGCATTTAGAAAAATGTACAGAACCCTGTTTCGATTCCAGTATATGGATGTAAATTTTGTCAATTTTAAAGAGTCCAGAGTAGCCGAGGGAACTGTGGAATAGACATAATCTGCATGAAGGAAATGGGTATTTCGGCAAAGTTGTGAATATTTTGGCTGTGGCCAATTCTGGCCCATTAACCCCAGCTCCCCTCCTTTTTGTTTGCACAGTGAATGAGATATGTTTTCACCTCCTGAAATTCTTATCCGCTCCTACTCTCCATGCCTCTGAATGATCTCCAAGCACACCCACTAACCCAAACAAGAAAATGTTCCTGCTGAACATCATTGTGTCACTCTGGCTTCCCCTAGGAATTTTGGAATCTTGATGGAAACTCCCTAATAGGTCCCTGGAAGCTTTCCCTTCTCAGATGTATCCCTTTGGCCCAGTTGCCTCTTTTCCCAGGGCAAATAAGGAACTTTTATCATTCCTCTTGGTAACCAAAAACATACTTGTTATAAAATTATATTTATATGATCATAGAATATAAATATAAAAGAAAACTGAGAACGTCCACATAAAGCAGCTCCTCCTATAAGGACATCTGTTAGAATATTAATTATGTGAAACATCTCATTTAGTTCTTCATGGCATGAAAATTCTAGAAAAACTTTGGAGACTGAAGTACTCAAAATCCACTCAATAAGCTTTAAAGCTAAACCTGTCATTGATGTTTCTTAATTCTGTTCCCAAGTCACTCAAGCATTTTTAGGAACAAAGCTCATCCTACTCATCTTAGAGCAGGCATTTATCCTGGCCGTTAGAAATCTAACTCAGCCCAAAATAAACCAGGCTAGATCTGAGGGGATTTAGACAGAGACATGTCTATTTTAAAATATGAGTATTGAAATGTTATCAACTCTAGTATCATGTTCCTAGAGACGCATGATACATTTTATACAATTTAGTATTTTATACTTATATGTCTTAGAAATGATTGAGAAACGATTATGAAAAATAGGGGAAGTCAAGACTATAGGATAATCAAACTGAAACATTGGAGATTTAAAAAAATAGAAGTGTCTTCTCAGTTAACACAAGACAATTTTTTGAGCACTTACCATGTCCTAGGGAAATACCATGCTAAGGGTTTTATAATTACTTCAACCATCTTAAGAATCCTTCAGATTTGAGTCGATTAACCCAACACCAGTTTTGTGAATGAGAAAACTGACACCTAAATAAGTTAGGAAAATAACCCACAGCTTGTAAATGGTGAAACAGGGAGTTAGATCCCACTGTACGTCTACCTCTTCAACATGATTATACTGCATTTCTACTGAGTGATGGAAAACAGAGAAGTCAATGTTAAAGAGTCAGAGTCACAGCCAAGCATGCTAAGGTCACTGATCTGCCTAATGACCAAGCAAGAACTGAGACTAGAATCCCCTAACTCAGTCATTGATACGTTTTTACTACATGAAAAAAATATTAAATTTATTTGAATAAGATATGTTATACCATCTTATCACATGAATAGTATACTTGTAGCTCTCACATAGTTGATATCATATAGAAACAATAAAAAAATAAAGTTTTATTATTTCAGTGATCAACTTTGTAATTTTGCCCACTGTTGCTGAAAAGGGCATTCATAAACATTTCTCCCACATATTCTACCAAAAATCTATGGCAAGCCCTTGAGAGAATTACTCAGTGATAAATGAGTCATCTGCAACTTAGGATGGTTTATTTTAGCGGGATAATTCAATTATTCTCCTTTTAATATCTAGCTAGGTTTAATTGCATGGAAAGCATAGAAATGTATCGGCCACTATTAATTGTGGAATCAATTAATTTTTGAATGGTGTAGTGGAGTGACTTAGGAAGAGAAAGACTTGATTTTAATACTCGAGGCAATTTGTATAGAATAAATCTGCATGAGCTTCTGGGAAAAAAAATGTAGGATGATACCCCAAGCTCAAGGAGACGGGGTAAATGCACCATCAGAAACTACAAAACCTTCTAAAAGGAATGGAAAAGACACTATGTTTTTTTCAGCTACGTGTTCATTTTTCCAAGGGACCTGGCACTGCATTCCACGTGGAACGAGGGACAGATGGGGAGCATCCCTAATAAATAACAAACCACTGGGACCCTGAGGAATAGTGAATGAGGAACAGAAATTACAACGTTGCCTTTCTCACGCTTTTTTCTCTTCCTGGGACATCCTTCCATCTTGTTTCTATCTGTCAAATCCCACTCCCCACAGCCAGCCCTCACCAGAAAAAACAGAGTTGTCAGCCTGGTACCAAACTTTCCAAAGGTGACTAATTTGTGGGTTCAAAAATGCAAATACCTTCAGGAAGCAGGCAGGTAACCTGAAAAGTTAAGCAGACAGTATTACTCTGTGAAGACTGAAAGGGGGCGCCACTCCAGACACTGAATGTTCAACATCTACTGTAACAACTTGAATTGAGTTTTATTTATTCACAAATGAACTAATTATTATTTTGACTTCTTGAATATGTGTAAGCCCATTTGACTGTCCTTTATGATTGGATTGCTGCATTCTGTTATTTCTTACTTTGTAGTTGGCTTTATTCCTTTGATAACTATGTAAGTTCAAAAGCTAAAGCTCTTACCTGTTCTTAGAAACAGTAATTACATATATATAAACTAAAAAAATGTGCAGTATACTGTTTAGATGTATTTATATGCAATATAATGTGTACATGCAGTCGAACTCTAATAATCCCACATAATACAACTGGGGAAAAAATTAAAAATTAATGAATTGATTGATTAATTAAAAAAAAGATTTATTCTGAAATGTGCTGCATTCTCCTTTGCCAATTTTACAGTGCTTCTTGAGCATCGTGACTCCTGGTTGTCAAAGGAGAGTCAATAATTATACTGCACAGCAGTGCTAAAACTGGGAGGGTGCTGGCCAGTTTCTTTGCAATATTAAAAAACTCCTATGTTAAATGGCAATAACTTTGAGGCTCTTGAGTCTGTAGTGTATAAATTATTTAATTTGTCATTTACCGTGTAGATACTGGTCCATATCAGCCTCTTGGGCACTTTTTCTTCTTTCTTTCGATCCGCTTCTTCTGATTGGTTGTGGCCGAGGACTCTGAATAAATGGTTTTTTTGGAACTTGTCATAACATTTTGCATAAAATCTAAAAATAGATTTAAGCAAGCTAACAGAACTATTTTTAAAGTGCAATGTATATTTTATATTAATGTAATATTTGATCTATGGTTAAGTAATATATGCTACATATAGGTAAATTTAAACATTTAATTATAAGTATTAACTATAAGCTATCAAGGTTACGAGCTATTAAATACTAGTAAGATTGGTACTATTTGTTCTTTCCCAGTTTCATATTCTGATTTCCTTACCAGAACTACTGCTCTGAATTGTATGCATATCATTCCTTTGTTGTCTTTTTTTAACTACTACTACTACATATTTAAGAGGTAGACAATATGTTGCTTAGTTTTGTTATTTTTTAGATTTATAAAAGTAGCAAACATTATATTATCCATTATGAACTGAATTTTTCCCTCATTATATTTCTCGGACTCATCCATGTTTTTTTATGTAATTGTAATTTTTCGCACTCTTCCCTAACATTCTACTGTGACTGTTGCAGAAAGTTACCCATACTCTTGTCAGTGCATTGTTTTTAGTTTTTTGGTACCGTGAACAATACTGTTCTGAACATCTTTCCTGATGTACATAGGCAAGAATTTCTCTAAAATTCAGGCTTTTTATTATGAGTCATATTAGAGGATAAATTTTAGATCATGGCTGGTAGATATTTAAAATAAGGAGCCTTCTAAATCCATGAATATAGTATGTTTCTTCACTTATTTGTCTTTTACATATCTTTTTATAAAATTGATACTTTTTTCCACGGACACCATTAGCCTCATTCAGTCTCTCTATCTTTCCTTCCAGAGTTAAGACCTTGTCATTTATTCCTTACTTCTCTTAATGTTTTTCTCATATTTTCTGTTAACTGATATCTCTGAACTGTGATGTGGATCCTTCCTTCAGATCTTTCTTCTAATTCTCTAATAACCTTTTGATTATTTTGTTACCTATTCATTCATTGTACATTTTTATTCTAGAATTTTATTTGGTTATTTTCCAGATCAATCTCTTCACTGTGGTAGTTTCTTATTGATTATTTATTAAAAAAAAACCACATTTTTCTTGAATATTTTACATTATTTTATAGTTTTTCTAATTCCATTATCCACTGTCCTTGGAGATATAAGTTGTCTTTTACTTTCTACTGTCTCTCATGTTACTCTATAGATGTGTTTTTTGTAATTTAAAAAAATGGTTGTATTATGTTGAATTTAATTTGTGAGAACGCTGTGGCTCTGATGTAGGGATGTTTTCCTCTAGGGAGGATTTAATTTGCTTCTACTGTGGCCCAGAACCTGCGGTTACCCTGGTGGGGCCAATTAAACCTCCTCAGGGTTTCCATCATAATTCAAACAGTTCAGATCCAATCATATACCATTCAGAGCAATCATACACCGTTTGCAGCTGCCTTCTCTGGTTAAAGTTCATAGCTGTTGTTTTGGCTTAATTTTTAATCTTGATGATTTTCCTTAATTGTCATGAACCCATTAATACCTTTCAAACCATGTCTTGTTCAGGTTTTAGTCATTTTATAATAGGAAGGCTTTTAGATTAGCTAGTGTACTACCTCCTTCACTGTCAGAAACTGAAGTCCAAGCGCATGGTGTTTACCCCATGGCTCCTTCACTTCTGCTGACTGAATAATGCCCTTTCTTAACTAAATAGACAGCATAATCAGCAGACCAGCATTACAGCTGTGTGTGTGTATCTTGGGGAGTGTGTTTGTGTACACGTGTTTGACTTAGACAAATAACTGTGTATGTTGCTTTGGAGAACTAAAGTTGATGAACTTCTTTGGGGAGTATTCAAGTATTTAAAAAAAAGAGCCTGAAATTTTTTATCCACTGGATATAATGTTGTGGGAATGTCAAGACCCAGATGCTAATTTCCTCTAGTAAAACATCTCTGATGCTATGAGAAAGAGGTTTTTGTTGCATTGATGTCACAGTAAACTGGCAAGCATTAAATACTTTTATTCATATGTATGTATGTACATTAAAATGAGAGGGCAAGTTCTTGTTGGAAATATACAGGTAGCATTTCATTCTTCCAATTAGGTTGCACTTTAAAATTTTTATTTTATTAATAGACTTTAATTTTTGGAGCAGTTTCAGGTTCACCACAAAACTGAGCAGAAAATAATAGAGTTTGCACAAGGCCCTCCCCGCCCACACATATATACTCCCCTACCCTCGACATCCCTCATCTGTGTGGCATACTTGGTACAATCGATGACAGGTTGCACCTTTTTTTCCCCCTTTGACAACCACTTGGGAGACATAAAATGTAGTGAGGTAAATGCCAAATTTTTAGATCAAAAGGGATTTAATCATGTCTGAGAAAAATTGTTTTCTGCTCATTGTTTTATGCCAAGAAAATACTGTAAATTATCCAATTAACCTTAAAATCCTATGAGCTTTCAGTGTTATGTTGTACGTATCACCTTTTGATAAACTATTTTACACTCTTATAGTTTTGCTTTATTGTCTTGGCAAGTACTGTCAAGTTTCTGCTTGCATTGGAACGACTGAACAGACATTTAGGGTGTCCCATGAGGTATGGCAGGGAACCCCCAGAATTGAGGAGGAGATAAGGGACGCCTTTGAACACACTGCTATCAGGTTACCCCTGAACCCAGCTACAGTTAGGTTGGGAAAGACCACAACATTTTAACAATGATCTCAAAAAATGGTTTCTGTTGGACAGACCAAAGAATTAGGTTGGTGTAGGGAGGTACATAGCCTGTCACATACAAAAGATAAAATACCTAACAAAATTCATTATAGTATATTGTTGTTGTGATTAGATTTGTGAATGTAAAATTAAAGGACACATTTAAAATGAGTTGTTAGAGTTAGTGACTTTAGAAGGATGAAATGTTGAATCAGATTCTTAGGATTTTACAGTTTGTTTTTCTCTCTTCTCTGTTGGATTTTGTCATTGCTACTCTCAGAAAATAGAACTCCCCAAATTATAGAGCTTGTTATTTTATGTTTGATTAAGTGATTCCCTGTTTGACCTGATACTTTGTGATCTCAGTTATGGATTGCTGCATAACAAAGTGAGTGTCTTTAAAACTTAGGGCCTTTAAAAAAAACAATGCTGGAGTGGAGGAGCGTCCAGCAGTTGTAAGGAGGAGGAGGTGTCCGAGTCACACTTGTGCCTAGAAGGCAGATTTTGAACAATCTATCAGGAATCTCTGCACAGTAAAGCTTGTCTGCTGGCTTGGTTTCTTTTGCTGAATATGCGCTGGGTGGCTATTCTATGGATTGCTTTTCTTCTGCTTTTTGCAGATTTGGGATTATTGGGGACAAGTTTAGACAAGCAGGTTAAAGAACACATGGGCTTTAACCAAAGCTGAAAGAAACAGAAATGCTTATGTGTTCTAGCCAAATACTTGATTGTTTAATGTCTTCTGCACATAATCAACTTTAGGGAAAGTAGGACTCTTGTGTTGTCCCAGGGTCAGAGGGAGGGAACTCAGCTCAAGTTATTCTATGATACTTGCTCAGAAATACACTAATATAAAATCAAGCCAAAAAAAAAGTAAAATTTTATTAAATTTATAATACTTAAAAAGGATAATGTAGATTATAAGATACACAAATTACTGAAGGTGCTTTTATTAAAAAGACATTATTAGGTATTTGGAAGTAAATAAATTCCTCTCAAGTGCCTGAAAATAGGTTATTGTGTTAACTCCTTATACTTCAGTACTTCAGATTTTGATGATGACTCTTAATATTAATTATTGGAAATAGAATAATCATAAGAGTCCAATTCACACAAAACCATGTAAAACAAAATTCGTAAAATGAATTAAGCTAGGTTTCTCTGTATTTACTTCATTACGGTGGAATGGAGAGTGCTGAAACTGTCTTCCCTTTTAATCATAAAAGTAGCTGTTGTATAGCATCTTCTCCATAAGCATTCCTAAATATGCCTAAGATTGTATGGCAAATATAAATACTGAAATTACTCTTGTGTTTAATTACAGAAAAGCAGAAGAATTTAATTCTATATTTGTGTTATGCAACGCAAGAAACAGCTCAAAATATAGATTAAGCAGCTGGGAGAAAAAGATCATGATTCATTTGATAAACAACTTTGAGAAAGTCACCAAAGAATTGCCATAAATGTAAGGATTGTGACATGTTGTAGATAATCTAAGTGCTTATGTAACTGTTAATTTTAAAAATTCAGTGTCTTTAGTTTTGCTCGTAGAATAATTTGAGCCTGAAACTCCCAACTGCGTATTCAGATATATGTACACTGTACGTGTTAATCCTCCGATTAATCTTTCCAAATGTGACAAAGAAGAGGTTTAGGTTGGAAGTTGAGTGTATGAATTTTTCAAGATAACTCATCGTTGAAAATCTGAGCAGTTAGGCTGGGTTTTGTTTTGTTATTTTCCCCCTCTGGGAATAAGAATCATGGATCAGAGTATATGTGAAAAATGTTGAAAGAAACTGGAATTTGAAAAGAGATCATTTCTCAGAGAGGCAGCAAGACTGAATGGAATAAGAGAGAAGAAATAAAATAATTTGAAGAAGAAGTTAGACTGCTATGCGGTACGATTTATTGTGGAAGGCCGGTTTCAGAAAGCATAATGTAGCTATGGGAAGATGATAAAAATAAAACAAACACAATGATTATGGACCAAACGGACAGGCAAGTGAAATCGGAATAATCAGAAGTGAAAAAAGTCATTTGTAAAGACACTTGGGTAGCTTGTGAGGCTAAGGTCATGGATGTAACCTGGGACAGAGGCTGATGGTCTTCCATGAGTCTTTTTAATCTCCCTCATAGATAGAAACACTAAAGACACATTGGTATAGTCCTTTGAGGGGGCAAACTGATCTTATTAAGGCATACTAATTGCATTTATCTTATGACTCAGTAATTCTGTTGCCAGGCATTTATTCCTTTTATGTTCCATAGAAGTTTTCATACACATGTATGAAGGTGATAATTACTGCAGTTTTTATGGTGGTCAGAAATTAGAGGCAATTTAGGGATCGTCACTGGTAAAGTAAGTAAATGTGTAACCTGGTGAATCTGTCAGCAATTTGAAACAATGAGTTAGGGGTATATATAGCAACATGGGTAAATCTTTGTTTAGTCAAGTTTATTGAGGAATAATTCACATACATTGAATTTTACCTTTTTAAGTATACAATTTGATGGGTTTTGATAAACCTCTGTGGTCAGGTAAATAAAACCATAATCAAGATACACAAATACCCATCTGCCCAAAATTTCCTTATGCTCCTTTGCAGTTAATTCCCTCTATCACGCTTACTCCTAAGCAACCAAAGATTTATTTTCTGTCCTTGTAGTTTTGCCTACTCTAGAATATTAGGAAAATGGATTCATACTCTATGTAGGGGTTTTTTTTTTCCTGAATTCTTTCATTTAACATGTTTTTGAGATTCTTCTGGTATGAAAATAACAGTTCTTTGTACTGATGAGTAATATTCTCTTATTGGGCTGTAACCAAAATGTGTTTATCCTTTCACAAGTGATGGATATTTGGGTTGTTTCCAGATCTGGGCAATTTTGAATAAGCTGCTATGAACATTTGCATACAGATATTTGTGTGAACATATGTTTTTATTTCTCTTGAGTAAATACCCAGAAATTGAATAGTTGGGTCATATGAAAAATGTATATTTAGCTTTATAAGAAATTGCTAAACTGGTTTCCAACTGATCACACCATTTTGCATTCCTGCTAGCAGTATATGAGTTCCAGTTCCACATTTACATCGTTTTCTAACATCAAGCTTTTTGGTTTTAGCCATTCTAGTAGATGTTTACTGGTATGTTTCATGGACTCAATTTACATTTTCTTGGTAGCTAATACATTTGAGCATCAGTGTCATGTGCTTTATGAGCAATTTGTTTATTGTCTGTGTTGAAGTCTCATAACCAATTTTTTGCCCTTTTTGTATTAAGTTGTATTTCTTTTTTTAACTTCTTTATTGTGATATGGTTCCTGTACTATAAACTACACATATTTCAAATGTACAATTTAATGAATTTTGATAGATGAAGACACCAATGAAATCACTACTACAATCAAGATAGCTAACATTTCTATCACTCCCTGAGAGGTGTGATTTTCGAATTCCCAACTTATTCCTTCCCACTTCCTTTACCTGCTGGTAACCATAAGTTTGTTCTCTATGTCTGTGAGTCTATTTCTGTTTTGTAGATAAGTTCATTTGTGTCCTTTTTTTTTTAGATTCCACATATAAGCAATATCATACTGCATTTTTCTTTCTCTTTCTGGCTTAACTTCATTTAGAATGACGACGGTCTCCAGTTCCATCCATGTTGCTGCAAATGGCATTATGTTACTCCTTTTTATAGCTGAGTAGTATTCCATTGTGTATATATGCCACTTCTTTATCCAGTCATCTTTTGATGGGCATTTGAATAGCTTCCATGTTTTGGCTATTGTAAATAGTGCTCTTATGAACATTGGGGTGCATGTGTCTTTTTGAATTATATTTTTCTCCGGGTATGTGCCCAGGAGTAGAATTGCAATTGATTTTTATGTCTTGACATGTATCCTGTGTTTTTGATAAACTCACTTAGTAGTTCAAGTGAATTTTTTCCAGATTTCTTGGGATTTTTCTTTGTAGCAGCTATTTTATTGACAAATAAGAACTGTTGTATTTTTCCTTTCCAATGTTTACTGTACATTTATTTTCTTTTCCAATTGAATTTTATTTTTTTTTCCTTTTTTAATAATAGGGAATGTTGCTCTAAATTGGTTTTCTTTGGAAATCCAGGCAATTTTAACATAATCAAAATTTAAATAAAATATATATCCATTCAAACCCATGCAGTTTATTGTGTCTCAATTATACCTTTATAAATCTGTTTATATATAAAATATCTTATGATGGCTTCTGTCACTGTAGCTTGTTTGGCATTTTCTAGAGATTTATATAAATAAAATTGTAGCATATACTATTTTTATCTTTTTTCTTTCATTCGTAATTGTCTTGAGGTGAATTTTTGCTGTTGCATTTATCAATATCCCTTTCAGTTTGCTTGCTAATTAGTATTCCAGTGTATGGATATACCAAATTGTTTATTCATTTACCTGATGACGAACATTTGGGTCATTTCCAGTTTGGGGCTGTTAAAAATAAAGCTGCTATAAACATTCATGTAAAAGTCTTTGAATGGACATGTATTTCTTTTTACTTTAGGTAAACACCTAGGAGTGAAACGGCATGATCATATGGTAGGTGAGTACTTAACTTTTTAATCAGCCACCAAACTTTTCCTAAGTGGTTGTCCCATTTAACACGGTGTATATGAGAGATGTAGTTGCTTCATGTACACGGCAATACTTGATTATTTTCTTCCTTTTTCATTGTAGCCATTCTATTGGACGTGTAATGGTATTTCACTGTGTTACTTACTTGCATTTCTTAATGAAGTTGGAAATCGTTTCACATGCTTACTTGCTGTCTGTATATCCTTTTTGGTAAAACATCTTTTCATGTGTTTTGCCAGTTTTCTAATTGGATTGTTTTTGTTTTGTTTTTACTGTTGGGTTTCTAGAGTTCTTTTTCTGAAATTGAAATATAATTGATAAAGTACATTAGTTTCAGGTATAAAACAATGATTTGATATATGTATACATTGTAAAATGATCACCATAAGGTCAAGTTAAGATGCATCATCGCACAGTTATGGTATTTTTTTCTTGTGATGAGGACTTTCAAGATCAATTTTCATAGAACTTTCAAATACACAATACAGTATTGTTAGCTATAGTCATTGTGCTATGCATTACTTTCCCATGACATTTTTTTGTATAATTGGAAATTTGTACATTTTGACCACCTTCATCGATTTCCACCCCCCCTCAAAAGTTTGAATTTTTTAGAGCCTCTGCTACAATTTCACTGAGAAGCAGTAAGATTGAATATCCTTGTTTCCCTCGCTCTGTTTTTTAATGATAAAATTTCCATCTTTCAGCAATAAGTAAAATGTTTACTTTTGATGTATTTGTGGTGATCTTTGTTAGTTTGAGGTAGCTCCATATTTGCTGAGAATTTTTATCATGAATAGAATAGAATTTTAATTTTCGCAACTGCTGTTTTCTGCATCTTTTAACATTATTGTGTGTTTTTATAGTTTGTTGTAGTCTGTAGACGTTGGTTAATCATGCTGATTAATTTTCAACTGTTGACAAGTTTGCATTCCTGGGTGAAGCCACTAATGTGCTGTTGTTTTATGTATTGTTGGACTTGATTTGATAATGTTTTGTTAAAGGTTTTGAGCCATCATTCATAAGGGATATTGGTCTGTAGTTTTCTTACACTGTCTTTACTTTTTATTATCAGGAATAGTCTGGTCTCTGAAAAAATGTGGTGGAAAGCATTACTTAGTCTTCTGTTTTATAGAAGAGTTTGTATATAATTGATAGTATTTATTCCTCAGTTGTGTCATAGGATTTACCATAAAAGTATCTGAGCTTGGAAGTTTATTTTTGAGAAATATATATTTTATTTTTTGGCTAGGCGATTCAGGTTATTTTTTTAAATGAGTTTTGGCAATTTTTATCTTTCAAGGAATTGTCCATTTTGTCTTGTTAACAATTGTATTGTCAAAAAGTTACTTGTATTATTTTCTTATTATTCTCCTAATGCCTGGAGATATAGTTCTGTACACTCTTTCCTTCATAAAATTGGTAAGATATATTTTTCTTTATCTGTCTGCCTAGTATTTGATCAATTTTGTTAATCTTTAAAAAGTGTTGGTTTTATTGATTTTCTTTAGTTTTTATCTTTCGTTTTTTGTTCATTTTTGTTTATCATTTCCTTTCTTCTGTTTACTTTCACATTACTTACTTCTCTTTCTGGTTTATTATAGTAAAGCCAGTGTCATTTTTTGAGACCCTTCTTTTATAATTATAAGCATTTACTGCCACAGACTTGATTTTAAACATTGCTTTAGCTGTGTTCCATGAATTATGACGTTGTTTTCATTTCCATTCAATGCAAAATGTTGTCTAATTTGCTTTTGCAGTTTCTTTTAACCATAGGCCATATAGAAATGTGTTTACTTTGTGATTACTTGAAGATTTTCCATACATATTGTTATTTCTACATAGAGTTCAATTTTTTATGGTCAGTTTATTTTATATGATTTCAATTATTTTAAGTTTGTTAGGGTTTGGTCTATGAGATTACGGTCCTTTTTGTTGAATGTTTCATGTCCACTTGAAAATACTGTGCATTTTGCTATTGCTCAGTTGAATGTTTTTAAAATGTCAATTAGTTGATTATACTCTCTGGTGAAATTCCTTGTTTTGAAGTATACTTTTTCTCTGATGTTTATATAGCCAGTACAGTTTTCTTTTCATTATTCTTGATGTGTCATTTTCCATTGTTTTATGTTTAAATAGCATGAGACTGGCTTTGTTATCAAAATTGATGATCTCTACCTATGAAGAGTGTTTAGGCAAATTGCATTTAAAGCAGTTACTGGTATGTTGGGACTTATATGTCATGTTGATATTATAGCAAATATTGATAGATTTATGTCTGTCTTCTTTTTGTTTTCCATTTATCCCGCCTGTTCTTACTTTCTCTTTTCATGCCTTCTTGGAATTAAATGTTTTCATTTTTCCATTTTATTGCCCTAATAGCTAATAGTTACACTTTAAAATTTAAAAGAATATTTGTTTCCTGTAATTATTTTTTCCAGTAGGTTTTGGACATTATGTGCATAAGAAGTATTTAGACTAAGGTACATAATATTCACTCTTAGAAAGCAGTATGCCCCTACTTCTGGCCGGTTTTGCAGGGAACTGCGACAATACAGTCATTCGTTCCTGTGACCTTGAACCCTGGGGAATACCAAGGGGCTTCATTTTCAGCATTTTTGTCCCACCCCACCCAGCAGTCAAACTGCCTTTATAGATGGGGAGTCTTGCTCAGGGGTTCTTGAACAAAAGCAAATTTCTTGCTTCTCTTCCGCTGGCAGTAGCACCTTGTTTTGTATTTGTGTAGAATGCTCAAGAGACTTTCCCCCGACCAGCAGCAGCTCGCCTTCGCCTGGGACAGGAAGAAGGGTTGTTTCCCTCTTCTTCCCTAGAAGGCACATAGTTCTATCCTGTTTGATCCTTTCTCCAGTGACAGCTCACCTATTTCTGGGAAGGTGTCCTGTCCTATACTTAGAGGAAGAGAGCTTCTGCTTAATATGAGAGAAGAATGCGAGTCACTTGAGGGTTTCATACCTTTTGCATTGCAGCAGCCGGTAAATCATCCCCTGCAGACTTTTGTTGCTAAGGAAGGCTTTCTCAGGTATCCTTTCTTGCCTCCTCCCTTTCTCGTGGACACAGGTGAGGGCTTGTGGGAAAAATTGGGCAACTGGCTGGGGACTACTTCTGTTCGTGGGAATCCCAGGAGTTTTAATGTATCATACCAGTTCATGCTCTGTTTTTGTTAACATTTTGGTTCTTTTTTCTTACCCATTTTAATGAGTGCTACTTCTCTATCTTGTCCTTTGTCAGGGCAGAGCTGTTTGTATGTTCTATTTTTCCTTGGAGGAGTTTGTCACCCTTTGAAATTCAATTTACCTCATTGCCTTGAGACCTCAGCTCATTGATGGACTAAAAAAAAAACCCTTCTTGTTTTGTATATGTTTTTTAGTTCTTGTTATTGTTGGGTGAGAGCAAGGGTCTCATGTGGTTTTCTGCATTCCAAGCAGAGGCAAAACTCTGGATGGGTCTTTAAGCCTAATTCTTCAGTTAAAAAAATGGAAAGTATAATGAGATACATAATATAATGTCATTTAAGTAAATTAAAATATATGCACATTACACAAGTCACATTTTCTAAAAACATATTCAAATAAACAGAAACACATCGAGTACATTAAAACTGTTGCCTGGGGATGAAAGAAGGAGAGTTAGGATACAGTGATGTAAGTGAATGAATTAGAGACTGAATGCATAGAGCAAGAAAGGACAATTTCATTAAACAAAGTTGATTATGTGCAATAGACTGAGGAGTTTCCTAAATTCAGTGCATGTAGCCAAGACCCAAAAGGTATTAATAAACATAAAACAAATCAGGTAATTTCTCAGTGTCTTATTCTATTTCTCTTGTAATAAGGTGCTACAGTACATGTGTACAAGTGAGAGTATGCTGCCCAGAATGTGCTACTTGTTCATTTAATTTTATTAAATATCCTAAGTGTAAAATTTGATTCACCGAATTACTGAAAAGATTTTTGTAGAATTTCTGAATATATGTATCTCACTGGGAGACAAAGTACAATGTCTAATTAACAAAATAGAACACAAGAATTATATTGGGAGGAAAAGAGTAAAACAATCATCGTGGAGGAAATACTGTTTTTGTTGATATAATGATAAATGATTTTCTAGAAACATTTTAGCTGTTTGTGCACTTGCGATAAAGGCAGTAGACAAAGTGATTTCTCTAGGCTGTGAACCTTCTGGGGTGTGTCGGGTCAGCTATTTTGCCATTATGAACCTTAGTTTTTTTCATTAGACTCATGAAGTGATTAGATTTTCAGGTCATTCCGAAATAATACAATAGGAAGACCTAGAAGGAGAATGACTGGCTGGATTTGAAGCAGTTTGATTAAGATACTAGAAAAGTACAGCTTAAGACAGGACACTTTGGAAAGGAGAAAAGAAACATCTGTAGACTGAGATTCACTGAGGTGGTTCAAAGAATCCAAAGCAAAGGCTATTAAGAGAATCAGGAGAAACATTCACTGATGGCTTCTACAGATAAAGCTTTGATAGCATTGAAGAAAATCTGAATTCCACTCTCTTGTGCTTGGATGTATTCCTCTGTATGACTCTTGTTGATGCTGCAGATTTAGAGAACTGAGATCTACCACAGAATCATGATGAGCATTCTGAATATAGGATTTCGATTCCCCTCTAGCTTAGCTTGGATTTCTACTGAAAGTAGAGGCTAAACTATGGATCTGTATTTGGGTGGTTTATTTGGAAAGTGTTGGGAGATGAATCTAGAGAGTATAGTGGATGCACACGTGAGAGTAAACAGGGAAAGATAGAGTATACTCAAGAACATAGGATCAGATTGCTCACTGGGTGTGGCTGTTGAAATTTGATCCCACGGAGACCTTCTGAGGAGTAAACAGAATATTTCTGAAATTGTCCACAAGAGATTTCCAAGAAAAAGTGCTAGTTGCCTCTTTCTTTTTTTGAGAGCTTCCCTGGATGGATGAGTAAGTTGTATCTCATATTTCTCAGCTGTGCATGTACCCATGCCCCTCTGTCTCTCACCACTGCCCTATGTCGCGGTATTGGAAAAGTTACATGAGGCATGTTAGAGACAAGGCACTGTCAACAAAACCTAAATCAAATCCTGCAGGAACCTATCCACAGAATCAGGTGGCCCTGATAGGATGCAGGGTAGAGACCCAGCAGGTCTGACACACTCTCTGGCCTCCGGAAGCTTTGGCAGTGCAAGTAGGTGGTTGAATTCCCTCCATCTGGGACTTGAGAGACAGACAGTCCTCCTGTGTGATCTGTAGGGGAATTTACGTCTTACTTTCTCCTGGCCAGACTCAAAGACTCTGCAGTTGAGTTTCAGACCCATTGGCCAAGTGCTCCTTATCTTTCAGTGTGTTCAAGATTCTGTTTGGGAGTGTTGAGATGGGACAGTTTTCTAACATATTTCTGTTTCATGGAAGAACTATATAATTTTAAGTGTGGTGTTTAGCTAGGGCACCAATGATTCTTGGAGGTAAGCACTCTTTGAAATAAGAAACAATATTTTTATTCGTGCCTCCCTGCAATAATGTGAGGAAGAGGCTACCGGTGAGAAGGAAGCCATCTGTCCTGGTAAACTCATAAAAACTTGTAATCATCCAGTGAAAGGAGAGGCAAGAATGAGACATGGTGCTCAGAACAGGAAGATTAACTAAAAGCTCCACTGGCAATAATCTATGTAACCATTCTCCCAAAATGACTTGAAAAATGACTTTCCCCTGCTGTTTCCTTTGCTCTCCTCAGTTTGTTGGCAGAGGTTTTCTGTGCCTTTGAATAGCTTTCCAAGTGCTGGAGTTGTGTCATTAAAGCTTGATTTCTCAACATTCCAATAAACCCAAAGCCACATTATCCTAATAGTAGAAACTCAGTGTATTGGTTTTCGACTACTCATAATACAGATTTTTAAATTTAGAGTTGAATTGTTTCCACCTCACAACACAAAAGCAAAGCAAAGCAGTAAAAACATTTATTTCCTCTGCAGTAATATCTCTTGTCAATACTATTAGTTGTCAAAAATACTTCCCACCTCCAGGTGAAAGGTAAGTTGATGCAAGGAAAGAAAAAGACTGAAGTTTCCACCAACGTGCTGCTTAAAATTAATGTTTTATTTATTTTGGTGTGTGTAGAAAAGTGAAACAAGAAAGGTCATTTAGAAAGGATAATACAATGTAATCTTCAACCAAAGAAGGTTTAAGGACAAACTTTTAAGAGAAAAGTAATATCTTTGGCACCAATAAAAGAGATGTCAGTGGGTGATTATGAGGGGATTGGAGGTAAAACAGTAAAAGAAAAAGGTGGAGGAAGCCAGCTGAGAGGTTAGATTAGAGTCACAGAACTCGGAAAAATGGACAAATCTTGGTGAAAACATCAAGTACATTTTGAATAGTAAAAGAAAAATCATTACAATTCCAAGTTCTGACTCAGGATTTTAAATACTTGAAACTTCTAATTCAGAATATTAAAAAATAGTAAATGCAGTGTCCTTTTAATACAGTTTTATGTGTCTCATAGCCCTGACATTGCTATAAACATTTTTTCTTTCTTTCATAATTATTTACAGTTCGCTCTCAATATGAAGTCAAATATCATTTCATTACTTTCTGTTAGACCTTTATGAAAAGATTATTCAATGAACTAATCAACAAAAGGTAAAGCTGACATTTAAATAGCCATGCACCTTTTGGCATTATCTAGTGTGAAATTCAAAGCAATAAAAGATTCAACCAGTGCCTGCCTCTCACTGTCCTTGCCCAGGCTCACAGGATACAAAAAAATCCACCTCAGAGGGTTGACACTTTCATGGTTGAATTCCATGTCCTTAGACTTCTTACACATGTAAGTGTCCAACATCCCAATGATCTTTTCCAACCCAAAGTATTTCTAGGTTACTCCTTTGAAAATCAGGAATGCATTTCCTTACTGGCACAGTATCATGAACTAAAAGAGTCCAAGGTGGACCCATCAAAGTGTATCTGTGTAGGTGTAGCATACACAGAATATTATTTGGAGACTGTCTTACTGAGTTTTGAGTTGGCTTTGGCGATGGCATGTGGAGAGACATGGAGTCCAGCAGAAAACAGAGAAAGAGCAGGTCTCCTTATTAGGGGTTCATAGTTAATCATGAGGAAATGTTGAAGTAAGAAATCTGAAATAAAGATAAAACTCTCATGACTTCTCCACTCCATGCTCATGGTCTGGTTTCCCTCTGTGGCATCTCCTCAGGTCCCACAAGGCCTTCAAGTAGGTTTTAAGAAGGAAACATCTAATTCTGTGTAACTGGTTTTGACTGCTCTGTTACGTCTTTAATTTTCTCAAAGGATTAAAAAGGAATACGTATTAGTCCAAAGATCTGTGACTGAAAGAAGTGTAATAAGAGAAGTGCAGACATTCTGTCGGTGAAGGCAGACCCTGCATCAGGCACTGTGCTGATCACCATGTGTGACAGACAGGCCACATCAGTCCCCAGGTCAAATCCAGTTACTTCTTACTTGAGTGATTTTTCTCCCTGATAAACCCTCCTTCTCCTTGAGCGTGAAGTTCAAATGTCATGTCATCTAGCACAACATCACAGCCTCTGAGCACCCTAAGGACTTGGCTGTATTTTGATTAAACCAGAACTCTTTATATTAAACAGGAGGATGAGGAGAAAGGAAAGGGATGAGGTGGAGGAGAGAAAAGATGAGGGAGGAGAGACAGAGGGGAAAGATGAGAGGAAAAGAAAAAGAAAAAAGTTTTCTCCTTTGCTCTCTGGTTTTGCACCCCTGAGCACAAATTCATATCTAATAATAATAATATTTGGTGATTACTTATAATGAATTTAGCCTTTTAAAAAACTAACTAGATTTAATATTTAGAGACAGAGTTTTAAATATTAACTTCAACCTATGCATATTTTAAAAATTTCTTTTTTGTCAACCTTATTGAGACATAATTTACAAAGAATAAGCTGAACTCATTTTAAGTACAAAGTTCAATCAGTGTTGGTGAAAGCATACACCCCTGTAACCACCACAATCAAGATTTAGAATGTTTCCATCACCCAAAAATGTTCCCTTGTGTCCTTTGCACTCAGTGGCCCCACCCCTCCCAAACTCCTGGCCTCAGGCAACCATGGATCTGCTGTCACTGTAATTAATGCTTTTTTTCTAGAATTTCATAAAAATAGAATTATGGAGTTTGTACTGTTTTGTGTCTGGCTTATTCTCTGAGCATAATATTTTAAGATTGATCTACTATGTTGCATTTACATTTGAATCATACCTTTTAATTGGTATGTGGTACAGTGTGTGGCTGTACCACAATTTGTTTATCCATCCACTTTTTGATACACATTTGGATTGTTATAGAGGTTTTTTTTTAATTAATCAAAGTATAGTCAGTTTACAATGTTGCATCAATTTCTGGTGTACAGCATGTTTCAATCATACATATACATACATATATTCCTTTTCATATTCTCTTTCTTGCTATAGGTTACTACAAGGTATTGAGTATAGTTCCCTGTGCTATACAGTAGAAACTTGTTGTTTATCTATTTTATATATAGTAGTGAGTATCTGCAAATCTCAAACTCTCAATTTATCCTTTCCCACCCTCTTTCCTCACTGGTAACTATAAGTTTGTTTTCTGTGTGCACTGTTTCTGTTTTGTAAATAAGTTCATTTGTGTCTTTTTTTTTTTAGATTCCACATATGAGTGATATATGATATTTTTCTTTCTCTTCCTGGCTGACTTCACTTAGAATAATGATCTCCAGGTCCATCCATGTTGCAACAAATGGCATTATTTTATTATTTTTTATGGCTGAGTAGTATTCCATTGTGTATATATACCCCTGCTTCCTTATCCAGTCATCTGTTGATGGACATTTAGGTTGTCTCCAAGTCTTGGCTGTTGTATATACTGCTGCTATGAACATTGGGGTGCATGTGTAGCATTCCCTCCAGATGAATGCCCAGGAGTGGGATTGCTAGATCATATGGTAATTCTACTTATAGTTTTTTAAGGAATATTTATACTGTTTTCAGTAATGGCTGCACCAAACTACATTCCCACCAGTCTATACATATCTTTGATTAGATAAAGAAACAAAACAGTTCCCTAAAAGAAAATCTCAAGGATCCTGTTCCTTTCATACTTTGTATCCTATTTACCTCTTTTCTTACAGAGTCTCTCACAATATCTGTGGCTTAATTTCTATTTTATGGAAGAAGGGCTAAGAAATAGTCTGGGCTTAACAGGCTTTCCAGAATTCCCACTCCTTGAATTACCCTGAACAATCAGACAGTTGATGAGAATGGGCGACTAGAATTACATTTATCAACATAGTCACATTTTTGACTTTTAAAAAATTTATTTCTTCCTTCTTCTCTGCCATTTTACATTTCCACAGTAATGTCAATATTACATCAGACATGAGACAGGCTGGACAAAGGTCAGTTTCCAGAAAGGTGGACAGAGTGCGTACAGTGATGATAAATCGCGTCTCATGAGTTATATTGTGTGTGTATATGTATACATAATGCATTATCATAAATGCATCTTATTTGATTTGAGCATTCAGCTTACCATGTATATATGGCTCACTTATGCCAGAAATGAACATTCTAGTTTACATAATACTGAAACAATGTTTCTTAAAGGAATGCCAGCATACTTGCCCCAAATTAAAAAAAAAATAATCCTTTTCACAAACTACTGTAATTACTTCTTTATCATCTCCCATAGTGGACCATGTATTTCTGGAGGACAGAAATATTTTCTGTCATCCTTGGACTTTGCAGTGCTTAGTGAAATTCTTAATGTAAGACAGATGTTCAGTAAATACTGAATGACTAAACAGAAATTGTCCAAATGTTCTGCTTTCTTTAGAGTATTTTCATCCCTTAGTTTTGGCTTCGCAGATTCTCGATTAGTGATGATTAAATCATTAATTCAATTACACAGGAGCTCCCTTGGGGCTACTGGCAGGGGCTACTCTGCAGTGGCGAGGTCAGCAAGAGCCATCGCTTGTGAAGTCACTATGATGGAACATTCCTCTGGACCTCTGGACCTCATTTTTTATCTAGCAGACATGTTCCTAAATGGATGACCTGTTGTGATTTTTGTGATACTTATCTTAGTCGCTTTAAGGGAGCTCAAAGAATGTTTAACAGATACTCCTTATAAAAAGCAACAAATCATCTCTCCATCCATCACCTGTTGTTTTACAATTTATCTATGTTGTGAGGTCCTGTTTTTATATCAATTTAACTAGATACACTTACTGCTCAAATAGTACCTTCATAAAATATTTCTCTACTGTTCTTAAAAGTGTAAATTATAAATATGCAAGAATTTAAAGTGGACCTTATTAAACTGAAAGTAAACTTAAATTTTCTTGTTCATTTATCTTATTTTTCACATCTTCTCATAAAACGTAGTAGATTCTGTAGGTGAACAGAAAAGAAAGATAACCACAAAAAGGAAGTTTTTCTGGTTTAGGATTCAAGAGAGAAGTATGTTTGTCTTCCAGATTCTGTAGAACCCTCTGGACTGGCCACAAGCAGCTCTCTCCCCTTGCTGTAGATGAACCTCACTGCCCTTGCAGTTTGTACAAAGACCTCCCCTGAGGCACTTTGATCGGGAAGTGGCATCTCCTCAGGGCCCTCCCCTACCTTCTTCATTGCCTCTAGGTGGATCACCAGAAAAATAAAGCCCGTGGCCTGGAGGAAATAGATTACACACAGAAGGAATCGCAGGAGTTGGTAACCAGACACCAACAGCACCTGAGGGGACGTGTGTAGGAGGGGTGCAATGGAATGTAGATGTATGCAGTGCTTCTCATGACTAGTCTGGGACCAGTAGCATTGGAATCACCTACAAAGCTGGTAGAAGTGAAAGTTACTGGCCCTATCCCAGACCTATGCATCAGAAACTCTGGGAGTGGCACCTCGTGATCTGTATTCTAACAAGCCCTCCAGGTACCTCTGATGCCTGCAAAAACGTGAGAACCACTCTTACTCTGTATCACGTCACATCCTTTTAGCCGCACTGTACCAGTCCCATCCGCAGCTGCTCTGCCTGGACTCGAGCAGGCTTCCCAGGACTACATCCTGACAGTGCCTTGCCCTATGCCTGTGTCCTGCAACTCTTGCCTCCTGTCCCAGGGCTAAGGCTAACTTTTGGATCCCAAAGGTGCAAAAGTGTGGAATTCATCTTAGTGATTCTGCATATGCAATCTGAAAGCATGGGGAATTTCCAGCTTCACCAAGGACACATTTTTGACAAATGGGAGATAGATCCTGGAATATATTATTCTCACTTCCTCCCTCTGGATAGACTCTGTGAGATGAAGTTTGTGTGGTGTCTTCGAGACGTGTTCTGTGAGATGAAGCAATCAGTAGCCATCAACTTGATAACATGTTCTTGTAAGGTACCCTACTTCTTTCTCACTCCCTTGTCCCTCAGGTCAGTGCTCTGGGATTGTGTTTTCCTAAAATAGCTGTAGCACGGAAGCCTTTGCCCCAGGCACTAATTTCTGGGGGAACCAGGCTAAGACAGAAGTCACCCAGGACCTGAGACTCACTGTAGTATCATTGCTGCAGGTCTGATGTATGCTTGCTATATATAAAATGATATGCAAAGTTAGTGTTTCTATAATAAAATATTGTAACATTTTTATTACATTAAACATCGTCAAGGATAAAGCAAATGCCTGATAGAAAAATAATATCAAATATATGCACTTAATTTCCTATTTCTTACTGTTAGACTATTCTAGCAAATACTCAATGAGATGTTAACATGTTATTATCTCCTTTGGCTTTTCACCCCCACAAAACTAAACAGGGCTATGAATTCTTTAATAGAATTGTAAGCTTCTGTAGAGCATTCAGGATTAAAGAATATATTCCTTCTGCATTGGATTTACCCTTTTAAGCAGCCTGATTTTTATGCTTTCCTTTTTTCTTTTGGATTTCTTTTGTTAAGAGTTACTCACTTTGTAGACAAGGTAATCAGAGTATACATTTCCATTTCTTCTTGGGACTTAGTAAATCTTGATAGAAGTTAAGTTCCATTGTGACTCAGTGCCCCACGGGGCAGAGATGCACATACAGAGACATGTAATAATTATGGAGATCCACCTAAATAAGGAGCAGGGATGCTCAGTCACTTCTTTGTTGTCTGAAAAAGCCATTGGGCTTCCTTAAGTGCCTGCATCTCTATAAGGGAATGGCCCAGCTCTGAGAAAGTTATTTCTGACACCAGGTCATCTTTCGTATTACAACTTGGAAGATGATTTGAAAACGTCTCTGAAGTGGCATACATCCTTAACTTGCTTTGCCAAAGTATTAAATTTCCTATTAGAAATTCTTTTTTTAACTTTATAATGTTTAAATAATTTTTTGAGATATAATTGACATACAACATTGTGTAAGTTTAAGGTATATAATATGTTGATTTGATACACTTCCGTATTGCAAAATGATTACCACCATAGGTAAAACCTTCAGTCAGGTCGCATAATTACTATTTCTTTTCGGTGGTGAGAACATTTATCTACTCTTAACAACTTTCAAGTAATAATATAGTATTAACTATCATCTCTATGATGTACATTAGATCCCCTAAATTTTTCATCTTAGAACTGATAGTTTGTGTTCTTTGATCTACATCTTCTCCATCTCCTGGGCCCCAGGGAACCACCCTTCTAGGCTCCATTTCCATGAGTTTTGCTTTTTTAGGTCACATATAAAAGCGATACCATATAGCCTTTCTCTTTTTCTTCCTGACATACTTTACTTAGATGTCACAAATGCAAGGACTTTTTTCTTTCACATGATTTTATAATATCCCATCGCATATATATACACCACAGCATCTTTATTCATTCAGACATTGATAGGCACTTAGGCAGATTCCACATCCTGGCTGTTGTGAATAACGCTGCAATAAACATGCTTGTACAGATGTATCTTTAGATCCTGTTTTTATTTCCATTGGATAACCACCCAAAAGTGTGATTGCAGGATCATATGGAATCTCCATGCTGTTTTCCTTTAGTGGCTGTAACCAATTTTCATTTTCACTAATAGGGAATAAGAATAGTTGCTCCTTTCTTCAACACAAACTTTGGTTTCCCAGAGTATTAAAATTCTCATTATACTTAGAAAGAACAATGCAACTATATTATTATTTTGCTTATAAATTAATAGATACTAAAGACCTAAGGTTAGATAAATCTGGAAAGAGAGGAAGAAGAGAAAAATGTTTTAAATGACTTTCTTTGAATATTCAAAAAGGCTTTTTTTTTTTTTTTTCAGTTTTTTCCCATTGAAACCACCCAAAAACTATTTAGCTCAATGTATGTTCTCTAAGGCCTCTATACCTAGGCCAGTATGGTGTATTGGCACATGCATTAAAGCACTTTTCTTGCTTTCTTAGTCTGTCTCATAATTCAGTGTTCATGGCCTCAACCCCACCCTCTGTCTCCTTTCAGACATCTACCTGTTCCGTAATGAGCATTTCTCTGTTGTCAATTCCAGCTGCGTCCTACAACTTATCTCTAGTTAACCCTCTATCTCTGACTTACCAGATCCTCATCAGATCTCTGCACAGATTTATGAAAAAGACTTACTCCAAATGATGATCAGTCAGTAATGATGTCCTCACTAACTCACAGCCACATCACTAAAGTTCATGCAAACAAAGTGGGTAATTGAGTAACTGATAGAGCTTAACCCTCTATCTCTGACTTACCAGATCCTCATCAGATCTCTGCACAGATTTATGAAAAAGACTTACTCCAAATGATGATCAGTCAGTAATGATGTCCTCACTAACTCACAGCCACATCACTAAAGTTCATGCAAACAAAGTGGGTAATTGAGTAACTGATAGAGCTGTGTATGGGAAAGAGGAGTGTGTAGGGAGCAAGTCTTTGGGATTTTATATCTTAGAAATGGGAAGGGATACAAAAGAGAAAAATCCATCAGTTGACTGTGCGAATGGGACAGACTAAAACAATACAAATGCCATGTATTCTTTTTAAGAAATCCTACTATAGTATATACACATTTCCATGAGTTTCCATAGATCACTTTTAATAATAATTTTTAAAATATTCATGCAGTTTACATACACTGCACTTGTTTTAAGTCAGTCTTTATATGTGGCTCTCTTGATTTTCTCCAGTTTCTTAAAGCTAAATCTGGTTCTGCATAAAGTAGTCTTCTTGTAATTATTGTCTAGGATACATAGTCCCAAAGGTAGAATTGCTGAATCAAATTGAATTAACATGTTGTCTTAAGCCATGTATTGTTTATTACAAAGCAAACATCTGTGTTCAGTTTTATTTCCTTCACCACAGTCTCACAAGCTTTGAATGGTTTTGTTTAAGGAAAAATTGTTTTCCCCATAGATGAAGAATATAATGATTTCCTGAGAAATGTATATTTTCTACCACTTTCATAACTGACAAAATTGTACATTTCCTTTGTCTTTATACTTTTTGTTTATATAAGTTATTTGTTCATAATGTTTGCCTTATTTAAAATAAAGAACAAGATCCCATTATTTTTAATAAACACATATAAGCAGTTTGAAAATCATGTTCGATGCAAATATTTTCCAAAAATATTACTTCTATACTAATTACTTTCATGTACAGAGTTTTTTTATTATCTTGTATATATTAACCTACCAATTTTTTGTGTCTTTTTCCTTTGCCATGTCTAGAAGTTGGCTTACCATGGGATGAATTCTGTGTTTATTATCTCTTCTCTGTCTATTCTCATTCACAAATGATGTCATTTGCCTCATATTCCTTTGGTTTTAAATAGCATTTACATGTAGGTGATTTCTAAATCTTTTTGTCCTAGTTCAACTCTCCCCCTGAGTTTCATATACATGTTCAACTGGGTTTAATACCCATCCATCCTTCAACTCTTGACCCCTAAAATATGCAGCCAGATGGCAGAGTCAAGCCTTTTCTTGGCATAGGTCAGATTACATGGTGCACCTATGTAAAACCTTCCATTGTCTTCTCATCCCTCACAGACTGTAATCTAAACTTCTTGCCCCCACCATCAAGGCTCTAGCTGGCTCTGCATCACAGGTCCACATTTACCTCTTTGTTCATACCACTGTAGTTCTCACTGGTTTTTCTGTATTGACATTACACATTATTCTATCCTCAAACAAGCTAAGGTTGTTTTTTCTCCTGCTGGCCTCTGGATGAAATGTTTGCTTGTTTTTTGAGGTACAGTTGATTTACAATATTATATTAGTTTCAGGAGTACAACATAGTGACTCAGTAGTTCTATAGATTTTAATCAACGTAAGATTATTTCAAAACAATGGCCGTAATGGCCATATTTCCGCATTCTGCACAATATATCCTTGTTGCTTATCTATTTTTTACATAGTAGTTTGTATCTCTTAATCCCATACCCCTTTCTTGACCCTTGTCCCTTCCCTCTCCCTACTGGTAGCCACTAGTTTGTTCCATCTGTGAGGCTGTTTCAACTTTGCTGTATCCATTTGTTTTATTTTTGGATTCCACTATCAGTGATCATATAGAATGTTTGTCTTTCTCTGACTTATTACACTGAGCATAATACTCTCTGGGCCTATCTATGTTGTTGCAAATGTCAGAGTTTCATTTTTATGGTGGGGTAATATCCCATTGTATATGTATATACATTTTCTTTATATGTTCATTTTTTGATGGACACTTAGGCTGCTTCCCTATCCTGGTTATTTTAAACAGTGCTACTGTAAACATTGAGGTGCATTTATCTTTTCAAGTTAGTATTTTCATTTTCTTCAGATATATACCCGAGAGTAGAATTGTTGCATCATGTAGTAATTCTGTTTTTAATTTACTGAGGAACTTCCATACTATTTTCCAAAGTGGCTGCTCCAATTATATTCCCACCAACAGAGTACAAGGATTCCCTTTTCTCTATGTTCTTGCCAACATTTGTTATTTATAGACTTTCTGATGATAGCCATTCTGGCCAGTGGGAGATGATATCTTACTGTGGTTTTAACTTGCATTCCCTGATGATTACTGATGGTGAGCATCTTTTCATGTACCTATTGGCCATCTGAATGTCTTCTTTGGAAAAATGTCTATTCAGGTCTTGTGCTCATTTTTTAATTATTTTTTTATACTGAGTTGTATGAGCTGTTTATATATCTTGAATTTTAACCCATTATCATTCATATCATTTGCAAATATTCTCTCATTCCTTCGGTTGCCTTTTCATTTTGTGAATGGTTTCCTTTGCTGTGCAAAAGCTTCTAAGTCTAGTTAGACCCATGTGTTTCATTTTTCTTTTGTTTCTTTTGCCACAGGATGCAGATCCAAAAAAAAGATTGCTGTGGTTTAAGTCAAAGCTTGTTCTGGACTATGTTCTGTTCTAGGAGCTCAGGTCTTACACTTAGTTGTTTAGTCTATTTTGAGTTTATATTTCTATATGGTGTGAGTAATATTATCTGATTGTATTCCATGTAGCTGCCCAATTTCCTCAGCACAACTTACTGAAGAGATTGACTTTTCTTCACTCTTACATTCTTGCCTCTATTGTCATATATTAATTGATCATAATGTGTGGACTTATTTCTGGGCTCTCTGTTCTGTTCTGTTGATCTATGTGTCTGTTTTTGTGCCAGTATCAAGCTGTTTTGATGACAGTAGCTTTGTAGTATAGCCTGATGTCAGGGAGTGTGATACCTCCAACTTTGTTCTTTGTTTCTCAAGATTCCTTTGGCAATTTGGGGGTCTTCTGTGCTTCCATATAAATTTTAGGACTATTTGTTCTAGTTATGTGAAAAATGTCATGAGTATTTTGATAGGGAATGCATTAAATCTATAGATTGCTTTGGGCAGTATGGATGTTTCAACAATATTAATTCTTCCAATCTGTGAACCCTGGATATATTTCCATTTTTTTGTCTCATCTTCAATTTCCATCATCAGTTTATTATAGTTTTCAGAGTTTAGATCTTTCACATTCTTGTTTAAGATTATTCCTAGGTATTTTATTATTTTTATGTGATTTTTAAATGGGATTGTTTTCTTGCTTTTATTTCTTGTTACTTCATTATTAGTGTGTAGAAAAGCAACAGATTCTGTATATTAATTTTGTTTCCTGCAACTTTTCTAAATTAATTTCCTAGCTCTAATCGTTTTTTGGTGGTGACTTCCGGCTTTTCTATCTACAGTATCCTTTCATCTGCAAATAGTGACAGTTTTATGTTGTTACTTCCAATCTGGATCCTTTTTACTTCTTTTTCTTACCTGGTTGCTGTGGCTAGGACTTACAATACTGTGTTGTTTTTAGCTTCTTGTGAGTGCTTCTGGAGTTTTTTCAAATAATTACAAATAAGTATTCTTTTTTTATCTACCTTTTTTAAGATACAAAAGGTGGCATAATATAAATACTGTCTTGACTTGTACTTTCTTCATTTAATCAGATATCCTGAAGATGTTCGGGGAGTTCTGATTCTTTCTATAGATATATCATATTCCCATTGAGTAAATACATTATAATCAGTTTAACCAGTCCTAGTCCCCTATCAGTGGAAACTTGATTTTTTCCCATTCTTTCACCTTTCATCATGACAATACCATGAGTCGCCTTATCCATAACTCCTTATGCACGTAAACAGGTCTCTAGTTCACTACGCAAACTGGAATTGCTGTGTCAAAAGGTATCTGCCTTTGTACTTTTGATAGCTATTACCAACTTGCTCTCCATCCAAATGACATGCCCATCAGCTATGTATGATAACAACTGTTTCTTCACAGCTTTGCCAACAGAAAGTTTTATCAAGTGTTTGGATTTTTGCCAATTTAATAGATGAAAATGAGATAATTTATCTTATTATGACTAGTGGCTGAACATTTTAAAATATGTGTAAAAGCTATTTTTATTCTCTTTTCTACAAACTATAGTCTTAGCCAAAATTTTTCTATTTAGTTCATGCATTCATTCTGCAGATACTTACTGTGTGGCTTGCAGTGTTCTATATGTTTAGGATACAGCAAGTGCATTTATATAGATGATATATATTGCAGAAATACTTAGGTTTATTTGTTTTGACTTATGTTTTGTTTCCCTTTTGTCCATGGATAGGTTTTAGTATGTAATTTAATTTTTATTTCTTAACTTTATCAAAGAAATGTCTGTACCAGCTTGCATACAAAGTATATACCTTTTGCACTACTGAATGAGATCCTCGCACCTTCAGGAAGTATTTTTGATGCCTTCAAAGAACTGCCACTGTAGGGTCTCTTTTCACTCTCTCCTCTGTTCTTCCTCTTGTGCACCTTCTGCCAAATATCACCTACTTATGCAGTCAGTACATATGTATTTGTTAAATGCATAGTATATCTCTCTCTCCTAGTTTCATTGAAAATGGAGTGTGTAGGAGAGACCTTTATTGCTTTTATATAATTTCCAGGAGGAATAGGTGTAGTGGTGGGGAGCTGATAGACAGCCACATTCATACCAGAAGTCTCTATACATTTATTTATTTTTATAAGATAGATGTAATTATATGCCCCTAAATTGCCATGGTTATAAAAGCCAGAAAAACACAATTTTGGCTGCTCCCACAGAGGCTGGATAGGAGGATTCATGAAGGGAAGATTCATTCTTCAAGGGCACTGATATTGAAAGTGAATTCTCCTGTCAGAAAATTACCTAGAAGGGATAAGACACAGAATTGCAAAGTACAAAATGTTAGAGAAATTCTGAGTTCTAAGACAATGTAATTCTATTTAAGATACCTCTCTAGTATCTTCACGAACAAGAGTAAAGATACAAAGATTTTTAAGATGCTTATACCTTCAGTAGAAATGAGAATCCCGTGAACTTTACAGCATTGATAGTGATTAAATATAATATTTAGCTATGGCTTGGAAAAAAGTAAAGTGAAGTTTCTGTTTCTGAATTGATTTTTTTGTTTGAGAACTATTTGGGAGAGGCGTTAGATCTTGGCACTCCCTATTTTGTGTAGCATATTTACCTAGGCAGGTTGAGAGAATTAGTGATGAAAATGAAGAGGAAAGGTTTAGATCACTATTCTTCCATCTAACTGAGGGCTCATTCTGACTGGTATTTCCTCCTCATGATGAAATGAATACAGTCAACATTTGACTTTTGAGGGGCATGTCCACCAGTTTACACATAGTGGTGGTTCAAAAACAAAAAGTAAGTAGGATGGTCTCTTTTTCCCAGCCAGCCTTACTTTAGGGTCTGGCAGTAGCCTTCTAGAGTGGGTCATTGCTCTCCTCTGACTGGAAGGCTGGTGGTCCTCAGTACAGTTGATGAAGACAAGAGGGGAACTGAGTTAGGACTCATATGGTTGATACCTTGAGAGCTTTAGTTTAAGCCTACTAAAGTCCACCTAGTTCTACTTTCTATATATTTTTAATACATTTTTGATTTTATAACCCATTTATTCAAACAAAAAGTGAAAGTGAATTTGTTTTCTACCTTTGTAAAATGGGGACCTCATGGATAGAGTTCTGAAATGTGAGATTCCATTTAATTGAGTGCCCTCAGTAATAAGAGAATTAGACAGTGCTATCTTTACTTGACACTAGCAGAGTAAGGCTTGCAAGAAAAAGAAACCCTGTTGGCATTTGCCGGTTTGTCAGGCTGTAGTTTTCACTGTGAGGTGATGGACATAAAAGTGGACAACTTATCTCTACTATCTGAGGTCCAGAAATCCTAAATTCAGTAAATGTAAACTGGGTTTGTTTGATTATTCTTTAGAAAAGCCTTTAGTAGAAAATAGTCTAACTAAAATATTACATGACATAGTTTTAAGTTTATGGAACTAACTGTCATCTCTAAACCTAACAATGAGTAATGTCTTTTCAATTGCATATCCTTCTTCTTAATATTAAAGGTATTTTACCAAAGGATAGCATCCTCTGGTCTTCACTACAGTACTAACAGAATTTACTAATGGTCCAAACTCTTTATCTCTATAGCCAAATAAATGTTTTTGAGACTTAAGTTAAATCAGTGGGACACTGACACCCAGGTAATGAAATAACATAAAACATCTTTATGATTCTAATGGGCAAAATTTGATTACCTACTGTGCTCTCTGTCTCTTAAATGTCGGCGTTAGTGTTTTCAATGGTATTACACTCCCCAAAAGTAGATGGTCATGTACTGAATAATGATCAATAAAAAACTTTATTTTGCATGATACTACTGAAAATGATTTTTTCTATATCTGAGAAATATGCACTATATCTAAATTTATTGTACACACAACCTAGGAAATCAATTAATTAAAATAATCATTCTGAAAATTCAGAACAACAAACACCATCACTGACTAAGAATGAAATTTGAAAACAGAACACTTTGTGCCTAGTATAATAAGTGAGTGTTCCATGCTTTGAAATCAGCAGAGAGTTAGAAAATAAGTGACTTTAATTGTGTACATGTATTCTAATTGAATGTTCTAGATTTAGAGTGCCAATAATCACACTAAAAATTAAATTATTATGTATATATATAATATAATAATTTTAGTCATATGTTCTTTATCACTTGAGAATTACACATTTTTCTAGTGTTCCCATATTTTTCACAATAAATACTAGAATATTTTCTATTATACAATACTTAGATAATCAGTGACTTGATATTTACTCTTAAGTATGAATTCATGATATTCTAGGAATTCATCATTCTTTAAGAAGCATTAAAACTGCAATTAAAAGGTGGAAAAATTTAAACTACACATTCTAAAATTCAGTTCAGACACCCTGGAATTTCTGTCAAGGTGTGTTTCCTCTCAAATTAGTACCATAGACCTACCCTAAACTGGTCTCTGATTCCTCTTTAAGTTTGTTGATGTATAATATATTTTTAAAACTTTGATGGGATTTAAAAATATTTTTATTAGACTGTTCATATCAATTAGATATGGCTCCAAAAAAAGTTATCACATTTACTTTTAAAGCATATGATTGAAATTTTATCCTATAAGCAAATGCTTCATATCTCTACCCTCATGTATAACCCTATATTATTTATTCCTAGTCTTTCATTTGTTCATGTTCTGCATACAAGTATAGCAAATCAGTGATCTCCAATCCTGAGGTTCATTGTTTCCCAAATGCATAAAATCAAATTACCTCCTAAAATGGGCAATCTTTACTTCTTTTTTCACATTAAGCATTAGAAGATCATTCACATTATCTCTAACAGTTTTTCACATCACTTTTTAAAAGTTAAAAAGAACACTTGAGTACTTGAAAATCAAGGGCTTAAATATCTTTGGCTTGTTGAAAACCTTAAATCTCATATATTTCCTCTGAAAAACATTGTCACCCAAAGCTGGCTTTAGGTGTGGGGGTATTTATCCAGTAGGAACACGACTGTATACATCTCTCACTGCCCTCCTTGCCAACTCCCTACCCCATTTATTGGTAAGAGTCACAGTTTTGCTATGAAATATTCATGTTTGGAATGTCAGGCTGCTTCATCCTGTCAAGTGGATGACAGCCCGGAAGGCAGCTGTGCATGTAAATTAATCAACCTTACTTTATCTGCCCAAGAACATCTTCTGTTTCGTTGGGACTGAAAAAAATCCAGCCATTTTCCGGTGCACTGTGCGGTGAATTTAGACCTGGGAGACTTTTGTAGATTTGTCTGTTTTCTCCAGTCTAACAGGACAGTTGATGTTATTGTCTTGTTGAGCACTTTGCGGAGCCGTCTATGGATAGAGAAAAGTGCTGTAATTGGCTATTTTTTTACAAAAATTTTGGAAGGGTTTGTTAGGTGGTTCAGGAATACACAAATACACAGAGAACTTTGTTGGCTCCCCATTGCCTTGTACTCTTGGTTTTCAAACTCTGATCCTTGAAAAGCTGCAGCAGAATCATCCTCCCATTACAATTCTGGGGTTGAGGCCAAGGAAACTATTTGGCGCATCAATTTTCATTGACAGTTTAAAGTCCAAACACCTTACCTGACATCTTTATAGTTTGGTTCTAACTGATACTCTATTGCTCCTGTTGGATTACTTTACCTTCCAGACTCACTAAACTTTGCATATTCTTTGAAATGCCATCCTCTTTGTGTCCTCCATGCCTTTGTGGTTTTCTGTGCCTAGCCTGCTCATCGGCTTCTGTGTTTGAAAAACTCATGTTCATTCTCTAAAACCCATTTCAAATATTCTATTTCCAAGTAGAGCCTATAAATCTGATCTTCTGTGCACCTACAGCTCTTTGTATTTCTAGCATCACATTTTTGTACATTAGGCAGCAATTAAGTATTTGCTAATCTGATTCACTGTTGGGTCTTGAATTCTCGAGGACAAGAATCATTTCTCTTTTTTAAAGTTCTTCTAACTACTGAATATATTTTTTAATAGCATTTATTCTATTTGTAACAGTCTGCCACACTCAAACTTTGAAAGTACTTCAAATATTATATGAAATATAGATGCTTTCCGTAATATGTAATGTGACATTTGCAAATTTACTCCCTTAAATGTATCTTTTAATTTAGAATACATTTTTAGAGCTTTCCAAAATTTCACACTTAGCAAATCATGAGTTCATAAATTTCGCCTTTATTCATTAAAGTATGTTGGACAAAAAATATCCCTTTGTAGTCTTGAGATACCTGTCAGTCTGAGATACCTGTCAGTCTCTTGTTATCACTCATATTCAATTTGCAAATTATTTTGAAGAGATACATAATTTCTTCAAAAGTTGATGTAAGCTGTTGTCTTCTTTTAATGAACCTTGAATTGAACCATCAGAGATCAGCTTTCATCACCACTTCTCCACGTTGAACCAAAACCATTTACTTTTTATAAGCTTGTAAATAAGAAGAGTCTGTACCCTGAATCATTTCACTGTTGAACAATGCTCACTACCCAGATACCTTTGTATATTTTTAATATAACCGTTTTAGTGTAAGTTGATTTTCTTTGGTCCTGTTCTCAGAAAAGATGGAGAACAGGAAGTGACCATTCTCTCCTTAACAATCTCCAGACTTAACAATCTCTGTTTCTTTAGCCTCTGCAATAGCTCCTGTATTCCAACTGTTAAATATCTATGTAGCTCATCTCTCAACACTATCCTGACTGCAGTAACTTGTGGATTTCCTAATACATTTCTAGGTAATTCAGTACTTCTTTTGGAATGCTTACAAACAAAACTGCATTTTTCTATGGGCAATTTAGTAGCACTTTAGAATCACATATGTTGCAGAACACTTTTCACTAAAAACTCTTCCATGTGCCTCAGAGATGATTAATATAAATAATTAAAAGTGCAAGAGGTTGTTTTATTTCCTTTTTTGGTAGTCCCTTGCAAGTGCAGAGAAATGCAACTGTTTTTACATGTAGATTTTTATCCTGCAATTTTACTGAGTTTGTTTATTCTAACATTTTTTTTTTTGGTATATGGAATCTTGAGGATTTTGTACTTATAATATGTCATATTCAAACAGAGATAATTTTATTTCTTCCTCTCTGATTTTGATGACTTTTTTCTTTTTCCCATTTATAAAACAATAAAAAAGAGTAAGAGCATAAAATATCTGTAGACAGAGAACTGTAAAACATTGAGGAAAAATTAAGGAAGACACAAATAATGGAAAGGCATTCCATTTTTATAGAAGACTTAATATTATTTTGAAAAAAACCCATATTATCCAATCTACAGATTCATTGCATTTCTCATCAAAATCCCATTGTCATTTTTTTTTACAAAAAGAGTAAAAATAATTCTAAAATTCATATGGAAACACAAAGGACCTCAAATAGCCAAAGCAATTTTGAGAAATACCATATGGTAAAACAGTATGGTACTGGCCTAAAAAGACAGAGAGACAAATGAAACAGAATAAAGAACCCAGAAATAAGCGTAGGCATATATATTCAACTAATCTTTGAAAAGGGTACCAAGAATACACAATAGGGAAAGGATAGATGGTGCTGGGAAAACTGGATATCCATGTCCAAAAAAAAAAAAAGTAATTGAACCCTTTTCTTACATCATAGGCAAAAAATCAACTCAAAATTGAGTAAAGACTTAAATGGAAAATCTGAAACTGTAAAAATACTAGAAGAAATCACAGGGGAAAAGTTTTATTGCATTGATTTCAGCAGTGATTTCTTGGATATGATGTTAGAAGCAGAAGCATCAAAAGCAAAAATAGACAAGTGGCACTACACCAAACTAAAAAGCTGCATAGCAAAGGAAGCAACAGTGTGAAAAGGCAACCTGTAGAAAGAGAGTAAATATTAGCAAACTAAATATATGATAAAAAGTTAGTATCTAAAATGTGTGAGGAACTCATGCACTTCAGTAGCAAAAAAAAAAAAAACCCTCAAATAACTGATTAAACATGAGCAAAGTGTTTGAATAGATAATTCTCCAAAGAAGCTGTATAAATGGCTAACTGGTATGTGAAAAGATGCTCAGTATGACTAATTATTAGGGAAATGCAAATCAGAACCACAATGAAATATCACCTCTTACCTGTTAGGATGGTCATTATTTAAAAAAAAAAAAGGGTACCAAGTGTTGGCAAGCATGTACAGAAATTAGAATCCCTGTGTATAGTTGGCAGGAATATAAAATCGTGCAGATGCTATGGAAAACAGTATGAAGTTTCCTCAAAAAATTTAAAGAATTGATGTATGATCTAACAGTCTCCTAGATGTTTATCTGAAATAACTAAAATCAGGATGTGAAAGAGCTATTAGTATCCTTGTCTTCACTACAGCAGCATTCATAGTAACCAAGACTGGGAAACAACCTAAATGTCGACTGACAGATAAATAGATAAATAGATAAATACACACACACATACATACTTAAACACTTACATATAATGAAATACTATTCAGCCTTAAAAAGGAAGGAAATCCTACCATCTGAGCCAACATGGAGGAGACTTGAGGACATCATGCTAAGTGAAATAAGCCAGGCACAGAAAGTAACTTACATGAGATATCAAAAATAGTCAAGCTCGTAGAAGCAGAGAGTAGAATGGTGGTTGCCAGGGGCTGAAGGTGGGGAAATGAGGAGTTACTATTCAACAGGTATAAAATTTTAGTTATGCAGAAGCAAGCTTTAGAGCTCTGATGTATAATGTGCCTGTGGTTAACAATACTGTTTTGAATATGTAAAAATGTGTTAGGTAGATTTATTTCCTGTTAAATTGTCTTACTAAATTACAAAAGTGTATGAGAGCATATCCTATGGATACTTTTGTAATAATTTTGAGGGTGTAAATGTAGGTAATTAATTTTACTTGAAGGAACTTTTTGTAAATGGATCACTGTGACAACTCCAACAACCGCAAATATTTAAAGTCTAGATCTACTGAGTTTAAATGGAATTTAAACAGTTCAAGTTGGTTCTGTAATCAACTTAAATTTACAAATCCATAGAAACTTGGTGTAAAAAGAGTACAAACTGGCCTTGAATAGATCACTACTTTAAGAAAAGTGGTGGAATAATGTGGATACAAACACATTAATCCTGTTTTCTCATCAGCTGTGCCTGGTAACCAGACATCTATAAGCGGACAGCTGTGGCTCCATTGTGATCTTTGGCCACGAAGAGATTGTAGCTATCCACATGGAAGGAAGTTTCAGGGCCTCCAATAGGACTGGGGATCATAACCCCTAGAAATCCCCCTTTAGATACAAAAGTGTGATCATTTCAGTTTTAACATTTTCTTTCTACACACTCTGCTGGAGATCTTCAAAGGCATATAAGTGGTAGACACTCATCCCAGTTCACCATCACTCAAGAGGTGTTGGAATAACAGTGATGTTTTAGAAATTGCAGTGTTCTCGAGGCGGCAGCTGCTTGGATTTTTTATATTCTTCCTTTATTCTTGACAGAACACTGGTATCCTAAAAAGTAGTTCCTTCTTTAATGGCGTACTCCAAATTGTATGGAAAATATAAGGCCTCCTTTTCCCACTGTTCACGGCTTCTCCAAGAGCAGTGATAATATGTGCAGAGGTCAAGGGTATGTAGCTAAGGGTGAAAATTTAGATTTATAAGGAGATTTGAATTTGTATGTGTTGGCTTTAAAGTAATGTCTGTTCTTTGGTCTTTTTTTATCAGTATCTAGTATATTTTCTCTTATTGTCTCAGAATCTCATTAGCTAGACTTTTGTATTGCTATGAAGGAAACACTTGATGTGAACAGATGTGTTAAGAAACTGGGTAGAGAAGAGAGAGAGAAGCATTTTCTAGACCTCTGAGAAGTGCCTTGTCTGATGAAAAAATAGTCAGTATATCTCTGTCTGTGGAGAAAGAGAGAGAGATGAAAAGGAATGGTTGGTTGTGGGGACTAGTGAAGTCTGAAATCCAGAGGGCAGAAAGTCAGAGGAGAAAGTTATGAACAGACTGAAACCCTCATGGGCACTGGATGAAGCCTTTTTCGTAAGTCATCAGGAAAGGAAGACTCTGTCAAGGGAAAACAAATCGTGATCCAACAGTTTTGGGGGGAAGCCTGAGCCTTCTTCTAAAGGGCTTCCACTGACTAAATCTGGTGCACCAGTACAGTCTTACTTACAGCCAACGACTGCTTCGAACTGTAATCACTTCTGCATATTCCCCTCACAGCAGTACCCGTGTTAGAGTTTCTTTGAAAAACTAGAAGAAAACGTATGTTTTCTATTTTGTATGTTACAAAATGGCTGCTACGCCCCCTTCCATCCTTGTAGTAATCAATTGGACACATCAAAAAAGCCATCACAGACAGATCTGTGTCTTTCTGGATTTTTCCACCGGGCGTTTTCCTCCTTCAGGGTCCTCAGGTTGCCCTGGCTACTGCAGTTGTGAAAACAGAAATCAGAGGTCTGATTGTGACCACTTGCAGGCTAGCCTGTAGATCCAGCTGTGAAAACTAGACTCTTAAAAAAAAAAAAAGATGGTGTAAAATTTGAGCTGAAAAGAATCTTAGATATCACTGACTTCCTCATACATCAGTGAGCTTACGTGCTTTTTCCATTGTCAAAGTGCTAGCTAGTAGTAAGAGTCATATCTCATGGCCTTATCATATTATATCATATCATATGTGAGATTTAAGAACACAACTTTATGATATTTACATGTGGAAACCAAGGAAAAGAGAAATGAAATAAGTTCCTCAGGTTCCCGTTAGTAAGAGAGAGAGAATTCAGTGCCGGTGGCCTGATTTCAGATACCACGTTTTTAATCTCTGTGTTCTACTACCTACCTCAGACTAGAATAGGCACCTTGTGACTAATGGTAAAGTAATGTTTTTTCCAGGAGTCTTGTATTTATCATGGAAAAATCATCCCAAATTACTTTTACCACATGGTAGTTATGGAAATCAACCATCAAATGCTTTGTTTCTTTAGTTCCATTTCTTTTTTTTCCCTTCTAATTCTATTCTTTCTATCCCAAGAAAAATACCTGAAATGTATTGCTGTGTATGATTTGTTCCCATTTATTATCTACCATTTCTTCTCTCTTTCTGTCTGGGACTTCATCAGGTAGGTTTTATTGACAAGGTTTTTCAAATACTCTGGGATCCTCTCTTTACCTTCACTAGCATTCCTACATAAAAACCAGCAGATTTTCAACCTTACAATAGCTACCCTTTCTAAATATCTGAAGCCTATAATCTTAATTTAATATTCTTTCCTAAATCACACATATTTAAAATCTTTAGACATAAGAGATGCAAAAGAATTGGCATTTAATATGAATTTTATTATTTAAATTTATTATTTTCTAGCATGACATGGAATCCTCAAACTGATATTCCTTATAAAGTTGGAGTTTTTCCTGTAGATATGATTCTATTAAATTTTCCTAATACAAATTAATTTTCATCAACAGTTTTTGGAAGGATTATTTCCATATGAAAAATAAAACTGTATTTAAAAAAGTAAGACAAAGTGATAAACACAAAATAAATGTAGTTAAGAAACCTAGGATATGGTTATGCAAATGCAGAAAGAAAAGGACACAGCTTTTTAACAGCTTTGGGATAATAATTTACGTATCATAAAATTTCACCTGTTTAAAGTATATAATTCTTTGGTTTTCAATATATTTAGAGTTATGTAACCATTAACACAATCTAGTTTTGTAACATATTCATCACCTCAGAAAGAAATTGTGAACCCATTAGCAGCCCTCCCATTCACCTCTCTGCCTAGCACGAAGTACTCATCTACTTTCTTTGTCTATGTTTGTCCGTTCTGGATATTTCACATTAGTAGAGTTAAATAGTGCATGGCCTTTTGTGAGTGGCTTCTTTCAATTAGTGTAGTAGGTTTATCCATGTTCTAGCATATCTCGGCACAGCATTCCTTTTAATTGAGGGTAATTTTCCATTTCCTTGATGTATTGTATGTTGATATCTGTTCAACGGTTGATAAGCATTTGGTGTATTTCCACTTCAGGGCTACTCTGAATAATGCTGCTCTGAATATTCATGTATACGTTTTTGTGTGAATGTGTCTTTTAATTTTATTTAGCGTATATACCTAGGAGTGGAATTATGGGTCATCTATGTTTGACATGTTGTGAAACCACAAAACTGTTTCTTGTAAGAAATATGTACTCAAATCCTTTTGCATTTTTAAATTGTGTGAATTGCCTTTTTATTACTGAGTTGTAAGAGTTCCATGTGTGTTCTGAATACAAGTCCTTTATCAGACATGATTTGAACATTTTCTCCCATTCTGTGGGTATTCTTTTTACTTTTTTGATGATGTTCAAAACTAAGGATATATTTCTGATTTTTTAAAAATCCACCAATTTCTTTAAATACTGACATGACTCAAAATTAAATTAAGTAGTTAATTAACTGAGGAAGAAATAGTGATACTAATCCTAGAATTATTTATTGTAAATCAGAAGTGAGTAGAGAACATAGAATTTGATGGCTATGGCTTGGTCAAGGACCATTGAAATGACTGGCTTGGTATTCTAAAATATTCTGAATGAGGTTTGTATCTGCTTTTATGCATTAGGATTTTTCTTTCTTTTCAGCTAATACTCTCAGATAATGTATATAAGGATGTTTATGGTAAGACATCTGAACATTATCCCAGTTTTAGTTTTTAGATGTAATAAGATTCTGCATACTGAATTTTTTGTTTTTCTAATGAGATTTGGTTAGCCCATTCGCTAGCAAACTAGGACAAATTTTTCTGTAATTAGTATCATAAATATTTATAAACGACTACAGTCGACACAATTTAGTTTTTCTGAATTTTGCATAAATGCTACCTTATTCACTGTGTCAAGCATTTCCCTTGCAAATGAATTTTTTCCTACTAGTGCATTCAGAATCAATAAATCTCAGGAGATTTCCTACATCTATTAAACTAGAGGTGACAAAATGCTGTCAAAATAAAATACAAGCAGATTCCCAATGTCAACGTTTGTCTGCATTTTATATATGTTCCTAGAAAAAGAGAGTCTCATCACAAAACTATCATAATAATAGTGGTGCAGTCTACTACTTTATTTTATCCTGCTCTGGTTGACTTACTCATTCAATTAACTAAAAATACCCACAACTTTAAACTTAGATATCTTAAATCAGTCATGTTAATCTAGAGTTACTTAAAAGTCATCACTTCATCTGTGCTCTTTGTGTCAAGATGGTGGGGGGTTGCATTCTGCACAAATTTCGCAATGTGTTCAACTTTTTCAGAAGCTATTTACCAGTCAGTCAACAAACATTTATTTGAGGATGCAGTTGCAGTCACAATAAATGGACAAAAATTACAGGTTTGCCATTTTTCTTTACTCCATGGAAATTGTGTATGAATTCTCTCATAATTTAAATAGTGGAGGTAATGGGGATAAAAAAGAATCAGGCCATTTTTCTACTTGGAAAAAGCAAGGCAACATACATAACATTTAAATGATCCAGTTGCATACAGTTCCTAATTGGCCCCTTGAGTTACTTTATCCTTTTCTGTTTAACCAGATTGTCTCCCATGTAATTATTCATTGTGAAATGGATTATAAATTATGGCTTTAAAAATATTGATATACTCATCATGATTTGTTATCCTTCTGGCAACAACATTAAAGTGATTGATACCTTCTAAAGAGCTACAAAATAAGAAAATAAACTGAAAAAAGTGGAAGTTGTCATAGGTTGTAGCAGATACACCAAGATGAAGTTAGGGATGTCACTGACAAAAGACTTTGTAACAGAGTGATAAAGAAATAAATTTCAGCCTCATTTAAAGATTATGTCCTTCTCAAGAGAAAGCCTGCTTATTTACATGAAGCCTCTAATTTAACATAATGTGATTTGAATCCTGGTCCACGGAGTGCTTTGTGCATTTCTCTTTTATTGTCCTGGGTCCAGCCCCTGCTGGGACAAGTCTGCCATGGGAGATTGAAATTACCTCCTTCACTTCAAATGCAGCTGCCAAGACTCTGCCTCTCAGGCCTGTGTTCACCAAAACAATGATTATCTTGGACACTTATGAAATCATGGAAACCTCATTTGCACCTCAATACAGTCTACATACATGAATAATAATTGCTCATCTTTCGGGTAAAATTATATAAACATACAGAGGAGGCACAATCTTGGACATATTTATGGCAGCTTGACTAAAAGTTTTCAAAAATTATTACATCTAGCGAATTAATCTTTCGAATTTTGCACAAGGAGGTCTGTCCATGTTAACCAGTGCCAGCCTTTTCTTCTCATCTCCAACTGTTTCACACCTCAAACCAGACTGCCTTGTTCAGCCGAGTTCGTTGACCATTGTTTTAAGAGACAACATTTACTCAGCGTTTGACATGCCTGTGACCCTAGACGGAGGGCTTTACATGCACAAAGAATATTCTGTATAATCATGGAGAAGTGGTCGTGTCATAATAATGAAAAAGAGCATGAGGACTGTACTGTGATGTACCTGAGTTCAAGTCTTGGTTACGTCTCTTGCTAGCCTGGACTTAAACTTTATAAGCTTCCGTTTCTTCATCTTTGAGGTAAGAATGGTAATGATAACTTAGAGATTGTTAAGTGACTTGTCCAAGGAAACAGCCAGCAACACGATGAGTCAGTTTTCAAACCCAGGGCAGAAGACTATGTTCTTAACCTGTAAGTTTTCCTGTTGCCATTATTCCTTGCAGCTTGTCTACTTTTCCAAGAGTGTTGAATCCCTTGCAGGATATTGAAAAACAGTGTTTTATTCATTCACTGTTGTTTTCAAGAACATTTTCTATTCATCTGTAGCAGGGTTAGGGATAAACTGACATTGTCTTGTATTTCTAGACAATTTTTGTCCCATGATGTGTTTTAAGTTTTGAAACTATTCTACAGTGTGTCTCCCAGATTGTCCACTCCTATCTCTCCAATTTTTTCCCCTTACCTCAGCTCCCCAAAAAAGAATTGTGTGCATTGTTACGCATGGGTGGCAGGGCAGCATAAAGTGGCATATGCATAGGGAAAGAAGTGAGGATATTGAATATAAGTAGTGGGTTTAAAGAAATGACAAACTTCACTCTTTCTGACTTCAAGTCTTGTCATGGGTGCTCTTTGAATATGAGGACCAAGTGTTGTCAATATTGATGACTGTCTTTAATGACCTGGAGGCTTTTGGTTCTAACTGTGCTTTTTAATACTAGCACAGAAATGGCAAAAAAGCATGGAAATAATGTCTGTACAAAACCAAATGTTTGCTACTATAACTTTTACATCACAAAAATCAAACTTTTTTAAAAAACAGTCAACTTGATCCAAACCCACTTCATCAGAATCAATAGTTTCTTTGAAGCCACAGTTAAATATGGTTAAGACTCAAATGCAGAAATTTGGTTGGTTGGAAAGCTAATTAAACTTCCAGCTTGTTCAAACAGGATTAGAAAAAGGCAAAATTGTGTTTTTCACAGAGATACAGTCCACTGTGTTTTTTAATACTAGTACAGAAATGGCAAGAAGAGGTTAAGGAGGGGAATAAAGGAGAGAAGATAAAGGGTGATTTTTGATGTGACTTAAATCTAAGAAATAACTGTGAAGCGTTATCCAAATGAATATAAATCCACAGGCCTTTAAAATGAACTTGCTTTGTGTTCTGCTTTGTGAAAAACTTGGGGTGAACTTTTGAGCTCTTGTTATATGTACTTCACCCAAAATCATATGATGGATGAGATTAGAGGAAATACAATAGATATTAAAAATGTTATTTTAACTCTCTTTGCTGGCACTTTGTGTACGCATACAGGATGAAACTTTACAGAGCCCCTGCATTGTCCATGAAAACCCGAAGCTGCTGAAGAAACAGATCTTTGGGTCTGATTGGACGGACGCTTATTTTTATCCAGCGGAGTGCAGGTCAGAGGCACTCCATAAACTGAATTTGTAGCTCTAGGAAGCACTATTCTGAACCAGAAAACAGGAAAGAGTATTAATCAAAAGTGAAAAGTTTCTGCCGAAAGCCTTGGAAAATGATTTTAAAGATCACTTGCCATGCACACAATTATTTTGTAGTTGCAGTTCATGCTACGTTTTTAAAGAAAACTGATGGAAAGTTTCATTATTCAAGTATGCCCTATGTTACCAATGTAATCCCTGTCACTCACCAGGGCAAGGCAGAAGTGACATAAAGACAGAATATTTAAAAAATCTAATTGTTTTGTGCTGTACAAAATGAGCTTTCATTGCAAATATTTATTTCCATTATGAGGTCTACAGAGGCATAATATTGTTAAAATGAGAATAATATCTGAACCGTGTAGACTTTCATGGATATTTTAAAATATGTCTCTAAAGTGATGAATGACTGGCACTATTACTCCTTATTTTTTTTTCTTGTGCTTTACCAGCTCAAGAAGGATCTAACTTAATAGAAATTCCCACCACAGTCTGTAACTTCCTTTCTATTTTCATAGTAGTAACCTGAGACCCTGTTTCAAACATTGTTAAGCCAGTTAAAGGTGTTGAAGACACAGTTTTGTCATTTTAAAAGACATACTCCTTAAAGAAGGGGCAAGGTTGATAGATTTATGAGGAAGTCTAAGATACTCTATCGCATGGAAAAATAAAATCAACCCAAAGAGATTGTTTCTTTCTCTCAAACGCTAAACCGGTGAACCAGTTGTGTGACCCAGAGGTTTCTTTCTTTCGTTTTTTTTTTTTTAATTGAGTTATAGTCAGTTTACAATGTTGTGTCAATTTCTAGTGTATGACACAATTTTTCAGTCATACATGAATATATATATATATTCATTTTCATATTCTTTTTCACCGTGAGCTACAAGATCTTGAATATATTTGCCTATGCTACACAGTATAAACTTGTTTATCAATTCTATATATACCTGTCAGCATCTATAAATCTCGACTGAGGTTTCTATATAAGGTCATGAATATACATCCTGAAATATCTGTCTAATCAAAGAAACAACCAACCTTCTATTAAAAAGGTGATAGTAGAATTAAGTGAAAACACTTATTACATTGAATGGATGTTGTTTTGTTGAAATAACTAGGTAAACTAAAATATTTCATCAGTGGACTTTTTTTCATTCTAACTCCAATCATAGATTTGATTCAGCTTGCCTGACAAAACATAGGGCTGTTGTGGAGAATTAGGAAAGAAAATAGGTGTAAATCTTCAAAGTTTTGTGAAATACACTTTGAAAAATGAAGCTGTGGATGAAAGGGGCAGTGACTCTTGAGGCTCACCACTGTTCCAGTATTTGAACGTTGAACTTCACGTGTTCTGGTTTCATAGAACTGTGTTCCCAAAGCTTCTTCTCTGAACAGGGAGTGATTATATCAGTTCTGCAAGGTTTTTTCTTACTCAACCACACTGTCAATCCTTCAGAGGAATCTTTGCAAACTATGCATTAAACATAGTACACTGTACAATAAAGGCAGTACATACCTCAGATGCATTTTTAGCTAAGTGGCAGCCATGGTTACCTGATTATTTCTCTGGAAAATCATTTTCATTTCTGGAGATAATATACATATGTGTATGTGTGTGTGTGTGTGTTATATATAAAATGCCCTGATATTAACGTGCAGAGCATTAACATGCATTGAATTCACAACAAAGTTGCTTTTTAATCCTCTTTCCCTGAGCTACTGAATTGCTTCTTCTGTTTTCTACAATATATTCCTTTTTTTTAGATTGCAGTAAGTTGATTTACAGTATTATATTAGTTTTAGGTATACAAAATAGTGATTCAATATTTTTATAGATCATACTTAATTTTGCATTATTACAAAACGGTGGTATCTCTCTATGCTGACAATATATATCTGTTGCTTATCTATTTTATACGTAGTGGTTTGTATCTCTCAATTCCATACACCTATTTTTACCCCTCCCGTTTCTTCCTCATCAGTGATAACAACGTGTTCTCTATATGTGTGAGACTGATTCTGTTTTGTTACATATATTCATTTGTTTTTCTATTTAGGTATCATATACAAGTGATACCATACAGTATTTGTCTTTGTCTCATTTCACTAAGCATAATCTCTCCAGGTCCATCCACATTGTTGTAAATGGCAGAATTTCATTCTTCTTTATGGCTGAATAATATTCATTTGTATATATACACCATATTTTTTATCCATTCATCTGTTGAGGGACGTTTAGGTTGCTCCATATCTTGGCTAAACTAAATAATGCTGCTATGAACAGTGAGGTGCATGTATCTTTTCAAATTAGTGTCTTTGTTTTCTTTGGATATATATAGTGGAGTAGAATTACTGGATCATATGGCAGTTATATTTTGAGTTTTTGAAGAATCTCCATAGTGTTTTCCACAGTGCTTGCACAAATTTACATGTCTTACAGTAGTGTACAAGGATTACCTTTTCTCTGCATTCTCTCCAACATTTAATTGTAGACTGTTTAATGATAGCCATTCTGGCCGGTGTGAGGTAATACTTCATTGTGCTTTTGATTTGCATTTCTCTGATGATTATCAATATTGAGCATCTTTTTATGTGTCTGTTGGCCATCTGTATGTCTTCTTTGGAAAAATGTCTATTCAGGTTTTCTGCCCATATTTAGTGGGATTTTTTTTTGATATTGAGTTACATGAGTTGTTTATATATTTTGGATATTAATCCCTTATCCATCATAGCATTTGCAAATTTTTCCTCCCATTCAGTGTGTTGTCTTTCTATTTTGTCAATGGTTTCCTTCACTGTGCAAAAACTCTCAAGCTTAATTAGGCCCCATTTACTTATTTTTGCTCTTATCTCTTTTACTATAGGAAGTGGATCCCCAAAAACATTGCTGTGATTTATGTCGAAGAATGTTCTGCTTATGTTTTGCTCTAGGAATTTTATAGTATATGGTCTTACATTTAAGTCTTTAATCCATTTTAAGTTTATTTTTGTATATGGTGTCAGAGAATGTTCTAATTTCATTCTTTTACCTGTATCTGTCCAGTTTTCCCAGCACCACTTAATGAAGAGAGTATCTTTTCTCCATTGTATTTTCTTGTCTCCTTTGGCATAGTTTAATTGACCATAGGTGTGTGGGGGTTATTTCTGAGCTCTCTATTCTGTTCTGTTAATATGTCTGTTTTGGGGCCAATACCATGCTGGTTTGATGACTGTAGCTTTGCAGAGTAGTCTGAGGCCAAGGAGTATAATACCTCTAGCTTTGCTTTCCTTTGTCAAGATTGCTTTGGCAATTTGGAGTATCTTGTGGTTTCATACCTTTTAAGATTATTTGTTCTAATTCTGTGAAAAACTAATATATGAAATCAGTAAAGTTGCAGGATACAACTTAATACACAGATTAATATAAGAAATCTGTTGCTTTTCTATATACTAATAATGAACCATCAAGAAAAAACAGTGAAAGATTCCCATTAAATTGCATCAAAAATAATAAAATACCTAGGAATAAAGTTAACTGAGGTAAAAGACCTATACTCTGAAAATTATAAAACACTGATGAAGGAAATTGAAAATAATCCAAAGAGATGGAAAAATATCCTGTGTTCTTGGATTGGAAGAGTTAATATTATAGACATTTCTCGAAAAAAGAAGGTATTGAAATGGCCAATAAGCACATGAAAAAAATTCTCAACATCATTAATCATTAGGTAAATACAAATCAAAACTACCACGAGCTACAACTTCAAACCTTCTGGCATGGCAGTGTTTATCATCATAAGAAAACAATATGGAGAAATTGGAGCCCTTATACATTGGCTTGTGGGAGGGAAAATGGTAGACCCACTTGGGAAAACAATGCGGCAGTTCCTCAAAAAACTAAACAGAATTATCGTATAACCCCCAAATCCTACTACTAGATATATACGCACTAAAATTGAAGAGCATCTCAGATACTTGTACACCGGTGTTCACTCTTGCATTATTGACCGGAGCCAAAAGATAGAAATAAGCGTTCATAAACAGATGAACAAAACGTAATTTACCCATACGTTGCAATAATATTCAACCATATAAAGGAATGAAGTTATACATACTAACATCTAGATCAATTTTGAAATTATGCTAAGCAGAATAAGACCTGAAAGGACAAATTTGGTATGATCTCACTTACATGAAAGTGTCTAGGACAGGCAAATTTATGGAATGTCAAGGTGCATTTGAGGTTAACAGGAACTGGAAATAGGAGTACGGAGTTATTGCTTATTAGTTACAGAGTTTCTTTTTGGGATGATGAAAACATTTTGGAAATAATGGTGACAGCTGACAACGTTGTGAATATAATTGATGGCACTAAAGTATACAATAAATGGTTAAAAAATTATGTTATATACATCTTACCACGATACTATATTTAAAAATTTACTATATTTAGTTCATTTTAACTTATTTTGTCTATTTGCATAAATGTTAGTTTATATGAACACAGATATATTATTTTTCAGGCAGTAATAATTATAAGACATTTTATTGAGTGCTAAAATGTTCCAGGCCCTGATTTAAGAACTTTACGATTATTAATTCATTTATGACTTGCTAAGAACCCTATGAAGTAGAACTTATCATGTTGACTATTTTACAGATGAGGAAACTGAGGGGCAGAGTGTTAGGTAACCCATTCAAGGTGCTGTAGACAGTAAGTGGCCAAGATGAACAAGAGCCCCAGGCAGTCTGGTTCCAGAGCTTCCGATCCTAACCACTAGGCTTGGCCATTTTGACATTTTGAACTGAATTTGGCTTTGACATTTTAGACTTAAATTACTCATCTTAAAATGAAGTGGAGTGATCAGGCCCAGGCCAGCGAATGCCATGTACAAGTGAAGTGAATTCTTTTCACTTCTTTCATTTCAAGACAAGTTTATTATGCCGTCTACCTGTTCTCCCTGGAACTGATTTAATTGCTTCTACTACTAGTTATTATTAAAATGTGGCAAGTGGTTATCAGCCCTTTTGCATTCAGACTCTACATGCCACGTCTCATTTTCAATCTGCCACTTGAAAATTGCTCTTTAGTCTGTTCAGCTGTGAGATGCTGAAAGGAAAGTTAGAATATGGGATGTGTTACTGAAATCAGCCTTTTCCCACTTTTTTTGATGAACTTTCTGTCACAGTGGTCTGTCATCTTCATAGTGATAGGAGGAGAGATTAAATTACTTTGTTGAAATGAGACCCATACTGCATCTACTTCATCTTTGTGTCCCCAGCACAGGGCATCGTGCTTGGCAGATAGTAGGTACTTGTGACACTTTTATTGCATGAGTTGAATGAGGGAATGGCACAAACACACCTGTGTAATTTTCTAAAGACTCTTTATAATATCCTCGTCTATTGTGTGACATCGCAGGAAGACAGAACTCAGTCTTGTCCTTTACAGGTGGGAACATGCCCTGCTTGAATAGGGGCGCGGCTGGATCTCTGCAGCGCCTGTGGTACTGCTATTGTATTTTAGATTGTTCTCTCTTTGGAGTTTATGCACCTTGTGTGGTTTGATGATAGGAAATAAATAGATCATTGGATGTGAAAAGGAATGAGGAGCTAACCCTTTCTGGCCAGTAAGGAAAAAGTTTTCTTTTTTGTGAGCTGCTTCTTGAATGAATATACGCAAGGCTGGAACTCTGCTCAGGGTGAGGGATGGGAGGTGTCTGGGTGCACAGTATAAGGAGACACTCAGTCTCAGGTTTGTGCAAGGGCAGGGCTGGCACTGACGGTAACATGAGAGTGAGTGTCCCTAATGTTTGCTCCTTGTTGCCCCTCTTGCCTTGAAAGAAGATGTAAACATGACAGCATGGGGGCTAAGAATAAATGGAAATAAAAGGTCAATTTTGAGCTGTAAGGGGAGTATGGGTGTGTTTAAAACGGAGAAATTCATGGGGGGACGACATCCTTCAGTGTGTTTTCAGCAGGCCTCTCCCAGGTGCTGGTGTAAATGGGCTCTCAATAAATTTAATTACTTGATTGGTAACTGATTTGTTTACCAGTGTGTTCAGGTATCCCATGGTTCGTGGTATCCCATGGTTGTAGCTGAGGAAAGAACCTTACTCTTGAGGCAGAGAAAATGGGGACAGAATAATAAAAACTGGAGGGGACTAAGCTAATGTTAACTTTTAAGGAGACCTGCATTCTGAAGCTAGAGGTTTTATGGTTATCTGACCTTTTCAGCTTTGGTTTACTACTGACCGTCTTGCTCTGTCTGTGCCAGACAGGTTTTGTGGAATGGAAGACTTAATTTTTAAATAATTTAAAAGCCTTGGTCATAGATAAATTTTTTTATAAATCACTACAAAATAGTTTTTGCTTGTTAATGTGTATACTGTAATGACTAATACATATTTGCATTTAGTGAGTACGGTGCACTGAATAGTGGCAGCATGTCCCTCAGATACCCTCAAATCCTTTTTGCTGTGATGTCACCATTGCTCACCACCCCTCCCTCTTCCCGGCTTCCATATGCTTTCTGTGTGCTCTTATTTCCAGCAGCTAAGCCCCTGCCTCTCTTTGCAGAGGGTCAACCTTGGCTGCTGGGTTCTGCCATGACCTCTCACGCAGAAAGCTCAGAAGGCCGGGGGGTTTCTGCCCCCTCCTACCTCAAAACCAGGTGGAGTGAAGACCACACTCCTTCACATGCGTTACATGGTGACCTGCTTCCTACCTCTCTTGTGAGAAACCATCATCACACTTGCCTCATAATTCCATCATCCCCACCCTCTCACACCCACTGGTCCCTGCACCTTTGGGTTCTTGTGCTGGAAGTAAGTCTTTTCCTATTCCTACTTCTCAGCTAGCTGTTTCTCCTCAAGGTCTCAGCTGAAAATTAATTCCCTTATGGGAACTTTGCCTCGTCTCCTAAATCTGGGGTGAAGAGTACCTCTGATGTAATGCCAGAATGCTGTATATTTCTCTGATCCATTTATTTTTTAATTTGCTATTTGTGCATGTTTAACTCATTTTTCCACCAACTAGCCTATGGACTTTATGAAGGCAGGGAGAAAGCTTTGGCTTGACCGGGGTAAGCCCAGGGACAGTGCTGGGCATATCCAAAATCCATAATCCATATACACTGAATATGTGAATAGATAAATTGATTTAATTAGTTATCAGTATACGCTTTATAAATATAAATCACTTGACACTGTGTCCTGTTTTCTTTAGTCGCATGCTTATTTGCTAGGTGCCACACACTAACACTGTTACTGTGAAGGATATATGTATTAACATAATGTATTATACACTCCCTTCCCTAAAAGAGTGCAAAAAATCACTTTAGGAATTAGCACTTGAACACATAAACAATGAAAAATTTCAAGGTAAAATTTCCTATTGATTTTCCAAGAGCTGGGGACTGAAAAGGTAACGAAAACTTCATGCTTGTTCATTACAGAATATGTTTCCTAACTTGAGTCCATACCTGGCTGCAAATGAACAAGTTGTCTTTCTACTCTCTCAGCTTCAGTGAACCTATTTAAACATTTTAGAATTGGGATTGGGTGGGATCTTCTGCCACAAATACTCAATGTTTATTCTTTGTACATAAGATGTCTTTCAGACAAAGAGGAATCTTTTGATTTTTTTCTAAAGCAGAATTTGTGAAATGATAGAGTCTTAGAAGCAGTCCTTCCAGAAAGCAGAGGCTAAGACAGAAGTTGTGTGCAGGTGGTTTATTTTGGTATTCTATCCTGAGGTACAGAAGTGAGATGCGTTCTCGTCCTTTGCCTACCCTTGTGGTTTATTGCAGTCAAACTCTCTAAGGAGCCATGCATGTAAGTCTCGGAATTTCAGCCAAGGGCAAGAAATAGGGGAGTGATTATCAACTAGCTTGCGTACCACATTGGTCAGTTTTCCCCACTTTGGTTTCTAATTACTCAGACTTGAGTACTGAGTATCGAGTGATTGCTACAACTGTAAACTGCTGGGGTGGGAGATGGTGGCTCAGAAAAGCCATGGAGAGAAAAGTGAAATCTATTCAGGACTTCTGAAAAAAGTATATTATGTTCCCCACAGTGGAGCTCTTTGCCTCATCCGTGCCTGGAGTGCAAGTGAGCCTAGAAGACATGACTAGGGGGATGCAGTTTTGTTGGATACAAGAGTTATCCAACATAGGTGGCCAGTGGGTTGGATACTTACACAGATGTCCTTTCTTTGGTTGTCACAAAATCTGATTTTTTTCAAATAATTGCCTGTGTTTTAAAATCAGTAGAATTCACATTGTGATCTGCTTCATTTCCAAAAAGTGAGATTAATATCTCTGACAGTTGTATTTTGTTTGGCCATCATGAGCTCTAATTTTTTCCCAACTAAATGCCAGTATTTAAAATTAAGAAAATTTTACATAATAATCCATACTTTGTTAGTTGTAAAAAGCTATCTTCTAGCAGTGCTGGGTCTACGTTACCCCAAGGCTGGAAGGAGGTGGGATGGGTTGGTGTCTATGTACTTTTAGATGGGCACTTGCTCACTGGTCCATTATTGACTTGTTGCTCCCTCTTCCCATTTACATATCTCTCTGTCCCTTGTAGATAATTGCATTTGATGCCACTGTTCTGAAGACTGACCCACTTATCACTTAACAAAGTAGGTGGTTAATGTGTTTGCCCAGTCAAAAATGTTGTACGCTTATCTCTGAGCTGCAGATCTGCAGAGATGGTATGGGTTTGGCTCCCTTTCCAGTGTAGCTTTGGGCTTGGTGCAGTCACTGGGGGCCTTGGCAAGAGATCAAGGGACAAGAGGAACACCAAGTTGGGGAACATTCTCCTCACTCCCTCCCAGCCTCAGCATCACAGTTCTGAAAGGGGCTGTATCCTGCCTAATCACAGCTCCCCCGAGCCATCACTGGTCCCTAGCAGCATGATGTTTTCCCCTTGCACCTTTCAGGCTTCCTAACTGAATACCTCAATATTATTTTGGGGGTCCCTTAAATCTGCCCTCATTCCTGTAAGCTGTCCCCTCATTAAATTCTTTCCAGTGAACCCATCTGATCAGGACTCTGTTTAATGACAGGGTCCTGACTAAAATACAGTAAAGCACTCATTGTATCATCATTATCATCATCATCATCATCATCATCATCATCATCATCATTATCATTATAGTTATTGATAATGGAGCTACCCCCTCTCAGGGGTCCTTTGTCAAACCCCATCTCTCCTTCAGAGAAACTGAAGGTCATTCTATTCTGAGCTGCTGATCGTGGTCCACCCTGTTTTCCTACTTAGCTGACCATGTGCACAACTGGGGCCTAATCTGGTGCCTCGCTTTAGTCTGTGCTGTCTGCTTTGACCTGACAGCGGATTGATTGACTACTGGGCCGGGAGGCTCCTTGCTGGGCTCTCGGGTTACCCACTGTACCTGCCAAGGATTCAAGTGGCCATAATGAGTTTCCCATGCGCCAGCTGCAGCCCAGCCTGTCTTGTTTGCAATAAGCGAGGGTAGTCAAGCCTCTTATCTTTCCTGCCTCCTCCAGGGCAGGGTTTTTGATTTTGGATTGTTTACTTTCTTGGTAACAATCTGTGTGACATGGCCTGTGGAGATCAAGTTTTGATCCTGGCCCAGTAGGGCAGAGCTTCCTGCAGAAGAAAAGACACTGGCAGGTTTATGGAGGCTGTGACTCCAAATTTTGCACAGCTTGGCATGACGGGTAAGCTTTGGATTGCGACTTGGTCCAGCTTGTGAGAGACCAGGGGGCCTCGTTCCCAGGCATGTGCAGAGTCTGAAGACCTTCTCAGCCTGCCCTGCCGCTCTAAGCAAGCTCTAGCAGCCCAGTTTCAGATTCAGTATTTCAGTCGCTCCCAAGTTGCTGCTTTTCCCACTGCATCACAAACTGGAATGAGACAGATGCCTGCTTTGCCAGTTTGAACAGTTTGCTTAACTCATCTGAACCTATTTTTCCCATCTTTAAAATGAGGAGTAAGAGTTTTATGTAGAAGGATGGAAATTGATAAGCTAAGTCAATTGCTGGTCCAGTGTCTACCATATAACGATATTTGACAGATGTTAGTTTCCTTCATAAAGTGGAATCCAAGTACTTCATCTCTACTAACTGTAGAATGTTTGCCAAGCATTGGCTTATTTTACTCAGCTCTCAACCACAGGATAGAAGAGTTCTTGAGACTATAATCTGTAAAATCAAAAAGATCTGGGCTAAACTGTGGCTCTACACCTTCCTACTGGGTGACAATGATCTTCTGTATTATAGTATTTTTCCTCTGGGATCATACTGCCTGAGTTCAGATTCCATCTTTACACCCTTATCAGCTGTGCAGCCTTTGGCAGTGAACTTTACCTCTCTGTGCCTCAGCTTTCTCATCTATATTAAATCTTAATATTGGATATCATCTACCTCTTCAGGTCACTGAAATAATTAAGTGGGTTAATTCTTACTGAATGCTTAAAACCGTACCTACTCAACGAAAGTTGGCAAAGACTAGTATCTCCATCTATAAGGTGGGTGTGGTGATATTTATTCATAGCTATTGTGAATAATAAATTGTGCAGAACCAGATGAAATTCCTAGCATCTGTCTACATGACAATCTAATATTTTAAAATAACACATAAAGCTGTTAGCATAATGGCTGATACATAGTAAGTGCTCAGTAGAGGTTGCTTGTCACTATTCCATCATCATGTCAGGATAAAGAGCCACAAATCACACTGACTTACTTGGATGTAAATGAGCCCATTAAGAGCCCACACCCTCTTCTCAGTAGAAACCCCAGTGCTGCCCAGCCTCAGTTGTTTTGGAAGGTGTAGAATAGTGGGTCTGTCTAGTCTAAACTTGTGTAGACAGGAGGAATACGAGCTTTCTTTACTTACCCATTGCATTTCTTGAGTCCAACTGCTGACTCAAAGAAAAATGAAAACACAAAAACAAAAAAGACTCCCTTAATATAGCTTCACAGAGGACTGGCCAAGATCTTGTCTGAAAGACATAGTGGTATTATCCTCCGGCCCCCAAGATTCTGTGAAGCTCTGTCCTGACTGAAATTCCTTCTGGTTTGGGCCATTTCCAGCTGTGGCAGATCAGGATTCCATGGCTAGTTTCAAGGTTGCAGTTAAAAAACCTTCTCCGTTCACTGGCCCTGCTTGGCTCCTGACCAGTCATCCCCCTCGGAGGGATGGTTATTTCAATAAAGAATTTATGGCTTTGGGTTTAAAGCAAGAGAGCAGCTGGCAAAACAAAAACAAAACCCCTCTACAGCTCTTTTACTGAGCTCAGCTAAACATGGACCACTTCAGCCCCACATCGGAAAAATGGGCTAGCACCCTCCCTGGGGAACAAAGCAGCCTTTACCAGGGCCGAAGATGAAGGTGGTGGGAGGGCAGAGGGAGGCTTTGGCAACAGCTCCAACTGTGGTAGTTTCCCTGGATGGCTCTGAAATGTGCTGAAAGGGGCTTTTGATTAGATATTTTATTCGAGCGTTTATATAGATTCACACAAATCGTTGAGTTGTAGAACCAATATTCTGAAGAGAACCCTCTCTTCAGGTCTCTCTCCCTGATTTTAGCATAACTGAATGAAAATCCCCACAGAGACTGTTTTAAAACCCATTTGAACAATTGTGGCTAAATTTGGTGATGGCCAGTTTAGTAAAAATGTGCTGGGGAGAGAACGAGGGAAAAATCCTTACCACGAAAATATTTTTATTTAATAATTGGAAAAACGGAATGAAACACCTGCAGTTTATAAATCAAAGTTAGCATATGGCATATAACATTTGCTAATAAATTCTTAAAAGCACAACCCTAGAAATGAAGCCTTTTTTAAAAGTTTTGCTGTTGTTGCAATATTGTTTTTATATTAGTTTACTGCATCTATGGGGTTTTTTTTTCTTCAAACTTTAAGTTAATAGATTGTAAAATTGTGCTTTAAAGTTTATTTCAGATCTGTACTAGTAATAAAGGTACACAGCCGAGCAACTTACTAGACATGAATGGCGATGATAAATTAATGGTTTAAGGCCTTAGAACAATCTTTGGATATCTTTTCAACTTTCTCTTGATGCTCTGTTTACTCTTTGGGGTTGATGCAAGCAGTATTTTGTCAGTGGTAAGTTAGCCACAGCAAGTGTCTTCATTTTCAGACACTACATTGTAGATAGGTTAAGTATCAAAAATTCATTTGCTGAAAAAATATTTTTCCCACCATCTTTCTCTTGGGAAAGGAAGAGCGGTAACAATGTGGCATCGTGATTACTTCCTAAGCTGCTATAATTACTCTTATTTTTGACATGTGAAAGACCAGTTTCTTTTTTAAAGACAGATAGTGCATCACTGATTCTACATCATAAACACCTTCCTGGACACAGATGGTCATGGACCCAGGTGTCAAGTGTCCTAATCCCTATTTGTTTCCCCAGTATTTCACGCTGATTAATTTTCATGCCCTGACTTAAATACTGACTGCCATGAAGAGATGAAGCCATTAAAAATGTATTATATGCATGCATCTAAGAGACATTGTTGCTTCCAGTAGAGTCTAAATAATGCCAATTTCTAAGATTTCTTAATTTGTTTTGAATTGCCATTGGTGTCTTGGTATATGCTTTCGAATATCGCCAATGATTCCAGCTGTTTGCCCTCTGACGGTGGATTTAATATTTTTAATTGTTCAAAGGACTCTCGAAGCCAAGCCCAGTGCAAAAAGAGCATGAACAAACTTTATTAGAAATAGCTGCATTTATAAAATACTAGGTCCATTTTTTCTGTGTCAGCAAACTCATGAGTCATTTACTGTTAAACAACTGCATATACTGACACTGTTTTAGGCTAAAGGAAAACCTCTCCAGAGGGATTTGTGAAGCTTGGTGTGTACATACCAGACTTGGTGAAAAAGAATACATTCAAGATGACTGAAAGAGACGCTTCCAATCTGCCAGATATGTGGTAGCAATTTTATTTTCTGTGAAAGTCCTACCCTAGAGAAAATATTGATAAAAATCCTTGGTAAAAAGTGAAAATTCAATGCATAAAAGGGGATTTATATTAAACTATAAAAAAAAAACCCCTAACATTTCAGGCAAAACTATCCCCTATGCTACAAAACCTTCTCATCTCTAAAAATCACAATTTGACATCAGTTTAAATAAATCCACATCAGTACGTTGTAGTGAGCTATTATTTTACACACACACCATTTGAATATGCTGCAGATAACTTACTGTAAACAAAGTTTGGGTAGAATTAAATTTCTTTTAAAGAAAATATTTTAAAAATTAAAAGATAGGGTTTTACTTTTTTTATATTGATTTTCTGTATCTTTTTCTCTGCCTATTTAGCCAGATTGCACAAAGAATAACTATCAATTCATAATATATTTACTGTTTTAATGAAAATAAATCAGAATTCTACTTGGACTGTTTGCTACAGTGTATTATAAAGTATCCAATAACATTAAAATTAAAGTTTTTAAAAATATTCTTTGACCTTTCACATACTTACATTGAAGAAAGTATATTCTTTGCACTCCAAGCCAATAACTATAATTGTATATACCTTAATTTTCTCCTTATTTTCTATTTCTCTTAATCTTTTGCTCTGAAGTAGGTTATGTAGAAATTCATGAATTTCTCATTTTTAAAATTGATACTTATTTTGCATTCAGATAAGAGTAATGGAAACATTATTTAATAGTTTCTTTTTTCATGAAAAACCTCAAAATACTGGAGGCAATTTTCTTTTAACCACTTTTAAAATGTGTATAAGCCCCAAATTTAAAATGTAACTGGAGCTCTGAATGGCCACAGGAAATCATGGAAATTATGTTTGGTGTATTCAGCTCCACTGAAGTGAATTTCAGTAGATCTCAGTCTGTTGATACCCTGATTCCAGCAGTGGTAGTTGTCACCTCCAAACCACCATACAATTTTCTGTTTCAAGAAAATGATGGAAAGATTTGAATAAATTCACTTTACTCTAAAACAAAATAGACAAACAAAAATACTCTGAATATCCTTCACACTGCTCCCCCTCCTTGAAAAGTGGAAGAATGCTCTATAATAAAAACCTTAAAAAGTAATACACTTTTTTCTGAAGTACCCTGAGCTACTATTTGATTCCTAACATATTTTAACTTCTTTTTAAAAATATCATAGAAAGAAATACAAGATTTGCTTTATTTTATTTTTAATGAAGAGGAAAGTTTATATAGATCATATAAATGAGCTTAGCAAAGGGAAAGATAAATTTCAAAGAAGTAATTGGGTGAACATGTCTTGATGTTAAACCAAATAAATACATAACCACAGTAATGACCCAACATTCTTAAATAAGCAGAATGAACTACCTCAGGTTTTTTTTTTTTAATCTCAGTAGTAAAGATAACATCTATGTAGAATTATATGTCAAATTGAAGAAGCAAAACATCAATTATTAGGCTGACTGCCCATTGAAAAATTTTATGGAAATGATCTTTGAGGGTGGGGGGAAGCACTGATTTACTTTTGTCATGATAAAGTAGAGAAGTTGAAAAATTCACTCTTCAGAAGGTGACTACAAAGCTGTATAGAACTCTCAAGAGCAACTATTTAAATGCTAGAGAAACAGATAAGATATATACAAAAATCAGAGTGTTTATTCATGAAAACTACCAAACACTGAGTAAGAACAGTGGGAGTATATGGCATTCTTGATTGGCAGTGTTCCTAAAACACTACACCTCTTCCCTTGTGGGGACGTAGTTCAACCAGGATGGGGCATACCATGAAAATGAGCAGTCTGGCTGTTGCTGCAAGAGGAGGCTCCCTTGAGGTGAAGCACCACCAGTTAAAGTGGTGATTTCAGTGACAAGTGAACAGGGAGGGCCAGCAGATCTGCTAGCCTAAGGTTTCAGTCCTTTTCAGGCAAGTAGATAACTGATAGCCAGGGAATTTCCAGGGAGTGCCAGAAAGTAAGCTGTAGGGGGCTTGATAAGCTCTCTGCCTACCCCACGTTGACCTAAGGCTGGGCTCAGGCACAACAGAGACAGAAGTTGGTGGCGGAGAGGGAAGCCACCCATGCATCACTGGCCAAGGGAATCTGTGCATACATACGGAAGAGATATGAGAGGGCATGGCATAAAATAAGAGCCAGGGTAAACTTGAAAATGGTTTAAACTTTTAATATATTCCTTGAACCACACAGAGATCCATCAAAAGAGAGTGGAAGACTAGTAAGTAAGTCTGGGTATGTTTGAGCACAACTTCCAATCAATCTTTCATTTAATACCAAGTTGTGCAGACATAGGAAAAACCACTAGGGATCCCAGGCTTAAAAATAGAAAATACAACAATTAAAAACAAAATCAAAAATTCACTTTGCTGAGAAAACAGATTTTAGAGATTTAATCCAGAGAAATTACTAAGAAAACAAACAAATCAACGCAATTATAACCTTCAGTAAGAAAACATCCAAGTCTAGAATGAATAAAATATATTGTAAAATGACCAATATTCTACAAAAATCTTACAAGACAAGCAAAGAAATTTTTAAAATATGATTCGTATTCAGAAAAAATCAATAGCAACTGTCGTTCATTATCTCATCTTACTGGATTTATTAGACAAAGGCTGCAAATTAGTAGTCATTTATATTTTCAAAGAACAGAAGGCAACTACATTTAAAGAGTTAAAGAAAAAGTGTGCTGACAGTGACTCAACGATGAATGAATATCAGCAGAGAGACAGGAATTTAGAACAAGCCAAATGAAAATGCTTACAAAATGTTTAAGAAGCTTAGAATAACCACTGAAATTTTTTCATTGTGAGAATTGAACCGTTTTCAGATGCTCTGGATGCTACAGCCTAAGCCCGTTGCAAAGACTTGTTCTTCTTATTGTGTGTATCACTATGTATAATATTTTAAAGTACTCTGTGTTTATTATGGCTGTAATTGGTACTTTTTTCCTAAGAAAGCAAAATCTGGGATTTTCTGGTCTCTTTGTTCTTTGTCCTTCCATTCCACAAATAGTTGCTTAAGAGCAGTAAGAATCCACCTGGCATATTCTACAGGGGGAAAAAAAAAACAATAATAAACCTAACTATAACCACTTTTTATACAATGTAAGTAAAAGCAAAAAGCTAAAATCAGTATATTGTGTATTTTTTTGAGGAAAGAAAGACTGAAAATTCATTGATAGATAGAGCTGCATATCAATCTGCTGCTAAAAGAACAGAATCCAACTGAAAATGGTGATTTGAAGATTTCACATGTTGGCTGTTACCAGCTCTACCTTCTACAAACTTGTGCTTTAGTCAATAAGGCAGAAACACAGTGGATTGGGTTTATTTTTGTTAAGAAATTTTACAACAGAAAGCAATGAAAAATCAAGTTAAAGTAAATAGAATAATATTAAGTGTTAGTAAAGTTCAGAGATGGAAAAGAGCATCTACAGACTTTGTGATCAGAAAAGCTTCACAGAAAAAATGGGGCACATGAGGCTGATGTTGACCAATAGCTGCATTCTAGACTGTGAGTTAGCCACAACGTCTTACACAGTCAATATAGCTGAATTATATAAGTTTATTTTTGCAGAGAAATGGTAGTTGAAGCCCAGACTAAGAAATCAGGACCTCAGATTATTTTATTCATCTTCTCAAAGACCATCATTGGTTCCTCTTTGCTAAATGCAAAAAGACGGGCCTTGAAAAGTCAATATGGTGGTCTTGGAAAGGTGGATTTGTGAAACAGGATGTTGGAGGCAGAAAGAAGATTTCATAGAAAGGTATTTTCAGGACAGACAGTTGGCATCAGAGGAGTCCTGTTGATCACTTCCAGGACCCCAAAGCAAACCAAATGTTAAGTTTCATTTTTGTGAACATGAAAGTCCCAAACTCTGACAAGCTTAACGCATAATTGAAAAGCCTGTGACCCCTGACTCAAACATTCTTCAGTGACTTTGCATTTTTTCTCATATCTTACAAGCTTTATGCATTATGTATTTTCAAGAAATTTTCTTTCATATATGCCTTCTAACAATGTAATTAAATTGCAACTCAGCTGTAATATGTATATTTCAAATACTATACACTAACATAAAAATGATATACATAGCACCATCTGTTGGCTAAGGTATCTTTAACTGCTGAAAAATATTTTATGCAAATTAGATTAGAATATCATTAAGAAGTTTGTACAGAGAAAGGGAAAACAGCTTGAATTTAAATTAGAAAAAGATGAACTCTGTATGTGGTCACTGACTAGGAATGAAGCCTGATAATTCAGATTATTTTGATCTCTGCTGATGGTAATAGCATCAATTATGACAAATTGGCCTAGTAATAATTTCTCTTAGTCAGAGATGATATAAATGACCAAAAAAAAAATAGCCATACTCCATATAACTACACAGATCTTACCTAAAACAAATATAAACGGTGAATGGAGTCAGTTTGAAGATGAAACATAATGTATAGACATTCTTATGAAATAGCAACATCATTTAAGATACAGTTAGAAGGTGAAATTAACCAAATAGTGTGTATATTACATTTTTCTCTTTTCAGCTTGTGGGTATTCAATGATGTAATATATATAGACATGTAGTAAGTTAGGGGGAAATTTTAGTTATATTTACTTGCATATTCTTGGGAATTCAGTAATAAAATTCATCTCTGTTCTTTTCTCAGTATTTATCTTTTTGTAGGTTTTTATAGCAAGGATATAGCTTTTTTTTTCCTCGAGATTTTTTTCTATTACCGTTAAATACTAAGAATGGAAAAAAAAAGAAATTAAGTTTACTATTTTCAAATGTTGGGTTTTCACCATCTAATCTATCAACAAATCAACAAGTGTCAACTGGGTTTCATGGCCTAATGCTAGGCAGTCATTGTCTTTAAGAAGCTTACATTTTAAATTATAAGAAATTCACATAAAGATATTATTGAAAGAAATTTCGTGCAAATTTAATATATAATATTCAAAGCAATAAATGATAATGTTCAAAGGAAAAAGAGTTCTTTTAGACCTAAAGTGGGGTAACACTTAATGCGTTTATCTCTAGCTTGTTTGAAACTTATTCAATAACCACTTAACTCCAGCCCATGGGCCTAATTGCTTTTTGCTAAATAAGGCTTTCATAGTTGTATGTTTATACAATGTAGCCTCACTTTCTGGAAATGCTCATTCTTTCTTTCTTTGGTAAACTCAGACTCACCCTTCAATAGTCATCTCAACATGGCTATCCATGTGCTATACAATGTAGCCCCTGCTTATTTCCTCAACTTCTTTTCTCATCTACTTCTCAAGTGTATATGCCCCATTTTTCTGAGCTACCTTAAGTTCCTAGAACCTGTTAAATTCTCTTTTCTACATATTTGAACATGTTGTTTGTCTGTCTGCAATACTTTTTTTTTTAGTCCATTTTACCATCACTCTATAATTCCAGTTGATCCTTCGGTGTTCAGATTATAAACTGTCATTTTCCGAAGCCTTCCCTGATTTTCCAGTATGAGTTGAGTTCCTGTCAAGTACTCTGTGTACTTCTGCGTTTTAGTATTTACTGTGACCATAGTGTAAATTCTCTGTTCCTCCCTAGACTGTAATTTCCTTATCTTCTTTAAGACTATATATCGATCTTACCACCTAGTACAGTTTCTAACATACAGTGTTGGCACAATAAATATTTAGAAGTACATGAATATATGAATAAGTGATCTCTCATGAAGAGCACAGTTCTTCCTCTTTATGATTCCAAAGAATTTTTGTTTAACTTTTGTCATAACATTTACCATATTTATCTTAAAGAGCTGTTGATTCCTTTTTAGGTGCAAGGGCAGGGTCTGTCGCTGCAGTTCCAAACCTTAGCATAGTGAAATATAGGATATGCTTTAAGTAATGTTTACTAATATTATTAATTGTGACTTTAGAAGGGAACCAGAATTGGTAGAAGATCTAGAAAACTGAGATACTCTAGTTTGTTTTTTATTCTGCTACAAGTCAACAGTAAACCTAACAAATGTTTCTTACCACACAACCAAAACACAAAACATTATTTCATCACATAATGTTTTACAGTTACTTGAGATATCAGTGAATATACTTGACGTATGTGAAAAATTAAGAAAATCTCTTTATTGTGAGATTTGCTATCATTACTCATTATTTCTATGATTTTAAATTCACTGTGGTAATGAACATGAATACAGATGACATGAACTCTTTGAACTGGTTTTATGCAGTAGAATAAAGATTTGTAGAAGTTTTACCAGAACCTTGAACATACAGATTTTTTTTCTTTTACAATCTGGAGTCAGTCTGTACATCCTGGAAAAAAGAGCAAGTACTCTTGGGAGATTGTCTGTCTGTCTGTCCATCCATCCATCCATCCTGAAGGTGTCCCTTTGGGCAGGAAGTAATATAATGGGAAGAAATAGCTTCATTACTGTGTCTTGAGGAATAAGAACTATTCTTTCAAGGAAGAAGCTTGCTGTCTCATGGGATATCGTTTGGACCTTTGTGAAGGAATGCATGACAGAGTGTGTGTGTGTATGTGTGTGTAGGTGTATGTATGTGTGTGTATATATATCAAATCTTTGGTAGATAGCAAATAGTTGCTTAGCATCTCCTAGCAGTTTTCAAGATGCTGACACAGAGCAATGGAAAAAAAAAAAACAACACATAATGCCCCTGCTCTTAAGGGGTTTATAAAGTTATAAAGACTGTAAAAAAAGGAAATGAAAGATAATTAAAGAAAAAATAAAATAATTGAACAAGATAATTTTACATAACTGTAACTTCCACTGGGAAAAATTAAATTAGACAGTGACAAGGTTAAAAGGAGTAGAACTTTAAATACACTGGCCAGGAAAAGACCTGAGACCTGAGCTATGTGATAGAATTGGTGAATGAGCAAAAGGGTGAAAATGCTGTAAAAGAAAAACAGATGAAAAATTGAGCAACCAAATGATCTGTTCCCTTTCATACACATTTTACGTTTTATCGAATGTGTAGCAAAATCATGTGCCTTGGAGGCCACATCAAGTCGGGCAGCCTGGTGGGCTGAAGAAAGCGGCAGCAGTACAGCTTCTTTCCACTGGAGGTGGTAGCTCTTGGTAGAGCACGGCACATTGAATAGCTGCGTAAGAGCACCTGTGGGTCTGATCTGAGCATTTACTGGCATGTGTTGCTTTCTCTCTCTTAAAAATAGTTTTAAAATTAAAGACATTGCCTAAAATCAGAGCATGAAAACCATAGAGACCATTATTTAAGACCATTTCTAAGCCCAACAAGCTTGAAGGTGTTCCTTTGAGGAGGAGGTAGTACAATGGGAAGAAATAGCTTCATTACTGTATCTTTTCGTTAGGAATAAGAACCATCCTTTTAGTGAAGCAGCCTGCTCTGCCACATGGGATATCATTTGGGCCTTTGAGAAGAAATGTAGGACTGTTGATCTGATTTGAAATGTTTGTTCATGGTCATCTAAATCCCTGAAGAAACTTTTAACTTTCTGGCCAAGGCTGCCGCTATTGAAAACAATAAATATATTTTCAGAAACTTAAAGCAATGGAGAATGAAATAATTCACCTGTCACCTTTTCAAAATTTTAGTTTCCTGTGGGGAGACTGAATTTGGTCTTTTGGTTCATTTGACTATCAATTTTGAGTTGCTCCATTAAATGTTTCACTGGGTTAGGGCCAGGTTTCAGGGGAGAGGATAAAGTATAGAAAATTGAAAGGGTGTAGGCTGCTTTTAAGGTATGTCCTTCTCTACAGATTCGTGCATTTAAGGATTTGGAAAAGGAGTTGTATTACCCACATGGGACAAATTCCGCCATCTAAAACAACATAATTGATTTATAAATTAGTAGTAATGCATACAGAGAATATTTTATTTATATTTTTATTTACCACTATAATTATTAGGGTACAGGGCTTGTTGGTATAAATGTTTACTTTCACAATCTCAGCTTTGCAAGTTGCACCTTTGCAGCATAGCCTAGTTCAATTTTATTCATTCTGTAAAAGAAATTCAATTATGTAAATTTATTGGCAAACATGATCACATATTACATGTGGGAATTAAGACAATTTCAGCCTGCACACTTTACTTCAGGTATTGGCATATCAGTCATGATCCTCATTACATCATCACCATCATCAAGGTTCATATGAGAATATACGTATTCCAAAAACTATTCCAAGTAGTTTATATGACTTATCTCATTGACTACTCATAGTAACATATACAGTGAATATTTTTATGGATTTATTTTATGGATAAGAAGCAAGGAGGTTTAGAATGTTTCAGTAACAAGCCCAATGTAACTCTCCAGATTCCCAAGTTGTACACAAAATAATTTTCAGCACCCATTAAATAATCAATGGACAGATTCAAAGCAAAATGTGCAGTAGGAGAATTTGATCTTCTTTTATGAATGCCCTCAGTGCCCCCTTCATAATCTCATTTCTTTTGTGTGAGCAAGAAACCAATTTGATGGTCAAATTAAAGACATATTCTCTAAAAGTACTAAACATTCATAATTCACAATTGCTTTTTTTAAAATTGAAGTATAGCCACAAATTTGTCAATTTCTGGTATATAACAATGTTTCAGTCATATATATACATATACATATATTTGTTTTCATATTCTTCATTATAGATTACTGTAAGATTGAATATAGTTCCCTATGCTATACGGAAGAAATTTGTTTTTTACAATTTTTTGTTATTAATAGACAAGTTCATTAGAGGAATCTCAGTTAGTGGGATGTGCACTATGGCACTCTTCCCTGTCAAGAGGTAACTGCAAGTGACAAGTTCCTCTTTTCTCTTATGCACACAGCAGAATATCAGAGGCACAAAGTGTTGTCAGCAACGTCACTCCTGAAAACTTGTGCACTATAGTCCCAAAGTTAGCAGATGGGATCTTTGTCAAGTCTGAAAGAAGACTGAGTCCAAGAGAGTGAAAATTCCCATTGGTTTTTCTGTTTTCCATTCTGAGAAGCACTGGGTTTGCACAGCTGAACTTGTAATTGTAAGACTGCTGGAAGAAGTGAGCCAAGTTGTCTTTGTTCCCCTCAGAGAGTCTGTGTAAAGACTGAATCCCACACAGCTCCTTCTGCAAAGAGAATGTTAGGGAGCCAGTGTGGCTCAGAGAACAACATTAGAGTCAGGAAGACTGGAGACCTCTGTCTTGACTGAGGCACACAACTTTATTACTTAAAAATGAGGGCTTTGAATCAGTTACTATTTAAGGTCTTCCCTAAATACTTAAAAAGCTATATATGCATTAATTATGTTCTTCACAACTTTCTCAATGGAACTTTCCAGTGCAAAGCATTAAGTTTTAGTCACAAGAGCCAGCCTCCTGTGGAATTCTGTACACAGTATCCTAGTTCGCCATTTATCTGTCTCTTCAGCATTTAATAGTGCAGATTAATTTGTTATTATGAAAATAAAATTCACAAGTAACATGTTAACTGTGTATATCATAGCTAGATACCCTTATTACAAAATTTATAGTACTTTTTGGCAAAGCATACTGGATCATGAACCAACCAGAATTTTAAAGGCAGCTAAAAGAAATATCATTATAATGTAGTGTCTTGTAGTGAGGTGGACTGAAGCCAGGAACACTGATGTATTGTGAAGAAAAATACACAAATGGTTGTAAAGAGAGGTCGTGACACAAGCTTATTCACATTTAAACATGCCAGAAATAAAAGAATTAGGTTATTTCTGAAAGTCTTTGTGAGTGAGATTGATGCTTCTAGTCTTAGGAAATCAATACTATGTCATTCCTATAGTACATCTTGATTTGTAATTCATACAGTGTTACGAAATGTTATAAATCTCAAGGAAGAAAAGGGGCTCATAGCTTAAGAGTTCATGCCAGAGAAACTAAAGATGGAGGAAAATGATGACTATCCCAGATACTACACTTGTTTCCTCTCTTTCACCCACTGAGTCTAACTTGATGCTAAAAAGCCTTGATATCTGTCAAAAGATATCATGGGAGGTCGACCCATCTTTGTTTCTCGGTTACTGAAAGTATAATTTCCAAGTCTGTCAATATGTGGAACTGAGGAAAGTTTATATTTTCTAAGACTTAGTTTAATAATGTGAGTAGACATTTTAAAAATTACTAAAATTCTCTAATTCTTTAATATTGTATTTCAGTTTATGACCTATGTGTTGAGCATGTAGGTATCATGAAGAAGACAAGGCTAAGACACAGTTTCATTTAATAGATTAAATCTGATACAGTGTTTTAAACTTAAATGAAAACTACTTGACAAAACTCGTAGGAATGAGATTAGTTTCTGTGCTCTAATATATAAAAGTATTATCTACTTGTACTTTAAGAAGGAAGATACAAAATAGTCTTTTTTTTTTATTATTTTTGGCGTCTCAGTCCAAATTCTTGTTTGTACTTGATCGGTTTCTTGTTACCACACATTATGTAATAATTAACATTCTAAGTTTTTAGAAGAACAGTTTATTATCCTATCTGTTTATCCTATACTGGTTAGAAGAATTTAGGCACATAGTAGGATCACAGTAAATACATATAAAATAATAGCATAGCACAGCCTACTATAAAATAGAGTAGAATAGACTATTTAACTTCTCATTCAGTGAAATCTGTCTACATATAAGAGTAAAATATGGACCATCTTACATTTATTTTTTTGTAAGCCCCCTCCCCCCCAAAAAAAGAAAGAAAGGAAAGGAAACAGGGGAGATATAAGTTCACAATATAGACGGCAGATCCTGATCAGTTTAGCTGCAAATGTAATATCAGACTGCTAAAATCCAGTCTATTGGTCAAATGATAGACATAATCCATTGTTGAGGCCTGTCTTTTGCAGCCTTCCATTTTGCTTTAGCGTACCGTAACAGATTTCCTCATCACAATAACAGGAATACTGCACCCCACAGCATTCCTTGTTACAGAATCAACAAAACCACAGCATACTTTATTATACAAATATGTCTAGCTACCTACTCAAGCTGCTATCTGCCAACCCGGGTTGGAAAAAATCTTAACCTTTAACAGGAGATTGTTGGCTCCACTCTATGAGCAAATAGGATGTTTTTTTGATAGTATGTTGGAGCCAGAGCTCACGAGAGCAAATCTTCTTTCCCTACTGTGTGTTCATGGACATCACATTAATAGCATGAAATTGACCACACTGGGAGTATTTATACCATGGGAAATGGCAAACACAATGAATCAAGCCTTTTTTTTTCCCCCTTTTTTCTGATGGCCAGTTAAAAATTTACTAGCTTACCACTGGGTTTCCTTTCTCTTTTCTTAAAGAGTATTCTTTTTATCCTTGTCTTTCCTTTTAATTTTTTTAAAAAAATTTTGAACTGGTAGCTTTTATCCACAGTTGATCCTTGAACAACACAGGTTTGAACTATGTGGGTCCATTTAAACTTGGATTTTTTTTCAGTAGTAAATATACACTAATACATGATCCAGGTTGGTTGAATTCATGGATATGGAACTGCAGATACTGAGGAAGTAAGTACAAGGAGGAACCTTGAATATGGAGGGCTGACTGTAAGTTATCTGTGGATTGTCAACTGTGTAGATGCCCAGTGCTCCTAACCTCTGAGTTGTTCAAGGGTCAGCTGTATGCTTATTATAACCTAGTAAATACAAATGATCATGGCATCAGGCAAGCCTATCACAGTAGAAATTTATTTTGAAAAAGAAACATCTTAGTTTCCAATCATTTGCAGTAACTGTAAGCAAAAGGAAAATGTTATTTTTTAATATTATGGGTATATATTTTGATACATTGTGTTTCTATACTCAGTGTCTGATGAACCTTAAAAACCTTTGATAATTCAAAATTTAGAAATCATCCCTTCATATCTTGGAACCATAGTTTTGTGTCACTGGGGACTGAAGTTTTCTTCCTTCTATTGCTGATCTGCTAATTTGCACTTTTTGAGTTGTCTTCAAACATTGGTGGGTTGCAAAATATCATTGATTATCTTTTAGGAGGAAAGTGTTACCAAAACCCCAAAATACTGTGAAATTATAATGAGTCTATTTAACCATTTATGCTCATTGCCTCTATTTAAATAGCATTTTTTTCTCTTTTTATGTGGACCTAGAAATTATATAGCATTTTTCTCTCATTTTAAATCTCAGTAGAACTGTAAAATAAGTATGGAATTCACATGGGATGCTTTCCATTTGTTCCATTATGTATGTCAGAGAACATATGATTTATACTTTTTTCCTTAAGTCAAACAACATTAGTTTTCTTTGACCATCTGGCTGGCATCTGGGAGATCTACTCCATGCACTATTAATCAGAATATCATTGTGAAGTTCGGGTAATGACCTATGTGAATAGCATATATTTATACGTAGCAAAGTTCACTTTATTGATTTAATACTACTCTGCATCCTGAAGTGCTTTGGTTTTCAACACAATTTAAATACATTGCCAAGGCTTCATTTATTTAGTAAATTTACACAATATTTTTCTTCCAAAGTGCTATATAGTAACAGCATCAAGGCAAGATTCAAAAGACACTTTGTTTTCCATCTTCAGTTATTTTCACTGAGCACTTTCCTAAGACGTAGCTCCAATATCCAGCAGCTGTCTGGTTTAAGATGCAATGCACTCTCCTCCTTTTTTCCCTTCTAGACTATCCTGTCTATATCTTGACATTTTAACTTGCGTGTTTTACCAACAGTCTCCCTGCCCGACCCTCTTTCTCTTCATCTATCTCTGTATCTCTCTCTCTCCTTTCATTAGGAATCATTCTAACCTCCAATGAAGAAAAGTGAAACATAAAAAACAAATCACTTTTTAATGTCTTGCTGTGTCTTCTCTTCATTTTTCATGCAACTTTCCTTTCTACCCTATGTGATGTGTTTAGTTTTTTTTTTTTTTTTTGGTTTTGGTTTTGTATCTCTTCTCTAACCGTTTCCTATTCTCACACTAGTTTAAAGTCCATATTAGTTTGGGCCATTTAATTTTGTTTAAATATCAATATCTTACTATCTCAATTTAAGAATGAAAAATAAAATAAGACACAAAAATATTTAAAATGAATAAAAATTAACACAGAGCTAATAGCTTTTGGTGCTTAGAGTATATTTAGTTTCCTTTAAACCCAAACTCCCAATTTAAAAAAATGAGCTCCATGTTTATCTCTTCTACTTTTGACTTTTATTGCTTTTGTATTTTTTTTGAATATCCCTCTGTTCCTTAGTAGTTAACCCTCTAAGGGTAGGAACAGGGGAATAAAGAACATTATGCCGAATAGACATGATGATGTGTAATAAAAATAATAATCAAATGCTAACTAGCTTTACTATTTTTTTCTTTGACTTACGGGGACCAATGCTCAGCACAGTAAGAGGCAAAGGACAGCATGGTCTCTGAAGTTCTTTTATCTTATGACATATCTCTAACAGTGGGACATTTATATGTCTATAATTTTGAAATACTGATTCTGAAGCCAGAAATAGAACCATGATGGCAGCAGAAGTACCTCTTGAACACATTTCTCTGGACAAATTACCTCCAATAGCCCAGAATCACTAGTGGTCACTTCTCTCTTTTCATCAGATCTTCTTTGAGATACCAGAGATCAATTACTGATTCTCAGTTGCCTGGGAAATACGAGGGACACCAGCCCCAGTTTTAAACAGCAGTGCGTACTTTTAATTTCTATTAAAATATGAAATTTGATGTGTCTCTCTGGTTCCTACTCTAATTTCCTAAGGACTTTGCTCTGTGATGATTATGTGCTATTAAAGATGAACTGAGGTCCCCCCCAGATGTGGCTGTATGAATCACTAGTTACGGAATTCCTTTACAGATGTTTGGAAAGTGTTCTGGGAGTTGGTGTGGTGGAGGGTGCTTACTTACGTGCTGCCTCAGTAAATCAGAGACTGCTATTTCAAACACAGGAAGCCTAATGAGCCAACAGTGACTGCAGAAGGAAAGCAAGCTGGGTGTTGATCGTCTCACACATAGCTATTAGGAAGAAGGCACACCAGCTGTAGGTCACACTGAGTCGGAACAACAGAACAACCAGTTTCACCATTTCCTACCGTTGTTTTAACATTCGAGTTTAGCGCTTAAGAGGTCACAAAGCAGTTCTGTATCTAACAGCTGCCATGTATTTAAGTAATTTAGACGTCTCTCTCCTTTATGGGCAAAAATCAGACGTTTCATGTAAAGGCACAAAGAAGGAAACCTCTGATTTCCTCAGAGCAACACCCTAAGCCCCTTACTAGCTACTTTCTGGAGCTTATGCAGGTCATTTTGACGGCAGGCGGAGTGATAGGGGTTGGTTTAATTTCGTATTGTGAGGTGCATTTTCCTTGTACATATGCACTTACAAATACAGACACATACCCTTCTTTAATTATATGGTTGTTCTGGAAATTTCTACTTCTGAGATAAGAATATTAAGAGGAAGCTCTGGAATAGGAAAAGCAACATGAAATTTCAGAATCGAGGGGGAGTTTCTTCTTGCTATAGTCCAATGGTCAGAAACTCCAGTTCCTCTAGGGAAGAAAGGTTCATGCTGATAGAACTGACAAAATTTATAAGCAAATTGGTGAATTAGAGATAAGAGCAGACCCACACAGGACAGAAATAGGAAAGACACAAGCTCAGCTCCAGTGACAATGCACCGTGTGATTTTTTTAGAATTGGAAGAATGATGGAAAAGTGGGGAGAAATACAAATATTTGAGGGGAAGTGAAACTATTCTATTAAATAAAACTGCGTTGAGCCCACACATCTGTCTTACAGATGCACACACACGCATACACACAGACATGTATACCCCACTAGGGACTGTTAGTCCCTTTTTCATGCTTTTATCTCAGTATCAAGAATCAAAACCATTGCTCTGAATAGGACCACAATGTCAAAATACTAGAGAAAAGCAGAAATAACTCTTTTGCCAAATTGTGCATTCTTGTTCCAGGTTTACTAGTCCACCTACAAACTCCCCCTGAGAGCCATGGATTTGAAACTCAGTTGGTGTGAGCAAAGGGGTGTACCTTTGCTGACCCATGCTGTTCTGAGCTTGTGGACAGTCATGAACTTTTCATTTTGTGTGATCTCATGGGTGAGAGAACTGCACACCTGCTTGGCTCATACAGAACTACGTTTTTTAAAAAGTCTAAATACGTAACAGATGCACCAGAGGATTTCATTTGAGGAGGAATTTACTAAAAAACTCAGACAGAACACATCCCCCACAGTTATAATCCTCCCCCTGTGCCGTAATTATGATGTAGATTGGGAAAGCTGGCATTGTGTGTTCCTCATGGAAATGAATCCAATATATTTTCACATACTTGTTAGATATGCTCAATAAAACATACTGCACATACATTTAAAATACGAGGCAGTTTTATGCATTTTATTGGAAATATAACCTAGTTAAACATTTCAAATGACAGCAACAGTGGACAGGTAACATTCTATTTGCAAATCTTTCTAGAACACGTCGGGGTCGCCAGATTTGTCTGAACTCTTCCAAAACCTACTTCCTCAAGGAAACTTCCTTCAGTTAATTAGGGAGTGATGCTGAAGACCCTGACGTGGAAATTCCCGTGATCCTCTGTCCTCTCTGCCTCTCTGAATGCATTTGGCTCTACAGAGTCAGCACTTTATTTACACATCCTGGTTTTCCTCGGGGAAGGTATCCTGTGCCATCTCTTATTTAAGACAGTAGATTTCATGATCAGAGTTTCTCAAATTTCACTTATTAGTGTACTTCTAATAAAATGTTTAATATATACAAGTATATACACTACGCTTAGATGTGAAATTCTATGAAACTGACTCATTTTTATACTTTCATTTATTTGAAAGGGGAGTTTTATATCACTCCTATAGATGTGGAATTACTATTTCATGAATAGAAGATAAATATACAGGTAGATCAGTGAATACAAAGCAATGTAATTGAATTCCAGCTAGAGACAGTTGCCAACAGAAGGGAGTTTCAAGCCTGATTTCTCACTGTCAAAAGAAGAGAGAACCACAGTTTTGAGAGATGCTAAGGACCTGAGAGTACCAGCTGATGCTTGCCTCTGATGCAAGCAGAGAAAGTAACAAAGAATTAGATATTCTTAGAAAAAAATTAGGATTAAAAAGGAGTAACTTTCTCACCGCTATTTAATGATACATCAGTAGCACTAAAATCATCTTATGTCCCAGCACTGTGTGCATCACACACTTGGGAACACCCCGCCTTGATGCGTAGTATTAGTGATCCGTGAACCGTATAACGTGATGCAGAGTTTTGACATTAACTTTTTATGCATTAAAAACTGTAATTCTATATGTGACGTTCAAACCCCCTCTAAACAATGATGAGGAATCAAATTCCTGTTTACTTTTGTGGGTTTATGCACGAGAGAGGATATGTAGGAGGCTTCTGGGTTTAGTAATATTCTGTCTGAGTGGCAGTCAGTTACACGAGCGTGTTTACTTTGTGAAAATGCATTCAGCTTACACTTAATATATGTGCATGTTTCTGTTGTATGGCATGCTTCAATAAAACATTATTTAATAGAATAATGATAATAAGATGCAGTTGCTTACTTAAGAGAGTCCATGGTGGGGGCTTCAGAGTAACTAGATTCCAGTGTTGTGCTGGGTCTGGCTTGTACTAACTTACGAGAGCCAGCAGCTAATTTTCAGGAGTTTTGTGGACTGCCTGTTAAACACAGCCATTGTTAAAGATCAGATTGTGTAAACTAAAACCTAAATGAAGTATTCATATGAAAGTGAAGAGTGCTCAAAGCACATCACTTCCTAATTGTTTCACTGTTATCTGTCCTCAAGGTTGTTTCCATTTTTTGTATTCATGTGGTGGGTGTGCTCCACAGTGCTGTGCGGCTACAGCTCTTTGTTCACTGACGTCAGCTTGTTACCTTGAACCTGCCGTGGAGGGAGCATTTACACCGCAGAAGTCAGTAAACACTATAAACTGAGGCTTTCTTTACCCCTGACGGGCCTGTTGTTAAACAGTTACAGCACAGAACTGCTAAATCCAGTGTTTCAACAGTGACATCAAGGGTCAAAGATGCTCATAGTACATATAGTTGACAAAGGACTAATATCAAAAAATCTAAGAAGCCCTACAAATCTCTAAGAAAAAAGTAGAAAGTTAAATAATTAGAAAAAGAGGCAGACGATTTGAACATTATAAAAGAGGGTATGTGTGAATATATGAAATGGGTTCTCCCTCATGAGTCATCAGCAAATGGAAACTTAAATTATGATGAGTTACAAATACATAAAATATACGAAAATGTATTTGTAACTCATTATAATTTTAATTTCCATTTTTTAATGGTGGGCTAAAATACAGTGACGGACAAATCCAAATGTTGGTGAGGATGTAGAGCAACTGGGACTTTGCTAATCTGTTAGTGGAAGCCTATGTTTGTACAAACATTTTGAAAAACTGTGTGGCAGTATTTTAATGAAGCTGAACGTACCAATCTCCTGTGTTCTAACAGTTCTCTTCCTAGGTTTATATGCAACAAAAGTGCTTACATAGGATCACAGGATGTTCACAGTAGCACTAGTCTTAAGAACCGCAAACTGAAAAACAAATCCAATGTCTGTCAACAGTAGCATGGATAAATAAATATAAGGGCATATTACATAAAAATGAAAGAAGATTGAACCATAGCTACATGCCAATCATGGCTGAATCTTACAAAAATTAAGTTGAGAAAAAGCAACCTCACACATAAGTATACATAGAGTAGCATTATGCTTACAGATAAATTAGTCTAAGAAGCTAGGAGACAGGATGGTGGTCACCTTTGGAGGACAGTCACTGGGAGAAGACACACAGGAGACTCCTGGGTGTTGGAAAGATTTTATTTCTTTATCTGGATTATGAGTACATGGGTGTGCTTACTTTGTGAAATACTATTGCCAGCTGAAGGGTCAAAGCTTGAGGGCTATGTTCTCTTTGTTAAAAAGGGAGATTTTATATATATATATATAGATAGATAGATAGATATAAAATGCATCACTTTGCTGTATACCTGAAACTAACCAACATTGTAAATCAACTATACGTGGATTACAATAAATTTTTAAAAAGGGAGATAAGAAGTGTTGAAAAGATGTTAAGGATATATGAGATTGTCTCCTTGAGACAATTAGAAGGAATGAGAGAAAATTGACAATAACTATACATCGAGACATGTGTATACTCCTATATAAATGCACTATATACATATACTATCCTTCAATAAGAAGTTAACTTTAAAATACAGAGAGAAATACTTGCGTGCCTAAGTGAAAAGCGTATGGGCTGTATATACGTCAGGATTGGCAGAAACATTAAGGTCATCAATGCCATTAGGGGATCAGCCTATTCTCTCTGATGGACAGAAGTCTGGCTTTATCCTGGGGCCAATTCCCCTAGGAGTTGCCTGCATCAATAGGGATATTTTTTCTTTGTTTAAATCTGGCACATGTGAGAGGTTTCTCAATTCTTAATTAAAAAATAGGAAAGGACTTTCCCAGTAATCTACAGGAATTTTACCTTTATGTATCACTGGTTAGAAATTGCCTACGTGCTTACTCTTGAATCGGCCACTCTTAAGGAAATGATATCCCCTTAATTCCAGTACAAGAAATAGGACTGACTGGTGTAAATTCTTCTGGCTAGTTCTTCAAACTTTGAGCTATTTGACAGTACAGGCAGCATAGAATAGATCTTGAAGAATCACTCCTAACACCCAAGCCACTCTGGTGCTTACTGATCGATACTTTTTAACTTGTGTTCCACATTTAAGCCAACTTTTTAAACCTGGAAATTTCTGAGCACAGACCTCAACTAAATTTACATTGTGATTAAATATTAAATCTCAACTCCTTATCACCCCATGATCCCTTTAATACCTCAAGTGAAATTCAGAGTACTTTAACCCACCTTCCCCTATCAGCTTACAGTATCAATACAATGGCTTAATAATAATGTAGAGAAAATAATTTATAGTAAAAGATGTTCATTATTAAAATATGAAGGATTAACTACACTAGTTGACGTAATGATGTAGCTGGATGCTTGCAAATATTTCATAATGAGTAAAGTTGTATTTATGAGAAGGAAAATAATAAACAGTATTTTAACAATTTTTAATACTTGATATTTTACTGTGAGGACCACATCAGCACATGACTGTGTCAGCAACAGTTGCAGACTGATACAGGTGACCTAAGTGGTCTTGATAATTTATACCATGAGCAGCGATGTCACAAGCGAAGAGATTTTTGAAATGGCATATAGCTCTTGGGAAATCTCCAAACAAATTTTAATCTGCCTGAATTATCCAGAAGCTGCATTTCTGGAAAATTCAATATCTATTAAATTAAAAAGAAATCTTTCTGTTTATATGCAAAGCAGTGTTAGGCTCGAGTCTTGTGAAATTATAAATGTTTTTTTTTTTCTATGGTAATCTCTAGGGAAACTTTCAGGTCACAGAACACACAAGTCATTTCTTTGTTGTGTAAGATTGTCTTAAAACTGCAGGCTATCTAGACACTGTCCTAGAACATCACTCACTAAATGTCATCAGTGACTCGTGATCCCAAAACATATTGACCCCAACATGCATCCTTACATTTCTAAAACACCTCTAGAAGCATTAGCAATGGGGTTATAAAATCCTCTTAAAATGGAATCAATGTGGATCCTTGAGTTAGAGAGATCTGCTTTTAATTCCTTACGTTGTTCCTCATTGTGGAGTTGAGAATGCTAATTCAGACCCTTAGTTTTCTCTTCTGCAAAAAAGAAAAATAACATTGCAACCTTGTTTTTAGGATTGATGAAGTTACCAGGCACAAGATTGATGCTCTACAAGTTATTTTCTTTATATTTCCCTTCATTTCTCCTCCTATTTATTTCTCTATTACTCTAGAGTACCCTTTCTAGCCTCTTTGTTTGCTAAGAGGCTTTTACCAAGAGAAGAAAGCATAAATCAAACCTAGACTCTAACCCAGTGTAGGGGACATAGGCAACCATATGGAAAAATATGAAAGGATATAACTGATGATATTTTATATATTAAAAAGGAACAGTTGAAGGAGTCAATTTGGTCACCACTAAGGAGCTATACATAAACTCCTTTAGTTTTTAAAATTTGTATAATAAACTAGAACTTCATCTGTACTAGCTTGAATTTTATACTGTACTTGGATCAAAGGTCTAGACCGTGTAAATATCTCTTCTTTACAAGATGTAGATCATATTATTACAGAAAAGAAATTCAAAATGACAATGCCAAGAAAAATAGCCGAGATAAGTAACCATACAAAACCTGCAATGATTAATTTCAGTTGTTTTAATGTGTGTGTGTGTGTGTGTGTGAATAATGAATTAGAAAAAGGGCTTTTAAACCAATTTTCTTTTGCTAACAATTCACAGATTTTGAGGGAACAACCCTAAGTATACTAATGACGGTCTTTTTACTCCATTAGTTGATTAGGAAGTTCTGATCGATTGCCTAAAAATTACTTAAGATTATTCTTTGGAAAAGTTTTTCCCATGTTCTCAAGTGTTAAGAAGGTCTTTTGTTTCCCATAGTTGGGTAGATCTTTGACATGAAGGATATGAGTATAATGCACTTGCTCAAAGGTCTCCAAAGCCCCCAAACTCCTGCTGCCCTAAATATCATCAGTATCCACATCAGAAATTATACCTCAATTGTTTCCTCCATTGTTTTCAATCAACTTGGACAGGATACTCTGTCAATAAATAAGTTTCGGGAAATAAAATATAACAAACATATATAATAATAGTTGTATATAACTTAACATATGTATGTGTTTTATATCAATCTATCCTCACAGTGCAGCCATACTTTAGAAGGGATCACATTTCTAGGAACAACAGCATTAGCACTAGTACAATTGTTAAGTACAGTATTCAAACCTTTCTTGATCCTAATGAAGGTACTGCGATTGAATACTAGTGTACTATTTCTCAGTAATTCAAATGCTCTCAATTTTGCCTCCATTTTTGGAATAAAATCCTTTTTTGGTTGAGCAGTGGGCAATGCAGTTTTCTTGCGCTTATGGTTTGTTCTGTGTGAAATACACAAATCTTAGCAAAGTAAAATCATGTTTATGAATATAAGTGATGCTCAAATAATAAAAGGTATTGCAAACTGAGGCTCAGTGAGATACAACATTTACAGCTTCTAGAAGTTAATTTTTAAAAGAATTGTAAAAGCTTTGTATGCAAAATAAAGATCTTACTGAAAGACATACTATATGTCCTAAATTAAGAAGAAGCAATAGTATTTTCATTGATGGGTAAACTCACTGTCTTGGAATTATCACTATTCCAGTCAAAGTTCCAGCAAGCATTTATAGAAGTTAACAAATTGCTTATAGAATTTATAAAGAAGTATAAATGTCAAAAAAGCCAAGAAGATATTAAAAAAAAATAAGCAAGGGAGAATTGGTATCCAGATATCAACTCTTTCTATAAAGTTAGATCATTAAAACTGTGACATTCTGAAGGAGAAAAAGATGAATGGATCGATGATACAGAGAATTCAAAAACTTATTCTGTGTATCATGAAATCATGGAATAAAACAATGGTTGACAGTTCTTTTCTTTTGGAACTTGAAAAATGTTGTGCTACATTTTTCTAGCCTCCGTGGTTTCAGATGAGAAATCTGCTGTCATCCAAGTTGTCAACCCCCTATAAAAAAAGCAAGGTCTATTTTTTCTTTTAAGCATTCTAGCAGTTTAAATGAATGAACTAATTAGATCAATTTATCCATTTAAGTAGTTTTCAAAAACTCAGTGTTGACATTAAAAGAAAAGTCAATGGCAGAATAATAAACACATTCTAGTAGAAGTTACATAACACTTTTAAACCAAATTATGAGCATATTTATTTATGTGTCCGAAAAATGAAACAGTCTAGAAGTTTTCTTACACAATTTTTATTGCAGCTTCCTCTCAGAGGGTGAGAGAATGGGACAAAAGAAAGGAAGAAAAATAGTGGCTATGTGTGTCATGTTGTATTGCATGTCTAAAATCAGATTCCATGAAAATCTGATAAAATATGAATTTTATTCTGAGCAGAACACATAGGCATATTCATTATCTTTCTTAGGTAACTTTTTTTCATATCTAAAAAGTAGAAGCTGCCATTTATAAGTACTCTTATTTCAAACTGTTATACCGATGGTGATGTTGATAATATAATACTAAATGTAATGCCTCTTATAAAATACGCTGTAGAGAACCTGGTGAGTTTCAGTGGACATATTTGAGAAAGTCACACTGCCAGTGATGGAGGAGCAGGAACGTAGACTCAAACATAGGTCACACTCTTGGGTAAAATATGGATATTCTGACTGAGAGCTGTAATTAGGCATAGCTCCCTCTGAACTATAATTCTGTCTTAGGTGTCTCGAGGAGGTGTGCCTAGAATCAAATGGGGAAATCTTATATAGTAAGTCATTTATTCTCTTACTATAAATTGTAGAATTGACCTTCAAATCTGTTATTTCTCCACATAAACTATAGTAGGTGGTATTCTTTAAAAATTATATTCTGTGAAGCAGTAAATTATAGGGCTCCTTAAACTACTACCCATCATAATTTTTTAAAACATAAAACTCTCTTCACTAATGCAACTGTACTTACTCAATATATGTTTAGGTGTTGAAAAATTTATATAAATGCTTCTATGCCAGACTGTAACCTTCATAAACCTATGTTAAAGTGTTGACACTTTGATTTAGGTATATAAGAATTTCTCTTTATTAGATACTTCTAATAAAGTAAAGGGGAAAAAATTAAACTTCCTGGAGGAGAAAGTTTCATTTTTGAGACTTCTAGTTGTTGTAAATCTCAACAACCTTTATCTTGTAAATCTACTATGCATATGAAATTTCATTTGTCAAATGTAGTAGCTTTAATAACCTCACAGCAAATGTATGATGCTCTGTACACATCAGATGGAAAGTTTGCTTTGTAAAGTGATACTGCCTTGTGACCTGTCAGGGACTTCTAAATTCCCAGCTAAGCTTTTGTATGTTTTATTGGGGAGATTAGAGAAACATCTAGCAAGAGGAAGGAGGAGAAGGGGATTGAAGAAACCTTCCTTATGAGGATGACAAGCAACTAATTAACATTTAAAGAAAGTATCTTACACACCTGCAGCCCTTAGATGAGAAGACACTATTTTAAGCACTTTAAAATTATTAACTTATTTAATTTTCACAGTCATTCTGTGGGATCTGTATTATCAGTATTCCCATTTCACAAATGAGATAGAGTCCCAGAGAAGTGTAGTAACACTCCCAAGATCACATAGCTAGGAAACAGTGGAGCTGGGATTTGAATCCAGGTCTGTATTCTTGGTTGCTGTACCATACTGCTCCACAAAAATAAATACAAGGCTGTAAAAGGGTGGTGATAAAGAATAACCACAAGGATGAAGTCTGTTAGCATGTCAATACTGTTTTCGTTAGAAAGGTCTGAAATATATTTTATAACATTATTTTTTCCTCACCAAAATTGTCTCTTTTTCTCATTGTCTATCTTAATAAATGTGACCAGGAGTCACCTGGTAACGCAAGCTAGAAATCTTAGACTTCTCCAGGATCTCTACTGCCCTTATGCTCCTGTATCTAATCATTGGCGAGATCTTGTGGTTTGTGTATATGAAGGACTCAAAGAGCTTTAATTGGCTATACGCAAACCGTGCAAGTTGATATATCTAATTCTACAGACAACGTATGTATTTTTATCCCTACCCGGAATTCATAAAGTTCCATTAGTTTGCTTAAATCACTTTTCTAATAAGTTGCTGAGCTGGGATTAAATCTATTTCCATATTCAAAGCCCAAGTTCTTTCAACTATAACATATTAATTCTCAAATATCACTCCAGTATGACCTCTTTTCAACCCCAGTGCCATAACCCTACATCATCATCTTCTTATCTCATCTCCACTTCTATAAAATCTTAACAAGTTTTCCTTTCTTCAGTGTTGTAAAAACCTGCCTACTCCCATCCACTCAAATCCTACTGAGAAATTATTATCTAAAAAACACATTTGATTACACCACACCTCGATGAAAAATAATCCTCATTTTCTATTTTCTACAAGATAACGTTTCTAAGTTCGTAAGGCCCTTCCACATATCTGTCTTCTTTGTCAGCATCTTATTTACCCAGACCAGCCCGTCTTTCCCCTGTACACACACACACACTCTCTCCATGCTCCAGTAGAACTGAGCTATAGGCAAGTCTCTGGAATACATTTAAGTACTTCATGTTGATAGACATTTGTTCATTCAAATCTGCTTTGTTTTATTATCCTTGCTTTTTTTCCCTTGAACTATAAAGTCAATTCAAGTATTACTGCTTCATGAACTCTTTCACACTTTCTTCTCCCCTAATTTCAGTCTGAGTTATATGTATCTCTTTCCTGTACCTAATTTTATGATAAGACTTTCTTACAATGGTCAGTTTCATTCTTTTGAAATATCGTGTTCAACATAGGAACTTTCAGGATAGAGTTTAAAGAAAACCATGACTTTATCAAATTTTTCAAATTTTAATGAAGAACAAATACCTACATTTCTGAAAGGGTTTACTTTCTGAAAGTCCGTATGTGAGCAGTAAGAAGGGTCATACCCTCCTAATTCCAATTTGATAGCATGTAGTTAACCTAATAAATATTTCCGAAGTAGGCCTGCAAGTGAACACTCCTGTGAAAGAATTGTATAGTATCATTTATTTCCATTTTAAAGTCAACTCTTTTTGACCATTTATAATACACTCTTTTTAACCAATTGAAAATACGCATTAGAATGCTGCAAAAAGGACAGTGTGGGTAAACAGTCATTTTAGCCCCATATGAAGAAATACGATATGTGGTTCAAAAAGAACACAAATGTATTCGTGTACATTAGTCAGAATACCACTCATAAAGTTAAGTTAGTTTGGTGTTCATGTTGATAGGGAAATTACATTCGGTCATTTTCTCAAATAGCTACTTACTGAATGTCCCAGATGGAGGAGGAGAGAGAACAGCACATTTGTGGGCACACTGTGAGGTGTGTGAATAACATGGGATGCTGTACCGATCAGAGAACTGGGAGTACATCATGGGCCAATGGTAGCAGACATGAGGAAGTGTGTGAAACTGAAGGGCCATTGTGCTAACCTCAGGAGACCTGAAGTTATCCTGAAAGTATATATAATGCACTGGAGAGTTTTAAACAAGGAATACCATAAATGGATTGTAATTTTAGGAGTATTACTCAAGTACCATAATGTAGTTTAGATAGGAGACTAGTGAGGCAGGGATTGCTACAAGGTAAGCTGATGGTAGGAAGATGAGATTAGAGGCTAGTAAAGTACACCTGGAGATGAAGCCCATATAAGCAATGACATTGCATGAGGAATGATAAGGAATGAACAGAATGAGAGTGTTTCTACGGGAGTTGGATACTGATGACAATTTTAGTTTCCTATTGTTGCTGTAACAAATTATCGCCAATTAGTGAACTCAAATAACATAAATTTATTACATTACAGTTCTGGAGATCAAAGCCTGAAACAGCTTCACTGGGCTAACCTCAGAGGGACAGAGGGCTGTGCTCCTTCTGGAGGCTGTAAGGGAGAATCTGTTTCCTGGTCTTTTCCAGTTTCCAGGTCTTCTCCTGCATTCGTCTGCCCACGGCCCCTTCCTCCACCATCAAAACCAGCAGCATAGCATCTTCCAAACCCTCTCTCTCTGACCTCTGCTTTATGACCCTGCTTCCTCTTTATAAGGCCCCTTTGATCACATTGCACCCACCAGGATAACCCAGAATAATCTTCTCACCTCAAAATTCTTAACTAAATCCCATCTTCAAAATCTCTTTTGCTATATAAGGTAACAATGTCACAGGTTCCAGGCATTAGTATATGGGCTTTTCTTGGGAGGGGGGAAGCGAGGGCACGATTTTGTCTACCACAATGATGAGTGACAGGTTGAATTTTAGATGATGTTCACCTATTTGTCTTGGAAGTGTGGATAATTGGTGGTACTATTCTCTGATACAAAGAATAAAGGGAAAGAAGGCTGAAGGGGGAGCAAATTAGTTTACTTATGAACTCAAATTGTGACTTTGAGCTAACTCAATGTGGGACATTATATAGTTAAGCTGTAGAAAGTTAGCCATATATTAAACGGTTGGAAAAGGGGATTTGGCCAAACATTGATTGCAGAGCCATCAATATTTAAATGAATGGTGGGAATGCTACTTGAGGCCACTAAGGGGTAACTGGTTCTCAGCTACCTCTCCTTCTGTAAACAGCTATAAAACTTGACAAATAGAGAAGGCAATGGTTTTTAGGCATTGGGCAAATATTGAAAAAGTACTTGAATATCCCCAGTTTAATAAAATGCATTAATTTTGAGATCCAAGAAAGTCATTGAACACTAAGCAAGGTGAACAGAAAGAAAAGCACGTCTAGATACAATTCAGAATATTTTGAAGAAATACTGTTTAAATTTTTGTTATCTATGTTAATTTTATCCTGACAAAAACCATTGGGATTTTAGATCAGAGAAAATACCTATTATTTACTTAGAAAGCATCTTAGTGTAGGTTCTCCACACCCCAACCCCACAAGAAATGGTGCAGTGAGGGCAGATATCACCTGTATATGTGGAGATGTCTATAACACAAGATAGGAGCTCAAAAAATATGAATTTGGAGCTTAGGTTTGGTGCCACAGCTAACTCTGCTCCTTCTGGAAAGGCAGAATGACGTTTGTTAAACAAATCCTGTGTAGATGGGAGGAGGGGACAGTCCCTAGCTTCAATACACTTTGGAATGCAAACAAATGGTTCAAGGGGAGATAAAGCTGTGAATGTCTCTGGAGCTCTCTATCATTTATAGATAACTACCAAGGATTGTTTACCTTTCATGCATCCTTTAACCCAGGTTGCCAGTATTTTTTGCTCAGAAAGCTCTGATCATGCCAAAACATGGAAAGGTAATTTGTTTCTCAACAACTTACTTGAAATTGGCAAATTTCTTGAAAACTGCAACTTAACATTTACACATAAAATAGAAATTTGAATAGATCTGTGCTTAAAATTAAATGTATAGTCATAATCATTTCTACAAAGAAAACTGGGATGTTTAAGTGGTGAACTCCACCAACATTTAAGAAAAATATTATGCCCAACTTATATTAATCAGAAAATAAAGGAGAGGAAAGAATTTTGGACTTATTTACTGAGACTGGCATAACCTGATACCAGAATCAGATAAAGGCGTGATAAAAAGAATTGCAGGTCAGTATCTTTTGTAACTATAGAGGTAAAAATCTTCCTGAAAAATATCAGACAATTTAAACCAGCACCATATGAAAAAACAGAAAAACTATTACAGTATAAATGAATGTTTATCCCAAATGCAATTCTAAAATCAATGAAATTTACATTAACAAAAGAAAAATTAGAAATCTTGTTACCTCAATAGATGCAGAAAAAGTCACTCGACATAGTTCATATCTATTCCTGATGAAAGGTCTCAGGGTTAGAAGAAAACTGTTTAAACTTAATAAAAGATACATATGAAAAACTTGCATCTAGCATCATAGTTAATGTTGAAATACCACGAACTTTTTGCTTAAGACTGGGAATCAGACAAGGATATTCACTTTTCCCATTTGGATTTAATATTAGTCTTGCAGTACCATTTCTGTTTCTTAATCTGCATTAGTTCCTTATTGCATCTGAAACAAATTACTGCAAATTTAGTGACTTAAAAACAGAATTTCTTCTCTTACAGTTTTGAAAGTCTGAAGTCTAAAATCAAAGTGTCAGTGGGGCTACATCTTTTCTAACTGCTTTAGAGAGGATCTTTTTGTCTTTCTCAGCTTCTAATGGCCACCTGCATTCCCTGGCTTTTGGTTCTTCCCTCCATTTTAAAAGTGCATCAATCCAACCTCTGACTCTGTCCCCATACATTCATTTTCTGATTATGCACTTTCTGCTTCCCTCTTGTAAAGGAGTTTATTACATTGGGCCCACCTGGATAATCCAGGATGATCTCCACATAACAAAATCTTTAATCACATTAGCAAAGTCTCTTTTAACATATAGGTAATATATTTACAAGTCATAGGAATTAGGATTTGGAAATCTTTGGGGGAGGGGCTATTATTCATTCAAGCACAATAAACAACATATATGAAAAGCCTATATCTAGTATTACACTGTGGGGGAATACTGAACATTTTCCCCTGAGAGTGGGGATAAGATAAAGATGTCAAGTAGGCTGTCCCAAAGCGGTCATGCATCTTGGGTGGAAGCTCAGGCTTCCGAATAGAATTCATGAGACTTGTGTGACCCAACAGCAGAAGTCACACAACATCACTTCTTCCACATTCTGTTGGTTATGCCAGCCCAGACTAAAGGGAGAAGAATTTGACTTTATCTCTCAGTGGGAGGGGTAGTAGAAACTTTGTGACCATCTTTAATCTATCACGCTGTCCTTTCTCAAATTATTGTTACCACAATTTTAATCAGAATCACAGAAAGCTTTTCTTTTTCATTTTGTAGAAATCAAAAGGCTGATTTTAAAACTTAAATTAGAACAAAGGACCTAGAATAGCCCAGAGAATTCTGAAAGATAACACATTTGGAGGACACATACTACTTTATCTTCATATTTATGTGAAAACTACAGTTCGAGGCAATATGTTCTTTCCGTAAAGACAGAAAATCCAGATATAAGCTCACACATGTATGGCCGACTGATTTTCAGAAAAGGTGCTACCATAATGAAGGAAAATGGTGGTACTAACAAATAGTGCTCGAACCACTAGATATTTGTATGGAAAAATATGAACCATGAACTCACTTGAAACATGAAACATACCAAAATTTACTGTGGACCTAAATGTAAATTCACACGTTTAAAACTTCAAGAAGGAAATGTACAAGATACCTTTGTGACCTTGAGATGGTCAAAGACCATTGATGAAACACAGAAATCACTAAACAGAAAAAGTGATGTGTGACTCATCAAAATTTAAAATTTCTACTCTTCAAAAGACAACCCTAAGGAAATGGAATGTAAGCCACATCTAGGGAGATAATATTTGTAAGGAATGCATTTGAATAATTGTCTATTTCTGGAATAGAACTCAATAATAAGAAAAAGAATACAATCAAAATTAACAGGCAAAATATTCCATCATAAATGACTTATAGCACGGCCAATAAGTACATGAAATTGTTCTCAGCATGATGTTCAACTGGGCTATACAAATTAAAACTACAGTGAGAACCTACTTCACAGACATTAAAGTGGTAAAAATTTAAAAGTATCACCGAGTTGATGAGTAATTGCAAATTTCTGACGTTGCTAGAGGAGATATAAAATACTGTAAACACTTTGGGAACCCTTGTGGTTGTTTCTTGTAAACATTTACTTACCATTTCACCCAACAATTCCCCTCATAGGAATTTACCCCTGAGAAATGTCAACTTAAATCCACCAGAAGACTTGTAAGCGAATGTTCATAAAAGCTTTATTACTAATTACAAAAATTGGAAATAGATGAGATGTCCATCAACATGAGAATAAGTAAACTGTAGAATATTCATACAATTGAATAATACTTACTTCTATAAAGGAAGGACATGTAGATCCAACATGGATGAGTCTCAAAAAAATGCCCAGTGGGAAAAAAATGCCTTACACAAAAGATAATTACTCTGTTATTTCATTTATGCAAAGTGCTAGAATAGGTAAAATGAATTAGATGAGTGTGTGTTTTTGGAAATGAGTAGAGGCAGAGGATGACTATGATAGGGCTTGGGGGAAATTCATGGGTTTATAGAAATGTTCTATAGTGTGAAAGCGGTTTTGGTTACATAGGTCTATGCACCTATCACAATTTAGCAAATGAATATGTATCTTTATATACCTCACTGTATGTAAATTTTATTTAAAAACCTCTGTGTAAGTACTAAACTCAATGATGTGCATGCTGAAGTATTCAGGGAAAAGTGAACTGATGTCTGCAATATATTTTGATGTCTGCAATTTTCTTTGGATGAAAAAAAAAGGATGATACATGAATAAATATGTAACAAAATAAGTATAGTAAAATGTTAAGAGTAGAATGTAGGTGGTGTGTGTATGAGAGTTTGCTACCCAGTTCTTTCACCATGGGTGTATGTTTGAAATTTTTCACAATAAAATTACAGGAAAAAAATAAAGGATTCTAAATAAATGCACACTATTAACACATCAAAATATTACACATGTGATAGAATCCATTACTTCCTTGCCAAATATTCTATTCCCATTCCTTACAGTGACCCTTCCTGATAAAAGATGATCTACTCCTGACCTGGTTTATGCATATATGGCTATTTGACTCGTAAATAGAGATGAGTGTCATTTCTAAGTTGATAGGTGGAAACCAGAATGTGGTTTGGTTTTTTGTTGTTGCTCTCCTGCTGCTGCAAATTTAGGGACCCTTCAGACAGACATTTCTGTGAGCCTGGCACTCCTGTAAAAATGATATGGGACAGAGTTGTCACTGATTCAAAATGTACATGCATGAGGAAAGATAAAAAGATATTTACTGGAAGCCTTGGGGTGGTATTTGTTGTCACAACATAATCTAATATAGTATATTCTGGTGTTTGAAGAAGAGAAGAGGTTATGAGATAGATGATTAATAGTAAAAATAGGTAGGCAGGTAGATAATGGACAGATAGGTACCATTTGCTTTCACATTAAGTAACCAGCAGATTTGAGGGAAGTGTTTGAGTATCCAGGAAACATTAGCTTTGAAGTTCTCATGCTTCATCAGATAAGCAACATTAATAACATGAGATAGCATCTCCTGCTACTCCTGAGTTAGCTAAGGGTAGTAAAAATATCTTCAGTAGTACAATGCAGTTTGACTGGAAAATATGCTTTTTCTTTATCTCTTTATGTCAATCACAAGGCATAGCTGCCTGTCTGTGGCAGAATTTCTTTCAGAAGCTGTTTGGTTTTTTGATGATTGCATTAGCAGTTGTATTAAAAGATTGGGACTGGAGGTGCTAAATTTCTCTGATGCAAAATCAAACCAGAGACAAAACCAGAAATCAATTAGAATAAATGGGACAATTTATCATGTAAGAATGCATTATCCTATGCCAAAAAGTCCTTTCCTAAATCTGCATTGCCTTAACTTTGAAACTTGGATTTCGTGACATTGAATTTTTTGGTAAATTCCATATATCCACCATAAATAGCATACATCTTCATCCAATCCAATAATATTTGTATTTATCAGGTCTTTTAGTGCTACATGTTTGTATCTTCAGATTTGATGACCTTTGGGGTGAAAGAGGAAGAAAGAGAAAGAAAAAGAAAGGGAGGGCAGGGAGGAAGGAAGGAAGGATAAATTTCTAAATCACATAGCACGCCTAATTCTAATTCTACAGTTCTAATCCCAGGGTGCACCTAACATTTAAACATATTAAAATGTTCAAATCAATAATACTGCATTACTAGAACTTTCTTCAACAATGATACTGTTTTCTTCAACAATGATATTGATCCTTTTCACTTTAACAACATAACGGATTCTGTATCAGGCACTGAGACTTGTGAAAAGATAAAAATACAGAATGGCAGGATTGAGAAAAGGAAGAAAAACTGGTCAGAGGGAAAATGAAGAATCACAGGGTGGAAAGAAACAATATATATGTAGATGTGGGGTGATGGAAAGTCTTAAAAATGAAGAAAATACTGACACAAGATAAAGTGCAGAGACACATTTCTTTGGAAGCTAAATTTCATATGATTTGAGGGACAGTCATAATTATGGCAATACCTAAAATAGTAATTAGTTTATTTTATTAACCTTTTCCTAGATCCAATATTTGGGAGATGCCAGTTTCATGGTGTTCAAGCAGGGTCAAAATATTGATTCAACTTCAAAGATAATAGATTGCTGTATTGGGGAGAAGAAAGGGTTGTTGTAGTAAATGATTATGACTAGGAAGAGGTAATATAATGAAAAATGGCTTGTGATCTTAAAATATATAAGAATGTGAGGGTGAGACACACTGTCATTTTCTAGTTCCTTTTCTAGGTTTCTACCTTAGAAAAATGTTTTTAAGGCAAGTATATGATCAGTCTTTGAAAACAGTCTAGATGTGAGACCAGGTAATCTCTGTGCTGTGACAATCTACTGATGTTGGTAGGTAAAAATTGAAGTGTGGTTTTTCTGACTTTAGATCTTATTATTTAAATTATTGTAAGACAAATAGGCAGTTTTTCTCTGTGGGGGCTCTGTCAAGTTTCTCTTTCTTTTGCTCCTCTTGAACTCATCCCTAGTTCTAGCATGTAGTGTTTCTGTCTTTATCCTGGTCCACTTTTGCCTCTTTCATCTCTCTTTCTCATTCTTACGAGTTGGCACTAAAACAGAAAAGAAAACATATCACTTCTTGTGCACTGACTTGTGCATGTATGTGCTTGTGTCTGAGTGTATTTGTGTGGAGGAAACAGAGGAGGGCGACAAGAAAGGTTAAGGTTAAAAGGGGAAATGGCACGAAAACTCAAATTTTTCACTTGGAGAGATAGAATAGTTACTGGCAGTGAAACAAGAAAAAGAGCAAAGAATCGTAAAAGAAAAATGTGATGGTTCTACTTCATAGAAATTTTGGGTCAATACTCATGAAAATAATACTTTGAGATGTTTGATTATAATTTAGAAGAACAGTTATTGCTATACAACACATATAGAAGAGACTCTAAGAAATATACTGAAATAAACATAGCAAATTCTGCCAATAGCTTTGCAGTAAAGGTGAGAATAATATGATGGTAACACTTGCTGAAGGATGAAGAAAGATGGGTGAACATAGAAGTAGGATCCATATAAAGTAATGGGAGATTTGAGAAACTATGTTTAATCTTTGCTTCTGTTTTAAAAAAAAATGGAGGGAATTCATATACACAGGAAGTTTAATCAAAGTAGGAGTCCTTTCAGAGAAGGAAATGAAAAAAATCTAGGAAACAGAGGAGATTGATTGAGAAATCTTATGGATGAATCTAGGCAGCATTTATAATCTCTCATTCTGATTGGATCTGAAGATAGGAGGAGAAAATTGGTGAAAAGGTTAGAGCAAATAGTTGATTATTGCCGCACTTTGTGCAATCATGTAGTAGCCTGGCCTTAGGATGACCGTCCAAAGCTCGGAGAACCCTGAGAGAAGAGTTATACCAGGGGGAGCGGTAACATTAGGAGTTTAAAGCAGGCGTCACTGGCCTAAGGGTCAGCATGAGGGGCAGTTCTAGTGGTTTTCCAGGACTGTCACTCACAGAAGCCCACAGCCTTGGTGATAGAGTGCTGTTCACAGTCCGCAAAAGAGAAGCAGACACAGGCTCCAGGAATAAAGCAGAATCTGAGATGAGATGACTGACATTTCAGAGACAAACAATAAAGAGGATTTTTTTTTTCCTTTGTTAAACAAGGAAGGAAGATATTATTCTCAAAGTCTTCAGAGAGTGGAAGTCAGTTAAAACAGAACCTGATAGTTCAGGCAGGGAGGTCAGGAGGAAGTTGCAGGTATAAATGAGTGGGCACTGGATTCCTGCAAAGAATTGAGACAGTCATTTTAGATGCAGGTGGGTCCACACCCTGCTTTTAGTGACTTTAGTAACCTGTATATGATCTTAAAGATCTTTTATTCTGAACCGTTCACTTCTTCTGAGTAAACAGCATACTTTTCGAAGAGTATCTGCTTTGCTGAGAGTCACTAGTCCCTAGAAGGGGAAGGGAAAAAGCTGGTGTAGTTGGGAGGTGGCTCCATTTGCAGATAAAGAGGAAGGGAAGGGAAACTCCAGCATCTAGTACTGAAGACAGTCATCCAGTGAAGCCCACGGACCCTGAAATAGTCCCTTATGGACAAAGAGAATGTCTGAGTCACATTCTCCTACTGTACATGTTATTCGATGATTGTGATAAATTATCACTATTTTTTTTGAAAACTGTAGTCATGAGTAGATGAGGACAAGATCATTTAATGAAACCTCTGTAACAGTCTAACCTTCCCCCTAACCCCTAGGGCTTTATTTATGCACTTACGATCTTTTTTTTTTTCCACCTGTGATCTTTTCACAAACACTTACGACTCACTCTTGCTTCATAAACATGAACAGCAATTTTTTGGGAGGCTACTAAATATTCTGTTTTAAACTAACATTGTAACATAACACTTTATTCTATTTTGATTTTCTCATTGTTGAATAACAACACATTTCCCTCTATTCTTTACAAATTTCCAGACCCAGAAACAAAAAAGTAAAATCGCATCACTGTGTATGTGTATTTCCTGGGGCGAGAGATGAGGCCACACCAAGGAGTTCAGGGAAAAAGAGATATGAGTTAAAATATAAGAGAACAAGATCACCCCTCTATTCCAGCTGCAAAAAGTGAGGAGAGAAGCACCAGAATTCCAGGGTGATAAATTAGCCCTACTGTTCTTTTTTTTAAAAAATAAATATTTTAAAATAATGCTTTCTTGATAAAATTGATGTAAAATAACTAACTGTGTTCAAACTACAGATTAGGATGTCCAAGTGCCCAGATTCCCACAAGGTGAGGGTGATGAAATTGTCAAAAAATGCTCTGAGACTTGAGCTGAGTGTCTGGTCACACTGGGCGCAGTCATAAAGTTACCTTCTCTATTCTGTTGTAGATCATTAGGATCTGAATTTCATATGACCACTGTAATTCTCAAAATTATGTAGTTAGGGTTTGTAATTAATTCAAAGCAGGTATATATACACACTCACCTTTTGCTCTTTCTCCTTTAAAACATTTGTTGTATTTATTTTTCAGCTTTGGGTCATTACATTTTAGAACTTGATAAAATGTACATATAGAAAACATATATGGTGTTCATAAATTCTTGAGATCTTCAAGTAACCTTATTTAAAATCTTCACTTTTAGGGATAGTTATTTTTTTAAGTATTCACCGTTTAAGAGATGCACCATGTATAGATTGGTTGAACTTTGATCACCAGTCCTGCTGCTTTTTAATTTGTAGGTCCTGTTAATAATTAAACAGGGTCACCCTGTATATAAAAAGTGGAAGTACAGGAGGAAGAGGAATAAGGGGTAGGAGAGAGGGGAGGAGAGGGAGAGAGATAGCAGAAGGTGTATATAGTTTAGAGTAAGAAATAAACCAGAAACAAGCAAGAAATGCAAAGTAAGGAATTTTAAATTACCTTTTGGTTCAGAATATTGTGTCTCCATAACATAATGCACAGAAATCAATTTTTATTCTATTCTGAAACCAGGATGTAACAGGTGGCCGAACCCCACCCTCCACTAAATCTTCAGCTTCTATTATGGGTTGAGTTCCTGTCATTCTTCATATTTTTGTTTACTTTTCACAAGAACTAAAACAAATCAAGGATGAGGTGAGAAGAAGGAATACGTAGAGAATAGAGAAGAGGAAACACTATATTGACTATAGACGATTTCATACAGATTTCTTATTCCCTTAACAATTCTTGTCCTGGAACCTGACTTCGTATCTTCTTCATAATGCAGTTCCTTTGAGCTAGCTAGCTGAGACTCACACAGGAAGAAAGATGGTTATTCTAAGCTCATCTCTGTGATGTGTTGACTTGTGTATGTTAAGCCCATTTTGAGGCACACTCTGGGGTTCAAAGATCTTTGGCATCATGTAGCAGACTTCAAATATAGGGTGTGGTACATTTTTTGGATACTAACTTCTTTCCTAGATAGAATTATTTCTGGCCCTCGGAACAACTGTCAAGGGGTTAGAGCTTTCTAATGAGGTGGTTACTGACCCAATGAAAATGCAGTCCCAAGGTAAATATGTCTGTCTCCTTCCAAATGTATAAGATATTGGTGAAAATTTTAGGTGTGCTTTCATTCACAGTGGCTCTTGAAATGCTGAGGTCTGTCAGTTCACCTTTGCCAAGACAGACTAACGATGGAGGTACACGTTTTCTTTTCCTTGGGCAGCAGACTGAAAACTGTGATGTGAAGTGATGGCAGAGCAGTTTGGGAGCTGTCCGTCTCTAACTTCATTCAAAAGAGATGCAGGCCTGGCTGAAAGGCAGATACCCAAGTCCATAGAAGCAAGTCATCCAAACAGATTTAAACACCATAGTTGTCTTTATTTATTTTTTTAAGCTTGAAAACCTCTTAAAACCACAACTCATATTCAAAAACAGAAGCAGAGCTCAATTTTCAGATAAGAAGACAGTGGGGGTCTTGTAAAAATTCCTTTGTATTCTTCGCAGTATCACACCTTACAATTTTTGCCTTCAAATTGTGTAGGCAGATAATCAAGCAAATGTAGAGCAGGAAGTGATTTCTTCAAGTCACAGAAAAGCTTAGGGGATTGCTGGTCTCAGTTGGGTGTGGAATTTTATGTGCTTTGGTGACCATTTTCTACTGAACTTTCTTTTAAAACCCTTAGAGAAATTGTTAATGGTGATTCTCTAATCTCCTCAGTGTTTGAACACATTTTGCCTACCATTTTGGCTCAAAATGGAAAAACCTGAATTGTTGAGTCATGTTTACATTGATAGATAATTATTCTTTGGCCAAGACAGATTTCAATTGACAAGACAGACAACGGAACATTTCTTCAATTTTGGCATTCTTATCATTCCTCACAATTTCAACAGCACTGAGGTTCACAAGGTCAATACATTTGAAAAGAAAAGTAAACAATTGTTTCCCCTAGTTACTTTTATAAACCTCCTCCTAACTCCTTTCTGAGCTGAGGTCAAGTGAAGGTTATAGATACAGATGGCTACTGGCATTCAAAGTTCCACATGGGAAAGGAACTCTGTACAATGAGGTGAGACTTATTATACTGTTAGATTCTATTTCTCAGTAGTAATATTAATAATAACATAGCTACAATATCACACAATATGTGTAAGAACAATTCAATTATATCTGACAATAATATTTCCAAATGTGTTAAAAAAAACTTTATACTCAGTAAATAATAAACACATGAGTAAATTTTAAAGTATATTAGTGATTTTTTATTCTTTTTGTAAACTCTTTAACAAATATTAATATCCCTGTTTTACAGATGAGGCAAGTGATACCCAGATAATTTATATGACTGACTTAATTGCATATGGCTTAGTAAATGATAGAGAGGCAAATCAAAATCAGTTCTGTTTTCTTCGGTACTGATTTCTTTGGCCCATGCTGTATGGAAAATTAATTTCCAGTTGCCAGTTATTCCAAATCGAGTCTTCCCTCTGCAGAACTAAGGCCATAACCCCTATTTAGGCTGAGGATGTTACATCATTTTCCTGATGCCCTTTATTTGATTGTCCTTCCTTCATATTTAAGCTGACTCTGAGTCCAGCGGAAATGTCCATCCTTTGTCAGCAAAGATTCTTGTGGGCAGGAAGACAGGTCTACACTTAGGCAGGTCAACATGCAAGGTGATAAGCATATTCACTTCATCTGTCCATATTTTAAGAAAGAGACCTCAAGGTGAAAGGTCAGATACATCTTCACATTCTAACCATGCTAATGAGATTAAATTCCATTTTTGTGTCAGAGACAGTGCTAATAATCTACTTAAAAAAAAAATGGAGAGTTTCCACCTCCCTCTTAGAGAAATTCATTTGTTTTTGTACTCAAACAAGTTTATTGAGTGTCTAGAGTGTGATAAGGGGGAACAGATGTGCCATCACATATTCTTTACATATGGGTTATGGATTATGTGTTTGGATGGGAGGAGAGCTTGGCATGCTTGAAATGATGATCTCCAAGCCAGTCATGCATCATGCATCCTGTAGTAGCTGCCTTACAGTTTTACAAAATCACAGTGCCTTAAGCTTTGATCTTTGCTGGCATACCTCCTCTTGGATGGAATAGGTTACATCTCTTACATGCAAGTGGAAGGGAAAAGTTAGTGCTTTGACTTATTGGGAAAAGGGGGAACTGCAGAAACAAGATCCAACTTCTGTGCTACTGTGGAGCTGGGCATCTTCCCAGATAGAACCTGAGACTCCCTGATCAAGTCAGATCCTTAATGTCTTTTGCTAATAGGCTAATAGTTACAGGTGCAACTGTGATACGAGACTTGTCTGGAGGCCAAGTGCTGAGTGATAGCTTTTTCAGTCCCTTGTATTTGAAATTAAGATTAAAATTCAGAGACTAGAGCAGTCCTTACTTGTAAGTGGTATTCATAAATCTCCAGTTTGAGAAAGAGAAGAAGAGCTGGCACTGGCAAGCCAGCTGGTTTTGATTCTTCAGACATTCTAGGAATACTGGGCTGACTCTTCTGAAACTCACAACTGTCTCCCCTGGAAGAGGTAGGAAACTCCAGCTCTTGCCATGGTTGTTGTGCATGATGACAGTCTCCTAACACCATTACTGCCATCACATACTGTCGCTGAATGAACAGAGAAAATGTTCTGCCTGGGTGAACCAAAGCCTCAAATTTATTACAATGCCCAAGAGGCTGGTTATTACTGAAGATGAGCAGATTACAGCTGATTCTGTTGCTTTGAACTCCAAGACTTGATGGCTAAAGTCATGTATCTTCTGACCTTACGGTGACTATTGCTCTGTTCCAGTCCTGTGTGATTAACATAAAGTGGATCTTTACTTGCCCTCCTTCTATCCCTCATCAGTACAGAGTGTTCAGATGTTTTTAAGAGTGAGTCCTATGGCTATTCTAAACTTTGTATGAATAACAGGTCAGTTTTTAAAGTGTATGATCTTTAGACATGTCTTCAGCAGAAGTCTCCTTACCTACTTCATAAGGTAAAGAGTCAATTTGCCGTCACACTAGTGCAAAAATCACTTAAGGACAGTCATCAAAAGGATAATATATTTTGTGGTAGGCTGATAAACTATCTCTGAGGGGAAAAGGCTCTTATGTGTCCAACTTGCCAAGCTTTGTAGTGTGAATACTTCTACCGTGTCAGTTTAACAAATGGCTCTCAAAATTCCTAAATATTGAATAGTGGGCTCTTGCACAGGCCTTATAACTGCACATTTCCCACATGGGAAACAAGTGGACCTTGATATAACTTCGTGTACTCTTTTGGATCAGTTAAAAATAATTACCAAGAGATCAGTTCTCCCTCTACATGGGGATGGACAGTGTGGAAGAACTGGGCCCTTCCGTTTAGGTTGCCAGGTCACTAAGGCATATCCCGAGGACTCACTTACCCTTAACTGGGATACACTGTGCTGAGGTTACGGACTAGAAAGACATCAGAGTCAAATGCACAGACTGCAAGCCTAAATCAGGTTGCTAAGAAAGGGACCTGAAGAACTGATGATAATATGGGAAGTAAAAGCAAGAGGAAATCGAAAACTATTTTTTAAAAAAACCTAGAATGAGAGAAAGAGTTCATTTTGTATTTATCCATTTATTCAACACTAAGCAATGCTTTGCCCTTATGGACCATATGTTCCTTTAAGGGATGGAGAAATCAATACTCAAGTAAACCAAAAACACATAAAACAGTTAGAGATAACAATGTATGCAATAAAGAAATTCCATGAGCTAATAAAGTAGAGTGACCCAGTTGAGGTTTAAGTAAGGAATTCAGAGAAGATCATTCTGAAAAAGCAACATGTGAACCAAGACCTGAGTGATAAGAAGGAGCCAGCAAAGATCCAGGACCAACCACCAGGTAGAAGGGACACAAAGTACAAGGTTCTCTGATGCAGGAAAATGCTCAGGAAGTTCAGGGGACAGGTTGTGTCTGGAGCCTGTGGAATGAACATGGAGAAGATGGGTAGGAGATGAGGTGCAAGAAATAAGGAGGAGCAGGTCACGTGGGGTCCTGTATGCCATAAAAAGACTTAGTATTTCATTCCGATTTTGATGAGAAGTTTTCGGAGGGTTTAAACAATGAGTGGTATCTGATTTTTGTATTTTATAAGGTCAATCCATTTTCTTATAGGCAGTGGAGGGGGAGCGGGGCAAAGAAATAAAGGAGTAGGCAAGTGTGAGCTAGCTAGGCTGGAAGGATCCACAGCCAAACAACTATGGTTGCTCATCACACAATCCTAGCACAGATTCACAGATGGACAGAGCTTGTAGGAGGCTAAATAGGACATACAGACTTGGCTTTTAAAGGAACCAGCCACTTAGGTATTAAAGGAACATAGAATTGTAAGTTTTTGTTAGCTTAACCGAATGGAACACCCAATGGTACAGTGTTTCCTACATAGCACAGTGCAATCTAGCCTTTGAAATTAAATGCTTAAATGAAATAGAGCCTACCTCAACTTTTATATTGATGGTTGCTACTACAAGTGATTGGTGTAGTCAGCAAAACACGAGCAGAGAAATGAAACTTGGGAAGTTTCTGACAAATAGTAGCTGAGGTACAAAAAATAAAATTTAGTGACTATCTCTTCCACAAAGAAATAAATCAAGAAGGGACAATTCATTTTTCCATTCAGTTGGATAAAAAAAAAGGCCTTCGTGTGATGATTTTAATTGTGCATCCCACGTGTGCAGACAGACATTTCATGGATTCACCATGGATTAAAAGGTCACAGACAACAAAAGCATTTCTTCCATTATGTCTACTTATGGAGCCTAAGTTTCAGTAATTAACCCAGAAATGGAGCAAACTGTTCTTAATTAACGTAAAGATAGATTTAAGAGGTTCATTTTTCTATAAAAATTTTAAATGAATCTTTATGAATTCATTTGAATTACACAAAAACAAAATTCTAGATTAGTATGTGCCTCAAAATTAATTAATATTCTTTACCATTAAAAGATACACTTGCAAGGTATTTGCAGTGAAGTCTCAGCCTTGTTATTGTAATTATAATATAATGGTGACAAAATACATAGGTACAGAAGCTATCATGTCTTTGAAGTATTTCTCTTTACAAATTTCTTACACTTGTCTAGAAATTAGATACATGGTAATTTTCTTCGCAAGTAAATTTATTACATTAAACTCTTTCAGACCTACTATCAAGGACCAAAGAATTGTAAAAAAGTAATAAATCGTTATTAATTCATTTCACTATCCTTATCATTAACATCCAGTAATTTGTTATTGACAATATGCAAAAGGACATACATGAAACACACACATATACTTTATATGCAGTCAATTTTTCTGAATATTAAACATCCTGCAACAAATCTTGCATGTAAAATTTTGTTTCCATCCCCATTTTCTAGATTAAATATCGGTGCAAATAGTAGCCTCAGATTCGTAACACAGTAATGCTGAGCACTTAAACTAGTGACTGGGGACATGGTAACAGCACTCGGATAAGTTAGAATCAGAAATGGACAGCAAGAGAGAAAGGACAGGGGATCATGAGTATCAGAAGAACCGGAAGAAGAGGGAGAGGAGGGGAAAGGAGTAAAGAAAGAAGCAGCAGGAGAGGAGACAGCAGGGCATTGGGAACTGCTGTCCTTGGTTCATGGGCTGAATCTGGAACGTGACAGTCACCTTCCTGCTTCCTTAGTATGACATCAGGATTGCGTAGTACCTTTTCAGCCATCTGACAATAACATATCAGAACTTTGTTTAAAAAGTTGTGATTTCCCATAATGCCTAACAGGTCATTTTTCACATGCGAGCTATAGAAATAATTATTTGAAGTCAAATAGAATGAGGTGGGGTGGTTTGTATTACATGGGATTATACAGTGCTCCTTGTGAGGAACAGACCCATGCAAATTATTCCTGCAATAGAAGGTTTATTATAAGAACACACCAGAGCCAGATGGGTCAGGCCTGTGAGAAACCTGGCAAAAGTCAAGTGCCTATGCCTTCAAGAAAAAGCGGGAGCTGCAGGGTAACCGTGACTCAAGGTAGGTTCCAAGTATTCTTGGAAGTTTTGCTGAAGGGGTTACTCTGTCAGCTTTTCAGCAGCAAATGTCATTGCTTTTCATCTGTTACTGTCATGATCAATCTGCTTGTCTGTTAACGTTCCCATTTAAAATAAGTCATCCATTTCTTCTGAGTTTTGCATTTCACCACCATCTTCCCAGTTTGGTGTTTCACCATTACACCACAGTGAAGGCCACTGGCAAACCTATACGTGAATGTCTTTTTGAGCTGTGTGAACCTCCTATCCAATAACTGTGATCAGGAGACTCGGTCAGTAGTGGCAACAGACTGCCTTCCAAGTGAATCATGGGAAGGGCTTCCCTTCCGATGTTTGGCTTTTGTAGTCGCTGGATAGTTCAGAGGTGGTTCTGATTATGGCTCTGAAAGCCCCACCTTTCAGAATATTAGTGTCTGAGTGATGCATTTAATGGAAATAAAAGGGAAAGGACAAGATCAAAGGGGAACAGTACCTGTATAAAATTCTCATGGCACTCCCACCATATTGGAAAGTGAGATGTCTCTTCAAATAATACAAGTCCTTAAATTTCTGAAAATAGCACATTCATTTAGTCATTCCATTATTTATTTATTTCACAAAGATTGATTTCCAGCTATATTTCATGAACTAAACAAATAAGATCCCAGACTCTACTCCCCTATTCTCACGGCTTTAATGAGTCTTAAATGATTTTAGGCAATGATATGCAGTTAAACTGAATAAATGAAAATGGAACTATCAGGAATTTTATGTTTGACATTAAATGGTGATATTAATTCTCTAAGATTAAGTAAGAGAAACCACATCAGAGAGTTTGAGAAGTTTGAGCTGAGACCTGAAAACAGAGAAGGAACCAGCCAAATGTCATGGCATGCAGCTTCAGTGTGCAGTCTGTGGATTGCTGTGCTGTGTGAGGATTTATAGGACAAAGTAGATTTTTAACATTAACTTTTGATCTAGATCATTTAGTTCTTAGGGCAAAAATGGGTCCAATGGCAAAGGTACAGGGGGGGCATTTTCTTCACTTTGGTTTTTTTAGTACCACAATGGTAATTTTATAATAAACTCTTCATTGGCTTGCTTGAAATATTACTGTAATTTGGGAATGAGAGAAGAAATTGCCACCTGGAAGAGAATATTTCTGAAGAACGGTAGGACAGCACACACCATGAAATTATAGTAACAGCAGCTGAACACTGATCCATCTGGAAACTTTAAACAATGCATCTGGCAATTTACAGGTAATAACTTGCCACATTTGACAGAAAAGGTCATAAATATTTCATATTATTACCAAACAAGACACCTGTGATCTCAGAGCCAACGATTATAAATCTAGGGGCCATATTGGCTGGCTGTCCTGAAGTAAACATAAAGTCAGCTAATCTTTCAAACTGGGAACTGCCATCCACATACAAAGAAGTCATCAGGTTGGTGAATGAAAGTAAACTGACGGTAGGGTGGAGTTGGATTTTAAATGCATGTCTCTGACAGGGTGGCCATCGTTCCGTTTTCCTGGGACTCTCCTGATTTATGCCAGTTGCCCTGTTGAAAGGGGTCTCCTTTCACTCTCAAATGTGTCCTTGTCCCAAGATGAAAGGTTAATTATATCACCTCCTTAGTCTTAACACACCTGTACTCGAGAGGACAAAAAGGCATAAGTGAGAAAGAACAGAAGAACTTAGACCTCCAACTGTTACAAAAACAGGTAATGAAAAAGATGTTAGCTTTACTCAGTGCATTTCTGCCTTAATGTTTCCTTCTGTGTTACGGTCCACTCTGAAGAGATAGGAATGGCTCTCAGGAAAAGCAGGCTAGCATTCTGATAGAGGATTAATTGATCAATAGATAGATCACACACAATGTGTGTATGATTGGCTAAACTCTATATGCAACTCCTCTAATGTTCTCTCTGGAAAGTAATGCTGAGTTACTAGCATTTTCTTATTCCCCAATGATGCAACTCTTTTTTGTCAATTAGTAGATATATTTTATCCATACTCTAATAACCTGGACAAAGAAAGATATCATTCATAGAAAATTTCAACTCAAGCCTGCTTTTACAAAGATGAAGAATAACTATATTGAGCATAGACATTCCAACTAACTAAAATAAATTGACTTAATATGATGAATTCAGATAGGATTCTTGTCACTTCATCAATCATTTGAAATATACAGGATTTAAAAAAAAACTTTTCAACTAATTCAACTCCATTAATATCTCTTATGCACAAATGAAATTTTATTGCAATGAGCAAGTTTCTTGTCTCCATTTTAATGGGCCAACTTTCCTAAGTTTTGAACTTCAACTTTTGCCTCAAATAACTTACTCAACAGGAATGACAAGCCTTTCTACATAATGAAAAATCAAGTCATTTAAATCTTACGAATTAATGACCACACTAAACGGAATTAAACCAACAAAGAAAAGCAGATTAGAAATATGCAAATCATACTTTCCCTAAAGCAATGTCTACAAACATCCATGAAATCAGACCCAGGTTTAAAGTGTAAAGGAAGCTAAACTACAATGTTTGCAGTTACATAATGTTTTTAAAACAATACCTCAAAGTCATATTGCCTATAGGTATATGTATCTTGGCTGAAATCCACCCAGATGTACAAGAAGGGAAGAGCAATACTACTGCATTAATTATCCTCTTGTCCCAGTTAAAAATACATGTTAATTAAGATGGCCTATTCATTATCACTCCCAAGACATTCATGTAATACCTGAATTTCACAAGTTCTTTTTTTAAATTTTACCTTCATTTATGCCAAATTGAGCAACATATTAAGATGCTAATAATTAAAATATAGGTATAAAGTTTTGCAAGGTTTAAATGGCTATCCTCCAAAAGAGAAATATAAATAAGGACTGGATTAGTGGAATTGAAACATTATTTTACTTTTAGCAACTAATTGCATCTATAGTTATATCTTTTTAAGACTTTCTTAGTCTCTGTATGTTTGCCTATATAACTGTGCTGCTTTTATTGGTGATATGATTACATACAGTTTCATTCATCCAACCTTACTCCGTAGGGCTGCTTGAAGGGCACCTTGCAGAAGCAGTGAGATAAAGAAACACTCACATGCTCCTGAGTTGATAGGGCTCTTAAAGTCTTGTCTTGGTTGATGGTAGGATCAGAGCAGTAGCAGCCTGCAATAATTCAAGTAATCTATCCCTAGGCACCAGGATCCCTTCCGTCCCATGTCCCTAGAAAATGCCAGGTATGGGGATCACACCAGCCTGGTGAACCGCTGTTTCAGACATGACCAGTGTAGGCAGGTGATCCCTGAAGTGTCTGACTCACATAAGTGTCTTCTCAAGACAAGTACCTGTACTTTCTCACCTTTTGGCTCATATTGTAGACTTTCAGTGCTATGACCCTTTTCGTTTATTTCCATTTTTCTCCTTTTCTCTTTCTTATTCTCAGGAAAAGTGAAGACTCCCATTTCCAGGAAGGTCAGGAAAGGGGATTAATGGTGCCAGTGTACCTAAAAATTTTTTGTTAGTTCAGTGAGGAGAATCTTTAATTGGTTCATTCTGACTCTCTGGAGAATATTTTATAATTGTATAATGTGGAGTCCTAAATATCTGTAAACCCTCATTTTTAGACTATATTCCTGCCTTGTACCACTTTTTTTAATCACTTAAAAAATGTGTATGCTGTCTTTTGTTGCCAAGTAATCAATCCTAAAAATCAGGAGGCATTAGATTAAGAACGTACCCTTTGAGGCACCAGCTAGTATAATTAATTTGAACTGTATTTCAAATTTATTCCTCCCAGGAGAGAAGAGTGGTCCCAGATAAACCAAGCTACTTAAGAATTAAAATATCTACTTTGATTGTGTATAATGTTGGTTATTTTATCTCAAAGTGTCAACAGTTAAAAGATTTGAAATCATAGTAACAAATACAATCCCAAGTTAGTACAAATGTCCCGTTGTCATCACCTCTTTTCTCCATCACTTCCCCCATCCAAGATCTGGTAGTGCCAGTTCTCACCTTGCCCTTCAACTGATCATCTGTCCAGAATCCCCCTGCAGATCCCAACTAAAATTCCCTTCACAGGCATTCCCACCTGGAGAAAATGTGGATGGTGTGGAAAACACTTGAGTCAGACAGGCTTTAGTATGTCTCTTTTGTAATTAACGTTTTTATACATATAATCAACACTGCTTACCTAGGACACACTAAATTAAGATGAATTTCACAAATAATTCTCCCAGTTTAGAAAGTTTGTATTTATATGCATATTTACTCACTTATTTTCATTATTTTTCTGTTTTGCAGCCCCATTTTGATTAACCACAACATCTTCACTTGTATGTAAAAAGTATGGCATCTTTCTAGTGCCAGTTTTTTATTCAGAGTTTCAACTCATTGTGAAAATACAGAAGGTTCTTTCCTGAAGTAGTAAATTGCCAATTTAGGGCATGTTTCATTTCCTTGGTATCGGTGTCTGGGTTCAACCCTGTTAGGATATGTTTGACTTATCTCTCTTGATTTATGTCACTTTCTTTTTCCTTCCCGCCTTCCAGCCTTTCACATTCATTTGAGGATATGAAGGTTTGATGCAGGTGCATTGGCCTCCCTGAAGACAAGGAGTTTGACACAGATTGCAGAAACTTTCCTATAAAGTTGTACATCAGATGAAGAGTTGTTAAAAGAAATAGCTGCCTAGAGCATGTCATTTGACATTACCAGGAGAGGGAGGTTTTGTCAGAAGCCACATACTGAATACGTGAAAATACATTGCCCACGATATCCACTACCAACACGTTACACGCACGACTCTCATGAATAACTGAAATTGTTTCCCCCAGAGTTTACATTATTAGCATTCATTTGAGCAACATGATAATAAATTCAGAGGAAGAACTCACTCTGAATATTTAATAATAATATTTTGCATTTTTATGGTGTGTTATATTTTAGAAAGGAGGTTTAATGAGTTATAATGAACTAGTGAGTTCCACAGGATGTACCTGGGAGGCAAGTCAAGCTTATTATGCCCACTTTGCAGTTTGAAAAAAGGAGGACCTGAGAGATTAAGGGATTTGTTCAGTGTATGTCCATGAGCTGTCATTAGAAGGAAATAATATAAAACTGCTGATCCTTTTATTGAGGTCTGCAGTCAGAAGACATTTTAAAATTAAGATTAAAATGTAATATATGGTGTTTCTTGATGAAATTTAAGTATTTCATTAAATAGCACGGATAATAATTTCTCACTCAAGATGGTAAGTGAAGCAAAAGATGCTGGCTTCTTGATTCTCTAAAACTCTTCAATAATAAAGATGCTTATAAGTAGGTATTAGGCACTTTAACAGAACTGTAGAGTAATGAAAAAGTTTAGGTGAATTGTCCTCAAGATTCAGTTTATGAGCATTCTTTGAAGTCAAGAAGCAGTTCAGCAAACTAATGTGTGGGCTTGCTGAAATACATGAAATTAAGTATCTTCCTAAGGGCTCTTTTGTTCTGTGTGCTAATTTCAAAGCATTTTGTAACTTGACATGAGAAATTCAATGCAAAGTGGAACGAAGTAGCCAGACATTCATGGCAATTAAAAACAATTCCTAATTTCTAGAAAGTAACCAAGTGAGTAAGACCATTTCCCAAGTATTTCCAGTTTATTACTTGTAATCACAGAAAAGCATCTCAAGAAAAGGATTCTGAAGTCATTAAACATAATATAGTTGACTTTTGAACAAGGAGCTGGGGGTTTGGGGCACCTACTTCCATGGTGTCAGAAGTCTGTTTATAACTTTTGACCCCCAAAAACTTAAGTACTAATAGCCTGCTCTTGACTGGAAGCCTTACCAATAACATAAGTAGTCAATTAACACACATTTTGTATGTTATATGTATTATACACTATATTTTACAATAAGCCAGAGAAAAGAAAATGTTATTAAGAAAATCATAAGGAAGAGAAAATACAGTATCTATAGATACAGTACAGAACTGTAAGTTTATTTCATCTCTTTATAAGATGAACTGTCAGTACCTACATCAATCTTGTTTTATATGATACAAAACACTAGACGTTATATGTATTACTAACACTAGAAATCAAAAAAGAAAAGGTACAGTGAAAGAGGAATTTGTATTTATTTGTAGGAATAAAAATTCGTGCATTGATAAAGAAGCTGCAGCATGGTTGCTTTTTGGTAGCCTACTGTAATGGATACAATTGCTTCATGGTAGCTTAGCCTATACGTGAATGAATCATTATAAAATTTTTACGGCATACAGTATTACAGTCCTATTCATAGTATGGTATTGGAAACATATTTTTAAACCACTTACCTGTGATCATAGGCTGATAGGCAGTTCCTCCAACTGCAAGAGAGAAAGAGACTTACTGTTTGGTAATATAATCACATGAAAGCAAAGTTATAAAAGAGAAAACTAACACTAATTTTAAACATCACTCATCTTATTCCTATATAAGGACAGACCAATATCTACATATATGCTAAGCATTCATGACATACCTAACTTTTTCATGTGGTTTATCTGTGAATTTTTTCAAGTTGTCACAAATCTCCAAAAATTTGTCCAATGTATCAATTGGAAAAAAAAATCCATGTACAGGTGGACCCATGCTGTTCAAACCCATGTTGTTTAAGGGTCAACTGTGTGTGTGTGTGTGTACGTGTACAGACACATATATTTACTTGGTTTTATTTTTTATCAAAAAGCTATAGTGAAAAATAGTCCTTTGTAAAATGTTCACAATACTACAAAACTGTATTTGCATAAATGAATGCAAGTGAAGACACCAAATGCATATATGTATATATAGTTGAATAAATTTTTATTTTAAAGAGCCTCATGAAATTGCAACCCATTCAATGCTAAGTGTACTGTTTAAAATTATCTGACTGTAAGTGGAGATATAAGGTGCATTGTTTAAAGTCAAAACTCCATCAGTCCTAACTGAATAGAGTGCAGAAATAAGGAGGCTGAAGTTCCCAGTTAACCTTGGCATATTTCAGAACTAGTCCCAGAATTTCTGCAGTCACTTTTGACAAATGTCAGAGTCAAAGCAAGATGTTTTCAGATAAAGGACTAAGAATAATGATAGGATTTTGGAAATTGAATATATTATTGTTGAAAGAACCTAGGTCATCCTGTGCTTAATCCACTGATTTACAGAAGTTTATATTGGGGTCCATAGTAATTTTATTTAATGTCCTATAACTGAAGTTATATCTGAGTCCAGATCATTTGACTTTTAGTTGTTTTTGTTCCTTTTACTCTTTCATCTTGCCTTTTGATGGGAAATGGCAGCAAGCTGAGTTACCTTTAAAAAATAGTTTTCATATTTCATAACTAGATGTTACAATGTTAAAATACTCCCTTACTTAAAATACAAACCTCATAGCAGTGGAAGCTTATTTATGTCACTCTCCATCTGTCCCCTACCCCCTAAATTTTAGTGGTTCTCTGTTGACCACAGAATAAAATTCCACCTCTTTAATGTGAAAGACACAACCTTATTTGTCTGTAGTTAAATATTTACCTTAATTCTATTACTCTTGATTCTCATGGCCAACCTGTGTTCTGGCCACACTGAATGATTTTTTTGGAGTTTCTTTCGTATTCTTCCTAACTTCCCTGGTCTTTCTCATGGTCCTCTTACTGCATCAGATTCTATTTATTCTCTCTCCTCACAGCCTGAATCTTGTCAACAGCAAAGATAATCTTAAATTCCATATCTTCCATGAAGTCTTCTTTGAACCCCAGAGCTGGGAGTGAGCTCTCTCTTCTCTGAACATCCTGAGGTTTCTATCTAGGGCACATCCATTTTTATCACATCCAGCCTGCCAGGCTGTAAACTCTGCAGGTTAGATTTCTGGCTGATCTTTGTATTGCCAGTAGCACTCCCCAAGTCAAATGCTCTTTCTTTGTTCATTCATTTGTTCACTCATTTACCATTCCACTAATGTTGCTTTCAGACCCTTTATATGCTAGGTCCTGCTCAACTACCGAGCAGGTACTCAATAGCTTTTTTTTTTTCTTTTTGCATAAATTACAATGAACTAAAAAGGGTCAGTTTGGAAGGACCTCAAGGCTGAATAAGAAGGCTATCTGACAACATAAATAAAATAGACTCTCATTTATTAAAATTCCATGAAGATTAGTACTGTTGTTAAATAAATCTTATATGTAGTACTGTAATGACAGTCTGTAGCAGATGTAGCAATTGTGCTAGGAGGAAAAAAAATTATGTAATGCAGATTTCTTCCTCCCTGTATTTGATAAACCATGACTGGCTGAACTAGCTTTTGTGGTTTGAAAGTTAACATTTATCTGAGTTCTGAGGGGTTGATTTCCACTCCCTCCATTTAGTTACTTAACTCTTCTATATGTAAAATGGCTTCCTTTGAAGTTAATAAGAATTCACATGTGGTGGAGAGAAAAATATTAATAATAGTTTCTTAAAGCTCACATCAGACACATACAAGAATACTTAAGGACTTACGGAAATCTTTCTGCAAGACTGAAACAAACAACAGAATAGCGTCTAAGAATATGTCAGTAAAAAGTCACATATCAAGATTTTTAAGGCTACATTTGTAAATACATATTTAAACTCCAATAATTAATTTCAGTATCTTAAAATATAACACATGGTTGTCTATATGGTAAATGCCCCTATATATGGAATTTTTGGCTTTTTATAAAAGATATTTATTACAATTTTCTAAGAAGCATCGTTTCTCATATTAACTTTTTGCTTTGAAGAGATGGAAGTATACCTGAAATATAATATTTGATACCTTACAAAGTTTATTTACAGGTTGCTAAGAATTCTTCATGGTACACATCTTATTAGTAAAATAGAACCCAAAATATGCAGTGTTAGGAAAAAAAGATAATCTCTTACTAGGCAATTTATTCTTTACTGGGGAGAAGAACCTAGGGAATTGTACATGGGCAATGGAAATTAAAAAGGAATTAAAATATTATGTTAGTTATACACTTGCTGTCAGCCTAGATGTAAACAAAACCTACTCTGTTAAATAAAGTGTTTGTTCTTATCCAGTTCTTTCTGTGAACTGAATCATATTGATAGAAGTTACAGTCTGGCAGATAGAAGCTGAGCTATAGATTGTCCCCAGAGGGTTGATTGCAAGCTTTGACGATTTGGCTTAAATTGTTCGGCCCACTGGGGAATCAATGTTATCTAACCCTTTTAAAAGTTTAAAAAATATATATATATATACACACACACACATACATATATATACCTACATACATACATACACACAAATACATATATATGTATGTACAGCAAATGAAGTCATCATGAATTTTCCTATCTTTAAAATTTTTTCTGTAACAGTAAATTTAACTGTAAATTTTAACTCTCGAAGTCTTTTCTGAAAATGCAGAAAGTTTTTCTGAAAATGTGCTGCTTAAAACTGAGTAAACTTGGTTATATCTTTACTTGGAGATTTCTTTTTATTTTGCATATTATTCTAGCAATAATATCTTGGTCATTTATTTCAATATTGGTGAGACCAGAGGACCTCAGTAAGTGATTTTTTTAACTTTTTCTTTTCCATCTATTTCTGTGTCAACTTCTTAGTCTGCATTCTTCTTTATCTACAAGGTTGTGGCATTTACTCTGGTATTTCCAAGTCTATTTGTAAGCACTGTGAACTAACTGCACCCTATAACCAGTTATTTAAATGATTCCACTTGTTTCAAATCAGATTATATTTTCTATCTATTCTTACTATTTAATGATTTTTTTTCTGTTTGAAGTCAGCAGCATCCAAACATTTGCAAGCCTCATTTATACCATTTGCTAATTACATTCTTTTCTTGATCTATTGCACTATTTAAAAAACTCATGAAGGCAAATTATATTGACTTCTTTAGTGTAAGAGACTGTTGTGTTGTCTAAAATATGCCCCAGGATAAAATGAGACAATTGAGGAAGAAAAATTCTTGCTTATCTCTTCTTTATCTTATGTTCTATAAATGTTGTTAAAATGTCAAGATCCAAACATAGTAAGGAACCTCAACTACTCATTAGCAGCAGAGCTACAACAGTTCAGTTGCCATTTGAGGAGCAGTGGAATTATGAAAAGAAAGAGAATGTAAGTAGTTCTCCACAAAATCTGAGCATAAAAACAAGAAAGAGAGTGGAGCTCTACTGAAAGGAGAAAGAAGAATACACTTCTTGTTGAAATTAAATTATTTAGAACCTCATATAAGTCTGACAAAATATAAAGATAAAAATACAACATAATTATTTATCATGTTAACCAAACTATAATATCCCTATAAAATCACTTAATTTATAAGTTTATATATCAGTAAATATTCACCAAGCAAATGCAACCATTAAACCATCACCCAGGTAAAGAAACAGAGCACCAGTCGTTCCCAGAACCCACATTTGTATTGCCAGAATATGGTAACCCCACCAAAGTTTACTGTATTGTGATTTTTATCATCATTCAGTTAGTTTGGTGGTTTTAAAATTTATGTGATTTTTTAAAATTCAGTGTCATGTTTGTGATTCATCCATACTGATGCCTGTAAAAATGGTTAATTGTCATTGACATGTAGACATACATATGTATATATTTTAATAGAGTTTATTTTTAGAATAGTTTTTGGTACACAGAAAAACTGAGAGGAAGGGTCAGAGATTTCTTGTACATATCTGCCTCCACGCACACACAGCCTTCCCTGTTAGCAGCATCTTCCACCAGAGTGGTGCAGTTGTTTCAACTGATGAACCCGCACTGATACATCATAATCATCCAAGGCCCATTGTAGACATTGGGGTTCCCTGTTGGTGGCAGTAATTCTGTGAGTTTGGCGAAATGGATACTGGTGTATATCCACAATTACAGCATCATGCTGTATAGTGTCACTGCCCTAAAAATTCCCAGTATTCTACCTATTCATAGTTCTGTTAAGCAAAATTTCGGAAATGGAGACCTGATTGAAATAAAAGGTTGTTTATTTGGAGTTTGTTAGGACTACAGCCCAGGAGAGGCAGCTTCAAGAAGTGCTTGAATTGTGTTCCGCTGAACTACAAAATGTAGGCGGCTTACAAAGGCAAAAACATCAAGGTTATAGTTAGTTACATTGTTTTAACTTGAATTTTCCTTATAGAAGAATTATAATTGTAACTTGAAAGAAGCAAGTAAGGATTGTTAAGTAAGGATTGATTGGGGTCTGAAATGGTTGCGTAGTTACAAGGGGAGACCTCCAGACCATAACGTTGCAGCCAGCACATGTTGTTATGTATAGGACTGGTGTATCCTTGGGTCTTGTCCAGTTCAAAGAAAGTTCAAGTTTTCAGTTGCGCTGAGACGAGTTTGAGACCAGATCCTCAATGGCCATCCAACTGCATTTTTGTATGTCTGAACCATAATTGTTTCATTGTAATTTCAATTTGTCATCACCTCCCTCCTTCCTAACCACTGGCAATCACTTGACTTTTCACTGATTACATATGTTTGCCTTTCCAGAATGTCATACAGCTGGAATTATACAGTATGTAGCCTTTTAAGATTGTCTTTTTTTTTCATTTAATCATATACGTTGAAGTTTCTTTCATGTCTTTACATAGCTTTCTATTTATTGCTGTAAAACTCTCAGTTTTCTAGGTGAACTACAGTGTATTTATCCATTCACCTACTAAAAGACATCTTGGTTACTTCCAAGTTTGGGCAATTATGAAAAAAGGCTGCAGTAAATATCCATGTCTACAAGTTTTTGTATAGACATCAGTTTTGACTCCTCTGGGTAAATACAAGGAGCATGATTGCTGAATTATAATGGTAAGAGTATGTTTTGTTTTGTTTGAAGTCAACAAACTGTCTTCCAAAGGGGCTATATCATTTTGTATTATCACCAGCAAGCAATGGGAGTTCCTGCTATTTCGCATCCCTGTCAGCACTTGGTGTTGTCAGTGTTCTGCTTTGCACCCTCTGTTGTCAGGTGCATACATGTTAAGGACTGGTATGTGTTCTTGGAGAAATGCCCTTTTATCATTATGTAATGTCCTTCCTTATCCCTGATAATTCCTTTGTTCTAAAATCTATACTTTGTGAAATTATTAGAGCTTACTCTTGCTCCTTCTTGTTTTTTATTAATGTTGGTATTTCCTTATTTACTTTTAATCTATAGATATCTTTATGTTTAATGTGAATTTCTTACAGACAATATATAATTGGGTATTGATTTTTGATCTGTTCTGACAATGTCTGTGTTTTAGTTGGTATATTTAGACCATTGATGTTCAAAGTGATTATTTACTTGGATTAATATCTATCATATTTGTTATGGTTTTCTATTTGTTGTCCTTGCTCTTTGTTCTATTTTTGTCTTGCACTCTGTTTCTATATTTATGATTCTAATTGAGCATTCTATATGATTTCATTTTCTCTCCTCTCACTATGTAGATTATACTTCTAAATAAGTTCTTTTTAGTGGTTTGCAATATATATTTATAATTAATCCAAATCCACTTTTATTGTACATTGTATCACTTCACAGGTAGTGTTAACTTACAATGACAAAATAATTCTAATTCCTTCCTGTGATGCCTTGTATCATCACTGTCATTCATTTTACTTACATTTATATATATATATATAAGCATATGTAAAGGCTTATATAATATATATGAGCTTAAGTAATCAAATGTATTGTTGCTATTATTTTGATTAAACTTATCTGTTAGGTCAATTAAGAATAAGGACAATTTTTAAATTTCTACTTCATGTTCACATATTCCTTCTTTGATGCTCTTTCTTTTTTATGAAGATCCTAGTTTTCAACTTACTTTATTCTCCTTCTCTCTGGATAACTTTTTAAACACTTCTTGTCACTCAGGGCTAGTGGAAATAACCCTAAAGTTTTCTTTGAGAAGGTCTTTATTTCTCCTTCACTTTTGAAAAAGAATTTTGCAGTGTACAGAACTCCATTTTGTTTGTTTGTTTTTTTCTCTCTCAGCAGTTTAAATATTTCATTTCACTCTCGTGTACATGGTTTTTGAGAAGTTGGATGTAATTCTTATCCTTCTTTTCTATATGTGAATTTCTGCCCCACTCCCCGGCTTCTTTCAGAATTTTTTCTTTACCTTTGATTTTCTTATAGTTTGAATACATACCTAGGTGTAAAGTTTTGACATTCTGCTTGGTGTTCACTGAGATTCCTGGATCTTTGTTTTGGTGTTTGACATTAGTTGGGGGAAAATTCTCAGTCATTATTTTTCCCAGAAGGTTTCCTGTTCTTTTCTCTTATTTTTCTCTTTCTAGAATTGCCATTACACATCTGATCTGCATTTTGTGTTTGTCCCACAGTTCTTGGATATTCTGGGGTTTTTTCCCCAGTCTTTTTCCTGTGAATTTCAGTTTTTAAGGTTTAGATTGAGATAACTTTAACTTCAGACATTGTACAGCTATGTCTATTCTACTGATAATAAGCCTATCAAAGACATTCCTCATTTCTATTACAGTGTTTTTGAGCTGTATTTTTTTTAAGAATTTCTGTCTCTCTGCTTACATTGACTGTTCATTCGTGCTTTCTACTTTATTCTTGAAAATCTTTAGCATGTTTATCATAGTTGTTTTAAAATTTTTGTCTGATATTTTCTACATCCCTACCACATCTGAGTCTGGTTCCAGTGTTTCCTCTCTTTCTTCAAATTGTGTTTTTTGCCTTTTAAATATGGTTTGCAATTTCTTATTAGTTGCTGGACCTTATTAAGCAAAGGGATCTCCATAAATAGTCCTTTAATTATGTGCCTGCAAGGTAGGTGGGGAGAGAAAGCATCCTATAGTCCTATGATTAGGTCTCAGTATTTTAGTGAACCTGTGTCTCTTGACTGTGAATTTCAGGGCGCCTCTAATTTACCTTCTCTCCATCCTAAGTTGGGAAGGTTGTCTAGAGAGAGCTGGAGTTGGGTATTTCCTTTCCTCCATGTGGTTGGCTAGAACTGTCTAGAGTTCAGGTAGGCTTTGACAAAACCCTAGTAGGTTTAGGCTCTGTTTAATTTTCCTTCAGGTGGGACCTTGCTTAAAATAAGGTGCTCTGGTGTATTTAAAAATGGTTCTTTGTCTCTTCCTCTGCTGGAAGCATGAGGATTTTTTCTTTGATATTCACTATGAGAACCCAGTCAAGCTCCTGGGGTTAAAACTCAGAAAAATTATAGGTGCTCCCTAAGACCGAGTCCTCTGTGTTTTTTGTTTTTTGGTTTTTTTTAAATCTCTGAGACATATCCATACTGGGCCTCCAGCAGTTCTTCACTTACACTTCAGGTTCTCCTGTTGTGCATTTATTCTTGTAAAATTTTTGCTTTTAGGTTTCTGCTATAAGTTGTGATTCTCTGTATTTGCCTGTCTCTCTCATTCTGTGGACAGTGGCTTGCCTGGTGACCTCATTTCTCTTACATGTAAAAGAAAAGTTAATTTTTATGTGTTTTTTTTGTTTAGTTTTTTTACCTGTTGTTAGGACAAAGTGGCAATATCCAAGCTCCTGAAATGCCAGGTTGGAAACCAGAAATCAACATTTTTTTTTCAGGTATAAATATATCAAAATTATCCATTCTACTGCTAATAGACATTTTGTCATTTTCAGTTTCTGATGATTTCAATTTTTCTTCAAACATTTTATGTTTTTGATTAAATATATATGTACATTTCTGTTTGATGTATATATATATATATATGTAATGTAATATATATAATATCTAAGACTAGAACTGCAGAAATTATTAAGTATGTTCAGTTTATTTAATTTTCAGTAGAAAAGATGATTCTTTTTGTGTTTATCTTAGCCACTTATACAAAAATCAATTGATTATATAAATCTTGGCTCATTTGTAGACTATTCTGTTCCATTAATATACACGTCTTTCCTTACACCTATAGCCTGGTATCTTAATTACTCTAGTTCTATAAGGAGTCTTTAAATCAAGTAGTGTAAACCCTCCAACAGTGTTTTTCATTTTTAAAATAACTTTCACAATTCTAAATCTTTTGACTATTGATAAAGATTTTAGAATCAGATTATCATTTGGTAAAGGAAAAAATCTGCTAGGGTTGTAAGTAGAATTGCATTAATTCTGTAGGGCAATTTGGGGGAGAAATGACATCATAAAAATATTGAGCTATCCAATTTGTAAGCATGGCATCTCTCTCCACTTTTTTTGAGTCTTTAATTTTTTACCAACAAGTTCTGCTCATGAAAGTAAAATCAGATAACCCTGCCAGATTGGTTACTTATTTTTTTGCTTGCTGGTCTCTGAGCATGAAAAGAGCAATGTGCCATGACAGCTGCTACAGCTAATAGTTCAGTAGTTCACTGGGATTCTTGCTATGACTCTGTCAGCAGTGTGCTCATGTGGGTATCTGAACTTCTAGCCATGGAAGAGCCAGACGTTTGAGAAAGGGAAGCCCAGATGTTTTTGAGTGATGGTAAGGAGGACTATCGTGGCTCCTCTGCCTAGGTTCCCAGACCTAAGTATTCTTTATGTTACCATCTAAAAGTCTTCGATTTAATGTATGTTTTTCATTCTGAAAACAGTGGCCCATCCTCATAGAACATTGTTGTTAAGTAGTGCTCTGACTGTGAAGAGTAGGATTATTCAGTGCTATTTCAGGCTGGCAGCTTTTGGGTGCTACAGTATGTGATATTAGTAGTGGATTCCATACTGTGAGCCCATTCCCGCACATTTAAAGTGAAACCCAATTCTTAGGTGACTTTATGTGATACCACATACTTGTATATTAGTTACTCCATACTTCCTCAGGCGGTGATGCTCACTGGGGAGACTAAGGCAGGAAAGGGAATTCCTTATCCAGAAAATGTATTTTTTGCATTCTAGAACAAATTTCTGGTTCTTCCAGAAGGGAAAGAGTCTGATGTAATCATTTTGCTGTCAAGTGGCCAGTTGGTATCCACAAGGGATGGTGCCATGTTGAGGGATCAGTATCAATCTCTGTTGCTTGCACTTTGTATGTTCCATGGTAGCAGTAGCTACACCAGTTTTAGCAAGTGGGAGCCCATGCTGTTGAGTTCATCCATATCATTGCTTATATGGTCATTCTGTTCACATGCCCATCATGGCAGCATTGGTATACTGTTTCCCGAGGCTGGTTGATGCAAATTGGCTGAATCATTCTGTCTACTTGGTGGATTAGTCCTTCTTCTGTGATAAATACTCTTTTCTTGGAATTTATAGGTGATAGAAAGATCTTTAAATATTTTGCTATATCCATCCACATTGCCTCCACCACAGAACCCTTTCTGTAATCTTGCTACTTCTCCTTTCAGGCCCCTGATACATCTAGAATGGCAACTAAAATTGAACCCATTATTTAAGTGAGTTTGTGGTATTGTCATCTCCACTTGAGTATATATAGCTCAGACTGGTGAGTTAAATAAGGTGGGCACCACCAGTACTACCTACTTCTGATCCTCAGGGTGAGTGCAAAACTTTTTCCTTCCACCTCTGAGTACAACAATGTTTTTACCATATTGACCTGGGTGACAGTTTCAGGAGTTTCCCATTCAACTTTGCCAGTAGCATAGCCCTTAACTTACAGGATAAGAACCAACATGGGTTATATCTACCAGTGCTCTTCAAAATTTCTCTGAGAAACAAAGGACAACCAAAATCTTGGAGTTGTTTCTAATACATATACATATATATATGTAATATATATATCTCTAATACATAAATATACATAAAAGAGTTGTTTACTCTTAGGAAAAGGAGTCTTGATGCCAAGTATGACCTCAATGGAGGGCTTATTCCCTCAGCTGCCATCAAACAGCCTTTAGCTGTCTGAAACACTAGAGTTTATCTCAGTTATAGAGATCCATTTCATCAGGGTCATGCCCTTCCTGGAACAGTCCACATCCCACAAATGATTGAAGTTTGAGGTCAGAGGGGGAAGTGTAGAAAGACCCAGTTTCTATGGCAGGACAATTCTGATTGGCCAAATACTCTCCCAAGGTCCCAGTGGGGTTGGCTAAGGCATTGTCAGAATGACATTACAGTTGATTTCTCCCTCTGCCCATAACTTCTTCCTTCCCTTCCTTACACAGGTGTTTATTCCTAATAAATATCCTGTACACCAAGCTTCCTCAAACTTGGATAATTGTCATCTGACATTCATTATTTCTGAAAAGATGTCTAATTCAGTATACTATATAATATATATGTGTGCATATGTACATATACATATATATGTTTTCCTTTGAAGAGTATCTCTTTTGTTCTAATTGCTTTTAAGATTTCCTCTTATAATTTTGTTACGATTTGGGGGAAAACTTTCATAGATACTTATTTTTAAAGTGTGTACACGTTTGGTATTGACCAGTTTTTCTACATTTGCTGAGATACGGTTCTCTCTGGATTTTCCCTCTTATATTTTATAGACTTTTTAAATATGAATTTTGATTGCTGTCATCATCTTTTTAAACTCCCAGGCATCATCTTTTTAAATATTGCTTCTTCTCCAGCCTCTCTCTCTGCTCTCACTGAAATTCCAATTATATGATATTAAACTTTACCATTTTCCCTCTTTCTCTTCCATATATTTTACACCTGTTTGCCTCTCCATCCTTCATTTTGAATATTTCCTTTTGCCCTCTCACTTATTTTTAAAACATATATTTAATGCTTTATAAGCGTGTCATTTGTGTTCTTTCTTTTGAGATACACATATATATATGTATATTCTATATTCATATCTATTACTTATACTTGATCCTTCTGTTAACCCCCAAAAAGGAAAAGACCCCAGTCCTTGTCTTACCTGAAGGACGAGAATACAGATAGGAGATGGACTGTGTTTTGTAGTGAAAGATTTTAGAGGATTTATTTAGGAAAAGAAAAGTACACCTTCAAGAATGGGAGGCAGACTGATCCAAGTGCGAAAAGAGGCAGTCTTTGTTTTGATTTTTCATTGATACCCTTGCTTAGAGGCTGTCTTTTGATTAACTGCTCTTGCCCCTGGAGTGCCTCGTCATGCTTTTGTCCTTCACGTATGTCCTTACCTATGGTATATACAGAAAAACCCATTGAGGATGGTGGTTCTGAACCAGTATGTTAATTATATTACAGTGAGCAATGGGTCATGTTCTGTTAAGTCCTTCTAACCGGTTTCTTGCTGGCACTCATTTAGGAGAAGTAAAGTCCCTTCATGTTGGAGGTGAGCATAAAGCCATCCTGCAGACCATCCTCCCTCTCCTCCATTTATCTGCCTGGTGCCCCCACTGATCTAACTACCTAACACTTCTTCACAGGTTCTTGCTCTATGTCAAAATTCTCAGCCCCATAGTTTTTCTTCTCAGCTACTTTGGTTGCCACCACCATCTTCATCAAAATATTTCCTAGGGCTAAGTTTATAAGGAAACTGGGGTAAGAGGGGGAATAAATAAAAATGAGGATTCCCTTTATTCTCTCTGAGCGTTCTGATTTTTATTTTTTTCTCTGTGAGTCAAACTTGAAATTAGTAGATTTCTTTGGGGTTGCTCTCTGTCTGCACTGTAGTGCTCATTTCCAGATTTCAGATTGTGCTGATTTCAGACCAGGGAATATCAGAGGGGAAAACATGGGAAAGTCACAAATGGTTGGATAGGACATAGAATTCTGGTGTTCTTCCTTTATCTGCCTGATCATATTTAATTTTCAGAGCTCTCAAATAGCTCCTATGCATCTGTCCAGGTTTCTTTGTGAATTCAGTGGGAGATAGAGAGGTGTGCATTTACTCCATCTTACTCAGAACCAAAAGCCTCCTCCCCAAACTTGTCTTTTATTACCTGGAAAAGAATGACCACAGCTATGTCTACATTAATATCCAGTAATTACATTATCTATACTTCCTATATTTATATTTATACTGTGGAGTGCTTGTCTTGGTTTTAATTGCCTGAATTCTCTTAAGGTATTTTTTTAATTGTGTCACTGACATTTTACAGAAGAATGTACAAATAAGATGAAAACAAGCTTCTCTCAAACATGTCAAAGCAATAGCAATTCTTCATCATCTTAATTTTATTTCAGGAGCTATATCAATCATTTAAAGGTATGATGTGCAATATGTAATCAATTTGCCCTAACTCCTAGAATGTAATTTTCTTAATTCCAACCCACTGGCTTCTCCCATCACCAGACTTTGAGTTCTAATTTTGTCATGCTAGCAAGTGCAAATGAAGTTCTTTTCAGCTTCCAAGACTTCCAGCTTCTCCTCCTGAGTATATAATACTCAAATATACACACCTGGAGCCTCCAGCGACTAACCTAAAAATCCTTGTGATTTCTTTCTTTTAGATTTTTCCTCTTTTGTGCTATTAAGAGACAGTCCTCAGTAAATGCCTGTTAGTGTTGTTGCTTCTTGCTTCAAGTGGTTGTTAGGTCACTTTGGCTAAGGTGGTTGTTTTCTTAATGAAGAATAATTCCATCATGTACATTATTGTGTGTCCTACTTTCCAACTCATAGAAATTCAGTCTTTGAGAAAAATCCAAGAAAATATGGGAGGGAGGGACTTCACATGGAATTCATGTCACATTTAAAAGGAGTTGATTCTGAATCCCAACTTAGGAAATGTGACTCTGGATGAAAATTTGAGACAAAAAAAAAATACAAAGTAATTGATTTTATATTGAGTGCTTGGTTATACACTAAAGAATCTTCCTAAAATAACTGTTAATCCTGGTGAATCTGGTTTGTTCATGTTGAGGACAGACTTTCAATCTCAGTGCAGGTCTCCAGGTCCCTTGTAGAATTATATGGGCTACTGTAAAGGGGCCCACTCATTGATGGGTTTATTAATTCAGTACACATTTATTTAATACATAACATAGGCACTTTTAAAGATATTAAGGATAAAGAATGTACATAATAAACACAGAGCCTTCTCAGAGGCATGTATGGTTTAAGACAACGAACATTATTATGAATTTGAAAAAGTTATTAAGCGACGTATTATATTGTAAAAGTACGTGAGTCATCACATAAACTGCAGTGAAAAGTAAAGCAGGTGATATTTTTGTCTTAGGTATTAAAAAAATCATTAAATTTTTTTACTGTTTGTACACAGTAGACACTCAATAAATGTTTTATTGACTCACTACAATTTTCTATTACTATGATATACAACTCCAAATCTTTAGTTCCTACAAAACTGAAGTAGCCTATAAGTTATAAACATAATCTGATGTTTTTTTATTTCCAACACTTACATAACATACTGACGTCATTGTGGATCTTTATAAATTGATAAATAAATGGCTTTACTGTAATTTTAGATCATAAATTTCTCCAAGAAAAATTTGAATCTCTTCTAAATATATATATACATATATATATATATGTTTAAAATTAGATGTGAGTTGAAATTCTGGGGAAAATACAGTCTTAAACTTCCAAATCCTTTAGGTATGCCTCCATCAACCCTTCATTCCAGGGACTTTCCTGAAAGATTGCCTGGACATTGGAACTGTCAGGAATGTCACTGCCTACTTTGAGCAGAAGTTTAGATTCTATTAACTTGACACATGTTTCACTCCAGTTAGGTGCGGATCAGTCTAATTGCATCTGAGCCACTGGATGCCTAATTAAATGATAACACTTGCTAACCTCCTCCTTTCCCATGTTGTACTGAACCAGAGAGGAATGTTGGGAACATTTCTGAGGTCTTTTCTATCTGAAAAATGGGTTTCATTGGTCGGTAGCAGAGACAGCTGTCCTTTGGCTATGTGTAGTATGTAAAGCAAGCAGGTATTACTGGTTCTCTACTTTGTAATTAATAAAAAAAGATTATCCCCAATTACTGATGCCCTTTTCCAGCCCACGCCCTGTAATACTCAGAGGCCTGTGCTGTTTGATTCAAAAGGCAGGAAAAAAGAGAAGCAGCAGCTGAGAGCCACTGTCCCTAAGCTAATAATAGGCTAAACTACCTCAAGGTGCTTTTAGACCTCAGCACCTACTGTGATACAGGCCCTGGGCTGGACCCAAAGAAGCCAAAGCTGAGTAAGACCTACTTGTACTTTTAGATGCAAACTATCTACCAGTGGCTTTCTTCAAGGAATTAGCATCTATTTCTGGCCCAGTTTTTCTTTGAAGATTCAGAGTGTTTCAGATGTTCAGAATTATGCTTATATCTTTGAGACTAATTTTTGTTGATTTTGATAGAGCTAGATAGAATATTCTTCCAAGTGTGTGATGCCAAAAGTTTGAGATCTCTGTAGCTGAAGATTTTTTTTAAAGGAAAAAAAAAAAAACAGAAGAATGACTTATCATAATAGTCTCTGGAAAACATTTAAAATACAGTTTAAAAATGATGATCTCTGAGCCTAAATCCCCCATAGATAACAAGATTCATTCCTGTCAATCAGGAAGATGCCAGAATAAATCTATGCGCACTTCATCTTAAGTGCCCATTAAGTCAGATGAGCTGGAAAGAGAATTTCCATGCCAAGAATGGTCTTTATCTTTTATGAATGAAGGAATGCAGGACCCTGGGGGTTTTTTTGTTTGGTTTGGTTTGGTTTTTTTAAATTTCTTTGTTACAACAAAAGAAATGTATGTTCAAAATTGAAACAACTCAACTGTGTAAAATAGAAGTGAAAAGCCTCTCTTTTTCCTCAATTCAATATTTCATGCAGTAAAACTATCTCATTAAAAGGACTGAGCAGCTGGTAAAGCAGCCAACACGAAAATGAGAGTTTTGAACTCATCTAGGTTCCTCAGTGTAATTGTCACTGAGGATGTCTCAGGACACCCAGAGAAGAGTAACCAGAAGGTTGAGGAGTTAGGAAAGCATGTGGGCCAACCAAAGGGACTGCTGGGGTTTACGAGAAGTGAAAGGAGACTGACAGGGAGAATGGTTTCCCATCTTCAAACTGTTGAAGGTCAGAAAGCAGAAAACAAAGTGGGCTTGTACCAGGCCGCACAGGACCAGCTTGTGGAAGATAACACTCCTACCCTCTGAGTTTCCTGATGCTGGTGCTGCCCAGTTATGAGGCGGACTGCTCCCTGGAGAGGAGGGCTCTCCACACAAGACATACCTCAGAAAGGACCAGGTGGTTATCAGCCGAGGGCATTGCAGAAAGACGTAGATTTAGGGGTCTTTGCATTTCTGCTTCCTCTCCTTGGCTCTGCTCAGACTCTCTCTCTCTCTCTCTTTTTTTATTTCAGTTCAGGCAGATAGACCCCCAATAAAGACATGAAAAATAAGTAGCTGGCTTGTGATAGATGACCAAGAGAATTGTAGGAATTGTTTTCAGCACTTTGTAAAAGAAACCTTAGCCCTCTTGTTGTAAGAGCCCTGAACACTCTGTCTTCCCAGAACAGATGCATCCAAGAGGCACAGATGTGGGACTTTCTCGTTTTGCTTCGTTAAGAGAATTCACCATCTCTTTAGTACTCAGGGCCTAGTACCACCATGCTCAGCTTAAAGCAAACACATTTTATTGGATGTATACCATTTGGGGATGTCTAATTTTCCCAGAAAAATTCATAAGAAACCCTTGAGTGAATACAGACATATCTGAAATGCTATTTATACCTAAAATTGCCTAGGTATTAAAAAATTATCAAAGCGTATGAAATTCTGTTATTCTTGTGTCCACTGATTACCTCCTCCTCCTCCATTTCTTATTTCAGCTGAAGAGTTTCAAAAATAAAAAGAAAAAAAAATAGCAGAACAGTATGAGGAGACAGATGGCTCTGCTGATGACAAAATCCATTTGACTTTTACCACACTGTGAGATGGAGAGCTTGATTAATAGTTGGTCAGCCAGTGAGACAATATGAAAAGAAAAGCTACTTGGCAAACTGTTTCCTAACGAGTATAAATACCTTATAAATTGCTTGATTTCAAGGTTCCTTGTGGGATCACAATTTTGCATCAGTTCTTTTAAATATGCCTGCTTGAACCAGCTCAAACCATCATAAAGATGTTTCTAGCACTGTCTAGAACGTCAGCCATTATAAACCTGTTTTAACCACATCTACTGGTTAGGTTAACAAATACAGTTAAGACTTAGTGCCTCTCCCTGCATGGCACTGTAATCTACTGCAGTTACCAAGGGAAAAAGGAATAAAAGCAAGTCTGCCTGTACAGATTACTCTTAGAGTCATAGAACCTCAGAGTTGGAAAGAGCCTGAAACTTCTTGCCAATTATCTTTTTTTTTCTTTTTAACAAGTGAGATTAATGAGGCTCAGAGAAATGAAGTGATTTTGCTGAGACCACACTTTTCCATAAAACTTAGGCTAGAACCTTAGGATCCTGGTCTTCTAATTTGATGTGCACTATCCTCTTCTATGTGTATAGTCAGTATCTCATAAACAATGTGAAGCTCATTGCTTCTTTTATATTTAACGTTGGAGGAGACATTGAAGGTTAAACTCCGTGCGCCTGCATTGTAGATTTATATGAAATTGGAAATAGTATATCTCAAAGTAAATTTATGTGAATGGCATTATTTAAACGTCATAAAAAGAACATATGTCCTTGTAAAAGCTGGGGGATGCATTATGATACGTGTTAATTTTAACTAGATTTATTCTAAATATTGGTCTGGAAGGAGAGAGAATTTTCAAGCCAATGATTGACTTGTGACCATTGACTAGATTGTTGGTGACCTTGAGTTTTGTGAACCCAGTTGTAACATTATGGGAACAAAATAGCCAGTAGGGGCAATGACTGTAGAGCAATGTTCCTTTGAGCTAAATGTCTTCAGGAAAAAAAAATTACAAGGAAAAAAATTACAGCAATTTTAGTTTCAACTTGAGAATAAATGCTCAGAATGTTATGGCTGCAGTGGTTATTAAACAGTGATTTATTATGTGGATGATTTTCTAGGGAGTCTTCTCTCTCTTTATTACTATTTGGCCGTACTGGATTATACATAAAATTTTATACGTGATGCCACTCATATTTCCTTGAGAATACGGCTGTGTACACACACACATGCACGCACACACACTGTCTCTGTGTATAGCTGTACAATGTCAAGTAATACCATTTGATAGTTGATTGCATTGTATACTAATGTTTTCTCCCATTTGGAAGTTCATCTTTCATTTTGTTTATTTTGCTGTGTAGAAGCTTTTCAATTTAATTAGGACCTTTTTGTTTATTTTGTTTTTATTGTTTTCAGCTAAATAACTGAAAGCAGAGACTCAGAGGGATACTTGTACACTAATATTCTTAGTAGCATTATTCAGAAAAGAGAAAGGAGGATGTAGGTTAAACACCTCCACATCCCATGGATAGGCACTGGCTAATACTTAGTTTTGGAGCCCAACCTTCAATTTCCCCTGCACTCCTGGCAGGGCAAGCCATCAGTGAAGACAAGCTACGTGATGTACTGCAAATCAATATATGTGTCATTTTCTTTTGGTACATTTTGTACAACTTAGAGCTTCAGGTATATGGTGTTTCAAGTCATGCCTTCTATATCGTATCAACTGGATAAAGAAAAAGGTTGATATAATAAAATTAGCTTTTTCGTAGATTACTTTTGTCGCCACTTAAAAAGTGCTTCTTACATTTTGAATTGAAAGTTACTTGTAAGATTGGATAAACCAAATAATTAGATTCCCAGCTGTTCATTTCAAAGACGTTTTTACATTTTCTGTAGTTTTTTCTATATAGGAGACTGTTGATCATCTGTGCGTAGTCTCCAAGCTGTGATAAAATATGCTCAATAGATATTTTCCTGAGTGTGTACTGAGTGGTTGTGTGAATCAAAAATAGACATATCCCCTAAATTACTGAATGGTAATTTTTAGATTTGTATATTTTATTGCTTGTAAAGTTACCTCCCCCCCAAAAAAATCCACATACAATTATTGAACTCTGGTTCATACTTTGCATGCTGAAGCATTAGAAGCAAAGCATACACATGTGCCAGCTTGATTTCTGCAAGTTATTTTGAAATGCATCAAATATAGATGCAAATATAGATAGTTGCAAAGATGCATAGCAGGTGATAAAGCAAAATATAGCAAACTTTTAATTGTTGACACTGTGAGGTTGGCTTATACTTGTTGACTGCACTATTTCAATATTTGTGTATATTTGGAATCTCTCACAATTATTAGGAAAAAACTTAAATATGCTCAAATTGTGGCTGCTACTTGAGATGTTCTTTCCAATATCTCCAATCTCAGAGACACTTTTACAGTTCCAATAAAAACAACTCAAATTTCATTAGAAATGACTCACTCAACCAATTTTTAAAATTAATAATTATGGCCTCAGAAATAAATGACACAGCCCCTAAAGTGGAGTCCACTCAGTATGCACCCACCTCTTCTTCCAAGTCTGAAAAGGCAAGTTACAGATACTAAGTCTAGTCAGCTTGTCTCATTAGTCAGGGATGTAGCATGAATGCAGCTCATCTGACAGTCTTCGGGGAAACTAGGGCCGGCCACTATCAGTCCTGGCCACCCTACAAATGCAGTGCTGCAGTCTTCCACTTCAGTGAGAACATGTGTCAGATCATTTAACTCTCATGATGGGATGTCACCCCAAACACTTCTGGAGTATGTGAAGACATGTTTTCTGTGCCAAGCCTCATGCTAGTTCCTAAGCACAAAGATGGGTAGAACGCAGTGGAGTATCAGGTTGTTAGCCGAGACTTAGTAAAAACTGTTGTTCACTTGGGTTCTGTCTAAAAAAAGACTTTTTAAGGAAGCTACTCTATAAGAATGACATTTTTCTACTGGATTCTTAAGTTTTGATTCAAGTATCAAGTTCGACCATCCGATAGCCACGTATCATCTGTTTATATTGAATTTTAGTATCAAGCTTTTGGGTTTAATTAAGGGAAATTTAAGAATTTAAAAAAATCACTTGTCACTAAAATTGATTTCAAAGGCATGGTGTATATATATATTCTCCCTGTAAGGTCAAAATAATCAATTATCTTTATAATTAAATACTAGCAAAATTTTGACTCTGTAGAAAATTTGGTATGCCACTTCTGTCAAACAATGAAAACCATGTAATCTGGTTTTGACTAGACTTCCAAGAAATTAAAAGTGAAATTAAGTGTTCAGCAACTGTAACTGTACTGCTTTCCTATTTCCATTTTAACAATCATAATATATGAGGGTTTTAGAAAATGCAACATGCCAAAATCATTTTTGGAAAAGGATGATCATAAAAATATATAAATTATGAGTCATTTGCATCAAATACATGTATTCTGCCAAATATATGTTAAATATTTTGGATGAATTTGTTGAGTTTATTTTAATTTATTGCATTGATAAGAATGTCACCGTATACTTTCTGACTACAGATCACTTTCACATTGTTTAAAAGCCTAGGCAAAATACATATGAAAAGCAATTAAAGTTATAAAAGTAAATAATTGAAATCATTTCATAGGGTAGCATATCATCTGTGTAAGCATTCTAAAATCAAAAGAAGGTCAATTTTTATATATATATATATATATATATATATACTGGTAGGTAATATAATGCATTTATTTTCTCCTCCCTGTGTATTTTGAAGAAAGTTGAAAAATTAGTTGCATTGCTTCTGATACAGTTCCAGGAAATGAGATTTGAAAAGGACTTGGAAGCATTTTATGTGATAAACACAGAACTCACTAACTCATTTCAGCAGCGTCCTTGCTAATCCATCATCAGGATATTGTAGAGTCTTCTGTATATGAACCAAGAGATGGAGGCCAGAGAAGAAAATGATGGGGAGAAGGAAGGGGGTAGGGGGCAGAGAAAGAGGGAGGAAGGGAGAGATTTTATAAGACTTTTTTCAAATTTATTCAAATTTATCCATCTCTAATTCCAAAAGCTGCTACAATGATTAATGAAACAATGATAATGGCAATATGGAGTCTCTCAGAAAATTTGACGTTACATTAAAATAGGATTATTGGCTAAATAGCAATAATGAGAACAACTTCTGAAAGTATACTTACTTAGTTGATTGATAAACAGAAAGCAGTCCCTCCCTCAGCTAAGTTTCACACAGCTTTTAGAATTTTTTCATTACAGTGTTGATATGTCCCATTTCCCCCAAAGATCTTTTCATTCAATATTTCATCATTGAGGCAATCCTTAAGAATCTTGTATCTCACAGAATGAAAGCCAGTATAATGCTCCATGAAGTGTAGGTAAATAATAGATCTGTATTATCAATTTGAAATGACTTACGTTTACCTACGCTTATTTCTCTGGAAAATGTGGGATAGAGTTCACTTGTTTTATTTCGCACTTAATGAATTTCAGAAATTTAATACCTAAATCACTAGCTCTGTATCCACAAGTACCAGATTATTTGCATCAAGACAACCTTAGTAAATAATCTTTGGCTCTGATATTTTAACAGAGGTTCATACTTAGTCTCAACTGAAATGACCGGCCCATCATTTTCACCCGTTTTTTCCTATAGTGGATACTTCTCAATATTTGAAGGACCGTCTTCATTTCAAATTGTTCTTTTCAGTGTTTTCAGCAAAGCACAATATCCGGTGGTAAACTGCCAAATATAGCTCTCATAAAAATTTAAATTATTGGATGACTGTTTCATTAGAGAATGTGATACTTTATTCAGGTTAAATGGTGAGATACACAGGAAGGGAGAATATATTTTGGTAATATTAAAGCCCACTAAAATCCGTCAGAGTCTATGCTCAATAGAAAGCTGTTCTTTCAAGGGTTTTATTTTTCTTGCTCTTGGTAAATCAGTGATTCTGTTACTATGGACAACAGGAAGTATTTCTAATGCATGAAGTATGCACTAGGTACCATCAATGCATAGTTCATATATTAACCCATTCATTTCCCACAGCAATCTATTAGGTAGCACTGTTGTTATCTCCGTTTTACACACAAGGAAACTGAGGCACAGAGTCATTAAGTTACTTGGCCAGTGTTATGACTAGTAAGAGGCAGAGCTGAGATCGGAACCGAGGTAATCTCCTCCAACATCCATGCTTGTAAACACCTCTCTTGAAGTCTTACAGGAAAACAATTATGAATAACTTAAACATCCACCATGCTTCACAAAAGCAATTTCATTAATAACTTACAGCAATACATTTTGATTTAGTTTTTATTGAAGTACAGTTGATTTACAATATTATATTAGTTTCATATGTATAATATAGCATTTCAAAATTTTATAAACATTGGCTGTATTCCTTGTGCTGTACAGTGTATCCTTGTAGCCTACTTACTTTATACATAATAGTGTGTATCTCTTATCCGCTACCCTTATCTTGCCCTCCCTACTTCCATCTTCCCAGTGGTAACCATTAGTTTGTTCTTTATATCTTGGAGTCTGCTTCTGTTTTGTTATATTTCTTCTTTGTTTTTTTGTTTTTTAGATTCCACATGTAAGTAATAACATACAGTATTTGTCTTTCTCTGTCTGACTTACTTCACTAAGCATGATGCCCTCCAGGCCCATCTATATTGTTGCATATAGCAAAATTTTATTCTTTTTTATGGCTGATTAGTGTTTCACTGTACATAGAGACCACATCTTCTTTGTCCATTTATCTGTTGATGGACACTTAGGTTGCTTCCATATAATGGCTATTGTAAATAATGCTTCTATGAATAATCAGGTGATTTTATCTTTTAAAATTAGTGTTTTAATTTTCTTTGTCTATGTGTTGAGGAATAGAATTATTGACTCATGTGGTAGTCCTATTTTTAGTTTTTGAGGAACCTCAGTATTGTTTTCCATAGTGACTACACCAATTTACATTTCCACCAACAGTGTACAAGGGTTACCTTTTCTCCATAGCCTTGCAAACATTTGTTTTTTGTGGTCTTTTTGATGCTAGCCATTCTGACAGGTGTGAGATGATAACAAACTGTGGTTTTGATTTGAATTTCCCTGATGACTAGTGACGTTGAACATCTTTTAATATGCCTGTTGGCATCTGCATGTCCTCTTTGGAAAAATACCTGTTCAGATCTTCTGCCTATTTTTCAGTCCTGTTTGGTTTTTGTTTTGTTTTTTATGTTGAGTTGTATGAGCTGTTTATATGTTTTGGATATTAGTCATACCATTTGCAAATATTTCTCCTATTTAGTATGTTATCTTTTTGTTTGATCAGTGGTTTCTTTACTGTGCAAAGTCTTTTAAGCTTAATTAGGTCCCATTTGTTTATTTTTGTTTTTGTTTTCTTTGCCTGAGGAGACCAATCCAAAAAAAAAATGTTGCTGCGATTTATGTCAAAGAATATTCTACCTATAATTTCTTCTGGGAATTTTATGGTTTTCAGTCTTAAATTTAGATCCTTAATCCATTTTGAGTTCATTTTGCATATGGTGTGAGAAAACCTCACTACATTCTTTTACATGTCGTTTCCAGTTTTCCCAGCACCACTTATTAAAGGGATTTTTTTCCCCATTATATATTCTTGCCTCGTTTGTCATAGACTGACCATAAGCACATGTGGTTATTTCAGGGCTCTCTGTTCTGTTTTATCAATTAGTGTGTCTGTTTCTGTGCCAGTCCCATGCTGTTTTGATTACTGTAGTTTTGTGGTATAGTCTGAAGTCAGGGACCATGACACCTTCACCTCTGTTCTTCTTTCTTTGACTATTTGGAGTCTTTTATGTTTCCATACAAATTTTAGAATTATTTGTTCTAGTTCTTTGAAAAAAGCCATTGATATTTTGATAGGAATTGCATTGAATTTCTAGGTTGCTTTAGTATTTTTAGTATTGTCATTTTAACAATATTAATATTTCCAATCCATGAATGTGGTATGTCTTACCGTCTGTTGGTGTCCTCCTCAGTTTGTTTCATCATTGCCTTATAGTTCATGAATCTTTCACCTCTTGGTTAGATTTATTCCTAGGTATTTTATACCTTTTATTGTGATGATAAATGGGATTATTTTCTTGATATCCCTTTTTGATAGTTTGCTGTTAGTGTGTAGAAATGCAACAGATTTCTGTATATTAATTTTTTATCCTGTAGGTCCACTACTTTTTTGGTGGCATCTTTAGGATTTTTTTATGTAAAATATCATGTCATCTGCAAACAGTGACAGTTTAATGTCTTCCTTTCCAATTTGTATTTATTTTAATTATTTTTCTTGTCTAACTGCATTAGCTAGGTGTGTTTATTATAGACTCAATGTCATTACTGGTAATTGGTCTGTTCATATTTTCTATTCTCCCTGGCTCAGTCTTGTATATTTCTATGAATTTGTTTATTTTTTCTAGGTTTTCCATTTTATTATCATATAATTGTTCACAGTAGTCTCATAATCCTTTGTATTTCTGTGGTATCAGTTGTAACTCCTCCTTTGTAATTTCTGATTTTATTGATTTGGGCCCTCTCTTTTTTTTTTCTTGATGAGTCTAATTACAACTTTATCAAATTTTTCATCTTCAAAGAACAACCTCATAGGTTTATTGATCTTTTCTATTTTTTTAAGTCTCTATTTTATTTATTTCTGCTCTGATCTTTATGATTTCTCTCTATCTATTAATTTCAGGTTTTGTTCTTTCTTTTTCTAGTTCTTTAGGTTTGAAGTTAGCTTGTTTATTAGTTATTTTTCTTGTTTCTTGAGGTAGGCTTATATTGTTACAAACTTTCCTCTTAAAACTACTTTCGCTGTGCCCTGTAGATTTTGGATTGCTGTTTCTGTTTTGTCTATTTGTCTCTAAGAATTTTTTTATTTCTTCTTTGATTTCTTTAGTAATCTACTGGTTGTTTAGTAGCATATTACTTAGCCTCCATGTATTTTTGTTTTTTGCCTTTTTTTCTTTTCATTAGAGTTGATTTTTACTTTCATAGCATTGTGATCAGAAAAGATGATTGATTCTTAAATTTATGGAGGCTTGTTTTGTGCCTAGCATGCAATCTGTCCTGGAGAATGTTCTATGTGCGCTTGAAAAGAATTTGTATTCTGCAGCTTTGGGATAGAATTTGTATTCTGCAGCTTTGGGATGGAATGTATATGTAAAGTGCATTTGGTCTAATGTGTCATTTAAGGCCAATGTTTCTTTATTGATACTCTGTCTGGATAATCTGTCCATTTATATAACTGGAAAGTTAAAAGCACTCTACTATTATTGTGTTACTGTCAGTTTCTCCCTTTATGTCTGTTGAAATTTTCTTCATGTATTTACATGCCCCTATGTTGGGTGCATATATATTTACAATCACTATATCTTCTTGGCTTCATCTGTTGATAATAATGTAATGTCCTTCCTGTCTCTTGTTACAGTCTTTGCTTTAAAGTCAATTTTGTGTGATTTATGTCTTTTTACCTCAGCTTTCTTTTCATTGATATTGGCATGAAATATCTTTTCTATTCCCTCCTTTTAATCTGTATGTCTGTAGATCTGAAATGAGTCTCATGCGTGTGTCCCTGTGTGTGTGTGTCTATCTTGATTTGTATCCATTTAGTCACAATATGTCTTTTGATTGGATCATTTAGTCTATTTACATTCTAGGTAATTATTGATAGGTATGTACTTATTGCCATTTGGTTAATTTTTTTCTGGTTGTTTTTGTGATTCTTTTCTGTTCCTTTTGATCTCTTCCCTTGTGATTTGATTACTGTCTTTAGTGTTAGAATTTCTTTCTCTTTATTGTGTATATATTACATATTTTTGATTTGTCATTACTATGAAGTTTATAAATAGCAACATTTACAAATATACATGATTAAGTTGCTAACCTCTTATTTTCAAATGTATTTTAACAAATCTGTATTTTTATTCCTCTCCTGCCATGGTTACTATTTTTGACATATTTTACATCGTTTTGTTTGTATATCTTTTTACTACTTACTACAGGTGAAAATGGTTTTACTATTTTTGTCTTTTAATCTTCCTACTACCTTCGTACTTTGTTGATTTGCTACCTTCACTCTATATTTGCTTTACCAGTGAAATTTTTTACATTTGTAATTTTTGTGTTTCTAGTTATGGTCTTTTCTTTTTTACTTGGTTAAATGCCTTTAAAAATTCTCAGTATGATCCTCTTTGGTTTAATCCTGTGTGAGACTTTCTGTACTTCCTAAATTTGGATATCTACTTCCTTTCCCAGGTTAATGGAATTTTCAGCTATTAAGTCTTCAAATATGTCCCATTCCCCTTTCCCTCTTGTTCTTTTGGGATCCCTATAATGTAGATGTTAGTACGTATTGATGTTATCCCAGAGATCTCTTAAACTGTCCTCATTTCTTTTTATTCTTTTTTAAATTTTTCTGTTCAGCTTAAATGATTTTCATTACTATCTTCCCATTCACTGATCCAGTCCTCAGTATCATCAGATCTATTTTTGATTCTTTCTAGTGTATATATATATATATATATTTTTAATTTCAGTTATAATATTCTTCAGCTCTGTTTGGTTCTTCTTTATGTCTTCTACTGCTTTGTTAAATTTCTCACCGTATTCATCCATTCTTCTCCTGAGTTCTTTGATTATCTTTACAATCATTACCTTAAACTCTTTCTCTGGTAGACTGCCTGTCTCCATTTCACTTAGTTCTTTTCCTGGGATTTTATCCTGTTCTTTCATTTGGTACTCTTTCACCTCACTTTGCCTAATTTGCAGTTTTTATTCCTTTGTATCTGCTAGGTTGGTTACATTTTCCTACCTTTCTGCTGGCTCACTATTGGGTGACGCCACATCCCATGGTCGCTGGCTGCAGGGCCCTGGTGGTTCTGAAGCTGGTGTCAGTCCACTGGTGGATGGGGCTGGATTCCTGGACTACTGGCTGAGGGGCACAAGGTGTTTTTGAATTGGTGTTGGCCTGCTGGTGGGCAAGGCTGGGGCTCCCCAGTGGAGGGTGTAACTGACTTTTAGGTTCTCTGCCTATAGGTGTCCTAGAGCTGGTGTCAGCCTGCTGGTGTGCAGGGCTAGTTCCTGACATAGCTGACTGTGGAGTCTGTGGTGTCCCAAAGCTCATGTTGACTATCTGGTGGATGGGAGTAGGTCCTCAAATGTCTGGCTGAGGGACCCAAGATGTCTCAAAGCTGGTATTGTCCTGCTGGTGGGTAGGGATGGGGTCCAGGTGTCCAAGTCCTGGTGATGGCCTGCAGGTGGGTGGGCTGGGTCCTACCACATCAGGCTGTGTGGATATGGTGGTCTGGGGGCTCATGTTTTTCTGCTGGTGGGTGGGGCCAAGGTTTACAGGGTCGTGGCATTAATATCTGCCCACTGGTGTGCAAAGCCAGATCTTGAAGTTCCTGGCTATAGAGTCCTGGGGTCCTAAGGATGGTGACAGCAGACTGTTGTTTCAGTCTAGGTCCAAGGCCCTTTAGTGGCCAGAGCCCTGTGACAGGGCAACTATGGGCTCAGGGGTTCTTAAGGCTGCCCACTTGCTGGTGGGTGAGGTTGTATCCCTAGCCAGCTAATTGCTTGACCTGAGGCATCCCAGTACTTGTGCCAACAGGCTGGAGGTTAGGGCTGGCACTAATCAGATAGTGGAAAGATTCCAAAATGGTGCTTTCCTGCACCAAAATATCTGTAGTAGAACAAGCTCCCAAATATGGCTGCTATTAGTATCTATGTCTCCAGGGTGAATTCTAGTTGCCTCCTGCCTCTCTAGGAAGCTTGCAAAGATCAGCAGGTTGGTCTGACCCAGGTTACTTTTAAATTACTCCTTCTGCCATGGGTCCTGGTGCATGTGAAATTTTGTGTGTTCCCTTTAAAAGTAGAGTCTCTATGTTGTACAACCCTTTGGCTTTCCCAAAAGTAAGTTTCACTGGCCTTCAAAGACACATGTTCTGAGGGCTTGTCTTCCTATTGCAGAACCCTGGGGCTAAGGATTCCAATAAAGCACTTGGATCTGTTGCTCCTTGGAGAACCTCTGCAATTTTAGTTATCCTTCCTTTTTTTTTTTTTTTTTTTGTCATCTACCCAGGCATACGGGCCTTAACTACACCATGACTCCACCCCTCCTACCCTTCTCATTGTATTCCCTTCCTTCTATCTTCTATCTTGAGTTGTAGAAGTCTTCACTGCTAGATTCCTGTCTGTCTCATCAGTAGTTGCTCTATAAATAGGAGAAATTTTGATTTGCCCATGAAAAGAGGTGAGCTCAGGGTCTTTCTGCTCTGCCATTTTGGCCAAGGTCATAGTGGCAATATATTTTAAGCACAGAAGAATGGACTATATGCTCTTGAGATATAGCTGAGTTTAAGGGGCCCACCATTTTTAAATTAAAATAACTGAAAAATGAATTGAACTTTTTAAAGAATATATTTGAATATTTAATGCTTCCCATTCTACAATTTTCCTTATTCATTCTTGTCCACTTATAACCAAACAAATGATAAGAACAAACGGAAAGAACACAAGGCAAAAGGAAAAAAAGGAGAAACCTGACAAAAAGAGAATCTAACTCAAGAAATGACAGAAAACTTTCTGTGTAGCATTCCTGTGTAATTTCCCCTTTCGAATAGCTTAATAAGAACATGAATTAAATAAACCAAGAAGTGAAAACTGAGATGATAAAACAGTAGTCTGATATGCTTAGTTTAAAAAGAAAGAAACTGAAATCCAAAATAGATTCATTGTAGGACACAGGGGCAAAAAAGGAAGTCAGGTGGGAGAAGAATAAATACAACTGTTGTCAAATTACTAACATAGTGAAAGACTTCAATAAATCACCTTATAAGCGGAGAAACTGTATCAGAGATTTTTAGGAATAGAGGGAAGATGATAGATATGGAAACAGTCAAAGATGATCCTAAATAAGGAAAATCGTGACCCTCTGAGAAAAAGATAATTCACTGTAATGAAGTAGCAGACAATTTTCCTATAATGAAGGATGGACTAAATATCTGTTTGAAAGGAATGCACTTAATTACAGGAAGACAATGTCACAATGGACGCTGAGATATAGGCTGGTTAAGTTATTGAACTTAAACGATTTAAAAGATGAAATGCTTAGATATGTGAAGAGAGAAGCGTAAGTTACCTTCAGGCTGGCATCCACAGCAAAATCCAGTTTTGCACACAATAAAGCAATGTGTGCAAAGTGCTGAGGGAAAGATAAGCCTAAAGTACCATGCACAGCCAGGTTATCACTCAACTGTGTAAGAACAACAAACATTCTCATAAAACATGAACCTCAGGTGACTGACATCTTCTTCTTAGTTGTTTTGCTAATGGGAGCCATCAGACCCAAATGACTTAGCTGGGAAGACGCTGCTGTCATTCCCATATGGGAACAGGGGACCCAGAACTAAAAGCCCTAGGAATGTTCAGAAAATTGTAGTTTTAAATGTGTGTTTCCTTGACAAGCAGAATCAGAATCACCTGGAAAGTTGTTACATAAGCCAAATCTTGAGCACCATCCAGACCATAAACTTTGAGATGGGGCCCAGGAATCTGGCTTTTAATGCATCTTCCAGGTAATTCTGTTGTTCACTAAAGCTTGAGAACCACAGTGGTAGCATATTCCTTGAGTAGGTATTTAATACTCGAGAACCAAAGGTCAGTGGGCAGTCTACACAGTGGAGGATTAAGATTTCAGTAGCATGTCTCAGGCTAGAGGGCCAAATAAAACATATGTGGACTTTGAGTACAAGGCTATGAGCTCAGTTCTGCATTTATTTCTTCATGTATTGACTGAATTACTGTTTGTGCTAATGAAACAGTAAATGCACAGAATGGAATTGGCCATCTGAAAACATTTGTCATGACCAGTTAAGTCCAGTGGCTTTCTGGAAAGCAACTGAGGAAACAGATGGCATATGAATTTGGAAATAGAAAATAGGAGTGCATAGAAAGAATGACAGCAAGTGTCAAACAAGCACAGAACTGCATGGAGATTGCTGTGTGCACAGTGGTTGCTGCCCTGTCATTCAGAAAGAAGCCCTTATCACAGCTGCGTGGGGTGTAGGGGCTGGTCTCCAACATCAGGGGTCCTTTCTCGTAGGAGACATGAAAGACAGGTACTGCAGGTGTAGAAAGAAAATGTTACTTTAATTTCTATTTTATCTTTTTTTAACATGTATTGTTTGAATTATAAACTACCAATTAGTATACGGTAGCATAGATAATTAAGTATACATTGGAAAAATCCTCAAAGGTTAGAAATGTGCAAATATTTCCTGAACACACTTCTTGATCATGGAATCTAGCCAACAGTGAAATGAAGAAAAACAGTATTATTGAAATCATGTGAATAAAGAGCTAAGACCAAGTAACTGGGAGAATTATGGCTGAAAACAGAAAGTGTTATTATCCTTGAGAAAGAAAATATTTAACATACAACCAACACAGACGGGAATGTGGGAAGAATCAGGGTTGCCATATGACCCAACTCCAAGGGGAGCCATTGCTGTAAAAGAAAATGTGAATGGTGTTCCCTGTAGTGAGACAAAGACAGGAACTCGAGGAACGAGGGCTGTGGGAAGAAGTTTGGGAGGACTAAGTCCCTCACCAGGTTTCATATCAGATAGTCAACCGATGATGTTTACAATTGAAACGTTAAACTGAAAGTAGGTCATGATCTTACACTCAGCAGTTTTGTATTCTTCTTTCAAAAACTTAATTTTCACATACTGCTATCTCTTTGAGAGAAATAATTGGAGTTTATTTAAATTCCTTTAGTTTTTCATTGTTTCCTTTCTTCTATTGAATTTAAGTAAAAGTAAATTAATATTTTACTTAATAATAACATGCATTGTAAAATCCTTCTTTTTACTTATCTGTGAGTAATTTGTGTTTTTTCTCATTTTGCTGGGATTTTTAATAATGAACTTTACCGGAAAAGTCATTCATAGTTTTTTTTAAAAAAAAAGAAAAGCAAAGAATGTCCTTTTTAAACACTATGACTTGTCCTTCTCATGGCCCCATGTTCCCACTTTGACAGTGAAAGCAATTTAGTTTGATTTTGCCAATCAATGAATACTTTGTTATAAAGCCATGAAGTTAATCTTGTGCTCAGCTGTGAATACTAAGTCTTGTTCTAAATGCTTTCCCTCCATCTTAAATTTACAGAACTTCATATAACAAAAACAAAATGAGCAGTAAAAACAACCATTATATTCTTCTTTCTAATGGCCCTCATTGAAGGAAGAGGTTTTACGTATATTCCCATATGAAAGTGTTTCCACCAGTCAGAATAACGAAGCAACACACACACACTCTCTCACATTTTTTGACTCTGCTAATATTTTTGGAAAACATTTTGTAGTAGAAATACATGAATACAATGAGTGTGAGTATTTACAAGGGAAAAGTGAAATGGTGATTGACTGAGTTTTAATTATCAATTCTTAGTGTGTGTCACACCCCCTTGAGGAAAAGACCCCATCTCAGTGTATACATAGTATATAAACAGGCCTGATTAAAAGCATGTGTATGGATGTGATGACAGTGCCACACTGGAATGGTTTCATAGAAAAGCTAGAAAAACGTCTGAACATCAGAAGAGAACACGGGGAGGTTTTCAGCCTGATGTGCCTAGCTGACGCTTATATTGGAATGTTGTAATTAAGTATTTTTCTTCTGATTTAGAAAATAGTATATATTCATTGTAGAAGTTTTCAAGGAGAGAACAGCCCACTGAAGAAAAAAAGATTTGATTATTTTATCTTTTGAGTTAAGGGAATTATATGTGAATTATAAATTTAACTGAAGAAGGGAACACTTGAGGAAATTTAATTGTACTAAACATTTAATATATGACAGAACCTTTTACTTCTTTGATCTGCTTTAATCTTTAAACAACTGTATATATCTTATCTCCTTTTGCAAGTGGAGTAAACTGAGGCTCAGAGAGATGGCAGGATCTCAGGGCTAGTTATGGGTGGAGCTGAAAATCCAGCACTTACTTGGGCTATTCTGAAGTCCATCTCGAAACCTCTGTACTCGTGGTCCTCAACCCTGACTGTACATGACAACCTTATGAGGAATTTTTAAGTGTTTCAATGCTCATAGCATACACACGAGAGATTCTGATCTGATTAGTCTGGAGTGTGGCTCAGCTATTGGTCATTTTTAAAAGCCTTCCAGGATGTCTGATAATATGTAGTCAAATAAGGAGCAGGTCCTGTGTTGAGCTCCCTCACTCTTCCATGAGAAGTCCAGTGGTTCTCAGGTCCCATCCCTTTGCCTGTGGTCCAGGTTATAAACAGTTTTCCCTTGGTTAGCATTTTCAGTTACAAATAAAGATAGTGGGTGTTTTCATTTCTCATGTCAAACATATTAGTTGTCCAGACATATTTTAGTACAAGACGTGGAATCATAAGAGAACTTAATAAATTGAAGTTCATGTATGTCCTGACCTACTCCACATATTTGAGGGTGAGGAGAGGGCACCAAAACAGCAGTTACCAGATTTGCATGTTACAGAGATTTTTGTGAAGTTCCAGGTTTAAGCAGTGTATTCATATCAACAAAGACTGGTTTAATTCAGCTGGAAAGGTTTTCACTCACACAAAAATCAGAGGGAGTAAAATGAAGGGAAACATCTGCTAGAGCCTGAAACAGCTTGTGGGTGGGTGATTTTTGCCAGTAGAGTCAAACCTGTGGTTAATCAGTTCTGCCCTCACCAACAGATGTCACTGCAGCCAAGAGGAATTAAGAGGCTAGGTTATCATGCTGTGGGAGGTGCTATCAGATCAAGGAGCTGACATTTAGCAACTCAAGAACAAAAATGTTAATGTTTTTCTTCTTCCTAGTACACATACACACACATACGTGTGTGATAGATGTGTGTGTATATGTGTGTGTGTGTGTATATATATATCTCCCAAATTTTACTTATTATCTTTTATTAGCCACTTTCCCCCACTTCCCACTCTCCCCTTGAGCTGTTTCTGAAGAGCCAAGCCTTCCTATAAAAGAATAAAAGAACAGTGGGCTGTAGAATGATGTTGGGGTCATTGAAAACTTGGATGTATTTACCATTGGATCGGTGTTTCTGGTTTTCCTCTTCTATACTGAGATTTTTAGTGAAGGAAGCTTTTATAAGTGAATAATTTGTACTTTCTCAAAACTATTAGCAATGTAACATGTTTCACCCTTGATGTTGTAATTTCTCCTACTTTTGACCTTTCTATTACATATTTGGCAACAGGACATTGTACAATACTGTGTTGAGGTTTTGATGTGTGAGGAATTTGTGAATGTTTTTCATGACATTCATGTAACACGTCCCCCCGCCCCCATGCTATGCTTATTATATGTATTCACGTACCTATTATAGAATAAGACCTATTTCATACCACACTGCTGGTTAGGGTGTTTCAAACGTAACATTTACCCTTTGTAGCTTTCTTAACCATATTCAGCAGTAGAGTCTGGAGACAACCAAATTTAATTGAGTTCAAAACACAAGGAAATAAACAAGCATGACTCAACAGAGCCGAGAAAGTGTCTTTGTGAGTGGATCATTCCGCCTGAATCGGGTTCCTTCCGGGAATAATCTAAACCATAGCAGATCCAGTCTGCTTCACTCCTAGAAAGTGGATGCACATCTCAAATGAGGATGAGATAAATTGTTTTGGGAAGTTTAGCACAAAATATTAACATGACCTTTCCTATAGAGAGGGGACCCGTAAAGCTGAAAGACTAATTTTGAAACTTCCAGAAAAGTCAAAATCTGGAATGCAAGATTTGGACGGAGGAAAGGTGGAAAAATGAGAAGAAAGAGGAAAAAGTGCCAGCTTGACATGGAAACTCACCACTAAATGGGGATGGGGTCTGCGTGGAGACTTGCGAAGCAGGTAGATATCCTTAGCGAGTTTCAGGGAGTCATGAGTGGGGAAAAGGAGAAACAACAGAAGAAAAAAAAAGAGAGAGAGAACAAAGAATGAGACTTGAAGAAAAATAAAAGTAAGAAAAGAAAATGAAAATGAGATTGGTCGGACAGCACAAAGCCAAACCTAGTGCTCACAATCTGGGCTAGCTGGCACCTGGCAACTGTGAATGAACGGGAAGTATCCCAGGTACTGAAGAGCAGGAGGGGCCACAGCAGCCAGAGACCTGCAGGGTCCACAGAAACATCAGCCCAGAAGGAGAGGTGATTGTCCAGCTTCCTGCCAGCGCCCAGGCTTACTCCATGAGGGTTTAAGCCTGGGAAAACTATGGAGGTCCGCGATTATGAATCATAACTAGAAAATGTTATTTCTTCATCTCTCTAGATGTGAACTCATTGTTTATGAAAAAATGAGTTTCTCGGAATTCAAGCTTTTTGCTTTTACAACTGACGTGAAATAGAAGTATTTCTCAGAGTTTCCAGATCTTACTGGAAGCCAATTAACAATGAACAAGCTAACAAACTTATCTTGACCAGTCTCCTCCTTATCTACTATTTTTCAGCAAAACCAACAATATCAGCCATCTTGTTGTAATTTTTTGAAGTGTCTGAAGAAAACAATGGTGCACCAGAGCTTTCAAACACTAAACATCCACTAATAAAGTAGAACAGCATTCAAAGATACATTTCTTTTAGAAAAGAAGAGCAGAGTCCTTGTATTCAAAATATTTATTAATGACTGAATCTACAAATCACAGTGTCCATGCCACCATACATGAGATAGAATCAGGAGATAATTTTTCTATCTCAACAGGGATATTCAACTTTGTTTCCACAAATCTCCTAAGAAAAGGGAACACATCAAAGAACGTTCATTTGCCTGTGAAAGACTACTTTGACAGAAAACCTGCAACAGATGACTCTGAAGTAAAGTGCTACATTGATAATTATTGCAAGTCATCATCATTAAAAGGGACGTTACTAGGCTAATTCAGTCTCCAGCTGTAACTTGAATTCAGTGACGATAACTCATCATTGTTATAAAATCGGGCATTTTAATACTTACCTTCAGGGCATAGTGGTATTTTCTTAACAAGTATGATCATGCTTGCAACTTCAGAGATATACTGAACAATACATTTTGATGCCTTAGAAACATTAGTGTCTATAAATGCAAATGTACAAATATGCATACAGACAGTTGACTAAAGGAATGAGAATTCTAAACTCACAGATAAATTTCAATTCATGTATTACTGCTACTTAGTGCAAATTATTTTCAAGCTGTTCTACTACTTTTAAAGGAGAAAAACATCAGGAAATACACAGAAAATCACTCTTCAGGTACCATGGTGAAGGTCAAGATACGGGGGGTTGGAGTGAATAAAGTAAAAAGCAGTTATTGATTTGCAATGTATTTGTGCAAAACTGGGAGGAATAGCATCATATTTCAATGGGATTGGCAAAGAGATTATTGAACTGTATAAATCTCGGTATATTTGGATCCAAGGAAGTTCATTGTATGCAAGAAAAAGGTCAAAGCCCTTAAACAAACGGACTGATGAATGAAATGCCATAGCATCACGTAATAAAACAATGAGTATCAGTCATGCAATAAATATAAATATACCCTGAAGCAGGTTAGGCAGCTGTATCCTGTCCCTTTTGTTTCACTTCTTCCTATCCTGTGACTGGTAGTATAGGACATAAGAGACCACTGTTTAATTTTGACAGCTTCAGAGAGAGAGCTATCAGTAACATAGATATCAAAATTGGGGGGAGAAAAGAGCAAAGAAAACAAATATAATGAACTTTGGAGTTTCTAGACCTTGATGTGAGTCCCTAGTCTACTCTTTCCTAACTGTATTAACCTGGAGTCAAGGCACTCATGTTTTCTTTAACATGAAGACAAGAATATTTACTTGACTTTTTACAAGAAATTTTTTACAAGGATAATTGAATTTTTACAAGAAATTAAAATATACATATGTATGCATATGTGGGTCTATTTGCTGTGGTGTCAAGTTCCTTGCAAATGGTGCCTGATATTAACAAGAGAAAAAGTACACTTTTTTTACTTTGAAAATGATTTTTAGAGGATAAACTTATATTCCCGAAGATGGATTATTGATCTACTTTAGTCTTTTCTTGTTTTGGAGATCTTCAGCTCTTCTCTTGGCCCCACTGTGCTGAATGAGTCACATAGCTGATTTTTCATGAAGGCGGTAAAGAAATACAGGTTATAGACTTGGACTGCATGTGTTCTCACCCTGGATCTACCTGACTCCAAGCTGTTTGACTCTGCAGGGATTACTTACCTTCTCTAAGTCTCAATATTTTCAACCATAAAATAGGGATAATAACCCTTACGGTTACTGTGAAACTTGGATGTCTAATGAGTGCTTGGAACTATGCCTCATGTACATATTCAGTAAAAAATTAGTTATTATAAGTAGTAGTGGTTTTTTAAGAGTCCCATAAAAACTCACTATGCTCATAGAACCACCAGCTGGATAGCCAGGTTAGCTGTAGAAAGTTCAAGAAGCAGTGAAGTCTCAGCCACAGTGGATGGTTGAGACAGTTCCTTCAACTTCCATCTCATCAAAATCACATTTTGAAGTGCTATCATGTGTGGAAATCTTGATAAAAGTATTTTCCCAAAAGTCTTTATGAGGATGGTATTTAGTTTATAAGAAGCACAATAGGAGTGCAGTTACTTGAGTTCTTTAAAAAATTTTCTACCCAAAAAAGTTTCACCTCTAGCCCAAGTCCCTCTCCCTTCCACAGTCATTCAACAGATTGTGATAGGAAGTCAGGTTTGAAAACCATTGCCTTATGGTGTGCCTAGAATGTGCAGGTTATGGTATGTGATAGGTGACACAAATATTGTCAAAGTTCAGTCCATTTCCTCAGGGAGCATAGTAGAGAGGAAGGCATAAGAAATAAAATAATAGCAATCAGAATAATAGTTCTATTATTAAGAGCTATGCATAAAATTCTGTGAAAACTCAGAGTTAAGATACCACTAATTCATTTTAGAATCAGAAGAGGAAACTTTAAATACATTGTGAATGTTAAATACTAGTTCGAGAACAGTTTAGAAAGAAGACTATGGAAAGGGGAGAGTCTTCCAAACATAGGAAATGCATCTGTAAAGTATGGAGACAGATAGTTGAATGACTAATCAAGATCAAGAAATATTGATCTTGCTTGAATTATCTTGATCTTGCTTGAATTAGTGGTCTACATGTTACTTAAAGAAGTGTGTGTGTGTGTGTGTGTGTAACAGACATTAATAGTTTATAGACAGATGAGTGACAGTTACGGAGAAAACCGTCTACAGAATGGAGAATGAATCCAGCTGAGGAAAGAATAGAGCAGGAAGCCATTTAAGAAGCTATGAAAAGAGCTTAGATAAGATCTGATAAGAAGAATCTGAAAATTTATATAAATATATATGTATATATGTGTGTATATGTATGTACGTGTGTATATATATATAATTGCTTTGCTGTGCTGAAACTAACATAGCATTGTAAATCCAATATGCTTCAGTAAGAAAAATATTTAGAAAAGTAACCTAAAATGTTAAGATTCATGAACAGGAACCATGAATCCTATTTAGATATCTCCTCCTGTTTAGCAGATTTCTATTCATATGATAGCACAAAAGTTATTAGATAAAAGAAAGAGTAGGAAATATAGAAAACATGAAAAGAAAGTGATTTTTGACTCATTTAGTGTGAGAGAGAGCTGTCTATGTTGTGTGACTTTACTGCCTAGACTGACATGTAGACTTAGAAAGGAAATTCACAGTGCTTTGCAACCTGCTGTAAGTTGTTGCTGAAACAGCTAAGTTCAATACTTCTTCAATCAATGGATACATTATGGATGAGTCTTACATTTTCTACAGTGAAGTTGTCATAGTAGTTTTGTATCAATTCTCTATTACTTACTTCCTGCAGCTAATCTATGTTAGCCAATACTGGTTTGATTTAAAGAGAACTGATAAATACCAAACCAAAGAAATGGAACGCAGTAACTTTGTCCTTGACTGATAATTGTTTTCGTTTTTTTATAAGAAAATAGTAACTTAAATAATTATTATATAACTGTGGATTAGGTTTTTTTTTCTTTGTTCTTTTTCTGAGTTACAACCTTTAAGTAAGGTGGAGAAAATTCACATAGGCACTTTCTCTGCATATAGAAGTGATAGATTTTTACTTCTGTGCATCCATCTACTTCTCTTTGATTTAATTTGAATATGTCCATGTGATTCCATATGATCAATTCAGATATATTTATTAAGAATTAAATCTTCCTTAGTTAATGCTTATATATGAACCTATTTCTGACAACTTATTTTATAAGTTCAATATGAAGTCAATATATTTTTAAATAAAGTACTTCCTTTAGAAATCATGGATAATATTTTGAAAAATCAAAAAATATGTATTTTATATAAAATATCAAAACATGAATGTCTCAACAAGAATATTAGGAAAGTCATGCTTTGTCTTAGATTTACCATAATTTAAAATGACGTGCAGCTTTGACCACTATTTAAACAGACTAGTCAGACTATTGAAAAAAATCAATAGCCATTATGAGGATTATTTACCATAATCATAACTAATCATTAACTATTTTTTCACACCGAATATTTATGGGTATATGAGCAATGCTGATCACTAGATGAAAATTTCCATTTAAGATTTACTAATAGGAAGAGCTGAATACTGAGTCTGAGAATGTGTAGTGGCAAATGTGTAAAAATGTATTTAATGTGGGGTTTTATGGTGAGTCTTCGATAAGAGGGTATTTACCTTTCTGAATTTTGTGCTGATTCATCTCGAATGTCACAATATATACTTCATTAATACAGCCACAGACTCACGCAAGTGTTTAAAAAGGTACAAATAAAATTCATACGTTCAGCAGACAGGGACACACAGATGCATGTGACACAGTCCTTGGACTTAGGCAAGCTTATTGATATTCCAATACTTGGCGTATAATTCTGAGTATATTGGATCATCTTTCAGTAGTTGACCCTTAACAATATTTTCCTTTTCCATTTTAATTTGTGGTATGAAAACATAATCATGACTAAACAGACCTAAATCTCGAGAACTCTAATCAGGAAGCTTGGGTTGATAAACTGTGGAAATGAGTCACGGTTGATTATCTAACATAATCAAAAAATACACCTCCAGTGTAAATGCAGTCCTTGAAGAAGTCTACACTTTGTGTGCTCAATAGCCTCACTTTGTATAGAATTAGGATGCATCTGCTCCGTCACAGCTAAAACTTTTCTACCAAATTTGGGGTGGAGATGTTGACAGCAACCTGCTGAAATGTTAAGAAAATGACAGAAGATTCGCAGATGTCAGCCAAACAAGTGGCAACACTGAAAAATGTTATATAGGCACTTTCTGGAAATGGAAGCTATAAATTTTGCATAGGAAGAAATAGCGTTGTGAGCATAGGTAGCAACCATCAACATGTCAGCAAGTAATCAGCACAGGTTTGTGCAGCCCTTGTATATGATGGTGCTGTTGATTCACCACCAGCAGGGCATGTACCTGTGCTGTTTGGGCTGAAGGGGGTGATGGATATGGGCTGGTCTGCTTGGACTTGATTCTAAACAACAGTTTGCAGTTAAGACACAGATTTTTCCTCTCTTATTGAATCTAATAGACCTGAACTGGCCTGTTCCAAAGGACTGACCTTATAAGCACTGATCTTCATGAGCCTACGTCTGCTCTGATAGGGAGAAATGTGATATAAAGAATGCTCAAAATTTTAGGTAGTATATCCTAACTAAATGATAATCTCTGTTGGAGAAACCATTTATTATTCAAAGGCAGAGGGTTCCACTGTATTGATGGAATAGTGCCCAATCAGCCAGCTTGGAAAGTGGTCATCACTCAGCCTCCTGCTCTCCTCACCTCCTCTGGGCTGACCATAGATTTGTGCCCTGGGAACAGTGACCACAGTTTTATCAAAGTGTTTGTGTGGTTAATGTGGTTATGTAAAAACTTCAGCTAATGAAGTTGTGTAGACTTAGTTTTGAATCCTAATATCATAATATGCTATCTTGAGCAAATTAGTGAAACCCTCTCTTATTGTCAATGAAACAAGAATACTAATAAAAAGAGTACCAATAAAACAAAAATACTAGTATTTATCTCACAAGGTTTTTGTGAAAATTAACTGGTAGTCTAACTGAGAGTTGGCACTGGGAAGTTTTAGTTCATGAATTCACCCATCTAACCATATTAGCTGAATGCCTACTCTTTTCCAAGCCCTGAGCCAGGAGCAGAGTTATTATGGTGAACAGTACAGATAGTTATTACTATCTCTTGAAGCTTATATTCAAGCTCCCTTTACCCAGTCTTTCTGTTTTTTTTTTCTTTCCTCTACCTTTCAGGTTTTTCAAAAAATTTTATCGACATATAGGTGACTTACAATATATATTAGTTTCAGGTATACAACATTGAGTCAATATTTTTATAGATTCCATTCCATTTAAGGTTATAAAATACTGGCTCTGCTTCCTGTACTGTTCAGTGTAACCTTGTAGCTTGTTTGTTTTGTACATAGTAGTTTGTACCTCTTAATCCCCTTCACCCATCTTGCTTCTCCCTGACACCACTTTACCACTGGTAACCACTAATTTGTTCTCTGTATCTTAGAGTCTATTTCTATTTTGTTATATTCATTCTTTTTTTTTTAAAGTTTAGATTCCACTTGGAAGTGATAACAGAGATTTGTCTTTTCTCTGTCTGACTTATTTCACTAAGCATAATACCATCCAGGTCCATCCATGCTGTACCTGGCAGATTTTCATTTTTTTTATGGTTGAGTGATATTCCATTGTGTGTGTGTGTGTGTGTAGTGTGTGTGTGTGTGTAGTGTGTGTGTGTGTGTGTGTATGTGTGTGTACATACATATACCCCACTCTTTACCCATTCATTTGTTTAAGAATACTTAGGTTGATTCCATGTAATGGCTACTGTCAATAATGTTACTATGAAAATTGAGGTTCATGTATCTTTCCAAATTTACTATTTTTGTTTTCTTTGGATGTATACCATGGAGTGGAATTGCTGGATCATATATAGTTCTGTTTTTAGTTTTTGAGGAAAATCTATACTGTTTTCCATAGTGACTGCACCAGTTTACATTCCTACTGACAATGTACATGTGTTACTTTTCCACAATCATCACCAGTACTGGTTATTTGTGATCTTTTTGATGCTAGCTGTTGTGACAGGTGTGAGGTGAGATCTCACTGTGATTTTGATTTGCATTTCCCTGATGATTAGAGATGATGAGCATCTTTCCATGTGCCTCTTGTCCATCTGTATGTATTCTTTTGAAAAAATGTTGATTCAGGACTTCTGCCCAGTTTTTCATTCGGTGGTGGTTCTTTTCTGATACTGATTTTTGTGAGCTCTTTATATATTTTGGATATTAATCTCTTATGGGTCATAACATTGGCAAACATTTTCTCACGTTCCATAGGCTGTCTTTTCATTTTATTGGTTTCCTTTGCTATATGAGAGCTTTTAAGTTTAATGGGATCCCATTTTTTATATTTGTTTTTGCTTCCTTCGCCTGAGGAGAGAGATCAAAAAGAATAATGCTATGATTTATGCCAAAGAGTGTTCTGCCTATTTTCTCCGTTAGGAGTTTTATGGTTTCTGGCCTTACATTTAGGTCTTTAATCCACTTAGAGTTGATGTTTGTCTATAGTGTGAGGAAATGTTCTAATTTTTTCAGTCTTTTACATGTAGCTGTCCAGTTTTCCCAGCACCACTTTCTGAAGAGCATATCTTTCCTCCTTGTGTATTCTTGCTTCCTTTATCATAGATTAAACTTAACTGTGGATTTCTGAGCTCTCTGCTCTGTCCCATTGATCCATGTCTGTCTTTGTGACAGTACCACAGTGTGTTAATTGCTTTTTCTTTGTAGTAGAATCTGAAGTCAGGGAGCGTGATACCTCCAGTTTTGTTCTTTTTTGTCAAGCTTGCTTTGGTTACTTGCTGTCTTTTGTGGTTTCATATAAATTTTAGGATCATTTGTTGTAATTCTGTGAAAAATGCCATAAGTATTTTGATAAGGATTACATTAAATCTGTAGAATTCCTTGGGTAGCATAGACATTTTAACAAATTTATAGGATTCTTCCAGTCCATGAAAACAGGGTACCTTCCAACTTCTTTGTATCATCTTCAGTTTCCTGAGTTTAGATTACTGAGTCAATTTCACTAGTAGCAATTGGTCTGTTCAGATTTTCTGTTTCTTCCTGATTCATTCTTAGCAGGCTGTATGTGTCTAGAAATGTATCTGGTTCTCCTAAGTTGTCCAATTTGTTGACATATAATTGTTCATAGTACTCTCATGATGTTTTTGTATTTCTGTGATATTGGTTGTTATTTCTCTTCATTTCTTATTTTATTTACTTAAGTCCTCTCTCTCCTTCTTGGTGAGCCTGGCTAAAGGCTTAGCAATTTTGATTATAGTTTCAAAAAACTAGCTTTTGGTTTTATTGATCTTTTTCTATTGCTTGTTTCTTCACTTTTTTTTTTTTCTTTTTGGATCTCTATGTTACTTATTTCCTCTCTGATCTTTATTACTCTCTTCCTTTTTCTGACTTAGAGCTTGTTCTTTTCTTTTTTTCTAATACCTTCATATGACAGATTAGGTTGTTTATTTGAGATTTTTCTTATTTCCTGAGGTAGGCCTGTATTGCTATAAACTTCCCTCTTAGGATTGCTTTCACTGTGTCCAAGATTTTGGAAAGGTATATTTCCATTTTTATTTGTGTCAAGGTATTTGATTTCTTCATTGATGCATTGATTTTTTAGTAGCATGTTGTTTTGTATCCACATTTTTCTGTTTTTCCTTTTTTTTTCTTTCTGCAGTTGATTTCTAGTTTCGTATCTTTGTGGTTAGGAAAAATGCTTGATACAATTTTTGTCTTCTTAAATTGGTTGAGATTTGTTTGTGATTAACATATGATTTATCTTGGAGAATGCACTTTCCCCAGGGGGTTTTGGGTATTAGCCTGCGCTGGAGAGGAGGGAAGTCCATGCAAGCACAGAAACATGCAGCTTGCTTGCACACACCAGTGGAGCTCAGACTGGAGTCTCCTGCACCCTGACCTTCTGTGAGGGAACCAGATGTTATTCACACCTTGACCGGATGGGCGAGCCTTGATAGACTAGGGAAGGACTCAGTGCTCATGCCACTCCCGTCAAGCCTACAAAATCTTGGAATGAAAATCACCTGACAGCCTTAAGGGGGCTCCCTTCTATGTGATTTTTGTTCCCTCTTCTTGCCTTTCACATTTTCCCTCTGTCTCTAATTTTTGCCGTTTTAATTATGGAATGTCTTGGTATGGGTCTCTTTAGATTCACCTTGTCTGGGACTCTCTGCTTCCTTTGCCTTCAGGTTCTAGAAGTTTTGAGTCACCATTTTATAAAATACATTTTCAACTCCTTTCTCTCTTCTCCTTCTGGGATCCCTAAAATGCAAATGTTAGTATGCTTGATGTTGTCTCAGAGGTCCCTTAAACTGTTCTCATTTTTTACATTTGTTTTTGTTTTTGCTGTTCTAATTCGGTGCTATCCATTATCCCACCCTGTGGATTACTTAGCATTCTTCTGTATCCGCTAGTCTTCCATTAATTCCTTCCAGCGTGATTTTCATTTCAGTTATTTTACTTTTCAGTGCTGACTGGTTCTTTGTTGTATTTTCTAGTTCTTTGTTAAAATTCTTACATGGACATCTATTCTTTTCCCAAGTTCAGTCAGCAATCTTACTACTGATGCTTTGAGTTCTTTATCTGGTAAACTTTGCTACGTGAGGTTTTTTTTCTTGTTCTTTTATTTGAAAGAAATTCCTGTATGTTGTCATTTTGGTTAACTCTTTCTGTCTCTGTAGAATTAGGTGAAAGAGCTCCCTGTCCCAGCGTTGAAGGGGCTTCCGTGTGTGGGAGTGTCCCCGTGCCGCCTGTGTGTGTCCAGTATCTTTGCTGGGAGAGCTGCATCTGAAGTGAGCACAAGTCACATCTTCCCCTAGGATGTGCTGGCTATCTTGGTGGGAGATGTGTCTGGAAGTATAAGGCTGGAGCCAGAACCAGGGGTAAGCCTGGGCTCTCCTCTGCTCAGCAGCCAGTACCACTGTGCTGGGGTCATGGGTGGGCCTCAGGGTGCTAGAGAAGAAACCCTGAGGTTCTGGTCCACGCTGGTTTTGTTTCTTCTAAGTGTGTGCTCTGCTTTTTCCCAGCATTGGCACCTCCATTCCAGAGAGGAGCCATGCTGGAGCAAGAAGTGTAGAGTGGCACCCAGAGCAGGCCAGGTCACATGCGGTGGCAGTGCCGGCTCTCCTGTCAGAGTTGCAGACTGCTCCCATCTGCTGCCTCTGCAAGTGCCTGCAGTGACTGCCCTGACCCTGTTTGGATGTGATGCTGGGCCCAAGCATGTTCCGTCCCCACAACTACACACTCTCCTCCACTATGGCAGCCTTCCCTTTAGTGGGGAGCTGTGCCACAGAGCAAGCTAGGCCTGGCTGGGGCACATGCTGGGACAGTCAGAGGGAACTGGGTGGAGTCCGGGGCCATCTCAGTTTCTTCCTCTACCTTGTTTGAGCATGTGTGTGCTCTTCATGGGTGGAATTCAAGTTTCTCACAGTGCCCCTGCCAGTCCCACTGGTTTTTAGAGCAGCCAAGGCGACCTATCCAGTATTGGACCTCAGAGTAGTGCTGCTTAATATGTGGTTTAAACCACCCACTCTCCCAGGAAGGATACTTCAGCCCATGAAACCCCCTCCTCTTCTGTGTCCCCTCCCAGGGGCACAGGTCCTCCCCCAGTTGCTTCTCTTCCCTTCCTGCTTGATTCCAAGTGGATCCTCCTTGACAGTCCTGGTTGTGTAAGAGCCTTGCTGCCGGTCTCCAGTTTGTTTACAGTGAGGCTTGCTCCACATGTGGATGTATTTTTGATGCATTCCTGGGGGAGGTGAGCTCAGTGCCCTCCTCGTTCCCCATCTTGCTCTCCTCTCAGTGTGGGTCATCTAAATGACAGCACAGAAAAATTTCCAGAAATATCTCCTCGAAAATGTAAGTCAAGAAATTGAAAGCAGATGAATAGAGAAAACATTTCCTATGGGTAATGTGTTTTTGATACTAAATTTCTGTCACTTATAACTTAGTGCCTGGATTCATTACTTTTCTCAATATATTTTTTGCTATCTTGCCAACATAGTCTAAGTTAACTTGGCATTTGTGAACTCCATGAGAGACTTTTAAAAGTTAATATAAAATAATTGTTTAAAAAAAACAGGAAAAACATTGTGAAATACTAGCTAGCATGTGACACAATGTATTTTTCTCTTAGTCTTGCAAATGTGTTAGTGTATTAAATGTTATTCTCACTCTGGTGATGTAAGAACTGAAGAATCACATGGTAAAAGCTTGGATGTACTTACTGTGTGTCAGACACACTTCTAGATGCTTTTACATATTCACTCTGGTAATCATTACAGCAACCCGATGAGGTAGACATTATTCACTGGGCACGTTACAGGTCAGAAAACTGAGACACATAGTTTAGGTCACAGATCTAGTCAGTGAAGAGGCCAGGATACACATGCAGCCCATGGGACTTTCAGAGGCCGTGTGCTTCTCTGGTCAGGAAGCTTTAGGAAAAATAGTGATGCAACAATGCAGTCAGCTATTACATTCCATCATCTATGCACACACCCATACATTTCAACACAATCATACTTAGAAAAGAAATTGGATTAGGGTTGTAATTCATGACTTTAAGTTAGCTTGGGAGATTTGACAACATCTAGCCCATTCTCAAGTCTTTGTAGATTCTTTTTCAAAAGTCCTGATTTGAGGGTTTTTTTTTTCTTTTCTTTTTAATATGTCTTTGGGGTATAGTTTTTTCATACTTAGTGTTGCCCTTTATTCCCTGATATATTGGCTTCCTATGGCTGCTGTAACAGATTGCCACCAATTTAGTGGCTTAAAACAACACACAATTATTATTGTACGGTACTGAGGGTCAGAAGTCTACAAGGTTCTCACGAAGCATCGCTGTCGGCAGTGCCACATCCCTTGTAGAGGCCCTGGGGGAGAGGCCTTTCCTTTTCCTTCCTTTTGCAGCTTCTCAAGGCTGCCGGCATTCCTTGACTCACGTTTTGTCTTCAAAGCCAACAAGGCAGGATATTCCCATTTTTCTCTCTGACTCTGCCCCTCCCCTCTTCCTCTCTTAATGACCCATGTGATTACATTGGCCCACTTGGATCATCCAGGATAATCTCTCCATGTCAAGATCCTGAGATCTGATCCCATCTGAAAAGTCTCTTGGCTGTAAGGTGACTTACCACAGGTTCTGGAGATAAGGAAGATGACATCCTAGGCCCACACTCAGACCCAGTATCCCTGAATTGTTTGATCTGAAATCTGTTTGACCTATAACACGACTGTTATACACTGATGCAAAGCATATTGAATATAAAGTGAGCTTAAATGACTCCAGCAACCTCTTGCTTTCCTGACACTGCTGCTCCAGATTATTCTGCGGGCTGAAGCCTCCTTGGTAATTAAGGCCCTTCTGGTTGGAAACCCCAGGAATTACATTAAAATTTTCTTTAACTCTGTTGAAGAGAGTGTTCATTATGTAGGCCAAATGTAGAAAACCCTTCTAGTCTCTTTACCAGCTTTGCAAAGAATGATAACTCTGACACATACTCAACTTAATTTTTCGGAGAGTTGTATTTTATTGAAGTCATGACATATCCCAATTAGAGAATTTGATTTTATACTTTTATGAAACCTAAACTTGGTTCTTTAAAATTGGCATGATATCCTTGTTTCAAATGAAGTAAAAACTAAAGTTGACCCCATGAACTGGGCATTTATGTAATATACAAAAATATCTGATTTCATCATCAAAACAGTTACCTGAATAACCCGAATTCCAACATCTCCCGTGACCTTCTTCCTAACCCTTCTCCCTGTTTTGCAGAGTGGCATTCTGGCCTCTTCATGAAGCCTCACATCTTCCAGGCATGTTCTCTGTGCAGGGCCTTTCCAGTTGCTGTCCCCAAGAAGCCGTAAGCCACCTTTATTGTATTCACTTCTCAAACAGTACCTATTCATGAAGGATTTCTTCACCATTCCTACTATATTAGTCCTCAAAACTCTCTGCCTTTCTCCATGCTTTTTTTTCCTCCAGGATACTTGTCAGTATGGTCATTATATATTCTTTTAAAACTTCTTTAGTCTATGTATCCTCCATTGGTATGCGAGTGCATCAGGGATCCAGCAAATCTGTGCAATAGCGTTGTTAACACCAGTTTCTGGAATAGTGCATGGCAGAAAAGAAACATCCAAGAAGTATTTTACAGACTGAAAAAAAAAAAACCCTGAGGTTTAACAAGTTTATGCAACATTCTCTGTCAGAATCATTACAAATCCTTGTCCAGCATCGTATATCATACTGTTTCCAAAATGTGGTTCAGTCCTCTTGCCTCAGTTCGCTTTGATGTATGAGTACATCCAAATCAGACACAAACAAAAATATATACAGACATTTGCTATAAAAAAAATCTCTCATAAACTTACTTGCCTTTCTCTGATATATAAAATATAAATGAAGGCCTTGCTGCCCTCAATAGCAATGCCATCCATCCTGCTGCTTTCAGTTGAGGGCTGCTATCTGGCCTCTGCCAAGCCAGGATCCTATTATCCCCCAATACCAGGGATTCCAGTGCTGTAGCAGCATCTCCTTTGTTCTTCTTGGTACAGAGAGAAATATTCACTCCTCCCCAGGAGCTTATTTCTTATTGCTTAATGAAGGGATTGTTTCTCTGTGGAGCAGTCAGGTGGTGGAGTCTCTGATCTGACGTATTAAATTCAGTTTAATATGTGCATCTTACCTGAGTCTTCTGAACTTTTCATCAATTCTCTTCCAAGTTCCCGTAGCATCTCTTCATTTACCTGAGACCACTGAGCATGTTTCAAGCATCCTCCCAGCAGTGTATTCATGTGGCAGACAGACTCTAAGATGGCCCGTAGACATCCCTGCCTCCTGGTCCTCTTGTTCTCATATAAGCCCTTCCACTTGAGTATGGGCAGAAACTCTGATTTGTTTCTCCCCAGTAGATTATGGCTAAGGTGATGGGATGTCATTTCTGTTACTATTAAGTAACAGTTACTTAACATTGTAACTGATGCTGCTAGGAGACTCTCTCTCTCTTGTTTGCGTAAATGAAGCAAGCAAACTGTACTGCACCATCCCCATTGAGAGGTCATATGTCAAGAAACTGACATGAGGAAAACTTCTGGCTAACAGCCAACCAAACAAACTGAGGTCTTCAGTCCAGTAGACTATAAGAGGTGAATTCTGGCCACAATGGCATAAGCTTGGAAGTGAACCCCTCCCCAGTCAAACCTTGAGATGAAAGTGCAGTCCAAGTCAATACCTGATTGCAGCCTTGTGAGACTCAGATGCAGAGGGACCAGTTAAGCCATGGCCAGACTCATTAGCCACAGAAACAAATAAGAAAAGGGTGCTGTTAAAGCTGATAACTTTGTGACAACTTGTTACACAGCAAGAGTTAGCTAATATAATTAAGAATAGTTCCATGCATCCTTGCCAGAACACAACATACTGTGTCCAGAATAGTGCTCGTTTGTCAGTGAATTCTCCACTGTCCAGACTTATTTTCCATACTTCCCCAGTCCAGCATCTTCAGACCCACTCTACTTGTTTCTGTCAGTACTAATAAACCAAATCTTAGAATTCTCAATGAATGCAATTTCATCTCAGAGCATAGAATACATTTTGTGCTTGGTTTGTACTGGGTTATGGCCCACAAGCTGGGAGGGCATGAAGGAAGGATATTGACAAGGCGAAGTTTCATGTTTCATGGCCACTTCCTCAGGTGAGGTGTTCATAGTGTCATTAGACAACAGGAGGCTGCTTGCTTATGAAGATGAAGAGGGAGCTGCTTTTGCCAGTCCAGAGTCTATGGGGAAGTCTGAGGGAGGGGTGTAAGAATATCGGGTTCATCTATCCAGGTATCAAGATCCCACTATTTTCCTGTGCACTCGGTCTCACATTTTATCTAATTTGAGTTTCTCGTACCTTGACACGTAATCTTGAGGTGTTCTCAATTTCACAGCATCCCTTGGGCTGATAGTTGCCTGCCTTGAGCATGTCTTTATATTCTTAAGGCTATCAAAGCATTAGGCACAATCTTCTACTTATCCTTGACCTTGTGATACCCAAGTGCCACAGCTGCACACAGGCCAATGCTTCTCTGTTGCCCACATTTCAGCCCAACCTGTCTGTTAATAATCATGAATCTATAGAATACCATGGATGAAGTCTACCCATCTTGCATCAGCAATAGGGTTTTTAGCAATAGCTCACTTCTGAATAATCCAGTCCCAGAATATCATTCTGTTTGTTTGTTTTCTACCTTATTTGATGCTTTGTTGGCATCAAATATCTTAGTCTGAGTTCCCTCTGGAAAGCAGAACTAGAGAAAAAGGGCTTGCAGAAAGCAATTTATTTTGGTCAGCAATCCTGGAAAATGAAGGTCTTGCAGAGGCTAAAACTGAATAGTCACTGGTGTAGGCAACTGGGGTTGTTTCCTGTGGGACCTCCTATGAAGCTGTTTAGAATGTATTTCAGAATTGTTCACCTGAAGGATAAAAGAGATGACCTTTCCCATCAGCCTCCATCACCGGTCAGTTGAAGGTAAACCCGCAGGGTGTTACTTGCCCACATTTCTGAGTTGCCCACCTAACCTGTGAATGATGAGCAGGCCCATAGGTATTTCACATCATGGAGTTAGAAACCTCTTGGTAAAGGAAGTGAAAAAGGTGCAGATCATGGCTGTGATGAGATGGTTTTAGAATGAGGTCAGGAGTAAGATTCTTGGATCAAACTGTTTCCATCTCAGAGCTTTGCTGGCATTACTCTGTTGCCTTTTGGTATTGATCGTATATTACTGCTGAGGAAGAGGAGTGTAGCCTGGTGTTTCCAACTTTCGTGTAACTCATTTTAGTATATAGGTAATTCAAGAAGTCTGTCTTTATTTTTGAATTTTAAATTTCATTACTTTTCCTGATCACAGTGGGCCATATTCATTTGCAATTTCTATTCTTCCTTCATTTTAATTTTTCAAAATACATTTGAGTTGTTTTGATAGTTTTGATGTCTTCTCTACTCTAGCAAACAAATTACCATGAAATCAAATTATTTTGTCTTCCGTATTTATTACCTACTCTCAAATTGTTTTAATGTCATAGGATTGTCTGCATTCATGGTAATCATATCAGACTTTTTCTCTATGTCACTTTAGGGTTGATAACCATGCCAATTTTTTAGTTGAATTATTTACTGTTGAGTTTTGAAGTCTTTATATATTCTAGATAATAGTTCTTTGTCAAACATGTAGTTTACAAATATTTTGTCCCCTTTAACTTTTCTTTTTGTCCTTTTAACAGCAGCTTTTGTAAAGCAGAACGTTTTTGATGAGATCTGGTTGATGAATTTTTCCTTTTATGAACTATTTTATGTTTACTTTCAATGGGAGGATCTAAATAAACTGATATGTTTACAGATGAGTTAATAAATGGAAGCTATTGAACATACAGAAGCAAGAGGAGATTACAGGTGGATGCTTTCTGGGGAGGGAAATGAGTTCAGATCCAGAATATGATTAGAGGCATTGACCACTGGCCCGTGCAATAGAATAGGTGAAGAAATCAGTATTAGGGAAGGCACATAGTTACTAATGGCAGGAGTATACAAGTTGAGAGAATTGCAGTCTTAGGGCCATTACTTCCTTTGAGTTAAAACCTTTGGTCTTGCCCTGGGAAAGATAAGAGTGGGCACTTTGAGGTATGATACTGGCTTACACTAAACACTGAGATAAACATGTGAAAGTCCTACTTGTTGGTAATTGAGAAGCCCAGAAGCTCTCCCTGGGGCTTAGGGTAGGGTTCTCCAAATCTTCAGCAGACCTGTTTCTTAAGCTACTTTAGGGAATAAAAATAATTAATTTAAATATCTTAAACGAGTCTCAAACTTGGCAGTTCTATCCAGGCCCTACTTACTTACATCTTGTACTCGAGTTTGAGACCCCTGCTTAAGACCATGAATGTATTGTTGGCTCTGTTGACTGACAGTAATTGGGGACTTTGACTTCCACTATTCTCTTTTGACATTACTGTGAACTGAAGTGAGAGTCATCGCCTTAGCCTTTTCATAAGGAAAGTGAGGGAAAGGTATCTTGTTCAGACATTGTTAGTTCTGACTGGCTACAAATACTGTGCTCTTTCTAGTGTTTCCACCCTACCAGCTGTTGCCCATAGAAAGCATTGCTATTTTACTGGTTATTTTAAGTAGAGTGCATTTGTGTTTAACAATTCAAGCTGTCATGTATATATTTTTGTCACCAAATTTGTTCACTATCAATAGGACATATAGTCTTAATTGGAAAATAAGATACACATATTAACTGCAGGGACAGAGCAAATGTCCACATTCTTTGTTATATCCAAACTGCTGCAAAAATAGCAAAGTGGCAGATGGGGATTTTTATAGACCTTGAGATTGAAGAAAGAATCAGGAAAGCATTTGTCAAAAGCCCATAGTGTTTGATGGGAAGGAGATTAACTGGAAAAAAACATATCTTCAGTATTACTGAGGAGCTTTGAGGAGTGTACTTTTTTCCAAAGAAGAAGTATAAATCCTAAAGATATCAAAAATATTTCATGATGTTGCTCTTCTGAATTACGTTCCCCCACTTTCTTTTTCAGAAGTGGAAGAGGTCATTTATTGTTGTACATGCATCAGATGTGCCCACAAGTTACAGCTAAGCACTGGCTTGGCTATTCAGATAAATAATTTCAAGGCAAGAATCTGAAGCATATTTCCAACTTCCAGTGGACATTCTCAGAAGTTGTGGTGCATATGCTGTGAGCTAGTTTAACACTGAGAAATTCTTAAAATTTCAGGATGGTGATTTATATAAAAGAGACCACATGCATTCTAGCTTCAACTTAAAATGTGAATTTAATAGAATTTTACCATTAGTATCATTCCTTACATACTCAACAACTCAGGGTGGTGGTGGTGGTGGTTTTTTAACTGCTTAAAAACATACAGTGATGTGTGACTTTTAAGACACACCAGGAAAGTACTTTAACTCTTTACCAAATTTGTAATCCAGACAGCTACTTATTATATACTTTTATTTTCCATACAGATGTATAACCAAAGATATGTACCTGTCAGGAGAAATGTCCTGAGGTTAGCTAGAAAAACTAAAACAACTGTGGTTTTATCTTAAGTGTCAATCAGAGGTTTCTACCCCATTATTAGTAGCCAGGGATGAAAAGAGAAATTGTTTATTGTCTTAGAAAGCAACAATTTTTTTTAAATAAAACGTTCTGAACCATATAATGATAAGAGTTCAGCAAATAACCTAAGTTAAGCTGAAGAGTGTAGCAGTAGCAGTAACAGAGCTACAAATGCTTTTGTTTCCTTCTTGTAGAAAGTGTCCTTCCCTCTTTTCTACCAGTCACAGTCTTCCTGCCCACCGACCTCTAATAGACTTGCCATTACAAGTCCCACTCAGTACGGTTGCTACTACAACTCCCATCACCTTTAAAACTCATCAGCTCCTCTAGGATTATGCAATTTGAATTTTGGTGAATATTTTCTATTTCTAAAACTAAACTGCAATCTGTTAACAGAGATCATGTCAGAATGAAAATAGAAGTTTTTCTCAAAAAAAATTCTACTACTAGAAGAGTTTCTCTTCCTTTCAGATTGGACAGGGACCACTGTATGTAGTGTATATTTAATTTGTAAGTATTTATTTGCCATATATTCTCAGATCGCCATAGTTACAGCTCTTTAGGATACTGCATTCTCCTCAGTGCTTAATACATGATCGTGCATGTTTTAGATTCCTAATAATCATTTAAATAATGACAGTCAATATTATGGGCTAATTATGATACTAAATTGCTTCCTAAAGATGAATATCCAGATAACCCCATATTTTCTAAGTATACTCACCGAGAAGGCAGATTTTCAAACTAATAATCCAATAGTATAGAAGAAATTAAGAAGAGCACTTGTGTGATTCATGGGAGAATATATTATGTACTAAAAGTACTTTGACAACAGAGAATTTTTTTGAGTATTTGTTTTTGAGTCATAGAATTTTGAGGAGTGTAAGTGGTTTATATTCTGGAAAGCAGGCTATGATTTTGAGGACCCGAGAAAGACAGAAGAGATAGGTACAACAAAAGGTGTATGGGAAAAAAGCAAAATAGGTCGACCTAAGACATTAACAAAGACCCCGCAGGTCCTACCTGGACTCGTGTGTGCTCATGTGTCTCTGCAACAGGTCCCTTTTTTTCTTATAATAATCGGAATCCAAGAGACTAGCAGATGGTGGAAGGACCAACAGCCAAAATGACCTTATATCCCCCATTATTTCTCAATACTTGAGAAGCTGGTTTGCTGGACATAATAAAAATAAAGTATTGTAACAGAAGTAATCCAGGAATGATTATGAACTGGCAACATTCATCTATGGAAACCATCTTTACTTGAAAATATTTATTAATATAAGTTCACATGAACAATTTGTAAATGAGACAATTTTATCTTGATTTGTAAGGCCTTACGGGAAAAGAGGTTTAGTATGTGGGTTTTACTTGGAAAAAAATGGTTATTAAGTGATCCCTACATTTATTCACTTCCTCCTTTCATGTGGATTTATTAATTCATCGTTTTTTTGAACACTGATGTTGTTGGTCTACAGTCTTGCTTATTATTGTCTCCCTATGCTCTTTCTTTCTTGTTTCATCCATTTATTTACTTTTCAAAACCTATTCAAATGGTAAAAAAAAAAAATCGCTTTAGAAATAGTATCACCCTCAAAGCTCCTTGGAGCTCATTATGGAAGCCAAAACCTCAAGAATCATCCTTGATTCCTCATTCTCTATTACGTCCCATATGCAGTTTATGTGCAAGTCATGACATGGAGGTCTGCTAAATACATCTCCCACTTGTCCGTTTCTCTCCATGCACGCTGCCAGCACATGCAGCTAAGCACATCCCGGGGATGACTTTCTACTATAGTCTCTTCCTCCTACTCTTGCTTCCCTCCAAGCTGTTTTTCCCAAGGCAGGCGGAGTAATCCTATAAATAATAAATCAGGGGAGAGAGGGGAAAAGCGGGTGGGAAGGGATAAATTGGGAGCTGGGGATTTGCAGATACTAACTACTATATATAAAATAGATACATAACAAGTTTTTACTGTGTAGCACAGGGAGCTGTATTCAATATCTTGTCGTAACCTATGATGGAAAAGAATATGAAAATAGATATATGTGTACATATGTATGACTGAAATGCTATGCTCTACACCAGAAATTGATACAACATTGCAAACTGACTATACTTCAATTAAAAAAAATAAAATCAATCAATCAATCAGATCACATTACTACCCTTTAAAAACCCAATGTTTGCTTCCCGTTATACTTCAGATAACACGTAGATTCCTGTTCATGGCGTTTAAGGGCTTCATGATCCAGTACCTTTCAGTGTCTTTAACCACATCTTGTTTCATTTTCCCCTACTTCTATGCATCAGTCACACATGTATCTTTTTATTTCCTATAACCTCTAAAGTTCCTAGAGGGAGGAGGCCTTGCCTTGTTTCTGTCTGTATCTCTCACGGGACTGTGGAGGGCATCTAGAACCCTGGAAATACAAAAGTCATGTGTACTGGATGAATGAATGAATAAATGTCTGTTTCTAAGTCAGTGAAAACAGATGTTTCAACCTGGGCCTCTTTGACTATATTCACAAAACTGAAATGTGTATATGCTAAAACAACCACCACCACCACCACTGAGGGGTTATTTTAGAAGTTATTCAAAAAAGCATAGATAGAAAGGATGAGAAATGTGCAGAGATAATAGGGTAGATCATGATTTTCTGTATCAGTCTAATAGGAGTTCTAGAAGGAAACTGATAATTTTCAAAAGAAGGCCTTACAGAAATAAAACATAGCAAGAAAACTCTCAGAGTTGAAGAAAAAGCCTTCACACTGACTCACCAAAAGTCACTCACTGACTGTAAAGGGACTCAAGGCTGGACACACCATCATGACGTTTCAGAAACCTGAGGGTAGAGAGAAAAGTCCTGAGTGCCACCAGAGAGGAAAAACAAACAAGTAGTCAACATTTAAATCCAGGTTTTGCCAAAAGAAATACGCTTCATGTTGGCATCAGATTTCTTGATAATACCGATTTCAATAAAACAGTGAAACGTTACCTTCGAAGTTCTGATGAAAAATGCTTTGAAACTGAATAAATTTTTCAACCAAATTATATTTTTGTGAAAAGACAGAAAATACTTTCTGACAAGCAGTGGTTCAGTTTTACCCCGATAAATTTCCTCTGAAAAATACGGCTTGAGAATGTGCTTCAGGAAAGAAAAGAAACAAATTCAAGATAGGGAAATGTGATTTAAAAAACTCATGAAAGCTGACTGGAAGAGTAAGACTTCGGTTGACTGCTAATTACTTTTTGATGCATAAAGTAAAAAGCAGAAACAAGAAACAAAAAAGTTTCAGCTGACTTTAATATGAAATGAGGAGCGTTTCTTGCGTCATTTTAGAAATAACGTTAGAAGATACATTATAACACAACACAGTTTTTAAAATATTTAACTATGTATTTTTGAAGTGCTTTTTATAATCAAGCATTGTGTGAATCTTTTATAACGAGATTGCATTTATAGATAACCTCAGTAATTTCAAAAATGAACATTACAAAAGAATAGAAGGGTGAATTGGGTGTACGCAAAAAGAGTGCCTGGTCAGATAACGTGGAGACCAGACTCGAAGGTCTGAGCCTTCAACTTTCCTGAATAATTACCTGATGAAATAATGTAAAGGTATCTGAGGTATGAAGCTATATTTTCTTAACCTTTATTTTCGTTATATCTGACCTTGAGAGGCAGGAAGTAAAGGAAGGTGTGAGACTCACCTGGGACTTTAAATGGAGTAGGAAAAGATGAATAAAACCATGCTTGACTTTATTTAAAAAAAAACAAAACAAGTTGAATTAAATGCATACAAAAGAAATAATAACTGAAGTCCCAAAGAACTTCATATCACATGTTCACTGCTTGTGCTGGGTGTCCCCAGTCACAGTTTTGAAATGCATTCAGTAGAACATTATACCATTGTGTTTCGTAAGTCATCCTGTCTAGTCGTGTGGAACTTTTCTTTTTTAAGATAAGGGAAAGAGCACAACACAGAATCAGCTTAAAGAAATTAGAATTTTACAAAGCTCTGGAGGCCAAAGAGTTGATGGAGGATTTAGTTTTCATATTAATGGTTTTACTGATCATCATGATATTAACTGATGAAACAAAATCTCTTCCTTTGAAATGTAAATGATGGTAAGAGCTTTAAAGTATGTAGCAATATGCTATTATGTCTCAATATGCAGTAAGACAAGTTTGCTTTGGACTTTGGAATATATTGATGAGAGAAGGAACATGAAAACTAGCATGTTTCTGTATGATACTATTTTGGGTGCATCCTGCTTGATTCACAAATATTTTCCAGTACTTTGAGTTTCCTTCAAAACAAGATTTCATGATGACCATTCACTTTTTCATTTAGTCATGTTCCTAGACTCTGTTTTCGTTTTTGAAAATGCTCCCTAAGGACCTACTATGTGAACTATTCTTTGCAGCTGGTGTGAGAAATATAAGGATGGGTAAATGGCCTTCCTCCAAACTTAAAGAGAAAACCAACCACACAAATAAATAAAACATGCTATTTGAGGCAAAGTGGATACCATAATTTGGCTGCTTCCCTGTAGGATGTATCCATCCCTTCCCAGGCAGATGCACAGGATTAGAAACAGACCCTAGGCAGGCCAGTTCACTATAGTTTTAGTTTAAAACTCACCATTTAGTATTTAGAATAATTATTACGAAAGTGCCCACGATCTGATCTTCTATGCTATAGACAAGGAGTATTTTACAAGGATCCAAAATAAGACATGGAGAAATGAAAGACTGAACCAAGATATCATGAAAGAAGTTTCAAAGAATAATGAGGTGCCCTTGGCTATCTTTTTTAACTAGACAGAACACATTTAGTCATTGCCTCAAACCCTGGCATTTATTAATTCACCTGATACATGAGCAGGGACTTGATGCTGCGAAGGCCGTCCCTGCCTGCAGCACAGCCCTTTTTTGGATTTTCCTTTTTAAATGATCTCCATGCCCTAGTCTACCGTCTCCCACCGCCCAGATTCAGGGGATGGGGAATGGGATGTGACCGAAGCCAGACCAGTGAACTATCACGTGGCTCAGGGCATAAGCTCTGCTGAACTTTGGTGACCCCGTACACTCACTGATGACTGGCTGAACTAATCCGATCATATCCTTCTTGGGGACTTTACATGTGAAATATGCAAGGTAGCTGAATTTCGTAACAGCACAGAAGCAGAGGCATGTAGAGAGACAGCAGTAAACACAGGCCATGAGAAAGCAGGTGTCATAATAAAGAGAGGAATGTGAAGTCTCGGGGGAGATGGAGGCAAGCACAAAAGAAAGAATCGCTGAGTAAACCTACGCATTAAAGCTGAGGAATGAAGTGTCAGGTGCTGCTTTTGGGGATTAGGTAGCTCCGATTGAAGTTAGAGGGGTTTTTCTTCTCTGTTCTGTACTCTGTGAGGCCTGCCAGCAAGACTGAGTCTTCCTTACTCCCTATAAATCTTGTAGTAAGTTTCTCCCCCACACACAGCTTTGTAAACGGAGGTAACCTGAAACTATCTCTGTCCCTTATGACACAAAGGTCCCCCTGCCAGGTAACAGAAGTGGCCTGGAACAAGATAGAACTGACTCTTTGGGTTTCTCCAGGTAGAATCACTCCAGGTCTGCTTCCTCTGCCAAACATGCTTATTAAAGGATTTCTAGAGAGTGGCTTGACTGAGGGAATGCTTTTATTATTAGAACCCAAGGTACTACATCAGCCCAGGTGGCTCACATATCATTCTGCTAGCAACCCTTCCCCACTGAAGTCACACGGCCAGCGGTGCCCCCAGTCATGGGTGGATGATGGTCATACACAACACATTTCCATTCAAAGCTACTTTCTAGCTTCATAAATGCTGTCTTTGGAAGCAACCTGAGTAGTGATGTTAAGGAGCTACCTAGGCAAATGTTTCCCGACTGGAAATAGTTTTCCCCAGAAAAATTTGCCTGAAAAGCCATCCCTCTGTTTCAAAATATATGCTCCTAATCTAAGGAGGTGAATTTCCCAGACCAAGTAATTCTGATTTGTTTTAAGTGAATTTAGGTCTTTTCTTATCTTTCATACCCCATAACACATTTTAAAAACCTCTGAGTGTCTTTTCACACCAGGGAAAAACCCCACGTGATAGGTAAAATGTCATTCACTTGGGTCATTGCGTTCTGACATGATGCTGATAATCACACCTGAAAGAGACGCAGACACTGCAGGAAATGCTGACCTAAAATTATGTAACGACTTGTCAGTTCTCAACAGTATTTTCAAAAAGATTAATAAGGAAATGTAACATCAGCCAGGAGAACATAAAATGAATGTGCTTTTAATGTCCACTTCTTAGGACTTCTATCAAATTAGGAAATTTTAAAACATTCTGCGTTACAAAATAGATCAAAGGAGCAAAGTCATGATTATTCTAATGGATGCCAACAATTTTTGATAATCATTGATGGTATTTCTAGTAAAAACATTACAATAAAATTATTTTTAAATGATAAGTTTAAATCATGATAAGCAAGGAAAGCTTTCCCATGCTAGCTAATAAAGTATCCTCTGACTATCCTGTACTAAAATAAAATGTGATATTTGCACAAAAGAGAAAAATAAGAGTGTAAAGATTGCAGAAATAGATCCAAATGTAGATGTGCTTATATACGACACAGATGCCATTAAAATGGCTTATATAATAATGGCACTTCCATAATTTGTTATTCATTTGGAAGCATTTAGACTTACATGTTGATTCATTTATAAAAATGAGTTGTAGACAGATTGGATAGAAATGTAAAAATAAATAATAAATGTAAATAAAAAACAATAAAACACGTGTGTTGAGGAATGCTTTTTAGGGGACAGAGCATTCAGAAGCCATAAAGGATAATGTAGACATTCTTTGTTTAACAAAGATTTACTGAACATGTACTCTTTGACTTGCCCTATTTTAAGATGCTAGTGATTCGCCAATAAATATGGCAGACTCGGCCCCATCTTTTAATGGAGTGCACATCCTAGTGATGAAGGCCAGGCAAAAAGGATGATTTTAGCAAGTGATATCTATTGAGAAGATGGTAATACTGGGATATGTTACAGGATAAGCAGGCGATGGGCTGCTATCTTAGGTAATATGGCCAGAGAATCCTCTCTGTGGAGATAGCGTTTGAGCTGAGACCTAAATAAAAAGAGGAAAACCACAGAAAGGTCTAGAAAAGGGCATTCCAGAAAGAGAAAATATCAAACCTAAAGTCTGCAAATGCAGTGAGCATGGCATGTTAAAGAATTGAAAGCCATCCAAAGTGACGAATGAGAAAATTGTGAGTGAGGAGGAGATTCTTGCAAGAAGGAGAGGTAGTCAAGGGTGCCATCATTTAGGTCCTAGGCAGTCTGGGGAAGGGTTTGAGCTTCATTTAAAGTACAGTGGGAAGCTATGAGAGAGTTGCTAGCTCCAAATAAATTGTTCTGATCATGATGTTTAAATAGTATGATAGTACCCTTTGTTCTAGCTAATCTACATGGTCGATCCTTACACTTCACTGTATATTTGCCTTTATTAGTGGAATTTTTCTTTTCCTGTAGTTACTTCTTGTTACAACTTTTATTTTCCGCTTAGAGAAGACCCTTTTAGCTGTGGTTCTTTTAGCGTTGGTTCAGTATTGATGAACTCCTGTAGATTTTGCTTCTCTGAGAAGTTCTTTATTTCTCTTTCAATTCTCAATGATGATCTTGCTGACTAGAGTATCTTAGGGTGTGGATTTTCCCCCTTTCAGCACTTGTGAATTTCTGCAGAGAAATAAGCTCATAGCCTAATGGGGGTTCCCTTGTATATGACTCTGTTTTTCTTTTGCTTCCTTGATAATTCTCTCTTTAACTTTTGCCATTTTAATTATGGTCTTACTGTGGGTCTGTTTGGTTCTTTTTGTTTGGAACCCCCTGTGCTTCCTGTACCTGGGTATCTATTTCCTTCTTTATGTTTGAGAAATGTTCAGCCATCATTTCATCAAATACACTTTTGACTGTTATCTCACTCCTCTTCTTCTTTTAGGATCCCTGTAATGTAAATGTTGGTGCACCTGTTGTTGTCCAAAAGGTCCCGTAAGCTGTTTTGGTTTTTAAAATTTGTTTTCCTTTATGTTGTTCTGACTGGGTGATTTCCTTATTTTGTCTTCCAGATCAGTTAAGCATTTTTCTGCTAGTCTGCTTGTAATTCCTTCAAGTATTTTTTTTCATTCACTTAATGTGTTTTTCAATTCTGACTGGTTCTTTTTTATATTTTCTAGGTGCTTGTTAAAATTCTCACTCTGTTCTCCTATTCTTTTCTCTAATTCATTAAGCATTTTTATTACTTAAGCTTTGAACATTTTATCTGGTAAATCATTTGTCTCTTATTATTTATTTTTTCAGAGGTTTTTCTCCTGTTCTTTCAACGCAAATTCCTCTGTCTTCTAATTTTGTATCACTTTCTCCGTGTCTATGAAATTAGGTCAGTTACCTATCTCAGTCTTGAAGGGTTGTCCTTGTTTGCGTACATTCCTAGACCACCTGTGTTTGCCTAGTGGCTTCGGTGGGAGATCAGGATCTGATGTGTGTATGAGTCACGTCTTCCCCCAGAGTGTGCCGGCAGCTGTCACTTGGTAAGAGATGGAAGGGAAGGGCCAGAGACAGGTTTGAGCTGGGGCTTCTCCTCTGCTCAGTGGCCGGCACTGCCCTATGGGGGTGCAGACGCAGGTTCAGGGTTGCAGGAGATGAAGCCCCGAGGGTCAGGTCTGAGCTGGCTCCATTCCATGTAAGTGTGTGCTCTCCCCTGCTCAGCACCAGTACCTTTGCCCCAGAGTGGGAGAGATGTTGGGGCAAGAGGGCTGGTCCAGGCCTTCGGCATGGGTCTGGGCAGTGGCTGTGGTGGCCCTGGTGACAGTCAGATTGCCAGACTTCTGATGTGCTGCCTTCAGAAGCACTAGCAATGGCCGCCTCACCCCACGTGGGTGCCGCCCCGGGTCTGAGCTACTTTTGTCCTTCACAACTAGGCTCTCCCCTCGGTCACCAGAGCTCTCACCCCAGTGTGGGGCTGCTTCGTGAAGCAAGCAGGGCCACTGCAGGCGCTCAGCTCAGGCGTGCACTGGGGTAGTTGCAGACAGCTGGCCAGTGTCCCATGCAGTTTCAGTCGGCCCTCTCCATCCTGTTTGAGGAGTAACCAAGTGTGTGTGTGCTGTTGAGGAGCAGTCTGTGTTTCTCACATCCCTCCTTTTTGTCCCACCTGCCCTCCTCCAGACAAGAGGACTTGTCTCCCTGCTGTCGGACCCTGGGGCTGGGACACCCAACATATGGCTGAAACCTCTCGCTCCCCAGGGAGGACCTCCACTGTTGTGTCTCCTCTTCTGAGTCCCCTCCCAGGGGCACAGATCCTGACCTGACTGCTTCTCTTCCTTCCTACCTGATCCTTTGTGCATCTTTATTACAGCCTTGGCTCTACAAGAGTCCTTCTGCCAGTTAGTTTTCAATAAGAACTTCTCCACATAGAGATGTATTTTTGATGTGTTTGTGCGGAGAGGTGGGTTTTGCATCCTCCTACTCCACCATCCTGGTCTCCCTTCAAAATGTAGATTCTTTTTAGGAAAAAGCGAAAATGCATTTTCAGGGCTATTTGATACTCAGCTCATTCTTGAGCACTGTTTGGTACCAGAGAGATGCCAGTGAAGAGGGAAATAGAGGCATTTTCAGTCTTTATAAGGACATAATCTTTGCTTACCAGCAAGACAGTTTATCTTTTGTATGCAGATGGGCTCTGTGTGACAACTCTAAGTCTTGAAAACTAGTGTTTTGTTGTACAGCCTGCCCTGAAAGGGTTGTGAAAGAAACATCTTGTAGTGAGTGGGGGCACTTGCTGCATAGACTAACCAACGGACCATCATAATTTTAATGACTGTACAAAGATGTCAGATACAAAGAAAGAGAAGGACAGCTTATAATTTTAACTGACATAGTTGTCTACCAAAGAATCCTTCCCAGCCTTTGAAAGAACAATTCAGCACAAATAGCAGGTTCAGTGCAAATATGTGTGACTTTTTGGAAGTTTGGACAACTTATGGAGGAGGAGTGCTCCCATATTAAGTGTAATATATGTCAGAATAATAACAAACAAGAGAGATGGCTCCAATGACCAGTGCATAGTCAGAGAAAAGAAAGATTAAAAGGTGTTCTTAATTTTCCATTATACTAATTGAGTGCCTGTTGAGAGAGCTGTGAAAAGTACAACCATTAAAAATTAAAACCAAATGCATTTCTGAGAAGAGTGGCATAGGTATGTTTGTTGTTACAGCAAGTGTGACTATTCACAGTGCTTTTAAAATAGAGAATATAATTATAGAACTAGAGCCACAGCTGTGCTTACCTGTCTGGAAATGTGCCTAGGAGGAGAGAGATGTTTGTCCTCCTTCTATTTGTTAGATCAGTCACTCGTCATTGCTTTGTTTGATACAGAGAATTGTTTACCACTCTCTCCATTGTTTGTAGACTGGGCAGAGGAAGAAAAGTCACACTAAGGGCAATTTGTGAACCACATAACATAATTGTAGTTGATCTGGAAATAAAAGAGTAGCTTATCCAGTGGCAAAAATACAAAATAAAACAAAATATAAAAGATAACAACATGCTCTTTAAAATCAGAGAAGGATTCTAGCGATGATATTTAGTGCTACACACCTTCTTTTCCTCTCATCAAGGGAATCAGGCCACTGTCAGGAACCATCACTGTCAAAATATCACAGGATTAAACAGATTTGATGCATTTGTTATTGTAACAAAAGAGCTGCTTTACAGACATTTTCCACGTCAGACTGTCCTGGGTTTAAATTGTGCCTGTGTCACTTCCTAACTGTGCGACCTTGGGCAAATGATTGAATTACTCCTTGCTTTTGTGTCTTTGTCTCCAAAAATGGATAGTGATGCAAAACCTGATTCTGATGGAAGATGACATAGCTGGAATATAAAAACAGTAATAATAAGAATAGCTAACAATAACTATGAAGTTATTGGGTATTATTGTAAATCTCTGTAAATCCTTTTATTTCAGAACCTTATGGCATAAGTACAGTAGTATTACCATCATCTTCTTATAAATGATACAGTGTTCTCTTAAGTAGAGAACATATGTAGTTACCCAGCTAACATGTAGTGGAGCCAGAATGCCAATCTGAACAATATGGCATCAGAGCTATTCATTTTCACAGTGTCATTAAAAAGATCTCCAGCTCTCTGCAGATCATTGATAATATCTATAAATATGTTGGATGAGTTAGGGTCAAAAAGAGGTACCCATTCAGAGTTTACATGTATTGTCCAGCGTTCATATGTTGTTACTTAAGTACTGTTTCCCTTTCTTCATTCTTCTGTAGGCACATGTCTTTTTATCTCCACAAGGAGACAATAGCCTTCTTGAGAGCAGGAGGCATTCCAAACATTTTCTTTGTTGATAATATTATGAGTAATAAAGAGACAACGCATGTTCTGTTTGTACCCCTCTCTAATCATATATTATAAATAGTCCGTGCGTAGATATAGAAATGAACTCTGGTTATAAAATAAACAATCACTGCATAGATGTTGACCTGACTCTAAATAGTGGTCCTGCTTTTCCAGTTTGCCCAGTTGATTGGCATGCATTTCAGATAAGGCCAGCTTTCAGTGGTACACATGTCATTTATAAACTCCCACTGACTCTCTCTTGCCACATAAATTTCGATGGTTCTACAAATTTTGATGTCTGTTTGCAACAGGAAAACTCAGCTCTTGAGTTGAATGCAGGCAAAGTATTTCTCTTGTTAGAGAGCATAGAGACTCACTGCAGAACCGTTCACATAAGCACTGGGCTTATAAATAATCTTCACCCTGGCATAAATACAATCAGAAGGGATCCAAGGTGAATGGTATTAAAATTTCGGAAAACAAAGGCAGATGGACAGTTTGCACTAAAGGTCTCCTGGGCACAGACAAACCAAAAAAAAAGCATATAGTCGAAAGAAAGTGTAAGTCTGTTCAAGATGTAGTTTTGCAAGCTGATGAAGACCCCAACAGGAGAGAGTATATTGCATTGGGATTTTGAACATCCAGTTTAGCACCACATAATCATTTTTCTTTGCCTGCTTTTAAAAGTCATGTCCATTTGTTACAGATATTCAACCTTTGCACGTCCTTGCTTTTCTGAGTGAAAATCTTTTGTTTTCTGATACAGTAAAACAGGAGTCTTGCAGTTTAGAGTATTGCAGTCAATTTCTTAGCTAAACTGTCACCTAAATGCAGCCATGCAGGCAAAGTGCTGACAGGTCAATTACTTTAAGGAGAGAAACTTCTGGGGAAGGCACTAAACCTGCCTACCAGGAAGCAGATGCCTTAGTCTAATGCATTCCAATGCCTGTCTGCACAGTGGGACTGATGCGAGGCCTGATTATGTGTAATGACTTGACGTATTAGTATTCTTAAGTACCCATACCTTAAAAGTGAATCTAGCATATAGGAGTTAGGACCCTTGCTCTTGCAGAAGACCTCTGTTCATCTCATGCTCCTGTCCAGTTCCAACCATTGCCTATGATTTACACACTTATTCCTTTATTCACTAAGTATGTATTGAGTGTGAGCCCTGTGCCAGGTATTATGCTCAGAACTAAGGACATAAGGGAAGAGAAAAGCAGTGTCCCTGCTTTCACAGAACTTACATTCAGTTCAATAAAACACAATAAACATGTTAAATACATAAATTTGATAATTTCAGGTGATGGTATTTAACATGAAGAATAAAAACCAGTGACTTGAAATAAATAGTGTTCTTAGGCTACTTACAATTAGGTGTTTAGGAAAGTCTCTTCTGAGCAAGTAACTTAGAATTTGAGATCAGAGAGTCAAGAAGAAACTATGTATATGAAAATCTGCATAAAGGAATGTAGTCTGGATAGAATTAACAGACAGTATAAATATCCCAGTGCCACCCTGAGCAGTATGGCTCTAATGCTATTCATTTTCACACTTGTTCTTCAGCATTTTAAAAACTTTTTAAATGTTTTCACTCAAGTATAATCAGTTTACAATGTTGTATCAATTTCTGGTGTACAGCATAATGTTTCAGGCATATATATATGTAGATAGATTCATTTTCATATTCTCTTTCATTATAGGTTTTTTACCAGCATTTATTATTTTATTTTCACATTTGTTCTTATTAAAAAGATCTCAAGCTCTCTGTAGATGATTGCTCATACCTATAAGCATGTTGGGTGAATTAAGGTCAAAAAGCAAAATAGTTCAAGTGAAGAAGAGGAGACACCTATTAATAGTTTATTCAAACTGGGCATGCTCAGGGAACAAGAACAAGGCTGGAGTTTGCCATGGGGACTTGGGGCAGGAAGAATGGGGAGACAGTAAAAGATGAGCCCCAAGAGGTACGCAGAGCCAGTTCATGCTGTGTGTAGGAAGACATTCGGATTTCTTTCTGTGATAGAAGACCACTAGAGATTTTTGAGCAAATGAATAACAGTGATATGGCATATGTTTTAGAAGATCATTTTTATATATTAGATAGGGAATGGAGACCAGGAAGCAAATACTAAATAAAAGGCATAATGATTTTAGGTGAAAGATGACAGTGATTTGAAAAAAAAAAAAGCAAGGAAGTAACTTGAATATCAATAGATTAATTTAAATTGGAATTCTAATAAAATATTGAATAATCAGAGAAAGGCAGGGTAGAAAGAAAAGAAGAACAACAAACAGGTGACTTGGATGGAAAATAGTAAAATGTCTAAATCAATTAATATCAATAATTTTATCAAATGCAAATGGAGCAAACATTGGTTAAGAAAACAAGATATGAAATATATTAATGGCAAAAGACGGACTTTGATATGAAGACACAGATAGCTTGAAGTAAAATTACAATTTAAAAAATGTCTTGTAAACAGCATGATAAAGCCATAGTGCTTATATTTTTATCAGGTAAAATAGATTTCAAGACACCTATTACAAGAGATAATGACAAAAGGTAATTACAAAAAAAGTTCAGACCTAAAGGAAGGCTTAAAGATCACAAATGCACATGCATCCAATAACAGAGCTTTAAAATGTATGAAACAGAAATTGGCAGAACTAATGGGAGAAAAAAGACAAAATCCACAAAAAGACAAAAGTTGGAGATCTTAACAACCTGCATGAGTATTTGGAAGAAAACTAGACAAAAAGATTAATAAAGATATAAAAGACTTGTTGAAAACATTGCAATCTACCTTGCCATTCTCTAATTGAACTTACGTATCAGTACATACAACAAAAGTAGGATAAAATATTTCCAAGTAGACATGGTCTGTTCATCAAAAATGGACTGTAAAATTAGTGATAAAATATAAGTGATTGAATTCCTACAGAATACAATCTCTGACAGTAAGAGAATTAAATCAGAAGTCAGCAATAATAAGGTATGTTGAAAAGCCCCCAGTATTTGAATACTGAGCATCACACTACTAAATAACTCATGGATCAAAGAAAAGAAAAACAAGGGAATTTATAAAAAATTTGAAACTGAATGATAATAAAATAGATCACAAACGTGCAAGGTGCACTTAAATCAGCATTTATAGGAAACGTATAGAGTTAAGTGCTTATATTAGAAAAGAAGAAAAACCTACTTTTCTGTTTTTTCCTCTCTTTAAACTTGGTGGGGATTGAGGTGGTGGGGTGGGGAATAAAGACATGTTACATTCTGCATCTGTGTTTAGGTAAAAAATTTCATTAGTCCTGGCTGGCAGAGAAATGTACATGGTGGCAAAAGCTAGACGAAATACTTCAAAGAGACTCCTAATCCACGATTCTAAGTCTACAGATATTACCATGAATCTGTTGATACCTGTTTTACTCAGTCTTCGTAGCAAAAATCCTTGAAACTCCCACCCTACTGTGATTCAATCTTCACCAAGGTCCTGAGCTAGTGGTGGTAGGGCTGGTGTGTTTACCAGCTTTATTGCACTAACCAGTGAAGCTTAGAATTCAGCACTATCATCAAGGAATACAGTTCACGTTGGCTCAGGATGTTTCCCTGAGTGTTCAGATAATCTGCAAGCCACTCTGTTCCGTGTTGCCTTATAGCTGGAGTGGTCCCCGGATTCTACCTATCCCACTTTTTTCCCTGGTTAGTATGGGGTTCCTAAATCCAGTCCACTGGCTATAGCTATAGCATTTTTTTCTAGACTGTATTATTTCTTCTTTCAACATAGGGAGGTTGGAGTGAAAAGATGAATTTGTTGTTGGAAATGCTTAGAAAGATTGTGCAAAGACAATGCTTTGTATGATGTGCCAGGATATACAAACCTATTGTGTTCTCCCTTTTCCCTTGCAGTTTTATAAATATCTCTTGAGTGCTTAAACAGTATCCACACATTTACATATGGAAGCCACACAGGAAGATTTCTACCACCTACCAGCTCTTTGACAAATAGAGAAATGTTTCCTTTCTCACCAATCAGAGGAAACTGAAGCCCTTGACTTTCCTTCATCCATTTTTTTTTCCTAAAGGACTCTTGATTTTTCAAGACTTTCCATCCACTTTTTGCATAGGCCAGGGAGCCCATGGTAAGAGCACTGGCCTGTGATCCTGTAGGAACCTGTCTGTCTCCAGGCTCTAATGCTTACAGGCTTCAGGAGGCTGGCCTCTTAACTCACACTTTCTTACAGAGTTTTCCTTTCCTTGAAGAAATCTAGGCTGCGTGGCATCTCTTCTGGATTCGGCTGAGATATAAAAGTGCTCATGTCATGTCAGCTGTCATGATTGCTGTTAAAATTTAATCTCATCATTCTCACTTCACAAATTTTCTTCCATCAAAAAGCCTATCTCTGTGAAGAAATAGAAGTATATTTACCCTCTGCTCGGCACACTACGTATTTTAAGTGTCAACCACATCGTCCCCCAAACCAAGATAAGATACGCGATGATAGCAAAGTCAGAGCTAAAGATTTTCCTTATTAAAAAATGCTGATTGCTTTTCCTTTCAGTGCAAAAATGTGCACCTTGCACACAAAGCCTGGCAATTTGAATGTAATTAAAATACATCCATTACCTCACAAGGATCCAGTGACACACAAAACTAGTTTAAATGGGCAGATAGACTCCCCAAAAGCCTTTCAAACACCAATGGGAAGTAATTTCCTGCAATTATTTGATAGTGATCAGGGCCAAGAAAATTTCATGAAATGGCTTCTATTTCCATGATCAATAGGGTAATCTTCCCTGACACATTAAAAATAGCTGGTTCTAGGTTAAAAACAACCCTTGACAGAGTCTATATTTTGAAAGCATTTGTTTTGTCATTAAAAAGCTTGTTTATTCTATTCAGCTTCAAAAATCTGCTTTCAAGTGTGACACCAATCACTGCATGTCAATCTTAAGACCCTTCTTACACCTAACTTGACATTATAGGCACTGTTGCAATTATGGCTTTATTACCTGTCACTATCGGTGCCCAGGGCCTTTGGGCTTCAAAGCTCCCTTTACAGCTTGTGGCTTTTCTGTCAATTCAGGAAAGGTGGCTTTGCCATTTTTTATTTCCCTCACTTGGCCATGATTTAAAAAAGACTTGCAGGATGGCCAGATTTATTATGGGGCAGGTGACACAAAGCTGGTGGCTTATGATAAAAACAAAACAAAACAAAACAAACAAACAAAAAAACATGTTAAAGTTCCATATTGGGGGTAAAATTAGAGGCAGAAATCTGGTGATCAGAAGAGTCTACAGATGAATGGATGAGTTGATGGCATTTCAATATTAGGAGTGTTTATCTAAAATTATAGTTTTCTGGATTCTCTTAAAAGATCACAAGCTCTTGAAATAATAGACTTGGGTCCCAAGCGGTCCTATTCACCTAGGTCTTCCCTTCAGACTGGCTTTTCTCTAGGTGGCCTCTCCACCTCATCTGTTCCACTCATTTATGTTTCCTTCTAGGCTGTGCAGGAAGTTGTTTGAGATCCTTGGGTAATGCCTTTGCTCCTTGTCAAAAGACAAAAGCCAAAACAAAACAAACCCCCAAAACCAAACCCACCATCCTTAAGAAGAGGAGCAAAATAGCTGGGCCTTATCTGCACGAGTGTGTTTAGCAGATTACTTTAGCAATTTTACTTAGTATTAGCTAGTATTAATGCTAACTAGAACGTATTTCTGGGACTTATGACTTTAAGTCTTACAGATCATAAATTTCAATGCTTTAAGTTCCTGGACATTGATTTCTTAAAAAGAAGGCATTATTTTCATTGAAATAATCAGTTCTCTACCAAGTCTTGCCGAAGGAGTCAGAAATGTCCCTGAATCATCTGGGGGAAATGCTTCACTGGGGCAGATGATAATCCCAGGAAATGAGCCTGGAAATAAAAAAGGTGCCCAAATGCAACTATTAGTTCAGTAACAAAGCCACACACCTTCAGATCCCCAGGGACACTTGTCTCTTTTGTCAGTGATCTCTGGCTATTTCTGTATCAACCCATCTCTAACTTCTTAATTGGGATGGCTTTTCTAAGATACTCTGAGAGAGAGAGAGGGAGAGGTTTGAGTCTCCTACAGACTAATTATGCTCTTTTGCCTCACAGTTTACACTGGACTAGTTACACTCCATGCTCCTCTAGCTGACAGTTCCATATTGAAGATTTTTATTACATCTCAATGCACACGTGGGATTCCTAGGTAGAAAAAATACGACTTTTACTCATGGCCCCGTCATTTTTTAGCTGCATGACCTTGGTCAACTTCTCTAAGCTCTCAGAGACTCACCCATAAAATAGGTATGATATGGCTGTTTCATAGAATCGGAACGTTTACATAAGGTAACATACATGACAGTAACTGACTCAGTGCCTGGCACTCAGTAGTTATTAATAAATACTAGTTTCTTCATTTGCCAACATCTATCAAAAAAAAAAAAAAGAAAGAGAAAAAAAAGAGCTGCTTCCATCCTTTGCTTTCCAGCATGTGTTTGTCATATTTCTTTATATTGAAAACCAGCATTTCCACTTCTATTTCTGGGCAGGTGCAGCTGCATTGAGTCTTATGAAGTGTTTATTGATAAATTTCAGTTGTGAGAGAACCCAACTTAAACTTTAAACAATGAAAGGAATTCAGTGACTCAGACAGATGAGAACTTGAGGGGAGGTTTGATCAAGGATTTGAATGACACGACCAATGTGTTTCTCTCTTTGGAGTTTTAGGACTGCTGCCTCATTACTGACACCTGTCTCCAGCAGGCTTTCCCCTCGTAACCCACAAATCGCTGTCATCCTTTACAGAGGCTGTATGTACCCTCATTTATATTCAGTGAAAAAGGGAAACTGTTATTTTCCCCATACTTTATTACTTCCCGAATTGAGTCTCATTGACCTGATTGGCTTGAGTTACATCCGATGCCCACTATGGCTGGGAATTAGGGATATGTTTGTTAACAGTGTCAAATTAGGGTTCACTTCCCTAATTTTAGATGGGGGCTTTTCTCATCCAAACATCATAGGTGGGAAATTTAAGTTTCTATTTGGAAGATGAAAGGGAAGAATACTGAGAAGCTAACAATGGCCACCAAGTCAGAATGTGTTCAGTTCATCATTCAAGCCCAGCTTAAAAGCAACTTTATGATGCTGTATGTGCTCCAGCTACCTGCTGACCTTTCATAACATGGATGATGCCTTTTTAACCAGAGCTCCCAGAGACCTCCTCTCTCTTCTCTGCCTGGTAAATTCTTTCTCATTCTTTAACAGAGGCGGGCCTCATGGAGCCATAACCAGTAAGATTCAGAATCGGGGCATAACTTGTAAAATTAGAATCCTGGGTTCACTGGGTCTGCTTCCCACCAGATTTAGGATCACTCATCATTCTAATGCTAGAGGATACAGTGCTATCTTTCCCACACTGAGAATAAAACACACTTAACAGTGCACTTGGCATATAGAAAGTGTCTAATAAATTAAATAATGGCTCTTTTTATAATAATGGGACCAATCGTAGAGGATATATCTGTAAAACATTTCCTTACTTCTCCCAGGCAAAGCCTGTCTCAAATCTGCTCCTTTGTCCATCAGGCGAGCACCCAGAGATAAGTGTGCACAGTGTAAGAAGTGTCATACACTTGCCATTTCCCCAGGGTAAAACTGTAAACCCTTGACAGCAAGAAATTACCTATTTTTACTTCTCTCTGACCATTTAACATATTAATTTGTATACAAATTTGCCTACTAGCCACCATTTACTATATCATAAACCCAAGTTTAGGTGTCACTGGACATTAAGAAAATGATATTATCAAGATGCTCTGGGTGCCTTCCACTTAATAGAAAGACCAATGAAAATATAGGGACATACAAAGGAGAGCGAGTTTGTCAGCACCATAGGATTTCATCAGGGAGGGGAATCACTGAGACTGAAGCAGAGTAGCTATCTTCACCTCAAGTAAAATTAGATCAGCTCTGAGACGGGCCTGGCTAGAAGCACTGGAAAAATATCTCTTTCCTTTTTTCCCTCTCGCTTTATTAAAGTATAATTGACAAACAAAAATTGTATATATTTAAGGAGCACAGAATATATTTTGATATACATATACATTGTGAAATGATTACCATAATCAAGCTCATTTACTTATCTGTCACCTCGCATTGGTACCATATTATTGTGTGTGTAATGAAAATACTAGACAGCTAATCTTCTAGTAAATTGCAAGTATATGATACAGTGCTGGTACCGAGTCCAAACTTGTTCTGCTCACCGCACAACAAGCCAGTAAGTCAGGAGACGAGGTGTTGGGGCAAGAAATAGCGACTTTATTCAGAAAGCCAGCAGACCGAGAGGATGGCAGACTAATGTCTTGGAGAACTATCCTCCTCCAGTCAGAATACAGGCTCCTTTTATTAAAAAAAAAAAAAAATAGGGGCGGGGGTGTGGTTGGTTGTTGCAAACTTCTTGCTTCAGGAATTCTTTGTTCTTTCAGCCATCCATGTGGGTCAGGCCATAGTGTCCCTGTAAACCTCCAACAAAACAAAGGTTATTCTCTATTTTGCAACATAAGTGCAGAAGTGCTAACATCCTTAAAGGTCAGAGCCCCGAGAATATGCTTTCCTGTATATTTCAGGCTGAAATCAACATTGTTTTACAAAATGTGCAGAGCTAGCAAGACTAAGCCTAGAAAACAGGGCACAGTGGTCAAAGCTAAAGGAACAGATCCAATATGGAGTCAGATTTGTTCTTCTCTATTACAGTGTTATTAACTATAGTCACCATGCTTTACATCTCCAGAATTATTCACCCTTCATAATGGAAACTTTGTGACCTCTGACCAACATCTTCCCATTTTCCCTACCCTCCAGCCCCTGGCAACTCCCATTCGCCTCTCTGCTATTATGTGTTTGATTTTTTTAAGATTCCCCATATAAGTGAGATCATGCACTTTTTAAAGGAAGCAGCCTGTTTGTAGTGACCAGCAATCTCGCAAATGTGCTGATATCTCTGCCCAGAAAGAAATGAAAAAGGCAAGTGTTTGGAGTCTAGAAATATTATGGCAAAAGGTGACAACCAGAGAAATAAAACATGTATGGAAATTCGGAAGGACCACAGAGCAGGCTACAGAGAATAACAGGTTTTACCCGTTAAAATTATGACCAGTGCCGCCTCTTGTGAGTTTCACTAGCCTTTTATATATTTTTCTTTCCATTATTTTTCTGTCAACAACATAACCTCAAATCAGTATGATTATTTTTCTTCTTTTACCTCACTACAGACCAGACTTTCCCTTGTGGCATCGTTCCCTGCTGCTGAAAAGTGAAAACACACACACACATACACACAGTCACATTTTTACATTTTTATATGATTTGACAATAACATGGCTTCCAATTTCTCCAGTACTGCTATCAGCATCTGTAAGCATTTGGCATCGTCATCTTCATAAAAAGCACACTTCACATCCTTCTAAATTATGCAGAGGTCATCAAGGTATAACAATGCCACATCTGCTTTGATTCTAATAAATTCCAAACTAAGACTGTTAAATCTGAAATGTCTCTTTTCAGTAGCCCATGCCACGTCTAGAGGAAAAACTCTTCGTTTTTGTTTCTCTAAACTACTTCCCAGATCCCCTCACAAGCAAGTGGATTTGAATGAAAAGAGAGGATGAAAGGAAAGTGTTTAGTCATGGAGCAAAGCTGAGATGAGAGGTTGGGTTAGCAAGATACATAAACACGACATTGGCAGAGAGAATGATGACACATTGAGTTGAACATCTTCAGAGTGTTTCCATGTTATGGAGATGCTTTTTCATGAAACTGTGAGTACCTTGCATTTACAGGTACTTAAGTAAATATTTACCTCCCTGCAAATGTTTCTAATGAAGAATATTCAATGTTCTCCACTGGTCTACTCCATAAACAGTGGACTACTGCCTTCTTCCTGTGGGTACTTAAAGGACTTTTAGATTAGAACATAGTTCTTATAAAACCAAATAATATGATTTTTTTTTGTAGGGCTTTGAGCTTTTCATTTATAACATCAGATGTGTTTCTTGTAAGTTTTTTCACTCCATCTTTTCTTATAACTTTATTTTGGATACCTAACCTTTGAGAGAAGTACCTTAGGGCTAAATAATCCTTAGAAAGAGACCTGAAGCCACCGCAAAACTGAGGCTGTAAGTATTTTCTGGCCAGCTTTGCTACATTAACTTACAAGTTATTTCTGGACAAGTCCCATTGCTTTGCTGATTCTCAGTAGCATGAATAAAACAATTGGAATTAAACCAGGTGAAAAATAGTCCTTTTATATTCTTGGCCTAGTAATTGCCACCTATTTGACAAACATTTAATCTCTGAGATAAAATCGTGAGAGGCATATTTTAGCAATTGAAGAAATTGAGGCTGAAACAGGCGGAGCAGTAAGCTTAAATTCACCCAAGACTGAACAGTGGGGAAAGGATTTCAAGCTAGCGGCCTCTGGCTCTGCAAACCATGGCATTTTTACTAGGTGGCAGTTACCAGCCCTTAGATGGTAGAGAAGATAGGTATCCAGCCCTAAGATTCTATCATTATAGTCCAGTAAAGATTCTTGTCTCCCAAAAGAGCAGTTCAAAGACTTTAAAAATAAGCATTTACTGAATGCCTGCTTTATGCCAATTGAAAAAACTGAGGATAAATCATATTTATTTCTCTAAAGAAAGAGAAAAGTTAAGGGAGGGAGGGTATAGCTCAGTGGTAGAGTATGTGGTTAGTTAGCATGCACGAGGTCCTGGGTTCAATCTTCAGTACCTTCATTAAAAATTTTTTAAAATAAATAAAGAAGCCTAATTATCTCCCTCCCCTTCCAAAAAAAAGTAACAAAGAGATAAGGATAAAAATAGAAAAAAACTTAAAAGATGAGTAAAAATAAAAAAGAGAGAAAAGGTAACATTTCATTGCATTTGAGGAACATAAGAGCATCTGTTGAAGAAGACAAAAATAAATGTAAAGGTATTTACAATGCAGCATGTTGAATAACTGGATATTAGAAAGACGCCTCATCATTTTATCTTATATTGTGGTAATTGGCATTAAAAGCAGTTTGAGAAAAGAGACCTTCTCCGGCTCAAATACTGCATTCTCTATAGAGCCTAGTGTTTGGATGAACCTTCCTCATGTTGCCAAAGGAAAGTCAAATTATTGAAATTGCTGTCGTGTAACTGACGATGTCAACCACATTACAAAGATATAAAATTATTTAATTAAAAAAAAATGTTTGCTCTAGATATTAAAAGTGAACTAAAGGACGAATCTCTGTTGGAAAAGACACACACGTGATGTACAAGCTTTGCAGAGCATCAAGACTGGACATTCAAAGCCACGGGGCCACTTTGTTTATTTTACAGTTAGTAAAGGGCCAGGGAGTTTCGGAGGAAGTGGAAAAGGGCCTGTGAGAATACTCATTAAGGTAGACAGGACCCAGGTTAAAGGCAATTTAGGCAAAGGTCAAAAGGAAGGATATTTTGATTATAATTAATAAGAATCAATGGACTATTAAGAGGTAGAAGTGGCAGTTGTGAATAATGAAGGTAAGAATTCAGAGCCTATGAGAAATTTGGAAATCATTTTTTGACAGCCAAAAATATTCCCTGCAGAAGGGTACTCTTGTTAAGCTAAGATGTTTGGCACAATTCACCCTTTGAGTGGAAGGGGATGAGGCTTTCAGGTTTCATTGAGAAGGTGCTTATGTAGGTTATTTATCTAGAAGCAGGTGCTGAGAGTGCTCTAGAAAGAGAATGCTATTTCTGCAAGGGACAACAGCAGCATTTTAATCAAGTGCTACTCAAACCATATTAAAAGACTATTTTAAAAAATTAATACATCAGAGACCGATATAAAATCCAATAAAAATAGAAAAAATGAAATAAAATGATATGTAAAATACAAGCCAAATTTTAAAAAATATGTTCAACAGACATAAAAATTACACTGTCCAGTTGTTTTTAATCTCCTAAATTGTTTCTCTCAGTTTCTATACTTAAAGTGTCACAGACCAGTAACAGTTTGCAGACTTTTGTAGACCATTCTTTGAGTAGTCTGGGGTTACTATATTAGTCAAGATAACATTACCTGTGGTCACAAATAAATCCCTAAGTACAAAAGGCTTAAACATAAAAGACATTCATTTTTCGCTCACAAGAGTCCAAGGTGGCAATCCTCAGTGCAGTAATTCCACAGACAAGATTCTTCCATCTTGTAGCTGTACCAGGCCTAGTGCACCGAACACGGCATCTTAATCCATCTGTGGAAAGAGAAAGAAAGCACACGGAGGCACCTGCCTCTTCAAAACCCTTGGTCCCAAAGGAACACATATCCTTGCTACTCATATTGGTGAGAGTTAGGTACATGACTGCATGAAGACACAAGAGAGTCTGGGCAGTAAAACGGCCGAGTGGACAGCTGCCTCCCGTCAGTGACTCTGTTAGAGGCGAGGCAGCATGAGTTTTGGGGGACAGCCAGCTCACTCTGCCACGTCTCATCAAAAACTGATCATTGTCCTGGCTTCAGTCTGTCTTTTGTTACAAAAGTAATGACAACAGTTATCATAATGACAGGGAAGAAGTCCATATTTATTGAGAATATCCTATACGCCACGCATAGAGCAAAGGCTTTCCAGTCATGATTTTATTTTAAATAAATAAATAATTTGCATTTCAGTTATTAGTAAGGATTTGTGAAAAGCATTCAAGTCCAATGGCCTCTGAGTGAGCTAAGAAAAGGAATTTCTGGGCTTTTATGGCTGAAGGCTAGATTTTAGAAGAAAACCGCTCATGAAAGAGAATGTATATATCCTCCCCTTGTTGTATTGCTTCCTACTGTTAATTTATCAGTAGGGACACAGGATTTTAAACATATGCCAGAGATGGGAGAGGGAGATTCTCTGGCTTGTGTAGTCTCTGGGATTGGTGAGAGAATGAGTTAAAACAGTGCTGTTTTTCTTCCCACTTCAGCTGGGAAATTTATAAGACAATGGGAAGTCTCTTCTCATACATTTTGGCATAGTTTCTCTATGATTATTTATCTACATCCCAGGCCGGATGGGATGTAAGGCAAATTTCCATAGTTAACAAGTCCAAAAGTCATTTGCGCTGACGTGGGAAGTAATATCACATGGTTTCCAAGGAGAATTTTATAACATCTTCCCAAACATTGATATTTTCCTTTTCCTTTTTAAAAGAATTATTTTAGCTTGGAGTATTCTTAATTTGACATCACCAAACAAAAGAAATGTGTCTGAAATGAAGTGGGAATTGGAAAAGGAGAAACTAAAACGGGAGAACTTACTTTTCACTGTACTTTCTTGTCGTTCTGACCTTAATGTGGAGTGAAAGCCCAGAGCTGTATTTTAGCGGCATTGATGTGTCAACAAAATCAACTGAGGAGGCAGTCTGCTTCTATGTTGCTGGTTCTCTTTTAATAAAAAGAAAAATCTAGAAAATCTACAAAATCATAACTTTTCTTGAGACCATCAGAGAGTTGAGGTCATACGACACTCCACTCCAGGAGCCAGACTAAATAAGATCACTTCAGGGCACTACATTGAAGTTAAATATGGCAACAAAAGTCCAAGAAGCTCAGTTTAACTACTGACCAGATGGACTTCCTGATTTAATCCCCACACACTCTAACAGCTTGACAGAGGAGGCATGCCCATTTCTAGTTTTAAATACTATTGCCTTTAGTCTCTACTGTCCTTCCAACATACAATAGACAGAGTTTAATTTTTTTTTTAATTGGCTCATGAAAAAAACCAGAAAAAGTAATCCACTGTTAAATGATAAGCTAGTTAACCAAATCAGACTCAAAGAAAACCCCTTGGTTGGAATTATTCAAAAAAGGATAAGAAAACAACCAGTTAGTAAGTTACAAGAAATGGTAGAAAATCTAGAAAACATGAGTGAATAAATCAAGAATTTTGGCATAGAAATGAAAATTATTTAACAATCAAATGTAAATGCCAGAAGTTAAAGAAAGAGAGAGAGATGAAGAATTATTTCAGTTTATTAGCAGACTGAGCACAAAAGGATAAAACTATAGTGACTTAGAAGACCAATTAAAATTATTCAAATGGAAAAGAAGGAAAAACCAAGAATACAAATATAAAATAGAATGGAGTAACTAACAAGTACTGGCAATATTAAACAGTCTAACACAAGAGTAATTGGAGCCCTAAAGGGACAAGAGAGAGAAAATCAGGCAGAATAAATGTTTAAAGAGATAATGGCAGAGAATTTCAATAATTTCTTAAAAATTTAAACAACACTTTCCACAAGATTCTGCATTCTCACACCTAGATATACCTAAGAGAAATCAAAAAGTATTCCCACCCACAGACAAATATTGAATATTTATGCCAGCTTTATTTACAACATCCACAAACTAGGAACAACCAAAGTGTCAATTAACTGGTAAATGGATACACAACTTGTGTTATATCCATATAGTGGAATAATAATTCTCAGCAATAAAAAGGAGCAAACTATTGATACATGCCAACGAAATGTCTGAATCTCAAAGGCATTATGCTGAATGAAAGAAACTAGAAACAAAAGCCTCCCTGATTCCATTCACATGACATTCCAGAAAAAGCAATAATGTACTGTTCAGGAAACTGTCAGATCCCTGGTTGCCAGGGGATGAGCGGGAGAAAGGGAAACTGTCTACAAAGAGCTATAAGGAAACTTTTTGGGGTGATGAAAATATTCTGCATCTTCCTTGTGGTGGCAGACACATGACTATGTAATTGTCAAATCTCATTGAACTATATATATACTAAAAAAAAGGATGTTTTATTATAAGTAAATGATATCTCAGTAAACCTAACTTAAATAATTTAGAAGAAATTAAAGAACACCTGGAAATCCTAGTTGGAAATTTTTTGATAGAATAAGGTGTCCTCAGCACAATTCATTTCCTAAAATTGTGGGGAAGTCATTCTGCTGTAATTAACAGCATTATGTAATTAACCTAATTAAGGGGAACTTCCTGGATTTATGAGTTCACTAATCTCTTTGAAAATAGACAAAGCAGGATTTTAGCTACAGCTCCAGAGAATACAGTTTTTGAAGAGCTGTCAGTGAACTAGAAATAATGAGGTGACAGACTTGTAGGAAGAACCCATACAATGTGATAACACTTCTTACCTGCAGTACTATGTCTTTAAAATGGATCTAAGACCTTTACATTAAAAAAAAAAACTGTCCTGTAGGAATCTTTTGAGAGACCTAATCTTTTAAGTTACATGGAGTCGCCTCAATTGATTATGAAGAAAATAGGAAGCTAAAGCTAAGGGGAAAGTTTACCTGTTAAAAACATGTTTTTGGATAAAAGTTCTTAAAAGAAGATTTGTGTCTTTTTACCCAAAATTTCACTTTATAAATCTAAAATAAGGAAAAAATAAAGAATATTAAAAGTGGATGAGAATGTTTATAAGTATTCATTTTAATAGCAACAAGTTTGAAATATCTTAAATTTCTTATAATATGCAAGCATAGGAATTATTACAAAAATTGTGACTAACATCAATCAACTATGTTGCTCTCTTTAAAAAGATCACTAAAAAGTCTGTACATTAACTTGGAAATGCTGAAGACTATAATGTTGATAAAAAAAATCAGAAGAACACAAAGTTAGACATGAAATTTGATTATGTCTAAAACAAATAAAAAATACATTCCCAGAAATAAATTTTTAAATGAAGTGAGAGAGAGGGGGAGAGAGTTAACACCCAAGATGAAAGTCAGAATATTTTATAACCTAATTTAAGAAGTAGCATTGTATCTCTTCTGCCAAATTCTTTGATTTAGCAGTGAATCAGTTAGTCTAGCTCAGTTTTAAGAATCACACATAGAAATCAATACTAGAAGTCCAGAATGACTGGGGGTCATCTTGGAGTCTTAGAGACTGCCTACAACCACTCTCCAATTTTCCACTACCAAGATTGACCCTGGCCCCATAGGACCTCTTGCCCCTTTCCCACCTGGCTTACACCTATGTGGGCTCACACACACACACACACACGAATGTGAACGTTTCTAATATTGATTAATGACATTAACACATTGATATTTAAAGTCCGATTTCTTCTTGATTGTGTCCAATAGCCCTCTTTTTTAAAATCACATTTTTTCTGAGTGATGAATAATAAATGTCAGTTGTTTGAGGTTCTCTAAGACAAACAGAATGTCCAACTATATTAGGCAATTGATCTAAAATAGAAGGCAAGGGATACTGAACTGATTTGAGTAGGGTAAACACAGTCACCATTTATATAATAGATTGAAAAAATGTATCTTGATAACTAAATGCATAAAAATGTAAAGCAAGTTCCTAACTATGATCGAATGTGTAGGCAGTAGATGCTGTAGGTAGCCTTATCATTCCCAGGTATTTCTTGTTGCTAAAATAGAAATTAAGCAACATAAGCTAGAACCCAAGCTTAAACCCTTTGGGATTAAAAAATAACCTAAAGTCCAAATATTTCTATAATAAGAATGACATAGTTATTACTCATATAAGACTCTCTTGGATTATCTGTGTGATCTACCAAAACAGAGCCAGAGTTTGAACTAAGGTCTGTTTGATTCCAAGTCTATATTAAGCATTGAGTGCCAGACTAAGCAGATTCCCACTGCTCTGTAAATGTAGAGGATGACTACGTTCTGTTGTGTGTGTGTGTGTGTGTGTGTTTAGAGCAGGACCTACCTTTGTAAAAGCTGTGTTTTTGAAAGATGAATTTTGAAAGTGATGTGCAGAAATTAATTAGAGAAAGGCCAGACATACACTAGGAAGCCATTCAGGAAGCTCAAGCAGTGGTCCTTGCATCTGATGATACTGGGAAATGTTTATAATAAGTAAAATTGCAGGTCTTTGAGTATCAGGAAACTTTTCACTATTTTGTATTCTGTAAAATACAGGGCAGATCTTGTATGCGTGGTTCACTATTCCCCAGGAGTTGTATTTGATAGGAACTCTGATTGGGAAGGTAAATGTATAAGAGTTCTTGCCTGATCAGCCCTTACAAGTCATCCTTTCCTTAGAGAACACTAAGTAAAAGAGACAGGAGCCCCTGGAACAGATTCAGTGATGCTCTGCTTCCCAGCTTGGAATCCCATGCAATTGCTGAGTTGATTTACAGTTACCACTTGTCCCTGTCCCCACAGTTGCCTAGAAAAACACTTAGATTTGCAGCCTACATCTCATGACTCCTCATCCCCCCCCCCCCGTTTATGTTTTGAAATTATCGAAAGATTAGGATTGATTAATACATTTTTTATTAAGGAAGATAACACACTTTTACCATCTGTTTGGTTTTTCTCTATTTCTCCCAAAAAGGAGTGTTTTTTAACACAAAGATAAAAGAAAGCAAGGAGAAGTTCAGCTTTGAATCTTTATCCACAAGTTTTGTAACATATTGAAGAATTGATTGAATTTCAACATACTAGTATAAACATTTAACATATGGTAGGCATTGTGTTAAATTTTAAGAGACACGAGGTCCTCGACCTCCTTGAGCTTTCAGGTTAGCAAGGGACAAATCCAATTTACATGAGATCAATCAATGGGTTAAGACAAAGGGAAGTTTCATGCAATAAATCAAGAATGCAACATTTTATTCCTACCCCATGAATTAAAGCCAACTTAGAGCCTCGGGTATCACTTAGTTCCTTGGAGAAGCCAGTGACAGAAACAGTAGATTTTCTAATTATCATTGAAAGATGGATAGAACCCACACTGTCTCTGCGTGACACTTCTTCATCTACAATGATGATTTGGCTTCACTCTGGGCCATCTATATATCAGCGGCCCATCAGATCGCCTCCCCAGTTTTGGGGATATTTTCGAAGCCAGGAGCATCAAATGGTAATTTTTCTGTTCTGCAGTTCCAAGGAGGCACACACCAAAGCCAAAATATAACCTCAACTGAATTTTTAAAGCCAGGAGCTGTACCCTAGAAAAGGAAAGGGGAAGAACTCCATGGGGGCTGACATGTTAATTCAAGTACTCAAAGCAACTTGATATTGACTCAACATTTAGGTTGAAAATATTAGTGTCTTTGTTGACAGCAGTGAGTTGATGACTGTTAAAGTCAAACCTTGTGTATAGATGCAGAAATATTCCTGTTGACACCAAGGATTTGTCTAGAATTTATTTACAGGAGGTATTTAGGAATGGCAATCTGGTTTTGAATGGGATAAAAGGGGGTGTGTTTCAAGAATATTTGTTTAATACTTCATGTAAGTTTTTTTTTAAATTATTGTTTATGTTAAACCATGGGAAGACTGGTCTGTAGTTTGGGAGGGTGCTTTGTACCCTAATGGGGCCAGTGCTGCAGCCCACCATGCCTTCTTCCTTAGACCACACCTTAGTACTCTGGCTTACCAACATTATTGGCTATTGTAGGATGTCTAACAAAGTATGAGTTTATCCAAGTGTAAAACAACTGATTCCTGGTTTTTAGCTTTATTTTCAGTCAGTTTTCAATGATTTTATGTGTCTGACATCAAGCAAACATTATCACGGAAATTTTCACAAAAATAACAGAATTGGTCAATAGTGACACTAGAGAAATATCGCCCCAAGCTATATTGCTACATTTAGAAAAAGCAACCATATTAAAACCTAATATGCAATTTAGTCATTTGTAAAAATCAAAGGAAGTCATAGCAACTATCACAGAACTTATCTATAATCCCATTAATGGGAATTGTAAATATAAAATGCAGAAATGGCATTTTATATGTATAAATGAATTTTAGCAAATTAGTTTGGTATGTCTGCAATAAACTCTATACCCTTTGAAAATACTGCTCCCAAAATTATCAAGAAATAAATTGTCATTTAGCAATGAAAATAACGAATTTTACTTAATGCATACTGCAAACAAACTTTTAAAAATAGCTCATATTTACTGAGTGCTTACCATCTGCCCAGCACCATAGACTAGCACTTCATATATATTGTCATTATCCAATATTTTGACAAGAAAATGGAAATATAAATAGATTAAGCAGTTTGACCAGGCTAATACATAAGAACTGGAGCCATAATTTAAACTTGATCAGTCTAATTCCAGAATATTTGCTAACAACCCTTATCCTAAATTATCTCTTTGGTAGGACTTACGGAGCAAGAAACAGTGATTCATTCAGGATGATGTGTTAATCAAATTGCATTTAACAAAGACATTCGTTTTTCATTTTGCTTATGTTTTTCCAGCTTTGGCCATTGGTAGCTCTTTCAGTAGGCGCTTGCATGATCGGCCCCATCTTTGACACACTTCCCTTTTTGTGATTTTGTTTTGCTCACTTCCTTACTTTCTGGCACTCTAAAGTATCCCAGGTTGATCTCCTGCCCCACTGATAGAATCATCCCTTTCTTCTAGGATCCCTGGTTCTTTTATTGGAAAATGGTATTAGAAGCCAAGATCTAGATAACAGCCATGGCAGGTGTAATTGTCATAGCCCTTCTCAGCAGACAAAGCAAGAAATATTTGTGTATATGCATGTATACAGACATATCTATATGTATTACTGTACTTATCTGTCTGTATCTGTACTAAACACAAGTTCATACTGTCTCTAACTCTAATTTGTTACCATATGGAACATTCTAGCCTTCTTCTCTTGTTGTTTGTAAGCTCCCACTCCAACAGTGAGAAACCTGTCTTGTTCCATCAGCCACCCATTCACTTAATTGCTTAGTTCCAATATATATGTATAGTGTTTTGTTGTTGCAGTATTTATTCCATCCTAGCGTCCTCTGGCTTCCTAAAGGGTTTTTTTTTTAATTGCACACATTAAGATTCTTTGTTTATGCTGTAAAGTTTTATGGATTTTCACAAATTCATAGCGCTGAGTATCCACCACAGCAGTACTGTGGCAGAAAAGTTTCATATATAAATTAATGAGAATAGACAAATTTCTCGCACAGAAGAATTTCAAATAAATTATGCAGATATTACACCCTCAAGGAGATAGAGCATAACTCCCCACTCCTTCAGTGTGGACGGCACCAAGCAATTTCCTTCTCAAGGGTACAGAATGGAAAGGGGGCGGGGAGAGAATAACCTTAGAGTGAATTCACCTGACAAACACTACCGTAGCCAGGTGGTCAACAGCAACAGTAAAAATAAATCATGTTGCGTACACGTACCCTTGACATGATGTGATGGGGATGGCCTTTATCTCTGTGGCCTTTCTCCCCAAAACCTATAACCCTAGTCTAATCGTGTGAAAAACATCAGTTAAAACCTAGTTAAGTCATGTGTATATAGACATATATTCATTTTCATATTCTTTTTCATTAAAAGTTATTACAAGATACTGAATATAGTCCCTTATGATATACAGAAGAAATTCATTTTTTAACTGTTTTTATATATAGTGGTTAACATTTGCAAATCTCAAACTTCCAAATTTATATATGCATTAGTGGGACATTATGCTGTGCACCAGAAATTGACACATTGTAACTGACTATATATCAATTAAAAAACAAACCAACAGCTGAGGTATAGTCTGAAAAATATCTGATTAGTAGTTTTCAAAATTGTCAAGGTCACTAAAAACAGGCAAATCTGAGACATTGTCACAGTCTAGATATCCTTAAAGAGACAGGTTGACCAAACACAATGTGGTATCCTGGATAGGGTCCTGGAACAGATAAAGGATATTAGGTAAAAATAAGGAAATATAAAGTATGGTGTTTAGTTAAAAATAATGATTTATCATATCAATGTGAACTCACAGATATTGACCAATGCACTGTACTTATGTAAGATGCTATTTATAGGGGAGATCAGGAGTATTTGAGAACTCTTGAATTTCTTCAACTTTTCTGTAAATATAAAACTATTTACATGTAAAGTTTATTTTAAAAAGAGAAAATATGAAGAAAAACATTTAAAGAGGCACAACTCTAGCACAGATTAACATCTTGTAAACTAAGTAATGATGCACCCAAGTGGTGATGAGAACTTTCATGGAAAGAGTAACTCTTAAGATTCTAAACTAGAATTGGAGGGGAAAGAAAGAGACGAGCAAACCAGAGATTAGATGTTGCTCCAAACTGGAGGTGAGTTTGGAGAAATGGTTCGGATGAAATTTTTCAAATATGCTAAAATACTCAACATATATGAGAAAGACATGGAATGTAATGACCATCTCTATTTTCAGGACTATACAAATATTTGAAGTGTGTAATTGGCAAATAAGATTGAGACAAATCTCAGCTTCACAGGTTTCTGGAGAAAGATAATCGTGCTTTGCGGGGAAAATGTTAATGGATCTGCTGAACTCTGTTGGCACACTATAGTAACATCCTTGAAAAGGCCAAGCATTGTGAGATTAGCTAAGGTAATCTTTACTTTCCAGAGATATTGCTGAGTTCTAAATAGAGAACTTACTCAAAGTGTTAGCTTTTACATATCTTTAAAAACAAGGCATTTTGCAACAACCCAAAGAAGTTTTTCTTTTCTCTTCCGATAGTCATTGTGTTTCATATTCCTTTCTTCATCAACTGAGGGATTCATGGGATATTTTATTTTCCTTTTTCATTAGGCAGAGTTTGAAATATTCTTCTGTCTGACAATGAGAAATTGGTGGTGCCTCTGAAACTTGGATTTGCATCCTGCTGATAAGCAACTGATCTTATACATTTCAACTGAGCAGGCGTCTTCCTCATTAATTGCAATTTTACTATCGGTTTCCTCAGAGTGAGGCGGGGGAGCATAAGAAGTACTAGGGTGACACATACACGTTTGGGAAAGTTTCTCTCTTCATGACGGTTAAAAAATCCCAACTTTAAGACAGTTGTGATTCTAAAAGAATCAGCACAAAGTAACGGTAATCCTTTTCATAAAAAAAAAATATGTGCTAAATTTTGGAAAAAAGATCATACAATGGATGAAAAGATTAAATTCCAGCAAGGGGTCATAGCCTACTTCCAGTTGATTATGAGACAAGCAGAGCTCATTCTGGATGGATCTTGGCAACCACTGCAGCCAAATCCTTACAATGGCCACCAAACTCTCATCTCCTGTTGACTAATTTTTTTCACAGATTTCTACTTAAATGTAGCATCATGAATGCACAGCTGCAGAGGATGTGCAACACAGCCAGAATTGTACACAGTGCAATCTGTGAGGGATTTTTTTTTCTTTCCTTTTATGTCTGGGGCGTTATTTCAAACAATCCTGTGGATGCTGTCTTTGGCAACCTACCATCTCTCTAGCACATTCATAAAACAATTGGAATGGCAGTACCTGGGCGCTGTTCACGGAGAGGCATATGATGTGGAACAGCTGCTCTTCTACAGAAATTGTTATCGAGTGGCAGTCTGAGCTAGGAGTGGGCATTGCCTGGAGGACTATCAGTGAATAATGACAGACTGTGTTTTCAGAAAAGGGATGTGAGGTTCCTCTTGCCCTTCTGCACAGGAGCTGCCTGTGGGGAGCCCGAGAAGAGCCTTACAAGTCAACTGGGGGGATGCTGTCATGTTGACTTTGGCACAAGATAGAACAGCCAAGTCCTTGTTAAGCAGGATATTCTACAGTGACATTGGAAAGTTTATGGTCCCTGAGGAGTACAGTTTATAGGATGTGTATGATGAGAAACAGAGAAATCAGGATTTCCAAAGATTGATGGACCTGTGAAGTAAATGCTTGCTTTCCTGAAGATAAAAATCATTGACTGCGTTGCTTGGTAACAGTTTGTATGTGTGCGTGTGACAAATACGGTTTTATCTTCTATCTGTAGCGTATTTAGCAAATATTTTAGTAAACATTCACTACACGTCATCTTTATATATATTAGGCAATAAACTAGAAAAGGAGCTACAAAAAGAATGTACCATGGCCAATGCCTGCCCATATGGAGTTTATTTTTGATGAGTGAGGCAGAGTTTCACATAGCAATGTGATGCAGTTATAAGGAGTATGAACCTAGTTTATTCTTCCTTTTAAACTCCCAAAGTAGCCACGTTGCTCAGGAGATAGAAGAATGTAACAGCTTCAGAGAAAATAGCATTTGAGTTGTTTCTTAGAGAATCAGTAGGTCACTGAGTGGAACAGATTTTGAGTAGAAGGAGAAGTGTGATAGGAGACTAGGGGAGAATGCTTCAGAAGCCAATATTACCTGCAGAAGGAGGGAAAGAACCTCAAAGACAGTTGTTTGAGAACAGCGGTTTTGGAAGAAAAAGGTGGGAACGAAGCAGAGAGAAGCTGAGATTTGAGAGGGGATTTGCCAACAGATTTTGTGTGTTTGCACCAAAGAGTTTGACCATTAACTGCTGTAAGCCAGCATTGCCCTATGTATTCCTGTGTAAAAATTATTGCCTAAACATGCTCTCTGAAAAATAAAGTTTTACTGGAGACTGCATTAGTAAAACTGTGACATATGTCCCTATCTTAGAGATTCACAATGTGTATTAGGAGATAAAAGGCCTGGAGGAGACTTAGAATAAATCAAGCAGTTTACTAGGCAAGAGAGAGCCGATCAAAAGATTGAAAGGAAGGAAGTGTGCTAATAAGGCTTACTTTCAGGAGCAAATTCTACGAGCACTGTGGAAAATGAACTAAAGTAAGGAAGCCTGATTGCAAGGAGCAATATTAACGCCTCCACAGGAAAGTGATGAGACTCTGAGAGAAGAAAGTGACAGTAGGGATGGGAAGAGTCAGCAATGCTTCTCAGGAAATGCAGGATTTGCTCAATGAGAATAATGGCAGATGTAAATACAGTAGCAGGTTTTCCATTGGACCACAGTAAGTTCCTGCCAGACTGATGGTGGTTAAATGAGCTGTCATAAATTGAGTATCTCTCTGTTTCACACTGGGCTAGACATTTTAAAAATCTGATCTCATTTTTCTTCACAACTCCAGAGATTCTCTGATTACAGAATTGGAACCGGGAACACACATTGGAGATGAACCTGTGGCTAGAATGGGCATCTCAGTGCAGATGCTGATGGTGGCAAAGTTATGTTCCGTAAAACACCCCTACCCTGCTTGGGGAGGTCATGTGGCCATGCTTTAAAGACTAGACAGTTTGCTAATAGCAGTGGGAAAAAAAAAAAAACAGATATTAGAAAATACAGTTTGTGGTCGAATGTTTGCAGTGTTGCCCTGTTTTCAAAAAGGCCATTTGGCTAGTAAACTCAGTTCTTCACAACTTTTCCAAAAATCAGGGTGGAGAATGGAGTTTTCTTAATGGCCAAACTCTTGTGTAAGTGTGGTTCTAATTTACTGGACAGTAGTTTGGATTTTCACCAGGGTCCTAATTTCATTCCTTGCAGACCTAATCATTCAGTAAGTTGTAAACTGGTTTCTCAGACGTTGGTGATGAAATGCAGAGTCAGGGATAAGCATGGGGTCCAGCTTCCAGAGCTGACATAGGGAGAGAAGGAAGTAATGTAAACAGAGGAAGAGGCAGCCTGGGTACACCTAGGAGAAAGGATAACTGTTTCCAGAAGAAAAAGATACTTGAAGGAGAGAGCACATACTAAGTAGCAAATTTAGGAGGGGCAGAGACAAGCAGCATGGTAAGAATGAAGTGTCAGGGCACTCGCTGATTCATCTGTTCCACAAAATGTATTAAGTGCCTTGGAGATGCTAAGCTCTGTGCTCAAGTCTGGGCGAATGGAAATACACAAGACATAAAATATGTAGGTGAAAATGCTGATCTGATATTTCCTGACTTGCCCCTGCTCTAAAGACTTAAAAGATGGCCTTTCCTCCTCACCAAGGCATCCTCTCCAACACCACACTTGAGGGGCAGCAAGAGAGAGGGTGGGAACACCAGCGTACTGCACCTGAGTGTCACCACAGCTGTAGAGCGTGATGGGGGTAGGTTGCCCTTTAGCTTAGGAGATACTGGAGCCTAGAGTCCCTTCTGTTCCATATTTGCTGTAGCATGCAGGAATTGCTGGTGATTTTTGATAGCAGCACAGACATTTTCTTGAAACACCTGTAAGTCTGGAATCATTATCATTGGAGCAGTATTTCCTGGGGTCCACTTCTTTGTGAGGGAAACTAGGAAAAGCTACAGAAGATGGAAGTGAAGCGAGTCCTTAACCTCCAGAGGGAGTTACAGCCAGGTGAACGTGGACAGAGAAGAGATTCCTAGAGGCTTCTGGGAGAGGATTCTCTTACTTCTTAATGATAAATTCCTAAATAAATGACACTAAAGCACATTAGTTAAAGAGAACAGTCTAAAACTACAGTTCACTATACTAAGTTGTTGATAAAAAGACAGCTGCACAGACAGTAAAACTATATTCTGGAAGTTGAATTCAGGACATTGCTTTTGTGCAAGGATTAACACAGAGATGAAAATTCAAGTTATTTACCACAGTGTCTCTTTCTCAGGTCCCAGCAGAACTAGATGGGGAGATGATCTCCTCAATCAACAATACCCTTCATTTTTACTTTCTTTGATATTAGGCCAATAATCCCAATCTTGGCAGAAATTAAGACATTTCCAAATGAGGACAAGGGGAAGGAGTCTTTCCATGATCACAGCATAACAAAGAAACTGACTGCAGTTTTAAGCGACCACTTACACTGCCTCAGCTGATCATTTTAATGGCCAGGAAGGTTCAAGCTAGCTGTTCCTGTAGCTGGTCGAGGCAGAGGGAAGAGAAGGAAAGCAATCAGAGGAGAAGCACCAAAGACAAACTCGCCCTCTTCCTGATACTGCTGAGAGGGTTAGTCTTAATACCGTCACAGGAACGTGGTCACAGTGGACGTGGTCACCATGTCTCTACCACATCTTGTAGTCACCATTAACTGACCTAAACATGCCCGGCTCCAAAGGGGATCAGGTCATTCCATGCAGGATGAGAAATACTGAAAGAGAAAAACAAACCACAAGCATTTGAATTATAGGATCTGAAAGAAAATCAGGGAATAGGTTTTTCACCCAATATGACTGTTTTCCTTGGGGTTGTTATGGTCCAGTCTTTGAGCTGATTTGATTAATGCTGATCTTTACAGTAATCCTTTTAAAATGTCAAACTAGCATCAAGAGGCTAACTGTCTTATTTGAGAGACTCATTCATAGTAATATTTTATAGCATGAAGGTGAAACAGCTAACAAGTGACTAATTGCAAGCTATATGTATTTAAAAGACAGGCCAGAACACTAAACGGGATTGTTTTTGTATTGGCAAATCAATATCAGAAAAACTTCCATACCTGGGCTATTTCCTCTGCCTGGAAAGGACCCTCCTGTAGGACCTTGCCAGTGAAATTATGTTCTGTGGCCACGGAGCTGAGTCAGAATTTTGAGTAATTTCAAAACACAAGTTTTTTCCTCAGCTTCCCATTTTCTATTCCATCTATGTGTCCATTTATGTTGATGCTTAAGAAAGATTTTAAATCATTCCCCAAACCCCTAAATGTCTCCATCTGAATTGAAATCAATGAAAGTGAGACATAGCACTGATGTGAATATTGTCCAGCCGGGGATTTTAGCAGGAATCTTGGGTTTCCTACAGTCACACTAGTCAAAGGGAAGTTGGTCCAGGCCCTCTTCTTCCCAACCACTAAAACATAAGACAGATTCTAATACATTCCTCACCTCCCTTTCTCCTCAACGTAAGTCCTTGGCTCTTTGTTTCAAGGATGAATCCTGAAGGATTTTAGGATCTAACTGTCACAGCATTTACAAGTCTAATCACAATGATAGAGAGGGAGTGCTTGGCCTTTACAGTTTTCTAAAGTGCATATATATTGAAAGCATGAAATACTGTTTCAGGAATGCCAAAGAGTGGATACTTGTTCTTTGTACTTGATTTAAATGAGGTCTTTTGAGATCTAATGCTTATTTTGAAAGATTAATGCAGGCTATAATCAATATGGTCAAACTTTAGCACTTAACTTCATTTAAAACTGAAAGTCCAGAAGAGAAAAAGAATAATTGGACATTTAAAAATACAGAGTAGGCAATAATGCCTTTTGACAGTCATGGTGCTGATCACCAATTTAATTGGCTTGATAAAAATATACCATTTCACTCGAAGTTTCAGATTGTTCTCAGTTCCTATAAGCATGAGAGATATTGGTACAAGGGGTACCCGACTTGTAGGCTCCATTGTTGTGTTTATAGTTCCCTATAAAGTATAATCCACGTGCATATCTTATGTTGTTATTGGCATGTTATGCTGTCTCTATGGTAGCCATCGACCTTTCAGACTGCAGTAAAAACAGGCTACAAAAGAGAGGTGAACAATGATCAGGAAATAGTAACAGCCAAGTTGTAAGTATACCAAACTTCAAACAGCCCACTGACCATACCCGCTGGTCAATGCAGAAATCCCATCTCACCGACATGTTACATAGAGACTGGTCGCAGTAGGTCAGAGAGATCTCCGACCTCATGTCACACCCAAGAAATCTTTAAACACATCTTGAGCTCAGGAAAGTCTTCAAGGAAGTGGGAGGAAAGGCTGGTCTCAGGGATCCAGCATTCCGGTTTTGAATCCTACCATGATCCAGGTAGATATGTGATCTTGGTCAAGTTAACTGTCCTTCACTGAGCATCAGTGTCCACGTCTATAAAATGAGAAAACTAACACCTCACCTTTCCTGACAGCTTGTGAGTATTCAGTGAGGTAAAGAGTAAAAGTTACCAGGTTTAATAAATGGTAGTTGATAGAACAATTATAATTTTTCCATGAAAATAGCTTCTAAGTTTTAATGAGAAAAGTCTATTGTCTCCTTACCCTCATCCGTTCACCTCCCTCTGCCTCTGACAAAAAAAAAAAATGAAAAAAAAGTTACACTAGAAGCAAAACTAACTGATCTCATAGGAATGGGTAGATTTATGCTTACTCCTGTGCTCTGTATTAGAATCTCTTATTTAAGACCCTAGATGGTCATCCTCTACAAAAAGGGAAATTCTCAATGATAAATAGATAAGTCTAGTCCTCCACTGACAGCAGCAAATTCCCTGTTTGAAAGATTTCCTTGGCTTCTAACAAAAAAAGTACATGCTGCTCGTTTCTTCCCAAAGCATTCCCCTAACCAGGAAATACTTATCATCTTTAAAGTAAAGCTGCAGTAAGCTGTTGTGCCCACCCCACCACTGAGCAATGGAGAACACTCCAAAAGCCACATGCAGTTGCGGGTCTACACCACGGGCTTCTCACCAGCATGCTGTGTAAGGCCACAAGCCAAGAGCCAGATTCAGTTGATATCAGGAAGTCTAAACAATTCCACACCAATGTATCCACTCTTCTTTTTCAATAACCATGTGAGGTTCTTGTCACCTTAGTGATAACGGGGTTCTGTGAAGCTCTCTTCCCCAAATTGTGCTTATTTCACATCTCGTAGGTCATCTAATGACATTCAATCACTGCATATTAATAGGAAAATCACAGAATGCAGTTTAAGTATGTGTTCCTGGACTATTTAGTAGCACTTCTCTCTTACCCAAGCTGCCTGATAAAAGAATAACTTCAGAAAATACCTCTTTTTCTCTCCAGTTTTTTTTTTTTAAGTTAAAACATTTGGGGGCTTATCTCCACTTCTGTGAATGTTCAGTCTTTAAAATGTTTATTGGATAAGCTTTAAAACATTTTGTAAATCACTTATGAGCTCAGTAACCACACATAATCTGAAATATGATTCTATGTATCACAGCTTAAGTACAGGATTACTTTTATTGAAAGAAATTGTACGTGTTCAGAGTTGGTGGAGGTCTGCTACTCCAATCCAATGAGACCCTTCCAGCTGGAAAGAGTCATTGGGGGTTTGACATGATTGACATAAACTTCCACGAAGGCATCCTGGAAGGAGTATTAATATTTAAAATAGCCCTGATTTCTGAGTGCAGGAGTTTCCATCTGTGGCACTGAGCTGGGAATGATTTCACATATATTGGCATTAATACCCTGAATTGGTTTTCTCAATCACAGAATGGCTATAAAGGCCAATTTCAACTGGTTTAAAATTTTTCCTATTAATATAAGGATTGAGATTAAAAAATAGTATGACCTATTTGATTTTTAATGTCTTCAGTTGACCATAAAACATTAATAATTTCTAGTGAAAAATCCTTCAGTGTGTTATATAACCAAGCAAACAAATAGCACTGGGACTTTGGGAGTTGACTTTAAACCATCATTATGTTTTAAGTAAAATTTACATTTGCTATTGTCTTTAAAATTAAATAATGACTCCTTTACATTAAATAATGACTCCTTTATATTTTATCAAAGGTAAATGTTCTAAAATTATTAATTTTTCCCAACTGACTTTAAAGCACTTAGATCACTATAAAAATCTTAGTGACATCCTAACCATAAAATAAATATTTTTTAAAATGATTTCTTTTTGATAAATTCATAAACCATTAAAAACCTAGTATTCCATCTAGCTTCAACAAATAAAATGTATGGCGAAGCAGGAAAGAGCTACATACTAGAATTTCCAGCACGGAAAACATACATCATTTTCTTCTGACTCAGTAAATGCAGTACTCCACCACTGACTGAAGACAAGAATATTTTATCAGAGTTAGTCAGGAAGAGGGCTTGTAATTGTTGAGTTTAGAGTCAGGAGGTTATCCCTCCTGCTCCCAAAATGACTAACATACCTCATTTTAAAAAGCAAGCATACCTAGTGGTAAGAAATAAATCAATTCAGAAGAAAATGCCAGGAGAGGGGACAAGAGCCTGGCAATTCACAATTTCTTTCGGAACATCTCTGCCAGGTAAGCTGTTGCTGTGGTCAGGCTGCCAAGAGTTGCAGCCATGAGAAGGGAGGGGAGCTTCTTGTGCATTTTATCCTCAGTTGTTCTCAACTGAAGGCAATACATAAAATTCAGTGACAGATTGCATTGACTGAATATTGGGATGCATATAAACTTGATCTTTTTGGTTAACTTAATTATGTTAATCATCAAAGCAAGAAATATTAAATAATAATAATGCAAGACTTCTTTTTTAAAAATCCTCAAAAATGAAGCTGTAGTAGAAATTTTACATTCTTTACTCATTCATTTACCAAATGGGGAGGGTACAGCTCAAGTGGTAGAGCACATGGGTTCAATCCACAGTACCTCCTCCAAATGTAAATAAATTAATAAACCTAATTACCTCCCCTTCATAAAAAAAAAAAGCAAAAAACCCCCCACAAAAACCCCAAACAGATATACACAAAATATATATACTGAAATTCAGTAAGGTAGGATTTTCTCATAAAGTTTATTTGGGAAAAAAAAAATCATACATCCCAAACAAAAAATTACAATTCAAAGTGAGTTGGTAAACATTGAAGTTTTTCTCTGTCACAGATTCTCTAGATCAACACCCAGAATTTGGCAGGATACAGCATGTAAACAGTAAGTTACCTATGTCTGAAATCTTAGCCTGAACTTGTTTAAAGGAAAGTAGCTTTTATTGTTTAAATGGCCTAAAGAAAGAATGCATCAAAAATAACTGAGTTCTTACCGAAGAAAAACTCAGCAAATTAAAGAATTTCTGTATCTCTCATGGAGTGTACACTAAATTTTAATAGCTAATATGTTGGGTAAATATTCTCTTTATCATGCTTTTTTTTTTGTAAGTTTACCCCACCAACTCCTTTCATGTTACCCACTTGTCAGTAACCACCATCCCCCATATTCTCAGCTTTCCATGTCAGAATACAAAATACTGACTACAGAAGTCTGAATATAGATTTACTGAGAGTTAAAATGAAGTTATGCAAAGTGTCAGAGTATTTTCTTCAAAATAATCATAGGTTTGGGAATTTCTGTGGTAACACTGATTTGAAATGCTTATTTCTGTTGTTTTCAAAAGAAAATCAGCAATTATCAGAGTGGATATTGGCTCAGAAAATAAAACAGGGTTTCTGTGATCGTTTTTTTAGGTCCATGCAGACATGGATATTCATATACAGAGACATATATAGAGGATGTTTGTTCTGATGGAGGATATTTTATTCACTAAGCTTCACATCTGGTATGTGATCAGAATTGTCATTAGTGAAGCTATAGATTGACCTCGGAGCTGTGTTTGCCATCTAGGGATGCAGCAGTTCAGGCAGGAAACTCAGTCTGGATGATGGGAATGTTAACAAAGAGGGGCACTGCAGAGCTGAGGTTCACAACAGCAGTAGCACCACCACCAAAAATACAAAATAATCATAGACGCTATCGTGACAAATATCTGACTTCAGACCTCCAGGACTCACTTATTAAGAAAGGCCCATTCTGAGTCTCAGTTACACAAAATTTTACTTTTTGTTTTTATTTTTTTTAATGGAGGTACTGGGGATTGAGCCCAGGATCTCATGCATGCTAACTGTATGCTCTACCACTGAGCTATCCCCACCCCCTGAAATTTTTTTATTAACTAATTTAATTTTTTATTAACTAACTTAATTAATTTTAACAGAAATAAAAGTAGTATTTGATATATTTTTGTGTAACAAAGATCACTGCTGATTGAAAAATAGCCATATTGTAGGATGGGTTTGAGTTCCATAGGATGATCTTATGAATGTGTTGGCATCCAGACATGTCTTTCCACTGAGACGACTGGACCAAGATAGTGAGGACTAAGTGCTGATCTTCCCTACTGGCTCAATACTCTAGTCATGCTCAAAACCAGTACAAGGATATGAGGGAGACTAGAGGTCATGAAATATTAATGACTGATCAAACTTCGTAAAGTGAAAGAGACTAAAACAAAGGAGACCTGATTGTGTATGGGTACAGATGATAGATGGATGGGTAGACACAGATAGAGTTGATCTGCTTGTTTCATTTTCACTGAACTTGGATCACTGATGTCCCCTAAAATTCCATTTCCCAGTTCCCTGCATACCTAACAGAGCTCTGAAACTTAGTTATTGGATTTTTTAATTAAACAGGCAAGTTCTTCTTATTACATAAAAACTCCTGCAGTGAATGTCCTTTACAAATTTATTGAAAGATATTCTCTTTTAAAATGCTTAATAATCATGAAATATGTATATGTGTGTGGGTGTGAGTTTATATATGTGCATAATAAAATAATGATGTAAACTTCACAGCAGTGCTTTAGTTTTGGAGAGAGGCTCTTAAGCGATTGAACTAATTCCACCCTAGTTGTTAAATAGCTGCTGCTCTAGCTCCTGTGAGCATCCTCTCTCCCCAGCCTCCCCAAATCCCTCATCTGTACCTCTCCCTGCCCAGCTGTCTTCAGTACCCAGGTACTGAAGTGTTGTCCCCTTTAGCATAGTGGGGGGCCTCCAAAGCCAACTCCAGATGTCTGGCCAGCATCAGCTCTTTGTCTGTACCTCGATTTCCCTGTTGTTAGGCATTTTGCTCATTATTTGCTAATGTTTTATTTCTTAGTTTGGGGTATGGATTTATGGGTGTTGGAATGAAACATATATCATCGAAAAGGAAGGAAAGGGGTCAGAAAGACAGGAGGACAAGTGAATTGAGCATTCATCTGTGTTTGTGATAGTTTTTCCTGAACTTTGAGGCTTATTGCATATATACACTTTAGTTCCTTTCTCTCTTCTACTTCTAACTGGGGCCCAGCCAGGAAATTTATTCTACATGTTTTCCTGGGAGATGTAATCCTCACTGACATCATCAATACTGGGAGCACTGCCCAGGGAGTGAGACTCAATATTAATTATTATTACTTATCAAGCATTGACTGCATACTTTGTATTACCTAAAACACAGGAGACAAGGTCTCTGGCTCGAGGGTGTGCATAAACCTTCAATTATTGGGAGAGGAGAATCTAAGTTAAGTTGTGTTCCTTCTGCTGGCTGTCTAGCCGTTTCTACTCATATAATGACGAAATAAGAAAAGGCATTATATTAATCCTTGCAAGAGATCTCGCTCAAGGAGTTTTAGTTTCTGTTGTTATTTTTTTAATTTTATCATCTATTCATCTAGCTTTAATGCATTTCTACATCTGTACATATAGGCAGCTTTTTAAGTGATGTTATTTGAGGAATAATAAGTGATCCACTGTTCTACTGCATCTTCGATAAAAATGTTTGCCAACATTTGTTTCCAGCTATGTTTCTGAGAATACACTGAGTACTTTAATGCATTATTTTATTTAATGTTCACTAATTTATAACAAACAAACTTTGGTATAAGAGTTTATAAGAGTAATAATGTGTAAGTGGTTTGAAATGGTAGGGATAGGGAAAAAATTCTTTTTAGGAAGAAACTTCTCATTTTGTTAAAAGGCATATTTAGATTTGAAAAGTGAATTTCCTTAGTTGCCCAACTCTGAATTGTCTCCTAAGAGAGTCTTTAAGTAAGTGGTTCTGCTTGTGAAAGTAAGCAGTCATTTGGAAGTTTTTAATCCAGAAACTGGAGTATCTAATGACTGAGATACTCTAAATTTGGGAAAAAAAGAGAGAGATGAAGGAAAGAAAAGGGCGGAGTCCCACAAAAGCAATGGAGGCTGAGGACAAGGCCATTGAGAAATCCCCCAAAGCATGGAACAAGGTCAAAATTTTTCTGGACAGTGATACCTGATACTTTATTTTAATCTGTTCTGTATGTTGAGTTATAGTCCTCTCTGCTAACCCAAACTTTGAGTAAATGTATTACATACTCCTGGTGCCCATGGAACTTCTGCAGAATAAATAAAAATATGATAGGTGGAATTTCCAAAATGACCCCCTCAGTGGTGCCCCAGCTTAATCTACAGAATCTGCTGATAGGTTGGGGTAATACCCCGTACTTATGTCTTCTCCTTGCCCTTGAGATGGGGAGATTATCCAGGTAAATCTGATCTAATCACTTGAGTCTAGAAAAGAAGAGAGCTTTCTTTGGCAGGTAGCAAAAAAGAAAGAGAGACATGAAGCCTGAGAAACTATTGTTTCTTCAAAGATGAATGGGATCAAGTGAAAAGGGATGTGGTGGCCTTAAGAAATTGAGAGGGGCCCCTGGCTGACAGCCAGCAAAGATATTGGAAGGGACCTTAGTCCTACAACCATAAAGAACTGAATTCCGCCAACACGAATGAGTTTGAAACTGGATTCTTTCTCAGAGACTCCAAATAATAACTTATCCCAGCCAGTACCTTAATTTTAGGCCTGAGTGTAGAACCCAGTCTAGCTCACCCAAGTCTCCAGATCTGTTGGCTAATAAATGGGTGTTGTTTTAAGCCACTAAAGTTGGTGGTAATTTGTTACACAGAAATAGGAAACTAATATGAATCATAATAATTATGGGCCAAAAAAAATAATGGACATAGGAAAGGAATCATAAGGGGATAAAGGAGGAAGAGGATGGAGCAGAAGATGGACAGAATTGTGTAAGCCCCATCAGGAGGGCTCAAGGCTTCCCACAGTGGAGAGGATGCTTATTCCTTCTATTTAAATATTAACGAGTGTGAACACCTGCCTAATGTTCAGATCTGGGGGCTATCTAGTAGAAGAGATATAAAATTGTTGACTTCATTTGATGAAAGTATTGGAAAGAAGGGTATTTCAGTGACTTGGGCATGAGGGAAGGCAGAAATTCCCTAGCCGGGGTGAACACACAAACTGTGTTCTCCCTACCTTGAAGTGATCTTGTTTGTTTCACTTGGAAACTGTGAAAGTCGAAAGAGTAAAAACTATAAACCGTAGTTAGCCATCTCGTATTTCAGAGGTAGCAATCAGAGACCAGAGGTCTTCTTCTGTGGCCTTCAAATAGTACTAAGTAAATCTACATGTAAAAGTACGCTCTTGGCTATAATAGTATTACAGTTTCCAATTAAATGGCATTAAGGCCAGAATATCAAACAGTACATATGCTTCCTGAAGACTGCCAGTTAAACATGGAAAACTCATCAAACATATTCACTGCTAATCCCATCAGAATCTCTACTAAAATGCCAGTTAAAGGATTTTTAAAAAGTGAAACAAAACAAAAACAGCACAACATTGGAAACCAGAAAAAATGATTATTGACTTATAGGTGGTACTGCAGACTTGGGAAAACTGTAAACCAGAAAGGGGGGAGGCCAGCTCCAGGCACACTGATGATGTAGCACCCTGGAAAGGCTCAGGACTGAAGGCACCAGGTACAGCTGAGAGTAGGGGAACAAGTGATGCTGAAAACAGGTGCACTGTTTGAATGCCTCCCAGACAGTATTCCACACTCTACAGAGTTGCTTACTCCCCCTTACTCTTCACAGCCAAAGACTGGAAATTTACTTTCTGGGGATTGGTAGACGCACTTTAATCCCAAGAACACTGTCACGGCTGAGGATGGAATATCATATCAAAAACAGGATTTAGTAGAGGACCATATTAAGTGGTGATGTTTCTGGCCCCTTTTTTTCAGTGGATTCAATGTTGGCAATCAAATTTATAGCCCATGGCAGATTAGAACAGAGGTTGGAAACAATGGCTTTTTGCCTGTTTTTATAAAGTCTTATTGTAACATAGTCATATCCTTCGTTTTGTATCATCTATGTCTGCATTTGTGCTGCCTTGACAGAGTTGAATAGTTAGGGCAAAGATTACATAGCTGATAAAGCATAAAATATTTGCTCTCTAGCCTTTTACAGAAAAAGTTTGCTGACCTCTGGAGTAGAGACTTTTCTAGGAAATTGACTGGGACAAGAGACAAAATCTATAGATAACAGTAATTAGAGTTTCCAAATGAAATGGTTAAGCAAATTTACCCTACAATAAAACCCCAGTTGACAAAATCCACCTATGCAAATAGAATTTGTAAACATCTTTGCAGTGCTTTACTTCCCATTAAATATAAAGAGTTGCCAGATATTTAAACAAAGCTTCTAACATGAAATAATTTTTTTTAAAAGAAGCAAAAGCAAAAGAAAGAAATGAAAATAAGGAGGGTCAATGAAGACAGTGGAATAAAAGTCCAAAACAAAAAGAGAAAAATATTTTATATTCTTAGAAACTAAATTGCATTCATTAAACAGGAATAGGAGCTATACAAAAAAAGTAGATATGTAAGGAAAGTTTTTTGAAAATGGATACACAAAACAAGAGCAACAACAAAGAAGATCAGAAGAAATTATGGAAGATAAAATTTTTAAAAATCTAGAAAGTAGAACAACAGAGTTTCCTAAAATAGTAACACTAATATTTCTAGACTGAGAGGAGAAACTGAGTGCTCACCACAATGTGAAAGAAAAAAAAAACCTCCCTATTTTGCCTAAGGCTATGATACAATAACCAATTAATCAGCAAATCTCAGCTTCCCCAACTGAGCAGAGTTCATATAATACAGAGTTTGGAAGAAGCACTAGTGTTAGGCAGCATAATCAGTTTTTGTTCTTGTAATCCGATTGTAGATGTGTTATTTGTTGCAAGCTCAGATTCTTTTTCAAAACAGAATAGTTGCTTCACAACTACTCCAATGCCTCATCAATTCCCGTGACATTCTAGGACACTCAGTGACAGTACTGTCTCTCTGAGGCAGTACAATTGCTTGGTCCCAAGTGTGAAGCTCCCAAAAATGATCCAGAAGAAGCCATTTGACCAAAAAAGTACTTTCATGGAAATTTATCTCAAAAGTGCTGGGACAAAAATGAAGATAAAAAGTGATTTTTTTCCTTCCTCTTCTTTTTGTGCCCCACAGATATGAATTGCAGAGCATAATGTTTAGTTAATTTTTAGGGGTCATCTATGAGTAATCTTATCTGCAGTTATGGAGAACTTTTCAAAACGAAATTGGAAGTGTGGGTTGTTTGCCTAAGAGTTCATTGCCTGGCTTTTAGAAGATAATCAGAATTTAAAAATTCAATTTAACTGGAAAAAACTGAATTGTATTTATATCTTTAAATTCATTAAGCAATAAAATGAAATACATTATGTGTTCACATTATTTCCACCTCAGTAATGGCTTATAGATTATTTCAGAATTTCTCCAAACTTTTAAATAGTACCACTTTAATGTAGTTAAAATTAATCCATAAATACCTGCTCATATCAGTTCATAATCTTTTGTCTTAACATTAATGGCTCTACATCTTCGCAGGCAAAAAGACAAGAAATTTTAGAATAATTCTTGGAATGTCCTTTTAAACTTTTCCTTACGTGTATTTGGATTTCAAGTCCTGTTCCACTGCAGGGTCTCCCATGTCCACTCCTTCCTCTTTATTGCTGTATTTACTGCTTCAGGTCAGGTTCCAGTTATTTCATTGCTAGGCTAGTCCAGTAGGAGGCTGAGAGGTCTTCGTGTCCTGAGCCTCTAATCCAGTAAATCCTGCAAGGCAACCGTATGGAGCCACTCCTTTGCTAAAAACCTTCTGGCAGTTTATAGGGCTTTCTGAAAACATTTCCAACTTATTATTAGGGTAGCCAATGACTATGTCACCTGCCACCAATATCTAGTATTGGCTGCATATATACCTAAACACATAAACAGGCACACACACACAGTCAGGTGGGACCTTTTCATGTTAATGGACCTTCCCTTGCTCCTCCCTGTATCCCTTTCCCTCCTCCAGAGCTGGCACTTCTCCATTCGGTTACATTCAGCCATTTTACTGAGGTGATGGTACAGTGTCAAGATTGCAAATTAATTGTATGTGGGTCAAATATGGGCTTTAGGTATATTCTCAAAAACTGATTGTGTGTGTGTGTATACAATTTATATTATAGAATATAATCGGTCTCTATATTATATAGAATTTTGTAAGTTAGATATAAATATGTTATGTTTATACACACATATATAAAAATTTTCAGTATTTGGAAGGATGGGGAATGCATCTAAAAATCCAGATTTGTGACTTCTCTTGAGAAATCAGAAGCCTTTGCCACAGAAGGATTTTAATACATGGTTATAATTAGCTGAAATTAAGGAAAGGTTCTCCCCTTTAAAAATATGCACTGTTTCTTTTTCCTTACTCTCTGCCACCCCCCTTTGTCTTACAAATGGCTCGTGGACTCTCCGTCACTCTCCTGTCCCCCACAGACCTTCATGTTGGTAAGCCCAGGTCCCTCTGCACTCCTCCTTGAAAACATCTCTGATTATTCCATTTACGTGAGATCTCTACTTTGTCTGAACTTCTGTAGATTTTAAAAATACTTCTCTTGCACCCTTTATATTAACAACGAAATAAGGAAATAAATTCAATCTATAACCAAAAGCAACATTAGAAGTCTTTCTCCACAAATGCTTTTTAAACTCCTTGAGAGTAGAATGAAGCCTCATTTGATATTTTTCCTCCCAAGGAATTGAGCACAAAATGCAAGAAATTATTGTTTCCCCAGAATACATTTTCAATAAATTCAATCATCACTTTCATTAAAATGACAAATATACAGATCTAGCTCAGATGAGACTGACATACACAAGAACGTATGCACTTGGGCATATAATTAATTTTTTGTATTTTACCTTTTACAGCTAAGTAAATCGCAAAATACATCTGGGATCCTTCAAATTCTGTATCTGGTAGTTTCATTTGGATATAAGTAAGTTTTCTTCATATTTTCTGAAAATGTTTTAGAATTATTTTGGATGCTCAGTGATCTAGCTGTATGGAAATAAGCTGTTATTTGACATGACCTTGTATGACCTTCAGAGTCTCAAAATACTTTTTTTTTTACATTTTAAAAGAGCAATTATTTTGTTTTATTTTTTAACTTTTTTTTTTTAACTGAGTTATAGTCGTTTTACAATGTTGTGTCAAAACGGAAAAATCGTGCTCTACACTGGAATTTGAGCCAAAATACTTTTGTATTCAAAGTGCAAAAACCAGTCTTCACTAGTGGTAGAGTGATTTGTTCAAGGACAGAGACTTACTGAATCTCACAGAATCAACCTATTAAACCCAAATTACTTAGAAGATCGTAAATTCGGAGGCATCGCTCTTCTTTTTAAGTTGGGTAAAACAGAGTTTAGTCTCATGGACTCTTGGTCTCGGATTTGTTTGAGTGGTTTAAGCATCTGGCTCCAGAGAATTAGAAAGAGTATGCGCATCTTCAGTAAAGCTGCTGACTAAAATGTAACTGCTTAAACAGAATAAAAATTGTTGAATGGATTACTTGAGAATTGACAGCATAACTACTAACATTCTTTTTTATCATTTGGTCCAGGAGGAGAGTAACAAACAATCTTTCTACTCCTTCAGGTTGTACCTTCATTTAACCTTCGAAATTCTCCTGCTTTCATTTTGCATTCCTCAGCTCTGGGAAAAAATGAATGATAAGCTCATCCAGAGAACGAAAGTGTGGTTGTTGCATGGGACCCTGATGGAGTTGTCAGGTCTCATTAATAATAGGAACGTATCATTTGCAATCAATCAGTTATTCATTGATAGAAACAGCAAGGCTGTCTTCATTTTTTAAAAAAATACCATTTAGTTAGACTGAGATTCTTTCTACGTGTTTTATAATTGTTTTACAAACCATTTTAAAATTACTGTCATTTTTCCTTCCTTGTAAGAGTTCATTTCTGTCATATCTTTGTGACTACAGCAGAATCAGATTAAATTAAAAGATTTAGTTTGGCTGATTTATTCACCACTAAGTGGTTTCTTCTTTTCCTTGAACCTTGGTAAATCAGACAGTAATGTCATGGTTTGAAGACAGAGGCATTTTATATTACTCATTACATGTATATGTGAAGAATTTAAAATGAGCCACTTTGATAACACAAGTAAGGCAGGCAAATATGTTAAATTCAGGGGTAAGGGGTTGCTTTCTAACAACCTTTGACTTCTGCAAATTTCTGCTAAACCAGCAAGACTCTGAGGAAAATCTGCTTTCTGCTTCTAGTGACTTCCTAAGAATCTTGAGCCAAGAAAATACCATTTTACTTCAATTTGCTTCCTAAGGATTAGGAAAAACATAAAGGTTTCAAGAATGAGGTGAAAATCAATTTCCTTCAAAATGCTGAAAACTAGAAATAGTTCTGACGTCTTTGTGCCTGTTATTTTAAATCTAATTTGTAAAATATTTAGAACTTGCTAGTCATATTCACTAGTTTCTATGGCAAAAAAGGCATGGCCTCAGTATCATTATGCAAAACATGAATTTAAAAAAAATGTATCAAGTTAGCGTCTTCTGTTTACAGTTAATATGCATGATCAGTAAACATTTAAATTATATTCTTTTGTTTTCTTGTAGGTAATTTTTTACTGAAGTATAATGGACCAATGGAAAAGAACACAAATCAAAATTATCCGTCTTGTGTATAAATATATGCAAAATGAGCCCATTCGTATAGCCAGTGCCCGGATCAGGAAGCAGAGCATTACAAGCAACACTGAAGTCCCTCGCCTCTCCTCCCAGGCACTGTCCTCTGAAAGGTAACTAATATCCTGAATTCCAACAGGTAATATTTTTCTGTTTCTCAAAGTACAGTGTACACTGTTTCGGCATTGTTTTTCTTACCTCTCTGTTACATTTTTAATTGATGTACGTGATTGCCTAAAGCAACAGTTTGTTCATCCTGATGATGTGCAGCTTTCCATTTACAGCGTAAAGTGTCTGGTTTGGTTCTCTGCAGAGGGTATTATCAACAGTATTGTCACAACATGACTAAGCATGTCTTTCTATTGGACATGCACCTAGGACTGGGATCACTAGGTCGCATGGTAGGCAAACCTTCAGTGTGGCGGATGTTACCACATACTTTTCCAAATGTGTTTCCCGTTTATACTCCCACCAGTAGTGTGTGAGAATTCCAGCAGTCCTGCCATCTTGTCAGCACTTGGTATTGTCGACCTCTTTCACTTCAGCCATTCTTGCAGGGAAGTAGAGATACCATGTTGTGATCTAACTTGTATTTCTCTAATGACTAAGTAAGTTAAGCACCTTCTCATACGTTTATTTGCTTTGATGGTTGGTACTCTAGAAGTTTAGACAAACTCACGTCTTTTCCAGATGGGTTCTTAGCATTAGGGCTCACACTGTCTCGGTTCTGAGAATGAGGCTGTACTGTTGGCTCTGAAGCCTGTACGTCATGGAGCATAAAATTGTTAAATGAAAACATTCCTCCTCCACTCCCAAGTCTCATTGTGCCTCTCCTCAAGCTCCTGTAAAAGTAGATCGATGAGGGTAATGAAGGGCTGGGTAGATATAAGAGATGTCTAATGGAGCTGAAGGAAAAAGTGTCATGACCTTCATACTTTTCCTATTGGGGAAAATATGTTTAACCTAAAAAATTTTAATCAAACAAACAAAAAAACAAACACTGTTTATGTTATAACACCAATGGTGCTAAAGCAACTCAGATCTAATGTACATATGAGTAACTCAGAACTTCCAAAAATTAGCAAGGGCCCCAAAACAATAAAACACTAACCCCATAGACCAATAATGGGTAACAGTAGCAAGGGCCATGCAGAAAAGAAAGAGAAACTATTCTCTTGGCCACACTAATTCAGGTGCCTTACCAGCTACTTAACAAAGAGAGAGAGTCTCAAAAACTGTATTATAGCAAAGCTGTATAGGATTTAAAACATACATGTATACATGAGAGGAATGAATCAGATTTGGGGAAAAGAAAACTTAGTGATTGTGTTCTTTAGACAAATTATTTTTGAGCACTTCTTAAATACAGGTAAACTCAAATAGCCTAAGTGAAGACTTGTCCAAGACAGAGTCAATTAAGAATGGACAAGCAGGAGGAGAGATAATTGGGCAGGTAATTTGCAAAGTGAAAGAGACAGAATGAATAAGCCAGCACGCATTGAACGTGTTTTGTGTTCAGAGCTAGGGAGTGCAGCACCTGCTTGGGAGGAAGCGTACATCCGGGTAAATCAGCTGGGCAGCAGACATTCCACTCAGCAGTCCTGTGCCCAGTACACCAGAGGCACTGGTGATGATATCCTGCAAATTCTGCGGCTGTGTACCCTCTACTTGATGTTTGTCAACCCAGCATTCTCTGTGAAGTCGACAGAAAGAGGTCTGAAGTGTCTGCATGAAGAATCCTTTCCTCGCCTTCCCTCCCCCTCCCCTCCCTTTCCTTCCCTTTATAAATTTCGACTGTCTAACCAAATTCCTTGCCTCTGTCTCTTCTGCATGGATCTCCCTTCCTGGCACTCTGACAGGTACATTTTCCTTTGCCGTGTCTGCCTTGCCTGTCTTTTTTTGCCACAGCGTTCTCCATTCCTCTTTTAAAGACACACTTCTCTGCAGGTATTTGATAGGAGAATCTGGAGGGGGGGGCAGGACTCTTTCTCCCATTGGCATGAGGTTGGACATTTGTGGTCACTGCAGTTGAGACTGTGTGTTGGTTACGGAACTGTACGTCAGTTTCACTTAGTGTGATTCCCACATAAAACTGTCCACCCAAACATAGACATGTGTATATTTTATTTTATAGGTAGGAAATAAGGGTCTTTCAGGTCTAAACCAACAACTGGTAGGTTATGGTTGCTGTCTGACCACTGCATAGTTTATTGAGAGCATAGTTAAATTAATATGAGCCTTGTCATAACACTTTATCTTTGGAACAGGATTTGTGATTTGGCTAACATTTTTCCCCTTTCCATCATTAAAAGTATTTTTATTCTATGAAGCTTACCCTAGGCTTAACTCAGTAACTTGGACAGGACATCATACCTAATATTTTTTTGATTTAAGTATTCAGGCTTGAGAAATAAACTTGCAAATCTTATGAAACAGTGCATGGTGTTAAACATCATAACGCTCTCAACACATTACATAAGAGGAAAAAGGTGCCATGTTCTCTGTATTTGTGAAGAAGCTGGAATGGAATGGCAGGGCAGTCCTCCTGCCTTTGTCTATCTCCCATCCCTCCATCCTGCCCCTGCGGACCCTGTAAGCTCCATTTGTTTTATTTTACCTTTAAAGATTAAAAAAAAAAGTGGAGGGATACTGAAAGGAAACCATTTGGGACCTAGAACAATTTTTTTAAAAAGCACTTCCCAGTGTATTACCTGGATCCCACTGGGTTTCCACACTAAAGAATCATTATGTTTACTTTGATCCATATAAATCACTTTTCTGTGAATAGTGTGACACCCTAAAAGCATCTGCCCAGAAGATGCTCTCTGGGCTCTTTAAGGCGGGCAAGTTTGGTTCCACCTCTCCTCCTGTCTACTCACTTCTCCCCAAAGAGTATAATTAAGTCATAGCTTCTGGGCTGCCGTATCTGTTTAAAGACCTATAGATCAATGGACAACATCAAGGCAGAAGTCCAGGTTTCATGAATAAATTTCCCCAACCATGAAATTCAAATAGGTTCATCTGAATGCCTCATAGAAAGCCGGAATGTGAAGCCTCCCAGACAGAACTGCAGGGAGCAGCTTCAGCAGGGAAACAATGACCTGGCAGAGAGAGCTCTCCATGAGGGTGAGTGACAGCATCACGAAGCCAGATTCAGACTCATTACAGGAAATGCTGAGCATTTGTCTCAGACACTACCACCCTGACACCCTGGGCTTCCTGAGGGAAAGAGTCCAAATGAATACATCTGGGACTTAATAAGCCAAACCACAGAGATTCTGTGCTGAAAAACAGAAAGCAGCAACCCTGGAAGTGAGCCAAGGTTACAGTGAGGCACGAGCGTATCACATAATATGGATGTCCAAGATGAAATATGGACGTGCCCGTATGATGAATGGCACATGGCCAAAACTGGAAACACACCTGCCCTTTGACGTTAAGTTCCAGGCATCTACACATGGGAGACATTTCTATAAAGGGAAAAGTGCTCAAAAATGGAAAACAAAGCAATTGAGAAGTTGATTTTGATGGAAACATTAAATGAGTGAAATAGGCATAGGTTGCCTATGGTAGACCAAAAGACAAAGAGTTAAGCAAGTCCGTGAAGAATTTGTTTTCTACATCCCTAATGTGTAGCAGAGTTCCTGCACATACTTGCTGTTCAATCAATATCTGTTAAATGAATGAAAAGTTTTAAAATATGAACATACTGTAAAAAAGGAGTCACTGTTCTTCATAGGAGCATACAATCCCAAGATATTTTAGTAACCTTCTTTAGAGGATTGATAATCTAAAAAGAGCAGACTCAGTCTTCTCTAAGCATGAGACAAAGCTTATGTGCTCTCAGAATATACAAAGGAAAAGTAAACTTCCTCCAGATGCTCCTTACTACATCATCTGAGATGTGGGACACTCCTGGCCTGTGCCCCAGCCCCTAGAGTTGTGGCAACATTCACAGACAGAAGCAGGAGCTTCTTCTAGATTACAGATTATAGATACTCCAGAAAGAATTGCAAATTATAAATTCTTGTACCCTACCTGCCACCCACAGCCCTAACATACGTCCTATTTGGATGTCTAAATGAAATGTAATAAATTACACTTTACGTATGAGGTTTTTTGGCTTTGCCTTGACTTTGTCATGCATAACGTCAGCAATGGAATTATACTGTAAATCTTGGCTGCTTTTTAAATAGCCAAAATGTATTCATTGTATGGCTACAAACATTGAATGTGGCATGCATTTGATCACAACTGTAATACACTGCAAGAAAATGTCTATGCTTCCCATATGGCGAGCTGGAAATGAAAGGGTAATGCTTATGACTCAACAATGCCTTGTTTAAATAGTTGTCCCTGGTAAAAATTAATCGAGAATTCTAGCTCTGTAGAGAAGATCAAAGAGAAAATTGTAAAAACTGTTGGCATCCTTGATAGATTATCTGCAACCAAAATGAAAAATAATACCTTTTATCAAAAGATCAGAAAGTATGAGCCTTGAGGATTACTGGAAGGTCCATTCACGTTTTCTCTGGATAGAGTTTGATTGGTCTCAGAACATACATAATGTCCACAGAGCTTGTGGATATAGTGATGGAGTCAATTTTGTGACCACCCTGCTTTCTCTGGCTAACATTAAGGAGATAGAAAATAAGTGTAAGAAGACAGTCTCTTCAGCTAATGGTGTTGGGAAAACTGGTCAGCAGCATGTAAAGCAATGAAACTAGAACACTCCCTTACACCACACACGAAAATAAACTCAAAATGGATTGAAGACTTAAACATAAGACAAGATACGACAAAACTTCTAGAAGAAAACAATAGGCAAAACATTATCTGACATACATCTCAAAAATGTTCTCCTAGAAGAGTCTACTCAAGCAATAGAAATAAAAGCAAGAATAAACAAATGGGACCTAATGAAACTTATAAGCTTCTGCACAGCAAAGGAAACCATAAGAAAAACAAAATGGCAACTTACAGAATGGGAGAAAACTTTTGCAAATGAAACCGACAAAGGCTTGATCTCCAGAATATATATAAGCAGTTCATACAACTTAATAAGAAAAAAACAAACAACCCAATCCAAAAATGGGCAAAAGACCTAAACAAGCAGTTCTCCAAGGAAGACATACAAATGATCAATAGGCACATGAAGAAATGCTGAATATCACTAATTATCAGAGAAATGCAAATCAAAACTACTATGAGGTATCACCTCACACCAGTCACGATGGCCATCATTTAAAAATCCACAAATCACAAATGCTGGATGGGCTGTGGACAAAGAGGAACCCTCCTACATTGCTGGTGGGAATGCAGTTTGGTGCAGCCACTGTGGAAAACAGTATGGAGATTCCTCAAAAGACTAGGAATAGACTTACCATAGGACTGAGGAATCCCACTCCTGGGCATGTATCCAGAAGGAACCCTACTTCAAAATGACACCTGCACCCCAATGTTCATAGCAGCACTATTTACAATAGCCAAGTCATGGAGGCAGCCTAAATGTCCATCAACAGATGACCAGATAAAGAAGAAGTGGTATATTTATACAATGGTATACTACTCAGCTATAAAAACCGACAACATAATGCCATTTGCAGCAACATGGATGCTCCTGGAGAATGTCATTCTAAGTGAAGTAAGCCAGAAAGAGAAAGAAAAATACCATATGAGATCGCTCATATGTGGAATCTAAAAAAAAAAAAAAAACCCAACAAAAAACACACACACACACAAACAAAGCATAAATACAAAACAGAAATAGACTCATAGATATAGAATACAAACTTGTGGTTGCCAAGGGGGTGGAGGGTGGGAAGGGATAGACTGGGATTTCAAAATTGTAGAATAGATAAACAAGATTATACTGTATAGCACAGGAAAATATATACAAGATCTTATGGTAGCTCATGGAGAAAAGAATGTGACAATGAATATATATATGTTCATGTATAATTGAAAAATTGTGCTCTACACTGGAATTTGATACAACATTGTAAAATGATTATAAATCAATAAAAAATGTTAAAAAATAATAGAAAAAAAGAAAAGAAGTGTAAGAAGATGTAAAGTAGATGTTGGGAAAGAACCTTACACCACGTAAATGGGCTGCCACGATACTCGATCACCTTCTGCTTCTAAGTAGCTGCTTAGAATCCTTCATGGTTACTCTTAGTTTCCTATTGTGGAGCTATCTTTTAATCCAAATCCAAGATGAGCCATCAACTGCAGGCCTTCCCATGCTGAATTGCTACTCTGTGCAAGGTAATTTTTTAAGTGTTAGATCATCATCCAATGCAATTATTAACTTACTGAGATAATATGGAGGAAATACAGCCAAGAAGAGTCATGGCGTCAGACCATTTCATGTTCTCACAATGAAAGGCATGTCATGTAGACCCTTTACTGGCTCTTCAGCCCCACCTTCCTGTTCTACACCAGGCAGGGTAGCTTCGAGCCACATCATGCTCCTCTTGTTCTTCTCTTTCAGAAGTTACCAGTGGCTTCCTCATCACGAATCCTAGGTCTCTCAGGCACACCCTCCTTGCTCTCTCTACAGCATGTATCTAGTTGTTCCTTCTCCTTTTCACTGGATTCTAGGACATGGAAGTATTCCCCCATCTCTGACCCTCCCTTTGCTACCTCCTATTCCTGTCCCTGACGTTTAATGGAAATCTCTCCTAAGGCTCTGCCTTCAGATCTTGTTTCTCTCCTTTACTCATTCCTTCAGCTCATGAATCCTATGTCAATAGCCATGACTTTCACTCCTTATTTGCATGGGGCCAAAAGGCCATCTCTCCATAAATGTTCTGTCATCATCTGGAAGTTGACATGCATCCACTTTCTCCTTATATATGCTCCCATTTCTCACTATAATCTCTTCTGGCAGAAGCTGCTATTGCAGTCAGATTGGGTCAAAATCTCGGAGTCCTTCCTATAGTAGGTCTGCATTATGGTGCTAAATCTTGTAAGATAGTAAGGAAGTAAATTACTTTATGTATCCTTTTCTTTCTATTACTACTGCTAATTATCTAGTTAAGAATTGGCTTCTCTCTCTTGTAAACAATATCAGTGAGAGGATCTATGTTACTACAGTTCTTTCTTTGCATCCACACTGTGTTCATTGGTAAGAAAAATATTATTAAAGTACACTTCTGGTCAAGCTGTCCCCAATTGCATAACTTTGAGCAGTTGCAAACTCTTCCTGAATAAAGTAAAATGCAAGAAACACAAGGAAGATTAATTCCAAACCAAAAAGGCATTAGGTTAGATGAAAGGGAGACTGGAGGAAGAATGAAAAGTAAAAGTAGATATTTCCCATGAATAAACTAAAGGACTCTGGATATATGCTAAGGTATCACCAAAGGTATCAAGATACCATGATAAGATCTCGTTATAGTATGTAAAAAACCATCATGCCCTTCTCTAGATCGGTACCCTCCTAAACAGCTTCCTTCTCTGCTCCCGTAGTATCATTCTATGGACCCACATTTATAAAATGAATATGCTACTCAAATACGTATTAAGGAATTCAATCAGTTTTAGGGTTGTAGACTCAGGGCTGAGAAAACAAGTGAGGAGCCTGTGGGATGATAAGGCTTAGGGTGTCTCTGAAAGGCCGAGAAGCTTCTCTGCTGGGCCAGGTCATTGGGAATGCTGTTCTGATGCATCTCTAAACATCACCAGGTCTCTTTTGTGGAGATAACTAGGAGCTACCTAGAACGGAGGTAATACTATTAAGGGTTAACAGCCCTTCCCCATCTGTATCAATCAGATTTATTCTGAAGGAAGCCTTTGATGTTCCCAAAGCTCCTGACCAAGAAACTCACTTCTCTCTGAAAGGTCCCACTATACCTAACAAGAAAAATCACAAATAATCCTTCAAATCCAGATGGAATTCCATTTTCCATGATGCCTTTCTAAGCCATTAGAAAAGTTTTTCTCCTCCATATTTTATAGCAATTTTGCTGAACCTCATTTGTAGTTAATTATTATGTCACATGTCAAAGTGACCTTTATCTCCTAATGTGTGTTCACTGGTGGCTGGAGTGGAACTTTTGTGTTTGGTTGGGAAGAACATGGGAGGCAGAGTCGAAAGACTTGAGCTTGAGAAGTACAGTTGGCACATAGAAGTTTTGTGATGGACTGTGAATGAGGTCTATAACCTTTTCAAGACCCACCTTAATTATGTGCAAAATAGCGATAATAATGATCCTTCCTCAAATGAGTGGTTGTGAGAACTTTGCTAATCCATCTGAAAGTACTCTTGTAAATATAATGTGCTCCAAAATATTACTTCTTATGCGTATCCCACACTGCATCTTAATCAGTATCTTTCATATATGAGCTACTCAATAAATACTTGTACATTCAAATTGAATTTCAACCATTGAAGGTGAAATGGGAAATATTTAATAAAACAAAATTTAGAAAATGTGCTTTATATCCTAAGATTGTTTTTATAGCTAAATGATTCCCCTATTGAATACCAGCTAATAGGAAATTGCTTTAGCAGTAGCTCAATATTTGGAATGTTCTGGTTTAAACCAAAGTGCATCTTCATCACTTTTATTTGAAGTTATCAAGAAAATAGAACATAGTCAGGCCTGATAGTAATGCCTTCGGCTCCAAAAGACAGAAAGAACATGTTTATAAAAGAGAGACAAATAGAAAGTGAATGAGGAAAAGAGAAATTAAATCATTGGGGAGAAAGACAGAGAACGTGTATCTTCAGCCTAATGAATTCTATGATTGCACATCCCTGCTTTCACATTAGTGGGGCCAGTGAACATCCAGAATAACAAGGAATACTTGTTTTGCTTTTGAGAGGTGCTGATTTTGATAGAAAGCATTAATGCTTTCTGAAATCCCATCAGGCCTACTCACACCTTAGGTATGAGGAGAAGAAATGGGATTGGCTTAGAAACCAGCTACTCCATATTTAATTTTGACGGGAATCATAGAATGCAGGTGCTACTCTCCCCACTTTAGAATTGAGAAACCTGAAACACACAAAAAAAGGATTCTCACTGGTGCTTAAGGGCAAATATTTAAGAAGTCCCCATCGTACATTGCTTTTGTGCCTAGGAGACTGTGTGAATAATACAGAGGTAAGATCCATATTTGGTACAGAAACCAGGGTGTCTCCAGTCCATCAATGACATTCACCTCTCGGGGCTGGGAGGCAGCCCCTTGGTCACAGATATCAGTATTGTCAGCGAGGGGCCAACCATGGTCTTCTGGAGGAAACCTAGGAGTCCTAGATGGCTTTTCAGGAAGCAGCCCTTCAAGAGAGAGAGCCAGAGAAGGTAGGAAAGAAGAGCATAAGCAAAACAGCAATAATAATAATGACTAGCATCTTCTGAGTAGTTCCTACGTGCCAGGCAGTATTTCAGTTCTTTATGCCTGTTTCCTCACTGAATCCTCACCAAATCCTATGAGGCAGGCACTTTTATTATCTCAATTTTACAGGTCCAGAAGTGGAGGCAGAGATTCAATACCTGGTCCATAGTTATAAAAATGATGTCAGTTGGTTCCAAACATTTTGCTTTTTTTTTTAGTTGATAAGTTTTTTAAATTGAAGTATGGTTAATTTACAATGCTGTGTTAGTTTCTGGTGTACAACATGGTGATTCAGTTATACATATGTCTATATAGATATTCTTTTTCATATTCTTTTGTAGTACAGGCTATTAAAAGCTATTGAACATAGTTCTCTGTACTATATAGTACAGCCTTGTTGTTTATCTATTTTATATACAGTAGTTTGTATCTGCTAATCCCAAACTACTGATTTATTCCTACCCCCCTTTCCCTTCTAGTAACCATAAGTTTTCTTTCTATGCTGAAAACTTTGCTTTTAATAACTGAAAACAATTCCTCCATGCTACTCCAACCTCATGAGGTAACTGAAGCTGCAAACTGTTTATGGACAGGTGTGTAAGGTAATAAACCTGAAAGTGACTGTAAATAACCTGATGATCTTGAGAAGGGAATTGAGGATCTATGTGAATGGATGGGGATATGAGTCCTCATGGACTTTTCCCTGCTAAAGAAATGCAGTCTTTCATAGGCCTCACTAGTCTGAAAGTACAAATGGAATTCTGGCCCCCTGCTCATGGGGCTAATGTTTCTCTCAGAAAAATTTACTCAGTTTCTGGGATCCAGGGATAGAAGGGAAAATATTTCTAGGCTGCTGTTTTATTTTCATTTCCTTGTCAGCGTCTCATCAGTGCTACTATCATGGTTGTAAGTCTTCTAGCTTAACCTTTGCCTGTTTTGTGTTCCTCCACCATCCTAGAGTAGAAGTATCATGGACAATATGATGATCAAAATAGGTATCAGAGAGGAGGAAGGGCAGGATAAACAAGGAAGATAAAGTGTGTATTTAACAGCTGTTTACGTATAGTGTTTGGGGGCCTCCTTCCTTAAAAAATGTACACAGTGAAGTTTATGACTACGTCTTTGGATGAACCCAACTTGTCAGAATCTTCTTCTCCACCCATGAATTCTTTCTGCCACCACGTGTGTGAAGTAGCCTCCTAACTATGAAAATTGCTTGCAGATCCTTTCTTTGTACTGTGGTGCAAATGAATGATAATGATTTAAAGCAATAGTTCTTTAAGTTTTTTGTGCAGTGAACCACTTCAGCAGTCTAGTGGATGCTTATGGAAACTGGTTCTAGAATAACGTTCTTAATTACATAAGATACTTTAAAAATAATATCATAAAAGAAATAATTTATATCGGAATTTAATTATTGAAATATTTTTAAACTGTAATATATAATATATATACTTTAATTAGCATACTAAATAAAGTTCTGGCACCCAGTCTAATAATGAATGACTGTAATTTCTAGGTAATGATGAAGGTAAGCAGTATTTTGCCATTTTTGCAACAACCATAACGTAATATGAAAATACATGTAATTTCTATTGGTGACAAGTTGCAATTTCTGCTAATATTACTGTACATGTTGCACACATTAATAATTGAAGATAATATTAAGTTTTAGGTGGAGATTAGTGAAAATAAAGATGTAATATTTTTCCACTCTTGTTGTCCATTCATGAATGTCTTGTGGATTCTGTGGACTCAAATTTCAGAATGTTGAATTAAGTGGTATCTTTTAAGAGTCTACTTCCAATTTTTAAGCTTATGGATAATAAGCTGTTGAATTTTAAATATCATTTATTAGATGGGAAAGAATTGGAAGAAGCCATTGCCTTCTTCCCACCCCTAAAATTATACCCTACACCAGGGCACCTGCTATATATGCAGACATTCCTGAAATTCCCTTTATTCTTAACAGTTGCCATCAAAGAGGTAGTCAAATTTTTAATTGCCATTTGGGTAGAGTAATGAAAATAACAATTTTAATTCTTGTTTAAATTAACATCCAATTGGCCATTTGTCATGGACTAAGAAATTAAAGAAGACACAGGGGGAAGTAATTTTGGAGGAGAGGTATCTGTGCATGGAATGATCTGTAAGGAAGACCTCACAAAGCACATGCATTCTAAGAGCCAGAGGGCAGCTTGATGCCCTGTACACCTAGAACAATAGTGAATGTCACTTAACATGGAGATAGACATACTGGAAAGTGGATAAGCAGGCACTATAAACAAATTACTCCTATGCACGGATAATCCTATGGGTAACCCTGGAATCAATTCATCTACTTCTAGACATGGAATTGTGAACTCTGTAAGAGCTAAATTTGGTTTAATTCTGTATTTTGTGAAAACCACCCTAAATAAGGACATTACAAATTATTTTAGTAACATATCTAATACACAAATACACTCTCCTTGTAAAATCAACTATTACAGATAAAACTGAAGTGTCTTCTATCACCATCCACAATCTATTTCCTTTGCTATATGTGGTTGTATCAATGTGAGTATATGTCCATACATTTATATTATGTGTCTATTTTGAGTTTCTTTTTATATCACATAAATTATATCATATATATGTAATTTTCGTTTTTATCCGTGATATAATTTTATATCTTTCCATGTTACCACCCACATACCTATTCCTCTTAGCCATTGGATACTGATACACATAATCAATTCCTTTTGTATTGGACACTTGGTTTTTTTTTTAATATATTTACCTTTATAAACAATGCAGTAGTAACATATTTTGCAAACTTCTTTGAGATCATGCATTGTATTCCTATAGTATATAAGCTATAAGCAGACTTGCTGGGACTTTGTGTGTGTGTGTTTGTGTCTCACCTCATGAGACAGTGCCAAGTTGCTTTCCAAAGTATATAGATTCACACCCCCATCAGCAGTGGATAAGAGCCCCAACTTCCCATACCCTTGATAATACCTGAGTATGATCTAAACGGACACTAGGCCTTTATTTCCATAGTCAATCACCACAGGAAGCGTTGCAGAAATAACGGTTAAAGTCATTCCTAGACAGGAATTCCAGGGTCCTCTCTTTCCAGATGGACAGATCCCCTTATGTTCATTAAACAATGATAAGAAAAGGTAAAGATGCTACCAACAACAGCAAATATAAATCGGGAACTCAGATCTAATATTCTAATCTGTAGCTGTCAGTCTGAAAAGAGAGGAAGAAGGTGAGAAATCAAGATGACGACACTGAAGGAGGGAGGGATAGGAATAAATGAGAAGGAAGGGAATTAACATTCTTTGAAGAAGAGCAGTAGTGCACCAGGTTGTGTGGTAGGTGCTCTACTAGGTGGGTAAAGAGTATATAAAAATGAAAAAGGATATTAAAAAAATGTGTGTAACTGAATCACTATGCTGTACACCAGAAACAAATACACACTGGAAATAAACCAAACTTCAATTTAAAAAAAGAGTATATAAAAGTTGGTCCCTACCCTAAAGAAACTCCTATCCTAGGGAGAGAGGAAGATAAGTAATAGACATTTATATTGAAGTGATATGTGTTAGTAGAGAGATGCTATGGAAACATGAGAAGATATACCTTATTCCCCCTAGGAATCTCGGCCCCATCCAAAGAGGATGGCAAAGAAGAGGTGCCAGTTGAGAGCTGCCATCCTTGCCAAGGCAGCTACCCCACTGGAATGTGGTGTCTACAGTGAAATCTGGATATAGCATAAAAAAGAGGCTGTTCCCATAACCCATGCATTGAAATAGCCTTATTACTCAGACAACCTGTTAATGAGTTCTTCTGGGACTGAATAGGATTCAACAGGGGCCTGCCTTCATAAAAAAGTCTTTCATGGAGAAGGTCCTAATATCTTTAAAACACTGAGAAAGGAAAAATGGCTCTTAGATAAAGTACTAAAATGGAAAAAGAGGCAAGTAAGAATATTTGAAATGTGTTTCTTTTTGTTTCCTTCCTCCATTCCTTTCTCCCTCCCTCCTTTTCTTTTCTTTCTTTTCTTTCTTCCCTTCTCTTTCTTGCTTGCTTTTTTCTTTCTTTCTTTCTTTCTTTCTTTCTTTCTTTCTTTCTTTCTTTCTTTCTTTCTTTCTTTCTTTCTTTCTTTCTTTCTTTCTTTTCTTTCTTTCTTTCTTTCTTGTTTTTATTTGGAGGGTTAATTCTTAGAAAATGCAAAATATAGTGTGCATGTAACTGCTGTGGTGATGCTCTATGTGGAAGGGAATTGAAAAAAAATCATAGACACAAAGAGATGACAAAAGAGCAACAGGATGGATGTGTACGTGTTCGTGTATACTCATGTTTATACGGAGCCTTTGCCTACTGCCAGAGCCTCTGGGTATATTTGCATAATTGAAAACAGCAGCATAATCAGCATGCTAGAAAGGCAGCAATAACTAGATAGTGCCCTAAACTTACACTCCTCTGAACATCCTCTAGGAGATACATGTTCCCCTTGAACTCCACGAGCCAACAGGCTGATCAAATTACTGAGACATATCCAATGCCCTGGAGGTCAGTGGAGTCTCTGACTTTTGAATCAGTTATTTCATAGGGTGAGAGCTTTGGCTGGGAGTATCCTTTCAAGTATAGAACTTTCCCCTAGTGATCTCTAAATTCAGCAGAGCTCTCAGGAAAGTAAGTGGCATCCTTGCTTGGTAGAATAATACAGTACTTCCCAAATGTTCCCCAAAGTACTCAAGAAGTGTGGCTTCTGTTGTGTTCATGAGGCATCCATGGCTGGAGGAATTTTAAAGAACCAGCAGTTGCCATACACAGCTGGAACCAGCCATCTCTCTGCTCGTCCTCTCTCTCTCTCGCTTGCCCTCTCAGTAACTTCTCAGGGAGGGCTTAGGGACCCTGGAAGATTCTTTCTCCTGACTCCACCATGAGTACCTATTAAAACTTATTTCCACCTTAAACTCTATGTGCCTTAATAAAAATTAACCATAGCTCCCAGTCATGTTCAAGGTTTTAAATGTCTTGGTTCTTGGTTTATTTCATGGCTCTATTCAAGCAGACATGCTGGTAAAATTAATGAAAGAACTGCTGATGGAGAAGAGGCCAAAAAGACAAAGTACCTTCCCACTGGGTCCCACTTACTTATACCTAAGACAAAGTTTGCACTGCAGCGTATGCGGGGCTCATGCATTACTTGAGTTGTCAGAGGCAATAATGACCCATTTGCCCTTTGTATGGGAACATGGCTGATCTTGTGTCCACATTTGTTGTGGACACAAACCAGAAAACCTATGTTCTTCCAACAAAAATATATCATGTCACATCCACTTTCTCTAATAGTTGTAAAACAGAGTCTGGAACGTGGCTGAGTCAGAGAACAAGAATCTCTAGAGGCAAAATAATTAGCCTGTTGAAGTTCCATCTTTGTGAATTATCATGTAAAGGATCAAAATATTTCAACCTCAGTGACAGCAGATTGCTTGTTTTTAATTAAAAACATTGATTGTCCCAGAAATATGATTTGGTATCCAGAGCAATTTTTTCCCAAATGGAGCCCTGCAACTTAGAAACATTTGTTTGCTTTGGGCTTTTGGTTTTCTTTTCTTTTTTTTTAACATTTTTTTTATTGAGTTATAATCATTTTACAATGTTGTGTCAAATTCCAGTGTAGAGCACAATTTTTCAGTTATACATGAACATATATATATTCATTGTCACATTTTGTTCTCTGTGAGCTGCCATAAGATCTTATGTATATTTCCCTGTGCTATACAGTGTAACCTTGTTTATCTATTCTACAATTTTGAAATCCCGTCTATCCCTTCCCATCAGTTTTCTTTTCTTCTGTTTGTCCCTCTCTGGAGAATGTCATACCTGCTAAAAGACCCTATCATCATTATATCTATGGTGCAATAAGCAGGCTTAGATAAAATTGTAGGTTGAGATAAATGAAAACAAAGTTCAAATAGTGTATGTGGAGATAAAAAGGACACTTCTTTTTGAAAATCGTTCTTTGGGACGTAATTATGATTCCCATTCACTCCAGTTTCAAAGCTTTGTTTTCTGCACCACAGCGTAAGACCTTCATGGACTGAAATGGCAGTGCTCAGATATCCAACCTCAAGTCCATTTATTGTCAAGTTCAGCTTCAACGTAGCTCTTGTCCCCCCTCCTGTTTGCTCCTCGACACCGTTTGTATATATGCCTCTATCTTCTATTAAATTTTAGAAACCTACACCATATTTTTATATGTCTTTATTTATCTTCCAACTTAGCCCCTAACACAGCGTTTAGTAGTCAGTAATAGTTCAATAAATGTCGCAGACAGAAATAGATGACAGTGTTTCCCAACGTGAGATACATGATATGATTACAGACTGTAACCAAATTAATCTCTTTATCTGAATAATAATGTAATTATTTATGCTTATTATTAAACATCAGATACCTCAGATCTTTAACTTCAGCAATGCCTTTATGACAAGTTAAAAACGAGAATATTCAAAGAAGAAATATTAACACTATTAAATAAGTACTATGATATGATTTATATGAATGTGACAAAAATTACGACAGTGGTGTGTTTGGAAAGCAATGATCTGAGGAAGCTAAGGGGTCTGTAACTACCCAGGACTTATCATCATCAGTGAGTTTTAGTGGAAAAGAATAAAAACGCTGAAGTCAGTTTCAGAGCAGAGAGTAGAAGAACCCAGGAATTTTAAATAATGCTGGGAGGTTGAGCCTGTAACTGCTCTAAAACTTGACTTTCTCATTTAGAAAAGCAACTGGACTAAACTGGACAGTCTTTTTTTGTGCCTGTAAGTCCAAACATGAGAGCCAAACGAGTGTGTGCAATGTTGTCCAGGTGCACTTTAAAGGGTCATTTCTGATTGCACTGTTACATTCTCTTTTCTCTAAGTAACTTCTCTTTGCTCACTCTCAATTCATACATGGCTCAGCTCCAGTTTGCTGCCAACCACAATATGATCTGTCTCTTTATTACACAGGCCAGAATGTGAGGATAAACTTAATTTTGGCTCCAGCAAGTCAGATCCTGATACGCTGTGGCTCCCCTGGCAGTGATTCAAACAAATTTCAGTGTCCTTCCAGAGACCGGGAATGTGGGTGCGTTAAACATGTTTTCCTTCACCTATGGAAACTGTAGTTTTAGATAATACTTTGCTCTTGGTAAATAACACATTCAATATGACTAGTTTATGCTCCTGTCTGCTACTCATGATGGTATCTTTTTATTAAGGATTTCTGGAGCACTTAACAGCCCTGCTTCGTCAATAAACAGATTTATATGGCTTCCATGAGCTCTAAAGAAGTCAGTTTTCTCTAAACCAGGCTTATGGTAAATATAATTGAATTATAGATTCAAAATACATATTTATAAAGGTACTGTATTACTGGAAGCCCGTGCAAATGCAACCAATGATAACTAATAGAGTATTTCCATTAGATACAGCCTCCCTCGCCTCTGTCTCTGCCTGATCCTCGTGTTGATAATCTCTGCTGTCCTGTGTGTAACTTTTAGGAAGTAAGACTTTTAAAATTAAACTGCATATATTTTTCTTAAATTTTTATCGTCTTCTCTGACTTTCACTCCCTGAACATGCCACTCTGTGGGATCTGTTAGTGTGGACGATTATAGAAAGATTCCCCTCTGCTATACTTCAAGTCTGTGTAAACTGTAAAATGAGTAGACAGTTTTATTTCATTTCTTGCATGAAACTACATGAATTACAACAGTCGACTATGTAATGTAATTGCTCTAGTAATGCATGAAACTGGCTTCTGTGAAATGGTGTTTGAAGATCTCGGTGGGACATTAATTCAGCTGAAATTGTTGTGTCTTTCAGGTCAGCCCCTAACTTCCCAATTTGTCTTTAGTGTTATAGTATGACACCATGGAAGTATGTTCACAATCAAATTTACTCTTCTAAGCAGATGATACAGCAGATCTTGGATTCACCCAGGTCACTTGGCATGAGCTAAGCAAGATGCCTTATTAGATGAAATGTTCCCAATTACTCAGTGGATTAATACAAACCTGTTTATCTGAACCCACAGCTGGCAGTATAAACTCTTTTCTGAGTTCATTGCTAATACTCTAAAGAGAAGGTCACATTGCTGAAGGGGAAAAAAATAGGAAGAGAATAAGCAGTTCAGTTCTTTCCGACCAGTGGGGCATGCTTTTGTACAAGGCTGGCAAAGCAATCAGCTGGAGACCTGATATCCTGAGAGTGTGGAAGCGTCTTCCTAAGTAGCCAATGAGAACTAAGAAAGCAGTAAGAAATATTTCCTTCCTGCCTTAAAACCTATAGACCATCAACTCAGGACCCCCAAACACTCATGTTTCTAATGCATTTAAATGTCTGCCATCTTCAATTTGATAGCCAAATCCTAATCACAAGGAGGACACACACCAATGTAGTTCCTACCATGAACCAGCCTTTACATTAGGCATAATCACATGTATTTTCTTATTGAATCTTTGTAATTCTGTTATAAATAAGTGATTATTATCTATATTTTCCAAGTTACACAACTAAAACTTAAGATTAAATAATTTCTTCCCAAGGTCATGGAACTAACAGGTAGAGAAACTGGGGTTCTTGAACACAGACAGGCATGGTTGTAAGGCCCCGTTCTTCATACTGTATCGAGCTTCTCAAAGTACTAGGTAGAACGCTATACAGTTGCTGGTCCTGTTAGTCAAGAACAGTGGAACACAGACAACTGTGTATGATTCAACCTAAGACATGTGGAGTTGTTGGACTTTAGATGATGCATATATGACTTCATGGTTTTCATGGCAACAAAAGAGGGGCTCTGAGCTTGAGCCCCTCAGTTAGTAGCTTTGCAGAAATTTTGAGTATGTTTAGTATCATGACCTATATGCTTTTGACCAGAGAATAGACTAATGCTTCCCAAATTTTAGCATATGTACCATCCTCCAGGGATTGTGTTAACTTGCAGAATCTGACTCAGTAGGTCTGGGATAGGAACTGTAATTCTGGATTTCTAACAAGCTTCTAGGTGATGCTAGTGTTGCTGGTCTGAGAACCATACTTTTATGAGCAAGGGGTTAAAAAACTATTATTGAAAATGAGCATCTACTTTATGTAAAGTAGATAGTGTCTGCAGATCTCAAACTCCCAATTTATCCGTCCTCACTCCCTTTCCCCGCTGGCAACCGTAAGTTTTTTCTATGTCTGTGAGTCTGACTCTGTTTTGTAAATAGTTCATTTGTGTCTTTTTTTTTTTCAGATTCCACATATGAGTGATATCATGTGGTATTTTTCTTTCTCTTTCTGGCTTACTTCACTTAGTATGACAGTCTCAGGTCTACCCATGTTGCTGCAAATGGCATTATTTTATTCTTTTTTATGACTGAGTAGTATTCCATTGTATATATATACCACAACTTCTTTATCCAGTTATCTGTTGATGGACATTTAGGTTGTCTCCGTATCTTAGCTATTGTAAATAGTGCTGTTACGAAAATTGGGGTGCAGGTATTTTTTTGAAGTAGAGTTTCGTCCAGATTATGCCCAGGAGTGGGATTGCTGGATCAGAGGTTAAGTCTATTTTTAATTTTTGAGGAATCTCTATACTGTTTTCCATAATGGATACAAGAAATTATGTTCCCACCAACAGTTTAGGAGGGTTCCCTTTCTCCACACCCTCTCCAGCATTTATCATTTGTGGACTTTTAATGATAGCCATTGTGACCAGTGTGAGGAGATACCTCACTGTAGTTTTGATTTGCATTTCTCTGATAATTAGTGATATCGAGCATTTTTTCATGTGCCTATTGGCCATCTGTATGCCTTCTTGAGAATTGCTTGTTTAGGTCTTCAGCCCATTTTTGGATTGGGTTGTTTGCCTCTTTGATATTAAACTGTATGAGCTGTTTGTATATTTTGAAAATTAAGCCCTTGTCAGTCACATCATTTGCAAATATTGTCTCCCATTTCGTAGGTTGTCTTTTCACTTTATTCATGGTTTCCTTTGCTGTGCGAAAGCTTATATAAGTTTAATTAGGTCCCATTTGTTTTTTTCCTCTTCTATTGCCTTTCAGTAGACTGCCCTAGGAGAACACTGCTACAATTTATACCAGAGAATATTTTGCCTATATTCTCTTCTAAAAGGTTTATGGTTTCTTAAGTTTAAGTCTTTAAGCCATTTTGAGTTTATTTTTGTGTGTGGTATGAGGGAGTGTTGTAATTTCATTGATTTATAGGCAGCTGTCCAACATGTAATGGACTATAATGAAAAAGAATATGAAAAAGAATATATATATATAAATATATATTTTATATGTATAACTGAATCACTATGTTGTGCACCTGAAATTAACACCACATTGTAAATTGACTATACTTAAATTTTCAAAAAAACTTAAAATGAGCATCTCTACTTCAAGAATTATCTGGCACTTCTAGCAACTGCTTCTAGCCTCTAAAGTCACTAAGAGTAGTTTGTGCTATGCCTTGCTTTCCCAAGTGAGGAAGCGGGAGCTCCATGGGGCTAGGAACAAGGACCACTTCACTCTGATAGAATCACCATAGCACGTGCTCTGGCCTTGCTATCTGCCTTGCTCTGCACAGAGTATCTCTTATAAGTTGGAAATTTTTAGTGAAATGTGTCTTTCATCCTAGATTGATACCACCAGCTCTGTGACAGATTGTTTAGTTGTGAGCAGTGGAAAAAAAAGAGAAGTTCAAGAAATTCCACTTATAGTTAAATTAGGCAAGTGACTTAATAAATTAGTAATCTTGGGAAGCTATATTATTAATTCAGTAATAAGGGCACTGTGAAAACTAAGATAAATTATAATTACTTCATAAAGACTATAGATTACCACCTGTCTCACTTATCTTTTGCTGAATAATAAGCCACCCTAAATTTTAGTGGCTTAAAATAGTACATATTTAATACTGATCAGAATTCAGTAGGGTGTGTGGATTGGGTCGTCTGGAGCTGAGTGGTTTACAATGGCCTCACTCTTAGGACTGAGACCTTAGCTAAGACTTCTCTGTCACGGCCGTGGCTGGGCCCTCTCTTTGTGGTCCCTCATGTTCAAGAGGCTAGATTGGGATTTGTCACACAGTCATACCAGAGTTCCCAACAGCAAAAGAGGGGGAGACTCAGTGTGAAATCCAACTGTAAGCCTTAGCTTGAATCGTCTTTACATATATTCTATTGTCAACATAAGTCAGAGACAAGTTGAAATTTAAGGGACTGGGGCATAGACTTGACAACTTCCTGGGAGAGGCTGTGAAGTACTGTCAGCATTTCTTTCAGAGAGCCCACTTAGCTCCCAGTAAGTCCCAGTCCACCCACAGATGAGATAAGCTTCTACCCACCTCAGTGACCCAGAAAGTCTCATCAAATGATTCAGTACTTCTACATTGCAGATGAAGCTCCTTGGATGGAGTTCTTGACCCAGAAATGGTGAACTAAAAGGACAAGTTATAGACATTACATACATCCAACATCCAGCAAACAGTGTTGACACACAGACTACCATTCAAAAAGAAGAAAGACAACAGCATAGCAGTCACTGATTTGCAGCAATTCTGAAGTCCAGCCAGGCTTCTATCACTAGGTCCCACCATTCTGGGGACAGAAAATGTTTCCTGATTAGGGGCCAAGTCTTGTGTTCAGGAGTGATCACTCAGTACTGCAGTTCTGTTCTGCTTTTGGCTCCACCCTCTGGTATTTTACCCTGCTCTCTGAAATACTCTTCCTTTTATACGAGAAATGGCCCATTATTTGCAGCTGAGAAATTATCTCACTCTGCTTCTTACAAGTAGAAAAAAATTTTTTAACAATTTTTTATTGTGGTTAATAAAATGCATAACATGAAATTTACCATTTTAACCAGTTCTAAGTGTACAGTACAGTCGTGTTAATTACATTCCTATTGCTGTATAACCAATGTCCAGAACTTTTCCATCTTGCAAAACTGAAACTCTGTACCTAGTAAGCAGCAACTCCTCCTCATTCTCTCTTATCCCAGCCAGCCCCTGGAAACCATTCTGCTTTGTTTCTGTGAATGCTGATTCTAGACAACTCACATAGGCAGAATCATACAGTGTTTGTCTTTTTGTGACTGACTTATTTCACTTAGCATAATGCTCTCAGCGTTCATCCATGTTGTAGCAGGTGCTGGAATTTCTTTCATTTTTAAGGCCGCATAATATCCCACTGTGTCTATAGACCACATTTTGTTTACCCAGTCATACTTCAGTAGACACTTGGCTTGCTTCTACCTCTAAGTCTGTATTTCTTAGGATTCAACATAGTTTGAGTGGCAATGCTGTTCTGTGAATATTTATACAGCAATCTATCCCAAGTCCTCAGCTGTCTTTATGAAACGTCTTTTCCCCATAGGGCACTTTTCTGTTGCTAAGACAAAGTTTCAACTTGAAATAAGGCAAAAGGATGGCTGCATGTCCTCTCACTGTCTTACTGAGCATTTTCTTTTCTTTTCTTTTTTAATTCTTGAAATTTTTTTTAAGGGCCAAAGAGTTTTATTTTTCATTTTGAGTTATGTCTATGGTTTTAATCCAAGACAGGTTTCTCATGGATCCGATTTAGGTGCGTTCAATGCCCTGAAAGTCACATTTTCATTTCTCTTCAAGACAAGCCTCTTCCTGCTTTGCGCCGGGTGTCAGATGGGCATATTTCAGCAGCCTTAGATTCACTGACCTTTAATCTAGCAAAGTCTTTCAGAGGACTTTAACAACGGAACTTAGAGTGGCATCCTTGATTTTGTCTTTGGCTCTCCATCTTGTCTTCTGTTGAGAATTATTTTTTCCAAGTTAGGGAGACTGATTTGTTTTCCAACCATGCAAACCCTGGCTCCTCTTGTCTAAGTTCTTCTTGGAAACTGAATAGTTCTTTCTTCAGCTCATACACAACCATATACATCCACTGAAACTTTCAACATTCTGTTTGGAGATTTCCTTAGCCAAAATACAAAAGTTGATTAGGTACACTTTCTGTCTTCCAAGTTATTATAGGCAACAGTTTTGCCAATTGTTTTTCTGTTATATAACACGGGTTGCTATTTTTCCAGTCTGTTGTAGACATTTCTGTGCCATTTTTCCAGACTTCACTAAGCATTTCCTACCCTTTGTTCCGTCTAGCTTTTACTAACAATTTATTCACAGTTTTTCCAGCTTCTTCCTGCTTCCTGGTCCCATGTCTAATGCCACATGTTTTATATTTTGTTTGGCAACACCCTGTTTCTAGGTATCAACTTCTGTCTTAGTATTTGCTCTATAGCAAATTGCTGCAATACTTAGTAGCTTAAAACAGTACACATTTATATGTGTTCTTTTTCTAACATTCTGTGGACCTTCTGGGTAGTTTTCATGATCCGTTTCTCAGCTGGGATGGCTGGGAGTCATGGATATCTGGGAGGTCTTTCCACATGATTTCTCATCTGCAGAAAGCTAGTCTGGACCTCTGCCTATGATGGTTTTCGGGTTTATGATAGCAAGCGTGGACAAGCTGCAGGGTGATAGTATTTTTCAAAATATTGCTTGCATAAATTTGGTAATGTCCACTAATGAGTTAAAGTCACATGGCCAAGCAGGAATTCAAAGGGTAGAGATACAGACTTCACATCCTGGTTATTGAAGCTTTTTGTTCTCAAACTGATACTCTAGTGCCCAAAGATATATCCTCTTAATGTATTATAAAACTATTTGGACAAATAAAAACCCATTTATTTATTTACCTAGAATATGTTAGAATTGGCATTTCATGAAACACATGCAAATATATGCATATTCACATGCCTATTCACATAAAGGATACTCACATATACATGTAGTTATACATATGTGTAATATATATACATCTATAAAATGTGTCTGTATATTCCTAAATTAGAGGTCTCTTTTCTAAGTAAAAAGCATGGAATTCATCTTTCTTTTATAAATCTTGTTACATTTTTACATTTTTTTCTTCTTCATTTTAGTTTACAATTACAATAGTAGTCTTTATCTGAATTCACTTAATTGGGCTAAGGTCCATTTAAGATGAGAATTTAGTTTGTCAAAATCATACTGTTTATTTGCATATGTAATTTAACATCTGTATTTTCATGCACCCTATAAACAAAATTTAATTTTTTAATACATGGTCATGTGATTCATTTTTTTAAAATATTATTTCAAAAATAAAGTTACTACAATTAGTACAATATTTACTTTATGAAGTTAAGTTTAAACTAGGTCAGATGTTAACAAATGTAGAATTGTTACCTTTAGTTCCCAGAGTTTTTCTTCAGTGTTCCAATTTAAATTAAATATTTAAGTCTTTCCAAGTAAAACAAATAATAAATTTTACATAATTAGGATTTTTTTCCACTCAAGAAATTTAGTCAATTACTTCCATATTAAAAATTTAATTCATTTTAGATAGATTAAAGTGTACATGAAATAGTGAAGTTTATCCATTACTCTGTTAGGATGTGGAATACTTGAACATGGAGATCATGTTGACACCATGACAACTCAGAGTATAATTTTTCTTATATACTAATGCCTTAGTTAATCCTGACCTTACTTAGCTAAGTAACTATAGTTATCTGAAGCATAATTTAAAAGTGGATAACAAAAGGGGACTCTAAAATAATGTGTCATCAGACCCTTCACCAAAGCCCTGAGGCCCTCCAATACATATTTGCTCTTGTTTTACCAAATAATTCAGCAAATCTTTTTTGAACACCAATTTGCACCAGAGAGATGCTCAGGATGGACTTGTGAAGCAGTCAGGCATGAACCCATCTTGGTCTTAGGGACCAGCAGATGATACAGGCAAGGAAAATAACAATCACAAGGCAGAGTGGTTTTGATTAGAAGCGCTGAAAGCAAAGTCTTGCCAGCCCAGTGGAGGAACTGCAATCAGGATGGAGGGACTTGTGAAAGATTTCCCTGAAAAGCAGCTTCTAAACTGAACCTTGGAGGATAGGTCAAAATGCATCAGACTGAGGGAGTGGTTAAGAGGAGCAGGAAGGCTCAGTTCTGCCACTGGGCCAGATGTCAAACAGGCTAAGTCTTCTGTCTACAATATCTACTCATTCCAAATCATACCAATTTTCAAATTCCCTTTGCTCAGATCACATATAATCTCATTTCTGCCCTAATCCTACATATCACCTTTTCAGAGAATGAGACACTAAGTAGGTTATTTTTCCTAGTTGGATTCCCTCATAGAACTATTGCCTTTGTAATAGTTATCACAGTTGAATCAGATGGTTAAGTAATGAGCTGTTTAGTGCCTTCTTTTTCTCAGGGATTCAGAGCTCCGCCAAGGCAAGGACTATACCTGTTTTAATAACCTTGGCCTATCTAATACATTTCACAAAGTAAAAAGACACGCTATAACTCTTTTCTTTTAATGAATGCATGGACAAATAATAAAGCACTCAGTGTTGGCTACCATCCTAGTGTTATATTTTGCATCTGGAGCTGCACTGAGCAACTGTAGTGCAGGCATGAGTTTATTGACTGTTGGTGTTTTGTAAGGATGCTATGAGGAAAGGATAATGTTATAAGGAAATTGTAAATACTGGAAAGATATGGATCAAGGGATAAACCATAGATTCTAAGCTGAAAAGGAGAATGAATGGAAGGAATTAATACAGAGAGAAGAAGTACAAGGTTAAGGGACTAAAGAGCTAAAAATAGGTGTTACAAAGTGAGGAAAAACAAAACAGAAGTGGAATTGTAGACATATCCCTCAGTATAGGTCCTTATTAATATTTCCTAGTAGAATGCCTCCTGATTTTAATTTAAAAATGTCAAAGAATATATGTATCTCTCACTATAATTTTTTCAACCAGTATGTGTAAAGGAAACTTTTCATTTATACCCTTTTAACTCTGTGACATTTCAAAGGTATTAATCTTTTGCTTGGTTCCCATTTTCATCATCTTCTACATGCAAGTGGTGTAAAAAGAGTCAAATAGTTAAACAAGACTTGTTTTAAATACAACAATGCACCTTTCATCTCTCATTCCCTATTTTCGGTTCCAGGACTGTGCATAACATGCTAACAGTGCTTTGGGCTTGCAACTTTGAGCATTATCTTTTTTTTTTAACATTTTTTATTGATTTATAATCATTTTACAATGTTGTGTCAAATTCCAGTGTTCAGCACAATTTTTCAGTCATTCATGGACATATACACACTCATTGTCACTTTTTTTCTCTGATTTATCATAGCATTTTGTGTATATTTCCCTGTGCTATACAGTGTAATCTTGTTTATCTATTCTTCAATTTTGAAATCCCAGTCTATCCCTTCCCACCCTCTGCCCCCCTGGTAACCACAAGTCTGTATTCTCTGTCCATGAGTCTATTTCTGTCCTGTATTTATGCTTTGTTTTTGTTTGTTTGTTTTTGTTTTTTAGATTCCACATATGAGCGATCTCATATGGTATTTTTCTTTCTCTTTCTGGCTTACTTCACTTAGAATGACATTCTCTAGGAGCATCCATGTTGCTGTAAATGGCGTTATATTGTCGGTTTTTATGGCTGAGTAGTATTCCATTGTATAAATATACCACTTCTTCTTTATCCAGTCACCTGTTGATGGACATTTAGGCTGTTTCCATGTTTTGGCTATTGTAAATAGTGCCGCTATGAACATTGATTGGGGTGCAGGTGTCATTTTGAAGTATGGTTCCTTCTGGATACAAGCCCAGGAGTGGGATCCCTGGGTCATATGGTAAGTCTATTCCTAGTCTTTTGAGGAATCTCCACACTGTTTTCCACAGTGGCTGCACCAAACTGCATTCCCACCAGCAGTGTAGGAGGGTTCCCCTTTCTCCACAGCCTCTCCAACATTTGTCATTTGTGGATTTTTGAATGACGGCCATTCTGACTGGTGTGAGGTGATACCTCATTGTAGTTTTGATTTGCATTTCTCTGATAATTAGTGATATTGAGCATTTTTTCATGTGCTTTTTGATCATTTGTATGTCCTCCTTGGCGAATTGCTTGTTTAGGTCTTCTGCCCATTTTTGGATTGGGTTGTTTATTTTTTTCTTATTGAGTCGTATGAGCTGCTTATATATTCTGGAGATCAAGCCTTGTTGGTTTCATTTGCAAAAGTTTTCTCCCATTCCGTAGGTTGTCTTTTTGTTTTACTTCTGGTTTCCTTTGCTGTGCAGAAGCTTGTAAGTTTCATTAGGTCCCATTTGTTTATTCTTGCTTTCATTTCTTCTAGGAGAAAATTTTTGAGATGTATGTCAGATAATGTTTTGCCTATGTTTTCCTCTAGGAGGTTTATTATATCTTGTCTTATGTTTAAGTCTTTAATCCATTTTGAGTTGATTTTTGTATATGGTGTAAGGGAGTGTTCTAGCTTCATTGTTTTACACGCTGCTGTCCAGTTTTCCCAACACCATTTGCTGAAGAGACTGTCTTTATTCCATTGTATATTCTTGCCTCCTTTGTCAAAGATGAGTTGACCAAAAGTTTGTGGGTTCATTTCTGGGCTGTCTATTCTGTTCCAGTGGTCTATATGTCTGTTTTGGTACCAATACCATGCTGTCTTGATGACTGTAGCTCTATAGTATTGTCTGAAGTCTGGGAGAGTTATTCCTCCAGCCTCTTTCTTTCTCGTCAGTAATGCTTTGGCAATTCTAGGTCTTTGATGGTTCCATATAAATTTGATTATGATTTGTTCTAGTTCTGTGAAATATGTCCTGGGTAATTGGATAGGGATTGCATTAAATCTGTAGATTGCCTTGGGCAGTGTGACCATTTTAACAATATTGATTCTTCCAATCCAAGAGCATGGGATATCTTTCCATTTTTTAAAGTCTTCTTTAACTTCCTTCATCAATGGTTTATAGTTTTCTGTGTATAATTCTTTCACCTCCTTGCTTAGATTTATTCCCAGATATTTTATTACTTTGGGTGCTATTTTAAAGGGGATTGTTTCTTTACTTTCTTTTTCTGTTGATTTATCGTTAGTGTAAAGAAATGCAACTGATTTTTGAACGTTAATTTTGTAACCTGCTACCTTGCTGAATTCTTCTATCAGCTCTAGTAGCTTTTGTGTGGACCTTTTAGGGTTTTCTATATATAGTAACATGTCGTCAGCATATAATGACACTTTTACCTCTTCTTTTCCAATTTCTATCCCTTTTATTTCTTTCTCTTGCCTAACTGCTGTGGCTAGGACTTCCAGGACTATGTTGAATAGGAGGGGTGATAGTGGGCATCCTTGTCTTGTCCCAGATTTTAGTGGGAAGCTTTTGAGTTTTTCACCATTGAGTACTATGCTGGCTGTAGGTTTGTCATATATAGCTTTTATGATGTTGAGATATGTTCCCTCTATACCCACTTTGGCGAGAGTTTTTATCATAAATGGATGTTGAATTTTATCAAATGCTTTTTCTGCATCGATTGAGATGATCATGTGGTTTTTGTCCTTTCTCTTGTTGATGTGATGTATTACATTGATTGATTTGCGTATATTGAACCAGCCTTGTGTCCCTGGGATGAACCCCACTTGTCATGATGTATAATCTTTTTTATGTGTTGTTGGATTCTATTTGCTAAAATTTGGTGAGCATTATCTTTTGATTGCCCACCGTGAATGAGGGTGAAGCTTCCCCTGTATGCCCCTTTTCTTATTCTAGTACTCCCTAAGGCTGTAGTTTAGGTTACATCAGTGTGCAGGATGTATATTAATTTATATTATTGCTACTACATAGGATCTCCTTTCAGGTTCCCCCTAAGGAAGGGTCCTTTGTCTTTCTCCTGTATCATGCCCTTGTTTCTTTTCTCTCAAATCCTTCTCCTTACCTGGTTTACTACCTAATTATGGAAGATCACAGGGGCCCACAACTTCCCAAGAAAATATACATGGGATCATGGGAGGTTTTCTTACATGGCGATGTTTTATCTAGATAATATTGTTATTAGAAATAATTTCCCTTCAGAATGTTGAAGGCATTGACCCACTATTCTTTAGTTTCTGACTCTGCTGCTGAAAAGGTCCAAACCATTCTGATATCCTGCTATCAAGGGACTCCATCCCCCACCAGTATGGAAGCTTGTAAGGTCTTCTGTTCATCCCCAGTCCTCTGAAGCTTTACCATGATGTGTCTCAGTGTGATCCATTTTAATGTATGTCGGTAATCAGTAAGGCCTTTCAACGTGGCAATGAAAGCTCTTTGGTTCCTGGAAATGTTTTTGACTTACTATATAGATTCTGTTTTTCCATTTGTTTTTTCCTCTATTCCTTCTGGGGACTTGTTTTTTCCTACTTATTTATGTATTTTAAAAATACGGTTGATTTATAATGTTAGGTATGAGAAAATGTCCGCATTTCATTCTTTTACATGTAGCTGTCCTGTTTTCCCAGCATTATTTATTGAAGAGACTGTCTTTCCCCCATTGCATATTCTTGCCTCATTTCTAAATAATGCTACTATGAACACTGGGGTGCATGTATTTCTTCAAATTAGTGTTTTCATTTTTTTCCAGATATATACAGGAAAGGGACTGCTGGATCATATGGTAGTTCTATTTCTAATTTTTGCATTCCATAGTGGCTGCACCAATTTACAGTACCACCAACGGCAGACTCTAGGTTTTCCTTTCTCTACATCCTCACCAACATTTGTTATTTGTAGTCTTTTTGATAATAGCCATTCTGAAAGATGCTAGCTGTTATCTCATTGTGGTTTTAATTTGCATTTCCCTGATGATTAGTGATGGTCAGCATCTTTTCATGTGTTTGTTGGTCATCTGTATTTCTTCTTTGGAAAAATGTCTAATAGGTCATCTGCCCATTTTTTTTAATCAGGTGTATAGTCTTTTCATACTGAGTTGTGAGTTTATATATGTTTATATATGTTGGATATTAACCCCTTATTATTCATATCATTTGCAAATACTTTCTCCCATTCAACAGGTTATCTTTTCATTTTGCCAATGGTTTCCTTTAATGTGCAAAAGCTTTTAAATTTAATTAGGTCTCATTTGTTTGTTTTTGCTTTTGTTTCCTTTGCCTGAGGAGACTGATCAAAAAATATTGCTACAATTAATGTCAAATAATATAATGCCTAAATTTTCTTCTAGTTTTCTTTTCCCCCACTTCTTTTTTAGCCTTGTTCACTTCTTTGAAACAAATTCCTTTGCTTTTTCATTTTGTTTAAAGTTGTCTGGCTGTGAAATTAGGTGAAACAGTTACCTACCTTGGTCCCGTGGTGTCTGTGTGTTATTTCCCTGTGCAGTCTGTGTGTGCCCATGGCTTTGGTGGGAGAGCTGGATCTGAAGTGAACATCTTCCCCCAGTGTATGTTCGCAGCTATCATGTTAGTGGGAGGTGCGGCTGGACATGGAGGAACTAGAGTCACAGCCACATGTGAGCTGGAGCTTCCTCTATGCTCGGTGGTCATCACCACACTATTGGGTTGGGGGCAGGTCCCCAGTTGCTGGAGCAGAAACCCTGAAGTTCGAGTCTGAGCTGGTTCCATGGCATCTGTGTGAGCTCTCCTTTCTTCCAGCGACAGCACCTTGGCCTCAGAAGGGAGCAGCACGGGACCAAAAGGGGCCAGATTACGCACCCAGTGCAGGCCAGGATGTGTGCTGAGACTCTCCTGGCACCTCAGTCAGAGCACCAGACAGCTCCGGGTCCAGAGGCGCCGCTGCAGCAGTAGCAGTGGCTTCCCTCACCCCGTCCAGCTGCAGTGCAGGTCTGAGCCAGCTCCTTCCCCTCAAGTGTGCACTGTGCTCAGCAGTGGCAGGCTTCACCCTAGAGGGCACTGTGCCGGAGCTAGAGGGGCCCGAGTGGGTGCTTGGCAGGCAAGGATGCACACTGGGGTGGTCCTGGGAAACCGCTCAGAGCCCCAGGCAGTTTCAGTCTGCTTCCTCTGCCTTGTTCCCCGGAGTAAGCAAGTGTGTGTGCTCTTTACAGGGAGAGTTCTGATTTCTTACAGCTCTCTTATAAGTCACACCGATTTCCAAACCAGCTAAGGAGACCTGCCTTCCCGCTGTCAGACCCCGTGGTTGGGGATCCCAATGTGTGATTCAAACCTCTCCCTCCCTAGGAAGGATCTCTCAGCCTCCTCTTCCGTGTCCCCTCCTAGGGATGCAGGCCCTGACCTGATGGCTTTTTCTCTCCTCCTGCTTGACTCTGTGTGGATCTTTCTTACAGCCTTGGTTGTAGAAGAATCTTTCTGCCAGCCTGAGGTTAGTTCTGTGAGAGCTGCCCCACACGTGGATGTGGATGTGATGTGTTTATGGGGTGAGGTGTGCTCAGTGCCCTCCTATGCCTCCTTGTTCCCCTCCTTCGGACTTGTAAATTTTCTTTTGTTTCTCACACATTTGCTAACTATGATTTTTGTTGTGTTCTTCATCGGCTGTGTCTCTGACTTAGTTTCCAGCTTTCTGTGAGTTTTACTTTCCACTGTCACTTAAAAAAAAAAAGTAAGGCCTCCTTTTTGGTTCTTTGAGTGTTCCTTTGTAATAGTAACTCATTTCTTGTTTTAAAGAGTCAGTATCTCCTTTCACTTATCTGAAGATATTAATAATAAGAATTAATAATAGTTTGAAGTATTATTCTCTTGGCATAATTTTCTTCATGTTGTTTCGTGTACCTGTGTGTGTGTGTGTGCATGAACCCACGTGTGTGTTGGTCTTTATAAACTTTATACTAAAGGCTTTTCTCAAATTTAGGTTTTAATTTATTTTGGTCTTGGAATTTTTTTGTACAAGACTGACTTCGGATATTGAGTGACCCATAATTTTCTGCTCATACTTAAGAGTAGAATGCTGCGAAGAGTATTGGACTCTCATAGACTTGCTTACCAGCTTTCACTATGAAGTGCTCTGTCTGAGCACACAGTTTTGTGGCTCTCCTTGTGTCAGGGCCAATTCACCAGAGAGGGACAGTTCAACCTTCTGCCAGCATTCCATAAGCCAGTTGCCAAAAGATAGTTCAGGAGCCTCTGGAACTGGTATGCAGGTACCAACACCCAGTGTTCGTACAGTGCTCCTACACACAACTGTGTGTAACTTCTCCTGCTCCAGAGACTCTTCTGTACCTTCCCAAGGAAACAAACCTCCAGAGTTCTGCCGTAGGAGAGGAGGGGTGGTTGCTTGGCTAATGGAACAGAGAGTGAGGGCTGGATTAGAGATATGCAGAGCCCACCAGGGACCTTCTTGGCTTCAACTAAAGTTTGGGGTTCACGGGGCCACCACAGGCCACATGAGGACCAGACTGCTCAGAGAGAGACAGGCAGAAATGACCGCTTGTCAGGAGGGCAACACCAAGCACTCCTTACAGTCCTTGCAGCAGCCTGTGTGCATTTCATAGAACCATCTAGTAACTGTCTTTGTCTTAGATCTCAGCTCGATGGCTGGCAGGTGAGTACACATCAAGAGGTACAAGAGTCACTGTAGCTTAAAAGACTCTTGCCCATAGAAGTTAAGATGTTTTCTATGAATTCTGTATGTTTAGGGTCCAGAGTCTGCACAGAAGACATACCAGTTAGAAGAGCCACCATACTCAGGAAGGACAAAAGCTACATTCAGTTCAGATGTAGTTTATCATGGGGCATTTTTGTCATAAGCAATATTGTTATATGTCATGGTTAACATACCATTTTTTTTATCAGTTACCAGAGGAACAGAGTTAGAGAGCTCCATGAAGTTCAAATTCTCAGGCCCAAAGGAATGGATTTTGTTAAGCCCTTATTCACACACTGTAATTGCTTCTTTGACTTTAAAAAAATTATTATTAACGAAGAAGGAAGGAAAGAAACACATGAATAGAAATGTGTAGAAGAAGGCAGGTTAATGTGGCATGTAGGCAAGGGAATTTCAGTCTGTGTCTATATTCTCAAGGATATATGAGGTAAGGATGGGGGTGAAGTGCGGAACATGAATGGTGGGGAGAGAAAGTGGAAAGTAGGCCATGTTGTGAACGGTGACTCCCAACTCCTTCCAACACGTTACGTTCAGGATTGTTTTATTGAAAAGTATTGCTGTATTACTTAGGTTAGGCTAAAAGCAGTAACAAATAGGCTCCAAATGTATAATGGCCCACACCCAACAGAAGTCTATTTCATGTTCATGTAACAGCATGAAGCTGGATCATAGGGTGGCGGTGTGACCCTCTTCCATGCAGTCAACTGGGACACATGTAGGCGAAGTCTCTGCCGTCTTCATCACTCGGCTTCCAAGGTTGCCAGGTCCTTTTTCTTCCAGTCAGAATGGAATCCATTGGTTCTAAAGCGCTCATGTGAAACATCTAATTCCTTACCAGTGTCAGGCCAGTAAAAAATCATATTTTCAAAATCGGTAGCAGTAATATCAATAGCATTGCATTAAGAATAATCATCATGTCATTACAGTGGCGCTTTACATGTGTACACAAATGTATACTGTTTTATATAAAACATACCCCCTAGACTTTGCCTTCATAGCATTCAACTTTCAAAGAAAAACTTATCTTTTATCTCTATAGCTTATTTTCATAGATATCCTTTTAGTTTAGGTACCAGAGTGTTTCATTTATTTCTGCATGACACCCAAGTTACTGTGTTGTAGTATACATTGATATTTTAAGGGATCACAAAAAGCCAAATATAGAAGTAGGAACATCCAATTGATTAAAATGCTTCTGCTACTTTCTGCTTGATACTGGAGTCTCTGCCTTTTGGTTACCTTGTATTTCTTAACAAAGCATAGAAGCTGCAGAGGAACTGAACAAATAGCATCTTCACTTGAAAACCCACTTTATGACACTAAAGTAAAATAATAATCAGAGGATAACTCTTTTCAACTCATACATTAAAACTAAACGTTAAAAATGCATCCTCTGAGTTCATAAATGTGAATTGTTTTTATTTTACCATCACTTTAATTTTACCAGTTTTATACATGTAAGAGATGTCTTCTGCTTCACTTAACGGTGGTTTAAAGCACATCTTTTTTTTTTTCTTTTTAATAAAGAGACTTCACAAAAAATAGAAGAAAAAAGGGCAAACTTCACTGTTTGACAGCATGTTTCCATTCATTCACATCTTTCTGTAACATTATCCTTTTGATCTAAGGGGCTCCAGTGAAAGATGAAAGTTTACGTGGTGCTTGAGCCAAACGTGCATTGCTGTTTCTAAGTTACACAAGGATGAAAGGGAAATGCTGTTACTACCTTGTGATTCTTTTCACATATGTGTAACTTACAAAGTGACTGTAAAAACTAAAACTTTCCATGGGTCTGGTTTGCAAAAAAGGCAGCCTCTCATGGCCAATTTAGAAGAATAAACACCCAGATTCTGAACCTCTGAAAAATTACTCCAAGGCTAGTTTTCTGACATTTCAAACATTTAAACTTGACCCCATTGCTTACAGTCTTACCTGTTGATGAAGAAATTCACACACATGGCATAACTATGTCATAGCCAGGCAGCCGTGGCGTCTTTGGCAACCCTTTTTTCACTCTTGGATTAGGGGAATAACAGTGAACCAAAGTGAATCCCAGTTTCAACACTACTGTTTTACACAATGTATCAGTGTGTCTGTAATCCTTCAGTTTCAGGAATGAGGATATGTTTACAAAGGAGAGTAAATCTGGACATGTTGTTCAGACATACTTCCTACACTAAAAAAAAGCAGTGTATATTTGCTTAGACCCTAAAAATCATTAGGAAACATTTTTTACTGGAGGTTACAACAGACAAAATGGTCACATACATAATTTTGTTTGAAAGAAAGAGAAAATTTGTTTTAATGTCAAATTAGCATTCCAAGCCTTACATATACAGGAACTGGTAAAATGCTTCTTTGCCAAATAATGCTTTTCAGAATTTAATGCTAAGATAATTTTATGGAATGAAAAGTGACCCTAAAGACTCTCTTGTAAAAATCACCCCCTTAGGCTGATGACTAAAGATAAAGTAATACTATAAATTGAAGGTGATGAAAATCATCAGTTTAACTTAGTACAGTAATCAAGATTACCCAGTGCAAGGTGGTATCTGGTATGCTATGTCTTACTGTGCTGGGTTTGTAATACGATACCATGAAAAGCATAAAATCTGAAGATTACTTTCCTGAAATCATGAGCAGAGTGCCAAAAGATCTAGATTTCTACCCACTTTTTTTTTTTTTTTGGTGAACACTTCATGCTTATATGAGATGATATATCTCCAAAACACTACTTCCTTAAATTTTGGTGTTGTATCAATTTTCCTGATCCTATAAGGAACTTTGGTCTTGATCAAATGAGCATGTCCAAGAAACTCTTGGGGTTCTTCATGATTCTAAGTAATTTAGAAACATGTAAGAAACCACATTGTTTTCAAAAATCTGCAGTATAAATACAAGCGATCCTATTAGCCAGTGTAAGTATGATAAGATAGACGGTGCCGGTGAAGTGCTGCCAGCCACCAGTCACTGCCTCAGAAACCCTCCGTCCCATCAGCATGTACTCCAGTCACGTAAATCTCCTTCCAGACTCTCATGTCAGTTTTTTCTCCTCCACCGCACTACTTTCGCCTTCACACAGATCCTCATAATCCTTCATTTGTTCTCTGTTACCTCCTAACAGTCTTGCTCTATGCCATTGCCAGAAGGGTTTACTTAAAATGCAGACCTGACCACACCATCTTCCATTCCACTTTCGTGCACACTTTCAGAGGTTTTACCGCACCGGAAGAATGAAGTTCAGACTCCTTAACAGGGCACACAACGTGGTGTCGTATACCCACCTTCTCCCTACCACTCTGCCCTCATCTCTCGTCACTGCTCAGCTCCCCTGTGTGCCAGAACCCAAGCCACACATCGTTTCTTGCCTGATTTCACTGATCCTTTTATTTTGTATGCTAGCCTGTCCTCCTCTCCCGTCATCTGTTTAAAAATCTTTAAAATTAAATTGTTAAATCAACACCTTTAACACATCCCTGGCATACATAACCATCACCTAGACGTAGCCTTGGCTGGGAGGGAGAGGACCTTACCTGAACACTTCCACTGTAATTCTGTGATTTCTCTTAAGGTCAAGTTTATCACGCATCCTCAAAAAACAAGGGAGTTCGAATGAAAATAAATGCCTGGTTTGTGTCAGTGAGCTCCACGTCTCACACCCACTCCTGCTTTTCATGCATTGAGTCATACTGGCTTCCGGAGGAACGGAGCTCCAGTACAACCATCATGCAAATTATGTTTCTAGAGTACATTGGATACTTGAGGGCAGGGGTTGCAATGACTTTTAGGCAACGCTAATGCTCTGGGGTAAATGTAGATCAGCTATGCTGTTTAGCAATTGACTGATGGTTCCCCTAATATATTCAAGTGACTTGAGAGTTCATGTAAAGGTATACAGCTTCAATACCAGGAAGAAAAAAATGTGCTTGACTGTATCTGAGTCATATATTCTCATTACTGTTGGAAAGAAGGACTTGTATTTGGCAGATCTTTTCAGCTACACACTATAAAAGGAGAAAATGTTTTGTTCGTCCTGGCAAGAACAATATTTCCTTTTTAGATGTATTTTTAAAAGAATTTGCTGATTGAAAAGTCACACAGGTAAATCGTTTTCTACAGAAGTAATGACATTCCCAGGCCAGCAGGCTTTAGCTGAAAATATGAAACCAGGCACCGTCTGGAATATTCATTTCCAAACTGTATGCCAACGGGATCCAACCCTGGCACGCTCTACCTGTGTGTGAATGAGTAACATACTTTGAAAACAGAACTGGCAAATCTAAACCTTTAGAATTCTGACCTCGGCTCAGAAATATAATGACATGCTTGAGGTTGACTCGACTATTTAATACGAAGTGTCAACACCTGGCTGCAGATTGATCATGAAAGATGAGATTTAATTGTTAAAAAACCACAGTGTTGTCCAGAAACAAAGTCTGTGATTTAAATGTATGTTAGATGGATGGAAATGTGCAGATCAGTGCTCCTGGGTCAAAACTATACTGTTCACCTCACCTAGACTCTCTGTCACACGAGTGGTTGTTCACTATTTGATGTTGTATAAGTTTCCAACTGCATCCTAAGTTCCCTAAGGGTAAGAAAACGATCATCTATTACATTTCTTCTAGAGCCTCCACCCCTTCTTTCATTTAGTTAGTGTTCACTGAGTACCTGCTATTTTCCAAACGGCAACGCTGAGGGATGTGGAGACAAACATTGGTGTTCCCTACTCTTGAGGTTCTTAATCGAATGAGAGTGACAGATAGAAAAACAAATGATTATACTGTGCTAGAAAAAGTGGTACACTACAGGCATGCAAAGAATACTACGGGGTAAAAAGGGGAACAGCCATATAGGCCCAGGAGTGGTTCTAGAGGTCGCTTTGGTCTTGGCTTGAAGAGTGAGCGAGCTATAAATCAGGGGAAAGAGGAGAACGTTTCTGGTAACAGCAGAGGCCCTGTGGGGCAGGGCGTACTCACATGCGTGCTTGCCCCAGTTATCTTTGGCTGAAAGAAAACATCTTCCCCAGAAATACTGCTATAATTATATGATGTCTGTAAGTAATAGGTACATAATAGGAACGTAAATTCTGAGCAATACAATACCACAGCAGGGTGTGGTTTAAAGTGAGCAATTGGGAGCCAGACTGCCTGGATATGGATTCCAACCTGAACACCTAAATGCTGTCTGACTTTTAGCAAGTGATTTAAGTGCTGTAAGCTTCGATGCCCTACCCTAGAAACTAAGGAAGATACTAGCAATTATCTCATAAAAATTACTGTCCGGATGAAACAAAATAATTATTAAAACTTTCTAAGGAGTGGGTGACGGTATAGCTCAGTGGTAGAGTGCATGCTTCGTATGCACAAGGTCTTGAGTTCAATCTCAGTACCTCCATTTTTTAAAAAAAAATACTTTAAAGGGTTAAAAAAAATTCAGTATAAAAAAAACTTTCTTAGAAAAATGATGGGCAGCTTTCCATAAGTGTTCCATAATACTAGCAACAAATTTTCGAATTATTCACTTGCTTATCAGTATTTTTGACTTACAACTTACATACCATACAATTTACCCATTTAAAGTGTGTAAGCCGGTGATTTTTAGTAATTTCAGAGGGTTACACAACCATCACTTTAATTTAGAAAATTTTCCTCCCAGAAAAAAGCTGCCTGTTGAATTTCATTCTCTGTTTCTACTTTCCTATCTCCCAGGTCTAAGGAAAAACTAATCTCATTTCTGTCTGTATAGATTTGCCTATTTCTGGACATTTCGTATAAAAGTAATTATAAAAATGTGGTCTTTTGCGTCTAGCTTCCTTATCTTAGCATAATGTTTTCAGGATTCATCCATGTTGTGGTATGTATCAGTACTTCATTGCTTTTTATGGCTGAACAATATATTCATAAGTTGATGCACATTTTGGATGCTCTGCTTATTGTCTGTTGTGAATAATTCCACTGTGAACATTTATGTACAAGTCTTTGCATGGGTGTCTTTTTCATCTCTCATGGCTGTACACACAGAAGGGTACTTAGGGTGTCACATGTTAACCCTATCTAACATTTTGAAAAATTGCCAAACTGTTTCCTGAAGTAGTTGCACAGGTTTCTTTACCATCAGCAATACACATGAAGTCTGAATTTAATCATATCCTTACCACCAATTGTTTTATCTGTTTTTAAGAAAAATGTTCAAATTTTGATAGGGATTGCATTGACTCTGTAGATGGCTCTGGGTTCTGTGGACATTTTACCAGTATTAACTCTTCTGATCCAAAAACATGGAACGTTTTTCATTTAATTTTGTCTTATTTAATTTTTTCCACGACCGTCTCACGGCTGAGTAGGTCTTTCATTCCCTTGGTCAAAGATGCTCCTCAGCATCTTAGTATGTTTGAGGCTATGATGGTTTTGTATGTTGATTTTGTATCATGAAAGTTCACTGAATTCACTGATTAGTTTTAAAGCATTTTGGTGGAGCTGTTAGGACTTTCTGTATAAAAGATCATGTCACTAGCAAAGAGACACAAGTTTAGTAATTACCTTCAGCTTTGGATGGCTTTTCTTTCTTTTGCTTACCTGAGTGCTCTGCTTAGGACCTGCAGTACCATGCTGACTAGAGTCGTGAGAGTGGGCATCCTTGTCTGTTCCTGATCTTCAAGGGAAAGCTTTCAACCTTTCACCATCGAGTATGGTGTTAGCTGTAAGACTGTCATATATGACCTTTATTATGTTGAGGTATGTTCAGTCTGTACCTACTTTATGAAGAGTTTCTATCATAAACGGATGTTGGATTTTCTTGACTACTTTTTCTGCATCTATTGATGCAGATGCAAATGATCTTATGATTTTTGTATTTCATTCTGTTAATGTGGTGTACCACATTTATTGATTTGCATTTATTGAACCACCCTTGCATCCCAGGGATATGTCCCATTTAATCATGGTGTATAATCCTTTTAATGTGCTGATTAATTTGGTTTGCAAGTTATCCTGTTGAGAATTTTTACATCTGTATTCATTAGTGATATTAGCTTGTGGTTTTCTTGTAGTGTCCTTATCTGGCTTTGGCATCAGGCTAATGCTGGCCTCTTTTTATAAAAAGGGTTTGGGACTTTTCCCTCCTCTTAAAATTTTCAGGAAATTTTGAGAAAGACTGGCATTATTTCTTCTTTAAATATTTGGTAACATTCACCCATGAAGCCAGCTGGACCTGGGCTTTCCTCTTTTGAGAAGGTTTTGGTTCCTGTTTCAACCTCCTTATTCATTATGGGGCTGATCAGATTTGTTATTTCTTCACGATTAATTCTTGGCAGGTTGGATGTTCCTAGGAATTTATCTATTATCTTCAGGGTTGTACAATTTATTGGCATAGACTTGTTCATAGTAGTCTCTTACGAGCCTTTGTATTTCTGTGATGTAAGTTCTTTCATTAATAATTTCATTGATTTGAGTCCTCTTTTTTTCTTGCTAAGTCTAGCTAAAGGTTTGTCAATTTTGTTTATCTTTTCTAAAAAACCAACTCCTAGTTTCATCAGTCTTCTCTGTGGTTTTTCTGCTTTCTGTGTCACTGATTTCTGCTCTGATCTTTTTTATCTCCTTCCTTCTGCCATCTTTGGGTTTTGTTTGTTCTTCTTTTCTAGTTCTAGTAAACTTCTGGCTGCTCTTTCAACTTGCTTGTATCATGGAGCTATCAGCCTCTTCTTAATTGTTCTCCATCAACATTTTCAATGCTCTTAGGCATGTGATTCTTTGTGTGCTGTTTCAGATAAATTCAGTCCTCGTCAATTCTATAGCCTGCCTTTATTCTGGGTAGAACCCCAGAACTACTGCACTGGAACTGGGGGGAGGTAAATTTTCCTGAAGTGACATCCTCACTCCATAAGTGGTCATGGGCTGGGGGTGGGAAGTGGGTTGACACCTTCTAGGCTTCTCAGTTTGACTCCTCCAGCATGGGACTTCCACTGAAAAAGCAATCTTAGACACGGACCACTGGGGCCTCCTTATGCTGCAACAGTTTGAATAGAGCTTCTGCTCTATAGGTACGGGAGGGATAAGGGACTGGAGACCTAGTCCTTTCAGTCATACTTGGCTGGAATGTAACTTCTGCAACATGGGACAGAAACAGATGAGACACCCCCATGTCCTGCCCTTTCTTGGGTGAAATCATATCCCCAGATTGGATAAGGGGAGAGAGAGGGAGCCCCATCTTTTTAGTCCTCACTTGCTTATTGCACAACACTCAGAGTAGAGCTTCTGTAATGCAAAATTGGCAGAGGTGGAGATGTTCGTGGTGGTTCAGGATCAGATCATGACTCAAACCCCACAGTTATGTTCTTACTGAGATTAGTAGCTTTTCTTGAATGAATGTTTCTCCATTTGCTTTTTGTCCTTAGGATAATTTCTGGAGACTTCAAATAATTGTTAGTTTGGTTTTTTTGTTTAAAATAAGTTTCACAAGTTAAATTGTTGTTTTGATGGGGAGAGGGTCTACCAAGCTTCTTCCTCTGCCATTCAGGAAGTCCTGCCTCCTTTAATTAAGTATTTTGCCAGCACTTGTGTGTGTGTGTGTTAATCACTTAATTGCTTCCAATGCTGTACATTTTGCCACTTATTTTTATAAGAGGCTGAATTTCCTCATTTCTGATAAGAGCCTTTATAAGTAAAAAAAAAAAGTGATGCGATCATATGTTTTGAATCTACCTTCAGGGAGGCCTCTCTTAGATAATCAGATTTCTCATTAGACTATTCAAGAATCTAAGTAATCTTATGCAGAGGAAAATGGACTCTTTATACACCACTGTTTCCTGGTAATGTGGCAGTGTTAAGCAAGAACCTAGAGACAGGACAAGAAGAGAACAGTGTGTGTGACCTGGAAACTGGAGGTCATGGTAGAAACACAGAAGCAGGCAACACAGGCTAGGACACAGCCAGGACCACATGTGGGCGTAACGATTTTAGCAGAGATCAGTGGAGGTGTATCTCTGCCACGATGACATGACACCTGTATACCCTACTTCCAGGTGCTGCCAGAACTTCTCTGCCATCCCAAGGGGAAGGAGGGACAGTGAGGATGAAACACTCACCTGATCATGTGTTTGCTGCCCAAGAGACGGGGTTCTAAACCAAAAATGAGTAAATCACCTTGATTGTACAAAGTTAAATTTCCCCTCTGACACAGACTGAATGTTTGTATCCCCGCAATATTCTATGTTCAAACTTAATCCCCAGTGTGATGCTATTTGGAGGTGAGGCCGCTGGAAGGTAATTATCATGAAGGCTGAGCTCTCATCAGCAGAATCGGTGCCCTTGCAAAAGAAACCCCAGGTTACTTCCTTGCCCCCTCTGCCATGTGAGGACGTGGAGAGAAGCTGGCAATCTGCAACCCACAAGGAGGCCCTCTCTAGAACTACTCAACCAAGCTGGCTCCCTGATCTCAGACCTCTAGACTCCAGAACTGTGAGAAAATTCTCTTGTTTATAAGCCACCTAGTCCATGGTATTTTTTTATGTCAGACATCCTTTCAAGCATAGGTGAGTAAACCAGATCAAAGGTCAGTTCAGTTATAGAAATAAAAGGAATTTATGTAAACACTTGAATGTGGTTATTAGGCATTCACACCTGCTATGTTATCTTTCACTATTCCTGCGTAGATGTCACTTGAAAAATAAGAATAAGATGAAATACAAGGGGAAAAGAAAAATTCATGACATTAAAATCAATTAAAATTTACCCTCATGTTTTTAAAAAGGCTAAAATATGGTGCTAAAATATTAAATGTAACAGATGTCCTTCTATGCCCGTGCATGTGTTCATGTGAGCATACACACCTACACACACACACCACAAAGTTTAAATATATTCACAAGAAGTTGGCTTTTAAACTTGTCTTAGTATCCCAGGCTGATGATCACAACGTGTTAACTTTAAAGGACTGAAATTGTATGTAATAAATCGTAAGACTCTATTATATATCATTTATTGTAATTTGGACCGATAAACTGGACCAAAGTTTTCTTCTGAGTAATCTGCGAAGGAAATGTATCTTCTACAAGACAGTATTACATAAGTAGTCCAATGGGGAGATGTCTAAACAACTTGAGTGTGCAAGCACTCTTGAAGCAGCACAAGACAATTTATAAGCTTTTATTTATAAAGGAATTGCTGAAAGTTACTGTAGAAGGCATTCATATCTATTCATTTAAGCAAGCCCCTTGCATTCACAAAATGCAACAGTTAGATGAATTCTACCTACAGAATTCTGAAGGAAAGCGCAGTTGAAACACGCAGCATTATGCATGACCCCTCCCTCCCCCAACTCATGGCAAAACAGATTTCTATAAAGACTTGAGTTCTGCTTAATTCTCACTGCTGTCTGATGAATTAACACATCTTTCATTTGTATCTGCCTTTAATTATATTCTCATTCTTTTATTTTCAGTTTTTCTCTGCACTTTCTTTTCTCCTCTATATGTTTTATCCCTTATTCCTAAATCACTCTACCCCAACATTTCTCTGAATTGGAACTTTCCAGATGAACAGGACTGGGAAGCAATCCCTCTTCTGGGAATCTTTCTTTACTCTCTTCAGCAGATAGAAGCTTGCTTTCTTACCTGCTCTCTCTGTGCAACAAAATTCTGTGCTTGAAATAAAGGACCTGGGCATGTTTATATTGTGATGCAATATTTTTTAGTAGCCCCAAATACTGCACAGCATGATACCAGAGTATCAGTTAGCTTTTAAAGAGTAGAAGTTAATAAAAGTGACGCATGGCTACTTCCCAATGGCATCAACTACAGACTCTATCCTTTCCAGCTGCGTCTCCCAACTAGGGTCCTCTCAGGCTGTAAGGGGACTACTCTGCAGGAATTTGTTCAGCCAGTCTGACAGGTGTTCAGAAAATAAGACCAGTGATGGTCAAATCTACCTGGGTGATAATGTCAACCTCTGCCTTTTCTCCAGAGGCCTGTGGCCATCAGCAGAAGCATTCTGCTTTATGAGCTATCAACAGTGTGTTATGCTCTAAAAAGAAATCTCCGGAAGATAGAATCACACCTATTTCTCTTACACAAACTTTACAGCATGTAGCGACACTAAAAATTATTCATACATGTCTACTGTCACATTATTAATACGAGTTTAGGAACCCAGGAGGGGAGAGTTTTGTCATTTAACTTGAAGGTGTTTTCCATTGCTTTGCAAGCATTTTAAGGTTGCTTACTGGGAATTTCTTTCTGGGAATCATTGCATAGTTCTTGCATAATAAATGATAAATTTTCTAGATAAAGTAAAGTTTGAAAAATGTTTCTTGCATATATACATTCTTTTCTTTATTAGTGCCAAGTTCTTGTAAACCAACTAGTCTGAAATGTGGATGACTGTGTATCAAGGGGCTAATGTGATCACCCACATAAACCGTGGTGTCTCCTCGGCATATGGTCCAAACCTCTAGGGAGCTGTATACACTGGGGCTGTGAAGTGCTGTTTGGCTGTTTTCTGCTTCCATACCTGGTGCAGCCTGTCTTGAAATTTTAGGAAGTAAAGTAAGTGATATGAGTCTCCAGGCTTATTCTAATTTCAAATAAAACTCCAATATAATAAGTCATTTCTTACACTGCAGGCCCTCTAGTAAACCTTTGTATTAATCCAGTGAAACTAAAAAAAGGACATCTAAGCTTTTATTAAGATACTGTCTATAAAAAACGCCTGGCACTGGTCAGCAGCTGAAATAGTTGACAGCCTTTTCTCTTGCTTGCTGAAGCTTGTGTGGCTCTTCCTACCTCACTAACCAAACACTGAAACTGTTTTTGAGAACGGAAAATGTACCAAGTTCGGAGGCAGTAGTTTCTTCAGAAGATGCAAAAAATATATTATTAAGAGGTAGTATTAGATTTTTTAGGTTTTCGCATATGTAAAAAATAAGGAACCCAGGAATTAGAAGAATAGATTTGTTCTATGATATCAAAATGCATCATATTATATTGTTCGTATTTCAGCAATTTGCCAGACTTACTTTATAAGATGAAGAGAGATTTTGAACCAGTTGGGGACAATTAGCTATCACCATTCAAGCCTATATTAGTAAGGTCAACATGAAGCTTAAAAAAGTCCTTCTTGAGATTTCTTCAGAAAGAGTTGTTAGGATGCTAGCGTCTGTGTGCACACAGTCACACATACGTACATATACCGACATGGGCAAGGGTGCTTCTGCATCATCTAAAGCCAAGACAAGTGCTTAGCATTTCTCACGTGACCTCTGAAGTTTTGCGGGTGTATAGGTTGATGATGCCTAAATATCTGTCGACATGTAAAGTTAAAAGGCCGAGGATGGTTAGACCAGCCTCAGTTGGGATCTGGGTGTTGGGACATAAAGAGAAAAGACAGGATGCACTGGGAGCCAGCTGACCTTCCACTGACATGAGGGCAGTGTACATGGTCTGGTGGGCAAGATGTCCACCCTGCAGAAGGGAGCTATGATGGCTTTAATCTGTGGACACAATTTTCTTTGGTATTCTCCTCCAATCAAGAGTAGGATATCCCCTCTCTTTGAATTTGAGTGGCTTGACTCTTTTGAGCAAAAGGGCTTGGCAGAAGTGAAGCTATGTGACTTCCTATGACAGGTTATAAGTGCAACACAGCTTCCAGCTTTCTTCTGGGATATTCCATTTTGAGGGGAGCCCTGAACTCCAAACAGTTGCTCAGTTTTCAAGCCACATAGAACAACCATATATAAGACATCCTTTTCAACAGCCACAGCTGAACACACAGCACATAGCCAGCATCAACTGCCAATCAGTTGAGTGAGCCATCTTGGACATCCATCCATCTAGGTGAGCCTTCAGAGGGCTACAGTTCCAGGCAGGATGTAACCATAATTGCATTAAAAAAAATTCAAGTGAAAACTGTGCAGCTGAGTCTTTCCCAAGTTCCTGATCCAAAGCAATAAGCAAGATAAAATAGTTACTTTAGACAGATCCGTTTTGAAGTAATTTGTTACACAGCAATAATAACTGGGGCTGGAACCAACTGCACATTGAATACTCAAGAGAGAAGTTTTAAGATGGACGATAGTTTGTAGTTTTTATACTATATGCACTGGAAGAATATTTTTATTATTTCAAAAATAGAAGCATTAATGAATGTATTATTTGAGCATGTCATGAAAAGCAATGAGATTGTCTTAGATTTCATTCCAGGGAGAAAGGTATGCCCCATAAATCTGATTAAAAACAGCAGTTGTAAAAAAAAAAATCATGTCATTTGCTTTTAGCAACACGCTGAGTCCAGTTTATTTAGTGAATCAGGTTCCAATCTATGTAGAATATCATCAGCTCCATCATCACCATTACGTTTGCAAGAAATTAGTGCGTCCTGATTAAACTGTTAAAGGCCGCTATTAAACCATTTATTTTGGCAGGCATAAAGAAGGCATCCTCATAATCCCTCCTTAACCCACTTCTAGTGATTCTCTAACTAACATTGGTTTAGTTGTGGATGGTTCAGTGACAGACATGCTTTTGAAGGAGATGTCAAGTCCCAGAAGCCAGACACAGTGCCTCAGAGAAGAGCAGAATGGAAGAAGTTAGGAGAGGAAACGCACAAAACATAATGGTTTTGTGTATTTCTAGTGTCCTTTACCTACTGAAATTATCTTATTCTTGAATTATCTTCTGTTCTTTTTTATGTGAGTCATCTTCTTCCCTCGACTACAAAAGCAATGCACGCACTTTAGGCCCCCACTGTGACTGACCCCCAGTGGTGGCATCGCACTAGCCATGATTCATTCATCCCCAGTGTTCTCACACAGCATTAGAAAAACTTGAACTTATTTCTAAATTAACTTATAATAATAATGCTCTTTCCTTCCAGTGCCCTACATGTGTGACTCAGCATAGGTGGTCAAATTCTAAGGTGACCCCAGTGACTCACATTCCTCTATAATCTCTTCCGTCCTGAGTATGGGTGGGCCTGTAAATATGATGACATGTCACTCCTGTGATAAAGTTTGTGAAAGGAGATCATCCTCCTTGGTCCTGATGTAATCAGGTGAGCACTGAAAGCAACAGACTGCAAGAGGGATTCCACATGAGGGAGATTCTGTTTCTAGCTTTGAAGATTTGATTAAGGCTGGAGGGGGGAAGCAGGTGGCAAGGGATGTGAGCATCCTCTACGATGCGAAAGCAACGCGCAGCCAACACTTAGCAAGAAAATGGGACCTTGAGCCTACAGCCGTAGGGAGCTGCATCTGCCAACAGCCTCAATGAGATTGGAAGCAGATTCTCCTCCGTAGCCCTCGTGACACTTGATTCCCACCTGTAAGACACTGAAGATCAGACCAGCTACCTCAAGCCCAGACCCGTGACCTACAGGCAGGGCCGTGAGCTGGTAAGCGGATATTATGTTAAACTGCTAAGTTTGCATTACCTTGTTCACAGCAACAGAAAATAATGTAGGCCATAGATCATAATTTTACTATATATAATGTAGTTCCAGAAATATAAAGTTAATTGTGTCTTACCTTTTTCCTTTTAGCTTTAGGAATCACTTTTGTATCAGGGTTAATGAGTTGAAATAAAGGTCAAATACAACTTGAGAAAATATTATATATCTTTGGCAATTATTAGCATTGAATAAATTTAGCTATTTCAAACTACTTTTTTCCTCCAAGAAATCTCATTATTGTTCTGTTTCACAAACTTCAGCACGTCAGCAGATAGTCCACTTCAAATAATTTAATAACTCTGGCCAAATTAACTAAAATATGCTGGTAATTTTTTCTTTGGAGGAGAACTTTTATTTCAACTCATACTTAAGTGGGGCCTAAGTCTTACCCCTCTCCTCGTTTGTAACAGTTTTCTCCCTAAATGTTGTTTGTTCTTTTGGAAAGGCACATCATGCGCATGCGTATCTTTGTGTCTCCCTTTGGTCACCTGTGAACATTCTGATACTGTTGTCCACTTAGATGCTCAACAGTCTCCACGGTGCCATTGGCTGAGCTTCTAGAGGATCTGGTTCAGGTTCATCAACAGCCCCATTCAGTCAGTGACAAAATAAGGCTCCCAGGGAACTCCTTTAATCTTGGTGAAAACACTTTCCTCTCTTCCCTTTCTCAGTGATTTAGCCTATGTCTTCTAGAAAACAAAGTATGAAGCACACGCTTACAGGCTAACCTTTGAGCAGAGAATGCACTCCAGGAGCATCAGTTGTGAGGGAGAAAGGGGAGTTTGGTAGGGAAAGAGAGAGGGCAAATGCACAAGGATATTTACCAAGCTAGTCACAGCTTCAAGATAAATGCAACTCGTTGATCAGACTCATCAGCAGAAAGGCAATAGGAAACTGCTACATTTCGTAGTACTTAGAACATCCTGAACCTGAGGAAGGAAAGGAGATACATGCACCTGCTAGATGTCCTGTAACCCATTGCCAACTGATCAAAATCTACCCACAGAGCTTGAATACCTCTGCTGTTGTGGAGTGTGACCATGCCCTCCTGTTAACCACTGAGGAACAAACAGTCTCTACGGATCAGTTTTTGCCAATTGTGTCACCTGCAGCTTCTCTGCCAACAGTGGTGGCAATCAAAATAGCATCCATCTGGCAAATGATCGAAGAATGAAATAAGCCATTTCTAGAACTCTTCAGGCCAGGAAGTGAAAAAAGAGACGGGGGCTTCAGGTAGAGGACTTAGGCACAGCAGAGATGATCTGGGGTGTCAGACAAACTGATTCTGGAACATTCCAGTGCTCATCACCTTACATGTGAATAACTATAAAAGGCCATCAGGACCTATGCCTCACCTCATTGTTTACACAGTGAACGCAAGAAACACAGCACATCCTGTGGTCACTTATGCTGGAATCTTACTTTTCTATGTCTCTCTTATCTTTAAGCCAAAGCAGACCTCCATCCCTTCTCAAACTTCTGCTTAGCGACCTCTAGAACTTATGGTCAGAGAGCATCTGATTCTTAGTATTCTTAATCTCCTCCCTGAATAAACCTTAACCTATGCCTTCCACTGTACCGAGAAATTCACTTGACATTTACCACAGAGCTAAATGTAAAAGGTGCTACTGTAGCATTTTTTTAGAGAAAAAAAATTATTCTGACTTGAGGTTAGACAAACAATGATTAGACAAAAAAATTAAGAAGTGGATTTCACAAAATTGTAGGTTTGCTCTTTGGAAGACATTGCTAAGTGAAAGGAAAACAAGCCAAACACTAGGAGAGAAGACTTGTATCTCACAGGTGTGACCAAGATGGTATCTGGCACGAAGAACTCTCAAAACTCAACAGTAAGGAAACCACCCAATAAAAACAGGCAAGAGATTTTAACAGACGCTTCACCAAATTCATACAAATGCACACAGTGTATTCAGCATCATTAATCATTTGGGAAATAAAATACATGTACACATGATAACCTGTATGGAAATATTTATAGCAGCTTTATTCAGAATTACTTACAACCGGAAAGTCCTTCAGCTAGTGAGCTAGGCAGATTGTGTGGTATATCCATCCTATAGAGCAGTGAAAAGAACCAACTCATCATATGCAATAACATGCATACAGCTCAGATACATTATGTTTCATGAAAGGTGCCAGACCCAAAAGGTTGCATACTCTATGATTGAATGTATGCAACATTCAGGAAAAGGCAAAACACTTTTCCAGTGTTATTGAGAATTAACTGGCATACAGTATTGTATAAGGTTAAGGTGTACAGCATGATGATTTGATATACATGCTTACACGTGAAATGATTACCACAATAGGTTTTGTTAACATCCATCATTTCATAAAGATAGAATAGAAAGGAAAAGAGAAAAAAAAAAACTCCTTGGGATGAGAACTCTTAGGACCTATACAACTTTCCTATACATCACACAGCAGGGTTACCTTTAGTCATCATGCTATACGTCACAGCCCTAGTACTTATTTATCTTATAGCTGGAGGTTTAAACTTTTTGCCTTCTTCCAATTCTCCCTCCCCTTCCCACAGCCTCCAGTAACCACAAGTTTAATCTCTTTTTCTACGAGTTTATTGGAATTAAAAAATTCTTTGGGTTCCACATATAAGTGAGATCATACAGTATTTGTCTCTCTCTGTCTCACTTATTTCACTTAGCATAATGGGAAAAGGCAACATTTTAAGAGAAAAGAATAAGCCAGTGTTCTCTAGACATTAAGGGTGGGAAAGTCGTTGACTGAAAATGGATAGGATGAGGGAGCTTTTGGGCGGTGAGGTAAGAGCTTTGTGTATTGAATGTGCTGTTGGTTCATACAACTGTGCATTTTTCATAATTCGTAGAACCGCCTTCCTATCTCACTATGGTGTATTTGTATCAACTCTTTAAGGTTAGACCATAAATTTACTGTACATGTTTTTTGTTTACCAAGAGTTTCTCCTTATTTGTTGTTTTCTTCTGATTAAAGAAATTTGTGTTTCTGTACAATGGAATCTACTTTCTTTTTGAACATAAATTTATTTCCTTGAACTTCTGCATGAAAATAATCTTAGGATTTAATTTCTGATCTAGTTTAACTGTTTCTTCTCTAAGTCTCTTGAAACACTCTTACTTAAATTATCTTTTTCAATTTTGCTGAAGTTGAGAATTCAAAAGTGATTCAAAGGAGGTAAATTGTTTAAAAATTACAACTGTTTCCCCTTGCTCTTGTTCAGTGATTTAAGGGTGAAGAGATACAAGTTTATTTCTCCTCAAATATTGAAGGTACTGCTACATTGTCTTCTGGCATATTTTGCTAGTTAAATATTTTATAAAAGATGTTCTGTCCATTATGAAGTCTTTATATTCTTTGTTCTATATCTTTACCTTTCAGAAGTTTTTAGTATCTTTTTTTCTCCTTATGTTCTATAGTGTCACTGTGATACGTCTTGATATGGATTTTTGTCATTCATTGTGCTAGGCGTTCAGTAGATGTCTTCAAGGTTATGAAACTTTTTCAAGGTACAGGAAATATTTTTATTATTTCTTTGATTTCTTCTCCCAGTCTCACACACACCTTAGTTTTCTTTGTTCTATCTTTATGGGAAAGCTATTAGAAGAAGATTAAATTTTTTTTGTATTTCTTAACATTTCTTGTATTGCTTCATATGTCTTAACTTTTCTTTTAGATTTTTCATCATTGAAATTTTGTTCTTTGCTATAAAAGATTTGCCTGAGTCTGTTTTCCAGGTCTCCTATTAAACCATTTCTTTTTAGCAAACACATGTTAGGTTTCTAGGAATTGCTTTTTTATCTTCTGATTATTCTGCTTATGTAATGGCTTCCAACAATTTCAGTACCTTTTCACAAGTATTCATCAAGGTATTAATCAGCATTTTCCAAAACTATTTTTCTCAGTTGGTATAAATATATATTTTCCTTCAAGCATCATTTTTCAGTTTGTTTATTTTGATTCAGATCTTTGGAGTAATTGGTTTGTCTCTAATCTCAGGCCATCCTAGTTTTCTACTCTCGTCTATAAAGAGAAAGTAAGATCAATCAAGAAAAATCCTCTATTACTACTCAGCTTTCTATTTGTGAACAGGAGGCATTGACTACCAGCCTGTACTTTTAAATTAACTTTTGATTCAGATGTGTCAAGGTAACAAAACTTGGTAACACAGAACACCCATGTGTCCTTCACCCAGATGCATCTGTCATGAGCATTTTATCTCAATATATTTGCTCCAATTTGAAGAATACAGCCTCTCCCTTTGAAAAAAAGTTTCCCATTATGTGTTTATCTAATAGGTCCTTGTGATTAAATTACAGATATGCATTCTCTGCTGGGAAATACTGCATAGCTGAAGTTGTGTCCTCCTCAGGGCATCACATCTGGAACCACATGACTACCTGTCCCTTGTTAGTTACATTAATTGTGATCACCTGGCCCACATGGTATTAGAATTCTTCACACTATAATTACTATTTTCTCCCTTAAAAATAATAAGCAGTCCAAGGGGAGATACTGATAGACTATATACATAATCTTGATCCTCAACAAAGTTTTCCTTGGATTTAATATTCATTGATGAACCTTGTTTGATCTAATTTATCCGATGGTTACAAAATAAAGATTCTCCTCTACATTTATCAGCAAACTGTTACATTCCACTGTATGCAAGAACCCTCCATTCTACTGTTTATGTGCTTATTCATCTTGTTAATATTGGTATGGGCATGAATTCTTGTTTTTCCATGGTTTAAATTTTTTTTTTTTTACTGTACCTTGTTATTCTGATGTTCAAAGTGTTCTAAATTGGCTAGTTGGAGCCCCTTTAAACTGGCTCCTAGTCCTTGTGACATTCCCTGATCTTTTTTTTTTTTTTGGCACTTGCTTTTGTTCTGATATAGTAAGTTGAGCCGTATCATCTTGTACCTACTCTGACCCAGCCGTGAAATAAGTCTTTTATCTGAAGCCGTCTTTGCTTTTAGTGAGGAACAGTATTAGACTAAGCCCTCTGCAGTCAGACTGTGCTGCCAGTGGTTGTCTTTACTTCTTGGCCAGTTTAGTGGCTATCTCTAAGAAGTGCATGCACGTGTATATACACAAGATACAGCAATACACATATATTAAATATACATATGCACATAGAAACATGTATTTTAGGAAATAAGAGTTCATACCAATCCTCCAATTCCAATCCACAAGAGTACCTTCACTGTTCTATATTTGAATGTCCCATTACAGTGGGAACTGTAGTTCGCAGCAAAATCAATACAGTGACTCATCTGTCAATCCGATATTAGATATGAGGTAGTTCCGAATTGCTTCACCCGTAACACTGCAATAAACACACACACTCCAGTTTCAGGATTCCTTACCAATCCTCCCCTTCACCACACCCAACCCTGCCTAAGACTGAGGTTATACAGACCAATTCTGTTTTCATAAATTCGTTGGATCCTGTCTTCCTTCTTCCCTCTCTTTCTCCTTCCCTTCCTTCATCTTTTCCTTCCCTGTTTCCTTCTCCTTCCTTCCTTCCTTTCTTCTATGCATTCTCTATCCCTTTAGCTTGTTGAAAGTTTTCAACTGAAATACTAACAGGATTAACATTTGCATCAGTTTGTTTTCATTTTTGTTCCCCTGGCCCCATTTTTACTGATTTAATTTCATTTCTTGATTTTTCAAGAACAGTAACATATTTTCACACTCGAAAACATTAAAAAAAAGATACAGAGGTGTAACTCTCTCCTTTCAACACTCTTACTCCTGCCACCTAACCTCACCATTTTCTCTTTCTTGAGTTTCCCTTTGAAATGATAGAGATACATGTTCTGCCTGTATTTCCTTTTCTTACACAAAGACTAGCACACTGTATAAGCACTTTTAAAGCTTACTTCTTTATTTAATAATAATATTTCCTGGGAATCATACTCTTTCAGTTCATAGAGACAGTCCTCATTGTGTTGTACAGTTATATAGTGCTCCACTATGTGCATATTCTGTGTGATAGTTTATTCAGTGTTAGGCTTGGGCATTTAGATGGTTTCCAGTATTTTGTAATTAGAAATAATGCTGCAGTCAATGACCCTGTGTACAAATAATAATTTTGCATCGTTGGTGTGGTATAGCGTCAAGATCAGGTCCTAAGAACAGGGTTACTGTATCAAAAGACAAATGCATATGTGATTTTGTGAGATATCAGCAAATTCCCTTCAGTAGGTGTAGACTCATTTGCACCCTCAGTAACAATCTAGAAGAGCACCTATTTCCTGAGAGCAACAAGCTCTGTTTTGGTGAGCCTGGACAGTGAGCAGGCAGTGAAGCTGGGCAACATCCTTCTCTCTGTCGGCACCAAAATACGTTTCACTTTGGGCTTTCACATTTTTAAGGAAAGAGTAGGGTTTTGTTTTGTTTTTTAGGCTGTGGGAAAATTTCACCTATGATAGTTGTTTTATGTTTTGCGAGCTTGGAGGAGAGAGGAAGATGTTTCTTTCACTGTCTTCAAATTATTTCTTCATAACCCAGCCCCAGTGTCTGTAACTGTGCATTTAATGAATGACAGTACTGGAAAATGTTGATTTTGTGGAGTGATATTATTTTGTGAGTCAAAAAGACTTCTGCTCATTGGAGCCTAAAGAATCTTTCAATTGGATTCCATATGAAAATAAAGCAAAACAATAGACATACATTTAGAAGGCAAAAAAGCTTCTCTGAGAAATCTTCCTCTGATGAATGAGGAGATACTAGCTGATATTCATGGTAATAGCAGACTATGATAAGGTATACTTTTTTTCACATCCTTTGCTATTTTAGGATTTATTGATAACTTGACTTAGTTCATTTTATTCTCAAGGGAGGAAGACAACCATTTATTAACGTAGGTTCTTCCTACCAACAATATGTTTATGTTGGTATATTTTCTATGGATGACAAACAACTATCAAGCGTTCACAAATATATGTTGAATGAATAAATAACTAATGACAAAACACCTCGAAATGTGAGGAAACAATTTTAAATCAAAGTCAAGATAGATAAAGAAATTGGAGAAATTTTTTCAGTCCTATGTATATCGTTCCAGCTAATTAAAAAATTAAATTTTGCCATAGTAATTTACATAAATTATTTATTACATTGCCACATGGCACACTTAATTTCACATTTAAAGTAAAGCACAACAGTGATAATTTGTCCTTCCTTTGAATTTAGTCCTAAATGCAATTTTGTTTTACGGTAACTTATTTAACAAGGTTGGACCCTGGCTGTAATCTTCAAAGTATGTTGGATGATGAACATTTTCAAATTACATGGTCTGCAATTCTTGGTTCCACTGCATTTACACCTGCTTTCAAACTCACTGAACTGCATTTGATGAGGCTGCATTTGGTCCAAAATCTTTCTTTGGGTATATAATTGAAACTGTTCTACCAAATCTGTTGCACTTAGGCAGTCTATAGTCACATCAGTGTGTCAGCCTCTGAGAAATACCGATACTGCCACAGACACTTAGCACTTGTGTTGAAATACCACTCAATCTCTCTTCTAGGATGTGGGTGACATTCAACCCAACTGTTCAGTGACAGTCCAGGTTGACAGGCTCCATGATGAAAAACTGAATATTTCAATGGGTGCAATCTCTGGGCATTATGAGTAAGAACAGAGACATGAGGGTGTTGCATAAAAAGGAATATTAAATACTAGCCTCCAATTTCAAAAGCAGGTGTCTATAAAGCTTAAAGTGAAGGCTGCTATCTGCCCAGTTAACAGCTCTCAACTGTTTGTTTGACTTTCTAAGACTCCAACAGGGACATGATGAAGTTGCAGAGGCTTCAGACAGCTGCATAAACAGATACCAGGTTCAGTTCTCTCAACATTTTTTAATACTTTTTACTCACCGACTTAGAAAATGGTTGATGTATTTCTCTAGTCAGGTACAGGGCCTTAATGGCCAGCTTGTCTGTTTGTCTTTATTTATTTTATACCAGAGGCAAATCTCCCTCTAGGCTTTCTTCAGAAGTATGCGTTTATTCAAAATAGAAAAATGAAAAAAAATGGTACCAGTTCACTAGAGGCATTAATAACAGAGAGGATACGCTAAAGCGTAGGACAGGATGTTTGCTCTGTTGAAGTTGCTGTCAAGGTGCATATGAAGAAAAGTAGCTGATGTTCTTAGAGTGAGTCCCAAGTAAATGAATGAAAAATGGATGGAAGTTGCACAGTTTTTAGAATGTGCCTACTAGTGATGCTAAAGAACTTTTCAGCATCCCATCTGGTGAAGATGTGACTATAGATGTAAACTATTTTACTTCCTTTTTTTTTTTTTTTTCAGATGAAGGACTCTGAGAGGCAGTATTATCTTCTGCCATGATAAAAGCACTGACTCTAAAATTAAAGCCAAGAGAGAATGGCTTCTAAACATGGCACAATAGAATTCCATACTCCTAGGCAGAAAATGTAATCTCTATGCCACAAACATCTGCAAAATGACCAAATAAGAATACATTTTGTCAACTAGAAAGCATTTTATACATTGAAGCTGTTACTGAAACAGTGTACTCTATTCAAGGAAGACGTCTTTGTCACCTACATTGGGTAATTTGCTCTATTCGCTATCTTCTCATGATGTATAGTACTTCCCTCTAGCTCAGACACAAAATGATAACATAAGGTGACACGTGTTCTCAACTTGAAAACCATAAGCTAATATGGAGGAGGCAGTGCACCTGATTTATTTCTGTATCTCCAGTGCCTAAAATTGTGTGTCACCTAATAAGCAGTCCTTAAATTCATGATCATGTTATTGTGTGACCAAGTACAATCAATGTGGAATAAAATGTGAGTACATTTGTTTATGCAGCATACAACATCAAAATTGTTGGACAGAAAGTTTCATTACTTCCCCATTCCAATCAGAACTAGTTCCCTGTGCCATAGAACTATAAAAATACATAATCCATGAAGACCATGGTTTGCCATTACAGACAACACAAGAAGGCCTGCTAATGTAACCTGAAACAGGGGTTGGCTGAGTATTTGGAGGGAATAGGTTAAGGAAAATCAAAGATCGCTTTCTGGGAAACAAAAGCAAAGTCAAAGAGAAAACAAGGTCATAGCACATAGAAGAAAAATACAGCAACAAGAAAAGTGATTCCTTCATTCCATACGTATAAGTCTTTGAATGAGGGAGCAGATGCTTTCAGAATATCCCAATTCCACAAGTGATGTTTTATTCTAAAAAAAGACATGGTTCCCAATATCGTGGCCTGAGAATACATGGATAAGGAAGACAGCCCCTTAGGTTGGTACCTTGGTAACATTTAGTGACTTATAGTCCATGCTGTGTCCCACTAATTAAACTTGAATTCACATAATTTTGTGTAACATGTTAGCAGAAGAAAGCATCGTCACAGTTCTCTGTGGTCTCAGGGATTCACAAGAGAAAGGTGTCAACAAGGCAAATACACTTACCATAAAATTGACAGGAGGATGTACAGATGTGGATATTACTTATGATTCAAACCTAATTCTTTAATAGCTTATTTTAAATAATATATGATAATGTTTACTGTCTCCCCTAGGACCCTATTATTGTTCTCCCCCCTCTAACACAGACTTATTTGATTGCTCCTTAATTATATTTTATTATTTCTACCACCTTTCAGCTCAGATACAGTATTTTCACCTTTCTGATATTCATAATGTTCCTCTTGTGCTCCTTATCATTTGTTACTTAGGCAATTAAATGCACATGCTCTTTTAATCTTTTCTCATACATAAATTTCTCCATTCTATGTATCATTATTTTTTTTTTGACCCATGTCTAGATATTTGGCATTTCTGCTCTTAAGATCTGACTTACCTTTGGGATGGTTAGGTGCTAAGAAACCACTAGAAGACCACCAGTTAGGGCTGATGACCTAAGGAGAGTGATGAAAAGAGAAGATTAAATTACTGAGTTTTTATCTTTTTAAAAAAATATATTTTACAGGTGGTCAAGAAAAATACCCTGTACCTTACTGAATGGTTGATTCATCTTACCCATCTCCTTTTAAGCAATTTCTAAGACTCTTGGGAATATCACATACCAGGGAAAGGAACTCTAACGTGGCACTCTGAAACCTGAATCTTAGGGTCTCTACAAAATATGATCTTAAGCATCATGGAGTATTTTTCACTTACTTCTATACATAGGGAAATAGTATGAGCATTTTAATATTTGCCTTCTGTGTAGAGCTGTTGTGAGTTCCAAAAAGATACTAGTGATAAACATGCCTTGTAAATTACATAATACATTAAAATTATAAAGTAGGATTAATCCTTCATGCTTTGTGCATTGGCTTATAAAAAACGGTAACATTGCTACTTTTTCATGCCATCATTTATAACGAGTTTAACTCAGTGACCATGAACTCATGTAAAACCATAAGAATCTGATGAGAAAGTATTTCATAGGTGACATCTCAAGCTATTATGAGGAAGAGGGTTGAGAAGGTTACAAAGAGACAGATTAAAGTGGAGGAACGACTAAACATTTGAAATGAGAAGGAAGAATGTGATTATTTTTTTAGAAGAAAGATAAGAGGTCAGGAAAAAAAAAAAAGAAACAGGACACTCAGAAATGGGAAAAGAAGAGTCATGGAGTCAATTAGGTGCAGAAAGGCTGTTCCAGATGGCCAGAGATAGCGTGGGAGAGGAGTCTTCTGGGACAGACTCAGACAGTTGCAACAGACGGTGACTGAGGCTGAGGAGTATGAATCAAAGGCACTGGGAGGCCAGGGGAAAATAACAGTCATAGAGACATGACTCTCTACCCCGTGTCCCACCCCAATTTTAACTTTTCCTTTGAGAATTTGCTTACAAACACTGCCCTAAAATGTAAAGAATCTTATAGTACAATTTTAAAAATTTTCTCCTTATTCACTACATCCCCAGAATTTCCCAGTAGAATAGGGGGAAAAAATAGAAATTGTTGCAATCAATACCAGGCTAAAATTCTAGCTCACATTTAGCAAGAGTGTCTTCCAAATGTGTTGGTGTTTTCATAGTCCAATATTCCTGCAAGAAAAGTCTCAGTATGTTCAGTACCTAGATCCCTCCCCACCCCCAAATCCTATTGGACTTAATATGTTAAAAATCTTGTAAGAAGTAGAAAAAAAAATAGGGTTCTCTGAGTTCCTAGCATTCTCATCATTCACCTAAGACAGCTTTAAACATTTAGACATTAACAATTCATTTCTACCAATTCAGCATCCTCAGGGTCTCTCAGACTCTGTCTTTGCTCTTCATCCATGAAGCAGCATTTGAGTTAATGACTCTGTTCTCCTTCTGGGGGGAGGGTGAGCCAGCCCAGCAGGCTCCTCCCTATCGTCCTTACAAACAGGCTATGCTTATCTTCCTTGTTCTTCGGAGTATCTTTCTGTAAAAGGCAGTTCTCAAATGTTGGTTTCACAACCACTTTACACTCTTAGAAATCACTGAAGGCCCCAAAGAATTTTTGTTTATGTGGGTCATATCTATCAATATTTACTCTACAAGTAGGCCTCACTTTGTATGTTAGCACGTTAACTCAAACTCCAGTATATGAGAGCTTTTTCCTGAGTTCCCACAAGGCTGTGTGTGTAAAAGGCAAAGATACAGTTTCCCTGTGCATAGGTTTCAGTTAGCATAGTACAGGGGACATTAAGGATTGCTTGTACTAGAAATTAAAATTGAAACATGTATAAAATAGTTATGAATTTATTTTAAAATGACTAACAAATTAACCCTATGTTAACATAACTAAAAACTGTTTTCCAAAATAAAAAGAAATTAGCAAGAACCTCTTGTTTTACTTTTTTGCAAATTTCTTGAATACATATCTTAACAGAAGACAACTGGAATTCTCACATCTAGCTCTACATTCAATCTGTTAAGATCTGTTTGATTTGATTAAAGTATATGATGAGAATATGGAGTAAACAGCTGTGTAGTTGGAAAAAGATAAGTATTTTGTAGTCTGTTCATATAAATATTATTTGATATTATATCAAAACTCAGCACGAGGTAGTCTCAAAGTTTAGATGTAATGAAAACAAAAGTGAAACATAGCAGTTAACGTCTCATAATCTTTTCCATTAAATCCATTGATTTACCTTGCATTTTAAAAGATCTCACCCATGCATTATTTTTTAAGCACCATGCAAGTCATTTGGAAAACATTAAAAGATTGGAGTAATTCATTTTTCAGTGTTTCATTATAAAATACGACTGAAACAACCTTCACTAATCCCACTGGTCTCAAGTATCAGGGAGCCATTTAGCTCTCAGAGGCAAACGCGAATTTTTCAAAATTTCAATTTTTCTTTGAAAACACAAATGTTATTATTGCAACAAATACTCTGTGTTGTTTTCCTTGAAGTGACAGCATCACTTCTCTCATTGGTGCAATGCATCTGTCAAATACCCAATTACCATGTATTATCTATTAGTTACTCTTTCAAGTGAAAATTATTTTCCAGCCCATGAACTAGGACAATATCTTTTGCTAAATGATATATTTGGTAAGAGGTTAATATCCAAAATATATTTTTTAAAAACTCACTCATACAATTCAATAGCAAAAAACCCAAAACAATCCAACTGAAAATGGGCAAAATACTTGAATAGATATTTTCCCAAAGATATAGATAAGACCAACAAATACATGAAAAGAAGTTCAACATCACTAATAATCAGGGAAATGGAACACTAAACCACAATGAGATAGATATTACCTCACACCTGTTAGAATGCCTTTATGATTAGATTACCACATTCTGTTGATTCTTATTCTGTAGTTGGCTTTACTCCTTTCATAACTGTGTAAGTTAAAAAGCTAAAGCTCTAATTTGTTCTTAGAAACAATAATACATATATGTAAACTAAAAAATGTACAGTATATTGTATATATGTATTTACATGCCTTATAATGTGTCTGTGCGGTTGAACTGTAATAATTCTACCTAATAAAACTGAAAAAGGAGGAAAAAAATTGAATGCCTATTAAAAAAAGAAAAAGGAAAACAAACAAGAGCTAACAAATTCTGCCAAGGTTGTAAAGAAAAGGAAACCCTGATGCACTGTTGGTGGGAATGTTAATTGGTAGAGCCATGACGGGAGTTCCTCAAAATATTAAAAATAGAACCACCATGTGATCCAGCAATCCAACTTCTGGGTTTCTAGCCAAAGAAGATGAAATAAATCACTATCTAAAGAGATATCTGCATCCCCATATTCACTGCAGCATTATTCGATAGCTAAGACATGCAGACAACCTGACTGTCCACTGATGGATTGATGAATAAATGGATAAAGAATATGAGATATATACATTTCATTTGCCATTTGTGACAACATGGTTGCACTTTAATAGCATTATGCATGATCTCATTTATACTTAGACTCTAAAAACATCAAACTCGTTGAAACAGAACAGAAAATTGTTTGCCTGGGGCTGAGGTGTGGGGGAGATGGGGAGATATTGGTCAAAAGGTATAAACTTTCAGTTACAAACTGTATAAATTCTGGGGCTCAAATTACAGCATGGTAGCTATAGTTAACAGCATTGTATCATACACTTACTTGAAAGCTGCTAAGAGAACAGAGCTTTAATGTTCTCACCATAACAACAACAACAAAATGGTAATTATGGGAGATGAAAGATTTCTTAACTAACCTTACTGTGGTAATCATTTTGCAATATAAAAATGTATCAAATCATTTACTTTACTCAAAGTCTGATTTACATGTTAATCTTACCCCAAAACAGCCTTAAAGAAACATCCAGGATAATATTGGATCAAATATCTTGTCACTTGACACATAAAATTAACCATCACACCCATCCACCCACTCTGATTTTGGGTAGAATCACTCAGTCATTGTATATTTTTAACAGACTGGCAAACTTTAGTTTTTCGGTCTTTTTAGTCTTAAGAGCCGTGATTTATGGGACACTAACGTAGGACGCCTCAGAGTGAACCATATAATCACTGAGGGTGTCTTCGAGCAATTACAAGGAAAGGTCAAGGCAGAGCGCCTGTTGAATACTAAAATCATGTCGAATTTAAAGTAAAACTTGCTTCTCTCTTGGTGAGATTCTTTCTGAATCACTGAAATAGGATTCATTAAGATGGATAACCCAAGTTCTACTAGATTTATAAATCTGTCAGTTAAAACTATTTTGAAACTATCAGCAGCATCCCAGCCTGGTGGTGAGAAAATACTATATGGACACTGTGCCTAAAGGACTTACAGTCTAGGAAGGGGAGAAGAAAAGAAATCAATACAGGGTCACATGCACAAAATACAAACATTGCTGGTAAATGTTATTTTTTTTAACTCATTCAGAGAATAGGGTTCTCAATACAAAATAGAGAGCACCTTAGCCATGGAATTTATCTTACCTAGAGGAAAAGAAAAATAGAAAGAAAGCTTGAGAGGTAAAGATGGATAATATTTGAAAGACTGAAGGATACTGGAAGGGCCAAATAATGTGACAAAAGTAAAAAAAGAAAAGATTTGACAGAGTTTGTCTAGGAGTAAGTAGAAGATGGCTTGAGGGAGAATTAACTTGATATTGATGGGAACCTCAAGTTTCACAAAATTTATAAATGCCACTGTAGTTCATTTTACCAGCTATAAATTTAAAGATATAAATGCTGAAAAACGTATCAAATTTCTTCTGACAGTTAATTGTCTTTAAAACACAAAAGCAAAAGTTTCCAGCCAGACATCATCACTTGTCTGACTTCTTTTCTTTCCAGTAATTTGCATTACCACCAGTTTCAGTTATTTCTCTTCCCTGAGCCATTCTACACAAAGTGAAAAAACAACTTATTGGCTCATAGGAACCCCCTGTACACTTAATAAAAAAACAGACAAAAAGGTCTCTCTGAACTCTAGATTCACCTCCAAGCTAAGTGACTTTCACTCCTGAACATCAGTTTCACAACATGTACAATCAGAATATGTATCACAGAAATGGAAGAAGCCACACATCCCAAACAAGCAATGTCATTTACAGTGTTGTATTTAAGATGAAGGTCCTCAAGACTAAAATTGCCTGTGGAGTGCTTAGAATTTTGTATGAAACTAAATAAATTCAATTAATTTCTAAGTATTAATCCTCTTTACTGTGAGAAAAAAATTTACAGGCCATCTGAGGTAACATCAACTAATTGACAACACTGAAAACTAAATAGAGAAAGATAAGATGCAAAAGGGAACTTTTGAAAAAAAATTAAAGATGAGGGTAAAAGATGAAGAAAATAAAATATTTGTAATAGGTTTTTTTTTTCTTTTCCATCTTAACATGCTTAACATGAAATTTTGCAGGAGTTAGAACACATATCATGAGCTTATTTGGGAGGAAGTTCTAGAAATGTATTTTTCCTAATTCTTTTTTAATCAATTTAAAATAAAAATAGATGCTTTCTTTCTGGAAAGCATATTCCTATTCTTTTCTGTGAAATGAATTTCTAGCCTCACATGTTGATAACACTCAGTTATAACCAGCACGCCTATCAAAGAATATATAGATGTTTTTCAGGATTTCTGTGTTACTCACTGTGTAGTGGTTATAGCTAATCCAAGCTGTTTGTATTTTCAGGGGCAGTGCTGCTCTGCAGGACATGATGCTGATGTTCTTATCTCAGCGATGATGCCTTCAGTTGGTTTTGTGATCTTGATCCTCCTGAATCCTTTTTTTTTTTTTGATAGAGATTCAAAACAGTATTTCTTTCGTCCCGATTTTCCTCATGAGTTTGAAATAGCATTTTGACTGAGTGTTTCATGTGTACATAACAAAGAACCCTAAAAACTTTCTCCATGGTGGTGTAATTGATTTGTATTCTTTAAAGGAAGCTTTAAAAAAATCTTTTTGCTATTACTGGAATTATATACCTTTTTTGTGTCTAGAATGAAAAGCATCTGTCAGTCCAGTTCCTCAGTAATGCTGCTATTCTGTAGCATTCTATTCAATACTTTAATGACAAAATTTTTATTCAAAACTTATGTATGACGTACATGATTTTAGATACTAATGACTTTCTGAACCAAGGTGAAAATATCTTGCTATTTCTTAATCTTACTCAATATTTTTAACTCCACATATTGTAGGATTTATAGCACTCAAAATGTACAAGCCTGACAGATATTTTTTAGTTACTTTTAGTTTGATAGTCATTTTTCTACTCTGTCTCCAAAGTTTTCGAACAAGTCAAAAAAGGTTGAGACCTGGCTCTGTGTTTCAATAAACAGTCCTAATACATTTTACTAGATGGAGGACAACATTACAAACCTCCCCTGGGCTCCAAGATACTGCCAGCTGAACACTCTGACTTATTTTACAAAAAAAGGAAGTGAAAACATTCAGCATGTTATCTATAACAGGAAGCCTCTGATGGACTTAATTATACAAGGCTGAAGCTGTCAACTGGCGATGCCTGCTCTGCCTCAGTTTGAATCACCTTTCTCATTTCACTTCTGCAAGGAAGAGCAATCCGAATTACTCAAGACAATACAGAAGATTTATTCTCAACTAACCAAAAAGGAAAATGGCAACAAGTACTGAGTTTCATTTTAAATCATTTGGTTAGCTGTCCACACTCGGGTAATGTATTCTGAACCTAGAAAACTGCTTAAGTTCACGCTGCGAAATGCTGAGAGGTAGAAAATAGATCATCAATTTGTGTCAGAGAAGTAAGCAAGGATTCCTTCAGTACTTAAGATCGAATGTACTTTACTTTAAAATCCCTAGATGGAAATTCTAAATTCCGGAATAGGTTAATTTGAAAAGTTACCATTATTCTACAACCCAAATGCATTCTTGATGTCTAAGAAAACTTCCTGGCAGAAACGCAAGGCCACGTCTTCACTTGGTACATCGCTCGTGATTCTAAAAGCGCCCCTTCCAAAATGTTACGTGGCGACTTCCTGAAGTTATAAACCAATGTATTTGATGCTAAATACAGCTAATCACTGAGCTGTGTGAACCTATTCATAAAGAATCTTATGTTTTTAAAAGTATTTCATATACGCAATTGTATGTGAACTGAGCAAAAAGCAATAGGAATGTATCTGCAGATATAATGAAGTGTTACTACCATGCAGTGCCAAGAAGTGTTTAAAGGGAAAAAAAATTACAATGTAAATATAAAAGACAGAGAAGATTAAGAGAAGTCTATGAATGGGGGCAATAATGAACCAGAAGTAGCTTTAAAGAATTGAGTTAGCTCTCCGGGAGAACCAGCGTACACTGGGAGTACATGAGAGTACAAGGGTGACGCGGGCTCTCAGGTCTGGAAGATGAGGAGGAGGTAGTCCACAAACTACTGGGTGGGGTGGGGGTGGAGCCTGGAGTGGGCAGCGTTCATATGTGGAAAGGAGAGAGTAGGGTTGTGTTCCAGGGTCTAAGAGAAATTGGGAGCACAGTGGGAGGAGGGTGCTGGTAAAGTGGAAAGATGAGAAGTAAACAGATGTTAGAACACAGAGGACCTTGTAAACTATACAAAAGGATTTGAACTCTATTCTCAGGGACTCAGTGGTAGACTGTTAGGCAAAAGAGCTTCATAATTAGATTGTATTTTTAGGAAAATTTTCTTGGCGTTACTATGGTAAATGATAGGAGATGAGGGTCTAGAAAACAGGAATACCAAACTATAGCTAGGAGGCATTAAGTGGTATTTGAAGTAGATGCTAATGGCCTTAAGTAGTAAGTGCTATTAGGAGTAGAGTGAAATGAGTGGATTCCAGAGATGTACTCATGTATTAGTGTTAAGAGTAGGAAAGCGAGAATACAGGGCTTGGGGACAGCACCGATGAAGAGCTGACATTTGGATGTACTGAGTAGGACGCGCCTTGCGTCATCCAAGTGATCCTGTGCTGTAGGTAGCTGGATAAACAGATATAAAATCTAGGAGAAGAATCTGTATCTGAATTATTAGAGATTTGAAATTCATTCTTAAATATAACTGAAAATGTAAATTGGTGAAACCTGAGAGAATTATGGGATAAAAGGGAAAGTAACTCCAAAGGCAGAACACTATCACTTACATGTAAAGAGCTGGCTAAGAAAGAAGAGGCCGAAAGAGGACATTGTCAGGAAAGGCAAAGGAAACTTATTTTAATTATAAATATTACCATAGTAAAGAGAGATTTTGTATTGCATGAGGCTAATTACATTTTAAGAGTGTTTCTGTAATAGATCGGAAAATGAATGAAAACAAACAGAACAGCGGTTGGGGGCAGAAATATCAGGGGCAAGGAAGCTAAGGAATCACGTTCAGTTATTCATTCATTCATTGGGTGCAGTCAGGAGCTTTCTATTAAGGATTCATTGTGAAATGCTGTAAAAGATGTTGCAGCACATGAACATAAATTAAGCAGAGTCTGGCTTTCAGGAGCTTATATACTACGGTATGAAATGACACCTGGGCTTTAATAAATAATTTGAGGAACAGAAGGACATGTTTTCTAAAGACAGCACAGAAAAATACTAAGGAAGGTCAACAGAGCATTCACAGCACTGTCACAGGGTCAGACACAACATAGATTCTCAACATACATACTGAATCAATTTGTGTCGTCCAGCTGGAGGGTTTAAAAAAAGCTCTCTGTAAGCAGTTGGCATTTGCTGTTAAAATAGGAGAGTTCCTAATATTTAAATATAAGAGAAGGGATTTGGATAAATCAGTGGCAGGTACAAGGGCAGCAGCTGGAGCAACTTAATCTGGAGCAAAGACCTGAGAAATGTATCCAATTTAAAAATATTTTGAGCATCTGTCTATATTAACCTCAAGTTACAAACTAATGAAAACACTTCGGTTTTTGTGGCAGTGGCAGTTTCTGATCAAACGCTAAAAATAATGACTTACAGTGTCCAAAACACTTTTAAAGATATTCCAAATTTAATCCTGAAAGACGACTCCGATAATCAGGACAGTGATTTGTGCACATGTAAACTAAGACCTGAGTGGGTAAGCATCATAGAATCTCAGCTTCTGCAGTGCCGTATGCCTTATGTTCTAGAATGCTATGGCCAGTTTCATAATGACATTCTCAATAAATAATTTTAGACTAATTAAAAATGTATAAGGCCATTAAAAGATTATAATTCTTGGTCATACTAGCTGAGAATAGAAGTGTCGGAAAGAGCGAGTAGAGTATGTGCATGCTGGGGTCTGTGTCTCGTACATGGTGAGGGCTTCCAAATGAAATACTGAGATGGTCTAAAGTGAAGGGCTTCAGCAGAGGCTGTGCATATTAAATAGGCAAAACACAGTGAGGAAACTTAAGTGATCTGAGGGTGAAGTGACCATTTGGAAGCCTAATTTCTGGCCCTGGACTCATGGTTTCATTGTAAGTCAGCTGTTGATTTCTTGAACAATACCTGTCTTCACTCTATGGGGAATTATAATAACGTTTGTAGCCATGTTAGGAAATTGATGGGGAAACAACAATAAGATCAGAAGACCTCTTGGGAAGACACAGTCCAATGAGAAGATCTGTTTGGTGTTTATATACTATCAAGAGTTTGTTTATGTTTATACTGTGCATATAATTCTGTGATGTGTCATTCAGTTCTAACTAAATGTTCTACAGTTAAGTCTATATTCATGGTAGCATACAATTCCTAAAAATCATAATTCAGCATCCAAGGAGCTACATTTGATTTAAAGTAATTCTCCACATGATGTATGTAAATAATAGCATTTGATATATGAAGACTTGTTAACCTAGATGTCTAAATTTCAAAACAGACTAATATACAATTTTTAAAAGATACAGTTCATGCTATCTTCTTAAAAGTTAGCATTTACTTACATTTCTAATGAATAATCTGAAGTATCTAATAATCTGAATAATCTGATGAATAATCTGACTTTTATTTGAGTGAGCCTGTTACATGCTAACAGATGACAGTACCTACATTTTATATTTTGCTCAGTGTAAATATACAAAGTTATGTACAGTTCAAGCTTCAAATACCTGCCTTCGATATGTTATTTCCATCACATGTAGTAATGCTAGGAAAAAAGAGGTGTTTCCTCTTTGGTTATTGGACAAGGAACACAACAAAAAGTGTGTGAGGTGCCTCTTAGACACGCCCTTTGCCAGCTCCCTTGGTTACTAAGTGTGCTCCATGAGGGCTCAGAGACAGCCGTGCAGAGGTGTTGGTTGCTGCCAAGCCTCTACTTAACCATTACTGAACTGAAGCCAACTGTAGTTTTCTGCCTCAAGTTTAATGCCTTTGTCTAGCACACAAAAAGTAAAATCACTTCCAGTGCTGCAGCTGAAGAGCATCCCTATCCAGTAAGTCACAGGGACATTTTATTTTGACGTTACTGTTACCAAGTCCAAGCCTGTTCTGCTCGCTACATGACAGGCCAATAAATCGGGAGACGAGGTGTCGGGGCAAGGAATAATGACTTTATTCTGAAAGCCAGCAGACTGAGAGGATGGCAGACTAATGTCTTGGGGAACCATCCTACTCAAGTCAGAATTCAGGCTCCTTTTATACTAAAAGGGAAGGGGGTGTGGTTGGTTGTTACAAACTTTTTGGTGTAGGAATCCTTTGCTCTTGCAGCTATCCGTGTGGATCAGATCATGGTAACCCTGTAAACTTCCAACAAAACAAACATTTTCTATTCTGCAACTTGTTATCATTATATAAGTATAAAAGTGTTAATATCCTTAAAGGTCAGAGCCTTCACAATAGGCACTTCTGTATATTTCAGGCTAAAGGCAACATTTTTTTTTACAAAAGGTGCAGAGCTAGCAACAGTAAGGCTAGAAAATAGGGCACAGGGTTAAAGCCAAAGAACCTCTAATATGGAGTCAGATTTATTCTTTATTACATTATGAGTGTGTGGTGGGAATAAGGACGAGAAAAGGGAAGAAATTATTTTGTCACCCAAGGAATAACAGTACAAATAAAACCTAAGTCAACAAGATCCTCCAAAAAACTCCAAATAGATGTCACTTAAGAGCTCTAAGCCCAGGAAGCTTCCTCAGCTAGGAAGACAGACTAGTAAGCCTTCATTCACCTTTCTACCTACAAGGCTAATTATGTTGAGCTTTCCTGAATATTAAAAAATGACACTACTAGTATAATAAGTCCAGAAATTTGCTGCTATCAGTGTAAAGAGATTTCTGCTTTCTGATAATGGCTGTCTACAGTATTCATATCACCCTTTCCTCGACAGAAATAATTTAAACTAGGGAGAAGAAAGAGAAGATGGCAGAGTAGAAGGACGCCCGTGGCTCACCCTCTTCCACAAGTGCACCAAGACTCACATCCACAGACCCACTCAGCCAACCAGAGCACCTGCGGAACTCCGACAGAACATCGCCCTCTTCAAAAGACAAAGACGCCAAAAATCTGGTAGTAGAAAGGAAAAAAAATAAGAAAAGGGAAAGCAGCGCGGGACGGGTCCCGCGGGGAGGGAGCGGCAAAGGAGGACTGGCGCTCGCTCGCTGGGTCTCCCCTCTCCAACTGAGAGGCCAGCGGGACGGAGGGGGAGCCTCCGAGGCTCGGATCTGTACAGAGCAGCCCTTGTCTGTCAGAACTAAGTTAAATGGGCACAGAGCGTCCCCCCGACACCCAGCCTGAGACGCGGGCCGGCAGCGGTGGGCAGGGCCAGGCTGCACAAGCCGGGCGGAGGACGGGGTGGCTACACGGAGGCAGCCCCGGGGGACTGCAAGGGGCTGGGCGCTGTGGCTGTGGGTGTACAGGGCAGAACAAACTGGGCCCTCCATAGGGCAGCGGGGTTGATGTGCTCTCAGGGGAAGGGTGCGTACCCCCATCTCTGAAAATCTGCAGAAAGTTTTCAGGGGAAGAGAGGCGGGGCTCAGGCACAGCCGCCATATCCTCCGGCGCTGAGCACCCAGGCGGGGCGGGGGCGGGGGCGAGACCTGCATCCACACCGAAGGGCTTAGCAGCCTCAAGGGCCAGACTGAGACGGGCCTACAGCCCGGGGCAGATAGGATCCTTCCATCCTGGTCCCTCAGAGAACCTGCTCCGCCAAGACAGACAAGGAGCTGGGATTTGGCCTGGAGCAGGGACGAGGCTGTCCCTCGGTCTTCCCTGAACCCACCCGCGGAGCGCCGACCAGGGCGGAGCACGCAGCCACACAGAGCAGCGGAGCTACCAGCGCTGGGAGAGGGAGGGCGGCCCCCCCCCTTTCGGGCAGGAACACAGCCCCTGACCGAGGTGCTGGGAGGGGGCATGACCCGTCCTTCTGCCTGTCCAGTCTGCAACAGCTGACTGCGGCATCCGGAGGGGCAGTGACCCGCCCACCCACAGCAGAAGAGAGCTGCACCTGACCCCGTGTTGGGAGGAGGCGCGATCGGCTTGCAGACAGGTACTGAGAGCAGCACAGAAGAGGGCGCCAACGGAGGGCGTCTGGAAACAGCCAGCTGAGTTTCCAAAACAGGACGAAGACAGAAAGACGTCACATTAAAGGCACACGGACTCCAGGAGAACACCAACACCCCCCCCCCTTTTTTTAAATCTGTTTTTACCTGTTCTATTTTCTATTACCTTCTTAATTTTTACTTCTTAATTCATTTTTATTTCTCTTGGGTTTTGATGTCCTGTTATTGACTAGACACAGGTTTCAAATATATCTTTTCATCTTCTCCCCTTTTTTAAAAGGTTTTAAAAGGACGTCTCAACCTGATTGCTATTCTGCTTCAACTTGCTCTTCTATTATTCATTATATACTGTTTTCAAGCCTTTTTCCCTCCCTTCTCTTAAAATTCTTTCTCTCTCTCTCTTTTCTTTTTTTCCTAAATCTTATTCCTACATAGGCATTAGATAGATAAACTCCTTAAGGACCACAATAGATAACTGATACTCCATAAACCACAGTACCAGAGAGGTATGAGCAAGATGAAGAAGCAGAGAAACCTTTCCCAATTGAAAGAACAAGAGAAATCCCCTGAAAGAATGATCAGTGAAATAGACATCGATAGCCTACTAGATCAAGATTTCAAAAAAGGAGTGATCAAAGTGCTGAAGGAATTAAAAGAGATAGTGTTTAGAGATATAAAATATGTCAAAATGAAATTGAAGCTATAAAGAAGAGCCAAGTAGAATGGGTAAACTCATTGACTGAGATGAGGAATGATCTGAAAGCTCTGCAAAGCCGACTAGATAATGCAGAGGAATAAATTAGTGACCTAGAAGACAGGACAATAGAAAGCACCCAACCAGAAGAGCTACCAGAGAAACAAATAAAAAATAATGAAAATAGCATAAGGGACCTATGGAGTAATATAAAGCATGCCAATCTCCACATAATAGGAGTCCCAGAAGGGGAAGAAAGATCAAAGGGGGTTGAAAAGGTTTTTGAAGAAATCATGACTGAAAACTTTCCAGACTTAAAGAAGGAATCAGATATCCAAGTACAGGAAGCTCAGAGGGTCCCAAACAGGAAGAACCCAAATAGACCCACACCAAGACATATCATAATCAAGATGGTCAGAGTCAAGGATAAAGAAATGATTCTAAAGGCAGCAAGAGAAAAGCAAAGAGTAGGTTACAAGGGAACCCCCATAAGGCTCTCAGCTGATTTCTCTACACAAATACTACAGGCCAGAAGGGAGTGGCAAGATATATTCAAAGTCCTGAATGAAAAAAAAGATGCAGCCTAGGATACTTTATCCAGCAAGGCTATCCTTTAGGATAGAAGGAGAGATAAAGAATTTCACAGGCAAGGAAAAGCTGCAGGAGTTTAGCAACACTAAACCCACGCTAAAAGAAATATTGAAAGGGCTATTCTAAATAGAAAAGCAGCAGGATGCTACAGAAATGAGAAATTCACAACTGGAAAGGTGATAACTCACGAATTACAAATAAAATAAACACAAAATTATAAAAGAAGACATACAAATCACTGAGAGTGGGAGAGGGAGGCAGGGAAATATAGAATATTTTTTTTACTTTCTTTTTAAAATTTTTTTAATGGTAGGATAGGTTGGAGATCATGTTACTATCAGTTTAATAAAAACAGTTATAGTAATGGGCTAATAGATTTATGAAAAAGGGTAATCACAAGCCAAAAACTTACATGGGAGTCACAAAAATTAAATAAAATCCATGATAATACAAAGGAAAATTACTAAACCACAAAAGGAAGACGAAAGGAACAAAGACGATATATCAATTCAGCTGCAAAGAGAAGTTCAAAATGGCAATAAACACACATCTATCATTAATTACTGTAAATGTTAATGGACTAAATGCTCCAGTCAAAAGATAGAGTGGCAGACTGGATAATAAAGCAAGAACCTTCAATATGCTGCATACAAGACACCCACTTTAGGGAGAAGGACACATATAGATTGAGAGTGAAAGGATGGAAAAGGATATTCCATGCAAATGGAAAAGCCAAAAAAGCAGGTGTTGCAGTACTGATTTCAGACAAAATAGACTTTAAAACAAAGGCCATAAAGAAAGATAAAGAAGGACATTTTATAATGATTAAAGGAGTGATACAAGATGAGGATATTACACCCGTTAATATATATGCATCCAATATAGGAGCACCTAAGTACACAGAACAATTACTAACAGAAATAAAGGGGGATATTGATGGGAATACAATCATAGTTGGAGATTTTAACACTGCATTAACATCACTAGACAGATCTTCCAGACAGAAAATAAACAAGGCAACAGAGAAATTAAATAATACAATAGAAAAATTAGATTTGGTGGATATTTTCAGAGCATTACACCCCCCAAAAATAGGATATATATTCTTTTCAAGTGCACATGGAACATTTTCCAGGACTGATCACGTACTTGGGCACAAAAGAAACCTCAACAATTTTAAGAAGATAGAAATTATCTCAAGCATCTTTACTGACCACAATGCCATGAAACTAGAAATCAACAACAGAGAAACAAAGGAGAAAAAAAGGAAAGCATGGAGATTAAACAATGTTATTAAAAAAACAATGGGTCAATGAGGAAATCAAAGCTGAAATTAAAAAATACCTTGAGATAAATGACAATGAAAGCACAACCACACAAAATCAATGGGACACAGCAAAGGCAGTGCTAAGAGGGAGCTTTATAGCGATACAGGCCTTCCTCAAAAAAGAACAATCTCAAATGAACAATTTAACCCACCACCTGAATGAATTAGAAAAAGAACAGAAAGCCCCAAAAGGCAGCAGAAGGAAGGAAATTATAAAGATCAGGGTAGAAATAAATACAATAGAGATTAACAAGACCATAGAAAAAAATCAACCAAACCAAAAGCTGGTTTTTTGAAAAAGTAAATAAAATCGACAAACCTCTGGCCAAACTCACAAAGAAGAAAAAAGAGAGAGCACAAATTAGCAAAATAAGAAAGGAAAATGGAGAAATTACAACAAATAAAATAGAAATACAGAATATCATATGTGAATATTATGAAAAACTATATGGAAACAAACTGGATAACCTAGAGGAGATGGACAAGTTTCTGGAAACATACTGTCCACCAAGACTGAATCAAGAAGAAACTGACCACTTGAACAATCCGATCACTAGAAATGAAATAGAAATAGCAATAAAAAAACCTCCCTACAAATAAAAGTCCAGGACCGGACGTCTTCACTGGGGAATTCTACCAAACATACAAAGAAGAACTCATACCAGTCCTTCTCAAACTCTTCCAGAAGACTCAAAAGGAGGGAATACTCCCAAACTCATTCTATGAAGCCACCATCACCCTGATACCAAAACCAGGCAAAGACACCACCAAAAAAAGAGAATTATAGGCCAATATCACTGATGAACATAGACGCCAAAATCCTCACCAAAATATTAGTGAACAGAATCCAACAACACATAAAAACGATTATACATCATAACCAAGTAGAGTTCATCCCAGGGACACAAGGGTGGTTCAACATATGCAAATCAATCAACGTAGTACATCACATCAACAAGAGAAAGGACAAAAACCACATGATCATCTCAATAGACGTAGAAAAAGCATTTGATAAAATTCAACACCCATTTATGATAAAAACTCTCACCAAAGTGTGTATAGAGGGACCATATCTCAACATAATAAAAGCTATATATGACAAACCTACAGCCAGCATAGTACTCAACGGTGAAAAACTCAAAAGCTTCCCACTAAAATCTGGGACAAGACAAGGATGCCCACTATCACCCCTCCTATTCAACATAGTCCTGGAAGACCTAGCCACAGCAGTTAGGCAAGAGAAAGAAATAAAAGGGATAGAAATTGGAAAAGAAGAAGTAAAAGTGTCATTATATGCTGATGACATGTTACTATATATAGAAAACCCTAAAAGGTCCACACAAAAGCTACTAGAGCTGATTGAAGAATTTAGCAAGGTAGCAGGTTACAAAATTAACGTTCAAAAATCAGTTGCATTTCTTTACACTAACCATAAATCAACAGAAAAAGAAAGTAAAGAAACAATCCCCTTTAAAATAGCACCCAAAGTAATAAAATATCTGGGAATAAATCTAACCAAGGAGGTGAAAGAATTATACACAGAAAACTATAAACCATTGATGAAGGAAGTTAAAGAAGACTTTAAAAAATGGAAAGATATCCCATGCTCTTGGATTGGAAGAATCAATATTGTTAAAATGGTCACACTGCCCAAGGCAATCTACAGATTTAATGCAATCCTTATCCAATTACCCAGGACATATTTCACAGAACTAGAACAAATCATAATCAAATTTATATGGAACCATCAAAGACCTAGAATTGCCAAAGCATTACTGAAGAGAAAGAAAGAGGCTGGAGGAATAACTCTCCCAGACTTCAGACAATACTATAGAGCTACAGTCATCAAGACAGCATGGTATTGGTACCAAAACAGACATATAGACCACTGGAACAGAATAGACAGCCCAGAAATGAACCCACAAACTTTTGGTCAACTCATCTTTGACAAAGGAGGCAAGAATATACAATGGAATAAAGACAGTCTCTTCAGCAAATGGTGTTGGGAAAACTGGACAGCAGCGTGTAAAACAATGAAGCTAGAACACTCCCTTACACCATATACAAAAATCAACTCAAAATGGATTAAAGACTTAAACATAAGACAAGATATAATAAACCTCCTAGAGGAAAACATAGGCAAAACATTATCTGACATACATTTCAAAAATTTTCTCCTAGAAGAAATGAAAGCAAGAATAAACAAATGGGACCTAAAGAAACTTATAAGCTTCTGCAGAGCAAAGGAAACCATAAGTAAAACAAAAAGACAGCCTACAGAATGGGAGAAAACTTTTGCAAATGAAACCAACAAGGCTTGATCTCCAGAATATATAAGCAGCTCATACAACTCAATAAGAAAAAAATACACAACCCAATCCAAAAATGGGCAAAAGACCTAAACAAGCAATTCTCCAAGGAAGACATACAAATGATCAAAAAGCACATGAAAAAATGCTCAATATCACTAATTATCAGAGAAATGCAAATCAAAACTACAATGAGGTATCACCTCACACCAGTCAGAATGGCCGTCATTCAAAATTCCACAAATGACAAATGTTGGAGAGGCTGTGGTGAAAGGGGAACCCTCCTACACTGCTGGTGGGAATGCAGTTTGGTGCAGCCACTATGAAAAACAATGTGGAGATTCCTCAAAAGACTAAGAATAGACTTACCATATGACCCAGGAATCCCATTCCTGGGCTTATATCCAGAAGGAACCATACTTCAAAATGACACCTGCACCATAATGTTCATAGCAGCACTATTTACAATTGCCAAAACCTGGAAACTGCCTAAATGTCCATCAACCGGTGACTGGATAAAGAAGAAGTGGTATATTTATACAATGGAATACTACTCAGCCATAATAACCGACAACATAACACCATTTGCAGCAACATGGATGCTCCTGGAGAATGTCATTCTAAGTGAAGTAAGCCAGAAAGAGAAAGAAAAATACCATATGAGATCGCTCATATGTGGAATCTAAAAAACAAAAACAACAACAACAAAAAACAAAGCATAAACACAAAACAGAAATAGACTCATAGACATAGAATACAAACTTGTGGTTGCTAAGGGAGTGGAGGGTGGGAAGGGATAGATGGGATTTCAAAATTGTAGAACAGATAAACAAGATTATACTGTATAGCACAGGGAAATATACACAAAATCTTATGGTAGCTCACAGAGAAAAAAATGTGACAATGAATATATATATGTTCATGTATAACTGGACAATTGTGCTGCACACTGGAATTTGACACAACATTGTAAAATGATTATAAATCAATAAAAAATGTTAAAAAAATAATTTAAACTACCCTATGGAATACTTTTTAAGAATTTCTAAAAAAGCAAGGGTAACAGGAAACGATTAATAAAGACTTACTGAAATAAAGCTAGAAGAAAAGTGGGTATACCAGGTGGAAGCAAGTATTAAAGTATCTGCTCATCTCAGACCATTTGTACTTTATTTTGAAAGCCTTGTAGTCAAAAGGAATAAAAATCAAATTCCGTGCTTCTAATAGTGAAGTCCAATAAAGGAAACAGCACAATAAGCTGGACTCCAAAAGGCTATATCATCATGGTGTGATACTAGCAATAGTCAACATGTAGTCTTAAACCTTTAACTTCAGTATAGGTGTTTTTGAATCTTTGAGTTTGAGCAGTCATGAACAGGAAGTAGACTTAAAGAACTTGAACTAATTTTATGGGAGACCCTAGTGTACATCAGGAGTATGTAAGAGTACAGGAGTGACACGGTGTCTAAGGTCTGAGCATGAGGAGGACGCAGCCCAGCACAGTTAGTGGGTGGGGGTGGAGCCTGGAGCAGGCAGGGGTCCGCATGTGGAAAGGAGAGAGCAGGGTGTGTGCCAGGAACTAAGTGAAGTGCATTTCTTAAAGCATTTGTTGGGATACGTCTTTTGTCAAATGTTTTTACAATTTATTTTCCTTTAGGCAAAATTTCCACATTATCAATAATTAGGTGGGATTCAGTGAAATGCAATGAAGTACTTGGATTTTAATTCAAATCAAAATATACTTAATGAACACCTACGGACTCTGTCTTCTTAAGTGTCTCAACATATTAAACGTTTAACATGTCTTCTTATTAAAATGAACTTGACTGATCTAGTGTGATTGTTTAGATTTAAAATCATGTGGGTTACGCCAATTATCCACCAAATAAATATCTTCCCAAGGTGAAGAGACTGGCAATAGTTAGACTGAAAGTCATCTTCTAATTAAGAAGCTATGCCTACTACTAAGTGGGACTCACGCTCATACTGCTAACCCTGACCATGACTTCTTCCTGTGCATAAACAAATACTGTAGACAGTTATTTAAATCCCATACTCCCTGAACAGTGACTGCTAATCCACAAGAATAATTCCTCAATTCTCATGTCTAAAATTCGCTATACTTTGGACTACCCTTTCCCTTTAAGCCTAACTGAACTTTTATTGGCCCTCTTATATATTAAAGTCCCATAAGACGGTTTCTTCTCCTTCCCTAAGTTAGAATGCTCTGAAGGAAACTTTTCATGCCTGGCACTTTTGCGTATAAGATTCTGTTACAATGCTGTAGCTGAATTTCTTTTACACAGTATAATGGAAAAGCCAGTCACATGGCCAAACTCAAGTTTAGGGTCATGGAAATATATTTAGCCTCGATGGGAGGAAATGCCAGTTTTCATGGGAAAGGGGATGAACTCAGGGGGTGCTAAGGAATCAGGGATAAGTTCCAGTTTTCTGTACAGAATGTTAGGAATTTAGGATTCACCACTCCATCTTAGCATCAACTAGAAAGCTGAACACGCTGGAAAATCATGAAGAAGACATCTGTTAGAAGATGTAAAAAATAAATGGTAGAAGTAGATCCAAACATATCTTCTGAACAAAAAATGTAAATGTAGTATATGAGTCTCTTAAAAAGATTATCAGGAATAATAAAAATAATTTTAACCTTAAGCTATTTACAAGGCAAAGACCATAAACAACGCCGAAGCAAAGATGGGTATAAAAAATAACAGAACATACTAGGAAAATACAAAGCAAAATGAAGCTGATGTGGCTATATTAATACCAGGCTAAAGAAACTGTAAGAAAAAATGTGTTACTAATGATAACTGGACTAACTACATTTTGATTAAAAAAAAAACTTACTGGGAAGGAATTGTATTTCTGAAATTCTGGTACCTAATATGCAGTCTCAGAACATGAAGCAAAATTAACATTGTAAGGGAAAAAAACCCAATCATCATAATGGAAGATTTAACATAGTTCTGTAAGTAACTGATGTAATAACAGAGCAAAGTTGATAGGATGTGGACATGGAAGCATTACTACTAACAAGCTTGGACTCAGAGAATATAAAGAGGTCATAGAAAAGAAGTGTTGGGGGAGGGTACAGCTCAGTGCTAGAGTGTGTGCTCAGCACTCACGAGGTCCTGGGTTCAATCCCCAGTACTTCCGCTTAAAAAAAAAAAAAAAAGAAGGAAACACTTCTTTTGGTTAGTATTTACCTAGTGTACCGTTTTCTGTCCTTTACTTTGACCTGTGTCCTTATATTTTATGTCTCTTGTAACCAGCACAAAGATTTTTTTTTTAGAGTATAGTCTTACAATCTCTACCTTTTAACTGGCACATTTAAATTTATTTTGCATAATGCTATTTTAGGCTTTTTTTTTAATTCCTTCTACTTTTCCTGTTTTTGTGTGCTGCTTCCATTTCTCCATTTCTTTTTTATCATTGGCTGGAGGGTTCCATGTTCTTTCTCCCTTTTACATTCCTTTCTTTTATTTCCTCACACGTTATATAAAGTTACCATTCTATTTTTATTCTTCTAATTCAAACCTTTGAAATTTTACCATACTTACTAATAAATTATGGAGTTAATCTGTATCTTAAGCTCTTCCAGAACAAATCAAATTATAGCACTCAAATGTCATTACCCCTCTGGCTTAGATACTCTTTTGTACAACACTCTCTGTTTCTGTTTCTGTCTCTGTGCACTTAGTTAAATGCTCTGTTGGGCTTTTCTTCTCTTTAGTTCCCAGTGGAAGCTTTTCTGAAATGTCTACTGAGTCTTGCCTGCTCGTTCCTCCCTAAAAGAGATGCATGAAAAGCTCTGTGTATGTGAGCAGACCTTGGCACTAATGAGCTTCCCCACAGTATGAAAATAAAACACATGACCTCACACATTTCCCTATCTGCAGGTCTTTTCTCTGAGACCTTTCAGCTGTCAAAGGAAAACTATACTGGATGGAATGAAACAGGCAAGGAAGACTTTAGGACTATTACAATAGGGGGAAGAGAATGAAGTCAACTGCTGTGAAACAAAAGATGAGAGAGTTTTGAGCATGAGGGCGAGCTGCTGGAAAACTACTAGAGTACATTGGTTGGAGGCTAGTCAGTGTGATTGGGCCACCTGTGTTTCCTAATTGGTACCCTTGGAAGTTAGGTTCCTACCCTCCCACAGAGACTGAAAGATTGGGGCACTTGAAGATTACATTTCAAAGGGAGGGCTCCCAGGTCCTTGAGAAAGACATTCCTGAGTTGTTGAAGATTTCCATCTCAAAGGGGCAGGAAAGAAAATTTACAATTATAATGTTTTCTAAAGTAAATGCTATAAAAAAAAAAAGAGAGAGAGAGAGAAGTCAGGGTCCTATGCTAGCATATCTCAGAGTCATCGCAGTTTTGATTCCAGATGACTGCAATAAAGTGAATATTGCAATAAGGCAACTCACAGAAATTTTTTGGCTTCCTAGTGCATATAAAAGTTACATTTAGACCATACTGTAGTCTATTAAGTGTAACAGCATTATGGTTAGAAAACAAAGTATACATCTTAATTTAAAAATACTTTATTGCTAAAATATGCTAACCATCATCTGAGCCTTCAGCTAGTTCTAATCCTTTTTGCTGGTGGGGGGTCTTGCCCCAGTGTTGATGTCTGCAGAGTAATCAGGGTGATGGTTGCTGAAGGTAGGGGTGGCTGTGGCAGTTGCTTAAAATAAGATAACAATGAACTATGTTACAGTGACCGACTATTCCTTTTCTGAATGATTTCTCTGTATTATGCAATGCTGTTTGAAGCAATTTTACCCACAGTAGAACTTCTTTCAAACTTGGAGTCAGTCACCTCAAATTCTGCCACTGCTTTATCCACTAAGTTTATGTAATATTCTGAATTCTTTGTTGGCATTTCAACAATCTTCACAGCATCCTCACCAGGAGTAGAGTCCATCTCTAGAAACCACTGTCTTTGCTCATGCATAAGCAACTCCTCATTTGTAAAATTTTATTGTGAGGTTGTAGCAAGTCAGTCACATCTTCACTCTCCACTTCTAATTCTAGTTCTCTTGCCGTTTTCCACCACATCTGCAGTTACATACTCCAATGAAGGTTGAAATCCCTCAAAGTCATCCTGGTTCAGTGTTAGAAGCAACAGCTTCCAAACTCCTGTGAATGCTGCTATTTTGACCTCGTCTCATGAGTCATGAGTGTTCTGAATGGCATCTAGAGTGATAAATCCTCCCCAGGTTTTTCTTTGACTTTCCCAGATCCATCAAAGGAATGATTCTCCAGGGAAGCTATTGCCTTACAAAATTTTTTTTTTTTAACAAAACGTATTTCTTAAGGAACAAGACTTAAAAGTTGAGATTGTTCCTTGATCCACGGGCTGCAGAATGGATGTTGCATGAAACAGCAATGTACGAGTCTAATTGTACATCTCCATCAGCGCTCTTGGATGGCTGGGTGTGTTATCAGTGAGAAGTAATATTTTTAAAGGAATCTACTTTTCTAAGCAGTATGTCTAACATTGGGTTTAAAATATTCAGTAAACCATGTTGTAAATAGACGTTCGGTCATCCATGCTTTACTGTTCTATTTCGAGAGTAGTTCTAGCATAATTCTTAAGGGCTCTAGGATTTTTGGAATAGTCAGTGAGTGCTGGCTTAAACATTAAGTCACCAGCTGCGTTATCGCCTAGCAAGACAGTCAACCTGTGTTTTGAAGCTCTGAACCCAGGCACTGACTTCTTCTCTCTGGCTATTTAAGTTGTAGATGGCATCATCTTTCAACATACGGCTTTTTTTTCACGCTTTTCTTCCACAGTTTACTCACCTCTCTCAGCCTTCACAGACCTGAAGAGAGTTAGGGCTTTGCTCTGGATTTGGTTTGGTTTAAGGGGATGTTATGGCTGGTCTGATCTTCTATCCAGACCACTCAAACTTTCTCCTTATTAGCAATAAAACCTTTTCACTTTATCATTCACGTAGTCACTGTTTAATTTCCTTCAAGAACTTTTTCTTTGCATTCTCAACTAGGCTAACTTTTTTTTTTAAACATTTTTTATTGAGTTATAGTCATTTTACAATGTTGTGTCAAATTCCAGTGTAGAGCACAATTTTTCAGTTATACACGAACATACATATAGTCATTGTCACATTTTTTTTTGCTGTGAGCTACCATAAGATCTTGTATATATTTCCCTGTGCTATACAGTATAATTTTGTTTATCTATTCTACATTTTGAAATCCCAGTCTGTCCCTTCCCACTGCCCGTACCCCTTGGCAACCACAAGTTTGTGTTCTATGTCTGTTTCTGTTTTGTATTTCTGTTTTGTTTGTTTTAGATTTCACATATGAGCGATCTCATACGGTATTTTTCCTTCTCTTTTTGGCTTACTTCACTTAGAATGACATTCTCCAGGAGCATCCATGTTGCTGCAAATGGTGTTATGTTGTTGGTTTTTATGGCTGAGTAGCATTCCATTGTATAAGCATACCACTTCTTTATCCAGTCATCTGTTGATGGACATTTAGGCTGTTTCCATGTCTTGGCTATTGTAAATAGTGCTGCTATGAACATTATGGTGCAGGTGTCATTTTGAAGTACGGTTCCTTCTGGATATAAGCCCAGGAATGGGATTCCTGGGTCATATTGTAAGTCTATTCCTAGTCTTTTGAGGAATCTCCACACTGTTTTCCATAGTGGCTGCACCAAACTGCATTCCCACCAGCAGTGTAGGAGGGTTCCCCTTTCTCCACAGCCTCTCCAGCATTTGTCATTTGTGGATTTTTGAATGATGGTCATTCTGACTTGTGTGAGGTGATACCTCATCGTAGTTTTGATTTGCATTTCTCTGATAATTAGCACTATTGAAAATTTTTTTCATGTGCCTTTTGATCATTTGTATGTCTTCCTTGGAGAATTGCTTGTTCAGGTCTTCTGCCCATTTTTGGATTGGGTTGTTTATTTCTTCTTATTAAGTCATATGAGCTGCTTATGTATATTCTGGAGATAAAGCCTCTGTCGGTTTCATCATTTGCAAAAGTTTTCTCCCATTCTGTAGGTTGTCTTTTTGTTTTACTTACGGTTTCCTTTGCTGTGCAGAAGCTTGTAAGTTTCATTAGGTCCCATTTGTTTATTCTTGCTTTTATTTCTATTACTTGGGTAGACTGTTCTAAGAGAACATTTTTGAGATGCATGTGAGATAATGTTTTGCCTACATTTTCTTCTAGGTTTGTGCTCTGTAGGTGAGCTCGGGGAAGACCGAGGGACAGCCTTGTCCCTGCTCTGGGCCAAAACCCAGCTCCTTGTTTGTCTTGGCAGAGCAAGTTCTCTGAGGGACCAGGACGGAAGGATCCTATCTTCCTCGGGCTATAGACAAGTGTCTGTCTGGACTTTGAGGCTGCTAAGCCTTTAGGTGCAGCTTCAAGTTTCGACCCCACCTGGGTGCTAAGCGCCAGAGGATATGGTGACTGTGCCTGAGCCCTGCCTGTCTTTGCCCGAAAACTGTCCGCAGCTTTTCAGAGATGTGGGGTATGCACCCTTCCCCCCAGGGCATATCAGCCGTGCTGTTTTATGGAGGGCCCAGGTTGTTCTGCCCTGTGCACCCACTCATCCATGGCACACAGCTCCCTGCAGTCCCCCGGGGCTGCCTCAGTGCAGCCGTTCCCATCCTCCTCCTGGCTCGGGCAGCCTGTCCCGGCCCCCAGCCGCCAGCTGGCTCTTGGGCTGGGTGTCACAGGGACACTCTGTGCCCGTTTAACTTAGTTCTGTAGGTCAAGGGCTGCTCTGTACAGATCTGAGCCTCGGAGGCTCCCCCTCCATCCTGTTGGCCTGTCCGTTGGAGAGGGGAGACCTAGTGAATGAGCGCTAGTCCTCCTTTGCCGCTCCCTCCCTGCAGGACCGGTCCCACACTGTTTTCCTTTTTCTTCTTTCTTTTTTCCTTTTCTCCTACCAGATTTTTGGCGTCTTTGTCTTTTGAAGAAGGTGATGTTCTGTTGGAATTTGACAGGTGCTCTGTTGGCTGAGTGGGTCTGTGGATGTGAGTTTGGTGTATTTGTGGGAGAGGGTGAGCTATAAGTGTCCTTCTACTCCACCATCCTGGCCCCTCTCTTGGCTGTTTAGTGCAAGAGGACCAGCTTCCAGTCTATCTTGGCTTTCAACATTCCTGTCTCAGTAAGGTTAATCATTTCTAGCTTTTGAAAGAGACCTGTGTCTCTTCCTTTCACTTGAAGACTTAGATGCCATTGTGGAGATGGCCTAATTTCAATATTTCTGTGTCTCAGAGAATAGGGAAGCCCGAGGAAAGCGAGGGAGACGGAGAATGGCTGGTCAGTGGAGCAGTCAGAACACTTGACTTGTCCATTGAGTTTGTCCTGTCTTATATGGGTGTGGTTTGCGATGCCCCAGAACAGATACAATAGTGACATCAGAGATCAGTGATTGCAGATCACCGCAGCAATTACAACAGTAATGGAAAAGCATAAAATACTGCAAGACTTAGTAAAGACAAAGTGAGGAAATACTCTTAGTAAAAACGGTGCCAACAGACTTGCTGGGTTCAGGGTTGCCACAGAACTTCAATTTGTGAAGAAACACGATTTCTACAAAGCATAACAGAACAGGGTATGTCTGTAGTCAAGAAGAAACCTTTCTAAAGTTTAGGGGCATGGAAAGGGAAACATTAAGATTCTCTTGTTCAAAGCCTCAAAGCAAAATCTTATTAACACCCCATTGTCTGCTTTCTGAGAATGAACAGAGGAGGAAGCATAGGGACCTCATGGATTATATGCAGGTTCCCCACCTTATCCCCTAGAGCCAGCCCTGCCCTTTATTGTACCTTCCTCTGTGACTTATGCTGCACAGTGTAGAAATCCTTTAGTTAAACTGCTCCAGTAAAAAGTCTCTAACCTGCAGGTTTTGAGGGTAGTACTCTGGTTGCATGAGGCTGGGAGAGAGCCTTCTAACATTTCACCATATGTTACTATCCCAAGCCTCATCCTGTCCATCAGTGCTCCCATAAGGCTATCTGGGGCATCTAATGGGGAGACTTTCTCACCATTATCCCTGTATAGAAGTATTGAGATTTTAGCCTTCTCTGCTATTCTCATGACTACTCTACTGTCTGCCTTATATCTTTCCAAAACTGGTTGGAATCTCTTATCTGCTGTTGTCTCATTTGTCATTCTTCTAGTCCTACTTTTGTATAACTTTTTTTGTATGTATAATTTTTTCTTTCTTTCTTATTGTATTTTAATTATTCATGTGAACCTGAGGATAGATACATATAATCAACTTACTGTGATAAACTGTCTCTAAGTGTAAGCGCTTAATCTCTAACTTGAACTCAGGTACAACCACTTTCCAAGCTGTAGCATGACCGTAGATGGCCAGAAGTAGGAAGAGTTGCATTGCATCCCCAATGCATGCTTCCCTGCGGAAATGTGGACTAGGAGGGTAAGTGGGCAGGATGAGTGCTAATGCTAGCAGAATTTTCTCAAAGGCTGTTCTGGCTGGTAGTGGGGACCATATGAGAGGCCCAAGGACACTCTCTTCACCTTGTCTTTTAGAACACATTCTTCCGAGTGATATTTCTTCATTATGTTTTACAGAAAAGAGAAAACTGAGCCTATAAAAAGATATTATAAGAAAGGAAACCAAGATTTTGAATTAATAATATTTTCAACAAAAAAACTTGCATATGTTTCAAATGGAAAATGAAAATCCTGATTTTTTTTTTCAATTTTTTTTTTTTTTACAAAAGCCCCGAGGGGGCAAAGCAACTGAGATACAACTTAAGAATTAAGTTTTTCAATAGAGCCCCCAGCAATTGTGGTAGAAGCAGAATATTTCAGAGAGCTGTTCATGAGATGACAAAGAGGACTATTTCCTCAGATCAAATACATTTCAGGCAAAATTAGTGTAAGGTATCTGCTGGCACAAAATTTGAATTCCAACATGAATTTTAAAAAGGCAGAGAGGAAAAAAAAGTATTATTACCTAAAAATCATGACAAATTAGGCTGGCTTCAAAATTGAGATCTAAAATCTAGATGCAGTAATGGTAAAATGAGGAAACAGGATACAGTAATGATTATGTAATATGATCCCAAATAGATGATAAGAAAAAAATTGGAAAAATAAGAACCCTGGGAGAAATTATGCCAAAATACTAGTATTGGTTGCCTCTGACTATATATTCTGATATTTTATAATTTTTTGGTACTCGAAAATGTTCTAGAATGTGTAATATTAATCATGTGTAATATTAATAATTAGGCAAAAACAGTTTAAAAGCAAAGAAAAAACATTTTTCCCATTAACATTCTTCTAGGCTAAGATACGTCAAATAGGGATCATACAATTCTGAAGCCATTTCCCAAATTCATTCCTTCTTAAACTCTGGCTATTCCTTTCTCTCTCTCTCTCTCTTTTTTTTAACTGAAGTACAGTCAGTTACAATGTGTCAATTTCTGGTGTACAGCACAATGTCCCAGGATGCATATATATATCTCTCTTTGTTTTCATATTCTTTTCATTAAAGGTTGTTATAAGATATTGAACACAGTTCCCTGTGCTGTACATCAGAAATTTTATTTTAAAATCTGTTATTATATATCGTGGCTCAGATTTGTAAATCTCAGACTCTGAAATTTATCCCTTCCCACCCCCTTTCCCCAGTAACCATACAATTGTTTACTATGTCTGTGAGTCTGTTTCTGAAGCTCTGGCTATTCCTTAAAGACTTGAGTAAGCCTGTGACATTTCAATGTAGCATTAGATGAATTTCAGAACCTTCCCATAAGCTTTCTGTAGTCCTCAAACTTTAAAAGAAATCTTTGGAACATTTTAGAGTCATAAAAGCAAACTTTCAATAAAAAAAAACTGTTTATTGAGATTAAAGCTTAAAATTTCTGCATATGCAACCATTTGTTGAAACAAATGCCCTGATTCATGTAAATGCTGTTTCTACTTGGGTTAGGGTGGTGATAAAGAACATCTTCCTGGCACTGCTGGATGTGTGGTTTCTGAAGGCTCGTGGAAAAAATTCACAGACATTATTTTTAATATGATCCAATTCACATAGATATTCTAAGAAAGGTAATCTTCTAAGGTGGAGGTTGCAAAGTTACAGCTAAAAAGCAACGTACCATATATACATGCCTTGCGTGGCTTGCCTATTTTTGAAATAAATTAATGGTCAAAATTTAAAAATCAAGAGATCTTTGATCCCGCATGATTATGAGCTCACATAATCCTAGGTTTGAAGTCTTCTTTAAAAAAAAGAAAAAAAACATAGATATGGAAATACTGGGCCACAATGTGCAGGAGGTTTTAGCTTTGCTATTCCTCTGTTCTCCAGGTTTACAAAAACTTACCCTACCCAGCTACATTAACTGATTGGCTGTAGTAGGTATTTTAATTGGTAAACTCTGTTTCTAAAGAATGATGTTAATTCTACTTGACAGCTACAATTATTCAGTTAAAAAAAAAAAAAAGGATGTGCGTGGAGGCTACCTCTTGTAATGTTTCTGTGAAAAAATGTTGCTAGCTTTTGAGTCAGGTCTCCTGGGTCATGTATCGGTGAGGATGACTGGGGATGTAGATCAAATGGCTTCAACAAAGTTAAATGAAAGTCTCCTCAAAGTAAGGAAGCCTGAGTTGAAGTGACTCCAAGGTTAGGGATCTGATGTAAGAACTTTCTGTTCTGCCATTCTCAGAGAATTGGTCTTATTTCTCATGCTGGCTCCCATCAGTGATAAAAAGTCACTGCCACAGCAGTTACGAGATGCAGAGACAACACACAGCAGACAAAGACAGGAACCTCTCCTTTGAAGGATCCCCACTAGCAGATCTTCCTTAATATCACTTTAACCGAACTATTACATATGTCTACCACTAAACCAAACTCAGGCAAGGGGAATTGGCAGTGATGACTGATAGGCTTATAAGATTCAAATTATCCCTGAAGTAGAACTGTGTTCCCTTAGCACATGGTAGGTAGCATGAAGGAGAGTGGCAGCAGAGTAAACCCTAGGTCAACCACTAGAAAGAAAAAGTGGGAAAAGGGGAGCTGGTTTTGGATATGAAACTAACAGTGCATGCTACAAATTAAAAGCAATTCTCTAACCTTGTTATGACCTTGAGTATATTACTTAAACTTTTGTAACTGTAACTTTTGTAACAGAACTTTGTCTGTAAATCAGGGGTAAGAAAACCGTTTTCACAGGGTTATCACAAATTATAAATGTCACATATATGCACGTTGTGGGTATTTCATATATGTTGACTTTTTTCAAAATGCTGGACCAATTTAAGAAAATGGAAAATAATAAAAATATAAGAATTTTAAATATTAAAGCTGAAGAGTTTTAAAAAAACATTTAGAGTCTTATTGTATGTTAACCTCTGCTCAATGTACTCAATGGATGAGAAATGCTATTAAAATATGGAAGTAGATGATTTGGTGTTTATAACGTTTAGTCCTTTCCCCAAAGTAATTTTTATTAAAGAAAAAAGTGGACACACTCAGTACCTTATCACTCGGCTGAAGTTTGACTCAAATCCGTATATACCCTCTGTTCTCCCCTGGCATTTGGATAAATGAGAATACTTGGCTGTTTGATGTTCTATCAGAAAGGATACTTTGTGGCAAGGTACAATATAAAGCAGGTGCTTCAACATGCTCTACTGGGCAGGATGACAAGTGATGGTTTCCCCAGAGTCATAGTAAAAGACAGATTTAGTGAATCTTGCCCTGTGATGGAGCACTCACATACCAGGGCTGCAGATTCAACTCTGCGTGCCGAAGTGAGAGTATTTGCATTTGTGCTGTCAAGAGAGCTTTCATCAGCTGGCAGGAGAGAATAAAACTCTGAAGTCTGCGTATAATACAGTCACTACCTGATGGTCCCCATCAAGAGGACTCCAAAATCAAATTAAGACCTTGAAAAACAACAGATGTAAGAATTCAAATCCCTCTGCTTTCTAGGATATTAATATTACTCCCTAGAGAAGAGAAAAGAAATGTACAGACACCCTGCAAGGTGATCCAAATATGAATCGGGCATTGCAACAAGTGCTAAATGTTCTTGGCATGAAGTGTTTGCAGAATTATGCTCCTTGAAGATCATCTATCAAAGGGCGTCCCTTGTGGACTGTTGGTCACTTGTGGCCTTAGTGATGTCATATCAGGCCTTAAGAAAAGAATAAAAACACTGACAATGGCTTCAGCCTCTACCTAGTCAATTTTGTTTCAACAGATTAAATGAAAGGAAAGATGGTCCTTTGGTTAGAAAACTGGTTCTAATCCTAGTTTCTTCCACACGTAAAAGCAACATGATCATAAGCAAAGTCTTCTAATTTCCATAACTCAGTGTCTTTGATTGTTAAATGAGAATAATAATATCTACATTTCCCATGTATTATTTCCTATTCCAAATAACCTTTGTAAACTTCATTCTTTCTACATTTATTCTATTTTGGTTACTCAGTTTTTGGCATGAGTATCATTAATTTTTCCTGTGGATTAATATTCCATTAGGGTCATTATTTATTTTTAATGCTTGAATTGAGCTGTACTACACAGTGGAAGCCCCATCAAACTTGTTCTTGTGTTATTTTATTTCCCTCTTTTTTTTGCATTGAATCAGTCTTGGAAGCAGTCATCTTCCAGGGAGGGGGAGGAGAGGGAGAAGGAGGAGTGGGGAGATTGTGAGACATTTTAGAAGGTATCTTCCATTACAATTTTCCTGGAATTTCTGCATCCTCAGGCTTGAATGACAGTTTGGGAGGACACAGGAACGTGCTCTGTTCGGTCTTTCCTCAGTACCTGGTGGCTCTTAGTCTACTGTCACCTATGTCTGTTCTTGCTGTTAAAAAAAAAGTCTGCTCATAGTTTAAATGTAAACCCAAAACGTTAAAAGCCATCAGGGAGTCTTTAAATATAGAGGAAAAAGTACACGGTGTTTCTGCAAGGTAGACTGGTTCAGGTGGAGCAGAATGTCTGCAGACAAGTGGAGTGAGAAAGGTAGACTGGAAGAAGTCTGGACATTTCTGAAAAGCAAGTAATCAGTTAACACTCGGAAAGCTTCGCTTCTCATGGATGTAGTATTACATACTATATGCCCAATTTCAGTAGGATGAGATTTCTGTCAAAGTAGTAAACATACAAACAAAAAACATGATTTGACTTTAGCCAGAATGGCTAGTGTCTGCTGGGCCTGATTTTTATCATTAGTGTACCTTGAGCCGTGCAATGAACTTGTCTCAGAGTGATGCGCCACACTTATAAATTAGTGGATTTCCTTGAGCCAATTTTAGTTACACTGAAAAGTGATCTGTGTGAAGGACGTCATTGAAATGAAGTTTTTTTTTTTAAACAGAGTTGAATTAACTATATGAACAGTGATAACCCTTACAGTCATATGGTACATGGCTGAAGATATGAGTTCACAGGCTACAAAATAGTGAATAGTGTTTTGTGTCCATGGGCTGAATTACAACTTCAAAACCTAACAAGTGGTTGTTCCAGCCCTTGTGGCATTACGGCAAGGGAAAATGTGGTCAGAATCATGCAATCACCAATATGTATAAGAAGTGGCCAGAATCATGCTATCACCAATCTATTTCTTCCACCTCTGGTCATCGTGATGAAGCAAAGGATGAGTGAATTCGTGAAGTCTTTTGGGGAAATCAGACTCCCAAGTTAATTCAGAACTTTTGGGAAATTTCATAAGCTATAGGTAGTGACCTAGAAAGGTATGCAGGAGTTGGAATGCATGTATCTAGAGATGGAATTTGATTTTTTTGGTTTTTTTTTTTTTTGAGGAGCCTGGAACCCAGCATACTACCTGAATTGGAGGAAATAAAGGTGAGTCTTCGTTAAGTCAGGTAGCTAGAAAGAGGCTGTAGGTCAGGGGTAGAGTGTAGGGCTACCATGCAGGAGGTTGTAGGTTCAATTCTAGGGAGGGAGAGTGGGAGAGTAGGAGAGGAGTAGAAGAGGAGTTTGTTCCCACAAGTATGTGTTAAGCTCCGAGAAGCAGGACTTTTTATACTATTTTTGTGTCCATTATAGAGCCTAGCAGACTTCTGAGTGCATGATCATTAACTCAAATGAATGTTTACATACTGGTTATATCTGAAGCTTACAGACTGCTTTCTGAATATTAAAACTGAACTGCCCTTGAAAGACTGTTTAGCAGAAGGTACTGATTAAAGTAGTCTGTTCATTTACACCAAGAGAAGGTTTCCAGCTGATAGATTTTATGGCCTGTTATTTTGACAATCCAAACAC